>NW_027269262.1:58220000-60620000 GCF_023055355.1 Agelaius tricolor | reverse complement strand
TCATTCTAACTCCTCCCTGTAGACATACTCCATTGGAAACATATGAAAAAGTTCCAAACACAAATGCCATGTCCCTAATAAATAAATGATTGTGCTGGGAGCTGCAAGAATATTTTTCTGTTTTCTTTCAGCTAGTATTTTGCAAGTGTTAGCAATTTTCAAAACAGTTCAGAATTCCCATATCCATCTGTGGTGATTTCCCTCAGACACCCATAAACCCACTTTCTGAAATTTCTTATGTATTTTTAACTGTGCTAGTAGAAATATTCAATTCATTTGATGCGCATAAAGCATCCTATGTTGTCAAACCTTTTTTAAACCTCAACAGAGAATGCAGTAGCATTAACAGTGATGTACAATGCTCTGCTATTTCAAACTGCCCACTTTATTTATCTAAGATGTTCCAGTATCTTCTATCACTCTAGTCATCAGCAAATTTATGTTGCTCTCTTACCTTTTGAGTGCTTGCCAGGGCAGAATATGTAATAAAAGTCTGTAATTAAATCTTACTCAACTTACTTTATCACAGTACATCTTCTCTATACATTTTCTTCTTTCCACCATCCATCAGATGATGGAAATGACAGAAAGAAAAGATACTGCTTGAGCTACACAAATACCTATATGCAAATTAATCTGAAATTAATCTGAAACCTCCCCACATTAAATTAATATTTAATGAAGCTCTCAAATTTTAGGATGTTAAACTGCATTTAGCTGAGATTTGAATAGAGCTATTGGTGTTTAGGTTTTGCAGTGATAGTAAGTTTGATTAGGAAATGAAAAGTTTTTAGTTGAAAGTAGCATAACAAAAATTTGTGTGTTATGGTGAATCATTAATGTTATAGCACTCACAGTGGCATCAAACTTTTTATCTTAGCTGTGGTGAAAAATGTTCAGAACAGGACCAATTTATTCCACTTCTGTTTTTTTTTACTTTAAGCAGAAGGCAGAGCGGGTTTACCCCTTCCATCCTTGGTCTTGCTTGAATCCTTAGTAGGATCCTGAAGTCTTAGTAAACTAGTGTAACTTTCTAAAGGAACAAAATATGTGACTGATAAAAGTAAAATATATCTAAAATTTTGCAATATGTTCTTAGAGTCCAGCTATATCTTCTGTCTGGTGTGCAAATGAAAGTGAATGCATTACAGGGAAAATGACAAGGAAAAGTAGGAATTTTCCTCCCAATTTCTAATACTTGCACTTTAAGAGAATGGTATAAGTGGGTAAGATTTTTTACATCTAGTTTTTTGGGAGATTTTTCATGATGGAAAGTGGAAGCAGTGGAATGAAAATTTCTTTACTAGCTAATATTGTACAAAGAAATTTCCTTTGGACTTCCTTGCAGTATCTATGAGCACATGACTGACTTTGTGGGCTGTTTCAGGCTTGGAAATCTCCTTTGGAACTTTATAAAGATATAACTAAAATGTAGTTCCAATAAAAATCCTATTCAGTTTCTTATCAGGTACAAAGAAATACAAACAGCAAAAATTGGCAATTTAAGAAAAAATCTGCAATAGGGATTTTGGGGATTTGCATGAAAGCAAATTAATTAAAAAGGCAACATTACATTATAGATAAATCATATGTCTCATTTTACTTTCTGTTTTCACAGCCTTTCCCTATTTCTTTCTTCCTCTCTTGAGGTGCTCTGGCTTTCTAATTTTACATATGAATTTGTAAGCTCCTCTGAAAACACCTTCCTCTTCCTAGACTTTGGGGAACCATGTGTCAAACCAGAAGCCACTTTTAGAAAGAATTATTTATTTTTTTAATCTGGTGGAGCCAGTGAGGCTCTGTGCTGAACTCAACAGTGTTTTGTGTTCCACAAATCCTTCTAAATCCCCAAACTCTTCAACGAGGTAAGAGAGCCCTCTGGCCTGTCCTGGCTTTTGGATAACTATGAGAGATGAAGCAGAAAAAGTGGTTATCAGCTGAAGTCTGAGGCCCCTGATCTGTTGGCAAATGGGATACCTGGCTGACTGAGTGGAGACTGCAGTGATCCTCACACATGTGCTTTAGGCAAGTGGTTTCACAAAATCACAGGAAAGTCTAGGTTGAAAGAGACATTAAAGGTCCTCCTAGTTCCAAACCTCCTGCCATGGGTAAGGACACCTTCCACTAGATCCAGTTACTCAAAGCCCCATCCAGCCTGGCCTTGAAAGTTTCCAGAAAAGGAGCAACCACAGACTCTCTGGGAAACTTGCTCCAGTGCCTCTCTACCCCCACAGTAAAGAATTTCATCCCAGTCTCTAACATGAACCTGCTTTTTTTTTTTCTGTTTAAGACCATTACCCTTTGTCCTGTTACTCTATGCCCTTGTCAGGAGTCCCTCTCCAGCTCTCTTTTAGCCTCCAGGAATTAAATTAGAGTTCACTCTATGGTATATTCATGATTAGCAAATTTAAAGCAAACATGAAGGAAACTACTACCTTAAAGTGTTAACCTGCTTGAAAGTACAGAGAGCTGGAGTCCCTTATTATGCACTGAGTTTATATCAATCTCCCATTGATATGGGAGATTTTACCTCTCAGTGTCATGTGGTTATTTCACCAAGAGCACTAGTTTTCCTTGCCTTGTCTGTAGAGCTGAACCTAGGTAGGTATGCCTGTACTCTTAATAAATTTCCTACACAGCTCATTTAAGCAATATAGATGAATCATTGGGAGTGACAAGCATAATACCAAAATAAACTTTCTATTTGAGCCAGGGAAAATTGTACTGGAGACTCAAAACATCTACATCTGGAAGTGTATTCTCAACAGCAGCAAGGTACAGCTTTGCTGGGCAGATTCAAGTAGAGTGAGAGGTGATGTTAAAAGAAGTGATGGTTCCTTATCTTTAACATATTGCTGCTAAATCTCTGTCTCTCTTTACCTCACACACATTCCAGGTACAGATATTTCTCTGTTTAGTGATTTCAGCAAATAAAATTAAACCCAAAGATACACAGCGTTTAGGGAATCAATGGATGGTGAGCAACAGAAAGGCCACTATCATGACTGTATCTGTTAATTCAGTAGCCTGATTTCTGCAGCCTGGTGGGTAAATGTTTGAGTCCAACTGGACTTTTCCAAGCTCCACGTTTCCATGGTGCTGTAGGTAGGTGCAGCATTTTACAGGGGCAGCCAATGGAGCAGAATTGTTATATATGTTGTGTTCTCCTGTATTTTTAATTTAGTTTAAATATCTGTATGCATATGCAAGGTAGATCCATCTACTTCTCTCTTGAACACCATTGCTTTGAACATTTTCCACATATATGGGAAATAAAGCATTGAATCACTCTGTCACTGCGCAGATATGAGGCAACATCACACTGAGTGATCATGGTCTGTGATATCTGGTGCCACTCTATGGTGTCTGTGGGCTTTGTTTTGCAGGTTCATAGCTGTAAAGTGGCATTTTAGGATGCTTTTGAAAGCGACCACTTTGTCCATCTTCCTTGTCACAGCAGAGAAGTGCAGGGGGAAAAAAAACCAACACTTAAAAGGGTGAAGATATAGATTATAATGAATCAACAGCATGGTAAAAAATTCATAGCCAGGAACTCAGACAAGATGCTTAGAGTAGGGATGGGTTTTAAAACAGCCTTGCAAATGAAGGTATAGCAATTGTGCTTTTCAAGTGCAGTAGGATTAGTGTTACACGTTTGTCTGTGATAGTAAAGGCTGCTCTGACTGACTGAGGTCTGTCCCAGTCCTGTTTTGTGATGGGGTGTAGCTTTTCCTCTTTTTAAGTACTGCTTTATACTGAAAAATCATGCTCTGCAGGTAAAAGACATCAGAGCAGCAAACCTGACTGTGAAACCTTTCCATAACTAGGCAAATAGAACCACACTTGCTGCAACAATTGCTATAGAATTGCTAAAACAATTAAGTACAAATAATGGCAAAATATAACAAAATATGAAAGATTTTAAGGCAGCTTGCAGCTCCCAGTGCTGCCTTTCCCACATAGCACTTAATGGAAGAGCAAGTTTGAGGACCATTGAACAGAGTTTCTATCCCCAATGAATCACAATTAGAGTAACACCTGGATTAATAAATTTGTGCTGATCCACTAGGGAAATTCACCTTGTTTAATAGCCCTCAAATTTCTGAATAAAGTTGTTTATCTGTGGCAGAATGAACTACTTTGTCCCAGGTTGGGCTGCAGAGCTTGTAGAGAGACTTCTTCAAGACCATTTGAAGGACTTTTCAGTAAAATTATGGAGTTCAGTGCTGCCCCTTCAAAGGCTGGTCATGTTTCCATAGTTCTGCCTTGTCATTAACTGCAAGTAACCTTGTTAGGCTTACAGCATGATTCAGACGTAGAAAGTTTGAGATTTTGGACCAGTTTTTACCTCAGAAAATATTTGACATTAAGAAATATGAGAGTTACAAATGCTGAGGGGTTACCAAATACCTGATTTATGCTCATTAAAGGCAATGCCTGAATCAGATGCAGAGGTTGTGGTGGTAAAAATGTATTGTTTCAATATTTGTCCATCCTTGCTGTTCTCTGTCTGATGGGCCACCTTAGTATTGTTATGTGTTCCCTGTTGCCAGACTGGATGATTTCATACTCACATATAAAACTGGCTAAATTTACCTGAATTTTGTCACTTTGCAAAGCATCATAATCCTCTCTTGCTGCTTTTCGATATTAAGACAGACACCATTATATCTTGCATCATTTCTTCTTGAAATGCAGTTTTAAATCTCTAGGAGACAGAAGCCTGGAGTTAGATTTCCAATTTGGAGACTGGAACCTAACTCCAGTAGTAGATTAAGAAACAAGACACATAGAGTGTGTAACATCCTGCATCTGCTGTGATCTGTGTTGGAAGGTGGAGTGGCTGCAGACTCAGAGACTGAGCTCAGCCCTGTGCATCAGGCAGTGCAAGAGGTGGGCAGCAGTGTCACTGTCCCCTTTGTCCCCCATCCTGTCATCTGGCACCTGTTTTACTTGCCTGCCACCATCTCAAAACTGAGTAAAGAATAAAACCATTTTTACACAGGCAAGCAAAGATATGCACATGATGCTACCAAAAAACCCCACAACAAAGTGTAAAAGCTGAGGCTGGTTGTGTGAGAGACTTTCTTCTGAACCACATTTGAGACTGTCAACACAGGAGTATCTCATGACCTACACAAGTTGTAGGAACCACCCTGAAGAGTTCATCAGCTCATTCCTGAAAGTTATAAATCAATTAAATGTATTTTTATGATGACTGCTGAAGTTCCATTTCCCCCACCTTTTCTATCCCTTTCAGACATTCTGGTTTGGAGGAGGTTCAAATCCCTTGTATTTTGGTTTAAATGATTCCTGCCTAACATTATTTATGCAGTAAATTCTCTGCTTATTCTGCACAAATAAGACATGTCAGGAATAAACAGGCTCTGTGTCAGTGATAAATGGCACTCTGCAGGATCTGGGAACATGTATCATTGGGGTTTGTTGATTATTCAAGTGGCATACGGTAGTGAGAGTGATTAACACTATACCGCTCAAATTCATCAGTGAATAAGGGCATTACATTACTGTGGTTCATACTGAAACAAGCTACTAAATCAGACTCTTCCAAGACAGTGAACATTCACTTTTCTTAAGTGCTAAATAAACCTTGCATCTTTAGCTTAGAAGAAGTTGGATGGAGGAAGAAATCAGGGCCAGTGCTATGTCTGCAATTTTGAAAGGTTTTTGAAGAAACTCCATAAAATTGACTGAGTTTCATGGCTGACTGTTAGCATCAAAGAAGTGAAGCTGTAAGTACCTTTTGAGAAAACATTGTGAAAATCGTATTTGTTGAGGACATTCTTTTATAACTTTTAAAAATCAGAAAGTTGATAGAGAGGGAGGGCAGAAAGGTACAGAAAACTAATGCCTGCTGTTTTTCAGTGAAAACACAAACTAAATGCTAGTGTCAAAAACATTGTGCAGCGTATTCATGAAGGGAATAGTTTACCCTAATTATTTTCTACTTCTATATTGGTGAAAAATCAGCAGGAGCTTAGCTGGCTGAGCTGGATTGGTGGAATTGCTTTCCAACAGCAACATCTGCGAAAAAGGTCAATAACAATCAAACAATGTCTTTCATTTGAAAGTTCAGCTCTTTTCCCTAATACAGTCAAATATATATTTAGATATAAATAAAAATTATTAATTTTTAGCTGTTCTAATGACTGGGACTTGAATGCTTGGAGTTGATAATGGTGGGAATCTGTGTTGTGAAGGTGCACACATGTATTCATGCACTCATGAAAGCTTTCATGTGGATGAGAGTCATGTGATCCATGCAGCCCAGACATCTCATTCACCATAAATTAACCCAAATTCTGGTTCCTTCAGCAGTTGGTCTGAAAGGGTTGGCAGAGAAATGTTTTTCCTTGCAGCTGGCTGTGTGCACTAAAAAACTGTACTGTAGCTTAGAGACAGAAACAGTAATGGGATTTTGGATGGATTTAAGGCCTATCATCATCTGAACATCCAAAGTGAAAAAATGGTCTTGCTCTGTATTTTAGAAAGGCAGGAAATCTACTTTTCAAACTTAAATGTTTGTGCATAGGTTGTTTTGGGAGAACTCAGGAGAGCGACTGTCACTTTCCTGACATTTAAAGAAGGCATCTGAGACCATTCCAGAAATTTCTGAAGTGTATATGTTTTCCTGTCCCTAGGAAATAGGAGAATCCCACATATTTTACAGACTCACACGTATACACTGCTAATGAAAAACTTCAGAACTAATAAAATCTTTCAGGACCAGCTTTTCTGTGGCATGTTGACATCTACTGAATGCGAGACAATGATGCCATGAAAGTTTCATTGACACACATTTGGGCTGACCTACATATAATCTTTGTGCCTTTCTTGCAGACAAACCAACATACTAACAAATATGCCCCATCAGCTAATCAGGTGCTAGAAAGTGTGAGCCATGACAGGAAACTTGTAAGTATCTCTCACTAGAGACCTGGCTTGCAAAGGGTGAAGAAGTAATCCTTTTCCAAAACTTTGCAGTTATATGCAATCTTTTTTTCTACCTCAGAACAACAAACTATTTTAAAAATGCAAAACTAAGATTTACAAACTTACCTCATCCCTATCTTTGCCAAGTAGTTGGGAAAATAAAGGATGTCTTCATCTTCACTCAAAAGACTGGGGGTATACAAGAGTCTTCAAGCTGTTGCATAGTTAAGGCACATGTGGCACAGAGTGAATAAATCTTTCTATCAAGAGGAATGGATAAGAATGGGATATCTTACATATGGGAAACGTGGTAGCTCAAATTCTGAGGGCTTTTAAGATGCACAGCTCTTGGAAGTGGTTTCCCATAGTGCTGATCTTATTTTTAAACATGCAAGGGGGTGTGGCACACAGACACCTGACTTTCAGCTTTTCTGCTTGGACCAAGCAGGCTTGAGATCCCCAGCACAGCCTGGAATTGTTGGCTGGAGCACAGCCCCTGTGCAGGACTTAGAAATTCAGGTCCAACACCAAGAACACTTCCCAAATCCGCATGATTGTTCCCATGTACACTCTGAAACACCACAGGGATATAAGAATGGTATTTGAAGCATAAGCATGGCTTATCAGGCACAGGGGAAGCCTGAACACAGGTTTCCCACTTCCCAGGTGAGGTGGTTAGTCTAATCACCAGAACAGACAAATAGCTGCCTTCTCTATGATTTATATAGTTGTTCACACAAAACAGCTCAATTAAGGGTTACTACCCCATTACAACCAAGCAGTTAGGACACTAACTCAGTGAAATGAATTTCCCTACAAATTCAGGGATTTGTACTGAACAGAAATCCTACCCTGAACCTGAGTAACCACCCTGACAAAGCTATTTTAATGCAAAAATTGAGAAGAACACTGGTGTCAACGGCTTGAAAGATTCTCACTATTTTACTTCTTTGAAAAAAGGTCTGTCCCCCTTCTGTATGTCTAAATTCTATGTTGACTAGCTTCTAGCCATTTGCTACTGTTATATTTTTGTCTCTCCAGAAGGCAGACTGACAAGGTTTTCCCCTTCTGGTAAATAATGATCACCTCCCTATGTCATGACATAGAATGTAACTCCACATTTGGGATGGAAAGAACTCTACTTACCAAACTGACAGCCACTTGTTACAGGGAAACAGATCCTGAAATGAAATCTTTGCACTAATGTATAGTATTTTGAATGGAAGAAAAACCCCTATTTAGAACCCCCCACAAAGGAAATAAGATTTTTTTTGCCATTATCAGACATTCTGGTATCTTTTCAGGCTAGCTTTCACTTTGTCTTAAGGACAGTAGAGTTTTGATATATAAACACCCCTGTCCTCATGCTTATTCCTTCTTTCTTTTCTTTCCTGGGTGGTTTGCAGATGTACCATTCAGACCACTATTGGCAGAATAAGATATGGTGGTTCTCTTTTCCAAGGTCTGGATCTCATCCCTATCCAGTACTGGCATCTCTATGACTTACATAAAAAAAACAAAAACAAAAAAAACAACAACAACAACAACAAAAATCTGCTTCTGTTCCTTTTCCTTAGTTGGACATTATCCAAATTTCATCAGGCTCCTAGTTTTGCCCAAACTATATTTGTCTGGTTCTGCCACCAGTAACCTGACCTAAACCATCAGGTAATTTTGTCCACCTATTGAAGGAGCCTGGGATCTGGCTTTGGCTGTGTCCATAGAAAATTTCCATTCCATTCAATGGCAGTTGGATGAGCCTGTTAGTTTGCCAATCAAGTAAGGACTTTAAAGAGTGATCTCTCTTCCTAAATACCTTAGAGATGTTTGGAAAATAACGGTGACGATTATTTTTGTTAGAATAGCTGAGATGAGAGTTAGATTTGGAGCAATTCCGTTAGCATTCAGAATAGCCAAAAATTGTGGTCCAAATGCAAAGATGCAGCTTTAGCCTGCTATTATTAATCTAGAAAAAAGTTATGACATAACAAGTTTCTCCTAGAAACAGCCTGTAGAACTGCATACGACACTGCAGCCTCTCTTATCCTCACAGGCACAAGGAAAGGAATTAAGTCCTAGGAAATAAGGAAACAGCTACTAAATGGTGACCTCTTGTCCCACTGCAGACTGTGCCTGCCTCAGGAGGTTGAGTGAGGCTGAGGCTGACAGGTAACCTGAGACCCGCCAGAAAGGATCTTTCCTCCTTTAGTTGCCCTACGATGTACAGAGGAGTAAATTACTTTCTGTAGCTGAGTCTAAAAGTTTTCAAAACACTTTTTTTTTTCTTTTTTAAATTTTTTTTCTCCCTTCATGACAGACTGAAGAACTCATTGGTGCTGTAATGAAAGGCAGACTGCGTTCCCTGTCATGTCAAGAACGCTGCATCGGGAAAGTCGACATGATTTCATGGCTAATGATTCACTCGCTAATATCAATGTGGGCTGCAGTGAGGATAACCAAGTTGAGCTGTCTTAGATCAAATGATTCAATTAGGCCAGCTGTCCCTATTTGTCATGGCTCAACTCGCTTTCAAATTACCTTTCCAAAGTGTGTACGTGCCTTAGCATAGAACTTAACAGCTCAACTGTTTTACAAAAAGAGGATATTTAACCATGGTGATAAGGGGGAAGAAAGATGTCCCTTTTCATCTGCACTGAATGCTTTTATTTAGCAGTTAAAGTATGTATTTATTGGGCTAAAGTTTAAACATCCCTGTTGAGTGAGAATTACTCCACCGTCCCAATGACAGTGATCTTTTAAATTTTTGGATTATCTTTTGGCAGGTTCATGAAAATAAAGAAGAAATTCCAACAGGGTGTATACACACAGGGACGAGCAACACAGATGGGAATAAATAGTCCACAGAAACCAAAAATAAATGTGTGGTCCCTCAGATGTATTCTTTAGACTTAAACTGAGCTGAAGTCAATAGCAGCCAGACTGTTCATACAGAGCCTACCAAAGAGCTCTTCTGCAATGTGTGGTTATCTTGGTTAAGCTCCTTGCTGCTCAGCACTTTCCTGGCAGGAGAAGGGCCCGGCCGTCCCTCGGCAGCTGCCCTCGGAGCCGCAGTGCTGAGTGCTCTGCGGAGGCATACGGAGCTGGAGCCCGCGGTGTCAGCCGGGGCTGAATCGGCGTGGAAATTCAATTACCCCTGGTGGTGGTCCCTGCAGGGCTGTGCTGGGAAGCCTCTCCTGCTGAGGCTGAAGCAGGAAGGAGGCAGTGGCTGTGCTTGCAGAGCTTCCACCAGTGGGCATGACTTTTGACTGACTTTTTAGTATTGCAGAGGGGTTAAACTGGGGGAAGAACAACCTGGGTGTACATGAACAGATTGAGGAAACCCAGGGCACTGGGAATATTTTCTGGTCTGATCTGGGGTGCCCTGACCCCCAGGGGAACACTGACTTTGACCCTCATTCATGGAGAAACTTTCCTAAACTCCAGAATAGACTAGAATCCACTAGAGTGTGAAGTAGATTGTAGAGAGTAGTGTAGATATACCACTAGGTGGGACATTGAGGTTTTGGAATTTTTAGTATATAGTGGATGGAAGCAAGATGGAGGGCACAAGGTGTCATCCTGAGCTTCTTCTTCATGATTCTTCTTCCTTTTTCATGGGTTTGGGTGGCACTCTGTAATTGGGTGGAAAAGTCTGTAATGCGGGCTTTTGGGGATAAGTTATTGGGTTAAAAAGGGAAATAATCTAGGTGTCAGTCCTTAATTGGATAGTTTAGCTTTAAAAGACCTTGTAACAATAGATTGTTAGCCATTTTTTACGGTGCTTTTCCAATGCACTGAGCCTTGTGTGGACAGCATGCAAAACTCTAGATAAGATAACAATAAATAAGAACCTGAAGACTGAAAAAATCCAGTGTGTCTCTCTTTCCTGACACAAAACTGCTCTAGGAGGGTTTCCCCTGACAGGGGAGCCTCCTGGGAGGGCCCAGCCAGAGTCCCAGAAGTCAGGGAATTGGCAACAGGAACCCCGACACAGATGAAATTTATCCCAAACATAAAATGACCAGTGTTCGTACAGCCTCCCATATTTCCTGTAGTCCCATTTGGCTGATAATTTGGGCCTCCACATTTGTAAGATTCCAGCAGTTCCTGAAAAATACTCCCCTGCTGTCTGTATGGCTTATTTTAATTATATTTATTTGCTCATTTATTTTGCTGAAGTTTTCACTGGCAATCATACCAAGTTGTAAAGTAGTAGAAGAATTTGCTAGAAAAAAAAGACAGTTTAGTCCTGCACTGGATTGATTATCTTGTAATTTTGTGATCATGCTGTCAAGAAAAAGAAACTGTTGATTTTGAGAAATGTTGTATTGGGGAAGTATTTTTCATTTATCTAAGCAGAACAGTTAATATTGGAACAGGCTGAGCCTCAAATCTGAAAATTTGTCGTTTGCTTTTATGTTATTCACATCTCTCACACAAAATAGAGACATCAACTGAAAAACTTTGATTGAAATACTAAAAATCAGAAAAGGTCTAAAATGCCTAAATTGGCCTTCTGCTTCCTGCTTCAGTGAAACACATCCATGTGTGGGAGTAAAAGCAATAAGCCCATATAGATTGTCTCACTCACACATATCCAGAATTAGAGTCCAAGATGAAACCATGCTGTATCAGCTGGATGTGATACATTAACTTTCAAGAAATAGAGTGTAGTTTGCCTTCTCCCTAAATTAATAAACACAGGTAAACAAATTTGCCAGCCTCATTCCTGGTATTTATGTTTGTTAATTAATTCAGTTAATCAGAACCACAATGCATTTTGCAGCTTGCAGTCTCCAGCTTTGACTGCGAAAAACACAGCTATGGATGGCAAAACCATGGCATTGAAGAAAAAGGAAAGATTTGTTGTGAGTTTTAGAGTAAAAGCTTTCCAAAGGTCAGAAAAATCTGAATGATTACAGTCAGGAAGTGTGGCCTCACCAAGCTGATATATTAGGGTTTTCATCTATTTCTGTCTGCTCTGTTTTCTCTCTTATTCCTGATATGCAAATCTTGGCAAGGAGGTAGAATCTAAGAAAAGTGACTTTTTCCTTCCAAAGATTTTAAAATGCAAAGAGACCGCTAAATAGATTTCTGACTATATTGAAAAATTCCCTTGAATTTTACCTCGAAAAATACCTTGTAATGCTCATATTTCAGCCTCCGTCCATTTTCTCTTCTATTTGGTCATATCTCAGAGGGGGACATTTCCAGTCTACAGTCTCTGCTCACTTGGAATAATGTTTGTTTGCATGAGTAAACCAGCTAAAGTGGCTATCACTGAAGTCATAACTAGAAGATGAAACCAGTTGGGACTATTCCCATGTGAAGTGAGTCAGGTTGCTGAATCAGGCCCATGTGTGAATCTTTCTGTCTCCCAAAGGGTTTTTTTCCATCTCATTAGCAAAAAAAACTTCTGGAGCACCAGACAACAAAAGCTTGGAAATGCAAAGTACAGGAGGGGAGAAAACATAATATCCTTCCAGCTTTTCTCTCAATTTTCTTTCCTGCAATGTGACTAAAAATAAAACTGGGGAATTGTATAATTCTAAGCTTTTGTCAGATTGCTATTATCATTCTCTTCTTGCTTAAATATATGGTACATATACTTTTTGGTATTTTTAAAATTTAGGCAACCCCTTTGTGTCTAGTTTTTTTAAAGACCACAAAGAAATGGAAGCTTTTAATGGTGTTCATTGTGCATGTGTATTTTATGTTCTCTTTCTACAACAATGCAGAGTTGGAGAGTGTAAAAACAGAAGAAATATGAAAAATGTAAAGATATTTAATGTGTAAGAAGGACCAACTAATGTGTGTCAGTTCAGCCAGATGCCCAAGGCTAAATCTCTTGATGTGAGATGGTGATTCAGCTGTCAAGGTGCCTGAGTAGACTTGTGGTCATCATAATGATTGGCTGTGGATTTTTTTTTTTTTGGTGGGTTTTTTGGGTTCATGTTTTTCTTCTCTTTTTTTTTTTTTTTTTTAATAAAGACAATAAACAGAAAAAAGGTCAAAGTTATTCAAATGAACCAACGGTTCATTTTGGTGGAAATATAGCAGGGCTCGTTAACTCAATTCACATCTTTTGTGTCAGTTTTCTAACATACCATACATCTGGAAAAATGCAGTTATTTGAAAAAGACATAATGTGCCTATTGTCCCAAAGGTTTTGCTTACAGTATGTAATAAAATATGATACATTTTTTCATGGAGATGGGATATGGGAATTTGTTTAGATATAATATGAAAGTATCAGTCTGTGAAATGAACAGCACAAAAAGTATCCAAATGGTCGGGATATGTTAGCTAACAAAACAACAAGTTCAAGAACACTTATTCAAGTGAAAATCAGAGGCTTCAGCAACAATATTTTTTTCCCTTAAAATGGGTGCCTTCTGATAGTGTCTAATATTTTGAAGTTGATTCCCATTAATGAGGCTGTGTTTTACCGTGACAGAGACCTTCCTACCCTAGGCAAAACTTAGCTCCAGTCAGGTGAAAATTCAGGTAGCGAACAGAGAACTCAAGTTCTCGGGTACACCAAAGCATTCATAAGAATAGCACTTCATAAGAGCATACACACTGAGGCAGACCAAAGGTCCCATCCAGCTTGATGTGATAGTGTCACTGCTGGCTAATACTTAAACGGAGGCAAGCATCTGAAACTCACTTAATCTGGGCAAGTAGCTAAGTCATATTTGACTCTTGATTTTAGCCTAATTAGACTTTCCTTCATCTTTCTTCTTCATATTATCAGTCCTGTAGCGTGTGGCGTTAGCCTTTAATTGTGGAATACTTAACATGCATGTCAGAAGTTTGTTATTCAACCCCCACTCTTCCCTTTTAGCTTGTGCAGGTGCTCTCAGTCCTTAAAAGCAACTGTTTGTTGGAGTGTGCTTTTGCAAACTGTCAGGAAGCAAATGACATTTGTGAAAAGCAGGTTTTTCTTTTCTGCTCGCAAATTGAACACAAATGTGCTTAAGAAGTGGTCAGAGCTGTGATTTATGCCTTATCTGTGTCAAGACGTTACTTTTTGTATATATGCAAGGATACACCAAGAAAAATAATGGTAATTGGGGTTAATCTGACTTTAAACCAAAGAAATGAGGAGTTTTATTCTTTTTAAGTCATCCTTCTTGGAGCAAGCCACTTCACCTTATGCTGGTCTTCTCTGCTTTACAGTCACTCTAGCCCATTTCAGACTCCTCTAAGTCTTCCCCCATATCCAACCACCTTTTCTGAGTGGAGCCATCCTTGTTAGATGGCATTAATTTAGCTCAGCTTTAGGTTCCTTGTACAACACAGAAATTAGGGGCTAGTTTCTCTGGTTTCCCTGCATGTTCAGCAGAGAGAGAAAGGATCTGCAATAGAGTGATTCAGAGCAGAAGTAAATTAGGTTAGGCAAATTCACACAGCCAGGTCACTACTTCCAGTGAGACAGTGTGAATACCTTCTCTCAATGCCCTCTGCAGCCCTAAGCCTTATTACTGGGTGCCAAAAAGTCCTCTGAAAAAGCAAAGACACCTCCCTCCCTTTGTCAAACTCAAGTGAATCCTGACTGTGACCATGGCAATTTTGAATGGAACTTTCATAGTTTACCACCTGGATGGGTGGACAAGAGCTGAAAACTGGCATGAATAAAATCATTGAATAAGGTCTGGCAAAGAGTCAAGAAAGCCTATGAGATTTCTTTAGATGCAGAACTCCTTGCAGGCATTCCACTGCAGAAAAGGCCAATGAGCACCAAGAAGGTTTTTGCACCAGGGTGTATCTGCCCAGAATGGGGAAAACCTGATATTGATGTGAATGCAATAATTAACAAAGAAAGTATCTTGAACTGGCACTGGAAAGTGGGCACTGCCTCAGTTTTATATAACTAAATTCCTAAAACCCATGTAAATGGGTCCCATCAGGGTAAAGTCACTGGGAACCTGTGACTTGGCTTGTGGCATTAAAAAACAGCTAAAGAAGCAGCAAGTGAATTGAGTATCAATTTATTATATCAATAAGCTTTCATGTAGCCAGAGTGTACTGTTTCTGGTTAAAAAGAAGGGTTGGGTAGGGTAGAAGGTAAAAGAGAGCAGATTTTCCCTCTGAAAAGTGCAAGTGGGCTGTATGTTGAAGGCATGAACTGTTCCCTGACTGTTGACTGCATTTTAACTCCATCTTTCAAATATTCCAGAGCTCAAGGGAGCCCAAGCAGCAAATGCTGTGACTACAAGGGGTTAACAGGCAATTTATGTAAAGTCTTAGTATTCTGCAAAATGAAATGTGCATGTGAAATGGAAAAAAAAAAAAGGAAAAGATTATATTTGTCAGCTGTGCTACCATATGTTGCTCTGGCGGAAGCACAGTAAAATGGTGACAATTTCTATTTTATTGAATGAGGATCTGTGTTGATTTCCATTATTTGAGAGCGTCTCTGGACAAACAGAGGTATCTTCATTATCACATAAAACTGTGCTCACCAGTAACCTAGAATATCCATGGCTACAGGGTGACCTGGGACCACAGTCTCCTTGAAAATAAAATATCAGAGAATCAGTTCAATCCATCTGCATATTTTAATGGATTTAGCCCTTGGAGGGCATGGGGGAATAGTCTTGTGAAAAGATAAGTGGCAGATACAGGAAATACAGACAAATTTGAAGCTCTTTAAAATCTGAGGAGAACTTATCTCATCAGCATGATTAAAACAAGTGTGTGTAAAGGCTTTGGTGGTTGCAGACTACTCTCAGCCATCTGGTCATACTGGGATGCAGAGCTTCATGGTTTGGGCACAGAGCTGCACAAATATAACTAAATTTCTCTTGGACATGGGCTGATGCAATTGCTTAGCTCCACTGTGTGATACAGGCTTCTTTGTTGGGGTTTTATGGGGTGAGGGTATCTGTGCCATTCTCTTTTCCACTGTATATAGGTGTCCTAGAAGATGCTGCTTTTGTTATTCTAGGATCACAGCTTTCTTTCAAGCTTTTTCTCAGCCTGCCAGGACCCCAGCATGTGAACTAGAGTGAGCTGGGTGCTAAGTGTCACTGAACACCCAGGGCTATCCTTCACTCCATGTGCAACGTGGGAGCACAGCGTCTCTCTGGGCCATATGTCCAATGCAAGGCATGAAAAAATATTTCCATGGGGCACCCAAAACTATATGCAATTGCTTTCAGGGTATCAAAAGTTAAGCTCTTGTCTTCTATCCTGCTTAATATTACTCAGCATCTCAGGAGTGTCTGTCTTTTCAGTGACCACAAAGTTTTCTTCTCCATGTCAACCCTGTCTCTGAAGTGACACCACTATTTTTGGACAATGACACCAAAGGGCTTTACAATACATCTGTTTTGCCTCAGAAAACATATCAAAAACATAATTTTAGTTAAAATTTTGGTCTGCCAGAGCCGGCACTCAACCCTCAGCATCCCATCCCCACATTGGTGTGCTTGATGTCATATAGTCCAGGCTCCAGGGGCTCCTGCAGGAATGGGTGGGATGTGTCCTCTGGGTAGTGGAGTGCAGCATTCATTTTACAACTTGCTTTGTTTTACTGGTGAGATTAGCACCCCTTGGTTCTTGGACAAGCAGAAATGTACTGTGGTAATGAGTACAGGTGAGGGCTTCTTAGCCTTGATGTCACACAGATAATGAAACCATTCCAACCATCTTGATTTTCCTACATGCCCAAACAGAAGGGATTTGGTCGTATAAGCTGAGCATTCACTTCCATAATGGATGGGCTGATAGCACAATTATTTGCCAGATATTGACTGCCACTTGCTATGACAGATATGTTAATTAACCACTGGATAAAGGTACGCTTCTCTTTCAAATTCAGCCTTTTGTGATTCTTGAAGGAGAAAAAGGTGCATTGATTTGCTTCCTTCTCCCCTCTCATTTTGGGTCATGGAGACACTCACAAATTTTGGGTCATGAAATCACTTGCATTTCCTGTGTTGCCATTGTAGGCACCAGATCAGTGCAGCTGCGTGATACCAAGGCAAGGTCTGCAGCTGCTGAATAGCCACATTTTAGAAGAAACTGAACTAAAATATTGACCTTTTGCAGTCCTGTTGATTGTCTCCAAGGTCACTTTGCCATGGTATTTTTGTTAGTGGCTAAAATGTCTATTTTCAACAACTCCTAAGAAGCCTCATGAGACAGTGACTGCAATTTGCTTTTAGCATGCTTGGCCCGGGAAGTGACACACTCAAGGTGCTTGCAATTATACTAAACAAAAGGCTCTTGTCTCAACCTGTCTCAACTTTTGGCCATGGTTTTATGTGCTAAATCATCTGTACTGAATAGAGAAATGTCTTGTACTGAGCAACCATGGAGCCAACCTCCGTAACTTAATTTTCTTTTCCCCTAAATCTGATTATTTATTTCTGGAGACTCTACATAGCACTTCTATAATGTGAGCAACTTCATTGCAAATAATAAATCATTTTTCCATTCCAACAGAAGCCACACCTCCCTACTTGTCCTTTAAATTGCTTTTTATAGGACACATTTGATTTCTGGTGTTTCTTCTTAATATTGTGGGCTTGGGAAAGAATAAATTAGGACAAATCACCTACAATTAAAATGAATTATATTATTTCAGTTTTACTGTCCTAGTTTATTTTTTGGTCATTGTGTTTGATTTCTGGTGCTTTTGTACATGAAAAATAAGGTTCTAAATAAGCAGTCCATATAATTCTCAGGTTTTGGAAAAAACTACCTGTCCTGAAATGGAAAGATCATAAAATCATTATACTTAGGTGTTAGCAGTATTAGTAAGTATTTCTCAGGAAATAGTTTTGAGGACCTCTTAGAAAACTGACAAGATGGCTTTGTTATCAACCACACCCTTTGATCTTATAGCAAAACCTGGATAAACAGCCTATCTTTTACAGAACTAACTGAGCT
Source organism: Agelaius tricolor (assembly GCF_023055355.1). Classification (NCBI taxonomy): domain Eukaryota; kingdom Metazoa; phylum Chordata; class Aves; order Passeriformes; family Icteridae; genus Agelaius; species Agelaius tricolor. The sequence continues at coordinate 60,602,144 of NW_027269262.1, read as the reverse complement.
GATATGTGAACTGTATATCCTCTTATACTAAGTATGTTAGCTAGAATATTTTTAGTGTCTAGATTTTCATTAGGGAAGTTGATGTACAGCTGAGGCCATCCTACTAAATGTGTCTTGGTAGAGGTCTTTCCATACATCACTGTGCATGCACTAATGATTGCAAGTTTGTGTCATAACTGCTGACTGTGGAGCAGAATAAATTAATCATTTATTTAAGATATGTGTTTTACTGCAATTTGACTGCCTTTGCATACATCTCTCCTTGCAAATATAAACATATTAAAACTTAAACTAGAAACTATGACAGCATATGTTTAGACATAACTTCCAATAATCTGTTTAAATAGCTTATGATCAGTAGAACTTAAACAGCATATCTCTTAGAGTAAATCAGATTACTAAACCTGGAGAAATCATTAGTTCTGAAAAAATTGGGGAAAATTGCCTGCTTTGGAGAGCTGTACCCTTTTTTGGAGATTTTACTAATTTGACTTCAATATTGTCAGATTTTAAAAAATTCTTGAATAACTGAATGGAAACTAGAAAAGCTATTTGGAAGAGGAAAATATAATAAAAGTAATTCTGGGAAATGTTATAACTTACTCCTTTTTTAGAGGATTTAAAAATTGGTTTAAGAGTCTAAGAACAGTAAGTTCTCTTATCTTGAAGGATTTCTAAATGCAGGTCATCAACACTTTTTATAAACAATCAATCATTTAGAAATGCAAGTCAGTATTGATATTTTTATACTGCATATTTGAAATAATTTTATTTAACTACCATAAACCTGCAATGTTAATTTTCTGCATTGTTAATTGAATTTTGATATCCACCCAAAAGCACAAATGTGAGTAAAGACACAATCTAGGATATAGGAAAGATGGTTTAACATAGTATTTCATAAATTAAAAAATACAAAATATGAACATAAAGCACTATAAATTATTTCACTCTGAATACTATATTGTTCAGGAAATAATTTCCAAATATTTTGTAAAAGCTACTTTCAAACATTTTTTTGTTTTGCAACTAATTTGCTAAATGGCGAATAAATATAATCGAAAAATTGAAATTGAAAGAGGAAGCCCCCACTACATTTCCTTTACTGTGTTTGGAGTGAGGTTCCTGAGTGTCACCATGTTTGTGTCACAGGCAATCTGGGGCCCTAATGAGGGGAGGATCTGATCCCCTGTTGGAGTGCCATCCCTGGTGCACTTGAGGGAAGATTTTGCTGCTCTCACATCCTCACTCCCGGTGAGCTGCACCAGGGTCTGTACACTGGGCTGCAGCCCTTCCTAGGATCCATTCTGAAAGAACACTGTGGCATTTGCTTCAGATATTTTGGGGGAGTTGGTTGGAAGAGTTCCAGGAAAATCCCCCTGGCTTAAAAGAATTTTATTAGCACAGCAAAGTAGAATTTTGAATGTCAGAACTAAAGCTGTCTGGCAAGCTGTGGCACCTCCAAGGGCAGGCATTAATATGCAGTCTTTTATTATAGGGATCACTTTTTTCCTTGGGCTTCATCCTATGCCTAGGTCAGATCTAATTTGAGTTCTGTGGCAAGATTTGGAGCGTAAGTAGGATGATGATATTTAGATAATCAAATACAGAAAATGGATCAAGTACAGGCCAATCTGAGAAGAATTTTGAAAAATGCCAGTTTGAAGCTGTGTTGGTAAATGTGAAGTTACATATACCACAAAGAATGGTATGAATTTTAATTTGCATATCCAGGCTCAAATTGCAAAATATGACTGAAAAATTCTTTTTAATATATGATATTGATTTATTGTTATACCAAAGGAAAATTGTGGCACATAAAAGTAATTGTGAGAGAAAAAAACAAGGGAAACATTCTACATCCATATATAAATATCTACCACTTGATGCAACTTACCACAAAGGTAGTGGATAAATCTTGTTATAAAAAAGATCTAAGAGATAAATGCTCTTGGAATAAAGGAGATAAAATAAAAAGAGATAAAAGATCTAGGAATAAATGAAGAAAATTATTAGCTGTATGTCAAGCTTTGATCTGACGAGGGAAGGGATGCCTGGGTTTGTGAATGGAAGCAAAAATATTACATATCTGTAAGTCATGAATGGTTAAGAGAAGGTGAACCAGAAATTCACATTTGCCTTTCTTCATAATAGCAAAGGAGATTTTTAAAGAGATAGGTATGAAAAGTGATGCATTTAAATCTGACATAAGAGGCTTCTTTGCATCACTCACATCACAGTGTAGGGTATTACAAAAGTGCAGGATATTAGTAGGCGTACAAATTTGGGATTTTAGATGATTCATGTTTATAGATATAAACACGATAATACTTTTATTAATACTTAATACTTCTATTAAGCATGTAAGCACTTTTTATTGAGAGATAAAGTTCTCATACTTTAAGACAAATCAGTTCTAGCACCAAATCTGATGGAACTTGAAAACATTTTTTCCTTAAAACAGTATCTTCCTAACTTGCTTTGCTCCATTTCCTGAAACTTCTCAAGTCTGTTTTCTGAAAACTTTGTCAGGCAAGGTATCAAATGTGTCTAATCCAGACCTTGGTCCTATTACAATCACCTACAGAATCACATCTAGAAAGAGAATTTGGCTGCAAGAAATGAATCCACATATGTCATTGCAAAGGCTGTGTCACTAGTTGATTCCTAGTCAAGAAATTTTCTGTCATTTTATTTTGTTTCTTAGAGATGGCATTTTCCAAGCTTAATAATTAATGTCAAATTAATCAGTGGGTTTTCTGCATAGTTGTTGAGTGCTGCACCTTTATACTGCTAGTTTTTCACTATTTTATTTTGTACTGTAGTCAAAACTCTGTGGAGATCTTCCACTCTTGAACAAAAGAAAGCAAAGATCCTAGTGACTTTGCTTTTTTTTTGTGTAGGCAAGGCACCAATTTAGTAGAGTTTTCTTTCTGCAATGTGAATGCTGCTCTAGCTGGGACCGGCAGACCTGAGGAGGCATCCGTATGGCATCTCTATGGAAACTGAGGATGGCAGATTCAATGCATCATTGTATCTGATAGTTCAAATCTTGTAACATTTATTTTTTACCAGGAATCCAGCCTAAGAGGTTGGTTGATTGCTGTGAGTCACTGAGTTGAAATGACAATCTTCTACTAGGGGCAACAGAATAATTGAAATATGGGCCTGGAAGGTGCCTGAAGGGACCAGCTGGTACAACTGGTTGCTCTGAGGAAGGATCCAGCACAGCTTGGCAAACTCATCTCTCTTGCCTGCAAACATAAGAGATGATACAGCCTTACCTGGGTACAGATGCCTGGGTACTGCAGCAGTGTCAAAAGGACTGGGAGGGTAGATTAGAAGAGAAGCTTGCAGAAACCCTCTAGAGGCTGGGAAGCCACCAAAAGGCTACCTTCAGGAAGATGTTAGTCTCCAGAGAAAGTTACTGCTTTCTCTGGTCTCCCAGATCACCAGTTTAGTTAAGGATAAGTAGGCATTTTCACTGAAGTTATTTTGGGAAGATTTTCCTTGCATGTATGAAATGTCTTTCCTTCTGTTATAACATGTGTATATAGTTCAACACTTGTTTGTGTAATTCCCTGTACATATTTAGCCTGTAGTGTTTTATGTTAGACTTCAGAATAAACTTGTTTTGTCATTTTCCGCTCACCTTCTGTCTGCTATTTATAACTCTATGCAACAGTAATTAAGGAGGGAACAAAACAGCCTAATGCAATCGTCCTTGAAACAGTACCCTGCAATGTAAAGAGGAATGAGAAAACTTGTTCAGTTTTTGGGCAAAAAGAAAAATTTGCTAGCAGATTTTTTCATCATATTTTCTTCCATAAGTCATATTGTTTTGGTTTTTTTTTTTATTGCTCTTTAAAAATGTAGGGTATAAAAGGATAAAACCTGATGTTCTGAGTAGGAGTTACTTTCAAATGAGTTGCTGTTCCTTTCTTGAGCCAAGTACCATTTGACAGCTTTTAAATAAAATGTACAAAAATTTTTTGGGAAAATTCACTAGTTCTTCAGACTAAGAAAACTGTTGCCTGTTTCAGACAATGCCATAGTAACAGAAGAAAACCTTACCTGGGAATGTCATGCATCTGACCTCCTTATAATAGACCATGTAAAAATCCAAGAGAGAGTGCAAGAAGGATATGTATATATACACGGTAGCAAAGCAATCAGATCCCACTGTGTAATATTCATTTTTTGGGTTTTCTTTTGGCAAGACCCACATTTACAAGGTAAATAGGATATGCTGGACCTGCTAAAAATCTATTATTATGGATAAAGGTACAAGTAATTCAAATATCTTTCAAAGCTGCTATAGTCCGTTCAGGTTCTTTACCACACGCAGCACCATGGTACCTGAGTTTTCCCCTAGAGCATTAAATAATATGAGTAGAACCTGTCACATGCAGTTTGTTCTCCTAGTATAAATGCAAGGTTAGGTCAAAATCTTCTTCAAGTTTCATAGTTAGACATGTTCCATAAATATGAGCTAGTATATATATGATATTTTTTGAATTGTTCTTGGACTTTTTGTTTTGCATTGGTCTCCTTCCTTAGATTTCTTTTGTACATATTACAGTGCTGAACGGTAAAAGTCCAGCATTCAAAAAGTTGGTTTGAATCGCAACATTGGGTAAAATATATGACTGCTTTGGGCAATCAAAACTTCCAAAGACACAACAAATGCAAAATTACTTTATTTTCTGTATTAAAGCGCTTCAAGCATCTCCTTACTTAAATGTTGAAAAGCTTAAGCTTTTACATTTTTAGAGTAAGAGACATTTTTGTAAAAATTATTTGTATAAAGTATTCTGGGTTACAACACAAATGAATGTCAATAAATTAAGACTTCAGACAACAAATATTAGAACTTAATCCACCTCTGTAAGAATACAACCTTCAAGACTGGTAGAAGTCTGAAAAAAAGTCTTCTGTTTAAGCAGATTCTCAGAGGACATGGGAAGTTTCTCAGTTTGGTGACTTTTCCTCAGTGTGAACTGCTTATGGCTTGGATTTGGAAATCACAATATTTTTGAGTGTCAGGGTCTACTCTGTATCAGCTGTCATTATTGGCTAATGATAATATTTGATAATCATGTTGGAATCTTATAGATTTTGACAATCTTTAGCTGTTAGGTTTGTTATGGCAACATAACTGCTACTCTAGCCAATTGATGTGTGAATGTGCCCAGTAACTTCTCACTTTATCATTCACTCAAGTTCAGACTCTATCTCCTAGTACTAACAGAGCAAGCATTTTCATGGCACACTGAAATCTCTGCTACTGTGATATATTATATTCTTAGAGCCTTGCAGATTGCTAACTGCCTCATCAGATTCTTTAAGAATAGCTTTTGAACACTGATTTGTAGACAGTTATACCACTTCTCTTCATCTTATATCTTTCAACAGATATCTTGTGCCAGTATGAGTTTGTACTTTCTATGCCCTGTCTACTTTTTGTGATTGCTTTATGAGGAAAACTTAGGTTTTGCTTGCAGTACTGGGAGGTCAATCTTAATTTTGCATGTGCTTAGAATGATGATAATGTATTTAGCTCCAGTATCTATTTTGAAATTTACTTTGACTGGTTATTTCCATTTTCACAAAGCCAATCTGTTATAGAATTTTGCTTTGATCAACAGACCCAACAAAGACCTCTGTTTTGGTATCAACATCATCCGAGCTTTGCCTTGTTGTGGTGCACTCATGAATATGTTTCCTTTTTATGTGTCTTTGCAACTTGTGCTGAGATTGACACACTTTGGCAAAATTTTATTGGAGATATGAGACAGCCCCCCCCTTACTCTGCATGCTTTTGTGTCTTGTTATGATTGCCTCCATATGGTGAACAAAGAACTTGAAACTCAGCCCAGTAATGTATAGTACTGGCTACCTAAATGTGTTCAGCCTAGTTAGATCAAAACTTATGGAGACTCAGTGGTACTGTAGCATTGGAGGTTATTTTTGTCAAGCTTGGAGGTAGCATGGAGGAGAGAGCTGCTGAGATCTCAGGCAATGGTTTGACAGCTCAGTCATCAGGTTCTTCTGCATTTTCTGCCATTAAATGAGATCTCTTCAGTACCCTCAGAAACCATGGTTGGTCCTGGAGGGTCAAATAAGTGTGAGAATGCCAGAAATCTGAGAAGTTAAGTGGACAGAAAAGGGGATGGTTTGGTAAAGCAATAAGAGACCTCTAGTTGGCTGATCTTGCTTAGTTTTGATTTCTTTTGCACAGAAGTCTGCGATTGGTTATTTGTGCTTCTGGCTGGTGTGCATTGAGTGTTAAGTACAAGACAGAGTTTGTGGCATCTGCTTCTCTAATATTTTGTGAATGTTGGGCTTTTATTAATTGATACAACTGGACTTTTATGTTGATAAAAACTCACTGCAGTTTCAAAACAAGAATTAAATATTCTGCCCAAACCCAAATTTTGATGAAACTTCAAAAAACTATATGACTAATTATTTTTGATGGAAAAGATGAACAAAAATTACAATGGTTTTGGATTACAAATGTTACAGCAGTTTGCTTGGGCCAGAGGGCACAGTCACAAAATTAACAGGAAAATGGATATAAAAGAAAATGAAGTTGCTTAATTAGATTTTATTATACAACATAAGTTATAAGCTATAATGTAAGTTAAACAATATGTCTGACCTATTGTGTGGGATGGGGTACCATGACAAATAAGAAACTTCTGACATTTTCTGCAAAGGTAAAAGCTGTAGGAGTGAATAATCCTGTTTTAGACAGCCTCTGTAAAGCTGAACAACAGGTACCCACCTATTGACAAGCAAAAGTGGATTTATGTATTCAAATTTTTGATAATGTAAATTGCCCCATCTACTTACTGAGTTAAATTCAATAGTAATTAGAAAACTTTTTCTTTAAATCAACACATGCTGATAGCCTATGCATTAGTCAATATGTTAACACATGGCAAAACTGAGCTGCTCTGGTTTTTGTGGTTCTGTTGTATGACATTTTCTTTCTATGCTGCCTATTTTGTAGAAATAATAAACTCTTAAGGGCAGGGTCCTTAGTTTTTTACTGGCCTGTGAAACATTTTCTGCATGATTTCTCTGCAGAAGTAATGTATGACAGGCTTAAAAATGGGTAGAGACTTTTGTGACTTTCTTTTTACTGACTGTAAAGTCCTCCAGATTCTCAAAGCAAGCTTAGACTCTGAGCCCAGTGAAATTCCTACACCAAAAGTGAAGTTGCATCCTCTTCAACAAAACTCAGCTGAACATTTTCTATTAGACTGTACCTCACTAAAGCCCATCTGTTCATCTGTGTTCAACGTGTAAAGCAAAACCCAACCCTAATACAATTGCCTTGTTCTTCCTATAAATTGATACATTTCAAAGAAACAAAAGAGACATTGAGATGTAATTTTTTTCTCAGTGTTAGTGTTCTGGAAAATTTATTTCTCACATGTGAACTCTTTCTTTTCTGAGTAGATTCCTCTTCAAGGATAACTTTTGATAATATCTTATGATAGGACAGAATGTTATGCTATCTTATGAAATGTTAGAAAATCCAGATTAACTAGCAATGTTGCTTTTCTTTTCCCCAATGTTTTTTGATGTTAACCTTGGTATAGGCTGCAGGAATGGTTGGATGTCTAGACATCTATCTCTACCCTTTCCACTGAGATCTTTGAGTTTCAGATTTCTTGATTCTAAATGTTTTTTTTATTGTCCTAAATTCAGGTGTCAAAATCATCATTTTATAGTAGTTGGAAAAATGCTGATGCTCTTCACTTGGGAATGTAAAAGCATTGAAGAAGTCTCCAGGGTTTGCATCTGGCTTTGATGTCTTTTCCTACTGTCATGCTCTAAACCAAGAAGATCTATGTAAAGATTTCACTTAAATGTAATACAAGTGGTAGTTATTGTCAAGGAAACACAGTTATTAGTACCTGCTTTCTAAATGCTTTATGCTTTATAAATAACATAACTATGCCAGACTCTCTCTGTCTCAGAAATGGATATTGGCATTCATGAAATGTATGATATATGTATTCAGTTAAATATATGCTAATAACATATCATACCATCTTAAAACAACCAAGGCAGTGGTTTTGTTAGAAAGAAACAGCAGATTGTCCCTTATATCCCCATGTGTGCAGCATTAAATCTGCCCTCTGCATTTTGTGCTTCTCACATGCATAAGTGAAATGGATTTCTTTGCATCTGACCAATGCATAAACCGCAGGGTGGTGTTTTTAATAGGATTCATTGTGATTAGGAGCTGTGGAATAGCCCCATAGTCATAGCAATGCTAGAATGCCACAACTATTTGATAGGAGACATTTCAATCTGTCATCATCTTGTGTGCCCTGACCCTGATAATACACCCCATTCAACCTGAGGCACAAACAGAAATGGTGAGGTAGGGTTGCATTTTTTTTCTGTTAGCACAGCTCCAGTCACAGCTTTTATGGGTTCCAGAGAGAAGAAAAAATGTTTTTATTTCCTGTTCTTTTTATCCCTTATCTAATTTGAAAATAATTTTTTTTCCTGAAACACAATAAACTAGTGGAAGGGGGAGAAAAATCCTTCCTTAGGTAACCTCAGAACAGAAGAACTTTGTGCATTATGCAGCTCAGGCCATGCCAAAATGCAATTTGGAGGGTGTCCAGCACTTCATTGGAAAGTAATGGTTTTCACTGAACTGAGTTATGACCAGCTGTTTACAGACAGTCTGTGACATACTGATAGAGCAGAACACCGTATGTTGCTTTCCAAATCAAATGATACAAGAAGTGTGACAGAGTGGAGAAACATCTGTCATTAGCAATTTTCAGCACGCTTCACTAATTCTGGACAAAATACGAGTAATGAACTTACCGCAGGAAACTTCAAATACTACCACTGCTGAAACAAGGATATAAACAGCTAGTGCTCCTAATGGCGTCTAATTTAATTCATTTGCAGTAAGAAACAAACAAAGTGGGTTATTTGTTTTTGATCATGGGGTAGTAAATAGTAATGCTGATAACAAACATTCATTTTAATCAAAGAAAAAGGCATCGTGGAACTCAACTTTCCTGAAGTTCAGACAGAAGGTAATTATCAAGTGGGTTTTTTTTCTTAGTCTTTCTGAATGTCAGTGATAAGGGTGTTTTGGTTTTTTGGGGTTTTTTTTTGGTTTTTTTTAAGCAAGGTTTTTTCAGAACCGGCCAAGGAGAAGTTGTTACAATATTACGGATATTGTCTTTCTTTGCCTTGGTCCTCTCCCTCGCATATCCTTCACCACATCCTCGCCCTGAATCTTCACAGAGCAAAACTGCAAGTTTTCTGCCCAGTATCACTCTCCACTGGGCATGAAGACAACAGTGAAAGGAGTCCAGTGCTGGCTTTTACTCCATTTTTCTGCATTATGGCACTGCTGCTGGTGTTTGAAATCTCATGGCTCCAAATGTACTTTTTAAAAAGGTGCACTTCAGTGTGTATGTGCCTCCTATATATTACATACCTGTGTGTTTTCTGGTTGATTTCTCTGTTTTCATCATATCTGGAGCCCAACCACTGTAATTTTGTGATGATTTTCACTTTATGTCTTTGAAATCAAGAGAGTTGTTCTGCCATTCGCATTCAGGGGCTTTAGTTTCCCCTTAGCACTGATAATACAGCAAATTTCTGAAACTGTTAGGAATAAGTGGCAGTCCTCAGGGGATAAGGGGGGAAAGTGAAAGGACAGGTTGTTACTCTTTATATGAACTTTCAACTAATGTTCACACAAAGCTATAATATGAAATGCAGAGGGTAGATTTAGTCCAATCCATTGGTGTCCCACCTATGGGACTTCCCTTGGAATGAATCCCAGACCAAGAGAGTGAAAGCCATTCCAAACTGATGACTGTAAAATGAGTGTAGGAGGTCTTTGAGTAGCTGCGTAATTGCAAAATTATTCATGATAAAAAAGCACTAAACTAGAATTCACAGTATCTTGTAGAATTTCCTGAGGTGCTGCAGAAAAAATGTGTAACTTTGTAACACCTTGGATAAACCAAACCGGTCCAAGTGCAATATGGTGAAGAGGAAGAGAAAATGTATGGAAATATTTTTTATATGGTGGGAGTTTATAATAGAAATATTTTTTCTGCACTTTAATGCAGAAAAGGAAAACTACTTAAGAGAAAACATTTCTAGAACTGCAAATGTGAACTTCCTCTAATTCTTATAGACATCTACACAGGAGAGCAAAGCAAAGGGGGAATATAGGTACCATTGACACCCATCATTATGTTTGTGATCTAGATAATAAAGGAAGCAGACCCAAGCAATTCACTAACACTAACGCTATTCTTTACATAAACAGTAAATGTTTAGATTTTCCTGTTCACTGACTAACAGCACACATATCATAAACACTAAGCTGTTATAGTACGTTTCGTGTGTTGATTCACTTTAACAGTTGTTAGTGTGAAGACAGGAAAAGAAAAGTGGGTGTAATGAGACCATGTGCAGTATGCTGTGAAAACAGAGGCCCTTATTTGGCATAATGGGTTGCACCATAAGGGCCATAAAATTGTGCATGTGTTAGTATCATTTTAATTATTACGGGTGCCACATGTTAAGCAGAATAGCGGAACTACTAAAACAGCTTCAAAATCCTTACTGCTGATCGCTGCATTTAATTACAAATAGGAACATTTGGAGATAGGTCACCATAAAACCCTTCTGTTGTCAAATGAGCTCAAATCTGATTTTTGTAATTATGTTTTTATACCACAGATCCTGTTGAATAACTATAGGGAATAAAATTTTAATAAGTACTGATTAAATGTAGGTACATCTTGCTTCCTAAGAATATTTATGTATGTTCTTTGCCACTTACATCAAGGTACCATCATTGCTTCTGTTTTGGTCAGTGGTGATCATTCAACCTTAATGCAAATAAGCTGAATAACTTTATGTGCCATGAAATATTGGTTTTTTTCAGTGAAGCATAAAAGCACTGGATTTCAATTATTCATTCTGCTTGCTAGAGCTGTGTACAGTACTCTAATCCTCTAGTACCAAGGCACTCTCATTATAACACTACATGTCACATTCAGTAGAATATGATAATTAACCTTCCTAAGGCAGAGTTTTGGTATAAGGAATAACAACTTTCATTGTCTGTAGCCTTTTCCATTGTAATAGCATGTTTATAGGTTCATATTAATGCTCTTCTTTGTTAGTATCAAAATTAAAATCATAAATATAGAAAATTTTCAGTTCAACAGGGAAAATATAACTTGGATATTAAAAGGTGGTAAAAAGCATAATTTTAGTTTTCGGTAAGCAAACTTTAATTTTATGTAAAGACTGCCTATAAAGTTCTCTAAACAGAAATTTGAGAGGAATGAAAAAATTAAAGAGGATTTCAGTGCTATAAAAAGGAAGTAGTAATTAAATAAATATATAAAATTTAACACAAGTTGTAGGCTGAATTTTGAATTATACTAAGGATAGAAGCATTTTATTTGCTATATTGTTCAAACAAGATTGAATTCAGAATATATGTGCCCATATATCTCCCTGAGCATTTATTTGCTCATATTCCTTGTTTCCTTTCTGGAGATACGTGCAAACCTTAATCAGGCCTCACCTTGTGGTTTTTCAATCTCAAATATTGCCATCAAGTAAAAGATTTAAAACATATATAGATTTGTCACAAACATTGTGATATCTAAGGGAGGAAATCTCTTTTGTGAGAGATTACCACTGGATTCATGGGCTAACACCCAGCTCAGAACATGATCCAGAGCTACTGCACATGCAATGGCTTCAAGAGACTGTCAACTGGAAATAAGTAAATACACGGAGCCTCCTGGAAAGAGACTGATGTAATTTGTAAAATGATCAGTGTAAGAGAATTACTTTGCTGGTTCTGATGCACACTGACTGCTCTGCATCATTTATAGCTGCACGGTAAAAACTCTCAACCCACATAGCAGTCCAAGAATCTGTGTTGTGGCTCAAGAGAAAAAAGAAAACTCTAGTTGATTTTTGTAACCTATTCAATAGGGTGATTAAATGAGTGCTAAATAAGGACCTCAAGTTGTGCTGAGTGACAAGAGAGCAGTACAGAAGTTTTTAGGAGCCAAGCAAAACTAGAAAATAATGATCTCCTCTGTACTAGAACATTAGCAGGTTATGTGATAATGTGGCCCAGTAGAAACATTTGCACCCAGCCGGGGAAAACCATAGATATTGATGAAAGTCTGGCTCCATTCTGACCCCAGAATAGTTTGTGTACTAGTACAACTCCATTGTAGCTTTTATTATTTGTACTCCTCCCTGTGAGGGCAGAATGGACTCCTTGTTGCACTCTGGCTCAGTGCTGGAATAATGCACTATGTGTATGTCTAATTAAATTGTCTCTCACTAACGTAAAATCCTCATCTGACAATGTCAACCTCCATCTAAAATGCAAGTGCCAAACCCCAAATTCTTAGCTTCAATTCTTCCATTGGAACTCTTAATCATGTAGCTTCAGTTGTGATCCTATTTCACGCTGTAAGGTGTGCCTAGTGTTGGATGGAATTATGCCATTGCAGAGGAAAACTAGTAAGAAAGGAGTGTAAAGAATACTCAGCTTATTAACTGTCTTGTAGAAAAGGGAAAAAAACCCCAAACAAGTGTTTTATCTGTGGGGTTTGATCCAGTCTAATTCCATTAATTGGTCCTGCTCTGTAATTGTAATAATACAAATCTCTTAGTACTAAGAAAATGAAGAAGGGAGAATTGGTATTCTGCTCCCTATGGGTGATTTACTTTGGAAATTTGATTCTATGCAGGTGATCTTTTCTTTTACTGTTCTGTTTGGCCCAATCTCCCCATCTACAAGGGGGAAATAATCAAACAAATAGTGAGACACTATAAAAAAAATCAATGCAGCTCTTCACTTTTAAAAAATTTAATATTAAATGGAGAGGCTAATAATATTCAGACTTAAGATTATTACCTGTATTGTAACTGCATCTCAGAAACACCATGACCCTTTCCTGTTGATTTAGAAGATCATGGCACTTCTCTCAGTCACCAGGAAGTGGAGACTTTTTCAGGGGTTGTGCATCTTGAGAACTGGGGCAAAACTTATGGTTATGCCAACTCATGCAGGTGGACTTGAACTCACATCTTTGGTTTTGGACTAAGCCAGGCCTACTTGTGACTTTGAACCTTTCCTCTACACAGTGTGGTACTCGAATCTTTGTTACTCTTAAGAATATTTCCTACTACACTACTAAATAAACCTTTTTTATAGGAATCTCTGGCCACTTTTAGAGGATGTTTTTTTCATGATTCTGCAGTCAGAGCCTGCTGAATCTCTCATTTATGCTCTGTGGAGATTACTGGGTTTTGGGGATTCAGCAGAAGGGATTTGGGGATTGTTTGCCAGCTCTGCTACACTTTCCAGGCTTAATGCTCCCTTTCCTCTTCTCGGTGGTTGGACAATGAGCTCTAGGCAGTGGTAGATCTTGCTTGTTGAAGTTGAAGTTTGTTGAGATGAAAGAAAAAGTTAGAAATAGGAAAATAAACATTGTCAATATTCATTTGTTTTCTGGGAAACTGACAGTATTTTGCACAATTTTTCATTTAACTGTAGTGTTTGTCTTTTTCATCCACCACACCAGTCACATCTTCTCTTATCTAACTTGTATCACTTATTGGGGAATAAAGACCACCATTCATCTGGTCATTTTTTACAATTAAAATCTGGCGGTGTACCCGCACTTTTAGTATAAAAATTCTTTGATTATCCAAGCAGGGAAAAAATATCCTAAAAAATTGGTTGCTATAAATTAAAAAGTCTCATCACAGGGGCTTAAAAGTTCAGTGAGTGCATTGGATATGCTTTCCATTTTTACTTCTCCATAATGCCTTGTAGCCTGTTGAAATTTTTTTGCTGCAGAATTAATTACATTTGCATTAATTTACAGATACTAAAGCAGAAATGTTTGCTGTAACTTAATTTTCACCTCCAGGTCTGTGATGACTATGAGAGAAAAGTGTATGTAAATGAAAGTAGCTTTGCTACATAGATTTTATTTCATTGTAAAGAGAGTTGAAAAATAATAGACCAATATTGGTTCTCATTGGATTTGCTTTGCAAAGCATCTCCTCAACTCTTAATTCAGCCATGCATGCTTCATGGCCAAAACATAATTGTAGTATTTTAGCTCCTGCAGTGCTACTTCAAGGAAAATAAGAAAGAAGACAAAATACCTCCTGAAAAGCACAAAAGAAAATTTTTACAGCTCTCAATGTTTTCCAAACTTTAGTGTGTCAGAATAAGAAAGCTGAGTGAAAAATGAAAGTAACTTATCAGTCATCTCTTTGAGTGTCATTAAATGTGAAGAAATATTTTTTTGCTGCATAGTGAGCACTCTTGGTAAGACATTCTGGCTGTGTCATTTGGCCTGGCAGGGTTATTAATGAGGATTGCTGCTTGCAATTTTGCATATGGAACATTTTCCCCTTGGAAAATTTAAGGTATGTTAAAATGGAAACTCACCGATCCACTACCTTTGTTTATCATTTAACTTCAAATTCAGAAATATTTGTAAGAATGGTAAAGGGCCTTTTAGATACTGGTCAAAAGTACATTTTATTAATAGCCCTGCTTGCTGTGTCATTCTGTTGCTAAAGGTAACTTTACTTGTCAGTGCCTTTTGTGAGGCACATTGTGTTGTGCTGAAAAGATAAGATTTTAATTTTGGATGCTGCTAACTTTAACTTCCAGACCTGATCTTTCAGTTGTCCAGTGAGTTAAGTAGCCCTGCAGAACTCACTTAGCTGTGGATCAGTAATCTTGGTCATTCTTAAATAAGGGAGAAACTGTTACTACTTTGTACATTGTACATCTATATGGATAAAAATTTAAAGGAATCTCTCAACTTTTTTCATCTGCATTGTGTACAGATTCTCCATTTTTTTGTGCCAAGTCATGCCCTGAGAAAAACTATCACTCTACTCCCAAAAAATCTTACTTAGTATGCAAAACTGCTGCCTGTGTAATTTGAAATAGAATCTTTCTGCTCACGCTGAAGTCTTCTCTTTTCCAGGGTAAACATTCTCAGTTCTCTCAGTCTTTTGTCACAGGAGACGTACACCATGACTCTGATCATCTTGGCCCACCTCTGGATTTGCTCCAAAAGGTCAATGTCCTTCTTGTGCTGAGGACCCCACAGCTGGATGCAGCACTCCAGGTGGGACCAGAGGGACAGAATCACCAACCTGCTGGCCATGCTGCCTTTGGTACAGCCCAGGACTGCTTGGCTTTCTGGGCTGCAAGAGCCATTGGACTGGACTTCTGGAGGGTGGACTTGGGCCTATTCAGGACACCTATTCGGACTGTGCCTTGGGAATCAGCCCTTAAAAACTGAGGGGCCCAGGAAGGCTGGATACACTTTAAAGAAGAAATCTTGAAGACATAGGAGCAAGTCATCCCACTGTGTGGAAAGATGAGCTGGTGACGAAGGAGATCATCCTGACTGAGTAGTGAGTTTCGCAGGAACTGAGGGGAAAAAAAAGAGTGTATCACATTTGGGAAAAGGGGCAGGTGACTCAGGAAGTGTTTAAGGCTGTCATTAGGTCATGAGGAAAGAATGATAGAAAGGCAAATCTCAATTAGAACATAATCTGGACACTTCTGTAAAGGATAATAAGAAGTGATTTTATAAATACATTAATAGCAAAAGGAGTGGCAAGGAAAAGCTCCATTCTTTAGTGGATGTACAGGAGGAATATAGTCACCAAAGATGAAGAAAACTCTGAGGTACTTGACACTTTGCCTCTTCAATAGCAAGGTACTTGACACTGAGGTACTCGACACTTTGCCTGGTTATCCTCAGGCCTCCCAACCTGGTAGATAGGGACAGGTGGCAGAATGGAGATCCCATAATCTGGAAGGAAGCAGTTAGTGACCTGCTGAGCCACTTAGATGCTCACAAGTCTATGGGATGGGATAAAATTAATCCTAGCATGATGAGGGAGCTGGTGGAAGACCTCACTAAGCTGCTGTCCATCATTTATCATCCTGGCTAATTGGGGAGCTCCTAGACAGCTAGAGGTTGGCCAATGTGATGCCCATCCTCAAGCAGGGCTGGAAGGCAGATCTGGGGAGCTACAGGCCTGTCAGCATGACCTCGGTGCCCCACAAAGTTATGGAATAGATCAACTTGAGTGCAATCACATGGTACATACAGGACAACCAAAGAGTGAGGTCCAGCCAGCATGAGTTTAAGAAAGGCAGGTCCTGCTTGACCAACCTGACCTCCTTTTATGACCAGGTAACCTGCCTGGTGGATGACGCAGAAGCTGTGGGTGTTGTGTACCTGGACTTCAGCAAAGCTTTTAACACCATTTTCCATGGCATTCTCCTGGAAAAGCTGGCAGGCCACAGCTTGGACAGGTGCTCTCTTAGCTGGTTTAGGAACTGGCTGGATGGCTGGGCCCAGAGAGTGGTGGTGAATGGTGCTGCATTCACTTGGCATCCAGTCATTAGTGGTGTAGTGCTGTAGTCATTAGTGATGTCCCCTGGGAATCGCTTTTGGGTCTAATTCACTGTAACATCTTTATTGGTGATCTGCATGAGGGGATTGAGTCTACCATTAGCAAATGTGGAGATGACACCAATTTAGGTGGGAGCAGTGATCTGCTGGAGGATAGGAGATCTCTGCAGAGGGTCCTGGACAGGCTGGATAGATGGTCTGAGACAATGGCATGAGGTTTAATGAGAGCAAGTGACAGATCCTGCACTTTGGCCACAAAATATCCCTGC
Organism: Agelaius tricolor; assembly: GCF_023055355.1. NCBI lineage: Eukaryota > Metazoa > Chordata > Aves > Passeriformes > Icteridae > Agelaius > Agelaius tricolor. Next base: position 60,585,355 of record NW_027269262.1, on the reverse strand, counting down.
AGCACTACAGGGGTATTTTTCTTGGTAGAAAAGGAGCTGTGGGTGCAGGTCAACAGCTGACTGAACAAGAGCCAGCATGTGCACAGTTGGCCAAGAAGGCCGATGGCATCCTGGCCTGTATCAGGAACAATGCGATGACAGGACCAGGGAAATGATTCTTTCCCTGTACTTGGCACTGGTGAGGCAGCATGGTGAATCCTGCATTCAGCTCTGGGGCCCTCCTTACAAGAAGCGCATTGAGGTCCTGGAGTAGGTCCAGAGAATGTCAATGAAGCTGATGAAGAGTCTGGAGCACAAGTCCAGTAAGGAATGGCTGAGGCAGCTGGAAGTGTTTAGCTTGAAGAAAAGGAGGCCCAGGGAGGACCTTATCGCTCTCTACAACACCCTAAAAGCAGGCTGTAGCCAGGTTTGGTCTGACCTCTTCTCACAGTCAGCTAATGATAGGACAAGAGTACAGAGTCTTAAGCTGTGCCAGAGGAGGCTTAGGTTGGACCTCAGGAGGAACTTCACAGAAAGGGTGGTTAGGCATTGGAATGAATTGCAAAGGGAGATGGTGGAGTCACCTTGTTTAAGGAAAAACTAGATGTGGCACTCTGTGCCAAGGTCTAGCTGACATGGTGGTATTTGATCATAGGCTGGATTCCATGATCTCAGAGGTTTTATCCAACCTAATTGTTTCTGTGATCCTGTGACTGCTGGCTCATGTCCAGGCTCTCACCCACAAGCATCCCCAAGTCCTTCTCAGCAGGGCTGCTGTTGACCAGTTTATCCCCCAGCCTGGATTCATAGTGGGGATTGTCCTGACCCAGGTGCAGCACCTTGACTTGGTCTTTTTAAACTGCATGAGATTTCCATGGGCCCACTTCTCAAGCTTGTCCACCTTGTTGTTCAGGTGTCTCAATTGCCCCACTCAGGCTGTTGTCATCTGGAAATCTGCTGAGGGTGATTAATTCCTTTGTCTATGTCATTAATGAAGGTAAATAACTATGGCCTTAGAAGAACCTAAAAGTCAACATGAGATTGAAATATCATTCCCTGGAACTGTTCAAGGGGATAGAGAGATACTGTCCTTGATCAGAATTCTTACTATTTCATTTAAAAAGGTACCAAAAGGAGGGTGGAGGTTTTCATTACTAGTGCAATGTCAATAAACAGAATAATCTCACTGCTTCACATATTTACAGACTATTAGCGCTGACTGCTTAAATTTTTTTCTTAATGACATATACAGAATTTTTAAGAATTCCATGTCAACCCATAGCCCTCTATGCTCCCATTTTATATAGTTGTTATCCCAGAAAATGCCAGTGATATGTCTCTGGGTCTTTCTATACTATTTATTGCTTTATGCATACAGTTAAAAAGATGGACAAATTGTTGGAATAGGTACGTTGTGAGATGGCACTAGCGCGGAAGCAGCTGAAAATGGGATAACCCAAGAGTATAATTCATGTACTGAAACAGGAGCAGATGTCAAAAGAGACAGCTTGTCTAGTTTGTTTGGATGATGATTCCCTAGCATGTATTGACGGAGCAAGATTGTCAGACAGCCTGTTTGTGAAGTTCAGTGTTGCCTGTCTTAATCGTTCTTTACAGGGAGGTGACATTTTGTTGCAGGCAATTGTAGAATAGAATTTTTGTGAGTTGTTTAAAGTAAACCAAAACTGTCCTACCTAGTGGCATTCTTGGAAAATATCTAAAGTCCAGGGGAAACAGCTGCCATTTTGACTTCTTTAAATTGGATGGGCTGTCCCATCTGTGCACTGTGTGCAGAGAGATGTTCTGTTCACTTCCTCTGCTATCCAGACCAGGATGATTCAAGTGGCAATGGTGGCAAGGAAGAGTGAGAACTATTTTAGACAGAATGTTGGGTTAACTGAGTAATTTAGAAAGTATTATACATCTGCTAAATCTAGGGACACAGGCTTGTTCATGATGCAGCTTGTGTTATGATGCAATTTGAGAGGAAAAAGAAATGAGAAATCTGAAGAATGTGGGGCATTTAGCAGTGTGTGCAAAACACAGTTCTACCTGGCTGCTCTTGGTTGGTAATCATATTTTCAACTTTCTGTTGTCTTGTGTAAATAAACTAAAAAAAAAACCACCCCGCCCCAAAAAACCCCATTCAGCTAGCAAACTGAATGCTAATGTGTTAAAGGGATTAAAGTTATCCCTCAGGTTTTTTGAATCCAAATTATATTAAGAATCAAGGGTCTTAGGGTCAAGGATAAGCTCCTTTGCAGCAAACTAAGGAACAGAGAACTCTCCCTCCTAAGAAAATAAGTTTTGTAAACCCCTGCCATCACAGACAGAAATTTAGGTTTTAAGCTAACCTGACACGGCATACGCGCCTACTCACTTCCCACAAATAATTTCCTTGAAATTTAGCTACCTAACTCTTCAATTGAGTCTTTCAGTAATTCTCTTGCTAAAATACATTTCCTCATATTTTTTCACCTCTTGATACTGTGGTCACTCCTGTTTTATCTATGGAATATTCTGCTCCCCATTTCCCTTTCCCTTTATCCCAATTTTTGAAGGCCTTAAAGCACTGTTCAAGTTTCTTCCATTTAATTTGAAATCTTTGTCTTTTACAAGACTAAGATTCTTCATGCTCAAATAGTTGGATTTTTCTCTCCTCCTCTTTCTGATTTCCTCTTACTAGTGTGCCTTCTATTTAATTTCTCCTTCTATGCATTCTCCTTCTCCTCCCATTATCCTTTGTGTGAGCTTTTTCCATGTCCTTGAAACAACCTTCTGCCTCCACTGTGCCAACCATCAAGACCCTCCCCTTTCAAATCCATCCTTAACTCATATTATTGCTTTTCACCTGCCAGCGACCATTCCTCTATATCATGGACTGTAGACCTCTTACCAAGGAAGTAACAAAACCAGAAAAAGATAAATTAAAACACAAGATTTGCAAATGTTATCATCTGTTATCATTAAATACTAACTCTCCTGCTCAGCATGATATGCCCTTCATTTTTGCATTTTCTCTCTTTAGAACAATGCATGTAAGTAGGCATTGCCTTGTATTTTTTCTTTTGTTTTTTTGTCTCTAAAAATGATCAATCAATGTTGATACCAAGGTTTATACTAGCACCATATCAAGGCCTTGAGCTGAAAAACCCTGAGGTCAAGCACTTTGTTGTGCTATGTCTTTACTGAGATATATATTTCATTCAATTTACAAATAATAGTAGCAGACTGAAGGAAAGGACCTTCAGAGGTTAAACTTAACCGTTGGTAGGAAATCTGTGAAAACACAGGTGTTTTAACTACTGGTGTTTTTGTGCCAGCCATGACATATGGAGCAGACACCAAGGAGATGGAACTGAAGACTATTGTTAGAATACATCAGTATCATCTTGCATTTTGAGCACTGCAATCTAATTTACTAATCAAATTTATATCAGTATATGCATGCTTATGTGTAAATATAAGATAAAACAGCCACATATTTTTAAAAGATGACATATTTTTATTTGCACTTAATTTTGCACTTCCCAGAATTTTTCTGTCTTTTCATATTGCCTTATGGTGTGTTGCTTGACTCCTGTTCTCTGTAAGTGTGAAAAGTCAGGAGGAGAGTTCACAGCAGGTTGATGGCCTGGAGATTAAAAGTCTGTCTAAGGACATTTCAAAGTTGTAAAGGTATTATTCTCACATGTACTTATTTCTTGGTGGGTGTGAACAACAGCTACTCACCAAGCTGGTGTAGTGTGAAATAGTTTCCTGTGAAATGATGTGCAGACATATGCAGAAAGCCACATGTACAGCACATGCACAGACTCATCCCTGACTTATGATTAGTGAGATTCTTGCTGATAACTGAGTTAGGAATGACCAGTGGGGCATCCAATGTTTTAATTACCCAGACAACTCTGTGGATTTTCCATATTTACCAAACTAAAAGCATGATCATGTCCTGATGCTTTGAGATTAACACACTGGAAATGACCTTGACTTCTCAGCAGTAGTTCTCTTACTAGGCCAACTGCAGACTGAGATTTTGCCATGTGCATGGATATCCTGTACAAATTTCTTTGTTTGTCAATGCCTGGAATAAATTCTTCCCATGCTCTGCAAAAGTAAGTTTTATTCTACTAAATATTAAAAATTATTCTTGGTCAAATGAAATACATCAACTAAATTAAATAAAAGGATATTAAGTCTTTCAAACAATTTTCAAAACCTGAGCAATAATTTGGTTTTGATAATTTATATCTTGCTATTATGGGGATGAATATATAATATAGTGGAACTGCTACTGCTAATAATTTGCTTTTATTTTTTTTAAGACAGTGAATAGGACACCAGAGCAAGTGGATCCAAGGCTTCTGACAAAGCCTGCTCAATCACAGATGCCCAGGGTGACTCTGACCAGAATGAGGGGCCTTTTCAACATGCACAAAAGTGAGCTCTTCCTGTCCTACTGCTCTATGCCAGCACAGCCACACCTTTCTGGTGGGCCAAAAATTATTGTGACACATGCCAGAAATGACAATAAGAAATGAAAAGGCCATATGGAGCCATTGCTGCCTGCCAGTCATTGCAGTAGGTGGCAACTGGGACAGGAGACGTATTGGAAAGAGCTCCATGCATTAGGGTACTGAAAGAGTAATGCAAAACCTGGATGTGATTCCTGGCAAAATTTAAATTATTTCTCTCTTAATGTTACTTTGCTCAGTTGTATCATATTTATTATGCTAATGGGTTTATATTAAGGATATAATGAGTTTTGCTCTGGAAACAGAACTTGGTTTTACCACAGCTGGTAAGTTGTGGGATTTTCTTGGAATAACATTTGGTGAATATTTACTAAGCTATGCATATACTTTAGTCACCTGAAAGTCAGACACTGAATCACAAAAAATTGCGTACACTTTCTCCAAAGGCACTGGAGAGAACTAGGTGACTACTAATCTTTCTGTCCTAACAAAAGGAGATTGGGTAAGTTGTACTTTAGTGGGGTTCATCTCATTCTAAAGTTCTTGTCCTAGAGACCTAGAGATGAAACATGCACTGGAAAACCTGGATCCTCTCCAATTACTAGAGTGACTGATTAGATGTGGCTAATGCTCAGATGAGATTACTCCAATTCCTAGTAAATACTTTCTAACCAGGAACTTAGGGGGATGTCTCAGTATTGTGAGGTTTTTGGAGATAATTCTTGGATATTATGCATAAAAAATAAATACAGAAATGCAGTATAGGAACTAATGGGATTTAAATGGAAGAAGGTATTACATATAAATTTATATACTGAACTCAAAATACAGACAGATTCAATAATTCCATAAGAATACCTTACACTGAACATACAGTTATTATAACCAACAATTTTTGATTTTGATTCCTAGTATACATCTCTTACACTGCTTTGCAGTGCAACTGCCAGATTTCTTTAAGTTTTTGAGCCAGACAAATCTTTTCCTATTTAAGAAATATTTTTCATTGAGATTTTCTTCCCTGTCCCCTTCTCTCTCCCCCTTCTTGTACCTGATCTTCTCCCTTTCATTAGTGGAAAGTTAAATGTAAGTTTGATACTATTGTCTTGAATACTAAAGAGTTTAGCCATAATTTCTGCATCAGTTAGCATGCTAAATACATATGTTTCTAAATACTAACACATATGTGGCAAAAATAAAAACTCAGTCTTTTAGCTGTTTTCTCAAGTACCTGGTGAGGCCTTTCTTGAAGATTTTATGCAGGAAGACTTCTGTGCATGAAGCAAATCACAAGTAATTTCACTCTACACAATTTTACTCTACATGAGTACTGCAGTGTTCCACACTTGCTTGCCAGATGTCCCACCTCAAGCTCTAACCTCACACCTTGTCCTGTGCAGAACGAGCTGAGTTTCCACATTTTAGGAGATCACGCTGAAAGCAAAGAACTGTTCAATTTGAATAAGGCTGCCAGCCTGTGATACTAAAAAGAAACTATTCCTGGTTGTTCAGCTGTAACCTAGATTAAGCCAAGGAAGATACAAACCTAAGAGAGAAGACTGAAATTCTTACATGACCTCCAACAACCTCCAGGTGAACAGACCCATCCATGCTCCTCATTAGCACTTTGTCAGACAAAAGAGCCGGGCTGCAAAGAAGGCAAGCATGTCTCAGAATAAGGCTTATGCTGGAAACCTTCCCAGGAAGAACAATTATGTCTCATGTGGCCCAGGTAAAACAACCACCTATAACTTCAATGGTTATTTTTCATTTTAAGGTTATATTAAGGTATTGGCACCCATGCAGTCTTTTATCCATCCATCTATTTTTCATATTTGTTTGCTCATGAGAATTTCCCTAAAGAAAAATAGAAAGACAAAAAAAAAGGTTAAAATGTCCAATTTAGTGAAATTATCATTAAATGTGATTGCCTTTATCTGGGATTGGGAACCATTCTCACAAAAAAATGAATCCCAGAGTTGTTAATCATGACTCATGTTCTCACCATGGTCTCATTATAGAGCTCCATGTCCAGAGATATGTGATAGATCTCTCTTCCTGGAAAAGAGGGAGATTTGTATTTTTTTCTTGATTCCCATTCAGTCTTAGTTTTATTTCAAGAATTAGCAGTGAGTAATTTGGCTTCATCTTCCTCCTAACTACAACAAAATTTGTGGACCTGACCATAGTTTATAGGCAGATTGCTCCATTATGAACATCATTTTCACTTGTCTCACAATGACTCAAGATATTACAGACTTTTTAAAAGAAACTTTATGGGAAGTGTGGGAGCAGGGCTTTCCCCTTTCCAGCAACTTGCAAGGTCACTCTACAGGGTCATAAAGTCATAGAGCAATTTAGGAAGAAAATTAGGCCACCTATCTAGTCTAAAGCCCTGCTCAACACAAGACTATTTGCATCAGACACCGTGTATGGGCAAGTCTGAATATCTCCAGGGATGGAGTTTTCACATTTTCTCTGCTAACTTGCTAACTTGCCCTAGTGTTTGATCTCCTACACAGTGAATCATTGTTTCCTGGGATCTCATTTCAGCATTCCTTGTTACAACTTGTGCCTCTTGCCCAAGTGCTGACTCTGTGTGCTGCTAAGATCTGTTCTCCAGACTGTCTGTGGCTGAACCTCTGTAGAATGGGTGCAGTGCTGACTGTTTGTGCACTTGTCTCATCTCACAAAATTTGTGACAAATTTCCCTGTTTTGCAGAAGGAGCTGAACATGTTAATTTCCCTTCTACTATTTACCACTTTCATAGCTTACTACAAATAAAGACTAAGGCAAAGGAAATGCAAAAACCTTATAGAGGAAACACAGAATCTTATAGATTTCTTCATTTGTACTACAGAACATTCAGTAAATCTGTTGTTTGAATTCTTTGTTGTTGAAAACTTTATTCCAATTAACCTTTTGTTTTCCTCTTCAACATGAGTGGGAATTTAAGACAAAGTTTTGGATGAATTCAGTAAAATGTATTTCTATGTGTAACAGTTATACAATTACCACAAAGTAAGCATAGCCTGACATGCTTACTTTGACCAGTTGGAATTAAGAGTATGTTTCTTCTACAAATCACTATTAGGATTTGAACAAATTATTAAGAAAGAACAGATGAGACAGAGAGAACTGTCTTGCTACCTTTTTCTGACACTGTTCTTCATTGTGAGCAAAACCTATTCCCAGTAGTAGTCTTCTGAACTGCAAGGTTATGTGAAATATATCAGACTGTGAGAATATCTGCAGAAACCCTTTTCTGTACCTGCTTCCTGAAAAATGAAATTAAAAAAGAGAAGATGAAGAAAAGAGGAGAGAGAATGAAATGTGGCAGTAACTATCTGCCTTCTGAAAAATCACATTTAAATTATGGGTGCAAGATTCTACTCAAGCAAAATCAGCATTGTGTTAATTATAATTATTTTACAATTTATAGTTCTTTAATAGTTTTCTAATTAATCAATTTCTATATACAGGTTTGTGTCTCATTGTATGTAAACAGTTGCAGTAACAAAAAAAATTTGTTCCTACTATCTTGTAGAGAACAGAAAATTAGGCCCTAAAGAGAGTCAACTCATTGTTACTGAATTAAATTAAGTCTATTGATTAAATGTTCATTTTGTGGTTGGGCTTTTTTGGAGGCATGAAATAGTCTCATTAAGTTACACTACAGCAGTAATGGGAAGAATATGCAGGGGAAAGGGAACAGCCTGTTCTATTTAAAATGATTGCTATATACATGTTTTACAGGAGAATAATAACAATTGAAAAACAGTTATACAGAATTATAAACTAGGAAGAATCTTTTTCTCAGATGTTTTGGTGACAAGAATTTCAAAAGTAGTATTTGATTGACTTCTCAGGTTTCCACTGGGGATCTTGTGTCAATCCTACCAGTCTCTCCCTTGCTGACACCATGGTCATTTGAAGGACATGAAGATCTGATGGTCATAGGTCTTTCATGGCTCTCATGCAAATGCATGTGGTTCACACACAGTGTGCTGAGTCCATGGATGTCACTGCAACCAGCCTCCTCTTAGCATCTCTTTTTCTTTTCTCCCTCTTCCTCACTCTCTAATACTGCTGCTGCATCTCCTCCCCTTCCCTCCTCTTCACTTTCCTATTTTCACAGGGAAAACTGAGTAATTAAAATGTGTGTCAAATATTTATTGTCCAACTGTGAACTGCAAAAGAAGCATGTGTTGAATAACATGAATAACTTCTAACAATCTCTCTAGTTCTTAAAGTCAAAAATGGATCCTTTTGTGGATAGTTTATGTCTATGTGTATTTCTAGTAAAATGAGCAGTTCTGTGTCATCTGCTGGCTAAACCATGCAGTGCAGAAAGGCATTTTCCTCATAGCTTTGCTGCTATAGCTGGCTGATGAATAACTTTGTTATTGTGGATGTGGAATGGAGAATGCTAGCTGACCTAGCCTGCTCCTTGAGGCTAAATTTCCCCCAATGATTAGGACAGAAACAATATCCTCAGACCTCTTTGTGACCAATGGAAAATTTGGTCACAGATCCTTCAGAAGTGCAAAGATACTTTTCACCAATATTAGTGACCAGCACCTTTCTTACATCATTTTATCGCTCAGCAATCTGTTGCTCTGTATCAACACAGATTGACAAAGTCATAGAATTTTATGGGACAATGTGAAAACTCGATTGAAAATTTTATTGCAGTCCGTCATTGCCTGAATTCACAGTCCAGAGGTCTTCCATTGTTGTGAATAACAATTGGGAGCAATTTCTGGCTATGGTCAATGTAGGGGTTGCAGTCTTCTACTGACAGGTGTTCTTTCCTAATTGCTTCCATTAGTTTCTCTTTATTGCAGGGCTTCATCACCCAATGAATGTAGTGTATCAAAAAATACCAGATCAGATCTATCAGCTCCAGTGTGTGGCATGATAACCAGTGCACACTCCTTAGCCCAACCTTAGTAAAATGATCGAGTCAAACTTGCAGAACTATTTCCCAATAAAATAGTTATTATTCCAAATGCAATATTATAAATATAAAAAAAATGGTGCAGAATTTCAGGCAAATGCAAGTACTTGCCAACATTTGTGTCAGCAATAGCATGGCCAGCAGGACCAGGGCAGTGATTGCAAGCACTAGGCACTGGTGAGGCTGCACCTTGAATCCTGTGCTCAGTTTTGGGCCCCTCACTACAAGAAGGACATTGAGGCACTGGAGAGTGTCCAGAGAAGGGCAAGGGAACTGGGGAACAATCAAAAGAACAAGTACTGTGAGATGTGTCTGAGAGGACTGTGGTTTTTTAGCCTGGAGAAGAGGAGGCTCAGAGGAGACCTTATAACTCTCTACAGCTACCTCAAAGGAGGTTGTAGACAGGTGGTTGTTGGTCTCTTTTCCCAACTAACAAGAGATAGGACAACAGGAAATGGCCTCCAGTTGCACATAGGGAGGATTAGATTTATTATTAGGAAAAACTTCTCACTGAAAGTATGTTCAACATCAGAATAGGTTGCTCAGGGAAGAGATAGAGTGACCTTCCCTGTGGGTATTTAAAAGACGTGTAGATGTGGTGTTTAGGGACGTGGTTTAATAGTGAACTTGGTTTGTTATGGCAATGGTTGGACCCAATTATCTTAAAGATCTTTGCCAACTAAAATGATTCTATGGTTCTATGATTTGAAAATATGCTGACAAGAGAAGACATGATTTCCATTGGGAAGTAATGAAGCTTCTGACCTGGTAATCTCATTGCACCATAAAGCTTGATTCCATTCTAGATCAAGAAGCTTCTTTTGCATCACATCTTTGCCTGCTTTGAATCAGAATCATACATATTTTATCAAAAAGAAGGGTGCACTTTGATTTCTCTTTCTTTTCGCATTCAATGATGAATTAGCACAGATATCAGTGCAAAATGGATTTTCGCTTTCATTTTGCATTCTAGATTATCTGAATTTTGTTGCCCTGCATGGAGTTAAACTAGGAACAGAATATGCCTTTTGAGCCTTTTGCCATTTGAAGTGATACTTAATCCAGAAAGAATATCACTTTTTCTTATCAGATCTGAGATAACATTTGCAGAAATTGTATTGATAATCAACAACAAATGCCTGGTGCCTTCTTCCATAGAAACTAAATAAATTCAGTTGACAATTCTTAAAAAAGAAAAGCCCAGAAAATCATGGTATACCTTTTAAGCATATTTCCCCAGAACAGAAGTGTAGTTTGACCAAAACCACAGTTATATAGCTCCATAGTTGCAAGGATTTTCCTCAGACGTGCTTTTCTTCTGTGGCATTATTTTAAACATACTCTTCAGTGACAATTTTCCAAGAAAAGTAAAGAGCTGGTTTTGAGTGATTTCACTGCACGTTCAAAAGCAAATATCTCTAAAAGGAAGGATTTATTTTTTAATTTTTTAAGATAAATTGTTCTTCATCATTGTCTTTTTACATTCATTCTCTCCCTGTCTCTCTTTTTCTCCACAGTAACATAGAAGTTGACCATAATGCATGACACTTACCAGCAGAAGGATTCAGATGAGAGAAGCATAAAGTGCAAGAAATGTAGATACTTGTGCCCAGAGCTGCACATCAGCTTTCTGATTTCTGCAGACCTTAACCTTTTTCCTTCTCTGTTCGCATTTGACTCATTCTCCAAAAGAGATGCATCTCATTGTTTTATCTGTATTTACCTTACCCTTCCTCTCTTTCCTTTAGTTCTTCCTTAAAGTGCAAAACAATTCCTCAGGTTTTCCTGCTGAATGTTCCCAAGCGAGCTCTGAGAGGAGAGAACCATGCACCTTGGTCTCAGAGGCAAACATCAGTCCAGCCAGTACCAATGAAGGCTTGCAAGTGGAAATGGATCAAATCAGCAGCAAACCCATGAAAGCAGCAATAAGTCTCTGATTTGCAAGCATTTTTTTAGAACAAACCAAAATTTCCCTGGATCAAGTTCCTGTGGGCCCTTTATTGGTTTTCTGGCCAACTCCCATTGGCATACATGTGGTTCTTGTGCCTGGACCAAACTCCATTGGTGGGAGAACTCTTTGCAGAAAGAGCAGCAAGAAATTTGCTTTTTCAATCAATGTTATTTTTCTCTTTGCTTTAGACACCAAATAATAGAATGAAACCCACCTACCTGCCCCCTTCCCCCCATTTCAGACTTCTCATTTGATTCAGTTGGTGTATATAGAAGTCATCCAAAATCCTTATTGGCTGATGGTCTTCCTGATGCAAACAGGATGTCTCATTCTTTGTGCTATTACTGTGCCTGCACATTTCTGACCAGGTTCCTTGTCCTTAGCATCTCAGAACTGTGTTGGCCAAATGTTTAGCCAGATGAAAGGCTAAATTGGTCTGGAGGATTCATAAAGCACAGGTCATTACTGTAATCTCACTATAACTGCAGGGCATTAAAATATATCCTATTTTCTAATGGTAGCCCACAATATCACAATATCAGCACGATGATATGAATTTGTGATATTTTTTACAGACATGTTTACACACATGCACATACTCTCTCCTCTGGTTTTGGGCATCCAACAGAACAATATGTGTCACTGAAGTTTAGAGCCATTCCCTACCTTCTGGCAGTCCCATCCATGAATCACAGACACAGTTACTGATGAAATAGATAGATCCTCCAGAGTGCAAAACCCTGCTTCAAACTTGCTCTCCTTTAAATTATCTGGCAGAGACAAGCATTTTTTGGCAAAAAAAAAGTTAGGTGTTGAAATATTTAGAACTTGAAAATGTGGTGTTTGTACACATTTTGGAGAATGACTTTGTTAAAAGGTTGCACTGCAACATTTTTCTGTCCAGTGTATTTCTATTTTTGTACCAAAACCAGCTTTTCAAAAATGAATCTTCATTTCAGCTAGTGAAATCAATTATTCATGGATTTTTATTGCATAGTGAAGTTTTCTGGCTGTTTGGGCCCAGTGCTTGTCAGCTCATCTGCCTGCGCTCTCACATTTCAATTTTTGCTCTTTTGCTTCTGTAGGTCTGTGCTCCTTAGAACGAGCACATTTTGAAAACAAAGAGTTATTTGCTTCAAAGAATTAAAACAGCAAACAAAGCCAGACTAGGAGGTTGCATACCACACTGCCCTTCCCACTTCAAAAGAAAGGGGGATTTGCTCCATGAAGGATCCCTTTGGGGAAGCTGCTGGCTTGCATGGGTGCTGACTGGGTGAATACAAAGCACTTTGGGGCAGCATTAGGAGGAGGAGTTGATGTTGATTTGAAGTCAATGGACTACCTGTTGGGACAGGGTAGGTGACACCTCCTCCCACCACTGGCAGTCTCACTGGCACGGCAACCAACTCGTCCATTTTATGCCAGAAGCCATGATCTCATATTTGTTAGGTATTGGAAGCAGTCAAAGTCAAAAACACTCCTACAGTTTTGAGGACGCGAGAATATTATTCTAGTGCTTCGCTTCAGCCAGTTATGCTGTGCTGCTCTCACTTACTACCTCCTGTGCCGCCACCTGCCAGACCCAGCCCGCCTCATCCGAGCGCCGTCTGGCATTGCTGGAGCGTGAGGGGCACGGCCTCCCCGTGAAGGTGGAGTATGTTGGCACCGCAGGCCAACAACCCTTCACTCTTCAATATGGCTGGCGCCCAGGGTCAGCGCAGGAGAAGTTGGTTTTTTTTTTTCTGGTCCAAGTAGCTCAAACAAAAGCCAATTATTGCACATACGACAAATCTAACAGTGCTCCCTGTCAGAGGGAGCAACGCTGTGATTGTGTGGCAGATATGTCCCAGCACACTGTTGGATTGAGGAATGTCATGGTCACCAGGCAAGTTAAGAATTTAGACACTGAGCCTGTCTTAAGACACAGTATAAATGTCTTTTTATCCTGACTGTGGAACTGCTCCATGATGTCTGCATTTGCTTCCTTACTTTCATTTTTTACAGCTGGTAACAAAAGGTCCAACAGGTCAGAGAGGGTTTTTGTCCTTTTCTAGGACAAAGCCCCTGCTCCCCCTCCACAGTGAGGGTAAATCCGCAGAGCAGAGGCGTGGCAGGGCTCGGGCACGCACGGCCGGGGAAGAGCATTGCGGGCAGCAGCCTGGCAGCTTGTGGTGTCATGGTATGTAGCCCATACAACTGCAGAGAGGCAGATTGGCTGGCCTGAGCCTCGCCTCTTCTGCTGAGGTGTGCTACCACCGGCTCACTGGAGTGGGGACCTGGAGCTGGACCCACTCCCACTCCGGCCCCCGCCACTCGCTGCCGTGGCCACTGTCCAGATGGACACTGCGTTACGCAGGCTGGAGATGAGGCTTTGTTCCCGCTGTCAGTACTGTGGAGCCCATTTTTCTGAGGAAGCAGCTTTCAGAAATTTGGGGTTGTGCCAGGTTCTGATAATCCAGAAAATCCTGAATTTAAACATATTCCTTAAAATTAGTGTTCCCTTTACCTTTTTGTGCAAGGCTCCAAATACTGCCCTAGGAGTAGGGGCACCTTATTTGGCAGATGGTTTTTTTAGGTTCATGTGTGGCTTTGGTTTTAAAATATATTAATTTATTATAATGTAAAATCATCTGCCTGGGGGATGTGGGATGTTGTTGGACTACAACCAAGTATTGGCTTGTAGCCTTCTAAACCAGGGTGCTAAGAAATAAATCCTAAATAGAAATGGATGAACAGTTTATGTTGAAAATGTATTCAACAGACTTCACCCTTCTTTTCTAAGGGCTTTCCTCAAAACAGTTGATGTTTTCTAGATTTTTTTCAGCACATGAAATGCTGTATCCTGATACTGCAAACAGCAAAGGTTATTTGCTTAACTGCAAATTATTTGAAATGTCTTTTCCCTGTTTGGGGGCTTCATGGTCCTACATTATTCCTCCTCTCTGATCAGATGAGCAAAAAATTCATACACAAAAAAGGCATTATTTATCACTAGCTTCTTAATAGTGGTATTCCTACATATATAGCTGAATACCAGTATTTTTATGCATAAAGAAATGACCAAAGGGTATAGGTAGGGAAAACATGTTAAAAAGCTATTGTAAAATGATTAGCTTGAGTTTTATGCAAGCAGCACATTATTTTCCTTCCAAATAATTTTGAAGTATACTTTCTACACCTTGCAGTCATTCCTGAACATTTTAGTTTTCACTCTACTGACCCATGGACAGTGATTTCCAGAGGTTTTTAAAAAAGTAGTTAAAAAGATCCCCAGTTGGTGAGGATTTAAAAACATACAGATTTTTCTTCCTTCCATTGGTGTCTTAGCAGGACAATGTACTATTCTAAAGTAAGATTATGACATTGGCTGTGATCACTGTGACCTCTAATATGTTAATTTACAGAATTTGTCAGACTATTTTAGCATGTTTGCTGAATTCTAATGACTTTTTTTGGTTCAGTTGCTGCCAAGTGAAATGTAGGTTTGTGTAACATCTTTGTATTACTGATGATCAATTTGCATGCTTGTAACTTCTGCAGATCAATGAGGTACCATTCTGCCACCACATTTGCAAACACCAAAACTAGATGAGCACTTGATTTTTAACATCAGAAACTTTGCAGTCCTAGAGCACTCCTGCAACTAGAGGTATTTAAAGCAGCTTGCTACATCCACTGGCAGTTGATTGACCTTAAAGGATCTTCTCATGGGAAAGCCAGTCATCTTCATATTCTGCCAGTCACAAAGCTGGGAGAAAAGGACTGAGGAAGAGGCATAATATGCAAGCAAAATTGATGGGCACAAGCTAACCCAAGTTAGTATTTGATGTATTTCATACTGATTTTTCCATCTGCAAATTGGAAATGGACTAGAATGGTGTGAAGGAATAATTAAAGGCAATAGCTTTGACCTCATTTAAATTGCAGAATGATCATATTTATGGTTACAGAAGAATCTTTCTTTTAGTTGGAAGTTGTCTGAAGGAATTCATACTTTGGGATTTGAAAAGTTAATCACAGACTACTACATTGGAAGTGCTGATATTGACTCAGAAATTCAGTGATTTTGACAATGAGCATCATTACTCTCTTCTTAATAACACTTGTTATGCTTGGGGAAAAGTTTCTGTCTAAGTCCAGAAATCTGCCATGTTATGCTCCTGTAATTACATCTTTACAATTAGTTTTTAGCACAATGTCAGCAGAAGAACGCCCATTGACAATGACTAAGCAGAGAGAGGGGAGTCTATTTTTTATGCAGCAAAACATTTTCATTTTTTTTCATTTCCTCACTTACTCACACTATTTGTCTCCATCATCTGTATTGTCTCTTCAGAAAGCCAGTCTGTGAACTGTCTGTGGCAGGCACCCATTTTTCATTTTCTGTGTGGGTAGGTAGTTAAAAGAAATAAATAATAAAAGGTCTTTGACACTCCTCCAACAACAAAACTTTTAATGTAAGTGGTGAGACTTCTGCTTGGGTGTGAACAGGTTGCATTAAGATTCTGGCTACAGATCATTTACATTGATCTAGAAACTGATGAAAAAAGTACCACAGACTTTATTCGTGCTGAGTTGAAAATTTACCCTGTTGTAGATTGTCTGGAGAAAAAAATCCAAATAACTGCAAAAAAGAAAAAGGAGGACTATCATCTTCTGATAACACTAACGGAGGCAGCATAGTTACCTGCTTGTTTGCCTTCCTCAGATGGAATTTATAACCTTATGCTTGACTACCTCAAAGATCTTGAGATTAGTAATCAAAAATATTTTGATTGCCAGCTTTATTTCCTGAGATGTTACAGAAGGCATTTAGTTCATATAATTAAGTAAGTAAATAAGCAAACCAGAAAATTATATAAGAAACCTTAGGTAAAAGAGATGACAGGATTTGACAGATTACAGGCTTCTAACACTGTCATAATCACTATTAAAATATGTAGTCTCATTAACATCAAAGAACTGGAACCCAACCAAACAAAACTGAAAAACCATTCAAAAAATATATATTTTTTTTTATTATAGCCTCCAGTACTGTTGTGAAATATAAGAAAAAATAAAGGAGAGCAAGAACATTTCAGAAGAGGTTGATGAAATGAAAGCTGTGGTGAATTGTCCTCTGCCTTCCTTTCCAGCACTTACAATTGAAGGTATCACATCTACTCCAAACTAATGTTTGTTAAGAGTTCTCTGTCATAGAGTACAGGAGATGTATCCAAATGAAGCATAACAGCGCTACTAAAATCCAAGAGAACTGAATGGAGGATAATTTTTTCCATTGTTAAAAATTCTTCATATCTATTCAATGATTTTTTTATAGAAAATGATTGTTTTAGTACATTCTTACTTAATAGGTTAGAAGCACAAAATCAGAAGTTTTGTTCTTAGGCTTTTGTATAGGGTAGAAAGAGCTGGTGAGTTTAACTAGATTGTATACTTCAGTTATTGTTGGTTTTGCAGACAAAATTGTGAAATTTTCAGTGAAGATAGCAGCCTTGGGTGTTTTTAGGACTTTTTGTCACTCATGATATTTTTACAATATTTAAAATATTTACAATATTTTGAATATTCCATATGTGTGTTTTTTAAAGAAAGGCATATTTGATGCAAGCAGTTAGTATCTACCAGTAAATTTATGTTTCTAAGTAGGAAAGAAACCCCAACAACTGATATGCTCACAGCAGCTAACTGATTTTCAAAGAATTTACCTTCTTCTTAGATTGCAAATCTGATTATATAAAATTTTATTTGAAAATTTGAAGAATCAAAATGTTATGTAAAATGTTACAGAAGATAACAGAGTCTAGGTCTGTTTTCCTCCAACATTTGCTGAAGCTGGCATCTGGTCATGGAAAAGAATACAAGAATTCTATCAGGAGGAAAAAACCTCATTTCAGATAAATGGCATGCTTCAGATTAAGACTGAGGCAGTGTCAGAGGCATCATTGATAAGACATACACATTTTATGTTCAAAGCAGAAATGCAACAGAAAGATGATTACAAACAAGACAGGAACATATTCATACAATTAACTATGACTTCTATTGCAGAGAAGTTCTGGTCCCTCAGGTTTAGACTTTTCAAAATCAAGCTCATTTGAAGGTTAAGCAGAGAGAGGGATAACAAGGCACCACAAAACAACCCAGCCAGGACATTTGATCAATCATTCCAGAGGGTCTTCTGAGTCTGGAGTATGAATGGTAGAAAAGCTGTAGAGACACTACAATCAGCTTGAAGGTTAACAGGGGAGGGTTAGCAAAACCTGCTCTCAGATTGAAGAAAACAAGGACAAACACCTGACTGTACTGTAGAGAAAATGAGTAAGCAACCCAGTAAATGCAATCTTCTGTCTTAAAAATGGACTGAATATTGTCCTAGGTTTTTCTCTGAATTAGTATCAGAATTGCAGGTGCTACCAAAGCTGTCTTTCTTGCCTGTTTTTCAAAAGCCTTTCTGTTTACAGCTCTCTGCAGAATCCATGGCTGTGTGTACATGGATGTAATTTAGGGCAATGAAAATGGCACTCTTGGCCTCTTCTTGGACACAAAAACTTATGCTTCAGTAGGTGCAAAAGGGAAAAAACAGATGCCAAACACCAGGAATTTGATCCAATGAACAAGTGGAGGTAAGCTTCTCCAAACTCAATACCATCTGATGATAACTGAGGATTGGTATGGCTTTGCTCCAATTCAAGGAGGTGATAACAACTGCTCCCACTCATGCCACCCTGGTCACTGGGTGGGCTCTGGTGTGCTGTGACCCACAAGAAGACCAATGTTTTCCTTGCTTCCCTGAGTCTCTCCATTCTGTTGTGGGTCACCTACAGGATATGAAGTTATGGGTTATCTTTTCTCTCAGGGAATGGAAGGCTTATGCTCATTAACCTGTAGTGGGGGTATTGCTATATTGCAGCTGTATCCTCCAGTAGCACAGGTGGGAAATATCAAGAATGATTCTTTGAAAACAATTAAGAAACATTTTGGAGCAGGGGTCAATGTGCCCACCAGCATGGTAAAGCAGTTGGTCTATCTTGGGTATTGTTCCTATTAGTCAGATTTAAAGAGAGAGAGAGAAATAAATGATAAAGAGAGAAAGAGGAAGCAAAATAAAGAAAGCAAAAGAAAGAAAAGGAAGGAAGGAAGGAAGGAAGGAAGGAAGGAAGAAAGAAAGAAAGAAAGAAAGAAAGAAAGAAAGAAAGAAAGAAAGAAAGAAAGAAAGAAAGAAAGAAAGAAAGAAAGAAAGAAAGAAAGAAAGAAAAAGAAAGGAAGGAAGGAAGGAAGGGAGTCTCATATTTGAATGTGTTAAACACAAAGCATGCATTTTTTAAAAAATGGAACTGGGCACTATTCAGGCAGGGCACTGCCATTTTGACATGCCATGTGGACTCTGGTGTAAAAAAAAAAGAAAAAGAAAATAGTAATGCATATGTGTGGTAATAATCTGCACATGACTGGTTGCTGTAATGTGCACTGCTGTACTGCCAGCAGGGAAGTGAGTGATTGCCTTTCCCCTACACAATGGGCACTGGTTTTGCCTTGCGTGGTTATCCAGCAGAACAAGTAAAGGGGGGCAAACAAGAAATGAGAACTGCTGCCTGACTCGTCCAGCTCACAACCCTTGAACCTGGTTTAAGAGGTTGATAAGAAGTTTTTTTGCTTTTAAAGCATTTTAAGTGGTTTACTGTGCCCAGGGAACTTGCTGAGCACGAGCTGAGTGGCAACTACCTGCCTTTTGCTTTGACCTCTGTGTCTTTTAGCCTAGGTGGTGAGATGTGCCACAGAAGCTGTGCTCATCAGGAAAGTTTCTATTTGTTTTGCTAGTCTGGTGGCTCATCCGGAGCAGTTTGATATTCAAATGTATCTGTCAGAAACAAGAGTGTGGTGCTTCAGTTCTTGCTCAGGCCTGATGACATTGATTTGTGAGCATACTGCTTGACTACGGGATGTGTGACAGATAAATTTTATCAAAATTAAGGCACAATTAAACATTTCATCTTCCTAATTACTGGCTGTAGATTCAGCCTGATGACCATGTGCTGTAAGAAATCAGCGACCATTACACATTTTAATGGAGCACAGCTGTCTTACAGCTTGGTAATATTTGCACAGTGCCACAGAACTGTAATTTATGATAAAAAGAAAAAATGTGTATTGGCTCTTTTTTGCCAAAATAGATTAAGGATTCATATACTTTAATGAGATTTGGACCCAGCCTTGGATTATCGTTATAAATGATTTATGTGCATGTTGGTGGACTCCTGTAGTTTTGAGTTGATTTGTGTTTTGGTCGACCAATATGTAATTCAGTATTTCCTTTTGTGCCAGTATTTGCATTCTTTCCTGTCTCAATTTCAGTTCTATTTTTCCACCATAACTGAGCAAGAAGGACAAGTGGCAAGGTTAAGAAAGTACCAAGGCATATTCTCGGAGATTCCCTCAGAGCAAAACTTGCTCCTGAAACCTCTCCCCTGCTCCCCTGCTCCACGTCCCAGACACATAGAGAAGAGAGGGATGGAGGTGGGGGGAGGTGGGTGACACCAGCCTGGATCAGGGTCACTCCTGCAGCCTGGAATCAGGGGACAGGGGAACAAATGCTACCTGAACCCCAGTTTAGCCAGAGACCTGCCTGACCATAGCTGTATCTCAAGGCAGGATATCAAAAACCTTTCTCCTGCTTCTTTAAAGCATGACCTACAAATAGGGTGTTTGCTCACCCACTTGATATTTCTCCTGTTTCAGTCATTTTTCTCCAGAAAATGTACTGCTTCTCTAAAGGAAAAAGAAACCCACAACAGATGTACCGAAGTTATAATTTTTGGAACCCCCCTTTCCTCTTCATTCTTTTCTTCACTAGGTTTCTTTCACAGATTATTTAGAGAGTGTGTGGAGTAGGGGGAATGATGAAGATTAAATTAGGTGTTTTATATATACACATATATACATACCTACACACACACTCACACAATGGCTGTGTTTGTATTTGTGCATGTTTTATTTTGACATTAAACTTAGTGAACCAAATTCATACTAAGTTAAACCACCTAGATTTCCAAGGTGTCACGCCGAAGTCCAGAGTTTGGCCCCATATGTTGTGAAAGCCTGAGATCCATATGCGTAGATGAATAGAGAAACTAAATCCTAATTTTCATCATAAAAAAAAAAAATCCTGTCCAAGCTTGATTTACTTCAGTGTTCATATGCTGGAATGTTTCATACTGTACCAGGTTGCATATGCTTGCACACTAATTCTCAATTGCCGTATGCAGTTTGTGACAACCATCTGCTAAGACCTCCCTTAGAGTTCTTTCTCCCACTCAGCCCAGCTGAAATAAAAATATGGACAGAAACAACTTCTGCAGGGAGATGAAAAAGTTAATAGGGGACTTGGAGTTAGACTGTGCATCTGATTCCAATTCAATTGCTCTTACAACTTATGCCCTACTTATAAAATATTCCTGAGGTGTAAAACATTAAACATAATGGAAAACTGCAAAATAAAGCCATACTTCCTTTGACAGACTTGACTGTGCTGGAAAGGTAATGCTAAAATATGTGCATACAGTGCATGTGTTAGCTAGCCCTCACTAATAATTCTAAACCAGCAGCTTGGATTAACTGTGCATCACACCTTATCACATTAAAGTTCCCTAAAGCAGGAGGGGGATGAGTGCTGAGAAAAAGAGGGTGCGAGAGAGAAGGAGCTGAAAAATGTGCTTTCAGTTTCATTGAAAGAGAAGTAATTCCTTTTAAGCCAGTCTTATCAGAAACTCTGAGGGCTGGGTGCTGTCTGTTCCCATTCAAGCCAGAGGGGAAAGTGAGAGATCAGAGCATCTGAAAATCAGGTGAAGGAAATATCTAGATGAACAAGTGATGAGCAGTGATAGAGAAGGGAGCTGTGGGCCAAGGAAGTAAAGGCAGACTATTGCATTCCACTATTTGATCATCTCCAGCTTTACATTTCTCTTTACCATGTAGTAATGGGTTAAATTCTCCATCAAAAGTATTTTTCAATGTAAATGAAGACAGGAGAGAGTTCAAAAGTCCAAGTGGCCTGCCCCCAAACAAGACTGGTTATGCCACAGCTGAGGAGTGCAGGTGGCAGTGACAGTAAGGGAGTGTTTTACAAATCTGTTCTTTAAAGCCCCCTAATACTATAAAGCTTATCCAACCAGTTTTTTTCCATTTCTACCACAAAAAGCCTTATACTTCTTCCTGTAGTGCTACCTGTCATGGAAAAAGGTGGTGACAGGTTTTCCTAGTGCTGCTCCTCTGCACATTCTCTGAGGTCATGATAGCATAGAACACTGGTAAAGATGACTCCAGGTGTCACCTGGGCAATAAATCTCCACATGCCAGTATGGTGTTCATTTAATTCATACCAGCATGGTGGTTTTGCCCTATATTTGGTTCATGAGAGCAGACTAGTGCCCTCAGAGAAGAATGAAGAATTTTGAGGTGACAATCATGGATCTTTGTCTGTATTTCTGTGCTGACTTCAGCAATTTTCAGTGTAAACTTGAGTGAAAAACCAATCCCAGTGATGAAGACTAACTATTCAGAATTATAAGGGGGTGGGAAGGAAAAGGGAAAGAGGGAATAACTTTTGATATGATGAAAAAAATCCCAAACCTGGAACCCATGTGTTGCTAGAGTTTTAAAGACAACACATCAGGGTATTTGGCAAACACAGCACTCCTAGGCCAGATTGTTTTAGGTGGTAACCTTGGGCTTCAAGGAGGATTTTTGGCCTAGAAATTGTAGGGCTGCACATGTGTAAACCTTGAAGCTGAAATGAGTTTGAACTATTTTAAGAGCTTTTAAAAGGCTGGCATATTAAGTTATACATCAATCTGTCCCCCATTGGTTATTAACTTAACAGCTACTCTAAATGGAGCCTATCAGTTTTAAATATAGGAACAGCAGTAAATAGTGCATTATGATATTCCAGATGGAACACTTAAAATAAATTGAAATATCTGTATATTTGAGAGTTTTCTACAGCACCACTATTATGTCATAATTTTCTGTAGGTAGTGTAAAAACCTCTTATCCCTACAGCATTAAAAAGTTTGAAGACATGGATGAGTGGAAAACTGATGACAACCAAAAACTCAGCCAGACCCTTTGGCTGCAGAAAATATTTCAGGATTTGATGCAGGAGTAGAAGTGAGATGGGAGTGTACCAGGGTCTAGCATCTTGTTTCTCTTTTTCCAGGTTCTTCTATTCATGCCAGCTGCTGGGAATATCTGTGGGAAAATCTCTCTCATCTTGAACCACCTATTGCTGACTCAAGCATGTGGTGCTTGAGGGGTGTCTGCTTGAGGAAAATAACTACATTAAATGGAATCAGGGCATCTCTAGTGACCTAGGATTCCTGATGGGGCAAAGATCCTGAATTCAACTGAAGGTTGTGTGGCCTTCCCATCACACAGCATAACTGATGTGCTTTGTTTGAAAGCTACAGGGGAAGTGAAATCACACTGAAAATTTTTCCTCTGCTGCAAAATTATCTGCACTTGCTTTTGAGGGAATGGTGCTTGAAGTAGGGAGATATAAATCACAGTTGGGCTGAGAGATTGAGCTGCTAAGCCCTGTGTGTGATACCTGTAATAATTAGTACATGGGCTAGTACTGCACAAATACCCACACAGAAGACTTGTCAAATCTATTTTTTACCCCCCCACTTGCATTGCTTAGGATATCAATGCTTATCCCACTGCACAGTCAGAGAGTTCAGCTGCTGTCCTTACTGTGGGTGTTCCAGAGGCCCAGAGCCTCAACAACTTGAGAAACACAGAAGTCAAATTATCATGCCTTTTGTGCTTGTTCCCTGATTCACTGAATAGGTCAAATTAGCTTCCCATAAAAATATATCCCAACATATACCCCAGAGCAGTGAGGAAGACAGGACAAATGTCAGAAGAGAAACCATGGGGATGTTAAGTTGCGCAAGGAGCCTTGTCTGTCATAATTGGTCTTGCCTGCAGTTGAGTTGGCTTTAGAGCAGTAGGTTCCTTGTAAGATGGTTGGGAAAGGTATTCAGCAGGCCCAGGAAATACTGCATGCAAATACACATTTATTGTGTGCAAATGCACATGACTTACTGCTACTTTAGTTTTCCTTATCTCTTGAAATCCACTTCCTACGCTGGGATGTTGCAGTCACTTTTCAAGTAAGATGCAGGCAGCATATATAACACATAAAGTGTAGCACTATTTAAATTCTAAGTGTTTGTTACTCTTATCCCTACCTTTAAACTCCAGAATCCTGGGCTCCAGGAGGTGCTATGGGTGGAGAATTACAATAGACCAGTTGCTGGTATTCCTTTTGCTTAATCCATTTGGATTACATCCTACAGCAGCTATCTCAGATGTTGCTGGACATACAGTGGCTAAAGGTGCAGGTTTCCCTGTCTGAGTTGATGCGGCTAATTTGCTACAGTCTGTATATCTGTAGATTTTCTGAGGTCAGAGTTGGCTCCATGTTTAAAGTCCTGAAATTAAAATAGTCATTAGATTATGAAGCATCCTGATGCTGTGACCAGAAGAGTCCCTATCTCCTGTCACCCTTGCATTAATTCCACAACACAGTCCATGCCAGTGGAGCTATCCAAATGTGATTCTTGTGCAACCTAAGGGAAATGGGTAAGCTCACATCTCTGTTGAAAATGAGAATGAGGTGCCATGGAGATGACTTATGCAGAATCACAGGGGAGCTTCCCTGTTCTTTCATAGAGCTGCTGGTTAGCACCAGGTACCTCCTCTGTTACTGTATCTCAGCCAGGGCTGCGATCTTCAGCTGGTGAAATTCTTTTTAACCAGGAGCACATGTGCCCAGCTGGTCATGCCAAGAGATTGTGTAATGTCGTTCTTAAGAAACTTTCCTGGATGAAGTCAAGCACAAAAGGGTTTCCTTTTGTAAGTGGGAAAAAGAAATCAAAGCTCTCCCCCATCCCCAAGGACATGTGGTGAGCCCTGGCCAATACAGGTCATAGGAATGTAGCTCTCAAATGGTCAGTCCAGTTTTTCTAGCTATTGGACAGTTCTTCACTCCAGATTCTAGAAATGATGATATTTATTTAGAGGTTGCTTGTAAGCTATCAAGAAAAAAACAATGCTGGAATGAATTATAAAATCTCCTGTTCATGGAGCCTCAATCTCTAAGTTTAGATATGATGACAGCAACCCTGTAGTTTTCAACAGAATATCCACTTAATTGACACTAGTGTGAACTGCTGAAAGCAGTTACCTTTACATTGCTCTGGATGTGCTGTGGAGAAGCACATTACAGGATGCCAATGTCTACATAACTTGGTATCTGTGGTAAGAGTCAATACAGGAGAAAATCGATAACCAAATGCAGAAAAACTTCTGACAGATTGGTCCCTCTTAGTGATAGGTGTTGCTGTGACAGTATATCAATCTTTTTAAAGTAATGTATTACCACTCACAGGTCCATGGCCTGCTTTTATACTTCCATCATTATATCCGTAGCCTTTAAAGTTACAGCTGATGGACCTTCTGTCAAGACCCAGATATTTAATCAATGTGACAGCATCCTACATTTTTTGAACCCCAGAGGCCCTGGAAAACTTTAATGCAGCTTCCAGGTAAAGTTCAATCCACATGGCTGAGTCCCCTGAAGTATTTTCTGCAGACAACTCCCCTCCCCCATATTTTAATATACCCAATGTCCTTTACATTTGAAGAAAGTGAAGAGCTCAGCTTGAGGGCCAGATATTATTGCAAAGGAAATATGTGCTTTACAGAGCTCTGCCATCCACTAAGAAGCTGGGTGCAAGACATATGGTTAAATCCCTCCCCTTGGAAGAAACAGCTAGAACTTTTGACAACAATAATGAGTTTTTCCCTATCACAATCACCACTTACCATACACATGTTTAGGAGCATTTATAGCCCAGAATATGAAGAGGACCATATTTTTGAGGAAAGGAAAACATGTATTAACATTTGATGGGTACAGGAACAGTTTTATTGACAAGGAAACATCCTGTTGCTGAGCTCAATTACAATGCCCATGCACTGACACAATTCCATCACAGATCTAAAGTTATTCAACATTGTTATAACTGCAATCAACAAATTATGCCAAGGAAGTAAGATCACTTGAGAAAGCCACCGTGGACTTGGAAACCCCTCTGCTTTCCCCAGCTATAGCATCTGACCTCCCAAAACACAACTGGTCTTTCTTCTTATCTTGCTTCACCAGGATAAAATTATACCCCCTCTCTCTCTTTATATGTGTACATAAGCATGCACACAAGATCAGAATCTGGCCCAGAATGCTTTTGTTCACAGCACTTGCCAATGAGTACCAATTATATGCAATATAAATAAATGCAATCCATATTACAATATGAATTTCCTTTAGAGGGGAATGTTCCAGAATCCTAATAGCTGCATTTTCTTTGTCTCTTTCGATTTTACCCTTTACATGCAACATTATTAGATATACTCACTGCCCGACTTAAACAAGTAATAATGTTTGTAATTATAGCAGAAACCAGTTCAGTTACAGTTAAGTAAAATGCTGTATGGCAGATATGTGAATGTGATTTGTATAATACCAAAAATTTAAACAATGAAAAATAACACCAAACATGAAAATCCATTCATGTTAGTCATTAGATTTTAACTATGCTTTAGGGTTGTTAATGTGAAGAAGGGGAAGACACTTCAGCTGACCATGCCTAATGCAGCAAGCATGCAGCAGAATGAAATTCTTTATTTTCTCAGTGCTCAATAAAGGAAACAGAAGCATTGCCTATTAAACTATAACACCTTAGATGAAAATGTTATTTAGTTCCTAATCCCTTACTATTGCTCTATCCAGAAAATTTTACTGCAGGTACTACATTGCATAAATAAGCTGACCTGTCAGGTTTTTGGCAATTTATGGGGCTGGTCAGCCTGTACATTCGTGCAGTTTTTTGTTGCAATGAGATGTAATGGCTTTTCAGCGCACCATAAGCACAGTTGTGACCACAGGCTCACTAGTGTCATTTTGTGTGCAGTAATGAAGCCTGACGAGTGGTCTCCTGCTTGCAGATAGCCGGCTGTTGTCCTAAAAATGCAAACCATTGCCTCAGGCCATGGAATCAGGAACAGGCAAAGGACAGTGGCACAGGCACGGCTCCCCACTGCTCACCCTCCCTTTAGCACACTGTACTTGGATGCAGTAGAATAGTCTTTACCCTTGTACATAAGGACACAATGAGAGAAAGTGATAAAAGCAATTGTATGAAGGCCATGCTGGAAATCGGGTTTTGTGAAGTTGAGCTGAGGTTCAGGGGAAAAAAAATCCATTGCCAATACATCTTCCCCTGTGCAGAGAGGGTCCTTTGAACAAAAATACTGATTTCCATTACTGTATCCCCTTCCTTTTTTAAAAAATCTGTAGAAATATTTGTGCAGATATGTGCACGCATGCTTATTTATATTTATTTATATTTTGAGAATATGTACTTACACCCACACTAGCACACACGTAAACAAGTATACATCTATGCAGAGAGACACAGCTAGCAGGCACAGCAGATCACAGGAGCAAACCTCACTGCTTTTTTTTCACAGCTCATCAATATTCCCCAACCCAGGAAGGCCAGGCATGCACGGGGGTTCACACTTCCCACGGCACAGCCGGCCCCATCACAGATCCCCCTCCTTGCTTCATCACCCGAGGGTCGCCAGGAGAACCACTCTGAGCTGGCTAGAGCAGTGCTGGGAGGTGGCTTGTTTTCTGGAGGAGAATGAAAAATAAGCCTATCCTGAGTCAAATAGCAGTTAGGCCTCATTCTGGAATGGTGTGATTTGTGGTTTAATTAAGCCTCTTTCCATACACCAGCCATCACGGAGCAGCCTGGGTGCTCACAACAGGGAACCATCTGAATTCTGAAACCTGGAGGGTGGTTTGTTCTTCAGGAGGGCAGGAGCTGCTTTTGTGGTTTCCACATGCACACCCAGTGTTTTGTAAACAACTACAGGCAGAGGGGATGGGAGCAGAAGTTACAAATCTGTTTCAGTTATAACCTCATTGCCATATCCCTTCTCACTGTTTCATAGCTCTTTGGGACTCATCCTTCCCTGCAAAACTTGTCACGTGGTAGGAGGTGTCTTTGTAAAATGCCACCTTAGAGGAGAACATGGAACCCAAGGCTCTCACCCTTGTCTTGGCTAAGACCTTTCCAATCTTTATCTTTGAAACATTTGTCCCCTCAGCTCACAGAGTGCAAAAAGCTGCAGTTTACATGGTTTTTATGTGCAGGGTTGGAGCTGGGTGGTGCATGAGGCTGAGAAGGGGGGAGGGAAGATAGGGGAGTGCTTACAGGTACAGTTCATCAGCTGCATTTTTGTCTCAAAAGTGAGAACCCAGTCCTCAAATATAGAATTTAGAGTTCTTCTTTTCATATGTCTTCACTCCTGAGACAAGAGGAAATATTTGGTGAAGTATTAGGTCTACTGAAAACTAGCAGTTCATCACATTATATGTCACAAAAATGGCAAAAGCAAAAGCAGCAGTTTCCATTGTCACAGTCAGGAATGTGGCTTATAAGCACCACATTTTTCTTTATTTCTTAAATGTGTAGCTTGATATTGATATTTTTGAAATGTTAAATATAAATCAGAAAACATACAGAATGTACAATGTTGCCTTGGGAACTTTTGCTTCCTTTTTATTTTTTTTTCCTTTCTGAAATTTTATGATAGAAACTCAGCAAAGTTAAGGTAGCATTAACTCAGTCCTTGGGTATAAATAATACAAAATGCTTGAACTTCTGGGACAGCAGCTATTTCTATGGATACAGTATGTTGAACAGACATGGAACAAAGAAAACCAAAACAGTTGGTTCTCTGCTGTCAAGGAAACAAGCTGCTCTTTCTGCTTAAATATCTCTTACCAGAACTAGGAGGGAAAAATCCTCCAAAACCCAAGCTTGTACTTAAAAAGAAGGAATCTGACCTTCAGGCCCTGGAATAAATGTATTTTCAGTTAGGGATGATGTTATGTTTGCTATAGTTAAATCACTATATCTCCCTGAAAGCCCCTAAGGTTAAGGTTACTTTAAAGGTAAATACTAAATAATTTTTTGAGAACAGTAGGAGTCCAGAAGGAAAGTGTGAAAACATTCTGAAATTTTCTGGGCTTTGTGCTGCATGCAGATCACTTAGATTAAATTCTACATTGTGTAAAGTTATTTACACTTCTGTAATTCAAATTCTTTTTCTTTAACTTTTTTTTTTCTTCTTCTCAATTATTAGGAGTTCTGTGATTTAAAATAATGAAAACTAAACCTGAAATACATTCACAACCCCAACATTTTGATAAGTTTATTTCTTTCAGAAGTGTTTAATGGTGTACTGGATAGAATTACTTCATCTGACAAACAGGCTAAAGGAAGATGCACATAGATTTTCTGTATGGTACTTCCAATGTACAAATGGCATGGGAGAATGCAGATACTTGGAAACATGGCTAAGGTTACCTGAAAGAAAGTGACTACAGGAAAAAAAATTACTTCAAGCATTTTTAATACCTTGGAGTTACCTCCTGGTGGGTGACATTCTGGTTCTGGTTGGAATAAGCTTCATCTTGAGCTCCTGCACTTTAGTGAAGGACATTGCAAAATACTCTGAGAAGCACAACAATAGAAAATAGGTCTCTTCTAGGACAGAAATATGTCCTAGGAACAAGATTGTGATCTGACACATACCAGTGAAGCTCACAGCCTTTCTGGACAAAGCAGATCCAAAATGCCCAGCTAGCTTTGAAACACATTCACAAATCTTTGTCTATTCACTGCACCATTTCTAATTTGAACCAGGAAGCAGAAATGAAGTTGAAGACAAATGACATATTTAGCTAAACTTGTCTTTCTTTATGAGCTATGTAGACTTCTTCTAGCAGGTTTTGCAATGCCACAGGTGGGCTTAGACAGAAAATGTCTGAATAGGAGTGTCCTCCCAGCAATGGGCTCTCTCATGCACTTCTTTAGCTCCCAGCAATGGGAAAGGTACACGTATCCAGACTTTACCCTTCTGTGAAAAGCAATGTTTCTGAGGGCTGAGAGCTGCAAAGGAACCTGAATGCATAAAACAATCCTGTGTCTGGAAATAGTATTTGCCTTGGTTGTTATAATTTGGCCCATTGCATACAAAAGGTTGATTTTGAAGAAAACGGTCATTAAATTCCCTGCTCCGTATGAAAATTGTCCAGAAGTAAGCCCTTTGCCAAGCTATTCTTGCTTTCCATATTAGTATTGTTGGTCTTGTAAGCTAGAAATAGTTTTCAGAATGGTTTTTTTGGAAAAGAGGTTGTGAAACATTTTAAAAACACAGCCCTTAAGGAACTGATAGATTTAAAAGGCATACTCTGAAATGTCATTGAAGATGCTAAACACAGCCCCACTAAAGTAAGAATTACTACTGAAGACCTAGAACTCACCCATAATTAACTTTGCAGTGCCTTCTTTTAATGAAATTCTTATAAAATTCTGTATCTTCTTATCTTTGAATTTCCTGGGTTTTCTTACTTTGTTTAGACACTATTGTAACAGAAAAGATGAGTGGGTTTGGGGGGAGGGAAAGGTTTGTACACTTCTGAATATTTGAGCTGTGTTTAATCATTCTCATGTGTGAAATCCTTTATTAAAAAAAAAATCAGTTTATCTGATACTTACTGCTCTTTAGTACAGCACAGCTTGGTAGCACTAGGTACGTCTTGTTGAAAGTATGTCCATAAATATGTCCCTTGCAGCACAGAACAGCTTGTCAACTTGGCAATCCTCAGCAATTTGCTTTGAAAAGTTTGCCTCAGTTTTGATAGTCCAAATGTAGGGCAAAAACTCAAAG
Organism: Agelaius tricolor; assembly: GCF_023055355.1. Lineage (NCBI taxonomy): Eukaryota > Metazoa > Chordata > Aves > Passeriformes > Icteridae > Agelaius > Agelaius tricolor. Next base: position 60,555,119 of record NW_027269262.1, on the reverse strand, counting down.
TAACTTTTTTAGCTAATTTTACCAATTGACACTTTCCACCTAGTTTTAACTGCCTGCTTACTAGAACAAGAACTACAACACTTCTTCCTCCATATTCAATTAGCCTTTTTTTAAAATGTTTTATTTATTTTTAATAGACTGGAACTATTGATTTTGTTTCACTAATGTACAATGTAAATAAAAAAAAAAAGGTCCATTATCTCGAAGAAATATTATCTTATTAACTAAACTTGTACATGAACCTGGTGCTAGTATTACATAGGGAATGGTATTACTACGACTTTGCAATGCTTTCAATCTAAAGAGAATTGCAAAAGTGGAAAAATGCTATGCATCCTTATGTCATAGAAAGAATAAAAGGGGCACAGAGAGGACAAGTAAATTGTCCAGTGCCCCAAGTCTAGAAAGAATCAGCAGCATGTAGAAAAAAACCCAGATGTTGGCATGTCTGGTACTGTCAAAAATTTCTACACTCTTTTTTTTGGGTGGGGGTGGGGGACTATTATTTTTTGGTTTGGGGTTGGTTTTCAGGTTTTTTTGGTGAGGGGATTAGTTTGGGTTTTTTTGTTGCTATTTTATTAACACTTTCAGCTAGCTTTTTTGGATATCCTTTTTAATGGAAGAATGGAGGAAGAAGCCTACATAATTCCTCTACCAAATATATTAGGTTGGCTTATTGGGGCAACCCTGAAGTGAAAACTCTTGAGTGTATGTTCTGTTTTAACCACATGAGGACTGTGATTGGAGACACTTCAAAGTGGGTTACAATGGTTAACTAAGTGAAAGATAATATCCCTTTGCCATTACTGTCTAGTAGGTCTCATTACTCCTCTGGGCACACTCCTTAGAATAAATTAAAAGGATCCACTGAGAACCATTTTGCTTTGGGTTTTTTATTTTCTAATGATTGCCAAAAGCCATTTGCTAGAATAGTACAGAATGTTTACAGATGCCTTAGGAAGAAAACAGCAGAATGTGGAACTAATTGTGTTTATTCAAGATAATTATGAAACACAAATGACCATTACTTACAACAAATCCCTTGACAGCTAGAATCTGACTCATGGGGCAAGATCAAACTCAGTAAAGAAAGGCCTTAATGTAAAGTTATACTGTCCATATGGGCACCACATATCAGTACTGGCTATTGGAGCTACTGCTCGCCCTGCAGTGCTCTTGTATCCAGCTAGTGTTCAGAAGAGAACAGCCACAGCTGCTAGGAAAGAGGAAAGGCACATGGAGATGGTGAGTACTTCAGAAGGAAATCCTGCTGGGGTCAGAAATTCTGAGAACAGCAACCACAGACCTCTCTGGCAATTAAAGCAGAACTTCATAGGGAAATGAACCATCTTTGCTGCACCAGTGATGGGCATTTAATCTCATCAGAGAATGAGATGCACAAAGCAAATCTAAAGACATGACTATTTATTCCACCATAAAGAACATGCTATACACAATGCACTGTGTTCACCCCAAAACAGTTTGTCAAGCCATCCCTACACATCCATGCAAAACTGGTGTGCACACTTCATTCTTGAGTAAGAAGACAGGAGGAACCCAGTGCTGGAATTACATAAAGGTAGATGAAGAAAAATGTTGTGAAAAAAATCATAGTGAAAAAAATTAAGTAAATTGTTAGATTAAGGGAGCTAGGCATGATCTGATTTCATATGAGGTTTTTTTTCTTTGGTTTTGATTTTGTCTTTGGTTTTTTAATGGGGCACCAAATTGTGCTTTTTTAATTGGTCTAGGGGGTTTGCTCTAACAATATCCAAATGGGTCAATACTGTGATTAGAGTTTCAATTGACTTCATTCTTCTGTTGCTGTGGCTGAATTGTTTTTGTTTTGGAAAAAAAAGTAGTTATTTAGACTACCAAAAATTTATTAACATGTGGTTCTCATACAGAGAGGTCATTTATATCCTTAACAGTGTGAAAACACAATGCAGGCTGTACTGCTTTTGTTGATCTCATTTTCTGGTGACATACACAAAATCCAAAGCTTATTAATATCCAAAAGAAAAAACAGCAAGTTCTTTATTGACTTTAGATCTTGCTTGCCCATATGGATAAGGGCACACCTTGGTAAAATCCTGGACCTTAAATCGCTGAGATTTGGTTCAATGGTCACTTAACATACCATGCCTGTAGCTTATGTTCAATGTTATAAATCAGCATTCAGTGTCGGTTTCAAAATTCCATGGAAAAGGATGAGTGTTAGAACTCATACACTAACACAGAATTGCTGATGAAGGTTGAAACCTACCAGCAAATACATTGTGACTGAAAAATGCCAGCAGCTCAGTGGAACTAGAAATGGCCTCAGCAAACAAGTTGGATCTTAGCAGTCTGGGTCCCTGTTAACTAAGCTCCAGTCTTTCAGTCTTGGTGGTTTTTTTCCTGGGAAAGAAAATTTCTACTTAGCTCCATGTTAATATGGCCAGAAGAAATTGGACTGAGATCTCAAATTAATTGTCAAAAATTTTACAGATGGTTTATCACACCTCCTGTGGTTTTTCAGTTTCAGAAAACTTTTACTGTAACATTTCTGCTATGATTTTATTTTTTATATAATGGGTAATTTAGCTATAAGAAGGGAAAATGATTTTAAAAGAACTGATAACCCTCAGAATGAAATTAAAAACATAGCTATGTTGTGCAGAAAGCTTCAGCAGGGTTTGAAAAATTTTCCATGGGTTTTCATTCAGTAGCCTTAAACTGTGCTTTATTTAGACTCAGACCTACTTTCTCTCATTGACTTCAGTACAGTCAGGTCAAACTGGGGGGTCAGTCCCTCACAGTGACAGGACTTTTCTCCATCTGTTACAAGGACCAGCCTGTGCTGAGTTCACCAGTTTCCCAACCACATTCTTAGCCAGAAGGAAGACTTACCTTTGCACTATGGGGACACTGATTTCCTCTACCTCTGCTGTTAATGGTACAGGCTGAATGGATATGCAAAAGAAAGAAAGGGCAAAGGAGAATGCAAATAGCATCCTAGGGTGAGCATTTTTTACCAGTAAGAACTCCTTGAATTTCTTGTCCAGTGCATGTGGGCAAGGAAAAGAAGGACAATTAATTTTGTCCTTCTTTTGGGAGCTGCAAAAAACAGCAACAGAAATTAATAGCCAACTTTTTTTTTTTCAAATAGGCTTGTCAAAGTGCCCTAAGCAATAAATGGGACCTCTTAGTAAAAAAAAAAAAAAAGCACAGCCTGGTGAGCTTAACCTCTAATCCCACCTTTGAGTGGACTGGTTTCTCAGAGATGGCTGCAAATGGCTGCTAGTGATGCCAGTCAGCTGGGCAGAACTGGAGAGAAAAGGGCTGCTGCTTGCCTTCCCCTCCTTGGCAGTGGTGCCCCACAAGGGTTAAGGAACTGCCCACAGCTCCCAGCCCCTGAGAGCCCCTGCTCTCCTCTCAGCCACCAGCTCATCCTCCAACAAGCTGCCAAGGTGAGAGTTCACTGGCAGAGGTGGGTGAGGTTAAAGATAATAGGAATCTAAACACCCATGGGGAGTTCAGCTCATGTACAAAGTCATAATTACAGAAGCCATTACCACGGTACGGGTGAAAAGAAATTGCTGCGTGCAGGGCAAGAAAACATTTGCAAAGACAGGCTTAAGAATCAAGGATGGAAAATATCAGACTTTCTCCACTGGATGCACCATGGCTTTAGGTAGGCTATAAAATGAGGATTGTTTGGTAATTCAAGTAGAAACCTGTTAAATGGATAATCTTGTTGCAGCAAATTTTAATTTTTTTAGCAGGTCTGTTCTTTCAACAGGTATTGATTCAAGCAGCCTCAGCTATTTTTATCAAATGCATTTTAGAGGCACAGGAAACGCCACTGAGAATTTAAACCCCCAGTAAGCTACACAGAGGCAGTGTTTGTAATACACTGCTTGCTGCTTTCATAAGCTGAACAAACCTCATACATTATGGGCCAAATTATGCCCTTGGATGAGTGTGCCTGATTCCCACTGCTGTCAATGTGTCTGTCATAGAAATCTGTGGGAGACCAGCTTGTGCATCCAAAGAGGAATCTGGCCTAAAACCTATTGTGCTCATATTCCTTGTTACTTAGATATTTCTCGTGTCTCCTTGACTTACTCTCTTTCTAATTAAGGTTAAATGACTGCATTTAAAGATAAACTTACAAAAAAGAAAAAAATATATAAAAAACCTCTAGTTCTAAGGTGTTTAAATTTATGTGTGACTATAATTAATTGATGTTCTTTATCCAAGGTTTCCTTGAAAATCACTATATAAATGGGTTTACAGAAATCTAGTGTTTCTGCAGCCTTTTGAGTTTTTTGAGATCAGCCAGGCTTGGCTGATCTCCCTTAAGAGCAAGCAAATGTGGTCATTTCCCCATAAGTTTTATTCTGCCAATCCTCAGCTGCCCATGAGTTGCTGCCCTCCTGAAAGAATACCTGAAAAGAGACATTCAGTAAGAATTCTGCTGCCTCTGTGACTCAGGAACATGCCTCTTCTTCACTCAGGTAAAGGAGACTGGACTAAAGAGAAGTCATTTGCAAATATAAAATACCACAGAAAGCCAGTTTAGCGGTGTAGCCCCCATGAGAATCAAACTCAACATATCTTGTGCATTCCTGATGGGTGCTATTGGGGGAATGTGGACCTCAGGCTGGAGGGTGACAAAAGGAAGGGTGACAAAGGCCCAGCTCATCTAGGAAGTATTCCCACTGGCCCCTCTGATTGTCTCCTGGTGCCCTGGTCACCTCTGAGCTGGATACCAGGTTGAAGATTTACTCCTCTCTGCACGGCTGCTTTGAATTCATTTTATTCCTAGTCAGCTAGTTGGAGTGGGAAATTTATACATGCATTCAGCATTGTCATAGTCATATCTTGCCTGAGGGCATATTGATCCTTGTTACCATATTGACTTGATGCCTCTACATCTGCCAGCAATAGGTCTACACATTTTTTTTATATGAAGATTGCACATTTTCCTTCCCCTGCCCCAAATCTCCTTCCACACAGTCTCCTTTTATTAAGGTAAAACAGTTGTGGAGGTTTTTTTCAGTGCAGCTTTTAAAATGTGCCTGTGTTCAGGTAAAAGTTTAGCAATTGTGGTTTAGCCAACAGCTTAACCCCACGCTGCTGCTCACTCTCTCCCCCCACAGTGGGATGGGGGACAGAATCAGAAGATTTAAAGTGAGAAAACTTGTGGGTTGAGATAAACACAGTTTAATAGGTAAAGTAAGAGCTGCAGGCACACAAGCAAAGCAAAACAAAGCATTCATTCACCTCTTCCCATGGGCGGGAAGGTGTTCAACCACTCCCAGGAATGCGGTGACTTGGGAAGACAAACACTACCAGTCTGAGTGCCCCCCACTTCCTTCTTCTTCCCCCATGTCAACAGGCTGAGTGTGACACCATATGTTATGGAATATCCCTGTGGTCAGCTGGGGACAGCTGTCCTGGCTGTCCTGTCCTTCCCAGCTCCCTGTGCACCCCCAGCCCCTGGCTGGTGGGTGGGGTGGGAGGCTGGAAAGGCCTTGACCCTGTGCGAGCACTGATCAATAATAACAGAAACAGCCCTGAATTATCAGCACTGCTTCAGCACAAATGAAAACCTAGCCCCATACCAGCTACCTCAAAGAAAATTAACTCTATGGTACCCAAAACCACCAGTGATGACTTTAATGAAAAGAAGGAATAAAGCAAATAGTTGGAAATTAATTGGCAAAAGAATATCCTTTCCAAATTATAAATACACAGAAATCATTCTATGTATTTTCTTTCCAGAGTGAAAGAAACAAAGCAAAGGGGAAATTACCTGTTCATTTATAATTAACTAAAGACTGGGAGAGCAGTAGCAAGATGGTCCTTACAACTGGTGTGCTTGGAGCAGCAGATTTGCCACCACAAGCAGTTTCTTCTTTTCACTCATGTTCTCCATACAGTTTCAACTATAAAGGTCACTAACCAAAAGCAGCTGTTAAAGTGGGTCCAAAGTAGTTTTTGCTTAACTTTTAGCATTTACTTAACTGATTACTAGTTACAAATCTGACACACAGCAGACATAACAGTGCTCTCAAGGAGATTAAAGGATTAGTCACTCAGTAGCTTAATCAGATTAATAGAGATTTTGAACACAATATATAATTCTATCCACAGAGGGGATACATGATAGCCACATGCTAGCCTAATTTGGGAAGGGATACTAGGGATGGACAGACCCAGACAAAAGGGTGCAGAAAAAATTGCTAGTTATCACAGGGATTTTTCTACTTACTGCGCTTGTAATACCACATAGAGACCTTATATTTTCTAGTGGAATTACAAATTCACAAAATACAGCATTATCATCAGATAGTGGCCTACACAATACTGCAAGAGGAATAACATAATGCCCTGATATAAGCTTGAAATATTGGTATACAGTAAACATATGTGTGTGTTTCTACTTATGTAATTTTCTATTTGAAACCTTGATTTTAATTTGTGGGAAGTTCTTTTTTTTTTTTTTTCCTGTCTTTTGATTCCATAGCATCCAGGATCTGAAACACAAAGTGTTGGGAACACCTCTGTAAAATATTAAAAGCTTTGTGGCAAAATTGGAAGTTTGATACAGTAAATTAATTGGAAGTAGGAAGGAAAAAAAAGGATTAGCCATCATCTGTGAGAGCTGCCAAAGCCAGTATTTAAACATGGCTTCACCTGTGGAGAAAGCTACTATTTTTAAAGAAAACATGCATTTCTCTTCCACATGTTTTGAATAAAGGGAAAAGTAGGGTGGAATCTCTGCATATTGAAACGGAGGTTTTCCTGCAGTAGAAGTTGCTTGAAAACTGTAGTATTTCTATGAACAATTTATAGACAGAAATCATGGAAAGCATTTATATGATCCCTGTTTTTACATATAAAGAGAAAAAGCAAACAATAATGATTGTAAGTGACGCTATCTTCATCTATCACCCTCTACTTTTTAAGCCATTATTTTTCATTTTCCTGATTTTTTTCCCCATCTCTGGGATAGTGACCTTAACAAGTTCCTGAAGCATTTCGGAAGGTGTCAGTCTCGTGTCTGAATCTTATTTCCCTGACATGCAGTCTTCAGAAAAGAAGCACTTTTAAGAAAGAAACAAACAAATTAATCTCCATGTGCTTCAGGAAAGACACTGTAGCTGGAAGTAGGCCAGGTTTTCACTCTGAAGGATGCTCTGTGCTTGGCAAAGCCCAGAAATGTGTGCCTGCAACGGGTCTTCTGCTAAGATTTTGAAATTTAATAATTACAGCTCCTTAAAGGAGGAACGGCAGCTTAGTGGGAGCATAGCATCTAGCAAGGAAAAAGCCACCACGGTAGCAGCAATGAAGTGTTTGTCACGCAGGAGCTGCACAAACCGAAGGGAGCTCTCGGAGAGGAGCGCTCGGACTGCGCGATCTGGCACAGCCCGGGCCGGGGTCCGGCCTGCGGGGAGCGAGCCGGGCTGCGCGGGCAGCGAGGCACCGCGGGGCAGCTCTCTGCGGAGAGCGCCCAACAAATGTGTGTACAGCGGTCCACCGATGGGCTCAGAGCTCGCCATCGCCTCTGCGGTGTCCGCACTGCTCCCTCGCCCCACAGGCCCCAGCCCCAGCTCCCTCCCTGCAGCCCCGGTTCCTCTCTCCCCGGCTCCGACAGCCGGGTTTCAGCCACGCAGCCCGTGGCAACCAGAGCGCCATCGCCGCGCTCCGACAGGAGAAACACAGACACAAACACAAAGCTGCCTTTGGAAAAACAGCAATCGCCTGCTCAGGCTTTGCTTTAAAGAGAGAGAACGCGCTGAATTAAAAATGTGCCAAGAACAACCAGGATGGCGTTGCTTTATTTTCACAAAGAAGTCTCTCCTAATTGCACATTAACTGTCTTTTCGCGAACAAACTTGTTTCCACCTAACGCTGACAGTCGCAGGAGCCCGAGCGTGTGTGTGTGCCGGGGGAAGGGGCGGGGGGAGCTGCTTTGTGGCACTGTCTGTACGTCTCGTGCCTGCGCTGATGGAATTATTGTTTATTTTTTTAATTTTCAGAGGTAGGCTGATGACAGCTGAAGAAGACTGTATTTGCTGAAGAGCAGCATGATGGTAGAGAGGAGCGGAGCTCCTGAGGGAGATCTAATGGTGCCTCTCCTTCCTGCACAGAGATAAAGACTTATAATAAGCGTGTATGTTCACCATCTGGCTCTGTGCATGTGGTCCTTATGGAGGCGAAAGCAGCACAATCTGTAAATGATCAGGAGCCATCGCACTCTCTCCAGAGAATCCACGATGCAATCAAGGTGACAGATGGCATGGCCGCTGCTGTGGCCTCATGGAGAAGATCAAAATCACCTTCAATAAACTCTGACTGAAATGGGCATGAGCACCTCAAAAAAGTCAGTTTGTCAGTCAAACTGCGACAGCAAGCTGCATTGGGGAAACATAGCAGCCAGCTCTCTGTTTTCAATCGTTTCCGTCTGACTGAGCCTGAACTATGATCTTTCTCAAATTGTCCTTTCTGTTTAGCTGAAGCAGGCCAGCAAATTGCCAGATTCATAGCTTTATTGAAGGAAATTGAAAACATGATGTCCTCAATTCAAGGGACAAACAGCTGGCAGGTGCTTGGACACCCAAGCACATAAAATGGACCCCTAGTCTTTTGGACAAGTTTTTCCAACTTTTGTCAGAGTAAATATAGATATATAATAAAATAGATATAATAAAATCCCAATTTAGGCAGGGTTTATCAGGCATTAGCTGACAGCAATTATATGGCTGCAAATGGACCTTGTGTTATGTATTAAATGCTGGGTTTTCCCATTTATGCTAAAAATTCCACTGCTAACTACAGTGATTCTCGTTCCCCTGGTTTTGGATGAATATCTCAGTTTAACATTTTTGCCATGACTGCTTATCAAGTACAGGCATTCAGGGCCCAATCCTGCAGGGTTCCCAACATGCCTGACAAGGTGACTCAGTACCTTACAGGATCAGCCTGCCCAGGTCAGACTCTTCACAATACTCTGTCCCTTCCTGGCCACCACTCACACCACTAGCAGCCTCAAATGCCCAATTTCCACCCTTGGGCAGGCAGGGCACTACCCACCCTTCAGGTATTTTCTGTCATTTGTCCTACTGCGTGAGTAGCCAAGGTTCTAGGTGAATTTCCCTGGAACTGGTGGTGAAGAAACATCCATTCCTTTACTTTTCCTAATTCTTTCTACTTTTTACACTTATTTTTTATGGTGTCCTTGGCTTGATCAGCTCCCATTTTTTTTAAGGGAAGGTAAAATAACATGCTTGTTGCTGTTTTCAAGCTCGCACATGGTGGGGCTTCCAGGCTGAAGCTTTATTGCCAGGCTGAAGCAAGAAGGACACGCTGAGAGGAGGCAGAGGATGGGCAGCCTTCCTCCTGCCCGCAGGATCCTGCCCCAAGATCCTCCTGGCCTGCTTTGGTGCGAGGAGTGGATGGACGCCTGCGTCCCCGCTCCGTGCGGCAGATGGTCACTGTCTTCCTCGGTCTGCTCGCTTGCATGTTTGCTTTTCTACCACCACATTTTGAAATGTCCCTATAGCCCTTAGCCTTTCCAGCTACTCGTTTTTATCTTCATTATGAGTGAAATATTCAAGAAAGTCTTTTGGCCTGGTTCAAAGTCTTTCAACAGCAGTGAGTCTTTTCAACAACTTCACTGTGTTTGACTAAGTCCTTGGCACACATTTCTCTGTAAAACAGAGCGTTATCAAAGGCAATTTTTAAAAAATCTTGTTTTTTTGATTCAGTGTGGAGCATGGGTCATGTGTTGAACTCCAGGTTTCTGTTCCATCTGACTAATTTTGCACATATAGCTGACCATCCTGTCTTGCACATTTTATGCTTGCAAAACAAATAAATAGGTTGCCTTTATACCTCTGTTCCTCTCTACCAATATGACTTTGCATGCGTGGGAGAAGAGCTGTGCTCCCTCTCACCAGTACACAGGTGCCAAGAGACTGTGACAGAAATGGCCCAGGGTGAGGCTATTGTTTTGACCAGGCAAAATGGTATTTTGTTGCTCTAGGGCTCTATTTTGCCCCTACCTCTCTGGTTAGAGAGAGGTAGCGGCAAAACCTTGATCTGACCAAGAGGTGCTGTTAGGAGAATGAGGAAGGAGTTTTAGAGATAAACTCCTGAGGGTTTCTGCTCTCTCTGTTGAGAAGTTTGATTTGGGATTACAAGGTGTAACTCTGCTTTTTTCTGCTATGTGGTAATAGAGAGCACAACAGGACAGGTATATTAACAACCTCTCCCAAAACTGGAGAACTGCACAGACATTTCCTATGGTACAGTTCCCAAAACAGAGCAATATAACAGAGTAAAATAATAAATATAATATTATAAGCCTGAGGTTCCTGTGTAGACCTTGCCAAAATATCTGAATACCTGACATCTTTATTATGGCAACCAACCATAGACATTTAGGCATTTGGACACTAAGATTTTGGAACTCAAGTATTGTGAAAAATTAATGCACTTGCACCAAGAAAAATCTAATTGGGACCTCTCGAAATTGTAGCTAAACCCTGGTAGCTTTCTGTCTTGGGCTACCTCCTCTCTCTGTTTTATTTTCTGTTTGTTTCTCATGCTGATTACAGAGACTAGCAGGGAAATCTGCTTTGCTCCTGTGGTAAAGAGGGCAAACACCAGATCAGGTGGTTTACTTGACAAGCCCCAGCCCACAGCTACACTGTGGAGACCCCTTGTTACAGAGTTTGTTTTCCCCTGCCATGATCTTCAGTGGGTCTCTCTCTTACCTCCTGTTGGAGAAGAGGCTTGAATTGCTCCCTCCATGGGAAGATGAATGTGAAATCACCTTCAGAGTCTGGTTTGAGTATAACAAATGGTTTTATTTCTTTTTTAGTGAGTGAGAACACTTGACACATAATGCACGGTACATTTCAATACATGAGTGCATTAGATCAATGGGAAAAAAAACCTGGCCCAATTGAAATTTGCCACTGCATGGCTGAGAAATTTGGAGGTCTTTCCCCAACAGAGGGAAGTTTCACTTAATGCATAGAAATCTGAGGTCATATATTATGAGGAGGAAAAAAGGATAGGTTTCTAGATAATTGAATGAAGTGAAGGGAAATTTAGGTCCAGAAAGGCTTTTGTCCTTGAATGTTCTTTCATCTTATTCCAAATAGGGACTCTGTGTCATGGACCTGTGAATACAGAGACTGCTTTTAAATCTCTGCTTCTTGCATGGCTGACACTTAGAATTCAGTACCATCTTTCAAGGCATCCTTTGAGCACATTTATTTCAAAATAATGTATTGGACCTGTAAAACCTTATTAGAATATTTTTGCTACACTTCCATATTCTGTGAGTAACATTTAAGTTGGTTGTTCCTTGTTTTAGCATGACCTTATACCATAACAGCCTAAATACAGTGAAAGTCACTGTCTGAAATGAAACAGCTTTTATACTGGGTATTCTGTTATGTATTGATGGAGGGGATAGCTGATTGTAAAAGGAAAGTGTTTTGTTTTCTGGAAGTAAAATACAGAATTTGGAGCCTAGCAACGTTGCCTGGGGAACATTTAATAATATTGCCATGCCTGCCACATACCAGGGAAATGAACCTCCCAATGATGCTTAGAAACCTGGGATCACTCCTTACCCTCCTTTTGTTTGCTGGCTTTATCTCTTTGACCCTCATTTCTAGTTAGAAAACCATATTGCTTCAATCTTTTTTACAAATCATTTAAAATGGAATGAAATCAGGAGAAGGGGAATATCAGCAGAGAACAACCCACTCTCAGGAGTGGAGTCTCTTCCATTGCCAGTTCAGGGCAATTTCCATTCCATTTCCCTGGACAGCTTTATGGGGAAATAGGATGTTCTACTTCCATAGTTATCATTGCAGCAAAGGCAATGAAACACCCCCTTAAGAGGAGGTCAACAGAGTCCAGCATCAAGAGCAGGAGGTTTCAATGGAGAGGAGAGGATGAGAAAATTGAAATAAAGGATTGCTTTTGAACAACAATGCCTGTGTTTCATAGATATGACTGTCTTTCATCTAATGAAGGTACCTCATAGAAGGGAAAAATTGAGTCATAAACACAGCAGATATCTCGTGCATGTGAAATAACACAAATTTCTTGCATTCCTCTGAACAGCTATGGGCAGGAAAGGGGAATGTTTATCATAATGTTCTACCGTCAATTTTTCTTTTAAAATTTATGGGATGTTCAACATAGTCTGGGTGGTGGATACACTGGGATCAGCAGTTTGAACTGAAATATAGATGAAATCAAAGTAGTATGGAGTGTCCATTTGGAAGTGTTTGGGTATGTTTATTAAGAATGAAAAAGTTGATATTGGCAAAAAGGGGATGCTTTGCAAGCGATTTTTTCTTTCAGGCGCATGGACACAGAATTAATGTTACAAAAAGTTGACAGATACATTTGTGGATGGTATTAAATAGCTGCAAAACCCATACTCCTGTTTAAAAAGGTCCATTTGCACAGTGGTTGCTGATTTCTAATTGTTATTTAAGCAGAAAATGCTGTACTTTCTCCTGTGATGGGAGCAAATTAGTGAAGTGAAATGGTCTAGCTAAAATCAGAAACCAGGAGCTGAAAATATTCAGAACGATTGCAGTATATTTTATGTTATGAATGTAGCACAGAGCCCTCGGTACTTGCATTACTATTTTAACAGCAGCTGCTATGTCTGGGTGCTGTGTAGGGTCTGCTCCCACATACCTGCAGCTCCACCAGAGCCCCAGAGTGGAAGCCTGATAAGAGGACATGCATTGCTTTGTATGATAAAAGGTACTTTCTTTGTCTGGCAAACCACTCCTTTTGTATGCACATCAACCAGATGGCCATTTCAGTTTGTCTCCGGCTGTGAATCAGACAATATGGCAGAATTAAGGGAAAAGCAAAACCTTCCCCTCTGCTCCTCCTCTCTGTATATAAAATTAGAAATCAACAACCTTCAGGGAGATTTTATTTTAATGCTTCAGTCCTTCAGTAATTTAATGACTTTTGGCTTTCTGAGTCACCATGCATCACTCTCATTAAGGTGTGACCAGATAAATGCCTAAGGACCATGAGATGAGGAAAAGGGTTCAAAAATTAAGTAACAAAAGAGATGTGAGAAGCAGTGGTTATTAAAAAAAAAAGTGTATGTATAATTTTGGTGATTTGACATTGACTACATTTTACATGGTGAGATTTTTGGTGGTGTTTCATGGACAGTGACTGCAGTTATCTTCTGTGTCATACCAAGACGTCTGGGGTCTTGTTGCAGGATTAAACACTGGAAGATTTTTGCTGGTGGTCTACACTGTGCTGGTGTTGTATCCTGCACTGGAGATCCTTCAACAAATTTTGGGCAGCCGCATCCCTACCTTGCAGAACCTGCAGAGGCTTTGGAAAAGCAATATTTTTCAGGATCAGGAGGTGTAAGGCAGCCCTCACACTGCTAACCCTGCCCACACAGGTGGGGAATGTCACATGGTCTTGAGATACATATGCAGTGTTTCAGCCGAAGGGGAAGAAACAATGTGAGGAAAGAGGGCCAACAGAAATATCAGTAAAACTAATTCTCAAAAAAAGACTGAAATCTGCAACAGGAGCCCTAAAACCTTTGTTGTTGGACTTCCAGCAGGGAGGCTTTCCAAAAAGGCCTTATGAGGTTTACAGAGACCTGCTGTACACAACTTGTAGCTATTTACATAATTTAAAGCCTCCTGACACTTCATTTTACTTATTTGCACAAATGTGTAGGATCAAATTTGTCAATAACTAAAAACAGTCCAAAAGCCACTATGCCAGAAAAAAAACATTCTAGTCCCTGGTAGGAGATGGCAGCTCTGTATTAAATCCTATAATTTAACTGGGCTCAATTTTGCAATTTTTCAGAAATATTCAAGAATATGCAAGCTGATTTTGGCACATCTCTCAACACAAAATTATCTCCAAGTACCAGTAACTTTTGTTGCAATACTGTGATAGCCATGTGCAGTTGTGAAAAGATACATTCCTCATTGAAGCTTCTGCCCATATTTTAGCAACTGCTAAAATTAAATCCATGGGTTGAGCCCTCAGTTTGACTGCTAATTCTGCCTACTAGTAACCAAGAAATACAAATGCATTGCTCTAATGTGCAAGTGGCATAACATTCTCTTGGCTCATAGCAGATCTCCAAGAATGTCCATGAAATCTTACGTAAAATTAGATCCCATGAAATAAAGAAATGGATTCTCTCTATAGTTGGCAAGAATTCCTATTAACTTCTATTAAAACAATTTCAAATCCTGTTCTAAACCTTTAGGTAGCAAACCCTGAAACCACACTCAAGTGACATTTAACTGTGAGGGCAGTGGAGAAGAAAACTTCTGTGCATCCTTCTTGGCCAGTTTGAAGTTATTATTATTCAACAGGGAGAAAAAGTGTATTTCGTTATTTCCTTCATGTTATTTATACCTGGTTTAGGTTTAACTTTTACAAAGACCATACAGTATTCCATTTCCATGTACAAATTTTGCAAGAAATCATGAGAGGAAAACAGCAGTAAAAAAGATTTGAGAGCATATAATAGTATACCACTCTACACAGGAATAAGGGAATATATTATAAACAACTCATTTTCAAGAGAATTTGAGATGTTTTACACCTTTAATCATTTATTCTAAAGCTCTGGAAATCAGATTTCCCTCAGGTAGCTGCTATTGTAGTGGAAGTAAACATAACAACAGACAAAAAAAATTGAGACATTCTGTAGTTTTGAAATGATTCTATGAATTCTTATGCATTAGCTTTTGTTAAGGAAATGTTGTGAGAGCTAGGAGACATTACAAATATTTAGTGAGAAATAGCTTTATCCTCAGAAGTTCAAGTGTCAACTTGCTATGCAAAGGTTAGGTAAGACTGAAGGAAAAATTGATAATTGTGGTTTTAGATGAATGAAAGTTTGGTTTCATCCAGACTTATATGAAAAAACTGCTGAAACTGGGTCTGAACTCTGCAAAATGGGATGTGTACTACTAAAAAAAATTCAAACATATATCTGTTTGTGAAATCTCATGAGTTATAAAATTGTTGCTGAAATATTCCACATTTAATGCTGAGACAAAATTACTGGGAAAAAAAGGTTGCATGAGAGTTAATTAAGTACTTAAAATAACTATAAAATAACTAGGTTTAGTTAACAGTTAGTAGTGAACTGTTGGTAGCGGTTATCTTGAAGTAAGACAGCAGATATTGTGTCATGTACAATATGGAATAAACTCCCCAAGACAAGTTCCTTTTTTATCCATGACATTTTTATCTTAATGTAGATGGAAAAAAAAAAAAAGAGTGGTATCCTGAATTAAAATCTTCTGACCAGATTGGTTTTTGGTTTTTCTGTGCAAGAAGTAGTAGAATTAAAATGCTATCTGGTCATTGGTACTGTGTTTTACTGGGAGAAAGAATACATTTTCCAGCATAATATCTGCATTTTGATAGTTCTGCCATTTAAGTTTGATGCATTAAGTATCAAATGTAAGCACAAGAATCTACATACTCATCTTAATTATTACAATAAAAAGGAAGAAAAGTGTTGGTTTGCTTGATAATTATAAAAAACAAATTTAATGTGTATTTTTATGAAGGCAGTTGTAAATCTCAGGACAGTTCTCTTATCAGGTCACCTGTAATCTTACTCTGAATTCACTTCAAACCTATGAAATAAAATCCCAAAATTCAACAAAAAAAAGTAATTTTTCTTCTTTGAACTGGCATGTCATTTTTACAATAAATAAAATTTATACCCCTATATAAACAGCTTGCTCAAAATTAATGTCTTATTACCTTTATCGAGTTATCTTCTCACAGTTTTAAATAATCAGAAGTCATAACTTATGGTATATGAATACTTGAGACTTAATATATTATTTTCACTCCTGAGCCTAGCTTCAAAAGATGTGTGCATAGCCTGCAGTGTGCATATATATACATATATATATATATATATATGTACATATATATACATACATACACACACACACACATATATATATATACACACATATTTGTGTAGTTCTTAAGTACATGAATAACCTTAACCACATGACTCATTCTGTTGAGTGGGATACCTCATACATTTAAAGTTTCCTCCATGCTGAAGGGATTTGATGGATCAGGGCCAAAGCAAGTAGACTCTATGGCAATGTGGGACTAATGATGCTCTTATTGTAAGAATCATTATCCCTGGTTTTGCATGAATTTTAACAATGCAAAGAGTTTGTGATTCGTGGGAATTCTTTAAGGTTAATTTTAATTTGTTTGATTTCATTCCATTGTGCATGGCCCATTTTTATGCCTGTGTTTCCAAGGAAACAGTTGTAAAATGGAATTTGATATGATGTGTTATCAGGTTCCTTGTCAGCAAGTTCTAAGTGATAGTTATGAACTTGACAAATTAAGTTAAAAAAAATTATGATTTGAGTATTAAGATAGAGCTACATGTACAATGTTTGTTGTCATCTGAATTATGTTCTAATGCTTTAATTTGTTTGGGGACAGAAATTGTTCTGATTGCTCCAAGGAGATCATAGTATTGACAGCATATATACAATATGCAATGTCTACAATGCTGAAATCAATGTTTGAGACTGTTGCTGTCTTGATTCCATTAATATAATCTCAAGAGCAAGTACCTTGAGTTAAATCACACTACTCCATTTAAGAAGTCCTTCATCTATGCTGACACCTTAAAAAAAGGAAAGTGAAATCCAGTTGGGACTCATGTCTTATGTACCAAAATCCAAGCAGGGGCTGTATATACAATAAGTCTAAGTGGATGCTCTACTTTGAATGGTATTTACAATCTGTTAATTGCTGTGCAAGCACAAACACAAATGTTTATTCAAAAACATTTGTGCAAATGTGTGTGTTTTATGGAGCAACAAACAAACTGGAGTTCTGCTCCTCAGCTTCTTTGTTATTCTTATTGCAATGATAAGGGTCCCTTGAGTAAAAGCACTTGGGAAAAAAAAAGGTTTATTAAAAAATTATGTAGATCCAAGTTTGTGGTATTTTTCACAGTTATTGACCTCAGGAAAAAGATGAACAAGAAACTCCAAACATACTAAGTATTCCATTTTTTGATGACACTTGAAAGTCAAAATGTTTCAGGAATACTTCATCAGTCTATTGAGAACAGCTTATTTTTAAAGCAATCTCTATGGGCCAGTTACCTTGCCTGAAGCCTGAGAAACTAGGCAACACCTTGGAAAAATAGAAAGCCCTTTGCAAATGATATTAAATCCATGGGTTTTAAGGAAAGAAAATAGGGATTTGTCACTGGAGCATATTCCAGCAGTCCTCCCTTTCTGAACAGGAAAGTTATTTGGCTTCCTTTCAATTCAATCAGGATTTGTCTTTCAGGTACTTAATAGAAGTCATGTGACGGCTTAAATCACATTTTTATTGTCTTTGGTCTGAGCATCCATGTGAGGCATGTTGGTGTTTGTACTCTGACCTCTGCCATGGCCTGTCCTGAGGTCGTGGGCTCCCTGTTGGCAACATGTGGGACCACACCAGAGCCCAGCTGTGCTCCACTGGCAGCTGCTCTCACTTTCCCATGAAACTTAGGGCGCTGGAGACAGCAATATGAGCATCTCTCCAGCATCAGGATGTAGAAAGGACATTCATTTGAACCCACAAGATCAGAAGCATTCCTGGTTCCCTACATTTAGAGGTCAAATGCAAAAACATAATAGGTTTGGGGAAAAGGATGGGAGGCAGTACCTTAATTAAAGACTTAGGAACAGGATTGTGCAGGAAACTTTAGGCTAAGCTAGGACTCAAAATTGGTTTTCCTCAAAGGTAGGCTACTGTCTGAGCTGACCTTTCTCCCTTGATTTACAAGTGATGTGTAAATGGAAGTAAAAGAAAAAAAGTCTAAATGTTTGTTTTTTAAATGCACACATCTTCACAGCAAGGGGAATTCTCTGTTATTTCTTGTTCTTGGTTTATAAATTTAGGGGGTAATAGCACCAAATCCTGCCTTTTTTTATACATGAGAAAGTTATTGCCTGCTCCTTATTCCATATCCTTATCTCAAACTTTTATAAAGTGTGAGCCTAAGGAGGTAAAACTTAATACCAGAAAAGAAAAAAATTACTTTCCTGTAGACTCACATTTGAAGCTGCCAGAAATGTGTTATTTTTAATGTTCTTGAAGAGAGAGATTTCTGAGCAGAGGTAAGTGAGGTGCCAGAGTTGAGTTAACTTCAAACTTTGTCCTGCATGGAGAAATCACCATTCCTTGCACAGTTGCATGTGTGGGTACACACATGTACACACACACACACACACACACATATTGTGCATTTTTTCTCATTCATATTTTAAGCCTAAGACCAGTTTATGTTTTTGCATTAAAAATTAGAAGTAAGTTCATTTAAAATGACAGTATCTGGATTTGGTGAGGCAAGGGTGAAGTGCACACTCTCAGTCATAGAAGAAGGCCTTTTCATTAAAAATAACTGTAGTTATATTTGTCTCAGCCTTTTCCCTTTAGTAACAGTTTAAAAGAAAGAAAAGAAAAACAATTCCTCTTGAAGACAATTGAACCTGACACAAAAGACTGTAAAAGCTTGAAAGATGGTCTGATGTGGAAATACATATTTCAACAAATTGTAAATTGTGCATTATATACTCAATGAATAATTGTGGTCTATTTACCAAATATGAATATAGACAATTGTTAATGTACTATCATGTCAGTCCACGTGACAGAGGCATTATATTGTTGATACAAAAATGCACATTGAAGAAACAGAACCAAAGAAAGAAATACTTGCTGCTGTTCAAGCATTAATAAGAGCTGTTTTAACGTTGTTAGAGAATGGAAGAAGTCATGTTCTGAAACGACTGAAACTTTTCAGATTTCTTTCCCTAAATGTATATTATAAATCATCCACATATGATGTGTTGTTATCTTGTCTGTCTCTTTTTCTAATTCTGTCTTTTGATGTCATTTAAAAATGGCTAGGGGAGTGTTTTGAAGGCTTGCAAAAAAAAAAAAACCCACCAAAAAAGAAAACAACAAACCTGCTCTCATTCCCAAGACAAGTCTTGCTATGAAGTCTCAGGAATCAGCTTGGGTGAGTTATTGCAAATCCTTTAAGAAAATGGGAATACATGGGCTACAATAGCTCTATTTAAAACAGAAATACTCTGTGTGTGTGTGTGTGTGTATGTGTGTGTGTGTGTGTGTGTGTGTGTGTGTGTGTGCAGGCAAACATGGCATTCAGGAGAGTGAAATGAAATGAGCCAGAAACTTCTCACATTTTCCTGGCATCTGTGGCGTGTCGCCATATGAGAACCATATGACTGCTGGCAGATTGGCATGTCAGCTCAAGCATGTACAACTTGACCTCACGGAGCTCTGTGTTTATCAGTTTATAACAGGAATATTGATACAATTTTAGCTGCAGTCTTTCTGTGCAAGGACACTTCATCCTTTCACAGTCCTAATTCTCCTTTGCTAAAATGACAGCACCTTGTTTTTGAAGTTGCTTTTCCACTTGGGGAAAAAAAAAATCAAAGGCGGCAGAAGACAGCAGAAAGCTGTTCTCTGTGCCAGAATGATGTTTCATTCATTGTTTTGTTAACTGTGAAGTCCTTAGTGGAGTTTGTCACAGGATTGCCTGGCTGTCTTGTGCTGTCTTTGAGGCTGAAAAGCACAGCAGTATTAGAAAGAGAGGTGGAAGCAAAAATCTGGAATGTTGTTAAAGCTGCAAGTTATTGCTGAAGTATATCTGCACAGAGCAGTCCCCGTGTTTATTCACTCAGAAGAAGGATAAAAGGACAGTACATAAAAATGTGTATAAGCAGTTTTTCACTTTGCTTTCCTTGCTCCAAATGAATGGAATGTAAGCATATATGCAGTTGTTGCATTATATATATGCAATTAAATATTAGAATCGTGAACATAATATACAATCTGAGACAAACAGCTCTCCATCCAGAATGAGAAATTGGATATATGTGTAATCATAAATCTGAGTTTGCTGCAAAAATTTAGGTATCATACAAACTTATCTTGTTTGTGGTAGGTGAGAGCTGGTAACCGTGAATTGATGTAGGTACAGTCAAACCATGACCTGGATTGGAGACAGAAATAAGAAGTACAGAGAGAACTCTTGACCATATGATTTCATTTAAACTGCCTGGGTCACTACAATTTCCTTCAAGAATAAGAGTATATCTTACATCCTCAAGGACTTAAACATACACTTGCACTATGACTTGTTCCACTTAACAGTGTGGAAAGAGGATGTACTGAACATGCATCGCTTCACATTAGCAGCTGCAACTGCACTCATGCCATCCTCCAGAAACAGTGTTATTCATATCTGCTCAAGCTTCCTTGAAGGTTAAGCTTTAAACTGCTGTGATTTTCTAATTTTCTTATCCTGGCAACTTAATTAGAATCTCATCAGAGAAGATTCTAGGACTGCCATTAAAACTTCCTCACCCACTGTCTTGACAAGAAACATTTTAGAGACAAGTACTGCAATTCTAGTTTTTTGTAAGGACTGGCATGAAGGGTAAGTGGAAAAGAAGTTAAGAACACCATTAGATAATAAATTAGATAACATTCTGAAGACAAAAAAGAAAATGTAGACTAATTTTGCTCTTTCAATTAAAAAAAAAAACTAGGAACAGAAAGAAAGTGAGATCTAAAATTTCACTTTCCCTATAGACTGACTATGGGACTATATGGCAGACAAAGAAACATCCTTCCACATGCAACTATTTGTCCCTGTAAGACTCTGTATAACTCAAATATGCAATCTGTAGTGATCAAAATTGCCACTTCCAATCTCCTTGAGAAAATTTATCAGAAAGTCTGAAATATTTGGATGTATTTTCCAGAATTACATTCAACAGTCTTTTCATGCTGGTGGATTGGAAGAAAGACTAAAATAGAAATAAAAAAGGGAGGGAAAATGGCTCTGTTCTGCTGAAAATGGAGAGCCATTTATTTCTAGTTTGTTTTGGCAGGTGATGTTTGGCCAGCAAATCTAATATTGTGGTAAGGCCAAACGTTTTTGAGTTTATCCATCTGTAACCTCCACACAAGCTACAAAATCTAAAAAATTCAAAGTTTCAGAATCTTTTATGCATGATGAACTCTGATTTAGTTTTCATTATCATCTGTAGTCTGAGTCTCTGCTGATAGCTTGAGAAAACTTGCCATATCAAATTACCACAAAAAGATGTCCAGCCTATGGAAATGAACAATGAGCAACATCTATTTGACAATTGTCTCTTATGTTGGTTGAGATATACTCTGTCAAAAGCACCACCATAGATCAATGATGACTTCTAAAGAGGCAAAGTGCATACTCAGAAAAGACTATTGAAAATAAAATATGATCACAAACTCTCATGGATGTGCCAGTTCATGAATTTATACACACATTTTCACTGTCGCTCATTTATACTCAGACCTGAACACATTGATGTTCATGGATGGGGTAAACTGTCCTCAAAATATATATATAGGTTTGGGATAATTTTCCTCTATTAGGACAAAAAAAATTTTTAGTTTCAGCCAGACTTATCGTATTTATTTTATGTATAATTTATCATTTTGAATGGTAGCAAAAGTACTTAGAGAAGTAGAACGAATTGGAAGTGTGTTTGTCATCCATGATGGTGATATGCATGTTCAAGGAAAGGTAAATTCACTTCTGAGAATTGAGCTCATCTTAAGCCATGAGCAACAGCAAT
Organism: Agelaius tricolor; assembly: GCF_023055355.1. NCBI lineage: Eukaryota > Metazoa > Chordata > Aves > Passeriformes > Icteridae > Agelaius > Agelaius tricolor. The sequence goes on along the minus strand of NW_027269262.1, from coordinate 60,533,355 downwards.
TAAATTGTCATCATCTGGAGAGAATAACATAAATCTGCACAAAACAATTTAATAGATCTTACAGTCATTACAGTATAAACTTGAATAAATGGTAGATTTATACATGAACAAGCAAAACCTCTCATCATTAAATAGTAGTTAGTTTAAGTGGACAAGTCAAGCTGTTTGTTCCTTTTTGTTTCTTTTCAAAGAATTGTAGTGCGGGTGCCTAAGCATATGATTCAGAAGGGAGGGAAAATCATTTACTGCAGCATGTGGACAGGTTTGAGTGAGAGCAGATTTCCATGCAGGAATAAAATATGAGCCAGGGAAAACACCCCTTTTTGAACACACTCACAAGGTCTGATTACACAGCCCACAGCTGGAGTTAATCCAGATTCCTGTTTAATTAAATAGTAGCAGGCATTCTGCTGCCTTATATCAAAATGCAAAAGGATGCAGGTGAAATGCAAAATGTGACACCCACCTCTCCTCATTGCTCCTGAGAAAATATAAGATTTAAAATAAATATTTTAATGAAAATCTATTCACTGTGCAGGACAAATTTTAAATGCACAGAGCGAATTCTAACTGCATAAAGAAATGTATGTGATAAAGTGATGGCTTGGTACTAACATATTATATTTTGTTATTGAATAAACTCCCTATGAAATAACCTGTGCTATAATTTGTTGTGAGACCTACATATTCTGGGCTTGAATTATTAATCTGTTTCTGAAATAGAATAATCCAAACTTTTTTTTTCCTTTTATAGGAATAAGAATAAAACCTTTAGCTGAAGGATGTCCATATGAGAAATGGTCCCATTATCTACTGTGCCATTTTAAAGCTGGGCACTTAGTGTAGTATCTATCCTTTAGCATCTATATAGCTAATTTCATTTTTTTTCACAGGTGAAAGTGGAAACTTCATCAATTTTTGGAGAGCAGGAACTCCTCTACAGTGCAGGTCAAGTGAGACGTAACAGGTACCATCCAAGGTTAAAGGTGTGATAGAAATAAACAGGTGACAACTTTCTTACAAACTTAAAATGATATATATGTTCTACTTCTCCCTAAACAGATTTTCTTTGTTATTCTGTTAACCTATGACACCTATGATACTGTTTTCATTGAGTGTGGGAGGCTGTCTGATTCAAAACCACAGAGTCATGGAAGCACAAAACATGTATATTTGCTGTCACTGAAGAATACATTTTTTTTTCCAGTGTATCATCTCATGTAGGAAACAATAAAGATACATATTATGGGGTTCTGCATTTTTATAACACCATATGGTAAATATGAATCCTCAATGAAATAACAATGGCAACAACCACTACCCTCTTGGTTTTCTCCTGTCAAGAAACATAAGTGTTGAGTTGGCTTTGTTATTTGGCTGAAGTCAGCAGCAAAGAAAACTGTTGACCATGGACAAAAAAGAGGTTCTGGCTCATTGAGGAGAAAGATGATTATTGGGGTGGTAACCAAAAAGTGGAGGTTAAAGAAGCAACATTTTCCCCACAAACACATTTGGTCCAGTCTTTAAAAAATATTTATTTCTATACTTTTCCTCAAAAGTATAAAATGGGAGCAATAAATGAACCTGAATTGCAAATAGTTTAACAGTGATCGAAGTTCAATGTTTGATGTCTTTATGTAGCTCCTTATTAACTAATGTAACACCTTTCATAGATATTACTGAGCCAAACATCAGCAGGATTAAGCAAGAGTATAAAACATTTCTGTGCCTATTGAGAGCATTCAGTCACATTACATTAGAATAAATTATTTTCTAACAGTATGAGCACTACTATCTTAAAGAAGGAGCTACACTGGCTGCCTGCACATTATTTCCAGTGCAGGAGATGGCTTAATATGCATTTTTAACCCTTGCTGTGACATGTAAGAGGCCAACTAGATGGGCAATTGGTCTGATGTGGCATGGTTATTCTTATATTCCTTATGATGGTTCTTAACTTTGTGTCTGTTTTACCATTATCCTTCTAATAATTTAGGCACATTCTTGAGCACATAAAAATACATTCTTTATTTCACACACCTTAGCTGCCCCCTATCCTATTGCCTTCTGTGCCTCCTGTCACAGTCTGAACCCACCACCTCTCCCTTGAGTCCCTTTGTAGGTTTCTCCTTAACTTTTGGCACCTTTCAACTCTGTGAAGCAACACTTAAAGACTGGCCTAAAAGATAAATTATTAACTCATTTTCATCTTTCTCTGCACCTTAATTCCATAGGCTTGCCACTGTAGCAGACTTGGCAGGGATGCAAAGAATGGCAATAAATGCATACAAAGTCTGCTAACATCTAGAAAACAGCAACGATTCAGAGGAAGAGGACGGCTGTTCTAAATTCTGCTGAACATAACTGCAAAATCTTGCTAAGGTAGGTGTCTGTCTGTTTTCAAACCCAGCCTTGATTTTTCTCTTTTTCTTCTCTGTTTTTTGACCCCAGGGTTATATCCCTCTTCACACACCTGGAAGAGAGTCCTCAGAAGTGATGCTTTGCTTCAGGTTTCCTCTCCCAGGCAGCTCTTGGGGGCCAGGGTGCAGCTGGCCTCAGCTTGCACTACCCCACTGCTCCTGGCTCCCATTCCACCTTCCCTGATGTTCCTGGCGATGGAGCTGTGTTGGAAACAGCCTTCTGGGCACTGTGCTCTGGGCAGTGTGTGCTAGGATACAAAGCACAGGTAAATCATGTGCTCTATAAAATGAAGCATTTCGATCCAAGAGTAGAGGGACATCATCTCCATTTTCTTGCCAGCCACATCACAGCCTGTGCAATACATTTACTTTATGACATTTCAAAAGGACAAGGATCTGCCATCACAGCTGCCTCATCTCTGTGCATTTTGTGTGTGTTCCATACATGCATAGCATGTCTGCAGGGCTCCCAAGAAACCCTACAGGGCTCCCATGCTGGGATCATCACCCCTGTGAGATGGTGGAGTTTTCTAGCATGAGGATGCAAATCACATCCCTCCTGCAGGAAAGCAGGAGGGGCAGGCATGCCCCAGACTGGTAAAGATACTGTCCCATAGCTTAGTCCTATATCCTGGTGCTACTGGGAGCACCCTGTTTAGTTTGGGTTTTCTCATTGGATCATAATTGTTTTATATTTAGGTTTTGTCCTCTCTCTCTGCTTTTTTTTTTTTTTTTCTTGCTTCTTCAGACTATATTTGACCATCTTTACCTCTCTCCATGTATTACTCCTACTTGTTTCTTTTTCCTGCAATGGTCTTATTTTTCCAGATCTTTATAGCCACATTTCTGCCCAAAATGGAGAACATAATTTTTAAGGGAAACAAGCACTAACTTGAAACCTAGTTTCTTTTTTTTCCAAATGGACTTTCCACTTGTCATGGCAATTTCCCTCCTTTGCTCAAATCCAGTATTAAAAAATGTTGGAAACATTAGCCAGACAGGATTGAAAAGAAATATTTTATTAAATGTCATTTGGGGTTTGAATGACAGAGCAAGGCTGTGCGTATGATATACTATAAAAAGCCTTAAACACCAGTATATTATGCAAAAAATAACAGCTATTCTTTCTGAAGGTGCCATTTATCAGCATCTATGGAGGTTATTTAAGTGAGTAGTTTAACAAACATGAACTAAATTGTAATGTTTATCAGCTGTCCTGTTTAACTCTAAATAACATAGAAGAAGGTGGCTGTTAAAAACGAAGTGGGCATCAATCAATATACATTGCCAGTTTACACCAGAGGTGATATATAGCCCTGTAGAAACAATGCATGTGAGAAGTGCTGCTGGGGGTCACTTTACCAGGCAAAGGAGAGAGGCTGAATCATACACCTTGGGCAGGCACAGACAAGCACTCTGTCATTTTAATAATGCTCTCATTGCAGAAAGTTTCACCAGTTATGGCCATGATGCTTAATTGCCCTCATTTATCTCCCTAATAAGTGATGTCATTGAGTTAGAGTTGTTGAACATATACAACTGGCAAGTCAGTAAGTAAACCTGATATCCACACCTACTGAGGAGAGTGGGGGGATAAATGGGAGTAAGAAATGAAGCAAGGCCTTAAAACTATACATAGTGAATTTAGAACAGCAAGCCAGATATTTTATTGTCTTATTTCTCTACTTGTCTGAGACCATCCACATTTATTGAGAACTTAAAAGATGAAAATACATACACAGAAACCCCAAATTCTCTAAGTATAGAAGCAAACCCATTTGTACCGACAGCTTGAGAGTTTAGGGGGTGACACCTCTCCTTTGGTCCTGCTGCCTCTTCATATAGGTAGAAATAGCTGCAAGTCTGCACCATGGATCTGTCTGTGCATTGAAAAAAAAGTGCTTTCAACTCCTTATTTTCATTCCTAGCAAGGCTTTAGTTTTGAATGATGCAGATGAATGAAAGCAATAAAAAGAAAAAAAACAAACAAAAAATCCCCCCAAATGGCTTTACTCAAGCTGAGTGAACAAATAGAGAAAAAACCCAAATACATTCTTAGCAGTGAGTCTGCGTTATCTCCATAGGGTACAAATCACTGCCATTTCCAAGTCTTTATCTCCCTAGCAGAGGTTACCACCTGCTGCATTTCCAGGAGGTCTGGATGGTGTTGCCGTGGCCTGGCCAGGGGCCGTCAGTACTGCTGTGCTTGGGCAGGATGATCTGTGAGCACGCAGGAAATGTGTCCAAGGTGGCTACAGTTTTGTTTGTTTGCTTGCTTGCTCTCCTATATTTCTAGGTGAGGAGACTTTCTCTGAAAGGAATCTGTTGGGACAGAGCTCAGCTTTTGGGGCCAGTCTGGAGTTTCTTCTCATCTCAGATCTGCCCCTTAATGGGGGAAAATGTGAGAGGGCTGTTAATATCCTTCTTCGAAATCCTCTTTTTCCAGTCTCAGGAATTAAATGGCTGGAGTTTGACAATTAAGAAAAGTTGCTTAGTCTCTGTTAACCTCTGTGTCTACAAGGGCAGAGACCAGCGGGACTTTACAAGTCTGAGCAGGCTAAAAGTGGTCATGCAAGATGATGGGAGTCTTGGGGCATCCTGTGCTGCTTCATGCAGGAAATTAGGTGATTATTGGAAATAACTTCCTGGGAATTGCTAGGAAAGCATAAAGGGAGTGAGGGAGACTGAGAGTTAGTCCAGGGGCTTCTGCAGGGCCAGAATTAGGTAAGAGCCTATGTGAGAAAATGAGAGGTAGAGCAGGGGAGGACCAATGACCTGCAGCAAAGCCGGTCTCCTCAGGCTGCTCCTTTCTCAGAACAGTTTGTTTCTCTTTCTATTATTCCATCCTTTTCCAAACTGGAGAAAATGATTTTTAAAAAGGCTTCCTGTTTATGGCATGGCTTTAGATTTTTTTTTAAGGTCTTGCACCTCTATCTGGAGCACTTAAACTGCCTGTGGGCAGATAGCTTGCCACCGCAGCGCCGAGAGACTTCCTCAGCAGAGTTCACAACTGTGGCTAACAGTTTGGGTGGTTCTACTAAAAATACATTACACCTGGAGATACTTGATGACTCTTTTCCCAGAGCTGATGAAAATTACTGTTACTTTTTTGAAGGGAATTTTCAGGAAGTGTTAAATGTATCTATAAGAGGAGTTGGCTTTAAACGTAATATTCCCCACAGCTTTGAACTGTTGGTAAATCCAGTTTGTTTCCTACAATATCCCCACATTTCTTTATGGAAATAACTTCACACTGTTGGAATCTGTGAGAAGGAAGGTGATATGGGTCATGAAATTATACCAGATTTTAATTTCTACTGTATGAAATTCATAGCGTGCAGGATCTCAAACAGCAGCTACCAAGTTAGATTGTATTCTTAATATAGATTCTCAAACCCTTTTATGATTAAATGTTGACTTTTCCTACATGAAAGCACAAAAGGTTGATGCTGTGTGGGAAGTTCAAGGTACACAGATTACAGGGTGTAAAAATAAGGATAAAAACGATTTTTTTTTTATTTTAGAGTCCCTTTAAAATGTTGGAAAAATGTTCCAGGCCATTTCAAAACCAGTGTTTTTGAAATGTTGTTAGCATGATGAACTATTACAAAAATTGTGGGATAAAACCTTTGTTTTCACTGGTGTTAAACAAAATTTTAAACTAAGAACTAATTATTACAAACCCGCTAACTCAAATTTGTGTTTAAAAATGATGAAGAAAAATACTTCTGTTTGCTTCAGTACACCTTTAAAGCATTTTAATATTCCTAAATGAACAATTTGGTAAAAACAATGCAGTTAACAAAATGTTTGAATTTTACTGACACAAATTTGTAAGACTTTCACACCATTGTCTGTGGTAGGGACAGGCACTTGGTCTCTGAAGGGCTAGGGATTTACAAGGGTCAGAAGACTGCAGTAAAAGTAGGATATAGAGACAGGAAAGAAAAAAACACCTCTACTGCACAAGTCAGAAAGTAGTGGAAAATGGAAATGCCATGAAGATAGACTTGGGGCATTGACCACCTCCCTAGGAAGCCTGTTCCAATGTCTGACCACTCTCTCAGTAAAGAAATGCCTCCAGTGTCCAGTCTGACCCTCCCCATGTGCAGCCTTGAACCATTCCCATGTGTTCTCTCACTGAAAAAAGGGATCCACACCCTGCTCTTCACTTCCCCTCCTCAGGAAGCTGGAGAGAGCCACCCCTCAGCCTCCTTTTGTCCTCCAAAGCAGACAAACCCAAAGTCTCAACTGCCCCTTGCAGCCTTTCAACCTTCACACCAGCTTGGCTGACCTCCTCTGGGCTCATTCAAGAACCTTTACATCCTTCTTAAATTATGGGGCTCAGAACTCCAGAGAGTACTCAAGGTTTTGGGGTTTTTCCTACTCAATTTATAGATAATATAAAGTAATAAAGGAGCAAATTTTTAATAAGCTGTGAACTAAGTATAGTCTTGCATCACAAAATATCAAGGTATATTTTAAACTAAAGGACCTTTAAGAAACCAATAGGGTTTATTTGCTGAGTTTCAGTGAAGTTGCTCTTGATGCCTAAGAAAACATCACACAGAAATATTAGTATAACCAAGGAGGGTATTATTTGAATCAAAATATAGATATATACCAAACAAAATGATTCAAAGAAAGCTGCTTTGGGTGATATCAGGGTAATGATGTTTTAAAACATTATTCCTGACTGGTAACCTTATCTTTCACACCCTTTGCAAGATATCTAAGATGCCATATTAAGACAGTTTTAAAAATAAATAATTTCTTCTACTTCCTGAATTGAAGGGCTTTTCATCAGAGCATAAATTCAGTATAAAAAATTTAAAAAACTTTGCAATTTTTCTGCAAAATTAAACACTGCTATCTGAACCATTGAGAGAAATATATTTACATATTTCAGGCTAAAGATCTTTTGTAAATGTTTAGTTACCACATTCAAACCTTTCAACACTTCCCCCGAAATCACATTATTCTCATGAAGATACAACAAGAAGTCAAAGAATAAAATGTAAAAATCTCCACTTCAGTAATATGAAGGTTGTGAAAAGAGCTGACAGCATCCAGGAAGCTCAAAGTTACAGCTGACAGCCTGTCCTTAACTCATGCTGTGTGAAAAAAGCAAATGGCACTAATGCATATTAGCTGAGCCCAAAGTTTGAACCCCATAGCCCATCCCTCCTTCTCTATTTGAGTTATGGGAGCTGTTGCTTTGAGGTCTGATTTTCAAACTTGGCTTCAGTGTTGCTGTTAGAAGGCGTGTGTGGCACTTACACAAAACAGAAATCTTTGCTCAAAGGCTCTGTTTGTCCAGGCACCTGCCACTGCAGCAGCCAGGATGCAAGGTGTTAGTTACAAACATCAATGTGTTTCTGCAGGCTTTGAAGACTTCAGCAAAGGCACAACAGCTTGCTGTACACCTCTTCAGAAAACATTTGTTTGACATGCCTTCTACCTTTTACCCTGGCTATGGTTTATTGGCCTTGTATGCATTTCTGACTTGTGACGCTCAATAAGGGTGAATTTAACAAGTGCACCATGCATGTTTACAACCTCTGTGGAAAGCAGAGATGAGCCATGTGTGAAATCTGTTCCTTTCTAGGAGCTGGTTGACACCTGGGACAGAGAACTCTTCCTACACTGGCTCCATTCCCAAAGTCAGCACTGGCGAATCTGGTTGGGGGAAGTAACTGCATTTCACCATGCTGTGTAGCCAGCACAAAGGAAGCAGGACAGACTTCCACTCATGACTTGGGAATTTTTAGTGTAGAAACAGGTTCCTTGAAAACTGAGTAAAGCAGCTTTTGCTAGTCCACAGCCTGAGAAATCTTTCTTGCCCTTCCTAATATACCAACAAGAACGCTTTCAGCTAAAACAGAAACACTTTCTCAAACTGTTTAAGTCCTGCTATACCTTTTAAAAATAGAGCTTAAGACTAGACAAGATGGACAAAAGTCTGTGCCTATCTTCTAGTATTTCCTTTTTCCAAACCAGTGATCAAAAATTCAGTACCTGTAATCCATAAATCTGAAGGATTCCACATAGGTCAGTATAAGTTAGGTGTCTGCAGGATTCTGATGATTACTTTCTCTGCATGCCCCTTTTCTTCAGTGTTGCTCCCAAGGTACTGTGCACTGGTGTTGCAGTGCACTTGTATTGCAGATTAATCTGAGCAGGTTCCATAAGAGTGAACTTTCACGGGTTCTTGTTCACCTTCCTGCCCATTCCTGACAATGTCTCCTTAAGAAACCTGAGCTCAAACCACTAGTGAACGTGCTGGTATAATAATAATAATAATAATAATAATAATAATAATAATAATAATAATAATAATAATAATATTGGTAATAACATTAAAAAAAAAACAAAACAACCAGCCCCCAGACCAGAGAAGGTACTTAAAAAAATTAGAACATCTGAGATAAAAAGGTGTAGCAAACATGACAGTCTGTCAGTAGAAGTCTGAGCTGATAAAGCCAGCAGTTTGTTGAAATGTAATGGCCTTCTACTAAAATGCTAGGAGAGTAACAAGGCACCCATGCAAGGAAAAAAAAAAAAAAAGCTGAATGAACATTTTAATTAACTCATGTGCAATTTTAATTAAAAACATAATGTGTCAGGAAAATGAATAATGCCTTGGGGCAATAAAATAGCTAGATTTTCTGTTCAGTCTTCTGCTTCATATCTTTTATGGAAGAAGGATATTATTGTTAAAATGAAAAAAATACTCCTTCCAGCCTCCTGCCCCCTTCTCCACACAAATCTATCAACACTTAATGTAACCAAACCCAAAGGTGTGGATAAAAGGAGCAGGATTAAATCAGAGCATGGAACACGGTATGCTGTGCTTCCATCATGTTGGTTGTGTCACTCTTCTGGCTTTTAACAGGAAAACTTCGACCTTCAATTTCAAAGTCAGTGTTTTGGTCTTAATAAAATATGCTCAAAAAATGTGGATGCCCATTTTTTTGTGTGTGTGTGAAAAATTGAAATATTTGATTATCAGGCTTTGATGACAAAGTGGTAGTCTCCATCCTTAACAGATGAAGCCATTTTAAGACATTGGGATTCTATAACCTGAGATACCAGTAATTATGTGACTTTTTAAATGTGAAAAAATAAGGCTTTCAAATATTAAAAGGAAAAGAAAGAAAATAAAGCACAGGGGAAAAAAAGTTGAGGAAAGTTAACTTTCCCCAAACAGAAAATGTATAATGTCCAAACCTATTTATTTCTTTGCTTTGCCCAGATACCACTCACTGAAAGAGATTTGAAATTCTAGCAGCTATAGCATAGCCTGGGGCAAAGGCAGGGTCACAAGCACCATCATGTAACACATTTTAAAGGCTGTCAGAGATGTTTCTTCAGTCTCTGTGTCCTCAGCAGTCCCAGAGTCACTGGTTTGCTGCAGGGACTTGCTACCTGGTCATACCTTTTCCGTGGCTCACATCATTTTGACCGTAAATCACATCTAAACTGTGAGAAGGCCGTTTGCCTTAATATGCTTTGAAAGCATATGAAGCTTTGTGTGCAAAAACTCCTGGGCCACATCCAGTCTGCAGCACATTTTGTACAACTCTGGTCTCATAGGCTTCCACGGGAAGTCCTGAGAGCCAGCATCTCCTCTAACCCACCCCCCTGCCCTCGGCCTGCTCTGTGTGTATTCAAAACCCTCACAGGAAACAATTTTTTTCTAATATCTAATATAAACCTCTGCCAGATTAAAGTCATTTTCTCTTGTCCCATCACTACTTGGTGTTGTAAAATGCCCCTCTCCTGTTGTCTCATAGCCCCTTTAGGTGCTGGAAGGTACTAGAAAAGCCAGAGCCTCTTCTCCAGGCTGAACAGCATAAGAGAGTTCAACTCTGCCAGCCTGTCTGCATAAGAGAGGTGTTCCATCCCTCTCATCATCTTCATGGCCCTTCTCTGAACTTGCTCCAGCAGGTTCACATCCTTCTCATGTTGGTTGCCCCAGAGCTGGAGAGAGCACTCCAAGTGGGGTCTTACAAAAGCAGAATGGAGGAGGTTGATCAACTCCCTCGATGCGCTGGTCATGTGTAGGTGGTTTTAAGGTGTGTTTTAATTCTCATTTTCCTGTTTTGATTTTGATTCATAATTGGTTCCATTAATTTCCCCAAGGCAAGTCAGTTTTGCCCATGACAGTAAACAGTGAGTGATCCCTCCCTGCCCTTACCTCATTCATGGACCTTTTGTTACATTTTCTCTCACCTCTCCAGCTGAGGAGGGGAGTGACAGAACAACTTTGGTGGGCGCCTGGCATCCAGCCAGAGTTAAACCACCAGACTGCGCTTCTTTTGGAGCAGCCCAGGAATGTTCAAGGACAAAGAGATGCAGTTTGTTCCCTCCCCAGGGCAGAGGGTGGTGGGAGGCTGGCCTGAGCCTGGTGCCCACCCAGCAGAAGCACCTCTGCCTCTGGGGCTGCAGTGGTGGCAGCTGCACCCTCAAGCATCAGCACATCACAGCTCACAGGCCAAGCTCAAGAGAGATCAGCCAAGCTTTAGTTTTCAGTCATCCAGAAAATAGTGGAAGGCTTGCTGCAGAAGCATGCAGGAATTAGAAATTTAACAAACAGTAGGTAAAAATCAGCCAAACAGGAGCTTCTGCCTCTGAGGTCATTGCATTTAGAGTGTGTATATGTTTCCATTTGCATAAATCACCAAAATTCCTGAGTGCAATGTTGTAATGTTTTCCAGCGCCTGAGGGAAATACCTAAACTGATTTTAACTGTACAGAGGATTCCTTTTCAAGAATGGTATTTTAAACGCCTCCTCAGACCTGTTACTTGTCTTTTCCCCTTTTTATTTCCCACCAAATTTTAGGCCTTAGCTAATAAATAAACAAACAGTTTAATTCCAGGTTGCATGCACTATTGCTGAACAAATGCATTTTAACAATATGCCTGCCATTTATGCTTGCTTCTCATAAACAAGCTTGCTTTTTTCATGGCAGGAGTGCCCACCACAAGAGTTAATTTATGCAAATTCTGGATAATATTCAAGTTTAATTCTCTTATTTCCCTTTCTTTTTCCCCCAGTCATTCACTTGATTCTAAGACTGTCATTCACTGAAGGAATAATAAAACAGCATTTGATTTAGGAGAGCAATCACAGTTCATGTTTCAAATCCTGAATATTCACAATAAGCTGAGACAATTATTACAGAATTATTCATTAAATTGCTTTGAATAACAAATAAATGTTGTGGAATTACAGTCTGAATGCAGACTTTCACAAAAAAGCAAATACAGTAAAATGATTTAAATAAGTTCTTCAGTGCTAACTAGGGTTTACGTTGCTGTACTCTTGGATCCTATAAGCAGCAAGTTCCTTTGTAATTTATCCCATTGGTTTCAAGGGGATAATCAGTCCTGGTTCAATATGCAATATAGAAATTTTGCCATGAAAATGCTCAACAATACAGAAGAAAAATATTTTGACAGATTGATGCGGTACCTTTGTTTCTGGCCACAGGCAGAAGGAGCTGAAAAGATGTGCTTACTCTCACGAGCTGTAAAGCAAATTTTTTCCTTGTATCTTGAGCCTGTTTATAGACTTACACCAAGTGCTGTGAAGACTTGCACCAAGATTGCAAAAACCGGGTCCTTAGGTGAGCTGATCTGTGCATATAAGAGAAATGCTACCTCTGATAACAGGAGCTTCAGGGATTTGTACAGCCTGAACTAAGCAGGCAGGGACTCACAGGCTCCAGAAGGCTAATTCCAGATACTGGCTGCCAGTTATTTTCTCTAAATTCCTATTTAAACCACTTTGGTTAAAAACTATTTAAACCATTTATTTGTATTTTGCTTAGTAAGGATTTGTTTGCATCAAAACTGGAGCCAAAATTCAGTTGGTCACATTTGTTTTGGTAGAAGTCCACATGGGGACACTGCTGCAATAAATCTGCCTGCTTTTGAGACAGATCAGGATTGAAATGTTATAAAGTACAGCTAGTTGCAAAATCAGAGTTTTTCACCCACCTCATAAATAGGTAAAAGTATTTACAATTAGTCTTCAGCACAATGAAACACAGTGGTCTTGCAGATTCCAGCAGCAAGCTCTGTCCATCCCTTTTAAATTTCCCTGTATGGCAAATACAAATTGTCAAGAAAAAAAACCAACAAAACTTTTCAAAAATTCCGAGGAATGAGTTGGCATCGATCATTGATGTTCTCTGTTGCAGATGCAAAGATAATTAATGTAATCTAGCACATCTTGAGGTAAACTAATGTGCATACAGATATAAACAACAATTCCAGTCTTTTAAAGAGTGCAAAGCTGGTGCTTATTAAAACAGTTCATAATCATTCCTATTTCAAGTTCTGCATGAGAATGTTCTGTAATGAGGAATTTAAAATTTTCTAATTAGACATGATTTTATAAAACACACAGATAATTAAAATGGTGAGGATTACACAGAGAAGGATGAGAAAACACTGTAAAACAGACAGAAAAGAAGAAAAATGATGTAAATAAGGAAAAAAACCCCACAAAACACCACTGATGTATCAAATTTATCCTGCAAAATTTGTAGTGTACTGGAGTTTTAGGTTTCACAGTGCAAAAAGCTACTATCAAACATTTTTATAAGGTTATGCTAGCATAGGTAGATTCATACTGACAATTTTATTTGATTAAAGGGTGCTTGCTAAGCCTTGGAGTTTATTTTCATAAGTTTTAGCACTTCAGAACAGGAAATTGAGGTCCATAGACCATTGCTGTTAAAACTGATCAAAACACATAGATAATAGCTCTTAGCTGTAGAGTCTTTGCAGAGCTATTTACCCTGATTTGTATTCAGTGAGAGATTGGAACAAATAAAAAAAATATTTTCTATGCAATTTAAAGAAGGAGGGTGATGTTGTTCTGCTAAAAGACAGGAAGGGGTAAGAAGTTAACTCTACAGAGAGCAATTCTTTCTCTTCCACTACCCAGTGTGGGTGCCAAGTGGGATGCTGAAGGCTTGTTTATTGCCCAGCAATGCACAGAAACCACTCTACAGAACAGTCTGTTTGAGGATGAAGGTGACAGAAGATGACTAACCCTTGTTAGCAGGATGCATTTGCCCCCCAAGAGAAGATTGGTCCTATTTCCTTCTTTTTAAGGCATTTAGGAAGATGAGTTCATTTTGCCTTTGTAGAGTTAACAGAGACATTTTTAAAGGCTCGGGAATGAAGCTTTAGCTGGGGCACTCATTTTGTTTTGTGTTGTCACTCAACCAGCTGATTTTCCACAACGGTTTAAGCAATTTCCAGATTGTAACAGGGGATGCCACACACCAGATAGATACTGAGCAAGCGCCTCTCCAAAGAGTTGCTGCATTTCCAAATGCTCCATACCAGTGGGAGAAATTCAAGGAAGTACATATGTTGCTTCTAGCTTCCACAATATTTTGGGTGTGACTGACTAGACTCATATGTTCCCATATTTCACCAGCAGATAAGTATTGGACTCAGAAACAATTCCACCCTATCAATATGAAAGTGATGTGTGAAGCCAAGAATGTTATTACTTAAGATCTTGCCAACTACCCTTGATCAATAGATGAAGGTCAACTCACTCGAAAACATAAAACTATTTCTGATCAACCAGTTCTAGCTGCATAGCTGGGAAATTATTTATTATTTAGGAGCTAATCTGCATATATAAAAGCGCAATGTTCATTTTACTGATAAATAAATATCCATCAATGTTGCAAGTGATAATGTTTATTTTGTGAGGATTTATCATCTTGACTAAATCTATGACTGATAGCAAACAGAAAGCATTCAAAACTCATCCCAAAGTCAACTTGCTGAGTAAAAAGATCTTTAGTATGATGTTCTGTGGCTCTTGTTCAGCAAAAACCCTGATATGTTACAACAGATAAAATCTATCTTTCTTCTTCCTCTTGCAAATAAAGACAGAAAAGCTTGCTTTGAAAGAAGCCTGAACCTTGGCTAACAAAGAGAATAATAGCTAAACTAGAACCTCTAGAAAGAAACCAGAATTTTATGGAGGAAAAGATTCTTTCCTTTTTCACACCATAGCAGATGAAAAGTAGAGACATTTGACATTACGAAAATTTTAATTTTGACAAGGATGTAGAATTTCATGAAGCAAAGTCACCTGCAAGCTACTACTGACTTGCCACTTTTCTCTCTTCTTTCTTCATCTATACACTGAAAGGATGTCTCTGGTTTCTGGCACTTTATCTTAAGTTTCAACAAGAGTACAGCTCCTGTAAGGATCCGGTACTGATGCTGGTTAAAGTGTAAACAGCGCCTAAGACCACAGGTTTCTGCATGTGCAGTTCAAAGGATTGATATACATGTTCAAAGGATTGTCTCACTTTCAGTGGTCAGATCTTTTCGTTTGTCTCGGTTGTGTGTGTGACCACACCAAACTCCAGCACAGAGTGCAGAAGTACCATCAGTTTCTTCTCCAGCATGATTGTATCAGGAATGCTTTCTCATGTCATCTGTCTTCCTCAGAGAAGGAAAGCAAAGTTTCAAAGGAAAAAAATGGATTGCCAGCTCTGCTTCTCTACTTGGCTCTGCAAATGCTGCAGTAGAGAAGATGGGTGCGTCCACACCATGGTCCTGTTAGAATTGGTTTTGTGTCTTCACACTTCATTTGAAGTCAATCACATGTGACTGCTGGTGAACAGCGAGGCTTGCTCAGTCCTCCGGGTTAGAGGTAGGATTAGTTTGAAACAAAGTGGCTCCATATAGACAGCAAAGAATGACTTTTAGCAAATAATCAATGCCCGATTTTATTCTGACAGCTTGGTAATGGAGGAGCTTTGGCTTTGAAGGCACAGAACTGGAAATAGCATTATGCACATTTATGATATGTGCATAATGAGTTTTTGATCAAAAGGTAGATAAGAAAAGTGTTCCTTTACATAACCTTCATGACCTTTGGGTTTGTTAAAATTGTTAGCATTTATGGAGATTGAAATTTTCTGAGGCACTGAGGTAAGGGGATACTTGCCTTGGCTCAGCAGACTTTAATATGAAGTAACTTGAGGTGTGGAGGAGTGGTCCAAGAATGCCATAGCTCATTCTGTCATAGCATGTGGATTCTCATGTTTGATTTCTTTATTAACAGAGTCTTTCTGCCTAAAGGGGCAGAATAGACATGTGTATTGTGTTATCTACTTCTTCTTGTTGCTGAGCAGTGTCTACAATGGCCTTTTAGCAATCCAGGCCAGGTTTCAGTGGCTTGCTATTTCAACATGCCTTTGTCTAAAAGCAAGTGCCAGAGAGCACCCTGAGAGCCATAGCTATATGCTTTCCAACTTTCAAAACAAACATTATCCCTAGAACTCAGAGATGCCTCGCTTGAACAGTGGCCATCCAGCTTGACTTCTATGTACAGATGTGCAGGGCTGACAATGACAAAATCCTCTCTTTATCAAGAGATTAAAAATATTTCTATATCCAATCGATATTAGGAGCTGCTCAGGGATTTTTGACTGATGGACCAAGGAAAGAAACTACCTAAAATAGAAAATGGGAGTTAGAAAAGGCAATCAAATATGTGTGATAAACTGCAGTTCTCATAATTTTATGGTTTATTATATTAAGCAGTGTGTGTTTATGTGGTAGGAAGAGCACAAAAATATCATCCCTCCATAAAGCGTTATTCTGCAATACTTTACTTGCAAATTTCATCAGGGCTAGTGAGACCTAAATAAACCCCAAGATGCAGCCAACTCATTTGTGTCTTGCACTTTAATGTTACAGTAGCATGTACTTTTGATGGTTTTATTTTTTAAAACAAAAGGTAAGTGAATTCTTGTTTCTTCTCATCCAAATGCCAAAGATTCATGAATCAAGCTTTGTTCAAGGGGAACAATAATTTCAAAATTGTTTTTTTTTCCTTAGTGAACATCTGATCTGTTCCCATCAAAATTCATTCTTAAGATGTCTCTTCCTGCTTTTTCCCAGTAGATAGTTTAATTTGGAATATGCTTTGAAAGGTTTTCACACTATAGATGGGCTATTGGGAGTTTTAGAAGGTAAGACCTGATTATTGAATATCCTTAGAGGATGTGTCAGCCCTACATGGAGAAGAAGAAGGAGAAAAATAGCAAAATTCTCTGACGGAAATAATTTGCAAGTAGAGACACTGGCAAGGATTATCTAAGAAAGAAAAATGTTGAGTCTTGGACATCCAAAGTCCTAATTTCCCACTGTAAGCAAAAAAGGACCCTGTTTTTTAGCAGAACAGAGAAGCTGGCTTTCACCACTGCAGTAGTCCCCAGCTGCAGAGGTGTGAAATGTTTACTTAGAAAGTGCAATTTTTCACAAACAACAATGTAAAAACATTCATACCTATGGGAAAACCCTATTTCCATACATGTGTGAATGTATCTTAACATCATTAATTCTATCCACTGTGTCAGCTGCAAGAATATTTCCTGGACCAACCTCTTTTCCTATGTCTCACTTTTGACTTTGTCCCCATGGTTGAATTCTGATGTGGTTCCCTGTTGCTTGTGCTCCCATCAGGACCTCCTGATCTTGTGTACCATCCCACCACAGTGTGGCCCTTCTTCTTCCCAGTTCCATCGACCCTGGGGCCATGATGACTTTCTCCACCCCTAATTCAAAAAGTTCTAAGTGCAGGCAAAAAGATTTTAAAAGGCAAAACCTGGTTCAAGTTTCAGTAAAACCGGTGTCCTACTCATCTGTTTGCTTGAGACCTTTGGAGAGCAATGACAACCCAACCGGCCTTGATTATCCCTTCAGAGCCACATTTCACCTGATAATTGAGTTAAACAACTAGTTATTCCTATAGCCAGAACACATGAACAGGATGATAAGGGAAGACTGATTTATGGTCACTTGGTATCTGAAAGGTGTAGCATTCTATTTAACAAATAGTATTCCTCTAGATTAGAAAATGTCATAAACACATTGGAAAGCCTTCAGCCCAGACCCATCCACCACATGTATTTTTTTAACATTTTAATTTAGCTATCTGTTTTGGATTACATAAATAAAAAAAAATGAATTCAGTATTTTCTTTCTAAAATAAATCAATTCTGCTACACTGGAATTACCGATTAGATTGAGCATTAGGGAATGTATAAAACTGCATCTTTAACAGACACGACAACATTTCTCAATGAGAATCAAGCAGTTTGCAGTGACCTTCATGTTGATCAGTGGGGGGTCAGTACTGGCATTAAATCATTTTGATTCACAGATGAGATCAACATATTCATATTTGTTTGCCAAATGTGTATTTTAATTTAAGCTTCCTCTGATTGATGCATGTAATTTATGCTGCTTAGAACTAAGGCATCATATTTTTCTTTTTTCCTAACTAACCGGGGGAGACTTTCTTGGAAACAGATAAAGGAAAGAGTCCAGTAATTTGTAGCAATGTGACTACAGCCACACATGTTCTAGAATTAATGTTCTTCATTAGGGTGAGGAGTATCAGCTGTATATATACATCAGGATTTTAATTAACTTGGTCCCCACAACAGGACACATGATTCAAACTGTTTTTCCTTTATTTCATTTTAGATAAAAAAATACCCCAAACCAACATGATGTAAAGTTAAAACAGAAAAACAACAAAAAAACCAACCCCACGCACACACAGCAATAAGAAGCAAAATCTAAGAGTTTTAGTCAAGGTCAAGAATATTTCTATAAGTCAGAGTTAATCCTCAGGAGTAACTTGGCACTGACAGTGCACAGAGCAGTGCTCTGACTGAGAGATTACCAGTTCTCCCTACCATGTGTAGCCTCACCCAAGGATAGTGACTCATTCATGGGATTGTTTAAATCTTTTTAATGTATTTTTGGGATGGACACAATAATTTCATTTACAAGTGACTTGTAATTGGCTACAATGACTGCAATCACCCTGTACTCTGACAGATGGGCTGCCTTTTAAGTGAGCCCTGAACACTCTGTCCAGGGGAAAATGCATCTTACACTGCAAGTGACTGGTTCACATTTCCCCTGACCTCTGTGTAACCAGACTGATGACTGAAGTTGCAGCTGTGTTGGACAGGGACACCTTTCACTAACCAGGTTGTTCAAGGCCCCATCCAACCTGGCCTTGAACATTTCCAGGGATGGGGCATCCACAACATCTCTGGGCAATCTGTTTCAGTGCCTCACCACTCTCACAGAGAGTGTAAAGAATTTCTTCCTAATATTTTATCTGAACCTATGTTTGCTCAGTTTAAAGCCATTACCCTTTGTTTAGCTGTAGGCATGTTTGCACATGTGTGTATTCAAGAGAGAGAAACAGATAAACTCACGTGCAGTCCCACACACACCTCCCCAGAGTGAACATGCTGCTGGTTCTAGAGGACACAAAGCCAGGGAGAAGCTCCTTGCTCACCGAATGCAAAGATTTGCTTTGGAGGCTCCCTGGTGTCGGATCAGCACCACAAAAGGCACTTCCTTCTCTGCAAAGATGATTTTTATCCTTTCAATAGAAATTTTGATTGTGCTAGAGGATTCTTATGCCAGGCACTAACGTTGAATTAGCTTAATTTATGCAATTTGGGTAATATTGTTGGTTGGGAGCCAAGGCAAGGTAAGCTGAAGTGTTGCACCTTTTATGATTTGTAAAAAAGCCCATGTTTGAACACAAAAGTCAGCACTGGTGTGGCTGTGACCCTCACTTCTAGCAAGGATTGCATCCCAACACAGTTTATTTAATTAAAGAAATTCTAAAGACATGGAGAAAGCGTTCATGCAGATCAATCTTTTGGAGTTAACTTTGGTATAATTTTTGCCTTCTGACACAAATTCAAACTGGAGTCTGGATTTAGATTACATACCTCCTACCCCATTTATTTTAGATAACTAAGATGTGGTCTGAGCAACTTATATGCTAAATTCTTTATACAATCAACAGAAGAGCTATATTGCTGAAAAGAGACAGACCTAATGCTAAAATTAGGACAGATTCCCATAGGTCTGAACCAGTGGAAAATAGATACACTGCAGAGAAATGTGAAGGATCCTAATATGCTGACAAAATATCCTAGGGATCTTGGCAGAGAATCTTAAAGAATATAATCCTGGTAAAATTCTTTGTTTGCTACTTTCCAGTAAATCTTTTTTATTTGTGTCTAGTATCTTAAATTGTGCTGTTAACCAGAATAATAGCAAAGACAATTTTTATTAGTCTGGAGACTCTGGAGGCAGCTGATACTTTAAATCTTTGCATTTCTGATAAGATAAAACACATATTATAAGGACAACAAATTGCACACAATTATGTTTCACTATGTTACAGTGATTTAGAATATAATTTCGGATTATTAGGGGTTTTTTTAATAATTAGGTGTTTTGCTATCATAGTACACATTTTCAGTTGATAATAAAAAAAAGCTATTTATTTTGGCTTTAACACAAAGATGTTTGAACACAACACTCTTCATTTTATTTTAGAGGAATAATGTTATTGTTTTGGTGGTAAGAAGAAATCAAACTGGGTGGTTATGTCTGTTATATAATAAATCAAAATGCTACATGAACCTACAGTACATCTAGAAATGTACGCCTGGGAGCAGATCTGGCAGACAAAATCCAGGTCGCACAGCCCCTTTGTTTATGAAAACCACAGGTCATCAGAATCATCACCTGTCTATTATCAAAGCCATTTATGAGCTCATTATTTCCATGCCATTTTTCCTTACACCGTTCTATCCACCATTAATTTGGAGATATTGACAAATATTTTTTTTAAAGAAAAGCTCAAACTGTCTCTGCAGGTTGATCGGATGAGCTCTCTCTTGTACATTGGAAACCTGACTACTTTCCAACAACTTGATTTCACAAATGGAGAAACAGCATCTGTTTTCCTGCAGCTCCACATATGGCTCTCACTGTTGCTGCGTGGAGCTGAAGCAGGTAGTTCCCAGGAGCACAGCCCTCGGGAGCCCTGCAGCCCCCCGGGACCGGCCACCGCCGCTCGGCTGCGGGGCACACGGGTTCCCCAGGCACCTGGAACCCTGCACTTCGTCAGCACATGCAAAACATCCCTCCCAACCTCAGCCTGTGGGGGAAAATGCTCAAACACGTGTTTGGGACTCCTGTGCTGGGCTATTTGGTGTGGCGATTTCAGCGGATTTACTCCAAGGCGTGATTGCTCAAGGACTTTAGAAAATGTCTAGCTGTCATCAGTGGAGCATGAGGGGACCTGAAATAATTTGCAGACAGAGCGGTGGGTGCATGTGGAGAAAGGAAACAGAGCAGCTATGCTAGAATTAAGATTAAATGCATGTACTTTTTTCTGCATGGCACATGAGTATTTTTGGCTCTGTAATATATCCAGCAGATCTTGATGGCCCATTCAGGAGTTTGAATCTGAAGTCAAATAAAAATATCAAGGCTCTTTTTTTCTTTTTTTTTTTTTTTTTTTTCCTTTTCATAGGCTTTTTGTGCTTGTGAAGGTCAAGGGACTGGCAGTGTCAGAAATTGAATTTCTGAATACATCCACAGTCCAGGTATATTTCAGACAGATGCTCTCATTCTCAGACTGCCCTGCCAATGACCTTAACCCTGATTTGGAAGGACAACTCAATCTACTATAAAGAGGAGAGGTGATTTAGTCTCCAGCCACGCTGACAGAGTCTTGGACCTCTCTGAACACAGTTTGTCATTTGTGCTGAAACATCAAATCATTTAGTAATGTGAACTATCTCCCACCAGCGATTAAACTGAGACTAATTACTATTCTTTCCCTCTAAAATCTGGCTCTGAATAATCCCAGAGATAAAATTTTTCTCTCTGTATTTTCCATCTCCATATCAAAATGCAATGTATAACTATTTAACCATCTATCAATACTGTTGTTTCTAAGTATTGAAGGCCAGGCACAAGAAAAGACAAGAAAATTTTCTGTGGCTATTGCTGGAGACTGCATTATATCAGGTTAGAACTTAACAAAAATCTGATTTGTTCAAAACTGTCATTCCTTTCTTCAAAGCATTTATCCACATCTCCAAACCCACCAACTGATCCCCAAAATTTGAAAAGCAATTTGGGTCAAATCTAACATCATTAAATAACTGTAAACCCTCTGGTGAGGTGCCATCTCATGGCATAAGAAAATCATGGTCCAGGAGAAATGCTGACATAAGGCAGCAGCAAAGCATCTTTAAAAGGAAATAGCACAAGCTTGGAAGTCAGATGCAGTCCATCTTTTGGGCAGGAGGAAGTAAATAAAGGCCATGGTTATAGTTCCCTTAGGAAAAGGACTGCCAGCAGCACCTGAGGAATGACCTCAGACAGACAAGGCCAGCAGGTGGGGCTGGAGAAGGTGGAAGTAGTCAAGTCGGAGATTAAGAAAGAGTGAACATGAAGAGAAAGTGGAAAGGAAAAGGAACACAGAAGAAAAAAAAAAAAAGGAAAGCAGGGAATTAAAGACAGTGAGAGGATGGATACGGGGAAAGATAGTGTCAAATGAGCTATTTGGAAAATCAGACAACAACACCGATCTCTTACATCAGCTGAAGAAAAACAAAGCTCAATGAGATTTTATTTGATGCAGGCAAAAGAAACATCTCATGACTGAAATCTGTGACAGGCTACAGCATTATTCCACTCTCCTGTGGCAGGAAAGAGCTGCTAGTGTTTAACTGGTCAGGGTAGACATCAGACTGTGAGGGACAGGGAGAAAGAGATAGCAGCTAGGCTGCTATTTTGCAGAATGGTAAAACTCTTAATTTTCAGTAAGGTGGGGAGCTGAGAGGAAGCAGATCTTACCATGGTTCCATGACAAAAAGACAGCTGCATTGACTTGCTTGACTTCTTGTGGCTTTAATCTTGTCCTAAATTAAATGTGTTGTGAAGCAAATGCTCTCTGCATTCTCTGCAGAACTGAGGCAGGGGAAGAGCCCACTGTTCCCTGAACTCAGAGGGAAAGTCAAGTTCAGGTTTCAGGGGGGGTCACACTCTCTTGTATTTAGGAGGTGTCAGAGTTTTCCTATCAGTATGTAGATATCTGGATACCTAATTTGGAAAAACACCAGGACCTACACTGAAACTGGAAGGCCAGGAGGGAAACAGAGTCCTGGCGTGTTCTGTACCTGCCACAGACACGAGGTGTGGCAAGCAAGCCATGGCTGTCTGCTCTGCATGGCTGCTGAATGTCTTCTAATGAATTGAAGTACTGACACATGGAAAATTGTTGGAGCCATTTAATAGTTACCTTCAGCACTTGGAGAGTCAATGCACTGTACAGTAAGAACAGAAATCCAGTGTTTTCTAGAAAATTTGCAGAATAGCACAAATGATCGTTGTACTGCTGCCCTGTAAGTACCAAAGTTTCTGTTTATTTAAAAACCTCCATTGGGAACATGTTAATGAAGATATCTTTTTATTTGCTTTGTAGTAGAGGTGGCAAAGGGAGACCATTTTTCTCTCAGGCTAGTTTACCCTCTTTGAAAAGAAAATATCCAAGTCCAGTCAAATATAACAACAGCTTCTAGGAAAAACACTGACATACAAACTATGTCAAAAACAGGCACTGCGAAAATTTAAAAAATCTGATTCATCTTTCAACACTGAGGTCTGTGTTTTTAGGTTCATTCAGGCTTAAATGTAACACTCCATTTCAGTTAGTGAAATGCTGTGGATGTATTTGAAAAGAGCAAAATTTCTCCCTTAGAGAGCAGTAAATTTTCAAAGTGTTTGCAGTTTTTTCTTTGCAGATGGATGAAAAAAGGAGGGAAACCACCTCAGAAATTATTAGAATACTGTCATAGTATCATTCATCTTGGCAAAAGTTGACTGAGCAGATGATGAAGATCCACTTAACTTGGACTCAATCAAAGGTTTTGCTATTTTCATTTCACAGGCCAGATGTAGCTCATCACCAGTTGGAGCTGATTTCAGAAGAGGTGTTAGAGTTTGCTGGTCCAAGATACGAACTGATCCAGGCATCAAAGGGAGCTGCGAGAGCAGCGTGTACTCTCCCCCTGCTCGCAATTGTCTGCGGTGCCGCCTGCTTGCTCCTGGCAGCCCCATGCCACCATCCCGGGGCAAGGGCTCCTGCCTGCCCCTCTGCAGCCTCCCCTCCCCAGTCACATCCTGCTGGCAGACAGCTACAGAGCCCAGCCTTGGTGCCTGCACAAAAGTGAGAAGGAATTGCTAAAAAACACAATCAGGAGCAGCTTCCTGCTGTGTGTGCGCTTGACTCACCCGCACCCATAGGCTGAGCAAGGAGGTAGCTCTCTCCTCTCACTTCTCCTTTGGGGCTTTTAAACTTTTTCACTCTTTTGTGGGGAACACACTCTACCTTATCTGTGCAGCATCTGTTGCCTGGTTTTTCTGACCCGTGCCAGAAGCTTTGCTACTCAAAAATGACTGAAATGCTTTATTGTGATGCCCACAGCATTCAAGATGCAAAAGGTCGATCAATACCCCAGCAGGATGCAAAAAGTGTGTGTCTTACCTTTTCTTATGTCCTAGAAGAAAGAGTGTGCCTGAAACATTATTTATGCCTACTCTCTCCTATTTCTATCACTGATTCTAATCAGAGTTCAGTACTCTTTCAGTACAGTTCATTTCTTGAAAACAAAAGCCCTTGCA
Source organism: Agelaius tricolor (assembly GCF_023055355.1). NCBI lineage: Eukaryota > Metazoa > Chordata > Aves > Passeriformes > Icteridae > Agelaius > Agelaius tricolor. The sequence continues at coordinate 60,509,346 of NW_027269262.1, read as the reverse complement.
AGCAGTGATAAATAGATAATGTAAATTACTATGCTATTCATGCAGTAGAGCTTTTTTTTTTTTTTTTTTGGATTGTAATTCAGCTTCATACAGGGGGTCCTCCTGAGACACTGTGAACTTCAGAACCTAACTAGAATTTCTCTGATTTCTCTGGGGTTTATATTTTTCCTGATGCTTCACACAGGGTGACTTTTATCTCTCTCATAGATTTTCTGTGAATGGGTCATGGGAGTCTGAGACCTGCTTATAAAACATTTATAAGATGTTTATAAAAAGCACTAACAACTTAAAGCTTTCTATCTGATAATATTTCTACTACTTTCAGTCTCTGACTGGGTAATCTTAAAAGGGCTCTAACCAGCAAAGCAGGAAAATTTCATTAGGATGTTGCAATCAAAAGAGTTGAAATCATTGTTTGGGTTTTCCAGCATATTTCCAGCAGAGATTTATGCTGGAGTCAAAAACTGTAGTCCAGTTGCAGACTTTACAAAGTTAAAACTTTGCCTGGTTATGAAAACAGGCTTTATAATATTTTTTTACAGTGCTCTGTTCCAATAAAGATTGTTCAGATCCACCTACTCCACGTGTGAATGGGTGAACCAATTGAAATTCCCATTGTAACAATATATTATAGAATATTAGAATAGGAAATATATGTATCAATGTTAGAAAAGATAGGCTGTCAGTTTTGTGCTTCTCCTTTCACATTTCTTCATTTTGTTCCTTATCATCATGCCAATGACAGCAACCAAAAAATTTTCAAAAAAAAAAAAGGAAAGAAAACCACCAAGCCACCATTGCCCCAGCAATCACCATTTGGAACATTTTCATAAATGTTCTTTTCAAGACATGCCCTACTTAATGAAATAGATGCCTGAAATCATGCATACTTCAATGTATTTCCTTTTCACATTCCTTCTGGACGTGTATTTATATGCCAACTCGTCTTCATAAATTTCAGACTGGCCTTATAATAGCACAAATTAATGATGCCACTAGAAAAGAACTCAGCTGCTTTCAAAGGAGCAATAATCATGTCAGAGGTGCAGTTGGCATGAAGATGATTGAGTTGCACCTCTTCTCTGAGATATTTTCAGGGATGAATCATCCCTTACATAACGTATAGCAATGGACAAATTTTCCGTGTTACTCTGATACCTCATGCCATCACATTTAATTGTGTAACAGTCAGTCACTACTGCATAAATTTGCCTCCTCAATGATTTGTTGTAAGACCATGGTAGACGTGTTTCCAGTAAGCCGATTTGAGATTTCAGGAGACACGTGTCTGACACCACACTGGATTATTGCAGGAACTGCAGGAACAGTGATACACCTTTCTGGAGACAAACTCTCCTTCTGACTTTTTGATGTGAGCTAATTGGAACTCCTCTCTTGAACATTAACTCCTCCATTGTGAACAATTAAATGGGAAAATTAAAGACAATAAAAAGTCACTTTACTCTAAATAAAAGGTCCTTATTACACACTTTGCCTAACAGACTTTTTCATATCCTCATATATCAAAATTTTGCTTTACTGCTTGTGACATTTTCCAGGCTATGCCTTGCAGCTTTCTTTAAGAGAAGTTTAGATTAATTATTCATCTAATATTGCGAGCTAAATACACTCACCAAAAGCCAAATGCTCTTTCTGTACCACAGTGTGGCTACAGCATTCTGATGTGATGCAGACTATCATCAGACTTACAAGTTGGTCTGCTAGAGCCTTCTTTGGCTTATTGAATATTTTAGTAAGCCAGAGTTCATTTTACACAATGCATATTTTTACTGAACGTTTTCATTGTGAGCTCTGGTGAAGAATAAAAATGCACAGAAGTTTAAATCAATGACTTTATATTTATTAGCTATTATTCAGGTGGGGTTCCATACCTGGAAAGAACACAAATATTGGTCTTCCTCAGAGAAATGTTTTTAACAGGAAACTGTAGATCTGGCATGGTGCATCAGGCTGCTGTTTCACTCAGTGCTTCAGTGCAGAGTATGGAATGCTCATCAAACACCCTCTCTTCAGGGCTGACAACGTCTCACATCAGCTTAGCCTGTGACATCCCAGTATGCCAGGGAACTGCAAACTGTGTTTATATCTACATTGACCCTTGCCTTACTGAGGCCAATTCATTCTGTTTAAGTTTGGATGTCTGTTGAAGTGACTAAGTTAGCAGCCTAGGTGCCCTACAACTTAGATTGATTGAGTTTTGTGCTGGTGCATTGAGATTCACGCCCTTGAACTCTTCCCTTCCCTTGTCTTTCTTCCCTTCCACTGAGCCTAGCTTGCCTCAGTGAGGTGCCAAAAGCTACGTGGGATAAATTAAATTAAAATTTGATGACATTCTGAAAAAAAATTTAAGACCCTGTAACTATTAAAGGAGATTTAACTATTAAACTTATTAACAATTGAAATACCAGATCAAATCTCCTCTGATGAGGAGGGCAATTGATTGGACTTTTACTAACACCGATATTTCAAAATCTTCAACAGATACCTTTTATCAGAGGTATGGGGATACACAGATACGTTATCCAACATATTTCACCCCGTGGACACCTCCATGAGAGATCACAGGTATTATCTAGTCCTAATAGACATTTACTCTGGGGCAATGATTTTAACATAAGCTTCACTGAATGAGTTCTGCATTTCTGCACAGAGTTCAAGAGAGAGCTTATATAACCCATAGCAATGTTGAAGAAGGGAAAATATACAAAACATTTACACAAGATCTTAGCAAACTCAAATGGTTTAATGTACATGGGACCATATGTCAAATATTTTGTATATCCCTCTGGATAAGCAGAGAGCATCAAAGGTGAATGCTGGTTACAAAAGACATCTGACAGTATTCAGGTTGCATAAAATAAAATGCAAGCAAATAAACAGCTTTTTCACTTTTAAGTTGTTTCCAAAGTAATAGGAAATTGCCTCAGCTGGCCATATTCCTTTCGTACTTTGCCCACAAAAACAATTTGAGAACAATTACTGCAAATGGTTGGACAATATTTTTCTAAAAACGATTACTTGAAAAAAAATCATACTTCTACAAATTGCCAAAATGACTTTACATTTTCTGTTTAAATAACTTGGTATTTATTTCCCTGCTTTTCCTTCTTTCTGAGTGCCCTTCTAGGGCAATCTGGTCCCAACTGATGGAAAGATCATGTATTTCCATACTTCTGTGAATAAAACTAATTTTTTAAAGCAATAAATTAGAACAGGGTTCTGGATTTTCACTGTAATGCTTTTGCTCTGGAGTGAGGTAGTGAGACTCAGTAACTTTCTATTTTTATGTCTTAGTGGATGTCACTGTACACAGAAAACTTCCTAACTTCTAAATATTATGGATTTGCTGGCTTTTAGTGCATTTCTTGGCAATGCAATCAATCTTGCATCCAGTTTCCTTTTTAGAAAGAAATGACAACTTTTTAAAAGAAAAGTACAAGAAAAGACAATATGATTTAAGGTCTGGATTCACACACAATTTTCTTTGGGGTAAGGATGAGGAAAGACACAGAGCCTAAGTGACAGCTACATTATCAGATGTGTGAAATGGGCTCCTCTTGCTAGACTCTCTCAGCCCAACTGTTAACCTCCCATTGCATAGAGATTCAAACTGGTATGTAAACAAAGCATGGGCTATTTGTTTCATGTAACCTCTCTTTGTGGACAATCTATTTTTTGCTTTGGAATTTATTTTTGATCGTTATAGTCTGTCAGTTTAACTAATATTTTAAAAGAAATTTGTAATAGCCTCTTTGCATAGATTTACCAAAGTTTCAGGTGCTTTATTTCCTTTGTTTACAAATATTGCCATACTAAATCCAAATACACAGCACTGTGCCGGATGCTAAGAAGAAAATGTGCTCTGTCCCGGACAAAACTAAAACATTAAATAAAAAGAAAAAAACGTAAGGCTCTTTGGCAATCCAGCCTCTTCACATGGCCTGAAAGACATCAAGTATTTCTACACCCAGTTTGTGGAAGCCTGTACAAACTGGTAAGCTGGCATTGAGGATCTGATACAAAGGGCCCAGTGTTTATAATATTAATTAGGTTTTGAACATTCCAAACTTATTTTTGGGCCTTAAACTAGAATGTATTCTTTTGGCAACATATCAGCTACATTTATTTAAGCAGAAGTGTATACAAAATTGTTATTCAAGAATTGGAAATAATTGCTTCTTTTTCTCTTTCCAAAGAAAATTTGCATTGAATCCATAATGTGAGCCTTATTCAAATGAGCTGGTTTTATTTCCATGGATAAATAAAAGTTGCTATGAATATTTGTCACAAAGTAGGTATTTTCCCCACTGTGGTGGATTGACCTTGGCTGGAGGTGCCCACCAAGCTGCTCTATCATTCCGGTCCCTAGCTGGGATGAAGGTGGGGAGAAAATAAGATGGAAAGTTTGTGGGTCAAGATAAGGACAGGGAGATTGCTTGGCAATTACCATTGTGGGCAAAACAGACTTGACTTGGGGAAAATTAATTTAATTTATTACCAATCGAATCAGAATTGGGTAATGAGAAATAAAAACTAAATCTTCAAACTCCTTCCCTCCACCCCTCCCTTCTCACCAGGCTTAACTTCACTCCTGATTTCTCTACCTCCTCCCCCTCAGTGACACAGAGGGATGGGAGCTGCAGTTAGTTTATCACACGCTGTCTCTGCTCCTTCCTCCTCACTCTCTGCTCCTGCTCCAGCGTGGCATCACTCCCATGGGAGGCAGTCCTCCCTGAACTTCTTCAACATCAGTCCTTCCCACAGGCTCTTCACAAACTGCTCCAGGGTGAGCCCTGATGGGGTCACAACTCCTGACAGCAAGCCTGCTTCAACGTGGGCTCCTCTGTCCACAGAGGCACAGGTCCTGCCAGTATCCTGCTCCAGTGTGGGCTTCCCATGGGGTCACAGCCAACTCTGGGCACGTCTACTTGCTCCATTGTGGGGTCCTCTATGAGCTGCAGGTGGATCCCTGCTCCCCCATGGATCTCTGCTCCCCCATGGATCTCCGTGTGCTGTGTGGGCACACCCTGCCTCACCATGGGCTGCCCCGTGGGCTGCAGGGGAATCTCAGCTCCAGCTCCTGGAACACCTCCTGCCTCTCCTTCTTCAGTAACCTCGGGGTCTGCAGAGATGTTACTCTCACATAACCTTACTCCTTACTCTCCAGCTCCTTCTACTCCATGGTTTTCTTTTTCCCTTTGTTAAACAGGTTATCCCAGAGGTGCTGCCACTGTCACTGATTGGCCTTGGCCAGGTGCAGGTCCCTCTTGGATCCATCTGGCATTGGCTTCACTGGACATGAGGTAAGCTTCTAGCAGCCTCCCACGGAAGCCACCCCAGTAGCCCCCTTGCAATCAAAACTTTGTCATGCAAACCCAATATATCCCCAAAATTTCAAAATAAAACTGCTGTTATATAAGGCTTACAGGAGTCAAAAAACACTCAGTTGTTTTTTTTTAAATTGAAGGCTAGAACTCTGATAGTACAGCACCGAGTTTTTTGAATTAGGTTTTTGTTAGAGATGTGACTCTAACAGCTGGGTAGTTAGCTGCTTTTAATCATATTATTCTCACAACTTGTGTCAGCATTGCCTAGAGCCACAGAAAGCTGCTCAGTATTGTAGAGTTTCTGGTAAACAAAAATCAGTGTAAAATATGAACAAAGCTACACCAATGCAGATTTAGGCAAAAGGAAATGGGCAAGGGTAAACTCCTACTTACCCTCTACCTTCTGGTCTGCAAATTAGAGAGGGCAATGGATGCAACATTGCGTTGGCCACCACTGATGGACAGAAGTGGATGTGATTTACAGAAGCAAAGGTAAATGGAGGTGGGGGGAATGTGGTAGCAGGGAAGATGAGGAAGCCAGATCCCAGCTGCTGTGTAACCATGGGCAACTACATGGACTCATAGGGAATTTCAAAGGTGCCAGCACAACAGTCTTTGGGGTCTGCCAAAGAGCCAGATGCTGGTGCAGAGTGAATATTTTAGACTGTTTGCCATACTGTTTTCAGAATTCTACCTGATCGTCTTCCCATCTCCTTTGGAAAACCCAGTGGTGTGTTAATTATCAGCTTCATAAAAGAAAAAATATCCACAGTAAGCTTAATGAGTTTACAGAACTTTTGCTTAAATGCAAGACAAAAAAAGGACACTGTTAGAGTGTGTTAAAATTCATGGGCAATGTATAATATTCATGGCCTCTGATTAAAAATGAAATTCCTTCTTTTTGTAACACCCAGGGATTTTCATTAAAGCAAAATGAAGATCTTAACTGCAGCTACTAAAAGCAGCAGCTGGCGCTGAAACTGGTAGAGCTATACGGCCTGTGACGTGTTCTTTCCCTACTTCTCACCTCTGGTGAGGCAACACATATCTTCCCCATCTTCCTTTCTTCTGAAAACCCTCTGACCACTGGAGAAATATGAGAGTCCTGTAATAATTTGTGGTGAAGTTGTTCTGATGAGAAGGGTAAACTGAAGGTATACATTTAAAATTGGTAGATGCCTGTCTGTTGATTAGATATAACTGTGTTTTTATTTCCATCTCTCCTCCAGAGGATATAAAAGCAGTCACCTGTCAACCCAATCCAGCAATGAAATTCAGCAGCCTATTGTCCCAATCACTGCTTTCAATCACTCTAAACGGTCTCCAGAGACAATCATTATTATAGGACACGTTCCTAAGAGTAGATAAATGGAGCTCAACCTGCCAGCCTGCATAGGGAAAGATGGACAGTCTTGGCCAAAAATATGAAAGGGCCTGGAGCTTTATTGACATTTACATCAAAAATAGTTAGCAATGAAAGCAGCTGTTGTGGAGAGCTTTCACCACAACGTGTTTGGAATATGCTGTGAATTGAAATACAGACCTCCTGACAAGCAATTTACCTTCTGTCATTCTCCATGTGCTTGCAGCATTACTGGGTACTTGCTGTGATAGCCCACTTAAAGCTGCACATGTGTACAGTTTGGATGAAAGATTAACTGCAATTTGAGGCAGGAAGCAACGAATTGTGGAGTGTCATTCATAATGGCCGACATTGTCATCTGCAGGGTGACACCACAGCAAGAAGGTGCCTCTGTCATGATGAGCTTATAGATTCAGATGTCATTCATCCTAATGAAGATCTGCCTACAGTTCTAATAAGCAGAGTGTGAGACAGCTCAGGATTATAAGCATTAATCTGCCTTGTTTGTTGACATTAACATGATGACTAAAATGCCATTATGCAAGAAATTCTTTCGAAAGCTATTAAAAAGGGGCAATCTTAAAAGGAGTATTACAGCCCAGAACAAAATATGTGCTAGGAGTTAATTTGCACGTTTACTCTTTTTATTTCCTACGCTGTATTGATTTGTTTTCTCCCCTAAATAACTTAGGCTGCACAAAAATTTTTGGTATTTCATGAGCATAGTACCACTTACTGTAGCTGAAATACAACCCACATGCTGGTTTCCCCTAATGCAAAACATAAATCCATTAACCCCTGGTGCTGATGGCAGATTATGTTAAATACAAATAACAATGCAATAAATATTTAGCTGATATCCTGTGAAAATAACAAACCCAAAACATGCCAAGCACACTTAAAAGGAAGACTTATGGTAATATTTAATTTAAATAATTGACCTAATATATAAGTAGATTGGATTTTCTTTTCAGACACAGAAATAGGCCATTTCAAACTGATGTGGTGCTCTTGACTATGGGGGTCAATGGAGAACTGCCAAGACTGATTTTTCCAAAGACATCAAAACTCTTACAAGTCATTATCAACTGGAATTGAAATAAATCTGTGTGTAAATCTCTGTTTAAAGAAGGCTAGAAGAAGGATATTAAGGATTTTGATCTTTATCCCTGCAGAAGTAGATGACATACATAAAAATGGATGTATGCCTGTCTTCTCAACTAAGCTTAAATGAAAACTGTATTCACTAGCAAAATCCAGACAGCAGTCTAATATATGCAGATATGGCATAAGATATTTTCTTTCTAGCTGCACCTAAGAGACCCAGGGGACAGGTTTTAAAGGACAATGATGCAGATGGGGGACCCCTTTGCACTTACAGATGTTTCAGCATTTTTTTATTTACACCTAGTTCTTAAAATCAACTTGAAAATTCTTAATTTTTAATTTATGTAAGACACATTTCAATAGGACATATATATTTTTGCTGTGTGGATATGGAACAAATTACACTCAGCAGTAGGAGATTTGGATTGGGGATGGTTAGTAAAAAAATCTTCTAAAATGGTTAATCGAAATCTCCTGGCAGCTGTTACCTTTGTAATGTGTCAGTGGAGGGGAAGGTGAAAGATTTATCTTGACATATGTTTGCCCATATATCAATGGATACAGGTGAAGCAATTTAAAAACCAGGAGGATCTGAGAGATATGCTGAGGGCCAAGGAAACTAGGGACTGCATCTTCTAGTCTTTTCTATCTTTTGAAATGGACAACACCAAATAGTCATATCTACCAGAGTTTGAGAAGAGTGGAAAGTAAATCCTCATTATGTGTTGGACCACTGGAAGCTGCTTCTAATGAGAGCTGGGACATGGGAGCCTTATTGCAATTCTGTGAGTTACTGACTGAAAACTACATGCAACAGCGTGGATTTTCATTTTCCCTTTGCACAAGATTTCTTTTTGCTAATGAGTCAGGACAGCCTTAGAAAGGTCCTTTTGTTCCACTAATCTAAGCAGATCTAAACTGGAAACTACAATTACCTAAAGTTGCATCTATTCCATAGGAGATACAGCTTCCTTTGGTAGGTAAAAGAAGTTTCTGTTTAAGGTGAAGGATAAACTGCCCATTTGTGGTTTATAGTTTTTGGCCTGCAGGTCAAGTCTAGTGTGACATCTAAAAATGACAGAGGGCTTCAGGTAGGGAAGACACTGGACTCCAAATGCAGCAAGTGGGATGAGTCAGAATTCTTGGAGAGAGGCTTAAAAGGGACACAGCTCAAAGCAAGGAGCTGGGAGAAGTCATGGCGCAACATTTTAAGCCCAGACAACTAAGGGAACACCACAGATGGAAATAATATTAAGCACCAGGTTACAGAGGTCTCTAATGAAAGCAGGGATCTGGTCTCCTTTCAAACAGTGAAACTGAGCACAAGTTTATTAAATGACAGGATCTGGAGAAGGTGGCACTTCCCTTCTCCCCTATTTCTGGGGCAGAGTAGAAGCTGGCAAGTGTGAGGCTTAGGTCCATCACATTTCCTTCATTTGATGGATCACTAAAATCCCCCTCTTGGTTGGTCAGGATTTTTGTTGTGCACTTCAGTCTCACTGTGCATGTTCAGGCTTTTTCTTAGCAGGTGTGACCATTTCAAGTGAGGAGTTTGTGCTGAATGGGCTGGGCTGCCAGTCACAAAGCTCCCTTGTGCCAGGGACTAGCAGGAGGGTAATGGGGAGAGCCTAGAGGGGAGACAGGGACTGGCCCCTTTCTGCCCCTCATGCTCTAGGTGGGCTACTGAAGAGTCTGAAACTCAGGACTGCACTCATACAGAGGCATCCAGTGCTGCTCCTTGTCTTCTCCATCCCTATGCAGTGTGACTCCCCTGGCAGCACTGCAGGCATTCCCCACTGGCTGTTTCAGCAGGGTGGGACTTCTGGTTCAGCCAGAATAACTCCCTGACATATTTCTGACTAGAGATATGCTCAGTCCCGAGGGGAGCGTACCTCGGAGAGCAGCTGCTTGCTGCTCGTCCTACCCCCTGCACCAGCTGCACATCTCCAGAGCACCAGATGCACACAGAAGCTCTCATGGTGTCTATGCAGTGATCTGAACATTTTCAGTACTGAACCATTTTCCTGTTCTATTTGAACAGGACTACTATTCATTTCTTAAGCCTGTGTCAGGCTGATGAGGACAGCACACAGCTACAATTTCAAGTCTCCCTGAGAGAATCTCCCTCTTGCAAAACACCATGCTCGTTCATGGTGGTTACTTGGCTGCTCAGTATCCTAGATGTAAGAGTGAAACGCCAGTTGTAAGGGCACTTCTAGACCTCCTGAAAACTATCTCACAGAATTTTTAGGGTGGGAAAGGACCTCTGGAAATCATCTCATCTAAGCCCCCTACCAAGGCAGGGTCACCCAGAGCAGGTGACACAGGAATGCCTCCAAGTGGGACTTGAACGTCTCTGGACAGACACGACCACATCTCCACAACCTCCCTGGGCAGCCCATTCCAGTGCTCTTCCACCCTCAGTGTAAAGAAGTTCTTCCTATTGAAATGGATCTTGTCATGATTTAGTTTATCACCTTTGCTCCTTGTCCTGTCACTGGGCACCACTGAAGAGAGGCTACTACCATCCTCTTCACAACCACCTTTGAAATATTCATGGGCAGTGATGAGATCCTCTCTCAGTCTTAACAGACTCTTCATCCAGCAGAGTCACAGGATCTCAAGTCAGCGTCAATAGTATCTATAGATTCAAAAGATACAGATATTTTCAGAACCATGTGTTAGACTTTTTGTTTTTAGTTTATCACATATTTGTAATCAAATTTTGAAATGTGTATGCACTTCACATGTGTTTGTTTATTTGTTTCCAAGGAACAAAAAGTAACATTCCAGCATTCCCAAAACAGCTGAGATCTGGAATGAAATGCTTCTCTTCTGGGAAGAAGTGACATATTTTTATTTACTGGTAGAATCTAGCTGTCCAGAAATGTCCACAAGTTTTAGGTTTAGAAAAACAGAGTCCAGTCTAATTCTGGACTCCGAGAGCAAAAACACAGCTGATTTATTAGACACTTGTGGAAATGTGAGTTAATTATTGGCACCTAACAACAGATTTTGGCGACATGAACTTCCCACAGATCAAACTGACTGAGGAGGTGTGAACAGGTTAATAATATCCAAATTACTGATTACTTTCCATATTTAAAATAAGAGAGTGGAACATTTCTATAAGGCAAAGAAAAATGATAGCTGAAAATGTGAGGAGAATTTGAAGGAGAGATTAAAAAAAAGCCAAACTGAGCAGGACATTTTTTAAAATAAAAGTAGATAAAATATGAAAGTATATGTTTTTTAACAGACTCATGGTATTTTTAACTGAGAGTTTAATCTGTTTTGAATTAATTCACTGAATAAAATCATTGCCTTTTCTAAGCAAATCCTGATGCAGTTTTCCCACAGCTTGGCAAAATTTTGATCAGATCACTTGTGTCTTTAATTAGGCCTTGTGCTGGGAAGAAGCTGACTGTGACTTTAGGGGTCAAGATGGAGCATCTTATTTTTAAGAGAGAATAATAGTGGGTAATTGAACTGCTGGGTAAGTGTTCAGAAGGCAGGACTATTTGACTGCCTATGAAGTTTCTATTTGGATCTAGGAGTACATCAGAAAAATTCCATAAACCTGGATGGAAAAAAATTAAAATTTGTTGTAAGGTTAAGGGAGGGATGTTTAACCAGATGACCTCCAAGAGTCCCTTCCAACCTCAACCATTCTGTGGGTCTGTGAGTCTTTGAAGTAACAAGAAAATTCTCTTGGTGAGCAGACTGATCTCACAGAAATTCTGCAAGGGCTTTCAGTCTCTATTTTTTTCACATCAGAGAAAAGTACTGGCCTCAATAATGGCAGGGAAGAAAACCAAAACTAAGGGTTTGAAAATTGTTTATTTTCCCACAAGTATTAGGAGGACCAGCCAAATGAATGCACTAGAGAATTTTTTTTTTCTCTTTTCAAACTGCATTAACTTTCAGCCAGAGCCATGTTGGATTATTTCTAGCTCAGAAGCTGGACCTACTTTTGCCTCCTCTAACACTGTCATTAAACAGTAACACTATCTGGCAGCAACAAACAGCACACAATAAGTCTAAGATTATCCAACAGCACACACAGCTGAGAACATTCAAAACCAGCTGGCAAATGTCTGGATTTACTCCAGATTCTCATAGTTGTCTTCCTTAATGCAGGCAAAGGTAAAAAATGTGTGAGAGGGGCCAAAGATCTCTGGTTTGCTACCATGCTGTGCTTCAGCCATCAACTCAGAATATTCTGTGGTTCTGTGAAGCTGATTATTGGGTTAGCTTTGCTGACAAGGACACACAGCAATTTTCTTTCCTTAAACCCCTTGAATTCTGTTGAATTCTAGCCAACGGTTGAAGAAAATGTAAAAAAAACCAACATCGATGAGCACAGTGTGTAACAGAACGGAAATGTTCTTCCTACGTATCTTATCAAAATCTTGCAAACTGTGTGTGACTTTTCTTCATTCTGCTCGAAGGACCACGCAAAACCAGTCCTCCAAACCTGAAGTCTTGGCTTATTGCCATGAGAAAAATCCAGACTCAGAAAAACAAGTCCTTAAGCAAAGGACTTGTCACTTTCCTATAGCTCTTGCAGTAGAAGGAAAGACTTTAGACAGGTATTGCCTGACACTAAAACTTGTTTCTCTGCCTTGTGGTAAATCTGTGGTTGATACACAAATATGGATGTCCCCAGCTTCCCTCTCACTTGAGACTGCTCATTGCTTGGAGCTGCAGCTCAAATCAGCAAGTGGAAGAAAGGCTGGATTGCCTCAAACACACCAAGGACGGGCAGTCCCTGCTCTGCAGTACACCTGGCGGCAGCTGGCTGCTCCACATGACACTGGTAAAAGAAAAATTGTGAATGCTGTATTATTATGTATTTCTACTATTTCTAATTGTCTTCAAAGGGGAGGCATATTTTTGAGATCAAGCACAGCTGCTTCTCCCCCATCTCCCCAGCCTCACCAAATTCCTTCCATAGACTTGGGAGAAGCAAGAATCACATACCTAGTGAAATATCAAGGTAATCAGGTATTGTGAGCTTCTGCCCTTTGGCCAGTATATTTTCTCTGTGAGTAGGTAGATGTGAACACAATTTCCTGGCTAAGTTCAGCAGTGAAATGTTAGAAAGTGCAGGTGAAGTCCTGCTGCTCTTTGTCTCAGAGCTCTAAAGAGCTGAGTTAAAATATTCCCTGGTTAGAGAGGCCTTGCTGCTCTGAAGTGAGGTGCTCTGTTCAGCCTGGCTTCAGGCCCTTTGTGGAGACCATCTGTGTTCCTTTCTGAGGACAATTTGGGCAGAAGCTCCTGATTTCTGTGGGGGTAACACCCCACAAGGAGTCATAGGGCAAAAAAAAGCCGCGCTTCTTCTTTCGGTATGTGCCTTCTCTGGACTAAGTGTGATCAAGAGCCTTAGCATCTCCCCTGGCAAGGGCTCTGAGAGGAGCTGTGTGTTGTAAGACAGACAAAAAGATAAACTATTGCTTAATATTCATAGTATGGCAGGACCCAGGAGCCTAAGTTAGCCTCAGGGCTCCCTTGTGCTAACCTTCATTCAAACACTCTTTGTCCTTTATCCTACTTACCTGTTAAAAGGTCTCCTCTCCTGTTTTTAGCTTTTTTACAACTTTGTTTGATTTTTTTCCCCCTTTCTTTCTCAGGAGCTTGTCACCTCTTTCTTTGTTTTGTTTCTGAAAATCAGTAGAGAAAATAGAAAAAATATTTAATGTAATGTGTTTCCTGGATTTTATATGGTGACTAAGTTACAAAGAACAAAAGAACACCCCCTGCTAGGGAAAATTTCCTTTGAGATATTTTTTTTTTAATAGGAAATGTTTCAATGAGCAGTGATTTTTGTTTCTTTTTAAAGGCATTTTCTGAATAAACAATTTTAGTTGGAAATTTTTGCTTCACTCCCTTATGACATTGAGAGTATTTGTTGTAAAACTTACCCTCTGACCTAATGAATAACCTATTAATCTGTTTTGCAAACTCATCTTCATTCTCATTTTGTAACTTGGCTATGTCCATGGACAGCTGAGGGCTGCTTCATTGCAGGTATAGATTACCCCAAGTCTAAGTAAGGAACTGGAGGAGACAAAACTGCAAGGTGAGAGGGCAAATTATAAATTTGGCTGAGACATCCAAAGAAATGTTATTTCCAGGCTTTCATTCCAAGGTACTGATGTGCAGACTGAGAAAAACTTGAGTGCAGTGAAACCAGCCAGCTCCACCGTGCTCCAATTTGATCATTGCTATAGATTGTCAAGTCTTTAGGAAGAAAACTCCAAGTCCAGCACTGCTGAAGGAACAGCTGACAGTCTGTACTGCCAATGGCCCAGTCATGGCTGAGGAACTGCAGATCCCTGTTTGCATGCAGTGAGACAGAGATGACACTGCACTGCCTCCTTCCATGCCTGGCCCCTCCTGCTCTGGGGGCAGAGTTTGCTGCTGTTTTATGAGTTGAACAAACAGATTGAGCAGCAGCTCTGGATGGCAGGGAGTCACCAGGGACCCACTCTGCAAGAACTGACCCAGTGAGCGCTGGAGGGCTGGGAAAACCCTTGAGATGAATCCACCAAAAGATTGCCTTCCCAGCTGCATCATTCTCCTCCCCCTCAGTCTTGTCCTGTCCCACTACCTGGGACAGGTACTACCCACTACACTACCCACCAGACCCCTGGTGCTTCAGACCAGGCTGGGTCTCTCCTGTGAAGTGAGGCAGAGCCTGCATCCAGGCACAAATGACTAATGACAGCAAAGGGGGTGGGGCAGGATCTGGGTTTCAAAGTTAAGCTCTGAGATAAGGGAAGTTCTGGTCATTTGAGCAAACAAACCTTGGATGAGTAAGGAAAGTTCTGGAGAGAATAAATGGATGAATAAATAAACAGATAAAGAGCCTGTGTGAAGTTTTAAATAAAGTCAGCTGTTCTATAAAAACAGGAAGCCCTTAAAATATGGGAAGAAAGAGGCATTTGTTCTCGGTATGCAGAAAACAAGAGCTTTGACACTTTTATTTCCACTCCTTGTGCACAGGAGTGTAGGAGCAGATCTTTGCTCTGATGAGAGCAGGGTTCAATTTGCAGCCTGAGCAAGTCCCTCTGGATGAAGGGTAGAGGTGTGTGTGTGTTAAGATGAAGGCTGAATCAAGCCTCAGCACTACTGAGATCATTCCATCTACTCTCCTTGCCCCTTGCTTATTATTTTTTTTCTTAATTAACTTTTCTTGAACAGAAATACTTTTAAGCAGCAGGTCTGGCTATAAATAGCTCTGAGTGATCAGTTTGAAGGAGTATGGAAAAAGAGAGGTATCTACATTTATCTGCTTTTGCATTTTACTGGTCTAGTTAAAGTTAAATGCTTTCCAGTTTCTTATTCATATAATAGAAGGCAGTCCTCACATAAAGGAGGACTTTTTAAAATATCTTCTTGATATAGGCTTGATATACACATATAGATATGCCATTTCTGACATGAAATTACATATTTTTCTGTTTGCTTTTTTATTCACAAGAAGAGCAAATAAAACATAAATTTTAAAGTGTACTGCATTAAGAAAGCCCTAAGAATCTCTGCAACAATATTTGCAAGTGTTTCCATGTGAAGAAAAGTTTATGAAATGTGTTTAAATATTTATGGAATGTTAAAAATGAGGCATTAATTGGCAAACAACTTAATTAAAATGCTTTCTCGAGTAATTAGGAGCAAATACCTTCCTCTCTATTTTGCATACCATTTGTCTTATTCTCTGTTTGATAAAGCCTGCCTGTCAGTCAAACTTTGCTGCAGGTAATTTTTTAGCTCTGTGGGGAAAATCTTCAAAAATTACATCTGAATTTAAAATATTTTTATTATCATTTTTGTCTAACAAATTCTCCTTTTTTACTTCATCTCCTATATGTCCCAGTAAAGCATCATCCTGGGAATTTAGGGCCTGAAGATGAAATTCTGCATCAAGGCATTACTGAGTTTCCAAAAATGCTCTCCTGAGAACAAACTGAATCAATCTAGAATCAACAAACAGAGCAGTTAATTAATGAGTACACCATAAGGGAGCTTTTTTAAACAATGTTGACTGCTGCTGCCTCAGGACCAATAGCACGAGAAGTTATTGCTGGTTTCAAAGAAGTGATTCTTAGGGTTCCCCCAAGGCACCTTTTGCTTACATTAGCTATTTACTACAACTTTTCCTCTTATTTGCACCCTTGGGAAAGTATACTTATTTGCTAAATTACTTTTTAAGTGATGCTTCTTCATGCCAGTAGCCTGAGGTATATGAGGGAAGATGCTACAGCATAAATAATAGCAGAAACTGAGCTGCTTTAAAGCAAAGTGCAAAGAAAACCTCTGAGCTGGACACCATCCAAGCAGTGCTTCCAAGCCAAGCTGAGCCTGGAGGGAGGGGGAAAACCCCAGGGGTCAGCTGCACTCACAGCCAGCTGTGTGTCACCAGGGGTCACAAACCCACAGAAGTCCCCACAGGGAGCAGCCCTGCAGAACACTTTGGAGAATCAGGATGGAATAATGGAGAAAATCCCCCAGATTTCCAGACACTACAAACCAGAGAAGCTGAATCAGTCCTGGGAGAGTGATGCAAGTTTGCGCCAGGTGAAATCGTGGCTAGCAGATTGTCTCCAACAACAACCAAAATGAATGGAATATTCCAATTACAACCTTCCATATTAAAACATCCAAACAACAAAATATTAAAAGTGGGACTGCATTTTTTTGAGGTTACACTGCTACATTATGGTGAAGCAATGACAACTTTTCTTGTGCAACTTTTGGAATTTCCCTTTCAGGCCACTCTGTAGGAGGAGAAAAAAATATTTAAAATAGGAGGCTGTGTTTACCAAACACCCTTCAGAACATAAGCCGGGTAGATCATCATGTTCTTGCAAAATTATGTTTTCTTATCACAGCTATGTGATAAGAGTTTAAAATTGTTATTAAGTAGGGTCAAACTCTCACTGGCCTCTGATAAAGTTGTATTTGTGTGTAGCCAATTTCAGGTGTTGGATGAATTGCTGAAATTTCTTTTTAAAGATGCTGGGTGGCAATTATCCTTACTCCAGCCGTGCCTGGAGCTCTTATAAATGTAACAACATCTGTAATTCACACAATTTAAAATGTCCCATGAAAACATTGTGTAAAAATATTAATCTGAGTCTGAATGGAGGCATTATATATTAATAAGTCCAAGAGACTGTACAAGCATTGGTTATAGCAATAATCATTTGGTATTACTGATGGGATCTTGCTGGAAGGTATTTCCAGCCTTTTCACGCTTTTAGTAACATTTACTGACAAATTACCACTGCCATAAATATTTCAGTGGGGATTCACTGATGTAATCTCTGAAAGTTAGGAATAATTGAAGTTCAGATTTATTCCTGCTATAGAGTTTTTGGCCAGATTTTTGTAGGACCAAGGAACGTGTGATCATGAACAGGATGGGGTGAAGTTGGAGAAACCTTTGTGTTTCTGGAGGGCTTGCTTTGCAAAGGATTCAGGCAGATTGGAAAAGAAAGGATCCTGTAAATTGCTGCCTTTGTTCCCAGAGAAAAAACAGTGAAGTCTGTGCCAGGAGGGCAAGTGCAATCTAAACCCAGGAAGTTAAACTCAGCCATTTAATTCTCTTATGTTTATGTCTGGTTTTGTTAATTTCCTGTAAATTTGAAAGGACTTTGTAGCACGGGCACCATGACAGGGTTTGACCCGAGCAACAACCATCTGCTGGAAGGGAAAGACCTCTTGCCACAGAGGCTCAAGCACATGGCACATGAGCCTTGTGCAGCTGGCAGCTGAGCATGGGGATGCTGGGAATGCTGCTTCTTTGGAGCTCCTCCTGGCATTGCCACTATTTATTTATTTATTTATTATTTGGGTTCCACTTTCCCCAAGTGAGCAGCTTCACCCAGGGACCATGAGCAGAGCTGGGGTGTGAGGTGGCCCCAGACTCTAATCTCAGTGGTTCCCAGCAGATTTGGCTGCAGGGAAATGTTGACAAAAGTTGCCATTCCTTGATGCTGTTTTGGAGTTAATTTTGCTTACTTCAGATGGCAGTGACTTTGGTCTTGACATCCAGGAGAAATTTTCAATTGTATTTTTGAGGCTAATAATTTATATCTGATTAAAAATATAAACCATATCCATAGATTGCTTAAATATGAAAGAAAAATGTATTCCAATGGATAATGAGATGGGAAGCTGAAGTACCTCTATTAAAAACAAGCAGGAAAACCACATCAGATTTGTACTGTAACTAGTGAAGGTTCTGATTTCACCAGGCACTCAGAGCACCTCTATGAAGCAATTTGTATATGCTGTTTTATATTTCTCAGTAATAAATGTTGCTCCTTACCCCAAAACTCAAATATAAATGTTTATCACACATAAAGGAGATGACTTTAGATTAGGAGTGTTCATACCAAGCCTTTTCATAAACAACATTTTTTGTACCAAATAGAAACAAAAGCAATTCATATTTGGCACTGATGCATTGAATATTACCTCAGTAAAAAAAACCCCACTATACCTGTTTCTCGATATTTAGTTAAAATTCACCTTATAGATATGTATCAGATAGCAAAAATTGGAGATGTCTGCAAAAGCTGTAGGGCTCCTGGTTATCTTATTTAATATTGTAGTAATATGAGCCACTAAAATCCTGGGACTGCATTTTTTTCTTTTCCTTGCAAAAATTTTTGTTAGTATCAGCTTTTTTTTTGTGTCTTTGTATCTTTTTTGTTTGTGTCCTGTGTACCAGGTAAAGTACAGTACTGCCTGACTATCGTGATGACCAAAAACCAGGACTGAGCTAACAAATGATGATTCTTATTTCTACAGATTAGGTATTGTAACAACAACAAAAATGTCTGTTCATCTCATGATATAATTTCATAGAAGTAAGTCTAGGAAGTGGAACTCTGACAATATGAATCAAGATGGTGTGGTGAAGAAAATGGTCTATAGTGACCTGTACATACACTATACATTTAGTTTCTTCTATGGAGCAGCCAACCACCAGTGCAAGGCACTGGGCTGATCCTTCAGTGGGGATGGGAAGGGGTCAGCTCTGTTCAGTTCAATTATCAAATTACTCAAAATTGCTTGTATGTGGAAAAGACTGTTAGCAACATTCTTTCTGGCATCACCTGCTCTCCTGTCTAGTCTATTTAAAACAGCATTCCCACTCCAACATGTCCAGCCTTCCGTAGTGAATAGGATATACTCATGTTCCCAAATCCTTGCCTCCTCTCCTACTAAAGGAGGTGGGAGCCTGTCACCTCCTTTATAATGACCACAATAAGTTGACTTTTGTTGTGGGTGGGAGTGGGATCTTCAGACAAAGTTTGTTAGACAAGCCCAGCCATTGAGCCATGAGGTGCAGAGTAGACCCCCTTGCTTTCTAAATTCCTTCTGAGAGAGAAGTCTAGGGGCAGCTGGATCTAATCTTGGCCCCAGAGTTTGCTAATGGGTTAAGTAACCATGTTCTACCAGATTACAGATGGCAAATCATATCTATTTCTATACAATGAATTGTTTATTATGGCAAATGATTAGACCAAATGTCTTAATCAGGATTATTTACTGAGCAGTATAAAACCTAGAACTACTAGTAGTGTATAGTATAGTATAGGATAGCATATTGCACTGTATCACAGCAATCATATTAAAGATAGCAAAAAGAAACGAGTTTTAAGTAGAGAATTGTGTAAGTCACCATGCCAATGCTGGTGGGCAGATCTCCTTTTCTTAACCTTGAGGACTATACTTGTGGGGTATCCTCTGCGCAAGGAAGGAATCCCTACACACTCCAAGGGGAAATAAGACATTGTCTGAGTTGCTTGAGCACATTCCAGGGCAGAACTAGATCCTGCTACCTTTGTCCCCAGTGCTACAAGATGTGTTTCTGTGCTTCTGTGTCCAGCTGTGTTATTTGGCTTACGGTAATTTTAAAGCCTTAGAAAAGTATTCACTTATTGTACATCTTGGCTAGCTGATTCAAGTTGCTTTGTCATGGATTTGGTTCTCAAAATGACTCCTCATTTTACAGGGTTATTTACCTCCCTGATGATCTTACTGACAAACTGTCTAACAACTACCAGTAGATCTTGCTTGACCATCCACTCCAGAAATGTCTCTTCTTCTCTGTCCCCACTAACTCTATTTGTCATGCAAGATCCATCTAAGGGTTCTTGAAAGGTTTAGAATAAGACACGGGTATGCAGGGTATGTTATTACCCTGCATACCTACGGGAAGTTTCTGGATGTACTTTAGTATAAATACTTGGTAGGGCCAAATGATAGCTCTCTCTGGATAGCTCTACCTTCAAAACATTTAGAAAAGTGTGGAGCTCTCCATATCTTCATGGTGAAGATCTCAGCCAGAAAAGAGAAAAACCTAGACTTTTGAATCTCCAGGCCAGGGATGCAAAAGTTTTAGGTATGATGCTGGATCCAGTTCCAGATTCTATACAGATTGATAGTGATTCACAACTTTTGGAATGCCTAAGGATTTGGGTCTTGACTGAATGCAAACTTTGGGTACTCTAGAAGTGCTGAAGTAGTATGAACTGATTTAACCAGTTCAAAATCTCCAAAAATTTGTTGAAAAGTTGTCTTTGAACAGCAGGTTTTATGGCAGATCAAGCACTGTCTATGCATACAGCTTGTTAAATCAGGCATCATCTAGTCTCCCTCAGCTGCCACAGACCTTCATAAAAAATATGGACAAAAGGAAATCTGTATTGTGACTAATTTGACAGGTGGTTGTGATTCTACATTTCTCCTGGATCGAGTTTGTATTAAGAGTTTATTTTCTCATGAAGATGGCTGTTGTGGAGGAATGTGCAGTCTCTGACCTGTTCATGGTGAAGAAAATATATTTTAACATTTTTTGATGTCAGTTTGTCTGAATTAGTGCAAGATGATGTCTACTTTAAGCTGTTAGGTGAAATATCATATTTTAATTACCAATGAAAGTGAATATGGGTATTGATACACAGCTCATCTCTAACTATGAAACTCCTGAAAAACCTAAGCTACCAAGCATCAAGATATTTCTGGAACATGTATCATCCTTTCCTACATTGTGGAACGGAGATTTACAATGCTGGATTTTTAGGGGATATTGTGCCAACAGAGTATGGGAATGCTAATTTCCATGTATTCCTCTGCTAAATTCAAAGAGTTTGGGTGATGCTCTTGCTGTGTAAGCATTTCTTTTTTTTTTTCCCTCGTACAACACCAGAATGCTTAAGCATTATAGCTGCAAGAGTTTGAAATGCTGTTTGCAAGTCAAACTGTTTCAAAGTAGCCCTGAGGGGAAGGAAAACAAATATTCCCTTAACCTTCATTCTAATTATATCAGTCATTAAAATACAGGGAACAAAGAACAATGTTTATTAAAATTCCCTTCTGTTGATAGTTCCTCTTTATAGTGTGGTTCATACCAGCAGATGTTTAGAGGAAGTATCTTTGTGGAAGAGAGGAATAGTATGCTTATGAATTGTGATCACTTAACCAAATATTTTAAAATATTCTGATACTCCCTATGATCTTTTATAGTATATGCTGAGGAGTTATTTTAAGAATGCATTTTCATGACAGTTATCTCTGTGGTTGTCCAGCTTTGCACAGTCCATTAAATATAAAATGCTGATGAAATAACAGTGTTTGATACTTGTTGATTAAGATCCAGACATTGTCATTGTATGCTCTGCAGATAAGCAGAAAGAATAGAAATGGCTGTTTTCAACTGAAGACCTAATTTCCCCTTGCTATGAGAACTCTTGATTCTGTAATCATAAATTAATTAGGTTAATTCTGAGATCATTAATACAACTGGCATCTACTTCAAACAACGAAGCCATCTGCTTTTATAGGGGCTTTGGAGAGGTACAGACTTCTGCTCTACATAATTTGCTTTCTTCATAGGACTTTCCTTCTTCCCTTCAGTGCAAGTTTCAGAGTGGGCTTCAGAGCATGTGCCCGTATCCTGAGTTTGTGACCAAAGTGACTATTCCACTGTGTTCAAAATACTCATACTCCGCCTTGGAAAGGTTGGTCTCAGGTTGTCTGGTGATCAATAGAAATGAACAGAAGAACAGGAATACTCTGGTTTTTAGCCAAAATTTGAACCTGAGTGGATATTTTTTTGCAATTAAGTGGCTTTTCATGATGATACTAGAACAGGATGATGATGTCAAATTTTTATTACAGAAATTTGATGTGGAACCATTTATTGGATTAAGCTTTCTGTTTCTGCTTCCTAGATGATAATAGCTTTGTTTTAATTAAGAATTTTAAAAATCCTTAAACTTCATCATTTATTTTCAGGGTAATTTCTGGTTTTTTTCATTTTTGCATTCATAATCAACAGAAATGAAAATTGATTGTCATAAAGCTTTAAAAACTGCTTAAATATTTTTGAGCAGTATGTTTTTTCTGCAAAAATGGAAGCTTAGTATGGTGCTTCTAGTCTGATATGGAGAGTAACAGTCCATTTTTCTTTCTTGATGTTCATGTCACAAGGCCTCCAACTCATTTACAGGATGATTCTGGTACAAGCAAAATGAAGTACTCAGAGCAATCAGCATGGGCCTAAGGGGCTCCAGCTCTCAGAGAGGTAGGTGCTGCATTGCACATCCCTGCTGCACACCACTTGTCTACCTTTATAGGGAAATACATGTTGCTTTTGATGGGCATGATGATGATAGCATATGCTATTGATGCAGTCCTCCTAAGTTGGGGAATTCTAACACGTAAACCAGGTTACTGTGGCTTGTATGAAATTCAGGTCACACCTGACACAAGAAAGACAAAGGAGATGACTTCTGGGAAGCTTCATATCCCAGCAGTAAAAGAGAGAGCAAGAACAAGCTCCTTAAGTTGAGTTACCAAAGCTCCATGGATGCAAGTGTCAGCTGGTATCCTGAACTCTGTCATGTTTCGTGGCTGGGAGGGTGAAGACCATTCGGAGTGAAAAGAGCACAACAAGAGCAGCAAGCATAGGGCTGATGGTATGAAAACAAATGTTCAGGGAGCAGGTGGGAAGCTATGGGGGCCAAGCACCTTAACCCCACTTCAAGCATGTCGAATGCTCCAGCAGCAGAAGGCAGCTGTAACCAGAGCGGATCCTGAGGCAGCTCAGAGCTGCTGCAGTGACATGTAGATCCCTTATCACTGGGGTATAGGCTGTGACTGCCAGAGTATTTCTGTTACAATTGAAAGATCTTCTTTACTCAATAAAAATTTTACATTATTTCCTCAATTGTCCCTATGCTACAGGTAAGGATTGAGCTGCTGAGCTACCTGCTACAGAGGTATATTGAGAGAAATGACGGGAAACTAGTTTCAGTAGCTAACCCTACAGAGTTCTTGAGTAAATTTAACTTACTTCATTTAAGAGAGTACTGTTGATTGCTTCCTCTTTTATTTCTTCATCTGTACCTGTTTTCCTTTGGTAAAAGAAAGACAATAACTGAGTCTGTATTTCTGTTTTAAAGATAAAACAACAGATCAGGTAATACTAGTTGCGTAGTTGTGTAATACAGTTGTATATGCCCAGAGGACTTGCTTCTGAAGATTCTTTCATTGCCTTACTAGAGAGAATTCTCAATCATCCATGAGTAATGCCACCAGGCAAACCTGCTGGTTTGCAGCAGTTCTGCTGGGCTTTGTGTCTTCTGCCTTTACAATCCACCCCTTGTTTTTTTCTAAGGAAAAAGTAAAAGAAAAAGCAGAGGAAAGAATTTGGTTCTGGCAGATTTCTATTTTACTGACCTGCACATTTAGTATATAATACATGGAACCACACAAGTACCTTCTTAGCATAATTCATTAGAAGTGCTCCTAGTTTCCAAAAGTCAAAGTCTGAGTGAGTGGAAAAAGGGAAAAGCCCTACAGAAGCATCCAAATCTAAGGAAAAAGTGTCATGAAGACAGAATGCTGAGTTTATCAACATATCTAACTTGCCTTCAGGTATAGGTTTTCACAGCTTGTTGAATCACAAGGAAAGAATATTTGTTTTTTAAAAAAAAATAAGTCTTAGATTATCCAAGCACTGACACAGACAGCAGTACCCTCAGTTCTAGATGGAGCAGAATAAACATATTTACTCTGCACGTTGCATTACAGGCTTACAGAATGACTTGACCTTTCTGGTTGAGGGGGCTAATTCCTTAAAGGTAGATTTCCACAGATACTTCCTTAAGGATGAAAAAAAACCCCAAAGCAGATATTTAGAAACCCTAAAGAAGTTGTAACTATTTTTTTCCCCTGAAGCTGTCATGCTAATAAGGTTTTCAGTGGGCTGCTATTTTACATTTAAGCTAAATATGTAAGGGTCACAAACCACTGGTTCAGATTTGGTTCTGTGATAGTGTAAATGCATGTAAATGAAGGATATTGCTTTCTATTTACACTTGTACCAGAAAAAACAACAGAGGGGTTTGCTTCTTGCTAGATTTTATGGAAGCAAAGTGCAGGAAGTCATGAATAGTCTGCTTTTATTTCTGAAATGCACTTTCGCTTTCATTTTGCTTTGAGTCTTGCATAAAAAAAACCCACTTCAACTGTTAAAAATCATCATCAACCCCCAAATAGTCCAGTACTGCATGTATTTTGGAAAATGAATATGTCCTAATTAAAAATATAGAGGTAAAAGCACCAGTTGCATTCAGTAATTGCTAGCAGGCAATGTTATTGCATGCAGAAAATTGACTAGTATACCAAATATAAATTATTGATGCACTCATATTGACTTATTCTGACTCTGATGAATAGAAAATGTGACACTATTGTAATGTGCATATTGTATTAATAACATAACTAATCAAAGATAATTTTTAACAAACTATGACATAAGGCCCTAAATTATTGATGGAGAACAATTTAGAGATGGTTTGTGCATTAGTTGAATGTGCTCATTTCACTGACCATTTGGTCTGGTCCCATCTGCCACAAGTTAGCTTCCTCAGCTCTCTAGTACCCATTCAGGTGCATTTGGAGCAGCTGGGATATTAGTTCTCTATGGAGAAATAAGATCTCACCATGACTCGCCAATGCTCCCTGCAGTTCCACGCTCCCCAGCAGCCTCTTCAACAATAGGACAAGGCCCTTCTCAGTTCCAGGTCTAATAATTTAATCCCATAAAACAATGTAACTTAGTCCCTCAGAGAGTCCAACCTTATTAATAAAAAATGCAGGCATACAATTTACATTGTTATGGTGACATTCCTCAATATTGCTTTTTTTTTCATTCTGTCAAAAGCTGCTTAATAAAGAAAAGACTTATTCAAGGAACTAATGTGGCCATTTGAGGTAATTGGCCTAGGGTTATGGCATGAAAATTAGGCAAAAAGTGGAGACAGTGGTGGGAGAGATGTTAGGGGGGTTACTCTATTAAAGGAGATTGTTTCTTTAATTCTTTAGTTTGTGGAATAGTAACAACAACAAGATCAACAACAACAAACAAAACAAGCCAGCCCCAGAATATGGATTTCAAACCAATAAACACTCACTTTTGATCCATTTACAGTCAAACATGGTAGTATTAAAAAAAAACATGTACTATTACCATCATTTAGCAATCCATTGGACAGGGAACAAGGCCAATTCATATTGTGGCTTAAAGCACTAAAACAAGTGGCTCCCCATGACTTTTATTGAAGTTTTGTGGTACAAATCAGCCATTGTGCATCATGCAGTATTTGCAGACTGTCTCCATTTCCACAGATGTTTTCAGTTAGAAGTTGTTCTTTGTTGTTAACCCTGAAATACTGTCTCATGGGGAATGTCAAGGAGAAGCAAATGGTTGGAAGCTTAAAGAAAACATTACCTGATGGCAAGAATCTTTTGAAAGAAAATACTTTTCATACCAACCTTCACCAGGGGTGGTGGGAAATGACACTTGCTAGCACACGGCTTTGTAAACCTTCCAGAGCTCCCTTCCACCCTGCTGATTTTCTGCTGTATAATGGCTTTCAGAATGTCTACATTTTCTGAGACCAGTTTCTAGACTAGGCAAGTTCTCTTTGTGCTAGAAGATTTGCCATGCTCCCATGTGGTCTTCCAGGCTGAGCCAGCTGTCCCACCTAAGCAGCACTCTGCAATGCTTACAATGCTCTCTGCCTTAGCTAATACCCTGAGTGCTAAGTGAGCTTCAGCAATTGCTAGCAGCAATCTCGGCATGAGCCAGAGGATGAAGTCAGCTTCTGAATGAACAAAAAGATATGTCAAAGCACAATTTGAATAATGTTGCCAAAATGTCCTTATTTTTGATTTTCCATCATCAGAGAGTGTACAATTTTATTTATTTTTCCTTTAGGTAGGCTGCAATTTACTGTCCCCACTGAAACAGAATGAGGTAGGTCTGAAAAAGCAGGGGAATTTCAGGAACTATTCATTTAGCAAACTGCTGTTTACCATAATAACAGGGTCCTGGCAGACAGTAATGAAAAATATCTGGATTTTTAATGTGGTTCCTGAAAATCAAGAGAATGTTTCTGTTTCAATCCTCAACTCAATTGCCTTTTCTGTCTCTGAAAAAAAAATAAGAAAGACTTCCCCAGAGCTAGGTTTTTAGTCCTAGTCATAGGTGACATAATTAAAGGCAACTGAGAAATATCACTTCCCTGCTCTGGTGTGATTTCTCTCACATGACTAACATATAACAAAGGATGCTATGATGAAGTTTCCAGCTCTGGTGGAACACACTGAGGATTTCTGTGGCTCTCCAGCTCAGTCATTTGTTGGGGGAATGCTTGGGAACTTCCAAGAACCCAAACTAATCTATTTCCCTTTTCCTGATGAAAACACCACATTTGGTTCCCCATCCATGCCAGATGTGACTAACCCCCAGGACTCAAAAAAGCACTTCTGAAGAACTGTTTTCTCCAAAGTATTTCACACATATAAAAAAGAGCAGATATTTAATTTTTTAATATCTTTTTAAATTACACAAGAAGACTGTGCCCATGAGACAGCAGTTTCCTAAAATTTTAGCTTAATACTGTTCTCACAGGTTGAACACGGCTGTGATACCAGTATGTGATTTTTAGGAAACATAGCACGAAGTACAGAAGGGACAAAAACGTGTTTTCCTACTGCTGCTGGCAAAAGGAGTACTTATTTTGGTATTCTAACTGCTAGAGAGCATATGATCTCCAACTGTTTCTTCCAGAAGAATTAAAAATTGTCAAGTGGCATTCTGCCTTCTTTCTGCATTTCATGGAAACAGCTGGCTAAACTTCTGCGCTCCCTCATCCTTCTGCTGGAGCCTGGTTTTTAGTCACTGGCTTGCTTTTTTGCCCATCTAGTTAAACATTGTTTACACCTTATTAATTTAGGCAGAGTAAGACATTCTGCAAGGTTTTGAAATGAAGCACAAAAATTCTGTAGTAGATTTATCAAAACCCCCTTTAACATAGACTGAGATCTGACACTTCTGGTCAAAGTCAAAGGGTTTTTCCATAGTGAATCCCTGTACAATTTAATCCCTGTAAAATTTCACAAATTCACAACATGAATAGTCTAATTCACTAAAAGAACCTACAAAATAAGTTTGTAGGGTTTTTTTTTTCCCTGATCTATGTATTTTATAATAAAATTGGTTGTTCCCATGTCAGAGAAAATTGTGCCTCTGTCTGTCTGCATGCTGCAGCATGCTGCATGCTGCATCCTCACTGAGGAATGCAGTTAGCTTTGCACTGAGGACAGAAAGCAGAAGTTTAGGTTGTACCATGCAACATCTCAGAGACTGCAGTGTTACAGGCCATAAAACATCATGAAAAAAAATGGTAAAGCATAGGCAATGTCTCACCTATGTAGAGCAAACAATGCAGAGTTAAAGATAATCCAGGGAAGGATTTATTTACCCACAAAGACTGTCCAAATTAAGGCACCAGAACCTAATTAGAAATAATGGCTGAAGGGCTCTGCCCTGCCAGTATGGGGAATATGGGCAGTCAAAAATTCACTGGTTGTCTCAACTGCCCTTCCCACTCACACAGTGGTGGCAAAACCACTTTTGCCCTCAGCATTCCATTGCTTGAGGATGGTACATTAAAAAGGTATGACTAAAAATCTGATGTGGTTTTATATGGAGATTTCTAAGCCTCTCCAACATGTTTTCTGGAGGGACTTGGGTTTCATTGGCTATAGTTATATTATAATGAGCATATGGACACATGCCCAGGCTGTGGCATGGGCACTCCATGAGCTTCAGTGCTTGTGGAGAGAAAGCCTGATTCCACCTCCCCCTGCACAGAGAAGCCATGTCCCTCCTGCCTGTAGCATGAAGTGCCTTTGTGCAGTTGTCCCAGTCACCAGCCTGGGCACACAATGCCTTCCAGTGACAGCACCTTGCTTAATCTGGGAACTGAAGCTGTGCTGGGTCATTGAAAGAGCCAATACCATGGGGGTATTGGCAGAGAGGGGCAACAGGCAGCCCAGGGTGGCTGCAGGGAGGTGGGAAGGGTGCTGTGCCCTTGGTGGTGCTCTGGCCCATGCCCTGCTGAGCCACTGCCCCTGGCTCCAGTGGAAGTGACACCTCACACTAAGGTTGCTTGCTGCCAGCCATTAGCAGGCAACCTGGTGTGCTAATAGCAGGGGAAAATACTGTTTCCTCTTTTTAAATTGATAAACGTAGTGTTTTCTCCTGCTAAGTAGCATACAATTATTCGTCTTCTACTTAAAAAGCTTTTGAAAATATGAAAGTGCTGCCTGTTTTATTTGGTCAACAGAAGTGCAAACTTAAAAGGAAGTCAAGCTTTTGTTTGTGTACTATGCTGTTTGTTCACCTAGAAAGGTGATGCATAGCTATTGTTTGTCTGAAGGATGGTTTCTTTGGCACTGCATCATGAAATATATTGAAACAAGAATATATATACAGTTAGTGCAATCTCAAATGACTGATTTGTTTTAATGAAATCCAACTCCTCACAAGACTGCCCCAGAACTATATAATGATTTGAAGGGCTAATGCTTGCACTGGGATGTTTACATTAGCAAACAAATCTGGGAAATAAATGTCTCCATTTGTCTGCCTTGCAGGGATATTCCTGAGGAGGCAGCTGCACACTGTTTGGTTTCATTGTGTTGTTTTGGTTTTAACCAGCTTGGCTTTCTTTTCAGCCATGCTGAAGGACAGGAAGGCTCCATTTCAGCAGTAAAAATGTTTCCTTTTAGCCAAAAAAATAAACATGTCAACTCCACCAGAGAATTTGTAAGACTACACAGTGCAGCTCTGTTTACAGTAGGATGGACTACAGCAGTTGAGAGTTGGTCTTAACTTCCCTTCTGAGTTCCACCCTGAAAGTACCCTGTAACACCAAGGTGGGTTTTGGTGTGGTAGCCTTGCTGAAGTCACTAAAAACCCAGTTGCCAAGTTAAAGTTTCCCAAAAATTAAACATGAGATCATCACGTGGATATAAATTCTTCAGAGACAGATGAAATTAACTGCTCAAATAAATCCTTCACTATCTAAATATAACTGAGAAAATCAACACTCGAAATAAACAAATAAAAACATTGGGAAATCTTAAGTGGACGATGAGATACATTCAGCAGATAAATAATGTATGCCATTTAAGGACCAAGCTTCAGACTTTAGTGGGGAACAAGAAGAAAAGTATCAGAAATATATCAGGTAGAAATATAAATTCATTTTTAAACTAAGATTATGTATTTGAAATTCAACGAATTTGATGGTTAGCCTTGAGATCCCCCCTTTAGGAATAGCTTACAGACCAGTCATATGCTGCAAATGAAGGAGACAAGAGCTATAGGCAGCTGAGAATGTTGTATCTGACTTCCTTTTGATAGCAGCTAAGGTGACTGAAACAACTTGGTTCCCAGAGAGGAGGCTAATAATAAACCCTACTATCAAGTAGTTGTTTAACCAACTCCATATGAGGGAAAACCCTGGAAATGAGATTCCACAGCTGCAAAGACACATATAACTGCTATTATATACATCTCATCTTTTTGACTCTGTCAAGTGATATACCTTTCTCTCCTTTATCAGTCTTCAGAAATGGGTGAAATAGGTAGAAAAAAAGACAAACAAATTCTTATTTTTCTCTTAGAAATTGGAGACTGTTTCCATTCTTTGCTTCCATTACTTCACATGAAGATGCACCTATGCAAAAACTGTTAAATTTTTTAAAGGATATCTAGGCAAGCAGGTGGTTAATCTAATTTTTATTTCAAATTTTAAGATGTTTTGAAGAGAAAGAGATCCTAAACCCCTTCTAAAACCACTGTCTCAGCTCCCAAGATGGTGACAAGAAAGAGGCTTTTCTATATAGCTAGCTTAGATATAGAATATAACTTTTAGTGGCTTAAGTTAAATGAGATGAATCCCATCCCCTGCCAAGCTGTGCTACCAATTGAAGCTAAATAAACACTCTGTCTAAAACCTCCACTGTGTAGATGAACTGGTGTTTGGAATATATAGGTATCTTTACTATTTCTTCTTCTCACAAATATAATCACTGTACCTGCCAACCTGGGAGATATGTGTATATATATATTTATTTATTTTTATATATATATTTCCCACTTTGTGTCTAACTATCATTACTGCTAGCAGGAGATGTACATGGTTATTGAGAGCAGAATATACCCGAGTTTCAAGTACCTGAATTATTTTTACTTTGCATGGAAATATGATTAGCTGTAATGAGAATTCAGGATTCAATGAAGGTGAGGTGGCTTTATGGTAAGAATTTTGTGCAGTTTTACAATCTGATTAACTTAAATATCTCAACTTATCGCTTTTTCAAGCAGACATAATGGACCTTATTCAATAAGTTTGCTGAATCAGGTGTTACTTTCAAGGAAATATTACCATTTTTCTAAAAATAAAAGATTGCGTTTCCATGTGTTATTATTGGGTTTATTCCTTTTCTTCTTGTGAAAGGAATTTCTGATACAGCCCTGAAATTATTTTATTAATGTTTTTATTTCACTGAAATAAAAAGAGCCTGTAGAACTCGCTCCCCTCTGTTCAAGCTTTCATATATATATATATATATATATATATATATATATATATATATACATACATATATATATATTATATATACATACACATATATATATACATACATATATATATATATATATATAATATATATATATAATGATAGTAGTAATGCAGAGACATTTTAGCTCCCATAAACATGATTTGGCAAAAATAACTTAATTAACAAACCATGGCTTTTTAGAAACCAGGAAAGCCATAATCTTGAGGGCTGAGGCACTGAAGAATGGACCTCCTAAACCTGCTTTGTCGCTAACTCATCCCATTGTTTCAAGCAGCTTGTAACTCCTCTGGCCCAGGGTTTTTATCATTGAAATCCAGGCAGCGATACCTGTATGACAGGACAAGCCTTGAGCTATCTGCTCAAACAGGCTGTGTGAGAAAGCTTATCTGATGTGGATGTTCCAGTGCCCTGTTCGTGCCTCTCCCCATGAGAAGGGTGCAGTCTTTGTTTTGTGTGCAGAAGTGAGATGAGGTCTGTGGAAATGGCCTTGGGACGGCTGCGTACGGGCACACGCTGGGCCCGCTTTGCTCCTCGGGGAGCGCTGCACCAAGCATAGCAAGGCAGAGCTGGCAACACTCCATTTTGTGATTGTAACAATTCAGGGTTTTTCCTAGGTGCAGTTTTATGCTCAAAATGCGACTTAGCAGTCTCAAGTAAAAAAAACCCAAAACATAGTCTTAGGAAGACCACTCAGGGTTTTGTTTTTTGGGGTTTTTTTTTTCATTTTACACATATTGTGCATATGTATACACACACACATTTGTGTGTATTTGAAACTCCTAATAAAGAAATTGTCCTTTCTCATTCCCATGTTAAATTTTAAACTCAATACTTGCCATGTTACCAATGTAGGAAGGTATGAGGAGCCAAGAAAGTGTCTTCCATGTGTGATGACTTGTGGTATGCTGTGTTCAGCTGCATAATTGTCTGTCTGAGTAAACTTAAGCTGCTTAAACAGTAATTTTCCAGTCTAAACCAGCTGAACCTGAACACAGCACTTCCTCTCATCTGCAGAATATTGTTTAGGAAGGTGTAGTGTACTGTCCTTTAGAAATATTTATCCTTCCCTTCCACTGAGTATACAGGGGTCTAAATGATCATTTTATTTTAAAATTAAGGAATAAGTTACAGTAGCATTGACAAAATGAAACCAGTTTTTAGGTTGCTCAAAAATATTTAAAACATAAAAATTATGTGCAAACTGTAAATATACAGAGAAGTTCTAAATAATAATTCATTTTCAGCCCCATAAAAAATAAGGCTGTTAATGTTATGAAACAGCTATGGTTAATTTTGAATGCCTGGTTTTTTGATAGAAAACACAGATATTGCAGGTGATGGCATGAAACACTGAGATTTATGATGGAGGGTGTGTCATGTATGAAACCCACAGTCATTGAACATACTGGTATCCTAGGCAGAAATACTAGGCCAAACAAATGACTAACATGCTAGGAATGACAAAAATCTGTCATCTCACCCTATCAGCATCTCACCACATTTTTTAGTGCTGTTATTTCATATCAAACAGAAAGCCTATGGAATGTAGAAGATAAAAGCAAAAAAAAAAAAAAAATTGAAATAATAAAATTATTCAGAAAACATCAGGACAGGGCAAAATTGTAGTGAAATTTCTACTCATTTTTCAAGCTGTGATAGAGCTATTAAAAAAAAAAAAAAAAAAACACAAACCCAAAACCCACATAACTGAAAAAAATTTGAAACATTGTGACCCTTTCCTTCTTCTGCGTGTACTGTACAAAAGATTGAATTCTGTACTCCACACTCCAGTTTTGTCTGGGCAAGTAGGAAAGATCCCATCTGGACATCACTCACCAAGCAGCACTTTTTACTGATGTGTATAGAACGTTGGTTGTGCCACTTAAGTCTGTCAATTCTTGTACTATGTATCAGAAAGAAAAACTCATCTGGGACTGAAATGATGAAACCACTGAAATGCAACACAGAATGAAGAAGTTTGAAAAAAGCCAAGAAGAAAGTATTGTGGTGAGTGCTTTAACTGCAGCAAGTGCCAAATGGCAACATGACTGAAACAGTTTAGAGATCATTCCGTGACTCTTGGTGCTTGAAGAAGTTTAGGGGTATTTTGGACTGTGATCCAGAAAGTCATGTCTTATTCATATCTAGAGAAGCCACCAGAGCTGTTCTGCCCTCACTTGCAATGCTGCTGTTAGCCCCACCTTTTGATTTCCTTCACCCAATTATGTGTTTTCCTTTGTCTCACTGCCACATATATTGAGAATTTTATTGTTGCAAACAGTTGTCATCAAAAATGATGATTTGTGGAGCATTTGGTGATATTCAGGGTACTCTCGTTGTCCATTTTGGAGTCAGCCATAGCCTGTGAAGCTTCATGCACGTTTGGAGAAAGTCACTTTCCTATTGTCCCTGTGCCATACACACATATAGATGTGTATATGTTTTTGAAAACTAGAGCTTTTAGTGATTGGCTCAGCTAACACCATCCTTAACAAGCTTGTTTTAGTCTATTACTTCAAATTAATTTTTTAAGACTAGAGCATTAGAGAGGATGTCTGCTGGGGCTACAGTTGGAAAGACAAGTCTGAGGACTAGTTTATGAAATAAAAACAGCACATAAGGGAAGAAAATTGCCTAAAGGAAACATACTGCTGTTCAAGGCAGGCAAGAGGTGGGAGGCAACCTTGTTAAAAAAAAAGCAAAAACAAACAAACAAAACCCCAAAATAAAACAAAAAATCTGGGAAAAATGTCCAGATCCTCTTGAATATCCCAAACTGAAACTGAGGTTTTGACAATTTTAACCTATCCTACACATTTTTCTTATGGTTGGCATCTGAGAATTGCTGATAGGAAACTATCAAAATTTGCAAATGTTTAGGGTTTGCATCCTTCCTGCTGACAGAGATACACTGGGGAGGTGAGGCACAGAGGGTGCTGCTGTTGTCTCTTTTGTAGCTGCACCCTTTCACTTCATACATCTGGTATGGGAAATATAATTTTGAGTTCAGCTTGGTGCACCCATTGAACTTTGCCAGTCAAATTCCAATTTCCTGAAACATTCCCTGAAGTGGAGAAGTTCTATTTGTAAAATAGAAAAGACTAAGAAAGCAGATAGACAAGCAGGAGGCTGTTATAAACACTCTGAGACTATATACTGGTTCCTTTTCTTCCTTTTCCTTTTCCTTTTCCTTTTCCTTTTCCTTTTCCTTTTCCTTTTCCTTTTCCTTTTCCTTTTCCTTTTCCTTTTCCTTTCTTATTTTTGAAAGCTCACCTTTTAAGTAATATCTACAAACTAAATTATTATTTAAACCAAAAATTCTTCTGTGGCTCAAAGTTCTGGAGCTTAATGGAAACACTGTTCAATATCATGAGGTTGTTGGGTTTTTTTAACTTTGTTGGGCACATTTCTGGTCATTTGCCAGGATTTGTTGAGATCTGAAATATTCAACTTTCAAATTTACACCTTCATCCTCATGCTAAATTTGTTTTCTGTCTTTAATAAATTTCTCACTAATTTAGCTAATATGCATCATGCATGTCATTCTTACCAGATTAAAACCACTAATTAAGACTGAACAATCATTAATATGCCCCTCCTGGGTAACTCTATTCTGGAGCAAATTACAGGCAGTTTGAACTTATATTGTCAAAAATTAGATATGAAATCAGATGCCATCAAAATGACCAAAACCTGGTAAGATTCCTATTTTACTCTGACAAAGAAACACTCCTAGAAAAACAAAACCTGTGAAGCTACAGCCATCCTGCAGGGTGCAATCCTCTGTGGGAGAATCAGACAATCAGAGGAATCCCATATTGGCTCTGTAGGTTTGTGCATATATTCACACATGTAGAGTTACCTTAAATGTGTACTTCTCTCTCTCCCAAAGGTAAAATGGGAATAAATCAAACAGTTTGCAGTCAATTGAATGATCTTTACATTTAACTCTTTCTCTTAAAAAAATGCTGTGTTTAAAGCAGGACAGCATTATTATTTTCCTAAACATATTTAAGGAAAAAAATGCTGAAAATCGACATTTTATCAAATTTTTAAATTATGATGGACAATGTAATTGCTAGTAAACATCCTCTTTCCAGATACCTCCCAAAAAGATGTACATTTGTGGATACAAAATGTCATTGAAATGCTGAGAACAAAAATACCTCAAACTGCTCTGTTGCTAGCATAGTATGGCTATAGCAAAACACATACTAGTGAGTTGGAATCATATCATCCTGAGCATCTGCACTACTCCTCCTTGGAGAGTGCATACTAATCATCTCTCTTCATGGTCAGTAACCACATAAGGACAACACCAGACGATGCCAGTGGTTTTGGTCCTGTAGCATTTATATGCTTTCCTGCAAAGATAGTCATGCCAGATAATATTCGTCAACCTTGTCTTTGGTCTTCTCTCTTGATTGAGGCAGATGTTTATTTTCCATCTGCACTATATGTCAGTGCAACTGCAGCCTTCATCTGGCAAAGGGTGCCTGTAATATTATGAGGCCATCACATAAGCTGCTGGAAAGATTACTCTTGTGAATAAAATCAGTTTATGGCTAAAAACATTTATTCTTCATTTTGATAAGCCCTTAACAAATGAAAATTTGCTTCCTTACACTTTTGCCAAGCATAGGACCATGTTTATTTCTAGCTATATGGGTCACGAAGGATTCCCAGCTGTTAGAGAGAGTCAGTTGTGCATTGCTGCACTCAACAACATCTGTTTCACAAAAACAGTATCCAGCTTTTAGCGCTCAAATGGAGGTTATACCATATGCCAGCAGACCACTTAGTTTTTACCTTGGGAACCAACTTTACACTAGTCAAGGTAACAGAGGAAGTACTGAGTATTTAAATGCTACCAGGCTTCAGTCACATCTTCATGTGCTCTTGTCATTTCCAACTATATATAGTAAAATTAGTTCCAAGCACATACCGCAAGCTGTTCCTCTGTTTAATTATTAACTGGAAGAAAGTTTGTTTGCTAAACAGTTGAAATGTTTTTTGTGATAGACTCTGATGTTGAAAGTGGTGCCATAAGATGCTTCTGCAAATACAGAACCTTGTTAAAATGTCAAATAATATCAGCTATCAACAAAAGCAGATCAGGCTGAATACCCTTTAACTACTGAGCAGGATGTTAAAAAGCCATACTACCGTGGAACTCTTCAGAGCCTCGCAAACCATTCAAAATGTCTGGCGGTGTTATACTACCAGGATGGTTTCGATTATGATTTATGTTGTGCTACCAACTGTCTGCTTTCCTCTCATTTGGTTTTAATCACTTAATGACTCTCTAGAAATAAAGTTTTAAAAATATGTATTTTTGACAGCAACAGATAAATTAGGTTAAAGGAAATGTTTCTGATGGGTGAATCACTCTCTCAGGAGAATACCTAATAATTTTATGCCCTTAATGGAAGCAGGAGGACGGTTGTTCGTGGTAAAAATTGCATAATATTGTAATGCATTCTGTGATACAGTAAAGCAGATTTGTTTGCCAATGATTCATTTCTATTATAAATGTTTTGTTGCAAAATACATTCCTTAATTCAAAGTAAGGTGTTTACAATAACACATGGATTAAATTTGGTATGTACTCCAGACTACCTACAATATTCCCATTAAAACTGATTCTACCAAATCATGTCACTGAAAATGTGAATTATGCCAGTGAAATAAATGAGTTAGATTCTGTTAACACAGACAATATTTCCTTCTATGCAATTCAGTTGACTGCAGTGGCATTATTCTTTACTGAAATAATGCAAAGAGCCAGTCGTGGTGCTACAGACCAGTTTGCTCCAAGTCCCATCCCTAGTTTGTAAAACTTAAGAATAACTAGAGTCAAGATGCACTAAGAAACTGCTTATATCTATCTCTCTGCCATGATATAAACAAGTAAGTGACAGATTCATATCACCAAATAGGTTTTGTTCTGACAGCTTTCAGGAGAGTAGTAATAAATTCACTTGATCCATTGTATCTCTTCTGTGAACATCACATGTACACAGTGCAAGTTGCATCTGGCTTAGGCTTGTCTCCTTACCTACCTTCTGAGCTTTGCTATGGACATGCCTCAAGCTCCTCTGGTTCATTTCTACCATTCATGCTTTTATTTTGGATGCAAACGATGTGGTATTCACATGCCGATAAGGAGTTTACATTCTGATATGCAGCAAGGTATAGACAGAAAAGCAACCCCCTCCAATAAAAGATGCTCTAAGTTCCATACTACAGACAATGCAAGAACCTGACAAATCCATGCTTTGGGAAATGGGTCAATAAATCTACAAAAGAAAAAACAAAATTCTAGGTATGCCAAGACATAATTTATACTAAGAATTCAGGGGATTTGTTCCCAAAAGGGACACCAACAAGAAAGAATTCCAGGGCAGATCATGACCTTGGAGGCTGCATATTTATGAATAGGATGATGTGACCTCATGGTTTAATTTTCATATCCTTTTGCAAAAAATACATATTGATGCTTTGGAGAAACAGGATTGGAAGAAAAATAAGGTTGCCTAGTTTTTAGATTCAGGCTAAGTACATGATAGATTGAACATTTTCCCAGATAGCTAGGTCCAAAGCAGTTTAGCAAAATTAAAATCAGAGAAGTGACATCCATTTATACTGCATCAGGACTTGGTCTCTAACTTACATCATCTTTGTTGTTTTTTTTTATTTATTTTGCTCACTGTGGTCAGGTATGGAACTGAGCTACACCTGCAAAAACATTTACTTAAATCATGGGTGGAAAACTGAGTTTTCAAACCAGTTCTCTGTTTCCAAACCTTTAAGAAATCATCCAACTAAGAATAATTTACTCAAAGGACAGTATGAAGCACTTCATGCATTATAAAACCCCAACAAATCCTTGAAATCATCAGTTCTATTAATTTATGATGGAAAAAATCCTCTTTCCTTATATTATGAATATTCTTTTTCCTATCTTCATCAACATTTAGTTCTTTGGGACGTTGATGCCCTTCTGCAAGTGCGTTCATGCCTGTGTTTGGCTAATTCTGTACTGCAAATAGTACCAGTTTAGTTTGTTCTTTCCCCAAGGGCTAAAAATTACTGAGACTTTGGGTTTCTCATTTTCATCACCAGTAATTGTCTAAATAGTCACACCCTCCATAAATTACAACAAGGGGTTTATTTTAAAATAAAGTGACCTTTGCAGACATGAATGGCACACTTTCATACTTTAGAGATTTCATCCTAGAATGCACCTTATTTTCCAAAGAAGATGGGAAGTGCTAGTGTTTCCAGTCTTAAGTTTTCAGAAAGGTAGAAGTTGCTGGAAAATTTTCCCTTCTATTCATTATTATTTGGCATCCAGCTCAGTTTTGAAGTGTAGCCTCTTGCTCTTGGGAAGCAAGATGATTCCTGGGGATGAAAATAATGTGGGAACATCTAGGGTGCTGTGAATATTGCTTTTCCAAATGAAACAAAAGCAAAAAATTGTTCACTTCTCAATCTATGACCTTATCACAGATTTCTTTGCAAATATTTCTGACCAATCATGTTGAACTTATAACAGTAACCCTGTACAGAGAATATACGGAGATGCTCCTGCACCATTTGATTAGACAGGAAAGCTGATTCATTCCAACTTTGCTCTTTCCTCCTAGTGAATCATTGCCAGGAACAACTCTTTGTGCATCTTTCCAGACCCTTCATTTCCACAGCACATCTGTAATACAGCCTTGCTCCCCATGAGAAGAGCTTCATGGGTACTTTGAAAGCCCATCTTTGGCCTGGAGTGTCTGCACTGCTGCTGCTGTCAAGCCACAGTGTCTTCACAGCTTGCAGCTATAAAGAGACACTTTTCATTTGTCATCAGTAGACAAATGAAATGTGTAGACAAATGACACAAAATGCCGATGTTGAATCTGTGAGTGTCATCGAATCCTTGGTCCTAGGCTGCCATTTTTCAGAGTCCAGCCTACTTCCCACAGCCGCAGCAGGTCGGCAGGAGGGCAGTGGGTGTGTAACATTTCCAGGACAGAAGGGTAAGACAAATTCTTGCTCAACCTTTTGGTGGTTCCACTGTCCCATTCTATGCTCTTTATACATTTCATCTACAAAATCAATGATGAGTGGCACCATCTGCTTCTGACTCCCCATTAACCTTTGGCCATCTATTCTTTTTACTATGGTTTTGTACTTTTGCTTCATGAACCTATCCCCTCTTCCCCATTTAAAACTCTACATTGGTTTTCTTTAATCTCTCCCTAAGCCTACAAGTTTGGTAAGCAATTCTGAACAAAATATATTAAAAAAAAAAAAAACAAGCTGGTTTTCCAGGTGGGTTTTCCCAAGCTCTCACAGCTCCCATTCAAGTAAAGTTTTTACAGTTACATCTGTGCAAACAGTGAAAACAAATACAATGTAATGGCACGGAGCTGAAGGAAGTTAAGTGCACCTCTCCACCTGCCAAGGCCCAGATGTGGGAAATAACACAGCACAAAGATCCCAAATACTGAGACACAGCAAAATTATTGCTACAGAAGGCCTTGGTACTACATTAGTTTAATTTCTTAAAGCATAATCTTTTCTGCAACCATTGTTTTCCCATTCCTGCTGCAAGCAGTTTTAGCACCAAGCATGAAGTAAGATTTATAAGATCTCTAAAAATGGAAATGAGCAAAATGTTTGTCTGCAAAGAAGAATGTCCATCATTAAGAGAGACCATAAGGAGAGACGTTTGCATCTATTACCAGAGACAGGAAGGACATAACTTACAGCAGGACTTACTGCCTTACAGATTTTGGATGTTTACTAAGAGCAAAAAAAAAAGTCTATTTTCTGAAATTTTACAGATTTTCTAATCTCCATCCAGTCCCCAAATGAGGCCAGTAACAGTCACTCTCAATATTTTTCTCTTCATAAAAGCCTCTTCTTTACTATCACTAAGTGATCCCATGTGGCACATAGAGGCAGTGTAGTTTCTTAAAGATGTTTCTCAAATAGAGAAATCCCCAGTTAGTTCTAGACACTTGTATCTACCAGACAGGCACAAACTGATAATAACTAGAGAAAGAGAAAGCCTGAAAAGCTTCTGGGATGCATCTCCTCATACTGGGTCAGGCCACAGTTAATTCTACCCAGTATGTGTTCTTTAATAATGTATGACAATGCTAGAGCATGCATATCTCAACATTACCCTTAAACACACTCCCATTTTGGGCAGTCTTACGTACCTTATGGGCTGGACATGCCAGCCACATCTTTCCACTTAAACAACCCTATTTTTATACCCATGTACAGAGTCTATGACACCCTTGAAATGAGCTCTACAACTTAATTACCATGTGACCAAATAATGTCATTTTGTTTTGCTGCCTGGTGATGCACTTTTTTTGATAATGGAGAGAGGCAACTACTAGTTGTTCCCAGTTCTTCATCTCCATGATGTTTGTGACTTTACAGACTTGTCCTCAAACTGTCTTTTTCCAGACTGAGTGGAGTTGACTCTGTTTAATCTCTGTTCATGAAGGAATCCTTTCTCTGTTCTTCTGATCACCCTTTTTACACTCTTCTCTTGCTGTTTCTTCATATCCTTTCTGAAATGGAAGGAACCAGCAGCATGCAGAACTCATGGGACACACAGGGATTCACAATTGCATAATGATCTTTCTGGTTTGTTTTCAATTCCTTTCCCAATATTTTCTAACAATCTATATGGGATTTTTCTACCACCTCTGACTAATAAGCTTAAATCTTCATACCCACAATGAGTGAGGATTGCTTTGCTGAGCAGTAATAGCTAAATGAAAGCATCTCACTGTGTATGCATAGTTGATGATTTTCCCCCTGTGCATTATTTGATGCTTATGGATATTGAATTTATTCTGATATTGAAATTATTCTTAGTCATTCAGTACCATGAGATGCTTTCATAACTCCTTGTAGACATTTACTACCACGAATGATTTTGAATCATCTGTAACTTCGTCACCCCTCTTTCCAGATTATTTATAATTCCAAAAGAAAAAGCTTCTTCTCCAGCCTCTAGAAGAGACTCCCTGCAGGACTGTCATGGCATTCTCTCCTCATTGGGATTCTTGATACTTCTTTCTACAACTTGTTCCTTGTACAAAAAAGTTCCAGTACAAGATTCTGTGTGTCCTCTTCTAGAACAGCCATCAACACAGGGAATTCACCCAGATTTTTTCCTATAGCATTTTGATTCTTGACAGCTCTATTCATATTTGAGTAATTTCTCAGCCCTCAAAAGTTGTTTCACACAATTTCTTCTCTGTTATGACAAAAATTCTTGTTATTGCTTTCATACTTTTATAAAATTGTTTACAATATTTTCATATTTGCTATCTTTATTAGTATTTACATTCACAGTGATAGAATTTATGCTTTATTTTTTTCCCCTTTTCTGAACCCTTGGTGAGAAGAATGATTCTTGCAACTTGAAAAATGTCTCCTATTCCTAACTGCCTTTCCTACTGTGTTCTTCTTCCCTGATTCTTTTCCAGACCTTCAGGACAACTTATGTCTTGGTGCACATAAGTTTGTTTATAAGCTAACAATTACAATTATATAAAGAATAATTCAGAAAGGCAGGGAATCTGTAGAGCAATAGGAAAGTAATTGACTTATAAAATTACAAAATTGCAGCTGTAAATAAGAATGTAGATAGTATTGTAATATACATGTTCCTTTTAGAAGCTACCAACCTCTGGATGAATGGAAAAGAGCAAATGAAAATATAAAAATGCCTTGCATTTACCTTGTGACAACATAGACAGTTTACATTGGCCAAATTAGGATTGGTGATAAGGTATCCTTGGATTTCTGTAGGAAAAATTCTGTTTGATTTTTCCCAAGTATTTACTACACTTCAAGTATTATCAAGGGGAAATTATTTGTTGGGCTAGAAAGAATGAAATCCTGTTCTCAATAGAAATAACTTAAAATCCTAGACTAATTTTTTTCTTAATTTATACTAGTTGGAACAATTGGACACAACAGGTGCTT
The DNA here is from genome assembly GCF_023055355.1 of Agelaius tricolor. Lineage (NCBI taxonomy): Eukaryota > Metazoa > Chordata > Aves > Passeriformes > Icteridae > Agelaius > Agelaius tricolor. Next base: position 60,467,484 of record NW_027269262.1, on the reverse strand, counting down.
AGATTCCAAGTATAAGGCTTTGTTTCTGTCATGTTAGTTTTTTTAAAAGAGATAATTATCAAGTTTTAATGTAGGTTTCAATCATCTCTGTCAGTAGAGGATAGAGGAAATTGAGGAAATATGAGCAGAAAATGTGTAGGAAAAATATAGCAAATACCTTCCCATAGACACGGATGTGTCCGAGTTATGTGACTCTTCAGTTTGCCCCAACAGCTAACTTACTGTGGTGTTTTTTCTCTGTTTGTTCCTGACTGCATTTGTGAACCTTTTGTGCTTTTCCTGTGATGATAGAAAAGTTTCATATATGACAGAATAGTGTTTTAACTTTTCAGCAAGAGATTAATATTCGCATAGGACCATATTCCACAAATAACAAACTGATACAAGAAAGGCTGTTTAATATTGTACCATTAAACGTGCGTTGAAATATGGCCTTATTTAGTGGGTACTGTGGAAGCAGGCAAGTGTTCTCCATTTGTATTTAGCTCAGAAGTGACCCATCTTTGTTTGAAAAAGCAGAATGCTTTAGAGAAAAGGATTGTGTATCTAAAATCTTGTCATTTTCTCAATTACTTTCCTCAATGGTGATTTCTCAGGTGTTGTGGTGGGAGATATTACTGCTGCCTGCAAACTCTGACTTGTGAAATCTCTGTAGGTAGTGATCAGCAACAATTCTGTCACCTGTTTTCTTGGCAATTTTGGAGGATGTTGGTCCTCCCACTGCCAAAAGACTCAAGACTAATGATATTTTATTTATCTTCACCTTCTCTGGAAAGTTTGAGACTGAGTTTTTCTTTCAATCCCCATGTTGCTGTTGTCATCCAAATGAACCTCTAAAGACCCTATTTAGTTGGTGAAAACATTCTGTTTGGGTTTTATTGCTTAATGTTCTCCTGAATCCAGTTTCCCTGAACATTAATGTAATTAAAAATGTGGTCCTTGTTACTTTCTTAGCATAGGTGTAAGGGCTGTATAATCTCAAAAAATTTGGACATCTGCAGTAACTGATGTTAATGATGTTAACTGACAGTAATGGCTATATCTGGGATTGTTTTTCTTGGCTTCTTCAGTGATCAAGAGAAAAGGAGAATGTATTTGACCAGTCTTGGACATCTGCTTTGTGATGGGATGGATCACAGCTTGAAAGAGGACATCTCTCTGTCACTAACAAAGGGGTCAAGGCAAAGATCTCGTACATAGAGTCTCCTCAGCAGATATCTGTATGGTCAAATGAATCCCACTCAGTGCGGGCTGACACTATTTCAGAGTTGAAAAGTTTCAATAGTTGTAGAATTTCAGAGATGTAATACTTCAAGCCAACTGAATCCTGGGCAGCATAAAAAGCAGTGTGGCCATCAGGACAAAGGAAGTGATTCTCCCCCTCTATTCTGCTCTTTTGAGGTCTCACCTGAAGTTCTGAGCACAGTTCCAGTGTCCTCAACATAAGGACACAAATTTTGGAGCATCTCCAGAGGAGAGACACAAAGTTGGTAAGAGGACTGGAGCACCTCCCTTACAAAGCCAGGCTGAGGAATTTGGGGCTGTTCAGCTTGGAGAAGAGAAGGCTGCACGAAAGCCTCACTGTAACCTTACAGTATCTGATGGAGCCTACTGGGAAACCAAAGAGGGACTCTTCTTCAGGAGCTGGAGCAATAGGACAAAGAGCAATGGGTACAAATTGAAAGAAGACAAATTTAGGTTCGATATTAGGAAGAAATTTTTCACTGTGAGGTTGGCTAGACACTGAAACAGGTCGCCCTGGGAGATTGTGAGTGTCCCAGCTCTAGCAGTATTGAAAGCCAGGTTGGATAAGGCCTTGAGCAACCTGGTTTAGTGAGGTATCCGTACACATGGAGGTGGGGGTACTAGATGATCCTTAATGTCCATTCCAATCCTTTAACATTCTATGTTTGTATGATTCTATGATTAAAAAAAGCAGCTGAAGGAGAATATACAGTATTTGAAAATCTGTTCTTTTACCTCCAGCTCACTGATTTGAATGCAGACTGAGAGTGCTCACAGTCTAACAGCTGTTCAGTGACCTATGTGACATGCTTTGAGTCTTCAGATTTAGCTTTTCCAAAGTCCTAAAAATAACCTTATTTTTGCTATCCACTTGCTACATTGCCACTGCCTGCATGCTTGGGGTGTTTGCTCAGGCATGTTAAACATACTTTATTTGTACCTCCCTGAAAACAAGCTCTTTAGGTAATTATTATGTTAAATGCAAGAATAAGGGGAAGAATACAGATTTACCTGGTCATGACAGCAAACTCTATTGCCTAGAGCTATTACCAACAAGTAAAGTACCAGTTAGATTAGTGGGAGGCAGGAACTTCCTAAACACAGAATTGCACTTCAGCTCTCCTCTGTCCTGATATCATTTTTCAGTGCCAACTAAGACCTCTGTCCTAATTTTGAAAATAATTCATGGTTTAACCCCAAGTTGCATCAAATTTGTATCTATGAATCCTGCTGACAGCTAAGCTCTTTGGAGACTACACTGACCAGAAAGCTAAGAGTGAAGCTGGGGACACAGTGTTCTCTGTTAAGGGCATCTGGCTAAAGAACAACATCTCAGAGGAAAACAGCATTAGGAAATGTTTCAAAAAGCCATGGGAAAGCCTCTCAGCCTTTCAGCTTAAAATATACAATTTATCTTTGTTACATTTTCATTACACAAGAACACTTTCACTTTCTGCATGTCAAATTCTTATCTGAGAAAGCCATACCCCAACAGAGTTTTGGCCTTAGATGCTTTGGAGATTCCCTGAATATCTCTTTGCACTTTGCTACTACAAATGCCTTCATATAATGCCAGGACTTCTGTGAGTGGTATAAAACTGAAATATACAGAAGAGAGTTTTCCTTCTCAGGACTACAGCCATTGAGAGGAAAGGTGGTATAATTATACCAAGACCTGTTGGTTGAAGCAGATATGAGTGAAAGTGAAGGCAACTGCCAGACAAGTTAGTCAGATTTCTTTTTTCCTCATGGCAAGGCACATGCCAGCCCCTGGTGCTTCAGGTTATTTGGGGAAGATAGTAGTCTTGTTGCATCTTGAAGAGGTTTACATTATCCTCTGTTCAATTTCCAGGGGATGTTACTATGTGCCTGGCAGGACTAGAAGCCAGTAAAAGAATTAAAAATGCAACTTTCCTTGAAACATTAATGCAAAATCTGTATCTGCCTAGTTGAATGCCTAAATTACTTAGGCTTTCTGAGGGTTATATAACTATACATTTTCCATATTCAGCACTGTTTCAAGATTTCCTGAAAAGGCTGTCTATCTGGAGCCCGCAAGACAGAAACATTAATATATTAATAGTATCTGTTTATGTAACTGAGAAAGAAAGCTGCAGAGTGTTATTCAATCAAGTGATATTAGACAAGTCAGAAAACACTTGCAGCACCATTTTAAAATGCTTTGATTGTTAGTGTTTGTAATGCAATGGCATTGCCACTAAATCCCTGGAACATATTCATACCATTCCCATACAGACAACCTGGGGACCCTGTGGGGGTTCAAGGGCTGTTTTCTGTAGGCAGTGAGACTTCACAGGTACTCACATTGGTTTTGTTGTCTTGGGTCTACAACTGATTATTAAAGGAAAGAAAAAGGTCCCTTAAACCCCCCCATTATCAGTGTTATGCCATTCACCAAAGGTTCCCTGCCCTTTCATTAGTGCAGAGACTCACAAGCAGTGAATGTGAAGTTTGTAACAGCTGCAGGGGTAGATTCACAGAGCAAAAGTAGGAAGGAGGAGGTGAAGGAAACTCCAGAAATCTATGTAATAAAAATGTTTCCAACGATAACTTTAAAATAATAACTATGCTGTTCATCAGGCATTACAGCCAATAGCTCATGCTCTGTCCCATTGCATCATGCACTTGCATCCCACTGGTAATGACTTGTTCTTTGAATTGCAATTAACCTATTTAAGACCAATTAAGAAACAGATCTTGAATAGGCCTGCAGTATTACAGCTCAGTACTCACAGAAGATGACAATGATGTTTTAATTAAATATGGGAGCAAAAGGTCTCAAACTGAAGCTTACAGCTAACTAAGCAGCAGTCATTTGGTTACTGAACAGGCAAGGAGCTTTATGGTCTCCTTCCACATGGTTCAGCCTCCATAGCTCTCAAGTTTGCTTAAGGCTAAATAGCTTTCCTAATCTATTATTGCACAGAAGAAGTCCCTCCCGCCCCCATTTTCCAGATCACAGTTTGGTATATTTTAACAGACTATGATAATCCCTTGGTTTTTGCAGGGCAAGAGTATTGCTGATAAAGTGATTTCATTTAGGCAAATTAACTCTGTTAGTTACATGAAAGATTGAACACTGTTATCTTATGCTAGTATGTGCAAAGTCTCATAAGTGCAAAATACACATTAAGGGCCAATTTTGCATGAAAAACTCCTGATAGTATAAGAGCTGGTTAATATTTCTGAATTATTAAGTCTGACAGCATAATCATGCTTTTTTGTTGTTTAGGCTGTTGATACCAGATGTTTAATGCACAATAAAATGTAATAGTGTAATAGGAGGCATTTTAAGGAAGTGCAATTTTGGAAAATGAAGAAACTACTTGGGGTAATTTAAAGCATAAAAACAGATGTTGGAATTTGGAGCCGTTTTAGCTTTACATAAAGTGGAAGCCTTCCTTTATAAACCTGTAGGTATTCCCAATTCTTTTGCTTTTCTCTCCTGGCATTGCTGTGGTCAGGTCTGAGTGTTGAAGTGCTGGCTCTCACCCTCACACAGTGTTCAGCCCCGTGCCTTGGCTGCGGTCACCAGGAGCCTGGTGGGGGGATTGCTCCCTCTGGGACAGGGCTGACTGCTCTGCACCTGCTGGGTGTTTCGCACATGGAGGCCACAGGACTGAATGAAAAGCTTGACTTCAATGTTCTTTCTGGTGTAGTATTGGATTCTAAGAAAGTCTTGCAGGTGTTTTCTGGGACATCAGATTAGAATCTGGATGTGTTACCAAGCCGGTTATAAAAGTTGGCTGAATTTTGACCACATGACGCTTTTGTTAATGATTATAAATTGAGTTTATCAAAAAACCTGTACAATAGGCTAGAACACATATATCTATTTAAAATATATACTTCATTAAATATATGCATATTCAATGAGTTGCACATTAAATACTAGCTTAATATGGAAGCAACAGACAGTAATGAGTGCTGATCAGTATTTTGGGATTGTTGAGTCTAATAACATAACTGTGCTTCCCTTCTCCTTGCTGCTTCTTTTGGCACCAGATGTTTTAAGCACGGTAAAATAGAACCTTAATATTCTCTGTAATTAATGGATGAAAGCACAGAAATATATACAGGCACGTTGTGTTTCTATTAAGATGTTTTCACATAATTTATGAGACAAAACAGATGTTCCTTTAAACAATTTTCACTTGGTGTGCCTGGAATTCCCCTTGAGACATGAGAAGTTATGGGAATTTTTCATGACATAAAAGAGTGAGTTTCATGCTTAAAAAATAATTGTTATCATACACAGCCAGAAACTTTGTCCCAGCAAGAACCATTCCAGTTTGATTACATATCTCTGTGCACATTTCAAGATGTCCAGATCAAATGAGAGAGTTTACTTACAGTAGATTAGGTCTGTTCTTATCTCTTACTATTCAACATCTTGTTTTGTTTTCTTTTCTCCTTTATCTTTTTTGTTTGTTTGTTTTGTTTTGTTTTTGAAAGTCACTGCTTCTTGTTGCCTCCAGTAAGCTCTGTCAGATTCACTTTGACAACCATGTGAACACAACTGGTATTGCAACTGTCTTCAGTGGCTCTGATTTTCAGAGAACAGCTGCTGAGAGCTTTCTAATGACTGGGGGTTTCTAGGGCTTCACAACAAAACCACCCAAAAGAAAGCATCCAGATAGGCCTTTGATCAAATAGGGTTTGGGTCATTCACTTGATGGAACAGTGCATTACATCTTCAAAGATCTTGCAAGTATTTTTCAGCAGAATATCTTTCACAAGTGAAGAAACTATTTTCAACCCATGCAAAAATGCGGAGAAAATGAAAGAAGGCAGTGACAAGCTGCACAAATAGAAGCTAGGCTCGAATCAGAACTCAGGGCTCAGATATTCCATGAGATTCTTTTATGTTTTTTATTTATCTGAGCTGAAGGGCAGTAACCATCTGTGAATACATGCTTAGTCCATGACAAAGGTAAGGTGAAAGAAGAGGCTTAGATTGTACACAACAATGTTCCTCTTGTCAACAGTCTTCAAATCCCATGTTTAGGCCTCTCCATCACTAGTTATAAAATACATAAGTAGCTAATTAATGTATTTGCTATAATTTGCTAAATTAGGATAAATTTTCATTGACCTGTCTTTTCATTACTGTTGTCTCCAAGCTTCAAATGACATGACCAAAGGCTGGTGCCGTGTGGTCTAGATCATCAAGCAGGACAATGGAAAGATACTGAGGGTTACTTGGTCAGCACTGTTCCACAGCAAAGATTCAGGGACAGATACTGGATCTAAGATTGCTCCATCATCTAATTTCAAATTAAAACAAAGTTGCCTAATCTTTCATTGCACAATCTGGTAATATGTTCTGTAAACAGATGTGTAGTAGACAGCTGTTTTGTTTAACAACCAACTGAGAAAACCAGACTCTGGCATGTAGTAAATAAACAGATGAAATATTAGCTTTTGAATTGCTTCTTTCAGGAATACCAGCCTGAAAGTAATGGTGGAGCCATGTGTCTTCTCCTTTCTCTTTTGGAAAACAGGTGAACTTCTCTGTTGCCAGCACATGTAAAAGGAAAGCAGAGGCCATCCACTCTCCAGTCTGTACACCCCTAGTTTAGCTTATACAAATATGATTTTAAAAAGAAAAAATCAAAACTGTGGAGTTTTGGTGCAAAACTACACTAATTTGTAAACATGAAATTTGTAAACATTAATTGCAGGGAGAAGTACAAAGAATAATACCCTCATTTGAACCAATAACACTCACCTCTCAAAATCCTACTAGTTCACCACAGGATTGCAGCAGTTTTTCCTGCTTCCAGTCACTTAGCAGGGTCTGGTTAGGTTTTATGAGAATTTCAGTTGATACATTTGGGAAATTCTCTTTTTTATTTTTTCTGGGGGAAAAATTAATGAAAAATTCATTTCTGTATGGTTTTGTGGATTTAACATTTGCTTCCCTCATTTTTAGTAATCCTGGATAGGTAGAATGTTGGAAACATCCTTCTGCTATGCCTCCATATGGCCAAAATTAAAAATGAACAGCTGTCAAAAGTAACTTACTATTTAATGAGGAATCAGAAAACCAGGAGAAAAAAAATATAGTCTTTGTTCTTTTTTTACAATACATACTTACTTCTCCTGGCAGACTGGTCAACTGAGTAATGTTTGCATTAAATTGCATGACTCCCGAAGCGTCAGTGAATTACATGAAATTACCAAAACAGTTGAAATAAATATTTTTTGAAATTTTTACACATTCATATATATATATATATGTGTGTGTGTGTGTGTACAACATAGTAACTATTTAATATGATAAAGATTCCCAGTCCAAAGTTCGGGACTGCTGGAAATAACTCACACAGGGTTACTGTAATAAGGAAAATTCTTGAAAAGCATGGAATTTTTTCAAATACTTTTCTCTCTCTTTTGAAGAAAAAAAATAATTTAAAGGAAAAAAACAAACCAACAGTCTTATATCTAACAATATGCTCCATGCAAATCAATGGGTTACGATTGAAACTCCCCTCAGGAGCACAGAACACTAAAAATACTTAGCTTGAAACTGAATTGATGATGATTCCTTTGCTTGGAGAAGCATGTCAGTCCAACATAAGTGTTCTCTGCAGCTTCCCTAACCCCAGCTGTACTTTTCAAGGATACAGATGACTCTGATGATAAGCCAGGCTGGCTCTACAGAGCACTTTGTTCATTCCCCAAAAGATCTGCTGCTCGAGGACTTGGTGTCAAGATAATTTACCTTGCTTTGCTTGCTATGCCCTGGGAGACTGAAAAGAACTCCTGCTCCCAAGAGCTTTCATAAGAGATGTGTTTTTTAAAAGTCTGTTTAAAGTCAGGTGGTTTTGTCTGTTTCCCTGCAAGAGGACTGTTCCTGACAGTATTTATTTATTTCCAGAAGGTTTAGGTCAACGTGCCTACTGTATTGATCATACAGGCATATCCTGATCTCAGGCTGGAGTAAAGCAGATGAAATCATTCCAGTTTTAAACTAGCAAAATGATGCTTAGAATACAGTGTATAGTTTTGTTGTATGTGAGTTAGCCTTCTCACATTTGCTTGGAGAGCTACAGCTGGGGGAATGTGAGGATTCTTTTATTGTCATAATTTGTGCATTGCACACAGATTCTATTTCACTGTTTTCGTGTTGTTCATATAGACACAGGCAGAAACCACCATGGAGGAAACCCTTCACAAAAATTAAACTTCCACATGTCTCTTTGATTGTAAAGGGTTTAAAAATTAGCATGCTTGAGGATCAGGCATATTAACAAGATTGCAGGCAGTGTTGGTTTAGAAACTAAACTAACTAAGCTAAAATACTAATCAGTTATTAAAAATCCACTTTTCTTTACCAGAACCAAAATTTAATGACAAATCTCTCTCCCTCGGAAAACAAGCAAACAAACAAGCATGTTTGTACATTAAATATGAAGCTGAGGTGAGAGGATAAATTATTTTTGTCAAACTTACTGTCAGGAGGAGGAAGGCACTTTATCGGAGCGACAGTTCAACCAGGTACGAACAAAGGTTGTCTTGTTCAAGAGCAGATTTTGAACACGTTGTTCCAGAACAAATGATGCCATGAGACAACAAAACAAGGAATTAAACAAGACACATAGGAGCAAGGGGAACAGGTAAACAAGTGAAATGGAAGTACAAAAAAACTGAGTGACAATTTGGGGGAGAAGGGAAAAGTACTGCTGTCAATCAAAGACTGTGTGATTCAGTTCCATACTTAAATACCTTAAACTTATTTTGCAGGCATTTACATCTGCTTTTCAGTGTCCACTTGGTGCTTACTGAAGAGCTATGCTGAGTGGAGCCCAGAACTAATGATGCTAGGGCCTGTCCATTCAAGTATAGTTTTCACCATTTACCATAGGGAGTTTAACTATCCGCCTTACCAGTAGACGGATATTAGATTAATACCTATGGATATTCACCTTTGTCCACTGAAACACACTTAAATGATCTTGAACACAACAGGCTGTGTTGAAATGGCAGATGATGATGTGGCAGGAGGCACACTGAGATCTGACACTGGAAGCCAGGCAAATATTAACTGGAGGAAAGGAGTGGATGGAGAAGGAAGTTTTAACCTTGAGAATGGCTGAAAGCATGTAGGAACTCTGTCTCCTTCTCTTCCTCTCCACTCTACACTGAATAAATTGGGAGAAAAATCAGGTGAGGTAGCCTACACTAAAGACACTGAAAAGGATATTATAATGTCCATTTAGTGTGGTTCAATTTACATATGCAGATATATTCCAGTTCATGTATATAGACAAGTCAACCCTTAGAAATATTTGTGTTGGTAAGTATTAAGAAAACAACAACAACAACAAAACAAATCTAATATCATTAATATAGAACAAAAAAAAAGTAGTTTTTAAATCTTAGTGCTATTCCTGCTTCTTATATCTCATTTGCAGCAGTGCCTGTGAGAATAAGGGAATGATACACATTCAGAAGCTGATGGTAAACAGAGAAGATAGTCCTCAAGGTTCTTCATTAGCGAAGAATACATCACATTTCCAGATAGCCCTTTTGCTGAACATGCTAGGCCATCTGCTCATGAGGCTTTTGGTTTCATTTCAGGCACAACTGGCTCCAGCCCACCTCTAGCAGTGAATAAAAAGAAAGTTTCTAAAAAATGAATTACTGTCCCAAAACACAAATCACTTTTTGCAAATGTTGTGATAAAGTTTCCAAGCAATGCAAAGTGGGCTACCATATGTGCAACCTCTGTGGACTGGTGAGGAGGGAGACATTCTCACTGTAGCTCTGTGGCCATGTAAATTTTCATTTTAATATACCAGTATTAAAATCTATATTTGTTCTTCCTTTTTTGTTAGTCGCTACTGGAAAAACGCTTTTGTTCAGTTTAAATATCCAGATTTAACAATTGTTTCTCTTTTTCAAATCAGAATGGTAATTTCAGTAATCCTAAGAATGCAGCAAAAAGGACACAATAATTACATTATTTATTTAGTTACTTATGGACATTTTTTACTGTGGCTTCTTACTTGAAACAGGACCATCATTGACTCAGGATCAAGCCAGAGAGCTGCTCAAAAGCTCCACGGGTGGGATAAACTATTTTCTTTCTACAACCTCTACCACTGCTGCATTACTCTTCTGCTTCCTGAAAACCAATCCCAAGCCACAGCTTGAGTTTACTGTTTGCTTTCAATAAAACAAAACACAAGAGTTTTGTTTTGTTTTGTTTTGTATTATTGAAAGCAAAGCCTGTAAGAACAATTCAAGCATCAGATCACTTGATCAACAAAAGTTGGGTAGAACCAAAGGGACACAGACAGGCTCATTGGAACTAAAGACTTCTTCTGCATGCAGCACTTATTGACAATCCTGTGCCACAAGCATTTCCATCCTGTGAATGGTATCAGAAGGGATTGTCAGAGACAATAAACTACCTGGTTTTGACCTGGTGTTAGTTATTGCCTTTCAAAATGCCATACATCTAAAAGAGAGGCTGACTGAGGCAGTGGAGATTTTGGGGATCAATACTCTGCTTGTCACAGGAAAGACAGCGGGGCACTGCTGGGTCTGTGCTGTTGAGTATTACCAGTAACCTGTCTTAAAAGGCATTTCCTGAGTGTTTTGGCAGACTAAGCACTCACTGCTTTATAAGTTTACACCAAAAAAATTGACATAGGTAATTTAAACTACCCATATAGAAATCTGTACATAATTAAAAATGGCATTTGTGATTCATCAGTGGCCTCCTGATACTTGAAGAGCAGGTGTTTTGTTGACATTTTAAGATCAAGATGATCTTTGAATTTGAAATTCTCTCTCACTGCTATAGCCTGCTGACTGCCAAATTGCAGCACTGAGGAGCCTTTTAGCAAGGGAGGAGGACAGTGCAGGCTGGCCTTAGGAAAGACACTTGTTTTGACTGGTTTGAGTAATCTGGAATCTAGTTCCATGTTTTGTTGAACCTATATTACCTCTTGGTCAAAACAAGCACTATCTGTGCTAGGCAGCTGTTTGTAGAGGTGTAACATCAAATAAATTAGTGGACTTGGACTGCTCAGTCTAAGCTGAAGAACTGAGGCTCTTGACTCTTTGGATCAGTCTGAACCACCCAGTGATTGAAGCACTTTGTCAGGGAAGACGCAACTCCTTCTGTACAGCACTGTCTGCTGAGATGTGTGAAAAGTCTAGCATTGCTATGACCCATGATATTGCCTTTTCATGGAGAAAGAACTTCAGCCTTGGGTGACACTGATCTGGCACCTTTCCCAAGCACAACGCTGGACCAGACCCAAAGATTTAAAGTGGAGCTGAGGCACCCAGCCCTCAGGCTGGAGCAGCTCTTTGCCAAGATATTAGAGCCAAAATACAGGTACACTGGACTCACATGGCCAAAGCTAAGTGTGACGACAAAAACCTCTCAAGGTGAAGGCTAAGGGTCATGTGTTTAGCAGGATCAGACATTTCTAACTCCAATTATTATTACACATTAACGGGACCTATAAATGCCTATGGGGGGGTCATCAATAGGGTAATAATAATAACTAAGTCCATAGTTACAATACTAAATATTACAGTAAAATCAGGTGTTTGGGAAGGACTACACATTCTCATTGTTCCAAGCAGAAGCACAATATCCCTTGGAAACAGGAGACAGTCTTTACACAAATTATTCTGTAACCAACTTCTGCAAGGATCTAGTAGCTTACACTAGATTTTGATAGAAATGGCTTCCTAAAAAAAAGAATGGGCCACTTCTGATGGCCAGCATGATGATATCTACTTTTCAGAGTTCTGGGTCATGGTCCCATCCTGGCAGAGCTGTATTGGAGACGAGAGAGAGAGAGAGAATCCCATGCATACCAGATGATGAACAAAGTGATTGTTGCTCACTCCATTTGCTGTCATCTAGAGATTATACATTAGTCAGAAAATGGAAAAGTTATTTGAGGACACTTCCAACACAAGTCCTTATTTTCATATCTACAATAAATAACACTAATTGCTAAGCAATGAATGAGTGACAAGTACCTGAGTTATTCACATCTAGGTGCAATTTCAGAGTGTCTTTTCTCCTGTCCACTTCATGAGACAAACAGCTCACTTGAAGCTCAACATGTTGCACTGCTAATAAATCACAACATAAAATGCCTTGATTTAGTGTCAGTTAAATTTATTTTTAAAATATAAGTGAATTGACACACTGAATTTTATTTAGTACTTTTTTTTCTATAATTTCCTATGTTTTTTCATATGAAAACAGTGTAGAAAGATGGATACTACCGTATGGAGCAAATATTTGCCTAGTATTTGACTTTCTGTAAACTTTTAAGGGCAAAATTTTATGATTCAGAAAAGAAAAAAATACTTAACAATTCCTGCACATATTTTACTGCTTTCAAAATTGTTGAGATAGAAACTTACAAAGGTATCAATTTTAATAGGTGTTAGAATAATATGCCATTTTCCAGAAGATGAATAATTATACTATTACACTTTTCTGCTTCATGAAGATTTCCCCTGACTTTAGTAGGAATTCTAAATGTGAAAGACATATAGGCTCAAGTCCTTGGTGTTGTTCTCAGTGCTGAAATAGTATCTGTTAAAAGAACAAAATTTCCAGCAGATGCCTCTCAGTGTGTCATTGAACTTCAAGAGTCTCTCAATTTGAGTTCAATGAGACCATTCAGGCTTTTAGAGATAATGATAGTGATACATGGAATGAAAACCAACTTTTTTCTAAAACATATATATAATGAAAAATAGAACTTAATAATTTACAGAATTAATTATTTTATTGGGATATTTAAACAAGTAACCTAATATAAACAGGTCCTTTAAGCAAACATTTTTTGTTCTACTCCAAAGGCCAAGCACTGGGTTAGAAACCTAAATGGAAATAGAAGTAAACTCTAACTTTGAGAGAACCTCAAGAAGCACAAAGTTATCAGTTATTCAGTACCACTAATTAGGTAGTTCCTTTACTGTTTAAAAGTAAATTGTAATTTATTTAGGAAAAAATGCATGGAATTCTAAGGATAATTCCAATATAATACCACAGAAATGTAAATAGGTGTCAGCTAAATTTCAGAACAGAAGTGAACAATGAATTCAACAGAAAATTATCATGGTATCATTATATTTTCAACCAGCCTCTGTCCTATAATATAAAATTGGTGATAGAAAAGAAAAGGCGATAAAAAAGTCTGTAAGTTATCAGGAAATCAAATGGGAAAGACTTGTTTTTCAATTAAATGGGATCTTTTCCAAAATAAGGAAAGTAATATGATAATTTGTATTCTGAACATATACAAGTTTGAAATTTATAAAGGCCTATTAAATATATCTATCCATTTAGTGCTTGTGAATACAGTACAAGGGCATAATGGATGGTGGGATGGCACATCTTTGAAGCTGATGCAGCTGGTTACTACTGACCTTCACAGGTTCTCCTGCTACAAATGCTGGAGCAGTGATGCTTTTCTCTGGAGTGATGGGAGAGAAAGGAAGTCACAGCCCAAAACACAGCTCACCTAGAAATTAAAACTAGGGAAGGTGGGCAGGAAGATACCATTGAGTTCTGGGTGTTTCTGGAAGCAGAGGGCAGCTGTGATCCCTCTAAGTGTTCAGGGCTGGGTTGAAGGGAGCTCTGAGCAACCTGTTCTACTGAAAGGTGTCCCTGCTCACAGCAAGGGGGTTGGAACAAAATGATCTTTGAGGTCACTTCCTACTCTTTCTAAGATTCTATGATCTACAATCAGAACATCAAACAGAGAGCAAAGGCAGGGAACAGCAGACCTGGCAGAAGAAACAAAATAATGGCTAGAGAAAGGCTTGGAAATGCAAACAATGGAAAACCCCAATTTTAGTCTGAGCTGGAAATCAGGCCTTTGCTCTCTGTAGAGAAAAGGTTTGCATCAAGAAAATGTTGTAACCCATTCACCACCAATTTTCCTTCCCATAAGGAAGAAATGTCACAAGATTACAGATGTTTTTCAAGGAAAACATTTATTTTACTTTTTTAAATACTTCTTTTCTGGTTTGGGAATTTTTTTATTTATTCCCACTTGCTTACATTTATAGTAGCCATTTATTTGATTCATATTTGTGAGCTCCATTTTGGCCTGGTTTTCCACACTCATGTGGGATATGAACAGAAGACTCTGCTGCTTTGGTTAAAACACTGACATCTGCATCTGACAATATATTATTTTGACTCCTCTAGCTTTTGCAGAGTATAACTCAAAGTATGAAATCTTCATTTGAATTAAAATGTGGATAAGTCCACAAAGCAGCTGTGACTGAAGTAAAGTCCAGGGGGTGAGACTGAGTTGTACAGGGGGGGTTCCTCTGTTCAGGAAAACCTGCAGCAGCCCCCAGCCTTGCCAGGATTTGGAAGCCCTCTGAAGCCAATCAGGAGAGGATGGGGCAGGGCCAGGAGCAACCATGGGAGATTTAAATGGTTCCAGGGCGCAGGAACAACCTGGAGTGCGGCACATCAGGTTGCACAGCGGTTCACAAAGGAAGGGCTCCTCTCCAACCATTTGTGTGGAGCCAATAGAGGCAGGAAATGGACTAAGTACCTGGTAAGGAAGAGCAAAGAGATCCTTTTAGCTCCAGTTTAGCATCCTTAGTTGAGGTGTTGTTGACATGCCAACAAGCTCCATCCCCTGTAGCTGCCAGGGTGACTGGCCTGGCCATGTCAGAGGCCTCCAGCCAGCCAGACCTGCTGATGGTAGGTGTAGCTCTCCAGGTCACAGGCTACCAGGAGCACTTGAAGCTTCTTTCCAAGGCTGGGATGACAAAGAGTTATTTTGCAGAAAGCGTGCTGTGTTTGAGGAGCTGTGTTGCAGGTGGAGCTACAGGAAGAAGTGAACAAGCTATGCGGTGTTTGAGTGAACGAGCAAGAGATAGACTGGTTATTTTCAGCAATGCTACAGTCTCAGACTCCCAGGAGTCTTGAACCTCCATTGTGGTGAAGAAGCAGATGGACTCAGAGCCCTGCAGGGTAATTAGCCAAAGGACTGTTAGCCGGGGCCTGATAAAGGTGGAGGCTGGAGGCACATCACAGCATGTACCACAAGAAGGTTCCTTTTTCTCTGAATTTGGCAAGTAGGACTGGTACCTCTTAGAACAGGTGTGGGGCTCTGGACCTAGAAGGCCAAACAACTGATGAGGTATGCATAGATCCTTCTGGGATGGTGAGGCCTCCTGAAACAGCACCACCTGCAGCCTGCATCAAGACGTCCTCTGTTAAGAGGAAAAGAAGGATAGTTGTCATAGGAGACTCCCTTCCAAGGGGAGTGGAGGGTCCAATATGCAGACCGACCCAACTCACAGGGAAGTCTGGTGTCTCCCAGGGCCTGGGATAGGGGATATTACTGGAAAATTGTCCAGTCTACTAAGGCCCTCTGATTACCATCCACTATTGGTTGTTCACACTGGCAGTAATGAAATAAAAAAAAGAAGTCTGAGAGCAACCAAAAGGGACTTCAGTAACAAGGTACACATGGCCTCAGTTTCCTGTTAGCCTATAACAAACCTGGAAAGTAACTGTGGGCATGGGCTGGCTGCATACCTATTTCCAACTTCCCCTTTTAAAGAATTTGTTCTTGCTTCACTCTTTAGGAAGAAACTGAGATAAAGTAACTTCTGAAGTCCCATTTCAAACCTGCCTTAGTGTCTATCCACGTACTGGAACAGTTGATTTAGCAAAAGTATCTATTTAGGATAAAGTCCAAAGTACAGACTCTATGCTACCTCACCCAATTCCTCTAATCACACCACCTCCCATAGGTGTGCCCCATGCATGAACTGGGTTGTCACACATTTAGCAACCAAAACAGTTTTGCTGACTTCAGTCTTTGACAGATTTGCAGCCCAAGATCACAATCTGAGCAACATAATGATGGACCATTAGCCTATGCCCCAGGCCTGCCAAAGGTTTCTGGCACAAGAAGGTACCTACCCCATGAACAAGCTGAGCCTTGCTCATTTAATATCAAAGGAATAATTCCCATTTGGTTTACTTTGAAATGGGCAATTGAAAACTGGTGGATCAGGAGCTGATTCATGGGCAAATTGAAAGTATTCACCTCAAGAATGGGAGGGTCAGTCCAAAATGTCCCAGATAGGTAGAAGAAAGCAACTCCAGGTTTTAATCTGCTGGTGACCTGTGAGATTCTGTATTGGCTTTGAATGAAGCCATTCCCAAGGAGAAGAAACAGTTAAAGGCATAAACATAGAGAATATTGGAAAAGAAAGAAGAAACTTACAAGTCACCTTGAAGTACATTTCATTTGTTTTTTAAAAGTCAATCATAAAAAGTGCTGGGTAATACCAAGTACCTTTGACTTAGCTGATTGCACATTAACTCTAAGGCACTGACTGCTAAGCCAAGTTTTGGACTCTCCAGATATGTTTCAAATTTTTACTATGCTACAATGTTTTACTTTTTGTTTTTCACAAAGTTAGGCTTAATTCAAAATATTAACTATAATAAAATATAAAGCCAAATCTTTTAAATAATATCTTCATGACGTGACTGATCAGCCAGATCACTGATACCCTGCAATATCAGAGGAACAAGCACTGTAGTAAGTTAACAGAACCAAAAGAACACAAATTTAAAGGCATGGTTTAAAAAGCTGTAGCACCAATATATTGATAAACTGTGGTCCAGAAATTACAAATAATAAGAAAAACTGGTTGTGCAGGTGTATAGCTAGCACCTTGGGAATGATTGTCAGCTCTAGTCTAATATAGCAGGATTTAGAAATTGTGTGGCTGAGTCATATTACTCAAGTAACATTTTAAGTCTATGTGAGCTTTTCCTCTTTCAAACCTTATTTGTTAACTGCATTTCTTCGCAGTGTGAATGTTAAAACACAAACATGCATTTGGAACTGCTGCATATCTCCACTTTTTTACATAACATGTAATTTTAGTTGATAATTATGCTGTGTTTCATTGCTAATTAATTTCTATGTAAGCAGTAACTTAGCATTGCTCTTGAAATATTTTCCACTGCACTTTGATCTGATCAGCACTGCTCTACCTTGTTTGGTCTTGCCAAGACAGCTCGCAAGTTTTTGAGTGTATTACTGATTTTATTTCACTTTAGGAGGTCAAGTATCCTGTTTAAACATTTACTTCTATTTTTAAAAATGTATTTGACATATGTATCTGCCCTGTTTTGCAATGGCTAGCATTCATGACATGAATCCTTACTCATTTTAGGGCAACACCCCAACCACTGACTTTATTTGGTTTGTGATAGAGTATTTCCTGCATTTCCCTGTGTGGGGTTTCAGAAATGTCTGTGGGTGGAATCACAGTTGTATGATCATTCTTGACAAACTTGATCATCATGACAAACTTGTCTGGATTTTTATCTTCTTTTTCACGGCTTCTATGTCTAACCATTTGGCTCATATAATATTCTTACATCACAGTCCATCAATAACACACTTTTTAATAGTTCTGGGATTTTTCATCTACAATCTTCAATTATTCATTCTTCTCACTTGGCTAACCATGTACTTTTTGACTTTCTCTTGAAATGTTTCTGTTTGCAACAGGATATTCACCCTACTGCTGATTGTCCTAATGGACAGGACTGTGAAAGATGCATCTTTTATGTTTTCTTTACATACATTCCTTTTTCTCTCCTCCCATCA
Source organism: Agelaius tricolor (assembly GCF_023055355.1). Taxonomy (NCBI): domain Eukaryota; kingdom Metazoa; phylum Chordata; class Aves; order Passeriformes; family Icteridae; genus Agelaius; species Agelaius tricolor. Next base: position 60,449,554 of record NW_027269262.1, on the reverse strand, counting down.
CCTCTCCTATTTTCCAATTGGAGCTATAGCTATGTTCAGTACTCCAGAGGAATGAAAAATGTCCAGATGTTGTTTATATACATACACCTGCCAGCTAACGAGTTAATACATGATATTTGTTTTTATAATAGTACATACACTCTTTAGTTCCAAATATTTGTCCCAAATATTTGCTGCTAGCAAAGACTGCAGTATTCCCAAGGCAAATGAAACTGAATTATAGCATTGAAAAATAAAAACTGCATTTTGAAGGTTACAAAGTCGGCTATTAGAAAGTTTAAAAATCTCAGAATTGTAGGCCTTTGATCAAGATAAATATAATGTAGTTACATTAATTTTTTTGCCATAGTTTTGCCAAAATCTGGATATATAATCTTGTGCAGGGAATACAGCATTCTTCAAAACTTTGTTAGGTTACTCAGTGCATACAATTGAGCACCTTACTATATTGCAAATATAAATCCTGTTTAGGGTACACCAGCATTAATATTTTCATGGATGCTCATCAGCAGGGAATTTAAATGCTGGGTTTTTTTATGCTAAAAGTGCTATGTTCAAAGGGCAAGTCCTTAATACACCACTGTTTTTGTAGCTAGATACTACAGTCATGCATTGCTTTTAATGGGCTTAGCACTTAGGCCTAAGCTCTCAAATTGACCTGCAGAAAATGAAGGTCTATCAGGTAATTAGCCATGGTATGATGGTATAGAAATAATCCACAGAAATAGATGGAATATAACTGTGAAGGAGAATCTTTAGTTAACTTTGCCAAGACAGCCACTGCTCTAGCAGTCATACCCTTGCCTCACCAGGCTTCCATCTACAACAAAGAAGAAGCAGGGGTTCTCCAGTCTCTTTGACTACATAATCTAGGTTTATCTGTAAAGCTCATTTCTAAATTACTTCCTTGTAGACACATGTATATATTAAAGTTTTCTCATTAAAAATCCAGAGTGAAAATGTGAAAATTGTTCCACATGGCATCTGTAACACAGGTCTCTTTTTATTTAGCTCCGAGAACAGGATGCCTCACTTTTCCATAGTCCACATCTTAGATTGCCAGTCTATTTTCTTGCAAAGGTAAAGACTCAGCTTCAGAATGAGTGGAATCAATGGCTTATCTGGTGACATGCTAGCTATTCCTTATTCTCCTACAGTGAATGAGTTTTTTGCCAGATTAGGAAATAACAGATCTCACCTATAACAGAAAGGAAAAGGTGGGCTTGTATGACTTGTGGCACAGATGGCAGTATGGAGAAACAGGACCATGTTTTTTGAGGCTCTGCAATTGCACAAAGTAAAATTGGAGCCAGGAAGACGTAGCATTTTCTGTTGGGCCCTTCTTATCTTGATTGTCTTGCCCATCACTTTTATGTTTTCCCAGGGTCAATTTTTGACCCAAATGCCTTTCTTCTTTCCCAGTAAGACTCAGCCTGCAAACTGTAGGAACCATCTCAGAGGTTTTATACCTAAGTCCTCTTGGATCTTCTCCCCTCCCACACTGCCATTCCCACTCATTTCCTATTCCACCTCTGTTCTTGGATTTCACGTTTGAGTCATATCACAATTCCACATCTTAATCTCTACACTGAGACAGCTGCCAGTCTGTCACATACCTCCTCAAAATCTTTTTTATTCTTACTGTCATCTCCTTTCCTTTGGGCCCCAGATTTCATCTTGCCCATTCATCCTCAGTTTCCCCTCATATGTTCCTAATCCCCCTCTCTTCCCCTTCCTGGCTCCCATTCATAATCTCTTTGTCTATTCAGTTCCTGTCCTCATCCCTATAGACCTCTCACCTCCTTTTTTTTATTTTCTGATGAGTCCATATGTTGCTGTATGTAGCAAGTATGTGTTTGGCATGGCATCCCACATGATAGTGGGAAATGGGACCAAGACATTTGACATGCAGAGACAGATGAATGGGACTTCTCAGCCATCTCAGTGTGGGATCTTGTTCAGAGCTCAGGCTGATCAGCTGTGATTGACACGGGAGGCCATGGGAGAGAGCCTGCAGTGCTGTCTTACAAAAGCATTAAATGCAGATTGGTGTGTGGTTGAAGGAGAGAACACAAAGTGAGAATCAGGTTATTAGTTTTGAATCAAGCAAGATTTAAGAGGTCTGTAAGCCTTTTCGTCCTACACTTAAATCACTGCATTTCCCTTTGCCTGTATTCTAGCAGGAAGGGAGACGGAGAGCAGGGAACAAAAAGGCTTTTAGTTTCATTGCCCTGAATTCAGCCTGATCTCTATTAGCTCAGAGCTTCACTTCCAGAGAAAACAGCTGCTGAGCTAAGAGCTGGAAGCAGACCCAGTTCCAGGGGCATCTTCAGAGAATGAAGCCCCAAAGGTCCAGCAGGTCATTAGAGTGTACAAAACCTCTTTTCTTGTGGGGCTTATAACCTAAATAAATTTGGACAGATTATCTTTGACACAGAGGTTAATTTGTTGACCCCATTTCAAAGTCTAATGCCACTGCCATTTCTCAAATCACTAAAAATGTTACCATGGGTATTTTCTTTAGCATTGTTCACAGAAATACATCAACTTTTTTTTGGTTGAAATAATTCATGCACACTTGAACTGAAGGCAAGAATGACCTTGCAGTATTGCAACTGCAATGGTTATAGCAGATCAAAGCTATAAGCTGTTTAAAATAACCTTTGAATGAGTAGTGCTGGGTGAGTGGAAAAGTAAGTAAGCCTTGTTCCCGCTGTTGCTTATAACACATATGTCACTGGTGTTTCAATGTAGAGAATCTGCTCTTGTCTAAGACTGGGAGTTTAAATCTTTGTGCACATGAAAGCTACCCAGTAGAACAGGCATTTGTCCATGTGCTGCATATAGCAAAATCACACTGTGATGTGTAAAATACTGTACAGATTGCAGTATATACTGTTCAAAGTTTATTTTGAGTCTTCTGCATTTTCATAAGACAAAAAAATATGATCTATATCATCTTACAACATTGGCAGTATGAAACATACACACAGTATGCATTTTGAACTGTAGCATATGTACAGAATGTTCACAATTTAAACAGGAGAAATGTAGCTCAGCATGTATCATCTATCTATCTATCTATCTATCTATCTATCTATCTATCTATCTATCTAATCTATCTATCTTTATAGGCTTATTACCATAGTATTAGGAACCTCTCTGAAACCCTTCCAACTGAAAAGCCCTCCAAGCTTACCTTAAGAATTTTCCATCCCTCCCCCTCTCCACCCCACCCCCAAACTCATAAGTACTTGGAAATGCTTTCACGTCTCTCCAGCCTGCAGCTGTTTCTGGAAGTTTTCTAATACATACAAAGGACACTTGAAGAAATTTGTAAAGGAGCCACTACTACCGTGATGGAACAACAGAAATTACACCCCACCAGTAAGGATAACAACTGGACACATCTGTATCCAGCTGGAGAGTAACATTATCCATTTCCAAATATAACAGTATTTGTATTCTTTCTCCTCACTTATGACCATGCTGCAGCAAGAACTCTATAAAGAGCTCATGACAGCTTGAAACTGAAAATCCCTCCAATTCTTAATAAACTACTTTCCTAACAAGAGACCACATCGCTATAAGCCTAGGCTTGCACCTTCTGAAAATTAAATTAGGTTCCTCTTTCCTGCTAGAGCTTTGTTAAAGGGACCTGTTCAGCCTCACCCTCTTTCTCCAGTTAGCTGCGATGCCAATATCTATGGATACATCTATTATAATTTTAACTGGTACGTTATGTGTAAATATCATCCAGTCGGATTTGCATTGACGTAATTCATACTATATATAAGACATCAAACTTAAATATGTTCTAGCTTCCAGCTCTTTGAGATTCTTTCACTAGTTAAGAATTTAATCCATCCACTTGGACTTAAATGGTTGACACAGAACAGTACTCAGCATTCCTAAGGACTCAAGATGTTTCAGGGTTTGTTCTCTGTGGTGTTTGTGGTGTGGTTCAAAATGGTTTTTGGTGTGGGGGTGGGGTTTTTTTTTATCTGCAATTGACCTGAGACAGTAACTTTCAACAAACATGAAAAGTGCAAACTAAAAAAGATTGTTGTAACCCTCTTCACACCCTTTGGCAGAACTACAGTAATCTTGGTGTTTTGATGTTTTGATTGTGGGTGAGGGCTTATTCTAGCTGCCACAGCTACTTAATTGTATGTGGACATTTATTTCTCACCAAACTGAACTGAAACACTAAATTTTCACAGAAGTCACTTGTAAAATGAGTAATATTTTACTGTGTAATGTCTTACAGTGCAATGCTTTTGAGTTTTAAATTAGTCCTTTTCCATTAATTTAGAGGGCTAGTAAATACAACTAAGAATCCCCTTGGGATTCCTAAGCTGGGGATTTCAAATACAGTTTCCTGCAAGAAGTTCTAAAGAACTACAAGTAAAGCATTAGTTTCTCTTATGGTTTCCCTCCATGCATCATTTTGCACAATCAGGGTGTCTGATTTTTTTGGTCTCAGGAGGGATAGATAGCTGATGGTTTTCAGCAATGTTGCTCAGATTTGGGTCACTTTTAATGTGGGACACACTACTTAGATTTTTTCCTGGTTTACGCAATGGCATTTTAAAATATTTCACTGCAACTAAAAGGAGTGTCTGAGGAAGAAGACACACAGCTCTGATGACTTCAAACCCTCAGATATGCCTCAGGCTCTCAAAAATCATGAAATCTACTAAGGAAGGTGCTTTGTTAAGTGGCTTTTTTATCTGCTAAGATACATTTGGGAGTCTACAATTCTGAAAAAACTTGCAACGGGACAAGTCAGAAGACCGGTGTTCTACAGTTTGTTTCCAAGAAGAAAGGAATATATATATATATAAACCACCAAGCATTGCGAAACATACAACATACGATACTGCATGCGGCTGAAAATGAGCATGAACTTGTCTGTCAGCATTTAACCGAACCACAACTCCAAACCCTGAAGGATCTTACTCCATCTCTCAGTGTTGAATTTGCATTGAAGAGTATCTTACATCACAGAAACATCTGAGTGTACCTTGTACCAAATGGCAGTAAGGAGCGCTAAGGTACTGCTGCTGCCCTGGTATTTTGTTAGTCCCTGCCCTGCCACGAAGTATTGAACTCCCTGCACCTCTTTGCCTCTTCACCTTATCCCAGCTCCTCGCGCTGGGGATCTCCCCATTGCCTGGAATTTGTCTCACACCTCCTCCTTCCTCTCTTGTACTCTCCGTAACACACCAGAGAGGCTGGCACAGTACGAGAACTGGACCCAGTTTCTTCTCATACAGTATTAAGAACCAACCCTCGCTATTTGTTATCATACAGCAGATTAAGTTTTATGAAGCTGTGGGATGTTGCCTTGCTTTTTTACGGGGACACATATCGGGTGTCTGTATGAAAACCAAGCGGAGGTCAAAAGGCTGCCAGAGCTGCTCTGTCCGAGTCTGGCACCGTTCGCACTGGGGACACGCCACGGCCACTCCGCCACCGAGGCCACGTTTGCGGGGCACCGAGACCCTCGCAGGGTGTCGTGACGGCTGAAAGGGATTGAATGGCGGGGAGCACTGAGACGCCCCCACCGTTCCCGGGTCTCCGTCCTGGCACTTTCCGCCGCATCGGAGCCTTTTCCCGGCAAGCCGAAGGCTGGAGCTCCCCCTCCTCCGCCGCCGGGAAGCCGCGGGGGCGGGCGGGCGCGACCCTCCCCGTGCTGGGCGCTCCCCGGGGAGGAGCCGGCCGGGTCGCACCGGGCCCGCTCGCCAAGTCCGGCTCCGAGCAGCCAAACCCAGCCCCCTGGGCTCGGGGTGGGCGGGGAGGGACGGCCGGCCGGGCGCCTCTCCTGCCGGGAGCGGGAGGACGGGCGAAACTTTCCTCCCCGGCGGCGGTGGCGGCGAGGCACCGGCAGCCGCCGAGGCGAGCGCCGCCAGCATGGGCCCCGACACGCTGCCGCTCGGCACCTACGGCGGGGCGGCCGCCGCCGCCGCCCTGGTGCTCTGGGCCGTGTGCGTGCTCTGCAGGAGGAGAAGGTACCGGGGCGGGGGGCGGCCGCCGCATTCCTGCACGGCCGGGCCGAGGGGAGCGGGGCTGCCGGGCGGGCGCGCCGCCGCCGAGCCGCGCATTGGGCCGCGCCGCTCTCCGCCCGCCCCTCCGCTCGGGGCGGCCCTATCAGCGCCCGCCGGGCCGGGGGCGGCGGCCCCCGCGGGATGGCGGCCCCCGGGGGCGGCGGGCCCCGCTGTGGCCGGGGCCAGCGCGGGGGCCGCGGGCGGCAGCTGCGCCGCCGGAGCTGAGGGAGAACCGGGGGGGCGCGGCGGGGGGCGGCGGCGGCGGCTCCTCGCCTGACCTCGGGCGGGGGCGGCCGCTGGCACGTGGGACTCTGGTCTCGCCTCCCGGCGATGCGTGGAATGCCGCGCTCCGAAAGGAGCTGTGCACGTAGCACGTCCCCGGGCAGCTCGGCGTGTGTGAGCACACGCGACGCTGCGGTTTGCTCAGGACCTGCTGCTCCGTGCAGCAGCAGAGCCCCAGAGCGGCCCGCGGCTGCTGCCCCGCGGAGCCCCAGGTGCGCCCGCCGTGCCTGCAGCCGCTGCTGCCGCGGGCTTGCGACATCGGCCCTCGCTGCTCTTCTATCTGTGCCGAGTAGCTTGGGTCACAGACGTTCTAGTGACTTCTGTTAGTGTTACTCATGCTGTTGGCTTTAGTTTATTTCAAGTGTGCAATCTATATAAACTCAAAGAAGGTACACACGTGTTCTGGGACATTTCAAGAAGAACGTGCAGGTTTTTTGATGGAAAAAGAAGCCCTGTGTGAAAACTATACTTTTTGAAAACCTGTTACTTTATATACATTTTCCCAGGTATTTTTCACTTGATGAAGTGAAATGCTTGGCTACCTGAAGCCAATACTTGATGCTCTTCAGTGTCTCTTCTGCAACTGATGAATAAATGTGTGTAAAGGCTGACGGAGGAGGCGTGAAGAAGGGGAGGGATAAGCATTCACTGGATTGTTTCCTTATTTTTAATTCATAAAATGAGATGAGTAGAAAAGAATAGATGTAATTCTGAGTAATAAACTGTTCCTTTTCCTAGTAATTGTAAGTTATTTTGCAAGATGTAGAGAAGCCAATGGAAAAAATAAATTGCACTACTAGTTCCTAAAAAAAATTAGAAGGGCAGTCTGGCAATTTTTAGACCAATATCCCTGACTTTGGGACCATGTATAGAATGAATTGAAAAACATTGAAAGTTTGTGTTTTGATCCCAAAAGGCATCTGAAAACAGGGTGAAGGGTTATTTCCATGGTGTCTGGTTTGGAACCATTATTACATGTGATTTGACTTGCAGAGCCCAATCCATTCCTTAAGTGAGACATCCATCCCAATGTTTGAGTGGGGTCATCCCATAACACAAACTGCTTGACAGAGTAGTCTGCAATGATGCTTCATGCTTCAGCTCAGTTTATGAAATGGACAGATGCTGCTCGACAGGTCACTCCTCCTCATCATCCATGCTGCTCCTCTGACCCTTTGTGAGCTTATTCTGGGAGTTAAACACATAAAACCTATTTTTTTTTTGGCAGGTTTAGTTTGCTGCCAGTCTAGCTCCCTAAAGAACATCAGCACATAAAACAAAAGGGGAGCAGGAAGGCAAATGGGATTGGGTGTCTTTTTAAGGCTAGAAGATATTATACTGCCTCAGCCATATTATAAATTGTGCCTGTCATTAGTTTAAATTCTAGTGCAATTGTAAAAGAATTTTTGAAAATGGAAACAGGCAAAGCTGTTGCTTGTAAAGTTTTCAGCCAGATGTGAGTGGTAGGGAAAAAAGGATCAAAGAACCCATAATGAATTATTTTTATACCCCTTATGGCTGCAGAGTTTTTCAAGTGCAGTTTAGAGTCTACAGAAAAATGGTTTGTGTCACAACAGTATGATGTTATACAGAAGACCTCACAAGAAAGTGTCTGTTTTGTCCCAAAAACCAAACTGCTGCTTGATTAATTAACTACTTGAAAGCCTGTGCTGTTTCTCAGAGAACTGTATAAAGCACTAGCGAGCAAGCAACTGCAAATAACAAATGGTAAAACCTATCAACCTCTGTGTGGTACAGCCCTCAGCAGAAGGTGCTGGTGTTGAGGTACTATCCTGCCCTAGTAAAATGTGCAATTAATTCTCTTTCTTTTAGCATAAAGAAAGAAAAGAAATTATGCATGGTCTGTAGAGGTGCCTAGCAGCAGCCTGTTGATGTTCAGCAACCATTTCTGATCTGTGGGAAGAAAAGCTGTTCTAAAGGTGCAGTGGATTAAAAAATGGGGTTAGAGCTTAGTTCATGCTTCTCAAATTTGGTGCAAGTCTGTGATGTCCCCTTGCTTATCAGTTTATCCATCCCCATGTGTCCTCCACATGGGGAGTGTTGGGAAATTACTCCATAAATAAATGCCAAAGTCAAGGCTCTGTTCCTGGTCATGGATCATAGCCATTTGGACAGAAGAGCAGACAATGTGGAGCTTGCCTATGCTAGAAGAAATGTTGGAACTTCAGGCATGCATGTGCTCTTGCGTGAGTTAATATGTTGCCTTAATGTTGGTATGCTTGTAGCAGTGTGCAAACCTTGTATAGGGGAATGGTTGTGTTTAAGGTACCAAGATAAACTTTACCAGAATGATCAAATTTGACATCTTAACCACAGCCCTGCATGGATTCCATCAAGATTACCACAGTAGGCAAGTGTGTGTATATATAAATGAAGAGCTTAAGTAAGTAAATAAACACCACTAACTTGCACTTCAGAGTTCTGTGTGTTTGTTTTGCTGGGCGATGCCTCTGTCCTGCTTGACTGAGGTGAAGCAGGTGAAGCACAAAAGCCACCTTTGTGGCTTTTGAGAGTTACACATCTAGGAGCATAATGAGGGTTTGTATATTCTGGAGAAGAGAACTTCCTAAATCCATCACTGATGCTCCGTAAGCAGATGTTACAGGATTTCAGCTTTTTTGGTATAAGGTGCTTCCCCTCTGTTTCCTCTCAGGCTGAGGTGCTTGTTACTGGAGCAGGAAAGGTGTTGTATTGACTTAATCTGCTGCTGCTTTTTTCTGTAATGCAGTTGACATAACCTGGCATTACAAGATTTGAGGGCGAATTCAGTACCAGTTTTCTCAGTGATAGAGTAGAAAGGAAGAGGAATTTCCTTTTGTATAAATGCTTATCATTTGAGTGCTTGTGGCAGTAATAACACAAAGGAAATTAATTGGAGTCTTTGCCAGGTTTTGTATCACAGATGGTGAAGAAAAAGAAGTAGAACAAAAGTTTCTATGATCACAGAAAAAATTAATTTGAGTTAAACTCAATGTCAAATGAGTCTCAGTGCCTTCTGCATGCTAAGAGAGATCTCCCTCTCACTGGTTAGTGAAGAAAAGCCCATCTAGGCTGTTTGCTGGGGAATGTGTTTTCTCCAGCAAGCACTTTGATCTTGCTGCTGCATAAAAGTATTTCTGCTATGGCAAAAGCTGATGATTTCCTAGCCTGGAGACTGTACAGATTATATTCTCTTTTGCCTTCATGTTTTACTTCAGCCCCAGCCTCGTGGTTTTTTTTGGTGTTTTCAAACTGCTTTTCCACTAGCTGTACACAGTCTCATGGAGCAGGAGGTAACATGTTGGGTGAAGCTGACTCCCATTTGTCTTCCAACAGTAATGCTGCCCAAGTCAGAAAAGGGCCCTTGAGATCTTCAGGGCTGTGTCTCCTGCTAACTTCCATAGGTGTAGTACTATTCCACTTTTTGTTGCTCAGATTGATGCATATTTTTGGTTGCTAGTGTTCATTGCATGTCCATGACTGAAAATGGTCACAGACTGTAACCAAGAATTTGTGGAAAAGGCTGGGGTATTCTCTGACTCCCTCCTTGAAGAGCAGATGATGCAAATTACTAGGAAGAAGAAGCTTAGGCTAACCACAGATTAATACCACTGCCTTAGGGGAAGAGGACAGTGGAGACAAGTGGAACAAGAATTGTTGTGTCCCCATTTATCTGTTGAAATTGAATTCTTCTCCTAACATTTGCATCCCAAAATTTTTCAGATAAATAAAATACAGACCAAACCTGGAAAAAGGTTCCTCATCAGAGGTTTGTAACTGCTTGGAAAGTTAACACACGTCTGATGTGAGCTGCATCAATGACAGGGTTTGTAAAAATGATTCCCTCTACAATTCTATTGCTTTAAAATGAAAGGTAGATTTACATTACATAATAGGAAAAAATTCTTTATGAATTAGAAATTCTTTTTCTTTATTCTTTAATTCTTTATTCTTTAACCTTTATGATGAGGTTGAGGAGTCACTGGAAGAGGTTTCCCAGAGAAGTTGTGGCTGCCCCATCCATGGAAGTGTTCCAGGCCCATTTGGATGGGGCTTTAAATTTCCTCATGGCAGGGATTTGGAACTAGGTGATCCTTAAGGTCCCTTCTAATCCAAACTATTCCATGATTCTGTAGTTTTGTAGGGTTGGAATTTTAATTATTAGGAATGGTCTTCACATCAGGATTGCATGTCAGAAATGCTATGATATGTGGCACATGTTGTGGTTTTAATTTACAGCAGTATAGGAATTTCTGTGCTGCATTAGATGGGACGTGTACCTTCTAATAGATTGTTTCTGACCAGTTTCTAAAGCATCAGAACATGGTATTAAAAAACCTCCAAATTTATACAGTGTAATTGTAGATTGAAGTCAACGTAAGAAGAATTGCACGATACATTTCTCAGAAAGGACTTTGCTGTGACCTGAGTTATGGATTTAAAGCCTTGTTGAAGCAAACAGTTTTTCATTTTCCCTTTTATTCTATATTTTAAAATACCTCTGATCTATACAATTACATTAATCTAAGATACTTTTCCCCAAAATTGCTCTCTTGAACCCAGACAGATATTGTTGAAAAGAATATAGATTTTGTCTTTGCCTTCAAGAACATCTTATCCTTCTCTGTGACAAGCTGTGAGCTTGCTAACAGCTCTCTTACCAAGCGAATTGTAGTTCACAAGATGTCATCAGCCTGTCTTTTTTACCACTTCTGCTAATTTAGGCAATATGTTAAGGTAGTTTTCAGTTGGAGGGAACATCAGGAAGGACAGATAGAAGGATACCAGAAAAATCTGGCCTCTTCCTTCTTACCTTGGCCTTCTGCAGAGGCCTTTTTCTCCATTCTTTCGATTGGACCTCTAGGGAGTGCACGTGTTTTCATGACCTCCTTTTGTTTACTGTCATTGTCCGCTCTTACTCCACTCTGAAAAGGACTGAAGACTGAAACTGTTTAAGGCAGAAAAGTAACAGTTCTGTTTCTTAAGTAGCCTTAGGAAACCTTTCTTTCTCACCATCACACTTGGGTTTTCTGTCAACTGTTCACTGCTGTGCCAAGATGTGGTGGAAGCTTATTTCTTTGCTTGCTTCTACTGGTCAGAGCTTAAGTGAAGGTAGAATAAAATGAAGTCAGCAAAACTAACCTTCTCAAGGTGTACAAGTCTCCATTCACAGGCTGTTGGTTTTTCTTATGTCTCTAATAGACCTGGAGAGCCATTATATCATGGGTCTTGCACAGTAGTGTGTTTCAAGACAGGTTTTTCTTTTTCTTTATTTTTTTTTGTTCTGCTTCTCATCCTTCTGATTTGTAGCATGCGTGTCATGCACATTTTGAGTTCCACTTCCCACCAATACTTTGAAGATGATATTAAAGATGAGACCTCTTTTAGAAGATAATGAACCTTGCCAGTGATCTCTGATTTACAGAATTCTTTGCTTAAGGTACACTGCCACCTAGCAACAGTTTCCCTTCCCTCCCAGTTTTCTTGACCTACTTTGTTGGGGGTTGCTCAGCTTTATAGTTTATACCTGGTCTGGCCTTGATCAGCATCCAGAACCCATCAGTAGATGCCATCCTGGTAAATGTATATGTGTGCGAGGTGGAGATATTTTTAGTGGCAATAAGAACTGCTAGCTTCTGGTTTCTGACTAAAGTACAATGCTTGATACTTTCATGGGGGTTTTTCCTCCTCATGTTTCTGTGGAAAGAGCCTATAATATTTTTTCCCTTCAAATTACTGATTTTGCTTTCTTCTGTTCTTTATTCTTTGGTGCAAATAAAATTAAAGGGAGAGAATTAAAAGGAGTCCCTTTCAGCTCTTTTTATTATTCCAGTGCAACATAAAGCATGGAGTGTCCATCTAGAGCACTGTACACAAACACACAGAGCTTACAGAAAGTTCTGAACAATTAACCCTTCTGCTTCTCTTCCAAGCTGGTAGTCCCAAAGGTATGAATGAGGACAACCCACGTGAATACATAGTGCCTCAAAAATTATATTCATTCTTACCACTATATTTAGAGGAGGAAAGCAAGCTGGTTGGCAAATCTTAGCTGAAAGGTTACAAATAAAGGCTGATGTGAAGGAAGAAAAAAAGGGGCAATCCTAATCCTAATGTCCCCGTACATGAGCTATGAACTACTTCTCCTTTAAGCATGATGGTGAAATTTGCCCCCCGATGTGTTTAATAACTGGTGATGTAACTGGAGAGCTGCATCATCAGGTGACTGCAGGATTTCTTGGAATCTTGACTCACAAAGCTACCTGGGTCTCAGCTCCCTCAGGAAGGAGTCACTGGGATGAAGGGACTTGGCTAAGTCCCAAGCTTGCAGTCTTGATTGTGGACTCCTCCTCAGTTCCCCTACTGTAAATTGGAGGTCAGTGTGGTCTCTTGATTTACAGATAACACAGACAAATGCTTCACTAGGCACTCAGAGAGTTGTCAGAGCTGCTGAAAAGAATTCTTGCATGGTATAACTGCTCAACATATGCTGAGGAACTGTTGCCTGTCCATCCCTTTCTCCTATATGCTGAAATACAATTTTAGGTATTGTATTGTTGCAATAGTCAGCTAAGTTGTTGAATTGTGCCAGACACTTTAGTGTTTTGCTCAGTTATGAGAATTATGGTCCCATATATAATTTTTGGTTGGTTGGTTGGTTTGGGTTTTTTTTCTGTTGTTTTTTTTTTTTTTTTCCCCAGTCAATTGTTTTGATTAAGAAGTTGGGCAGGGCTTGTTTTGATAAAGTAATATAACTGTTCTTAGCACTCCATCTAGTCACTTATTTAACTTAGTGCATTGTAATGCCAGAGAGTGGGGGAAATACAGAAGCTAAAGGAAACAGCATACGTGCAATGTTAATACACTATATGAAGTTAAGGAAAATCTCACTGTTAAGTTGGCAGTCTTTTTCTCTTTTATCCAAGTTTTATAGATCTCCTTGGTATTGGAGCCAGACTTGGAACACATTTTCCTGACTTCTAGTTTTGTGCTTTAACTTGCTGCCTTTTCTTTCCAAGACATTTACCATATATGTATGACATTATAGCTGTCTGGTAAACTAACTTTTTCAACCATGAGGCAGATTTTGAATTCTGACTTCAAACTTCAGTAGTGTTCTTTTTCTTTCCCCATCATTTAGTGATCCTTTTACAAGAAGCATGTAGGATTTTAGGCTAATATCCATTTGCATGCCGTCTGGGTGAATTTTGGCTGACTGAGAGTCCCATAAAACAAAAGTTTCCTCTTTACAAACCACATGGATCTTGGCTGTAGATATTCAGTCCCTTTCTCCACAAACTGTTTTTAATGGTGCCAGATTCTTCTGTTTCTTCTCCTTGTTTGGCACATGTCAGGAAAAAAAAATCTTGGCTCTTGTATAGAACATATCTTGTTTCCTCTTAACTGCTCGTACTTTCTATTCGTAATTCAAATCAGCACAAAAATGCTATGGTTGTGCTTCTCATGATTTAATCTTGTAGTTTCCTAAGCAGTATTCCAATTCTCTTAAAAAAATAATGCTCTCTCATACTATAGGCCTAGTGGTAGGAGGTTCTAGCCGAATGCAATGGATGCGTTCCTGTTGATTTTGGATAATGCATGGAGTCCTGGCAAAGTGGCCCGCTCAAGCCCGTGGAGGCACGTGAAGAAAGAACAGATGAGCAAAATGAAGCTAAAATGGGGTGTTACAGGAGTACCCTCTCCACCATCCATCCACTTTCCCCTTTCTGACACTGCAGTGAAAACCTGGACTCCAACACTTTGTAGACTCATGTCCATAGTGGGCAGTTGAAGAAATGTCTCCTTCCTGGCCCATGGCAGCCATGGCAGGGATCTGTCAGAGAGATTGTGTGTTTGTCACAAGCTACTCATTTTCCTTGCTGACAGCCTTACTCTGCACCCTTTGAGCTCTTGTATGAGTCAATGTGCTTGTGATGGCTAAGGCAGAGTGCAGCACTGTGAAGTGTGGTTGTCTGTTTTATTGTGACTCTCCAAAAAAACAGCTAACTGCTTTAGTGGTCTGCTCTTTCCTTATCCCATTGTCTTGCGTCTCATAAGATCATTCCCCAGATCTCTCCTGAGTGATAATTACAAATTTTTATGTAACTTGCCTTGTCTAAAATGATTTGGATAAAATTAGAAATTTTTCAATGATATGTTGAAAAAATGATCATGGAAAATTGCCACATTTCTTTACTTTTTAAAGTGATCAAGTATTAAAAAAAATTATAGTCTAATTTCAGCATGGTGTGAGAATGCAGAAGTTTTGCAATTATAAGCTCTGGCAGCTCTGTTTATTTAAAAAAAAACAAAACCAAAACCAACCCAAATATTCTGTAGCATGAAAAAACTATTGCTGTTAAAACACAGTGGGCAGAACTGATGAAGTCAGTTTTTCAGTCTTTTTGTACTCTTTCTTTCCCTTTGTATGCCAGCAAGAGGGTGGGTCTGCCCCTTGGTCACAGTGTGCTACTGTAGCCTGTGAAGGCTTCACAGGGATGGTCTCCAGCTTTCTAACAGGGACCCAAGGAAAACCAAAAAATATATTTAGAAATTCCCATTTAATCAGGTTAACAAAAGCAGGATGCTGAGGAAAGAAGGACAATTACTACTATCTCCTCAGAGAAAATTGGAGTGACTTCCATTGCCAGTCTACTCACCTGATGCTACAGTAGTGTTTGGTCATCATCCCTAGCTGGAAAGTACTGCTCTGTGTTTTCTTCTTCAGTGCTGGTCTGGCTTTTCAGGTTACAATAGCTTGTCTTCAGATCTTCTGGTGTGAGATAGATCATAGCCATGCTAATTCTCTCCAGCTGGTTTTTCAGCATGAGAAGCTTCTCTAAAAATAGCACAAAGAGTGGATTGATGGCAAAGCATAATTTTTTCCTTCACTTGTTCAGGAACTGATCTGCAATATTTACTACGCTCAGACTTATACTTCATTAAGACAGAAAAATGTCCATGGAAGATTTACTTTTGTTTTGGTAGGTACTAGTATTTGTAAATTGTTTCCAGTGCATTATGTGTTTCCTCCATATCCCTCTCAAAAACTTCTGTTAGTCTATTGGAGCAGATTTTTTTATGTTTTTAAAAGATTTTAAGATGACTAGGTTAGTTTCAGCATAACCATTGTGCTTAAATAGCAAATTTCCTAGACCTGCAGCTGAGGGTGAGGCGTGGTGCCAGAGCCCGTGCTGCAACATTCATCTGTGATTCCTGTTTAAAAAGTAGCAGCTGTGTAGCTGTACCAAGAGTGAAAATGTCTCAGTTCAGGAGTCATCCAAGAACCAATTGTAAAACATGATGAACCCACTGAATTGATATTTGGGAGGAAAAAATGAAAGTACTGTGAGAGCTGGCTTGTATGTGGTGCTCTTTTTAACCTTAAGTACATGCCTGAAAGATTCTGATTGAACAGCAGTAGGACTTAGATGTGTGCATCTGATGATGAAATGGAGTCCATAGTGCATGACTACACAAAAGATGTTGAGGCCTCTCAGTGACAGTTGCCATCACAGTGTCTGTGACTGATGGTGATTCATTTCTAGGCCCTGGAGCAAGGGCAGCAAGCCGGGGTCAGAGCCTGGGCTCCTTCGGAGGGCCAAATGAGGGAAACTTGGAGTTTGTGTCCTAGCAGCTTGCACGTAATATCCTTTAAAGCCAGGTTAAATTATCTGTCACTGTTAAGGCTCGACACAGAATTGTTCACAGCAGGACTGGAGAGGTTCCCCCTGTATGTCAGTGCTCAGTGGCTTGGGAAACAGCTGCTTGCACAGTGTCTGGTTTTGTGGTTGAACAGACAGCTCAATTTCTGGCATTGCTGCTTTAAGAGACAAAAATTGTAATCAAGCTTCAAAGAAATCTTGCATATGTGAATGAGTCAGAATTATTTTTTCTTCTATAAGCTGTTTAGTTTCATGCATCTTTATGTAGTGAAAACTCTGCTAGATCCTGCTTGGTATTACCACCTTATGAGTGAAGGGACTTTTTTCACAACCTTTGGACTTCCTTACATGGAACCACATCAGCTATAATAAATTCAGAGCCTTAAAAACCTGTTGTTATGAAGACTTTAAAATAAAACTGTGCGGGCTGTGTCTGTTCAGTGGTAAGAAGCTAAAATAAGACAATGCTGAGATCTGTTGGGCTCAAAAGAAAGTTCAGGTTTCCTGCTTTCATGATCTCCATTCCAGAAGGAAAGCTTTGTGTTTCTATCTTGGAAGCCCAAGTTTAATAAAGCACAGTTATTGTGACCCATCCAGTCTTACTTCCCACATAGTCTAGTCCTTTGCAATGTCTCCTGCATTTGATATATTAAATTGCTGTTGTGTTTGAACACAACTGTGCATGGAAAGATGTCCTGCC
This sequence comes from Agelaius tricolor, assembly GCF_023055355.1. Taxonomy (NCBI): domain Eukaryota; kingdom Metazoa; phylum Chordata; class Aves; order Passeriformes; family Icteridae; genus Agelaius; species Agelaius tricolor. The sequence continues at coordinate 60,432,857 of NW_027269262.1, read as the reverse complement.
TTTGGTTTATTTTTTACTTGGAGGGATGTTCTTACCATTCTGTTTTCACTTTTAGGAAAGAGGGTGGGTTCACTCTCATTAGTGAATGTATATATCCTTTGAAACATTGAGAAAATTTAAGCAATTTAAGTTAGGAAAAATGTCCTGAGATGTCGTCCAGTACAAACAAACAAGTTCATCTCCTGTTCAAAGTATTAAATACTGCTGTTGCAAATAAATGCCTGCTTAAAGGCAGGTATATATTTAAAGGCACGGGCAAGTTCATCTGACACATATTTACTTTTGTCTCAATGGCAATTTAGTGTGGACTGAAGCAACTTGCTTTTTATGCTTTCTCCTCCACTGCCAAGAATGTTTGGGTGGACCAATTTATGTGTGCTTCCTGCTGCTGCTCTGTAGTCTCTGCATTGCATGCTTGCTTCATTGTTTGGGGAAGAAGATCAGCTAATTCTTTTAACGAAGACTGTGAAAGCCAGAGATAATTCAGATGGGACCAGATGAACCAGAGCTTCATTTTTTTTGCTTAGACATAAAGAAAAACTTGTTTGCTTTGTTTTGCACACTATTTCAGCATATTTTGTTATTAATAATATCTCTGAGACTATTGTTTAGGAATGAGGCATATGTGTTATGCCTCCAAATTGTGTTGCAGCAGTTCCAGATGCACTGTTCTCAAATGCACTGTGGAAATGCACCCAGTAGAAATGTGAGGTATAAAGATGTTTAAACTGTAGTGATACAGTTGGTTTCATCAAAATGAAAGCCCAGGAAGATTTTTCTTGTAATTGCTTTTAGCACAAGTACTATGTGCTGATTTGGAATATGAGATAGTTTCTGTTATTAGACCATGTGAAAAACCCTTCCATATGTGCATATAGTTGCAACTTTGTAGGTAATTGGGGGTGTTGGAAATGTCCTACAGAGATACAGTTTTGGTCTCCTGGTCATTGGATTGAAGACTGCACACCTGGCTCAGTTCTCAGTGAATGACTGGAGCATTGGAAGTGACTGGAAGATGGAAATCCAAAGTGAAGTCTGCTTTAGGATTCCCATGTGTGCAGGGCATTTTCACCCCCACAGCTTTTGCTCAGTGGTCAGGATCCAAGGCTCTAGGTGACAAAACCCCTGCTGTTGCCACAAGTGACCATTTGTACCTCTGGCATCCTATTTAGTCCCAGGTGCAGTGATCATTTACAGCTGCATCTTCAGCTCTGCTGTGTCAGATCCTATTTTTACTTTTTGTGGCAAATATCAAATCATCTCCTTAAAGGTGCAGGGTGGTGGAGAGTCTCTCCTGCTCATGGCAGTCAGTAGATTTCTTAAGATTGTGGAAGGGGTGAATTAGTTAATTGCGTGCTGAAGTATGAATTTTACTGCAAGTCAACATGGAATAACATAGAATCACAGAACCATAGGTTGGTTTGGGTTGGAACAGGCCTTAAAGATCATCTATTCCAGCTCCCCTGTCATGGACAGGGATGCCTTTCACTAGATCAGGTTGCTCAAAGCCCCATCCAACCTGGCTTTGGACACTTCCAGGGATGGGAGTCTTGACCATCCTTGGGCAGTCTGTTTCAGTGGACATCTCTTTCATTTTCCAGGGTTGGGTCCGTCAAAGCAGCCTCAGTAAATAAGAGTTTGCATGCTAAATTTCTCAGAACTGTTCTGTTTAGGGGAAGCAACTGGCATGGTTGGATTGCATCATACAGGTAAGGTTCTTAGGCTCTTTTGCAATCTTTTCATAGTGATTACAACCTGACTGCAGAGTGTGGCTGCTGTGTAGCACTAGATTTATGTCACTAAAGGATAAAGTCTGTATTTCTCGCTCCTCACTTTTTCAGCAGGTTTTATGTTTTGTATCATCCCTTTTTTTCTGCTAGATATTAGAGTACTTTTTATAGTCTGATCTCAGTTCACTTTTTATACTCTCCACAAAATTCATTGTGCTTTTTAGTAATTGTCTTCATGAATTCTCATTGCTATGCTCAGAGGGTAAGCTAGGCTAATGAGACCCTTTTTTTTTCATTTGAGTGAGTTTTGCTAATTGCTTTTATCACACTGGAACCTGTAAGGGAATTTTCTGTGGACAAAATGACAACAAAAAAATGAAGTGCTTTTGTTGGTAAGTCACCTGGCAATTCCTCATGGATCCTCAACATAGCTGTCAGCTAACATGAGTGACTCCTGAACGACCAGTGCCTCTAATTGCCCTTTATTTCCTCTCTGTTTTCCTTGTGTGGGATTTCTCAATTGATGGGATGAAACTTGAAAGCAGGTTGTGATGGAGTGCATCTCCAGTCAGCAGTAGAAAGAATAAAGGAATGAAATTAGGATGGTTAACATGCATCAGGAAGAGAAATTTCATCCAACCTCCTGCCCTGTCCTGTGGTTGTGGCTGATCCCTTCCCATCTCCGTTCATAACTTTTATTGTTGCTCCCTAACAGCTCAGCTCATGCCAGGACCCCGTCACTAAGGGTGCAGACCTAAGGGGTGAGGACTTCAACACTTACCCTTTTCAAAGGCTCTCTGCTTTCCCAATTATCAATTTGTCTCCATCTCCTTCCCCAAGTCTTGCTTACCGTAGTGAACATCACCCTTAGCACTCATCCACCCCAGAATCATATATTTATTTTCAGCATGAGGCTAGCATAAGGATTTGTGAAATTCCTAGGAAAGTATAATTGAAAGAATTTCAAGCCCCAGAAATGAGATGGCAGCTATTAGTTGAATGTATCTAAAAGGTGACAGCCTCCTTGAGTCTTGGGTCTACCTGTGTTCTAGCTTTTGAAGAAAATTTACATTGAACCTTAAAGAGTTTATTAACCAATAATTTAAATTATTGATGTTTATAAATTTCACTAGGTTTATGTAAAATCAAGATATATTTGGATTTTTTTTTTTTGTCTTGCTTGAAGTTTTCCCCTTGAGCTCTACTGTAGTCCTTTATTATCTTTGACTTTGTCAAGAATACCTTGAAAGCTTCTTGCCTTTTCTGTCATACCTGCCTTCTGCAGGACTCCTTGCAGGAAAGGATTAGAGCCATTGCTATTCTCTTCATTTATATAATTCTGTCATTGCCTTGACATCAGCGTAATCTTCTTGACTGGCTGATCAAACTGATTTTCAACAGTTTTAGACAGAGTAAAAAATTAGTGCATTTAGGTCTTCCTTGATTTTTCTGGCAGTTTTCTCTGTCATTCAGACTAACAGTTTTTTTGAATCTCAAGTCCCTTTTGTATTTTTCAGTGCTTATCTTCTTTCTTATAAAATATCTACTACACTGGAATTTTCTAACTTTTAGATCTTTAATTCTTCTAATCTTATGTCAAAGCAATTAAGTGATAACAGACCCTTATCAGACTTCCTATTATTTCAGCATTCAACATGAATTTTTGGCCTTACTTTAGACATTTAAGATTTTCCACAAATTTCAATAAACCTGGGATTTTATTTTTAGATATTTACTCACAGCATACAGCTTTGATGGTAGCTGCATCTTAATCATACAGCCAAATGAAATCTCTTCTGTGAGTGGTGTGTGTAGATTTAGCCTTTTTGTGGTTCATAGCACATCAATAACAACTGAAATACTATTGCAGCAAGAAAATCTTTTCAAAATCACAGCAAATCCTGCTGCTGTAGCCTTCAGAAAAGGGAGAAATGCTCTGGTTTGAAGTCCTGTTTCTACCATGAAACAGCTTTGGATTTTGTAACAGAGGAAGGGTTTGCAATTTTGCTTTGCAGGATGAAAATACACAGTAGTTAAGGGTGCCTTTGGGATAACTGCAGACTCTGGATCTCTCGGTGACACGTTAAAGACCAGCAAAAATTTTCCAACCTGACTGCATTAGCTGGGTTTGTGGTCTGTCCTCCCACCAGGGCTGTGCCTGCAGAAGCCCTCTGGCAGTGGCAGCAGAACCTGGGCATGCAGGGGGTTGCCGTGGTAGCTCCTTCTGGTTGAGGAGCCACCTTTGCATGTCTGTTTGAGACATGTTTGCTCACATGGAATTTACTGATGATTAGGGCAGACCAGGCCATACAGAAAGGAGTGGAAACCTTAATGCTAAGGACATGCAGCCTGACCGTGCACAAGTTCTTTGCTTTTGCTGGAATTCACCATCTCACCGTGCTTACACATGGGGACTTACCTCACCATGTAAGGGATAATACTTGGCAAGTTTAGTTTGGATTCACAAAAGTCCCCTTGCATTCTGATTCATTGAATTGATGAAGTGGTGGTTCTTTATAAGTCTTTGAATAGTTTTGGTTTTAGTGGGACTTGAGCTTCTAAGTGGAGCAGAAGCTCAAGTTTTTTGACATATCAGCACTTTCATGCTGAGGCAAAAGTGAATTTCTGGCTTGATGATATGATACAGATTGTACAGCAGTATTTCCTTTCCTTAGTGCTAATGATTTCCGGGGGGGAATGTGGTTCTAATGTTATGCTTTGAACAGAATTTCAAAGTTCATTGAGGATGAGACCACTTCTTGTTGGTAACTGAGGTTACTTAAAAATAACACTTTCACATCCGTCTACATACCCCTGCAGGATGACAGCTTTCAAGACTGGGGCTGGTTGTAGGTTTCCTTTTATATACAACGCCACTTATGTTTGAATTTATGGATTGCATGGCATTGTAATGGCTACGTGGCCCTGATCATGAGGCAACCTCTTTTCTCATTCCCAAAAATGTGAAGAAGCAGTGACATGTTTCTCAAACTCCCTCCTGGGTCTGTAATGCTATCAGCTGCCTGTGGCTAGACAGAGTTGGCACTTCTGCTAAACTCACCCTTTATTTTTCTTTCCATGAGCTGGCACGCTTGTGCTTAACCACACTGGCTAACGAGTCCAATCTGGTGTTTCCCAGTGGGATACTAACTTTTTAAAACCAATCTGAAGCTTGTTCCTCTTTCATGAAAAATATGAGGAGGTGTAATTCTATTGACTTACACAGGACAAAAGTACTCTGTTTGAGTTGTTGAGAAGGCTGAAGTCTTTAGAGCCTTTTTGCAATTGTAAACAATAAGATGCAGAGTCAAGGACTTCTGTCTTCTGGCTATGAAGCAATCAGATGTGAATTTTCTCTAATCATGATGATGAAACTAATAACATAGTTGCTAAATGTCATGAAGTGGCTTTTGACCCACAAAGTTTTTCTGATATTATAGCGGTTTTTTGTTTGTTTTGGGCATCTAGAAACTAAGATAGAACATCTTCAACAAAATCTATCCTGAGCTTGTGAGAGCTTCCCAGGAGAAGTTCTTCATGTAGCCTCCAGCTGAACAGATTGTTACTATCAAATTTTTAAGAATTTCTTGTGGTCACTCTAGTACAATATAGTTCCTTCTATAGTATGAACAAAAGTCTGTGGGTAGTAAAAATAATGAGCTTTTCCTATTGTGAAATGTGCCCGTGTTTCTGTGCACGTCTTCCCACAGAAACCAGCTGTGAGGGGAGAAGGAAGGTAGGCTGGCGGGAATCACCTCTCAATGGAGTGAGTCACAGGACCCAGTCAGTGTCTGGGAAGCAATCTTTGTCCTACTCTGCAGACAGAGACACACAGAGCTTAATTATTAATTTTTTTTTTTCCAAAAAAGATCATTTGCCTCATCTGTGATCGGATTCATGCCATTGCAATCATGAAGAGTGTGAGTGCTCTGCTGTTTTTCCTTACTGTCAGGAATATCACTTCTAAACCTGATGTTCAATCTTTAACTAGCAGTTTCTACTTCAAATTTAAAATCATTCCTTTTTTAGGTGTTTTTTCCTAAAATAATGAGGATTGAAATAAATGAGAAGACAACTCCAGGGTAAAATGAGAAAGGTGTAGGGTAGGTATTTTTATTGGGGTAGGATAGGTGGTAAGCTTTTGGAAACAAAGGAGAGCTCATGAGAAGAGAATTGCAGACTGAAAACCCCTACTATCCTTTGACTACTATCAGACTCAAACATTGCTGCAGTCTTAGCCTGCTAATTAACCACAACTGATACATTGTGGATGCTTGTAAGTAAGCAGTTTTCCTTTAACTCTGGTTTAACTCCTGAAGATACTATTTTAGGTGCTTATTTTTATCTAAGTTTTGCATTCATTTACTTGTACTGTTTGGTGTCAAAAATATCAATAAAAGCTTTATTGGATATATCTTTTATGAAGTATCAAAACATAGGTCCTGTCAGTCTACAGCTTTATGACATTGACTTTTGAAAGGAAAAGATCTCTTCTTCTTTTTTCCATAAAATTGATTTCCATTGCTTGCTATTTTCTTTAGTGTCAATTACCATTTGTTATCAATTCAGGCACTTGGAGATCTTGGAACTGAAAGCGCAGTACAACTTCTGTAAAGTGAGTTTGTTTCGTATAAATGTGTTGAAATGCATGTGTTTTCAGAGTTCACTTACGGTATTCTGAGCTTGCATTTTTCCCCTTTTTTTTTTTTTTTCCCCTTAAGCCACAAAACATGTTAGGCAACCAAACTGTAACCAGTCTTTGGCTTTTTTCAAATTTGTAATTTGACTCCCCAGCATGACTATGGGGCTGCAGCTTTGGCAATGCTGGAATGGTGCTGTTTGTGTGCTGTATTGATGCTCTCTAAATTATGTCATCTGTGGTGGGCTGTGTGATTCTTGGTACCCGAAGGTCATCTTGACTTTGCTACTGCAGTGATGCCACACTGGGACTCAAATCACTTTTACTTCAACACTGAAATAAAAATGCTGAGTGTTCAGCACTAAATTTCACGGCAAAATTTAGTTCATTATTGCACTGTCATATAGTGCTGTCAGAAACTTTAACCTTTTTTTACAGGCTGATTAGTCAAGAGTTCAGTGAGTAGTTAGTTCGTCCACACTTGGGATTCCACACTTTGTATCATCTGCTGTTTCTCAGCTTTGTGTGTGCACTCTAGCTAGGTGCTCTCACACACAAGGCTGTGCTAATGCCAGGGGTGCTGTGAGAATCCAGTCTTGTTTTTATGTCCTTTGCACTATTTTGGGACTGATGGACTTTGGAGACCTCACTGAAGCTGCCCATTTACAGCAGAGACTTGTTGTATGCTGGGTGCATCTCACAGAACAAGGAGTGCCTCCATTGCTCAGCAGGGAACATCCTGTTGTGTAAGGAGGTTTTAAATTTTTTTTTTCAAAAAAAAGTAAATAGAAACTTATCAGGGGAAAACTTGTAGGATTATAGGATGGCTTGGATTTTCTCATGGAAGAAAAGTAATGGCACTCTCATAAGCAGGAGTAACAGAAGAAGGTTGATACAGTATTAAGAATACAGTCATTTCATCTTGTCTTATTAAAAGTGATGACTGCAACAATAATTTATACATTTTTTAATCAGGAAAGAATATGGAATAAAGACCTTCGGGCAACTTGTTTATAATTCCCCTAAATGTACTCTGCCTCACATAAAATTACTGCAAGAAGTTGATAAGTCTTTTTTGCTCTGCAAAATCAAAATGAAAATTGCTTTCCATTTTTTCAACCTGGTTCTTCTGCCAGATTTATTATGTTGGGAACATGATGTGGTGAAAAAGGCATCTGTAACCTCAGGCTCTCAAGAAAAGGCCCATGTTTTATACATTATTCTCTTCTCTTCGATGGATACCTTCTAGGAAATGTCTTTGTTAGTTGTTCTTTTTTTCCAGTACAGAAATACTGCTTCAACATGTTCTGTGCTGAAATGTCAGCGTTGTGCTGTTGTGTAGGTGGTAGTATGTATTATACACAGTTTTCAAAACCTGAATAATCAGTGATGTGCATGACTTTGCCAGGGAAAACAAATGGCTGTGTCATTTTGATTTTGGTATATCAAGAAAATGTAACCTATAAAAGTTAATTAGCATTCTTCCAGAAGGGGGTTATTTAACTAACATCTTTATTTCCATGTTTTCAGTTTTGTCAGAAGTTGGAGGGGAGTGTTTTATTCTGTTGCTAATGTATACCCATAGATTTGCAGAGTATTTCACGGAGTTTTATCTACCATGCATCTGTCCTTCATTTCAGCAAATGGATAGATTTTTCACTCCCTTGAACAACCACTTAAATCCACTGAAAAATTTTATTCAGTCTTTCATGTGATTTTTTTGCATGGTTTTTATAAATAAAATTCCTTGAGGCTGGTACTGTTCATGTTATCTATCAAAATTATGTTTTCCAGTGATTTTAACAGAAGAAATCCAATAATTTGTTGCTGAAATCCTGACCATCTGCATCACTGGTCACTGCAGTGAGTTGATGTATCTCCACCTCTCATGAATTTGGTTCTCTAGTAGGCTCAGTTCTTCCCATTATCCTCTAATTGTCATTGCATGAACAAAAGTTTCTGGTCTGAAACAAAACTGAAGTTTGGGCACCCATGATACTGAATGAAGTAATCTCGCTTTATTTTCCTGTATAACTGCAATTCATTAGCCTTCCTCCATCACTTTAAAACTAACTGAGAGAAGGTGTAGCTATTTGCACACCAGCATTACATAACTCTGTGCTAAGATAAGTTATAAAAATTTGGGAACAGGTTTGTCACACACTGGCTTCTTTTCCACTGTTCTGTAAATGCACACTTAAGACTTTAATTTTGGAGTCAACTGTGATCTTGTGTTACAAAGCTATATATTGAAATGTTTGGTGTCCTTTAATGCAAAGCATGGATGGTGGCTGGAGCTTGTGGAGGGACTTCAGCATCGTAACTGCCTGTGAAACCACCTGTGAAACCACCCCTCCTCCTTGCTTAACTGAGCCACAGGGAATTGGAGATCCCTAGGGGTGGGCTGAAAAAGTGATCAGGAGCAAATACTGGAAAGATAGTGGGATTTATTAGTCAAAGTGAGGGACAACTGAACAAATGGTGGCAGGGGGAGGGACTGGGGGCAAAGGAATTTGACAATTAACAGTGCATGGAAGACTGAATGGTAAATAAAGTGCTGTTATTTCTGCCTTACTATTTTTCAGGAGACATTTCTGTGTTGCCTGGTTATGATTAGGCCTCTTTGGTGTATAAGGTGTTTGATTTTGTCATCTTTTTGATTATAAATCCAAGTGTCTGGGAGAGCATCTACTCTGACCTTTTGTAGAAATGGGCCTTAGCATTTCACTTGGTGGTCCAATACCATCATGTCTTTGGAGACTATACATCTTCCAGACTATCCCTGTGCTTTCCTGGAAGCCAGCTCCTTTTCTTCCTCATCCTCTTGTTTAAAATACATATTTATAACAAGGGTTTGTTGTTTCCCTGTCGCTTGTGGTTGCTATGTGTTTCTCTAAGATGAAAGCCTGCTCAGTTTTTTCATTTATCTGAATTTTTGCAAGCTTCTTCATTTACCTGTGTGGTGGTTGATTCCCTTCCCTCTTTAGAGATAGTCTCTTAGTAAGAGGTTTTTTTGGGCTAAAGCCCTGTTTATGCAGGATTGAATTCAAGCCCCACTTGGCTGATAACTAATACCCTTCCCTATATTTCCAAGCCAGTATGCTTTCATAGAAAGTTTAGCTTTCCTTTTGTATTTTTAATTGTTTCTAATATGCTTCCTCTAATTTTTAGTCTTACCAACCATTACCATGTTTTGAATTTTTTCCTGTAAGGGCTCCAAATGCCCGTTTACAGTAAACTAACTGACTCTGGGGCTGAGAGATGTAGTTACAGAGGATTATTAAGTGCAAAAGAGAATACCCATTAGAAGTAAAGTGTGGATAGTATAATCTTTAAAGTAAGACTGTGTATTTTATGTATTATAACCATAGGATGTCCATTTCTGACCTTAGTTTTCATTAGTAAATGTTGTTTTCAGTTCTTTACTGACCAAAGTTTTCCCTCAGTTTTCCTTAGCCTTTGGTACTTTGGCTAATAGAAATCCAAATTCTCTCAAAGAATTCTAAATTTCATTTGCATTTTCTCTTTGTAATTTTGCCCTCCTGAGTTACAACTATTAGGCTTCTCTGTAATATTTGGAAACTGTTCTTTAAAGCTGTTGACTTTGGAACTGTCCACGTTGGACATAATCCAGGACATGGTTACTGATTACTGCAACACCAGCAGCCAGCCCAGTGATTTATTACATCTCTATACGTCTGCATGGTTACTCTATTTTGAGCAGGATATCTCTACTGATGGTAAGAGGTGAAAACTCAATGGTGTTTTCTGTCTGCCTGGCTCTCAAAGAAAAGCCCCCTCACAGCAGAATAATTTTATTTCACATACTGGATGTGCATGAGGATGAGCGCATCCCTACAGTGTGAGAACAACTTTATTAATGATGCACAGTTTCTTTATCACCCCTTCATCCCCAAACCACTCATGTGCAGATTTGTAGCTGTGAAACCACAGTGAAACTGGGCAGTACCGTGGCTTTGTTGGGCCATGGGATCTGCAAACTATTCACAGCCATGACTCTCCACCCTTCTGTGCTTCTGATGCAGAATCCAGCATGAAGAACCACCTTGGGAACCCAGCTGGGTGTTGAGGGCTCAGACCAAGCAGAGGGACAGCCTTCAGGAGCTCTCAGACATGTCAGCATCTGCCCTGCTGATTGCCAGAGCCTGTTCTGAGCTGTGCAGTTCCAGTGCTTTGCACTGCCCTCCATCTTCTTTGGTCTTCAGTGGTGGGAGTCAGGGAAACTGTAGTTCTTGCAAATGAGACTTTGCTTTTCTATGGATACTGTATAATGTACGTAATTTTACCATCTGTTTCAATCTCTTTTGAACTTTCAGCTCTAAGGAATAGGTGACACTGGAAAAGTTCTCAGAGGACTGTATTTTTGACTGCTCTGCCACTGTAGTATGCAAATGCCAGATATAATAGAAGCAATTTTAAGGCAAACTCAGTAATTTCATTTAAGATCTTAAATGATGTGGCGATCTGGTGAGGAAGAGAGTGAAAGACTGTTTCCAAGGTCTGGAACTGAGAATGGGTGTAAAGATGGGGAGTGTGCCAGTGCCAGGAGAGGCAGGCAGGAGAAGAGTGTAGTGCACCTTCTGAGATAGACCAATTCTTTGTGGGCATGGGCAGGTTTAGTAAAGATTTGAACAGTAGCAAAGTTGAAAAAGAGTGTGTCATATGCACAAGTATCTCTGAAGGTGGGGTAGACTTTTGTGCATGGGTTTGGGTGAAGGTGGAGGACCTGAGGTGGGAGGAAGATAAATGTTTAGTCATCAGCTCAGACTTCCAACAGGCTTGGGCTGTGTAAAAGTACTCTGGAAAAGCCCAAACAGACAAATATTTGTGTGGTGAAGACATGGGATGGACAGGAAGATGTTTCCAAAGACCTGAGAAGATTTATGCTCACTTTAGTATCCTCCTCTTAAAATGGTGAATTATGAAGGAAAAATTTGCAGCAGAATATTACTATGGGGAGGCCATGGACATTTGGTTGCTTTTGCATTAGCACAGAATATGCTTAAACTTTCTGTCTCTCTAGAGACATTTTCACATTCTGGGGTATTGCTGTGTTAGAGGAGAAGATGAGATCTTGCTGTATTTGAGTTCGAATGAAAAATTATAAAGCAGATATCAGGGAGGAAAATAAAAGAGGAATTTCAATAATACGGTGAACACTTTTCTGGGCTAAGTGTTCTATCATACTCAGTTAGTGACTTCACAAAAAAACCCCCAAATTTCACATTTTCTTTGCCAAATAGGACAAAACCACATCATTTCTACCTAAATAAATATTCATTACAGTATTTTGTGCAATTCATAATGTCATTTTACCTCAAATAATGATGAAAAATTGAGAGATAATATATATGTGTATTAATGCCAAATGACATGAGCTTCCATTTTAAAAGTTTTCTTGGAAAAAAGAGCAGACTTATCCCCTCCAGTACTGAAAGAACTTGAACTATTGCTCTATATAGAAATTATAAGTGACTATAAGACCTGTCTATCTGAATTAACTGCATGTAATTAATTCCATGAGAAAGGGTTAATATGTCATTATTACAATAATTACAAGTCTTGGAAAAAGAAGCATTGCTAAGTGAGAAAAAAAGTGTTGCATTCAGTTCAAGCTCTTTTTGAGAGGTTGCATTTATTTTTTTTAAACTATTCTACATTTTGCTTCTGTAGTTCTGTATTTCAGTGTGGGGATGAAAAACACACCTTCCACAACGAACCCCTATTGTAATAAGAATTACAGAAATGGGCAATAGTGCTTTTATACTTCTATAGAAGTGTAACATTTATTTTTATCTACCTATATATATATAATATTTAAAACTAGTCCTTTCTCTCTTGTCAGTGTGCTGTGCCATATGGTGCCGAGCAACATGCCAGATGATAAAAATATTCCTAGAACATATGATATCATCAGTCAATTCAAGAGGGGTGAAACTTCTTGACCAAAGCATTTGTGGCTTTGATACATTTTCTTAGGTGTAAAGTGTATATTTTGAAATGATGAAGTGTGTCCAAGAGGTCTCCTTTGAATTTGCATAAGCAAATTCTAAAGTACCATCTTAGAACATTTTGCTTGTTAAAAACAGGGAAACTAAATAAATTTTGTTTTAACAAAGGAATTCATGGCAAAGTAGCATTTCTTTTCATAGCAAAAAATGATTCACTACCTTCCTTTCAATATATATTGGTGATTGCTCTGGTATTGGAACCATGCCATGAAGAATGGCATCTCTCTATCTCCTTTCTCCACTTGCAGAGAAATCAGAACACAGTGCTTGGTCAGAGGATGTTCATGTTTGGTGCAGATAGCTATCTGTACAAAATTGGGAGGAGACCACGTGTCCCAGGAAAAGAAAACCCAAAACATGACAATATTAACTATTATGGTTTTCTATCAGAATAACTGAAGTAACTGAAGTTACTCTGATGTTAATTCTGCGGTTTACTTACTTTATGTTGAGCCTCTTTCTTGTTTTCATCTGTTTGCACAAAACACTGAAAAAAGAGAAAATGAGGTGTTTTCCCTTGGCAGTGGGAATTGTGGTCAAGTGGCCTGCTCCAGGGAAATGGTGGGTCTTTCTTCAGAAATACTCCCAGGAAAAACACTAAGCAAATACAAGACATTCTGAGCTTTAGGGAATGCTGCAGGAAAAGTGGCCTTTGTAATGGGCTGAGCAATAAATGCTGCAAATAACAAACTTACAGGCCAGAAGTGCCTACACAACCTGTGTCTTTAGCTGCTTGTTCATTTTGTCTTTGTCATGGGATGAATATTAAGGAGAAAAGTCTCAGCTTTGAGTTAGGACCTAGAAACTGTGCTAATTGATTAATTGCTATCACGTCTGTGTCACTGGACTCTTTCTTCGTGCTTGTCTTCCTTCATCTATTTCCTTACACTGTTTGCATTATATGTGAGAATCTCCTCAGCTGTCAGGTCTGGGGTTCCTGGGTTAGAATTTATTTTTGACTCACCTTAAAACTTCAGTGTGTATTGCAGCATTCTTGTTCTTTATTCCCTGTTTTTAGATTTCCAGTCCTTAAGTCATCCTCACTTCCTCTCCTGTCAAATATGTGTTAGGGACTTGACTGACCTTTTTGTGGTAAAAAAAAAAAAGCCTTACAAGAATTCTTGAATATCCTAGAATAAAGATTTCAGTTATATAAGGCATAGTTTAACAGGATATGTCTTGTCTGGTTGTAAAAATCTAATATGTAGAATGAATTAATTAATCGGGCCTGAACAAAAAGTAGCATTCAGAAGTGTGGTTAGAAATCTCTTTTGCACATTGGTGAGGCTCAAACCTCTGATGTTACAGTCTCACCAATTTTCCAGTGATCCATTAAGTTCTCAGAGAGAAAGGATGTGTATTTATACCTAAAACCATGAAAAAATGTGTAAGTGCTAAAAAGGAAGGTGGGGTTTTTCTGCACATAATTGAAGAGGGAAAAAGGGCTAAAAAAATTTATAAAACAGGGAACAAAATGCAAATGCTATCATAAATTATTGTCTTCTGTACCAGCAAGTGTCCTGTTGATATAATGGAAAAAAATGCAGTCTATACTTCCGTCTATACTTTTCAGCCTTTCCTTATTGTGAGTACTCTTTTACATATTTAATGGTTCTCCCTAACAAGGTCTTTAAACCCATTAACCCATCAGCAATTTGCTTTTACAGGTTAATATACTTACAAATTATTTTGTAATAGACTATTCTTATTAAAGGGCAGATTTATTAACAACTCCCTCTCCACAACTCCCGATTTTTTTCTTTGAAAGCATGACATTCCTTCTTCAGTGCTTTTACATTGACCAATTAGTGTGGCAAAAGGAGTGCTTTGCCTTGTGCTTGAGCTTGTAACCTTTGAGTCTCTCCAGAGGTACATCACACCTCTGACATTTTAATAACTCAGACACTTTATGGTTGTTCAGATTTTGTATATTTAATGCATAACTAAATGGGGTGCAGATCCAGGACCAGCTAGATTATATCACCTTTTAGGATTTGTTGTTCTCTTCTGGAGAGCTGTATTTACCATGCTGACATCATTTGTTCAGAGCTGCTGTTCTTTTCTTAGGGTCAGACTTGTTGTGCTCATCATTTGTGGAACAGACCACATGACTTTTCCATGTCTGCATCTGACAATTCAACCGCAGAATCACAGAATCAGACAGGTTGGAAGGGACCACAGAGAGTAATCTGGTCCAACCTCTGTGCTCAAGCGGGGTCAGCCCAGAGCACGTGGCACAGGATTGTGTCTAGGTGGTTCTTGAGTATCTCCAGTGATGGAGACCCCACAACCTTTCTGAATCTGTCCCATTGCTCATCTGCACAGTAAAGAAGTTCTTCATGTTCAGGTGGAACTTCTGTGCATCAGTTTCTGCCTGTTGCCTCTTGTCTTTTTGCTTGTCACCTACTCTTTAGATATTTACACACATTAAGGAGGTCCCCTTTCAGTCCCTGGGCCTGGTCCAGGAGCTCCATGGCTCTGTTGTACTGTGGATCCCAGAACTGCACACAATACTCAACTGTGGCCTCACCAGGGCTGAGTAGCAAGCTACTGGTTCAAATTTTGAAAATGCAGCCAACCCTCTTGTACTATTTCTTCTCCAAACCAAGATCAGAGGTGCAGATTCTGTGTAAGCCTGTGGTTCAGCTATGGGTATGAACTTGTCCTTTGCCTGCAACTGAATGGTATTAGTCTGAATACCATTGCTGAGATTTTCTGTGGTGATCAGGGACAAACCATGTTGCAAATATGATCCACTCCTTGCAGGACAAACAAAAGTAGCTGTCTATATTTAAAAGAAAAGACCTTAAATGATTTCTTAGTGGAGTTTAGATACCTAAAAACATTGTTTATCACTAACTTTAGGCTGAACTAGGCCAGTGTGTCAGAGCAAAAGACATGTATGTGATTAAAGTGCTAACATGATCCATGCTCCATCTACTTCAAAAAAGAATAAAGCAGTAGTTAGTAATGTTATGCAATCATCTTTCACCTCCTTTCTGATGATCTTGTCACAGTAATTTGGGCTAGACAGCATTATTGACCATAACCCACTGCTGAGGGGAATGAGGCATGGATTGAGACTTTAAAGATGATGTTAAAGGAAGTGAATAGGTTCTGAACTAGCATGGGGCTCAGCTGTGTGGTCACAGTTAGATACCACAGGAGCCATGTCTGATCCATTGCCAATCCATGGCAATCCCATACATTGGATCAGATAATGGGCACTGGCCTCTGCATCCTGACATTTATTAGTTTGCTGTCTTATTATTGTAACCTGCAGACCATCTCAATTAATTCTGAAGAATAACCAACCACTGTCTAAACAAGTAGGAGCTAACGAGGCTGTGCAATGCTCCGTGCAGCTCTGGGGCAGGACCTGCCTGTAGACCATCTTGGCAGGTGCCCCTCTTGTATAAACTCAGCTGGGCTGCCTCTGGGCTGCAGCTGGATTGTTTGCTATATAATGCACCTAAAGAAAGCAAATCAGGCACAGTTTGCCATGGTATTATTATTTCTTAATGTTTGTGAAGCAGTTAATAAACCTTTTCAACCTTAGCTAACCACATGAAATATGTTCAGTGGGCCTCTACAGTCTCCTAAGTGGTGAAAGTAACTAAAGACAGAAAAGCTCAGAAGTTATAGGCAGTGGTGAAAGGGATTTGTGGGCCCTTATAACCTTGAAAACTCATTCTCATAAGAGATCACATTTTTAGAAGGTAGAGAAACACAGTTATGAGCACAAAAATAAGCAGGTTTGTATGGGTTAGAGCACTTGGTTCACTACACAAGCAAATGCATATTTCAGTACTTAATTACCTCTCCTGAAGTGTAGTTATGCAATGCATCCACCCACTTGCTATAAACCTGAATGAAGATATAAGCTGCATATAGGTTGTTTACATTGCAAATCTCGGCCTCTTTTAGAAAACCCAACTTTTACTCGCTTCATATGAGCAGCTCAGAGGATTTTAAAAATTCATCTTAACAGAAAGCAGATGGTTTCAGAAAGCTGAAATGAAGAAGGAAAAGGGAGAAGTTGAACAACAAAACTAACATTTAGTGAAAGCTACCATGATAGATCTTTTTGGTTTTGAAGACAGGGCATTACACCAATTAGTTTTGTGACCTGTTATGCAAGTAAAATGGAAGTGCTAAAGGTGTTTTTAAAGAGACTATTTTTTATCTGAGAAATGTTCAACAATAAATTGCAGGTTATTGTTCCTTCTTTGCTTGTCTGTCTCATTAGGAGATGGTGTCTGGTTGCTAAGTTGTACCTAAGTTTTCCCTAGCTTCTCCACTTGCAAAACCCCATGTTTCCTGATTGTGCTAGACCCTGGGGGCTCTTGTCTTCATGATAAGGTGAAAGAGGCCTTTACCTCTGAGACAAGGGAATGTGATATTCTCTAGTGTCAGCAAGAGAGCTGTGTCTTTCTGCTCAGTTCAGCCTCCATCTCCAAAGATATGTCCTGTCTCTGTGAGACTCTGTGGATTAAGGAACTTCAAAAGGACACTTAACAGTCCTACTGCGAAAATCAACAGACTGTTTTAAATTATCAGGAAGAGTAATTTTCTCTCTCAGTATCAATATTTCCTTATTAAAAGGAGAGGACAAGATTTAAATATAGCATAAAACTTCCAATACTGTGTAGTATTTCTTGGAGGACTGTGTTTGCTATGTTTATTTGCCTCAGGGGTAACACTTTTTTATGTACATTGTGAGGCTCAATAGTCTGGCAGCGGCAGCGCTCAGAGTGCTTTTCTTGATACTGTGCATCTGTCTCTGTTATGGTATCTATAGCAAAGTTGGTAGCGAAGAAATAGATATTGAAGATGTCTCTGGACTTGGTTTTTCAGTGTTGCTGTAGTTAGGGTTTTTAAAGGGTTGTTATTAATTTTTGTGAAAGGGAAACTACCAACCTTTTTTGCTTGTGGTTATTCTTAAAGAAGGAGTGATGAAAAATTCCCAAAGGAAATTTAATTTTGCTGTAAATACTGTGAGGATTAATTACTGCCTATTGCTTCCACATGCATAAATAATCTTTTTGAGCTTGTGTGGGAAGGATCATATATGCTTTATCTATGATCACTATTTGGTCAACATGACTTTTTTGTTATTTGAAGCATATTCTGTCATGAGCTGTTGGTCTATCTTAAGAACCAGAGGTAATTAATATGAGTATAACCTATGTTGTTCATATTTGACAATGTCACTACTGTCATTATGATTTTTTTACTGAAAGTTCATCTTTAAGTAGATGATAGAAGTATTGTGAGTGTGTCTTCTCCTTTCCACATTCATTTCTACAGAGACTGACTTTCAGTGGCTATATGATGCTGTGTGGACTTCCAGAGCAGAGCCTCAGCTTCCCAGTAGAAAAAGATTTCAAAACAGGGCAATGATGACAAAAATATTCAAATGCCCAGATAGGTGGAAAGTTGATTGTGAAAGAAAGCTTTTGTTCTTTAAACTTCACTCATGACAATGTGACTCCATTTTTAAAATATTCCACTCCAGGGATGTTTCTTTTTGTTCATCCTCAGGAAGTTGATGTTTGCAAACCACAAGTATTAGGCAGCTGTGTAGCAGCAGTAGCAGAAGCACCATCAGTGTGCATCTCCATAAAAATGTAGCTATTGATTATTATTGTTATTGGGGAAATACATATACCTGGGGAAATATCTATATCTGTACATATTCTCTATATCTTTGTGTGCTATATAGAGAAAGAGATATTCAGAAAAGGGATAGCTATCCACATGGCTTATTAAGACCTTAATAAGGGATATAAATAGGAAAACAAAACTATTTACTCAATGGAATTTTTTTTTTCAGATTCTCCCCTAATCTATTTATATACTGGTTCAGGGTTTTGTGCCTGTAGCTATTCTGCAGTTTCTGAAGATGGCAACTTGCTTCAAAGGCTGATGAAAACTTGGACTGGAATGTTTCCAAGCTGGGAAGTCACTTTCTGGTGACTACAGGAAGTCAGCATTATTGAAGAAAATAAAGCATAGTAAGCCTTGCATTAGCACAGGACTGTACCTAGCAAATATATACTTTCAATGGCAAGAGCAATGGTTTAATTATGTATTAAGTCTCTGACTCTTAGGAGCACTTACAAGTTGGTTTGGGTAAGTTTTCACTGAAATCATTGCTAAAATCAGCGTCAAGACTGGACAGCCTGACCCTTAGGTCCACCTGTGAGCTCAGGTGGTTAGCTTGTGCTCTGGATGATTTCCTGTCCTTGAGTGCCCACATGGAGAACTAAACAGGAATGATTGGTCTGTGTAGACTTTATAGCCTAATTTGTTCATATTGACTGTACACAGACAAGTTCTGAAAGCTTTTGAAAACAGCAGCAGTTAGCACTGGCTGATGCTGAGGTCAGTACTGGTCCCACCTAGCCCAAAAGGAATGGTGGCAACTTCATTGTCTAAAATGCCATTAATCCCCCGAGTCCAAGGGTAGAATCTGCTCTGGACTGAACTCCTCTTGCACTTTGAAGCTGTTTGTGTCTTGGATTTGTCAGAAGAGCAGCATTTCCTTTGTTCCTTTCATTCCTCCTTGTGGGCTATGTTTGCTGGTGGTTTGCTGGTGTTCTCTGTAAATAATACAGAGAACCTTCCCCAAGATTCATCTGACTGCATGTACAATACAGGGAGGAGAGCACTTCTAAAGCATGGTTCATCTCCTTTTAAGTAAGTCTAAAACAAATTAGACAAACTGCAACTCAAAAGCAGACAGCTAATCCAGATGTGTCCTGGTGTGTCTCTGGCAGAACAGCCACATGTATCTAACCTGGAATCTGTTTTTCTTGCTACTCTTAAAAACTGTTCATTCTGATAGCACATGTGCACAGTGTTTCAAACTGAATTAAAACTACCCTGGAAATTTGGTATCTGATGAATTTTGCAAACACTTTTGTGTTTTTCTAAGCTCTCCTGAGAATAAAACTCATTTTTTGTGAATGTCCCAAGTACAATTTCTTCTTGATTTATAACAGCTGCTGCAAAAAAAGGAGTCTTTTACATTAGCAATTCTGGGCAGACACTCAGATTTTAAACTCTGGGTTACTCCATTCTTTCTTCTTGACTTTCTCAAGGGACCAGTGAATGAAAAAAAAAAAAAAAAAGAAAATATTTAGATACGTGTAACATATTGTGCAAACCAACAGGCTTTGAGCTTTCTGGAGGGATGCAACAAGTACATGGAGATTGGAAATCTAATTTGGAGTCGTGACATTATGAGACGGTTTAAATGAGGAAAGAAATTTAAAATTTCCTTTAAAATTTTACTGGTGCAAATATTATTTAAAAAAAAAAAAGAGTTTCTTAGATGGTCAGTAGAGGGCAGGCATATTTTATTTCTGAAGAACCTTTGCCCGCTACTATGTGCAAAGAATATTTGTTCTATCTTCAGATTTGAGGAGTGTAAGTCTACTTTGTCATATCACCATGTTATAAATCAGCAGTAGTAATTTAAAAAGACATTGTCAACCCCTTTGAGGAGCTAAATGTCCATTTTAAAGCAATTGGAGGATATGAGTTATGACTACAGGCATTTAATTTCTGTGTTTAGATTGTAAAAACCATGGCATAAAAAACCTGAAATATTGCCTCTACCAAGTACTAGATAAGAATCATTTCTCTGCTGAATTCTGTAAAATGCAGTCGTTCTTTCTGATGTGAACTACTATATCACTAATGGTGTGGAAACACACTCTTGAAAGTCACGATTGTTTAAATCTTCAACTCAGTAACAGAGATTCTTCTTGAAGATCTGACTAGCCAAGCGACTTTAAACCTAAAGGAGCAATGCCTCTTTTAATTTCTACCTGCCTTCCTCTGTAATTGAAACAGTGTTTGTATTTCAGCTGGACAGAATACCTAACAGGTTCTGAGTACAGGGTAAAATCAGTGTCATATCTGATTAGCTCAACAGAAAAAATTAAAGGGGATTTAAAGAAGCATTTATTTTGAATGAGCTCATTTTCCCCCAGATACATTTTAGCCCTGAAACAAAATGTAGACAGGGTATTTTCTGGAAACACATTAATATAAACACATCACTAATATTGTTGTGATATATCACTTTTAAAACCTTGTAATGAGATTTATTCTTAAAGAGAATGAATGCTAAAAAAATACATGTTGATTCTGTAAAATACTAGATATTTTTTTTGCCTGTAATTGTGCATACTCATATATGAACTCATATTCATAATCGAACTTGCTACAGTGAAGCTACACATGTAAGAAGCAGTAACATGAGACAAGGGTCATGTCATCTACCATTTCTTTCTCTGACTTGACAGTTCCATTTTTTTCTGGCAAGGTTGATGTTCACATAGACACCTTTAATTAGGATCAAAAATAGTTTGAAGATTTGTCCTAAAATATGTGGTTTGCATTCACTTTGTCCTCTCTGTATCCATCAACAGAAAGTCTTTGTTAGATTTCAGAACTATTCCAGCTAGAAGAAATGAATACTCTGAAAGATGTTGGCTACCAGCTTCAACTTCATGGGCTTTGGAATTCTGAGTTTGGGTGCTGCGTTGCCACCATTATGAGCAAGAGGTGTGTGAATGAGATGTTGAGGTCCTTGAGTCACACCTGCAGCTGGAAATGAAACCAAGTTGTGGGATTACTTTTTGTTCTTTTTAAAGAAAAGCTGTGGCCTTACAGACAAGGAGCTGAATTTTCCTGCTACTCATGCCTTCCAGATGGTCTCTGGGATTAGTTTCAATTTTTCGTTCTAGAAATTAATGGAGGTCCATATTTTTGTGCAATCCAGCTAGATACTAAGATGATGAATCTCTGTAAGAAATGAAAGCTGATTGAAGAGATGCAAATGTTAGAACCCTCAAATGATTTCAATCAAAATTGGACTTGCTATCATGTGGGTACATGTTACTAAATTAAGTTCAATTTTATCTACTTGTGTCTTTGTTGAAGTCATTTAGGCAGATGGAAGAACTGTCCATATGCGGCCTATACCATATACAAAATTTACAGGATATACTTTATTCTAATCTTGTGCTTAACTCCTAAATGATCCAGTGTTATGTTTCCTATGAAATACTAAGCATAAAATCTGAACCTTCTGCTTCATGCTTTTAGGTTCATGGATTTCACAGCACTCAGACTGAATAGAAAATCTAATACTTCATTGTGTATTGTTCTGTAACAGTGATGACACTGCAGCAAAATATTTGAAACCATATGGGTCTTAATTTAAAAAATGGTTTTTCTATCTATAATGAAATAACCTTAATCAAGCCACCAAAATATGTTTCAACATTTTAATGCATAAGCTTTCAAAAATGACCTTTTCCTTTAATTTTTTTGTCTTTGACTTGAGATAGTGAAACTACTATAGTGTAAATTTCAAGATTACTTGCACTGACATCGTCAACTTGAAACCTAGTAATTTCATAAAAAAATAGAGCTAGTAGTTTCAGGAAATGTTTCTATTTCTATGTTACCTTGCCTACTTTCTGTAGTTCTACTGTTATATTTTCCTCTTTAATGACTTTGATATCCTGTGTTGGACTACAAGGCTGTCATAAAAGCAGTGGAAAATCCATTTATGCACTTTACACTGAGACGGACTTTAAACAAAATGATACTTTTATACACAAACTCTTAAGTGAATTTTTTACATTAATTATTTTTTTCACAAAGTAACCAGATATTAGAGAATCTTTTTTTTTTAAGTGTTGCCTCAAAATGCAAACCTATTTATTATTATATAAGCGCTGAGCATGGTAATAGCCCGAAATACCTTCTCCTGCAAGAAACTGCATCATGAAAACAAGACAAACAGATGGCCATTGAGGAAACAGAGAAGAACAGGAATGGGCTGCTCTAAAGAAGGTCAAAGATTTTAATGAATGAAGGAGTACTGGAACAAAGTCTTACTGAATTTTTTCAGTAAAAAAACTAAAAAAAAAAAAACTTTAAAAAACTAGAAGTGCTGTTTTAGCTTATCTGGGTTTTTTTTTTTTTTAAGACTGAGGGCCCTAGTACATGTAGACTGCCAGGTAGCATATGTTAACTGTCCACCATATCCTCCCTGGAAACAGTATTTGGACCACCTGGGGTCTCCAGCAGTTGCAAAATCACTCATCTAAACAAGGCTGAGGAAAGCCGTGACCAGAGTCAAGTTTGAGCTGTCCTCCAGGGCTGTGGAGACTCCTGATGAAGCCACATCCCTTGCTGTGTGTTCCCATGCTTGGTGTTCTCCATCTGGGCTGGCTTGCCTTCAGAGGTGTTGGCACGGCTGTTTCCATGGCTCTGCCCTGTTACTCCTCTCCTGTAACCCCTGTAAGTTTGGGGACTGCATACAAAGAAAGATGCAGAGGCTGAGAGGTGTTGTAGCAGGCATGAATGGAAACAGTAGCATGGCAAGCTGAATTGAGATATCCCAGACATAGCTGCAAAATGATGTGCCACACTTAGTTTAATACCTGGATAAAAAAACCTGGGTGGTTAAAAAGACTTAGGGAAGGGAACTGAGAAATAGTTCCTATACAGTAAGACAGGGAAAACACAAAAGGCGTGACAGGGGATGAAAGATGAGTCTGTGGGAGAGGATGGATGTGTTGCAAACTGAGAGGAGTAAATAGGAAAAAAGTAAGAGGAAGGCTGAAAAGAAGTGATAGAAAGAAGGAAGAAAATTTCTTGTTTATCTCTTGCATAAAGATATGTACATGAGAAAGAGCTCACTTGAATATTAAGAAAATATAAAGAATTGTGAAAGGTGACCAGGGAAACATTAAACTGGAAAGGAAAAACTTGAGAGGGAAAGGGCTTTCTTGCTTGGGTTTTGTGATTTTTTTTCTTTGGTGGTTTTTTTTTTTTTTTGGCAACAGAATGCTCCCAGATGCAGATTGCTGCTCTTCCTCCCCCCCCCCCCCCCCCTTTTTTTTTTTTTTTTTCTTTTTCTGGCTAAATATCCCCTGATTTCACAACATATTCTCATTCTCTAAGCTGAGGTTGGATTTATTTATGGGACTTTCCCATAATATTTATTACTCTTATTGCAGTACCACTCAAAATCTCTAACAAGGTCAGGACCTTTCTGGGAAAGAGGCTATGAAAACAAAGAAAGATGATAAATTTTGTGTTCTGAAGCCTTGTTCAAAGGCTGTTTGAAGCTTGATTCAAAGGCTGTTACAAGCAATGTGAAGACTCCTTTTAATGTGACTGAGTGGGTAACATTTTAAATGTGCTACGACACTAAGTATTTGTCTGCAATTGCAATAATGCGTCACTAGGAGACGTAAAACCAGTCCTGGAAGTCTGAGCAGCAGAAGTCTAGGGTAATTCATCCTAAGATGCAAGACCAGGTCCTGGCCTTACTGGAGAAAGTGGGAGTAGGATTTCAGCCCTGCAGCTTCTCAGACAGCAATTAGATTAAATTATTCTTCTAGATCTAAGTGATTCTTGCACTGTAGCAATGTAATGTGAGTGTTTAACTGCAAGAGGGTCCTACTGTAGAAGTTGGCCAGGTTTGTTGGTTTGATCTTAAGCTGTAAACCATGTTTAATGTGAAAAGAAGCAGCATGGCAGGGCTGAAGAAAGTCAGGTTGTCATTAATTCCCTGGATACTCCTTTTTCCAGTTGCCAAGTCCAGTTTAGCCCTGGTTTGATCCCCCAGAGAAGTGTTAGGACAATTCATAAGCACCTAGACAACAATCAGGTGATAAAAAACAGCCAGCATGAATTTGTCAAGAACAAATTGTGTCAAACCAATCTCATTTCCTTCTTTGACAGAGTAACTGGCCTAGTGGATAACAGAGAACTAGGAGATGTGATGTGTCTTGACTTGTGAGGCTTTTGACACTGTCCAACATGACATTCTTATAAGCAAGCTTGAAAAATATGGCCTAGATGAAATTGCTGTAAGTGGCTGCAAAGCAGTTGAAAAGTGTTCTTAAAGAGAAGTTACTGGTGGTGCCTCACCTGGCTTTGCTGAGTGGGCTCTTCCACAGAAAGTTCTGCTCTCTGGTCCATGTTATGCATCAGTCAGAATGCTAATGAGAAAATACACTTTCTTTTTTTCATAGAGTTGGGCAGGGGCAGGCAGGGAGGTTTGCAACACTTCCGAGTAATGAATTGGTTCAGAAGCATCTATGTAAAAATTGACCAGGTGAATTTTTGGTAAAGGACAAAATACTGCCCACAATACAGTAAATGCATAAAGAAAAAAGGTAGAAGTAATTGGAAGGCAGAAAAGTGTCTGGGGCTTTAGTGCAGATCACAAGTGAAATACAACTCACAAAGGACATGCTATTGCAAATAAAGCACCTCTTTTTTCGGGATTCTTTAACAGGAGTGTCATGTGTAAGACATGGGAAGTAATTATTTTGTACCATATGGTGCTGGTGAGGCCTCAGCTGGAGTATTGAATCCAGTTTTGGGGACTGCATATAAAGAAAGATGTAGAAAAATTGGAGAGTTTCCAAAAGAAATCATGAGGAAATCAAGAATTTTAAAAGTATAATTTAAAATGAAAGGTTCAAGGAGTTAGTTTTGTGTAGAATATTTCTGCCCCTTGCCCCTTTTTATGCAGCAGAGGCGTTAAACAATCTCCTGAGGTGTCTGAGAGTTCTGTTTTTCTAGTGCTAACTGCAATATCATCAATCCAATGAACATGCTCACCTCAGTAACACTTACCTGATCTTATAGAGGAGGTATGGGAGAAGTTCCGAAAGAGGAAGCAGACACTAGAAGTGGCTTCAGAGGGAAGAGCTTATTGGGAAAATACAAGCCCATATTCAAAACTGACATCATTAGTAGTGTAGAGAAATGCTACTTTATACATGATGACTATATTTGTGTATGGCCACATAGACTAAAATATCTTCATTTTTACATGTTGGTACCATCTCTCATCACTCAGGGATTTCCTTCAGTAAAATTTTCATTGCTGGAGATTTCTGATTGGATTCAGAATATCATTTCCCTGAGCTGAAAGCAATAGATTAAGCCCAATGTTTTTAGAAAACGAACATTTTAAAGAAGAAAATAAGTTCACATTCACAGTATATGGTCAGATTTGTCTTTCTATTATAACTGTTTTTCAATTCTAAAATATATCTGCTGAGTTGTATCTTTTAGACATTGAGGCATTGGCAAAGATGATTGCTGACCCTTTCTTTCTGTTTCTTTGCTTTTCTTTAGAGCTGTGTGACACATACTTGCATACAGCTGCCAGGAAGTTCCTAGCATCTCCAAGATTCTGTCCCACGTGCTCCACTGAAAAGCAGAGTTAGAGTGAGCATGACTGTGCAGCAGCTCAGCTCATTGGACTAATGCAGTGCTATTAAAAAGCAAGTATGGCATTTATCTTTGCTGTGGAAAAATCATGTGGTCCAACAAAGTAATAGATTAGTAATAATGAATCTTTTTAAAATGTTAAGTGAGGAATAATAAATATGACACCATTTTTTTTCACAGAAGTCAAATCCTTCTATCCACCCTCAAGAAGAGTTAGACTTTTCAGTGTGACTTAAAGGAATTTAAGTTTCCCCAAAGTTGTAGGGATTTGTGGCGCAAATTGGAGTAATGCATCCTGTGAAAGATAACACTGCCCAGACAGCCCAGAAGGATAATACTTCCCATTTCTCATCTCTAGGTCAGGCTTTGTGGCTGGTGGAGCTGAGGAGCCATTGTCCTTCATGTCCCTCCAGACAAGTGTGGCACAGCCATGTTCAAGGGAGCACAGACCCTCAGCTTTTTAATAGCACAGCTTCTTTGCCTGGGAGGCTGCTTAATACTGGTGACTTGGTTAAAAATGATGTGATTGTCCATAGGTATGAGCAGAATTTATAGCATAGTGCAGCCTGTGCCCTTCTCAGTACAATGCCTCAAAAGCATCTGTGGTTTAGCCTGGAAAAAAAACAAGCAAAAAATATCTCTGTTTCTTAGATACACACAAGCAAAAAAGGGAAAAAAAAAAAGGAAAAAAGAAAAAGATAGCTGGACCTGGTTTAGTACACAGCAAACCTCAGGCAGCTCAAAGTTAAACTTCCCATTCAATTACTAATTCATTGCTTTTGTTTGTGGGTAGTGCAGTTTATGTGGTTGGTGAGATTTCCTGCTGATTGTCATTTTTCATAGTGGTGCCTCTATTCCACAGAAGGAGTTAAGACTGAAGCTTCCTTTCGTGCTTGCACTTTGCAGTGTTACAGGGCACGGAGAAGTTGTTTTCTGTATGTGCAAGAGGGGCTGCACGTGGGTGCGAATTAATAGAGTTTTTAAATGTATTTTTAATTTTTATCTCCAAGCAGTGCTCTATTATCAGCTAGATGATAAAATGTCTTGAATAGTTGACTCTAGGGCTTTCACTAAACTGCCCATGAATGCTGAAACCATCTGTTTTTCTGGACGTTTGTCAGGGTGAGTGTGGCAGAGGCAGCTGTTTGAAAAGGGACGCTTTGGATGATGAACCAGCCCATTGTCTCTGAGCGATGCGCTTGCATTCAGCGGCTCTACCCAAGCGTACTATAGAGCAATCAAAATCAAACTATTGTTTGTCCCAATCATATTGATCTGAAAAGAAGGTGGTGGGATGACCGCATTGTAGATGCAAATAGTTGTTTAGAGCAGCTGTATGCCGGCCAATATGTACCACAGTAGGAATCCCACATGGAAGCTAGAGGGCTCCCTGCACCCTACTGGGGACAGAGAAAAGATGATGCCAGATTGAACTTCAGTCTACAGCAAAAAGGAAGGATCTGGACTGTTGGTATTGCTAGTAATTTGCTTTTTACAGTAATGGTTGACATTAACCCTGTAGTGCCTTAGTAACTAAAGCCAATTGTTTGGTTTTTTTTTTTCTGAAAGCACATTGTGAAGAGAGATTATCAAGAAGATAATTACCTAAAGCTACTGCGATGAAATATAGAAGCAATTGGATTGCTTGGATGTCAACTATCAATTTTCTCTTCTATAAAAATTAATTGCATTTTTGTTGTTGTTTTCTATGTGGAATCATTCATGCACTGTTTCAAGTTTTCATAATTTATTTATGATGATGAAAATATAGCAGCTGAATCGAAACATATTGTGGTGTTCGTTTCTCTGTTAAATATAGCTGTCTTATCTCTGCAGAAAGCAGAGGAAAATATGATCTTTAGTGCATGTAATGAAGATTATAGCTTTTAGTTTGGAGTAACTGAGAAAGCTGCACTTCATCCATTAACATTTTAAGCTTTTTAGTTGTCCTTGTCACTTCATTGCATGCATGCTAATATCTCCTCATATAAAATTTAATCTGTCGAAGTAAATGAAGGAATTAGTATCTGAAAGACATCTTTCATTAAGCAATTAACGAATCTTTCTAACAAATCTACAAAAGCATATGTGTTTATATTTAATAAGTATTTGTATGATCAGCCAATTACAATACATAGATACATCTTTTTTGTTTATTTGTGATATTACAAAATATAAACTTACAATTAAGTTGTGATTATGCTGTAGAAAATGTAATTGTCAACAACTGTGGTTAGGGGACTGCTGTCTTTAAGAATCATATCACAGTCACATAAAGCTTAATATTAGTTTCTTTGTGTAAGAATCTTTTTTTCCTTTCACTTTGTGATCCGTGGATGGAAATGATGAGGTAGTAAAGAATCTGCAGAGGGAACACATTCAAGGATATGTCTTTTTAAAATTAACAATGATGTATATCTGCATGTAGGAAGGAAGCAAACAAGAAGAGGATGGCAGCCTGGATGAAAAGATGATCACCTGCACCAGCTGCAACATGTTTCTTTTCACAGCTCAGAGCAGCTTTTCATATGTACTCTCTATTCAGGCTGCTTGCATAATTTAATGGATACCCCAAACTAACTTAACCTGTTACTAAACCACTGTCAGCCTCTGTGTAAAAAGTGAAAAACATGAGTAAAAATAGTGACCTTGTCCTTTTGCCCTGGCACCATCATTAACATATTTGGGAGTCATTTTCTTAGCAGTATATGTGAGTACTTCCTTCCTGAGCTTTCTTCTTGTTTGAATTAGTAGTTTTTAGAACACTCCATGATGTATAAATGTCCAGTTGCTGCATCACTTTGAATTGTCAATTGACTAGTAACTCTAATACAAAGTAAAAGAAAACTACTTGATTTCCTTGAATAAGATGGTTATTGCTGTTATTGCTCTAGATTGGCCCTTTTTTTTTTTGGTTGGTTTCTTTGTTTTTTTTTTTTGTAAATGAAGTCTTCAATCATGTAGTTGTTTGGAGAAAAAAACTATGGTGAAGCAGGTGAGCAGTAAATTGTACTAGATTCAAGAAGTGTCCGGTTTCCTGTGTAAGGACAAAATTCTGCATTACTGGCTCTTTGTCAGGCATATACAGTGTGTACAACAATTCTAAGCATTTCCTTCTACTAAATACTGAAGAGTAATATTCTTCAGAAACTTTTAGCCTTCTAAGTGCATGTAGGTTCATGGCTCTTGGCAGGAAGATTGCACAGAGAGAAACTGGAAGTGAGTAGAAGAAATAAAACCTCAGGTACTTTAAAAAAATACTGCACCTGCAATTATCTCCAGGGGAGACACCTGTGAGTGAGGTGAGTCAGTGAATTATAGGAAGGCACTTGGGTGTTATAAAAATGAATTTGTCCAGTAGAAAGACTTGTTTTTCTTTCCAGACATCCAAGCAACATTAAGACAGACAGTGCAGCATACTTGATTTGACTCATTTGCTTCTTTTTCATTAGCATTTTGCTACCTGACTGTTTCAGAGCCAGTTCTCCAAGTGTTAAAATAACTCACCAGCTTGACAGCTATCATATATGTCTGGCAGTATTAACAAAGTGCAATCCTTGCCATGAAGTTAAAAAAAATGTATCAGACACCTACTTGCTGGTTGCCAGAGGACCAAACCTCTGAGCAAGAGAGAGACAGAGGGAATGCTGCACCACCAGCGAAGTTCAGGGATGGTGAGGAGCCAAGACACCTGCTATTTGCACCTCCTGGAAAGGGTGGAGTGGAGGAATCCTGGAAATTTTTGTTTATTCTCGGGGACTTCTTTGTCACATCTCTGAAAATTTCACTCTTTGTGTCAGACTCAGGGCTGTGTTTACCTCATCCTGTGTTGTAGAGTCTGAAGTCATCTGCTCAAGGATGCTTTTTAGCTGTGTGCTGCACAAAGTACTGATAAGGCCCATTCCTTTGCTGAAAGAGCCCCAGCCTCCTCAAGCAGTAGCAGGTTCCTTCTGCTTTTAATCTTTTTTTTTGCTCTCACACAGTTTTCTGGACATGGGCTTGTATTGCAATCCTTTTGTTATATGCCTTGAGCGATTAACTCCAGTGCCTACTTCTAATGGTATTTAGCTTTGATGAATATTGGTGTAATGAAATTACAGTTCAGTTAAATACAGAGATTTTACCAAGTGCAATTCCTTGATCTGCTTTACTTCGAATGGGATTACACAAACAGGTGCTGCCCAATATCAGTGTTTGATTATAGTTGTTCTGATCAAGAGCAGTATAAATACATAGATAGAAAGAAATCAGAGCCTTGGAAAAATAATATGTCACTAGTGTATTGCACTTTAACCTTTTCTCATTACCAGTTTTCAACGGAAAAACCATGGAGATGCAGTTGGGTGAAGTTGTAGGGTTATGCTGCTGTTATTGAAGGGAATTATTCACCTGTGGACTCAGGTTGGATTGGATTCTACTTTGGTCAACCCAATGCCCACATGTCTAGTATGCATTACAATCAAGTGTGAACGTGGGTTGTAAAAGAGATGCAAACAACCAAAATGCAAAACTATTAGTACTGTGTGTCTGTAGGGGAAAAATGGGAATTACTTCTTTAGTTCAAGTGAAGACTCAGATTCTCTGCATCCTATAGGAGACAGAGAAATAGTCTGATATTAATAATATTTCTTTAGGATGGGCACACGGAAACAAAGCTTCTTCTACTTTGTTTCCTTTCAGATTATAGTTTGCATTAGTATAAAAATCTGAATCTGTGGGGGCTTTTTGGGGTTTTTTTTTTTTTGGTTTTTTTGTTTGTTTGTTGTTTAGTTTTTGGTTTTTGGGGGTTTTTTGTTTGTTTTTTTATTTTCGTTTTAGGACATGTTGTTATATCCCTTAAAATGCTTTTTAAACAGTCTCCTTTTCCTGGTGGAAATTTCTCTTCCCAGAGAAGCATTTTGACAATGATACTGATTAACATCCTTTCACAAGGTGAATAATATGTTAGGCGAAAATGTAGTAGAGTTAGAGAATTTGGCACAAAATTGGAATAAGGACAAAATGTTGTCAGAATTGGGTGCTGGAAGCCATATGCTTCTTTTTTGAAGGTGGGTCACGTTTTTAGCTGTCAGATGGCTAAGAATTCTCACATCGCCCGTGGACTTCAGGCAGAGACAGGTTTTCACCACGGTGGGAAGGCAGACCTGCCTGCTACCCCCACTTTGGCACATGAATTCAAAACTTGTATGACAAGGCATCTGATTTATCAAGCCGAATTTGTGACGTGGAAGGACTTCTCTTACAGAGATTTGTTTTCCACTCTTCCTGGGGCAAGCTGTCATTTTACTACAAATTTTACAAAATGGGGAAGATTGCGTTTGTTGGTTTATACCTTTCTCCAGATGATTCAGCTTACAAAATGAACTGCTTGAATAGGTATTTCATCTTAGTAAGGACACAAACAAATTTCTTGACTTGTGGTTGAGAGAAGAAAAAGACAAAGATGAAAAAAGCTAGTAAAACCCATAAAATTAGACTTCTTTCTTCTCTAAAAATTAGCCAAATAGGCTAATCAGTAATTTTTTGCTACACTTTTATACTAGCTTAACTACATCTGCTGGTTTTACTTTCCAGTTCTTCCCAGCGTATTTTTAGGAAGCTGCAGTTTTACTATGAGTAAGTCCTTGTCCAAAGAACTGGTCTCACTCCTATACCATACCATATCAATCAATCAATGAATTTATTTATTTATTTTATTGTCCACTAATTTTTTTTTTTACATTCTTGGTGAGGCTTCATCAGAAATTTTTTGGGATGATACAAGTATTTCTGTTGACAGTGTGTGGACTGACAGTACTATTGTGTCTGTGGGTCTCATTACTAGAAAAAATTGACACCTCTTGGTCCTTGGCCCCCTCTGTGTTTTCAGCTGTGGAAGCACAGCACCCAGCAGTTCTTGTCCCTGTCCTGAACTGCACCACCTCTCAACTGAGGTTAACAGGTCTTTCATTACTGATGTCCCACATTTCATCTTTGTGATTTCTGGTCCTTCTTTTTGTTGCCAGTGAATTGACTTCACATTCACATTTATATTTAGTATTTTGTTGGTGGAAATTTTAAACCTAACTAGCCTTGAAGCCAGTCCCTTAAGTACTTTGCTAATATCCTTCTTCCCATAGGAATTATTCTTTTTAGTGTGTAAACTACTGGCATTGGCAGCTGCTTCCAGAACTGCTTGTGACTATTGGAATATTCTGCTGAGTTCCAGATAGATTGAGAATTTCTGATTTTGCTGGTTTAGTTTTTTAATGTAGAATATTGGTTCACAGAATCATAGAATCATGGAAAGTTTGGGTTGGAAGGGACTTCAAAGATAATCTAATTCCAGCCCCTGCCATGCCATAGGCAAGGACACCTTCCACTAGACCAGGTTTTTCGGAGCCCCATCCAACCTTGGCCTTGAACTTTCCAGTGATGAGGCAGCCACAACTTTTTTGGACAAACTGCTCCCATGCCTCACTGCCCTCACAGTAAGGGAATTTCTTCCTAATGGCTAAATTAGGAGAAAATAGACACAATCATGTTGTGGAACTCATGATTTGTATGAAAAGTGTATTTATTTCAACAAAGATTAGTACAGTGATTTTTTTTCAAAGCAGACTATTCTTGAATCTTGAATTTTAATCCATTTTTTCATTGTTTGGATATGAAGTTTGATTGTGCTTTATGGATGTTGTATGGAGTTTTATGCAGCAATTCATCATGCAAAATTTCCATTTCTAGTTTTTATTCAGAAACTTGTCTTGAAAAGTATCTTTCTAACTTTCCAAGTAGAAACCAACAAGTATGAACCCATTCACACTGAGAGAAAAACTGTCTTACTTTCTTGCAAATGAGTTTTAAAAAAAGGAAACTGCTTCTGGTTATTAGGACATCCTATAGAAAGTTTTGTTCTGGCATGTTCATCCAATTCTTTAGTTACTTCCAAGTCATGTATCCCAGTCATCTCAGAAAATACCTTTCCCTTACTAATATTTGTTTTAGGTTTCATTTGATGATGCAGTCTTTATTTTATCTCCTCATCTGTCCTTTGTTTAATTCCAAACTGGTGAAAGTGGTTTCTGAGAGGCTGCACTGCTGTGGCTCTTGTGTAACTGAGTGGCATCAGCCCTTAAAACAGAGCTGGCCACCAGGAAAATGAAAGCTATTTCTGTTTTCCTCAAGTGAGTGTGGCTGTCTGGTAACTTGCTCTTGTTTAGTTAGGAGGAGTCTATGCCCTTTGAGTTCCTTTCTATTTGGGAAAGTAGGTGATACTTCTAAAGACGTGGAAACTTTTGTGTATAAATTTATTGAACAAATTTTATATTTAGTACTCACTGCAGACAATTCCTGCATGTTCAGTCCTCAATATGTATAGTGATAATCAGTATCAAAAGAGGAATGTGTTTTCTGCCTT
Source organism: Agelaius tricolor (assembly GCF_023055355.1). Classification (NCBI taxonomy): domain Eukaryota; kingdom Metazoa; phylum Chordata; class Aves; order Passeriformes; family Icteridae; genus Agelaius; species Agelaius tricolor. The sequence goes on along the minus strand of NW_027269262.1, from coordinate 60,399,773 downwards.
CAGCTTGAAGTAAAGGCTTTCTTCTTAAACAACATGTCAGCTTTCTAATACTAGAATTGAGGGAATTAAAGTTTAATTTTAGTACCACAGTTAAATTAACAGAGTTCATGCATTAAATAAATACAAAAGAAAAGTATCAAAACAGGTCCAGAATATGAAAGATTTTAGGTCAAAAGCTTTCTGTTCCCATCACTTTGTTTTTAACTTATGAATATTTACTCTACTAATATTTTATAGCCATTTTCTGTCCTGCACTGAATACACAAATATAAAGTACTGATGAAGAATGCTATAATAACAGAAGTTACCAATGGATGGTAGCTGTAGTAAAATAAATACTTGGCATAATTAAAAAGAAAAAAGTACAGGGTTTTTTAGCCTCTTTTAAATAGGCTTAGCAGTAGCATTTACTGTTTCCTTAATTCTATGAGAAATTTCACTAAAGTTGATTGGTTTGATTTATGCTGCCAGTATAGGAAAAATGTTAAATGAGTTTAACTTCAAGACTTCCCAGCTGACCCGAGGTACACTTTTTGATCAGACTGGATAATTTGCCTTTCAGAGAATCACCATCTTATGGTGGTGGTTAAGGGAGAGTTAAAAATGGTTGCCACAGTTGCAGTAACTTTTCCAAACATGGGTGTTGACATTATTTAGCTGCTGCCAGAAAACGGGGCAGAGTGTTTGATTTATTAAAGGATAAAATCAGTGCTGCCATGTGAGTGAGAGTGCTCTGCTGCTCCATATAGTCTACATGTGATGTCCAGTTTTCAGCATGACCCCTGCCTGGGGCTTGGTGGGATACATGCACAGACTCCTTTCTTGAGTGTGGTGATATTTCTACCTCAGAGTGCTGAACACTTTGAGCTTTTGGCACATCTAAATGGGCAATGAGACCAGTTCCAGTGTATTTGTACTCTGTTTTTGTTCTCTCCCTGGTCACCTCTCCTGAGATACTGTTAATGGTTTTGTGGAAATCATTTATGATGCAGGGACACACTTGTAATGAAGACATAAAGGGCACCATTCATTCTCTTAAACAGAGATGTCTGTCTTGTGAGACCTCCAGCTGTGGGCCCAGAAGGATGTAATTCTCCATCCATGGCAGTGTCAGACCTGCCACTATGTGTGAATGTGGAATAAATACTATGGAGCATCTCACAGTACTAGACAGACCCTTGTCTGGAGGCAGCTGAATTGAGCCCTGCTTGTTTACTTCAGGTGAAATAAATCAGTTTGAGCTCCACTCATGGTACTGATTTGGGTACAGGGAGATGAAGCAATTTTAGATACCTACATTTTGGTACCTAAAATTTAATCTGAAACCAACATACAGCCAAAAGCAGAGTACTTACTGTCTTCATTGGTACACGGGATGGAGGCTGGAAACTTTGTTGTCATGTCACTACTAGCCTAAAGCCATTGTGGTGCAAACTCATATTTAAATAAAATGTGAAATTCTGATAAGTGAAGTGTAAGATACATTCACCCTTTTTAAGTTTATGCACCTGACCACACAGAAGAGAAGACTGCAGTTGTCCCTCTGCTGTGGAGACAAGACAGGTATCTCTAGAGAGGAATTCATAGCACCTGAATTAGCACTCACACTAAGAACTACACTTTCCATGTGCTCTGTAGGATATGCAGCGGGATGAGGATCATTACTGATTGCTTTAATTTAAGACAGATAAATCAGGGTCTGAATTCTTTCCTGTTACAGCTTCAGAGAGAATCCCTGAAATGTAAAACCAGTATAATAAAGAGTCTGCAAGAAGGGTGGAGTGATATCTCAGTGATGTTAGGGAAACAGGCAAATATCAAACAGATTTGGTGGTTAGCTGGCTCAGATGTTGGGCTGAGTGTTGAATTTGAATTAGGAATTACTTGCTCATCTTCTTCAAAAGCATGCCCTGGTGGTTTATTGTGAGGTATGGGATTAACAATGGTTTGTTCCAGCTGTCACCATGTCCTTCAGCCTGAGTCTTGCCCATGCAGAATTCCCAAAAAAATGGTGGCAGACAGTTGTAATTATTCCAGTGGAAAGGAAACCACTGATCAATTCCCAGGAAAACCAAAGTGTTCCTAGAATAAAATAATGTTCTTTAGGAGCAATTCCTGGTAACTCTTTTTATCATCTAACAGTGATTTCTGTTCATGGGACAAAGCTTTACTCCTTATTTAATTATGTGCTCAGGCACATAAAAGATGAGGAAATAATCCAAGGCAGCCACTCATTTACCAATGGCAAATTGTGCCTGGCAAATATGGTGACTGTTTATAATGGAGTGATGGCAATGGTTGATGAAGGAAGTCTGACAAATATAATTTATTTAGATTTCCATAAGGCCTTTGATATGGTACCTCACACAACATCCTTATCTCCAAACTAGAGACACATGAATTTCATGGATGGACTACTCAGTGGATAAGGATTTGGATGGATGGTTGCAACCAGAGTTGAGGTCTGTGGCTCTATGTCCAGGTGGAGGTTGGTGATGAGAGGTGTCCTTCAGGAGCAGGTCTTGGGACTGGAGTTCTTCAGTATCTTCCTGATGACGCAGACAGATTGAGTGCACCCTCAGCAAGTTTGCAGATTACATGAAGCTGAGTGGTGCAGGTGACACCAGAGAAAGATGGGATGCCATCCAGAGGGACAAACTTGGGAAGTGGGACATGGGAAACACATGAAGTTCAGTGAGTTCAAGTGCAAGGTGCTGGACCTGGGTCAGGGTAAGTCCTAGGTGTGAGTACAGACTGAGAGAAGCCATTGAGAGCAGCTTATCAGAGGAGGACTTGGGTGTTCTTGTGGATGAAGACCTGGGCATGAGCCAGCAGTGTGCACTTACAAACCCAGAAAGGCAAACTCATCCTGGGCTGCATCTAAAGGAGCATGGCCAGCACATCGAGGGAGGGGGTTCTGCCCATCTGCTCTGTGAGGCCCACCTGGAGTGGTGGGTCCAGGTCTGGGGTCCTCAAGACAAAAAATACGTGAATCTGTTAAAGTGAGTCCAGAGGAGGGCCACAAAGATGATAGAGGGATAGAGGATCTCTCCTACAAAACCAGGATAGAGGGATAGAGGATCTCTCCTACAAAATCTGAGATGGAGTTGTTCAGCCTGAGGAGACATAAACCTCATTGGAAACCTCAATGCAGCCTTCCAGTGCCTTAGGGGACATATAAAAAGGAGGGAAAGGGGCTTTTTATACAGGCAGATAGTGACAGCACAAGGGGAAATAGCTTTAAACTGAAAGAGGGCAGGTTTAGATTAGCTGTTAGGAAAAAATTCTTTACTTGGAGGGTGATGAAGCACTGGAGTGAGTTGCCCAAGGAGGATATGGATGTCCCATCCCTGGATGCGTTCAAGACCAGGTTGGACTATGCCCTGAGCAACCTGGTCTAGTGGAAGCTGCTCCTGACTGTGGCAGGGGGAGAGAAACTCGATGGTCTTTAAGGTCCCTTCCAGCCCAAGCCATTCTATGATTCTATGACCTTGACAGAAAGTCTGTATAAAAATACTAGTTTAACTTCTACCCATGTTTCAAGGCAGAATCATCCTTGTTTAACTTTCTGAACAGGATGGTCTGAGGTAAATTCCTGCAGGATACTCAGCTTCATGACTTAAAGGGTTTCTTCCATCCCTATGTTCTCTCTTTGCTGTTAGAGTTGCTGTAACCTTAATTAAGGTTGCCTTCTTACAGTATTTTTTTTTAAATGTTCTTGGAAGTGTTGAACTGCTTGTGAGTTTAAAGCAAATTAACAATACTTCTTTTTTTTCCCTCTTGAAAAGCTGTTTTACAATATGTCTCTTGTAAACTTGCAGCTTTCTAAGTTTCTGTATCAGAATTTGAATTGATTATGGGATTTGACGGATTGTATCCCATTAGCTCTTTGGCTTGTAGGAAACAGCCCTTGACCTATTTTTTAAGCTTTATTTCATAACTGTTTTCAAAACTGTCTGAAGATCAAAAAAGCAGGGTCATTCATTTAAATTTACTTTAAAGACCAGTGGTTCATGGCTAATGAATGTATGGTTTATTAATCAAATGTATGTAGCTGAAAGAAGCCAACTACAATTCACTTACAATTGCGATTTTACCCTATTTTAACGTTATTTTAATGAGCTACAGATTTGAATGTGGGCTTTGTTCATCTGTTGCTTCCACTCAATTGCAGTTTCACCCTAAGAAGACACAAGACAGATTGATCAGGCTTCCAGTCATTGTGAGACTTAAATGAAGTGAACAGGGCCTTATGTTTCAAAACCAAATGAGAGGATTAAAGCAACAAAAAAAAAAAATTCTCCTATGTTATCTGTCTGCTGTTCTTAAATTTGATTAAGCTACTTGCCACTAAGCACTTTTGGTTTTACTGTAAATACAGCCTAGAAATAAATTTTCATGGCCGCAGGCACCAATCAGCAAGTGATACCATGAATAATTAGCACTTAGAAACACTTGTTCATGTTAGAATATTTCTTTGATTGCCATTTCCAAAAACACACTCAGATAATAGGACAGTACATTTCCTTAAGGTCTAATTGGGATAGAGCTCCATGCCAGCAGTTACAATAGTAATATAAGAAAACTTTTCAGAATATTTGGATTTTGTGTGTGTGTGTGTGTGTATGTAGTGCAAGTTTGTCTTTTATGAGAACAGAAAAAAAGAACAGTTTCAAGTTAAACTATAACAATTTGATGCATTCATATTTTATTTTTTAAACTACAGCATTCAGTTTTGGGCTATAAAAGGCACTTTTGAACCTGAATATGACCATATCTAATATTACCTTTGCAAAATATATGCAGATTGCAATGACCTGTAAAATAATTAAATGGGCTGTGAAGACAATGTAAGCAAGAATTCTGTATCCTACTTTATTCTTTTCTGCTTTATTCTTATAAGCTCTCCGATTCGCTTGAGAATGTCTGATAGGGAGTAGCAATCCTTGTGAGTTATACTGAACATAAACTCTAGGAACAGCAATGTAGAAGCATAGCTCAGTTTTATAGACTTTTGCTTTCATTTGAATGTTTAACTTTTGACATAAGTGTGTTTGAACTGTGAAGTCCATCAAGAAATACTTTGAAAATATTCATCATTCCAGTAATAATGCTCTATTTTCCAAATATGTTTAATTTGCCTATTCTGTATTTGATTTTGATGCAGATTGCACATCCGTATTTGATGTACACCTTTTTTGTTCTAAATTGCCTTTTGAGTTTCTCATTAAAAACTGTTTAGTAGCATAGCAATTTAACCTATCTGCAGTTGATCCCACATTTCTTGTGTACCCAAACTCCCACCCTACTCTAATGTGCCTTTCTGTGCAGAAAATCCATGGCTGCAGATTCTGATGGCCTGACTAATGTGGGGTTATTCTCTCAAATGACTTTACAGATTGAGATTTTAAATAAGAAATATATTTTGTTAATGCTGAGGCATTTTGCAGGTATCAAAAATGCTTTTAGAGTAGAAAAAAAGCTATTAATCCCTTGAAATAAATATTTTTGAGCATTCTTTATACATTGTTTTGCCTATTTTAAGTACAAGCACCGGCTAATTATTGTGGGATCACCACGGAGCAGGTTAAATTTACAGCTGGTGAAACTGAGGCAGAGGTGGAAAAACCCGACTTTCTGGGGTGGTTAAGCATGTATCTCCAGTGATTGGCATCTCTATGGGACAGCTGAAGCACAAGCTGCCATAACGGTGCACTTTTAATTTAGCTGCAGTGAGAGCAGTGAAGGGTGAGGAGGCAGTGGCAGTGCAGTGGTCAGCACATGGACTTGGGGCAGCCTAGGTAAATCTTCACTGAGGTTGTCTGTAGCACCAAGTTGAAAGCTGAGGTTTGCCTCACTGTGAGCTGTACCTTCATTCCGTATCCGAAGGACAAATGCAATCTAGAAATTGTAAGATTGTGATCAGATTTGGGAGTCCCAGACTCCCAGATTTGCATGGCTTTCTCTTGAGTATTCAGACTCTCCTTGTCTTGTTTAAGTGTTAGACTAATGTCTATCAGCCTCAGGAATTAAATGTGCGAGAATGAACACATTGATAAGAAAAACTAATTTATAATCAACACTGACTCTTTATGCAAAAATTTAGAATAATACAGGTCTTAAATCTGTCTGATTCCCACACATTGTTTGTTTTTAAATAATGTGCTGCATGAAGTATATTTTTTTGTGTTCCAGGGAGATGTTCGTTAATAGACCTTTGTGTTTTCTCAGTCTTTGTGTGACCATATGTAAACTTGAGGAACCGAGTTCTGTTGTGTGCATCTGTGTCTAGCTGAAATCAAAGGTGATTAGACATTTTTCACCCCAAATGATAATTTAGTTGAAAAAAATATTGGTGGTGAATTCGAAGCACAAACATATTTGCCTTCTGTATGTTAATCTTTATGCAAGCCATGTGATATTATTTAGGAAGAAGGCTCTAAAAAATATCTGCATATATTTTTAATAGAGTTAGATTACTTTATATTTCATAAAAATATGTATGAAGGCAAAAGCACATAGTGTGATAGAATTTTGTAAAGCGTTTGTGGGCTCATTTTCTGCAATGCAGGGTGTTTGGTGGCACAGTCAGTGAATATTTCTGTATAGCTTTGCAGTGTAAAACAAATTTCTTTTGACATTCAGTATATGTAAGTAACCAAGAATATAGTTCATTTCATTTAGTGTTCAGTAGTCTAAAATCAAAGCATTTGAAATATTAATACTTAGCTTTGATATAAATGAGTAATCTATCATGTATTAAGCTTCCTCTGTTTAAACTGAAGTTTCCAGATAGCACAGGATACCATCTGTATTTTTTCATATTATTATTGCCCTCATAATAAGTTCAAGGTGAGATTTTCAGGCAGTAAGCTGCAAGTCAGTTTTCATATAAACACTTTAGAAAAGCCATCTTGACATCAGCGGCTTATGCAGTCTTCCATCTATAATGTTAATGACTACACCTGCATTATTTTTATTTTTTCATTATTTTTTGTCTGCTCATTTAAAAATGCTTAAAGCATTAAAAACATTTCTGCAAATATGTGTGAAAGGAGACAATTGTTCTTGTAGGAAAGGCCAGGAAAACACACAAAAGAGGCCACAGAGAGACGATAAACATAAAGGTCCAGGAGGTATTATGATGAGGTTCACAGATACTGTGTTCCAATCAAGCTCAATAAGCTCTGAATTCCTATTATGTTTCTCAAGCCTCCAAAAAGACATGGGAAGAAACCAAAAGTTTAAGTCAAATAAAAAGCACTTAAGCCATGAGCACATGAATGTATAGCTGGGTAATGGAGCTTTCATCTCTGAAATAAAAACAGTTCAATTCAATTGGAACTGAAGTTTCTTCCCCCTTTGAAAAAGTTTATTTTAATGAGTTTCCATTTTATGCGTGGGCTGTTCTTTAATCGATGCTGCTCCATTGAAGTTTTACCCAATGAAGACACAAGACAGATTGTCCAAGCTTGCGGCTATTGTTGGGAGTTGATGAAGTGTATGGGCCCTTATGGTTGATAACAGAAGTAGATGGTCAGAGCCAATAAATAAAACTTTAACTCTGATTGTTGGGTGTTTTATGCTGAAAAGCTTTCTATTACCATGAATCTTCGGTTTTGAAGGACTTGTGAACCCAAAGGCAGCTTGTAGCTCTGTCACACAGACTAAGTTGGTCAGACAAGCAGCAATCTGTCCTATCCAATAAACCCAGTTTTGTCTTTTAAATTCTAGACTTCTCTTCAGGAATCAACATTGTTAATATCTTGACAGACCATTAACTTCATAATACATGTATCTGCTGCCCTGTTGATTTATCACAAGAAATTGATGTTTGCAGAAGTTAAATTGCGCTGTCCTTGATAGTGTTTTTACAAAGCGCATGTAAGAAAGAAAAATTTTAACAACTGAAAGCCTGTGCTAATGTTTGAGGACATTAATAAAATATTTTTGTGACATCACTGAGAGTCACAAATGCAAAAGAACTCTGAGATTATCCATATTCTTTATATTAAGGAAAGAGGATATTAACTTAGAGGTTTGAGGTTTTTCAATGATAAATGCGACTTGTTTAACAGATAAAGCAGTCTTAGACCCAGATATGTTTGTCAATTGGTCCAAAGAGGACTCAGTGAACAGAAGAGCAAATAAAAATTCAATTAAAGTATTCTGCATATTTATTCAAGAAATGTCATTAATTTCAATTTTAAGAAGAAAATCTGTTCAACATTTGTGTTACAGCTGGTTTTGTCCAATCAGCAATACTTGGAGTGTGGCAGCTAGTGGCTGGAGGTGTCATGCTGATGCAGTGGATTATATTTGGCCTTAGAGGCATTGTGTTTTCTGGAATTTCCTGATTCTTGCGGTGAAAGGGAAAGTGAGGGGGTGAGAAATCCTGACTGCCTAGGAAAATGCAGGGAGTTCAGGTGTGAGTACCATTGCAATGGATTGCAGTAGGGAAAGGGTGAGGTTGTTGGAAGCAGGAGGGAGGTTTCTCTGGGAATGTCAGTTGTGTACTTGCAAGAAGGTCAGTAAAGATCAGCCCCTCCTAACCTTCCAAGATTCTTACTCTTTTTCATCATCTAGGTATCAGAACATCTTTCATGAAGTAGCATGGCTAATATTTGTCACGTGTGGTCTGCTCAGTTTACTCCTTACATCTGAACACAAGGAAACACCTTTTTGCTGTGAGGGTGGTCAGACATTGGAACAGGTAGCTCAGGTAGGTTATGGTGTCCCTATCTATCTATACACGGTCCTGGACAACCAGCTATAAATGACAGTGCTTGAGCAGGTGGGTAGGACTATACCATTTCAGAAGGTCCCTCCCAACCTAAACAATGGCAAGTTTTTGTGTACTGGGCAGTATTTTGTTCTGGTAGGCATGTTGCTTGGGTTCTAGTACTCCTTGTTGCAATGTGTTTCAGGAAAGAAAGGAGAAAGATGTAGCTTGCATATGGAATAGAGGTCAGATTGGCTGCCAAAAATTCCTCTTCTGTAATGATGATCTTTTAAACTGTGATGGTAATCAAAGCAACATCCTCTCATATACAGGACACGGAGAAGGTGGGAAAATATTTTTGGTGTATACTTATTATGCCTTAAAAAATCTCTATTTGTCTTAATATTAATAAAGTTAATACAGTTGTGATAATACTTATACAATTTCTTTACTAGGGGGCACTGTACTGAATGCTGTTGATCATTCTTCACTCGTACATTTGATGGGGATGTAAATTCCATCTTCATCATTATTTTCTTTCATTAGGTTACCTGTGTTTCGTCTATCTCCTGGAAGAAGTTTGCCTTAAGAAAAGAAATGTCACAGGAAAATAATGTACAAGGTGTGGGAGGTCAAAAGGATGCATTTAGTGTACATCAAGGAATCCTTGACTGTAGCTATGGTGCTCCTAAACTTTGCACCACTATGTGTTTAAGGACAGTATTTTGATGACATATAAACCCTTTATTGTACATGCAGTACAGTAGCTACAACTGCTATGCAATATCCTGACCCCCTTCATAGCCATAAAGATCTTATATATTTTGTAAATAATACATTGTGTGCTAAATGGTATTACCATGCTCTTGCAAACCCTGTGTTAACTCAAAGTGTGTTAGATGTTTTAATGGAATAAAATGTTTTGTGTATAACTGTTGGGATGTGGGTAGCTGAAAAGGCTGAATTTAGAGTAAGAAGCGCTGCAATACTTGGAGGAAAGCCAGCTACTAAAATGTCTGTGAAGAGTGGACACAGATGAAGCCAATTCCATGGCAAATTGAAGATCAGGCTAATTTAGTGTTAACCAAATTTTAGCACCCAAGATGAGTTGCTGAGGCCCTTGTGACAGTGAGTGTGCTAATTGCACAAATCACAAAGAACTTAACCATCATTTGTACTGTACAGGATCTGTTTTGCCTCTCACAAAGCCACTAACTGAAAGGATCCAAAGGCTTACTGCCGTCCTACTCCAACTGATGGCTCTTCTATCCATACTGCATTTATCTGTCCATTGCTGTGGAAGAATACTGTCTTCTAGGCACAGGTGGTAGCATGACCTCTTAGTAAAACAGAGATCATCCATTTTCATGAACCAGATCTTACTCCTTTCTGTGTCCTGTCTGTAATATACTTTGAGATTTAAACAGGAATAGTGATACAAAACTCTGGATATTATTGCATGATGTTATGATGAGTGGTTTTGTGAAAGCAGATCTCCTTGCTGTGGAATATGCAGTGTGGACTCCTGCAGATGAGATTCATTCCCTTGCCATTGCCCATCCTTACACAGAAGCTTCATTGCCAGCTCTTTCCCTGAGAGGGGCTGTCACTGTACAGATATCCCAAATAAGAGCAGCCTGGACACCCCAGAGAACCCACTGAGTGTGAGAGAGGCACAACCAGCAATCAGAGACTCACTTTGCCATTCTTGGTTAGCACAAAGAGAATTCTCTAGCAAGTTTCAGATTCCAGAGCTCTCTCTGAGTAGGGAGAGTGATTCTCCTTCCTAAGGCATCTAATTATGAGTCTGTTCCTGGGTATTACCTGGTACAGGGAGGTGTGCTTGCATTTTCCTCATGAGATAAAACGATTCCTCTCCCTCTAATTACATGTGGTAGGAATTTATTCTTTTTACATTTAAATCAGTTTTATATGAAGTTTTTTTTGCCTTCTAATATACCTCAGGTTATAGAATTCCTTTAATTAATTTACTAATGGAATCAGAGAGTCTGAAGGTTGTTTTCACAAAGATGCTCTGAAGGATGAGCATCTGTATCCATGCTTTGCCTTGGATAGACTAATGCATCTGGGGATTTTATCAGTTTCAGCAGTTACACATTGGGCAAAAGGGTCCTCTGCAGTTAGAGTCGGCTGGTACCCCAATTTACTTCCTTGCTAAAAAAATGCTCTCTTCTCTGATACAGCATCAGTAGAGCTTGGTGACAAGTATCAAAAAGGAGAAGTGTAGCATGAGTTGGGTTTTGTGGTTTACCAAAAGGGAGGGTTATTGGAGGACTGCTGTTCATCATATAACATAATTAAAAATGTGCAGTTAGAATACTGGCTAGATTTTGAATAAATTTTCAGCCATACTTGCTTTTGCATGCTTCACCTGCAGCTATGACACTTGGGAACTATGGAACATATTAGAAGCAAGCGCTTTGGCTGTAGGAAAGGACAGCACTGTATGTAAACCCCTGTTGAGGCTGCATCTCGGGTCCCTAATCATGCTCCAAGCTCCAGCTTCATCTGGGAGCTGCACAGCCATTTAGTAACAGGCTTTGGCTTTTCTGGTCAAACTGGAGCAGTTATTGATGGGAAGTCTGAAACCCCATGTTGCATCAAGCAAGATGATGGGTTTTGTCAGGTCATTGAAGCACTGACAGCCTGACTTCTAAGTCTTTGGAACATAAAGCAGCATCCAGTAGGAAAACTGTACCTGCTAAAGTAAACTTCTTTTGCCAGAAGATAAAGAGGATTAGAATCCGCTTTATATGATAAAAGTACTGGCTAGAGGCTGTAATCGCTGGCTGTCCTTTATTGTAATCCTCCAATTGCCAGATACGGGTCAAAAAGGTAAGATGTACTCTTTTGTACCAAAGCAGTGGAGTAATGAGGACATCTGTTTTCATATGGTACTTGACACACACTACCAGAAATTTGATGTCATGCTGTCCAAACTTGTACATCATTGCAGAATTGCATTAGCTTTTCTGATTGATTCTGACAAGTCACTGACAGTTTTTGAGGTGAAACACAGACATGACAAAGGGCAAGCAGAGGCTGCATATGTCAGCTGGAACACTCCCTTGTTGACTCAAAAGGGTGAAAATCTCTCAGTCTTGTCTCTATGTGCCCCTTGCTGCTGTTTAAGCTCCCCAGCCTTGCAGCTTTAGAAATTATGTGATTACAGGAGTAGGTCCTTCTGAGATTTCACTTCAAAGAATTACAGCGTTAAGGAATAATTTTTTTTCATGGGTTAATGTGAGTACCCATAAGTTTAAAAGTGTAGTTCAGTAAATTTATTCATCATGAATCATGAAAGGTTGATTTCCTTTATTGTATCACACCATAAACATAGTAATTTTTGGGTTGAATTTATACAACTATAAACTCCATTTACCCTCGTGGTGTCAAGCAACACCATTTCCTTTCCAGAAAGTGTCAACATATATGTACGAACACATAGTGTTTTAAAATAACAATGCTATGAAAAAAGAAATTGTTAGCTTGCTTGTAGTGTAGGGGCTTAGGGTAGTTGATTTTTAAGAAAAGTAAGGACAAATTGCACAGTGATGATATATACAGGTTTACCAGTTCTGAGACAATCCAGGATTCCCTCTGGTGCTACTGTCAGTAAGGTCAAATGTACCATTTGTTCTCAATATATATATTTCTAGGTATGCTAGCAAAAGAGCAAATGATGTGCTGTAGCAGAGCAGGTCAGAATCACATTCTTTATTACCATTTCCCATTCTGTGTTCTGCTCCAAACCTTCTCTTTGAGATGGATGATAATTTTTTGGTCATGGCTTGTTTTGTCCATTTCTTGAGAATAAGCTGATCAGCAAATGGAGACCAGTTATATTGCAAGTCTGTGGAGCTGAGACACTTAGTGTTCAAAAGAAGTAGTGAAAGAAGGATGTAACATAAATGGGAGAATAGTGTATTGCATTTGGTTCACCTTGCTAGACTTGGACACTGGTCTCAGAAAGGATCAGCTCACATATGCCTTGGTTTTGCAGATAGGTGTGTGTTACACTTGTTTAGCTGATTTACACTTTTTCATAAGAAAACAAAAATGCAGTGATCCATTTTAAGTGAGATACTAAAGTTGGAATGTATTATTTGCATTAAGAGATAGGTTCAAACTGTATGTTCTTATTAGTAAAAGAGAGTTCCCATTTCATATTTTGTTTTGCTTTGGTTTTTTTAAATTAAACAGATTAGGTCTTTTTAGAGTGAGTCCAGAGGAGGGTCACAAAGATGATCAGAAGGCTGGAGCATCTCTCCTAAGAAGACTTGAGTTTGTTCAGCCTTGAGAAGTCCTAAACAACAAATTATATGAACATTGTTTGGATCAGTCTTTTTCATGAGTTTAAACATTTCATTTTGAAAGGCTTGTGATCTCTCAGCTAAGTAAGCGGAAGGCACTTGTAGATGAGCCATAGGCAGCATTAACAGCTCTTCCTACAGAGGAATATGTCAAAGAACTAATGTGTGAAGCAAAACACCAAATTTCCTCACATTATTGTCATGTAAATTCCAAGAGCCCTTTTAACCTTAGTGCCCTTTCCCCTACTTGGCTCTGTGAAGTTGAGCCAGTTAGACCATTTCAAAGTATTTGATGTGTGGTCACCTATCTTCTTTTTCCTTTGGGCATGCAGGCATTATCTCCTGGTTACAGGAGACTTGCTTTTCTCAATTAACCATTGTGGACACCTGAGATGCAAATCACTGATTGGCAAAGATTCAGAGATTATACTTTGAAAGTTCCTGACATTTGGAGTCCAGTGTCATCTTATTTTACATGCTGTTTGAGCTGCTACTGCTTTCCTGTTGTCTTATTTATCATGAGTTCTAGTATCATTGTAGTGCAAGGATTCCATACTGACAGAGTTTCATGCCTCCGCAATGTTTTCTGTAAGCAGTTCCTCTAAGCACTGACTCTTCTTGGTCCTTGCAGCAGCCATCTGACTCCAAAGCCCACCAATCCACTCTTTTATACCACTTGTTCTTATTGGCTACAGGTGTGGCCTGTTAACATCAAGGCCTGCTCCTAATCTTTAGTAATTGGTTCAGCTGCAACTCTTTGGGGGATATGATTACATTCTATACCACCTTCTCCCTACACTCTCCTGATTGTGCAGTGGTCATGGTGGTGTTTACAGGTGTGGTTGATATTTCTGTGGCTGTAGAGAACTGTGGAGGAATAGGCAGGCACACCAGAAACTGCATTGCTGCTTAAGTTCTGTCATGGGACTGTCAGACTTCATATGGACAAAGCTGGCTCAAGCAAGAGAGTAAACACACAACTTCCTCCATCTCCCACTTGGAAGAAAAAGCAGAAGCACGTCATGATCATCTTTGATTGTTTCAGATTCTAGGCTGAATCATTCATATTCAAGAATTATTTTGTTTTGTTTTGGACACCAAAGAGACTTGCAAAAGTTGTGCTCTCTTTTGGAAAGCCTTGCGGTGACCAGTTTGAGCTCTCCTAGAGGAGAGCAATAATGAAACAAATAGCAATACAACAGCTGAGATACAAAAAAATGTTGACTTGTTGCTGCATTTCACATCCTTAGTACATCCTTTTGCATTAATTTTGTATTTACAGTGCAAGTTTGCATATAAAACCATACATCACTATCAAACTTACAGTATTTGGGACAGATACACCAGAAAAGGTGATCAGCATATTCCTTAAAGAATCTTTGGTTTTGCTTAAATGCAGTTGACTTGAATATCCATTGTATTTTTTGTGATGAAACTTGGAGATATATAAAAAAGTATTCTCTGTTGGTTGTGCATACATAATTTGAGCTCACCAGCTGGAATCACATGTATATGTAAATGATGGCAGATTTGGGCTCATAATTGTTCAAATTGGCTATGGCATTTGTTATGTCAACCCTGTGTTCTCAGTGCTGACACTTTAGATTTCAATCAAAATTTTGTTAGGCAGAAGTCATAGAAAACTCCATTCTTCTAAGTGGGTGACATTCTCGTGACACAGTCTGGAGCTAGCATACACTTAAAGAATTATTTTAGCAAATGGCAGTCTTTTAATAGTTTAGTCTGTGGCATAACCTTAACAGGTTATATTCTCCAGAGACTTCCAAGCTGCCCATCAAGATAGTGTCCAGTACTAATTATGTATGTTTTTCTTCATTCTGTGAATGTAAAATAGAATGTCTTTCTTGTTTTTCAAATCTCTGTTGTGTTTTTGGCCTCCTCATCTGCATGGGCATGCTGTATATATGGATTATTAGGGACAACTGCTAGCTGCAGCAATGCCATTTATGAAACAAGAAGCTATATTACATTACTTTTAGAATCATAAAGATTGGAAAAGGGCTCCAAGATCATCAAGTCCAACCTTTGACCACATCTAAACACCACTGTGTTTAAACCACTAAGTGCCATATCCAGTTGTTCCTTGAACACTTCCAAAGATAGTGATTCCACCACCTCCCTGGGGGGCCAATTCCAGTGCTTAACCACCCTTTCAGTGAAAAAATTCTCCCAGATATCCAACCTCAACTTCCTCTGGTGCAGCTTGAATCCATTTCCTCCAGTTCTGTCACTTGTTGGCTGAGGGAAGAGCCTGACCCCCACATGGTTATGCCCTCCTTTCAGGCAGTGTAGAGAGCAGTAAGGTCCCCACTGAGCCTCCTTTTCTCCAGGCTAAACAGCTCCAGCTCCCTCAGCTCCTCCTAGGACTTGTTCTCTAGACCCATGGGGTTGTTGTGACCCAAGTGCAGGATCTGTCAGTTGGCCTTATTGAACCTCATACTGATGGATCTCAGCCCATCAATACAGCTTGTGCAGATCCCTCTGCAAGGGCCTGTTCAGCCCACAACATTCTTCTGGTGTTCAGCTTTTCCAAATTGTTGGCTGTTTCATTGACATATGCTGTGATTTTTCTGGCATGCCTAGAAAAATCCCTCTCCCTTCTCAAGCCTCTGAAGATGTCAGGTTTCTGTCCATCCCAGGCTTGATCTCTGGAGGTTTGCAGCTTGAAAAAAACCAACTGTGGTTATTTTTCCCTTCTTAGAAGTTCTGTAGCTGTAGCTGTCGTTATTTTTTTAAGCTTTCCTTTATTTATTTGCTGTTGCAGTTCCTTTGATTCTGAGCACAATCACACAGATTAACAGGCATCAGAGCAAACCTGGGCAGGCAAATGGCTGCTCTCATAATATTTATAAGAGATAATGCCAACAGTTTCTCAGTTTACCACAGTCCTGACTCTTCATTAAAAGGAATTGAAAATGCAGAGCTGTCAGCCTTAAAATCAGGGAGTGACTAACACAGAAACATTAACTGATCTGGAATGTCACAAAGTACATTTTGATGTCTTAGTTAGGTAGGGCTCAAGCAGAGTAGAAGTGCCTTAAGGCACAGACCAATTCTGAGCTTTATGTTCAGAAGCATTTTACAGCCATGATAATGTATCTCTGAAATTAAGCATCCTAAGCATGGCTGATTGTCTTTTAGTTAATTTATCACTGTGGAGTACCTATATAGTCACTAACAATGACAGGCTGTAGTATGGACAGTAAACCCTTCCCATGGCAGACTGCATCTGCAGGCTTTGTCTGGACCTGTGATATAAATGTTCCTGATAGGCCTTGTTTTCCTACCAGGCAAGGTTGGTTATTGTCCCTGTTTGTGCATATGCATGTGAGGGAAACAAGGTACCATGCTGATTAAAGCTGGAACTACTCCAGTTCCTCCTTACCCACCCCAATCTCCTCCTGTCCCCCAGCTTATCCCAGCAGATAACATCTAACTCTGTCTCCACCTCACAGCACATCAGCTCCTGCACTAGGCACTCCTCTGTTAGAGACACACAGATTTTTATCATTGACCTTCTCAGGAAAATGCATTTTAGACATCTTCAATGTAAATACATAGCTGCACTTCTGACTAGATAGGTTCTTGGTTTTGCCATCAGCAAAGTCTAAATTTCATGCAGTGGTTGTCGGTCCGATGCATTAGGTCACAATACCTTGGTTTCTGAGTATTGTGTTCCTGTGGAACTGCAAGTCTGGGGTGTATGTTTTAAATTACCTTTATGGTGGTAAGTAGTCATTGGTAAGATCATGTTTGAATTTGTATGGTCCAGTGTCTATGAGACCAGTGTGTGTTGACATCCTGAACTACCCATTTGTGTATTCCATTCAAACTGTTGATTATGGCCTGTTAATATGGAGCTAAGCTCCAGTACCGCTGTGCCACTGGTTTTAGTATGCAGCTTAAAGGGAAGGGAAGCAGTACATTCTGCTTTCTCCCCTCCCACTCTGCTCTAAGGTGTGCTTTTTAGAAATAACAATTTCCACCATGGTCTGGGTTTCATTGCAAGCTATTGCAGAAACAAATACTGATACATTCTAACATTTCAAAAACATTACTGCAGATTTGCCATGCTGGTTGAGTGTGGTAGGACCATTTCAGCATTAAGTTAATTGTAAGGAAAGTGCTCCTGGGCATGGCAGTTTGGTTTCTGTACCAAGATCTGGATTTCTAAAAACTTGCTGATTTATACCACATTAGATCCAAATGTTTTTATGTTATCAAAAGATTTATAAGTACACCTTTTATTTAGAATGCTTGTTAGGGTGTAAATTATAGTTAGTGCCAAAGAAGAATAGAAAAATATTTCCCTGGAAAGATAATTGTGGTAACTTTTCACCTCAAAGCAATTCTTTGTCAGCTTGAGAGGACTAAGGAGGTAAAAGGTAGGATATTCTATAGGGAGACCAAACACAGAAACGGGGTATGAGATTAGGATAGACAGACATATCCACTGATCCAGTGGTAAAAAGGAGTTATTCCTTCAAGTTCAGGTCAAATCCCACATTTCCTGTGTTTTCTTCCCTTAAAAAGAAGGGCTTCGTCCCTCCATGAAAATGTTATTTATGGGCAGCTCACAACCTGCCCATCAAATTTTCTGTCTGGAAATTAAAAATTCTTTGATGAGGGATGATAAGGCTACAGTGGAAGGAGTTATGTTATGTTTGTCTTCCAGAAACAAGCGAGGCTTTGAGCATCCTCTTAAGCCTTAATTTCATGTAGGCAGTGTCTCATTTCAGAGACTGACAGGTAAAATGATTGGTGTCAGGAAGGCAGTTTTCTCTTGGCTCCTGGCACCCTTCCAGTGCTGTGATTCGTGCCCCAACACCGTGCAGCACCGTTTTAGTTGCTCTGCAATGGTTTTGTGCTCACAGCAGAATTGAAGATGCACATACAGAGGTCTCAGCAGTGGAGCTTTGAGAAGAATGGATTTTTATGTAGGGGAGTAACCATTCCTTATCAGTTTGAATGCAACAGTTGCATAGCTGACATGCAAGAGGACAAAGCCCAAAGGCACAGAGAAGTTTGAAGCTTAGCAAACTATAAGGGTTCAAAATGTAAGGGTGGTAATATTGTTAAAGATAGATATAGGTATAGATGATATAGATGCATATCAGCTTTTATTTTGGACCCTCTGCTTTCAAAATACTACAACTTTCTTTTTTAAAGGGGGATAGTTTGTATCCCCCCAAAATGTAGCGTACAAGATTTGGCTCAGTGGAAGTTGATACAAGGGGTTTTGGATTCTTCAATTCAATAGCAGAAAAACCACACATGTTAAAATAGGGGAAAGGGATTGGTGGGACCTCACTCATTTTTGAGTAGACAGATGTTTCCTGAGATGTTAAAATAAATTCATTTGGTTGTAGGTAAGATAATATTTAAAATGCAAGCCCTCAGTGTAACATTGTAACTGCACATCCATGGAGCCATTCTTTCAGCTGTTACAGCTCCTTCAATCATGGAAGGTGACAGGAGTACTTCTGGGAGCTGTAGAAGCTCTTTCTTCAAGCTTTGGTGTCCCTGCTGTTTCACAAAGTGACTTATCCACATTTTTCTGTGCATGTTTGAGAGTACACAAGTGGCCTCACATACCAAATAGCTTCTCAGTTACTGGCACTTGGTACAAAACCAATCTCAGTGACAAGATTTCTCTTCAGCAGACCTTATATCATGAACTTTCAGTATGTACTGAAAGGAAGATACCAAATCAAAGCAAGTTTTCCTTCAAAGAAGCCAAGATATCTTCCCACTGAGAGAAATTTTCTTGCCAAATGCTGGCTCTCCAACTGTGGCCATCTTGACTAGGGAGCTATTTAAAGCAAGGATGCAATGATTTTTTTTTTCATTATGGCAAGACTTGCTTTCACTTCTCATGGATGGCTGAGATGTTGATGCTCAAACGTTCCTTTAAAAGTATGTTCAGACAGAAATTAAGATCAGGAAATTTCAAAAGGAAAGTGATAATTGGGATGAACTGAAAGTAGAATTAAAATGGACACTATTAACATAAATATCTGTGTTGTTTCTGCTGCTATAATCATATTAATTTCTCTTTATCTGATATATTCTATCCTTATTTAAGTCAGAGCACACCCCACATGGTTGTTGCATCCACTTGAATGTACACTGTCTCTTATACTCTCTGACATGGTTTATATCAGGTAAAGAAGGGGCATCATAGGGGTGGTTCAGAAACTGGGCCCAGATATGCCAGTATTGTTTAAGATAAATGACAATGCCTTGGATGAGAAACTGTCCCTTGTCTGATCCCTTGGACACAAAACATGGATGTGGCATTACGTGCATTAGGAGGCATCTTGTATGAATTTGGTTTTCCAAGGTTATTTGCCATGGAAAAAGTACTTGGTGCTTCACTGCTTATTACTGTTGCCCTTATTATAAACAACCAAAATTTTTTTGACAGAAAAGAATTAACTTTTCCAAAAACTTGCGTTACTTAATTATCTAGGTTACGTAGGCAAATACAGCTCCTTACTGCCTAAACACCAGCCATAGAACTGAACTTGTTTATTTAAAGGCATGAAAATGCACATGCCTGATTTTAATTGGGATACCTCATTTTCTGATTTCTGCCTTCATTATACAAAAAAGGTTTAAATTCATCTAACCTTTCTTCCAACCACACTGTTCTTGTTGCTGTTCTCTCCATTACTGTATCCCCTGCCACCAGATTTCTGGTGAATCAGGTATATGATGAACACATGATTATCATCTGCTCATGTCTTCTAGCCAGACTATGCCAGATCTCACAGATTATTTTGCATAATGTCTTTAAGAGACCACCTTTCCTCTCCGTCTGTGTATCTCACATGCTTGTTGGGTTCCCTGCTCTGTTATGCCTTAGTTATTGCACCTCAGCATATGACCACTGGGGATGGATCCATCAAATGCAACATGCTTAGTTGCATTTTTGCAGTCTCTCATGGTTTGGCTTCTCACTGATTCAACTAACCTTTCATACAGTATCCAAATTATTTACATACTCTTCCTTATCAGCCCAGAATGCCAGTTCATCTTTGAGGATATTGAGGATATTGCCCTTGAGAAATGACTTTCAGAGCTTGCATTTCCTTGTGACTATACAGAAAATAGTTTATCTGCTTATGTGCCAAGATGACTGCTAATTGATGTTAACTAAATGCTTTTCCTGTGCTAATTCCTTCTGTCCTTAAACAGCTGCTATCTATTGTCTAAACTAAGATCTTTGAGGAAGTAAATGCCTTTTTCATTTGCTTTGTTCTTGTGCACTACCTAATGCAATGGGCTTCTGATCCATGATTTAGGTTATAGACACAGTTCCAAAAATAATAAAGTACAACTAGTTTGTTCTAGTGATTACCTCTAATAGCACTGTTTATGTCTTGTCCTTTTTATAGTTTTAACTTACCAGCAGTACCTTTTAAAGTCCTGTAAATTTCAAATTCAGAACAAATTATTCTGAGATTATAAAGTAGCAGAATCCCTAGCTAAAACCTTCCATAAATATTCAGGACTACTGAACACAAAAATAAAGAACACCAGCAATATAGACTGCATTTCTGTTGTTATTCCAAGGCAGTTTACTGTCTTGGAAAAAAGGAAAATATTTTTTCTCCATGTGCTTATGTTTTATAGTACTTTGTTTATAAACTGTTAGACTGTTTCCCTGAAGGAAATGGTGAGAATGAATTCAAAGCCTGTTGAAGCTAGTGAAGCATTAGTCAGATTTAACATTTGTTTATTTGTGCCTTTTGTACAGAAGGAAGGTTGGGTGTATTTTTTTAAGAAAAATACACAAATCTGATTGTAGAACTATAAAATTGGTAAACTGTCTTGAGGGCAGATCTGCCCCACGAAACTGATTTTTAATCATGTTCTTAATTGACTGAATGTAAAGATGACTCCTCTTTGAACAATCTCATATGGATAACAAAGAGAAATCCCAAATTCATTTATTGTTGGTTTGGACTTTTTCTGATTCATACTTCATACTTTGTTTGACAAGATAGGCATCACCAGAATAGTTACCTAGAAAATGAATTCATAGTTTCTTATACACAGATTTTAGTTTTAACTCAAAAAACAGTGGCCTCTTTGCCAGAGGCAAATTCTAATCTGGCAGGCACACAAGGCCCTAAAGACTTCAGAGGAGCTGAGCAGAATGGCCCATATATCTCATTTTAAAGCTCCCTGCAATAGCTTTGAGTCCAGTGAGGATCTGTGTGTTGGAAAGATCTGCCTCTTGACACAGCAACAGAGGAAGAAAGATTAGGCAGGCAGTGTATTCCCTGTGTGAAGGCCCAGTTTCTTTCTTTATCAGAATAACCTTATCAATGGGCTGCTGGATATGATAAATGTGTTTTTTACCTAAATCAAGATGATGATGCTTCTGATGGTCCTCACTGTGTCATCATGATTTTGTGCTACAAATGATCAAATAGAGGGTGGGGGGATTCTTAAGATCTAGTAAGAGGAAAGAGAACATGTGTATTACCTGCAAAGCTTTTAAATTTCCTAAATCTGATGAGTGTGCTGTGGTTTTTTTGAAAACAATGATTACTTTTTGGAAAGACTTAGTAAAATGATGAACTTTAGAATGTGTGTTACTTCTCTGCTGATGTGTGTGTTTATGTAAGGCATGCACATTGAAAAAATGTACATGTAAAGAGACTGCCTTAGACCCATTCTCACTTTCACATGGATCTGCGGCTGAGATAAGTGCACACAAAATCCAGATGCAGTAAGCTTTCAGATAAATGGAACAGGACCTCTTTTGCTGAAAATTAGCAGAGCTCCTTTGACATCAAGGAGTGTAAATCCACAGATCATCCCTTCTGACCCAGCCCATCCTGCCTCAATTTGCATATACCACTCTTTTCCTTTCTGCTGATGAACTGGATGGCTCTTCCTTTCTCCCCATGCAGAAGAGGGTTAGTCCCAAGTCTGGGATTAGTCTGGGAATCCCAGCTTCTGTCCAGCTCCAGCTGTTTAGCAAAAACCCTCTGGGCTGAAATTGTCTTTCTCCACCACTTCAGGGGCTTGCTTGCTCAGAGGAGTGACTGTGCTGGAATAAACAGAAGGTCCAGAAAACCGTCATCTCAGGAGACTCTTATCTTTGTGTAGTAACATCTTGTACACTTTTTCCAGTGACATTTGTCCTCTAGATGGCTGGGAAACCAAGAGTTTGCATGCTTTTTGAAGGTGTTTGTTTTGACTTCAGTATGGCCCAGATGTCCTCAAAGAAATTCAGTCATCTTCCCATACAATAAGAAAATAAAATCCGGTATCAAAACAAACCACAGGTGATGGTTTAAGGAAGAAGGTGTACTGAAGATGGGCCAGGTGAAATGTTTACTGCAAATCCATAGCATGCTGCAGGATGTTTCTACTGCTGCTTCTTTTTACAAGGTTAGGAACTTCTTGAACTGATATAATGATTTATTGGAACTGAGCACAAGACAACTTGTCATCAGAAATCACCATAAAGCTTGGGGAGAAACACAAAGCATTCCTCCACATTTCCATACTGTGGTATTAAAACTCACTGTGTGTATATATTATATAGTGATTTTGATATATAAATATATTTATAAAGCTCTATAAGTACTTTTTTAAGTAAAGGAAAAAACATAAGATGGTTGCATCTTAAGGAAAAATTACCCTGATAGTTCTCTCTAAAGAAGTAGTCTCCACTTTATTTTTTTCCCTTTAATGTGAATGCTCACAGGTTGTATGTTAGGCTTGTTTTGGAGGAAGCTGGTTACTGAAGGAGCCTGGTTCTGAGAGCATAGGATTCATCCTTCAGGATTCAGAAGTCCTGAGGGGCACAGCTGTCAGGAGTCATTGACATTTAAAGGAGAGGAGGCTGTCTTCTGTGAACACTATGCAAGTCTCTCAAAGGTTTTGAAAACATGGAGTAAATGCAAACTATATATTTGGGTTTTTATTAACAAACATCTATGCTTCTCTAATTCTCTAAAAGGTAATTTTTCTTGATAAAAGCTTTATATAAAGACTTGAAGGCAAGGCACTCCTGGTAACCTGCATAACTGCCAGATGTGAGCTGCTGCACCACCCTACCTTTGGATACAGAGGATGAAATTCACTGTTATCCCAGGAGCACAGCTGATGTTGACATCCATTGAGATCCATTTTGTTTACAGAGGAAGAACAGAGATCTTCACTGTTAGTAAAAGCTGTTGTTGAATATGTTGGGATAAGAGAAAAAAATTACCAAGACAGATTCAAATTAATTTGGAGTCACAGAAGGGAGACTAGGAGGCATTTCAGTGATGTAGTAAATTAGTGCCGAGATCTTTCACCTCCAGCCACTGGGTTTAAACTCATGCCAAGCTGCAGGCTGATAACAAACGAGTGATTTAAACTGTGTCCTTACTAGGGCATGGCCATGGTTTCTTGTGCATGCCTCTCCTCAGCTAGAAAGTGTTTCTGTTATATTAAATGTCAGAATGTGGGATTATTGCTTTGTAAAATTTACAAAACTGATATATTTTCAACATTAATCATGATATTTAAAACAATAGCTTTGTCCTGATTAAATTAAACTATTTCAAAACACAGCAATTGAAATTAATGCGTTTTATATGAGCATTCTCACAGGAATATGGAAGCTTTTTATTCTCTTATTTATATATAAAGAGTTAATGTGTGTATGCATATACTCATAGTCATTTTTTAAAAATAATAAAAATACTAGGAAAGGGAATTGTCTGTTTTTAAAAACCTTAAACCCTTAATCTTTCCTTTTTACATAGTAGCCAGACTTGGATGTAGCTAATGTCATTTGGATGTTCAGTACAACATATGCTCAAAAGCACAGCCAGCTATATTGATGAGATAACCCTACTCTCCACATACTATGGGTACAGATTTGAATTTAACACTGTTAAGCTGTGGAGGTGAAATGAGAGATCATGTGAGGCCTTTTTCAAAGATCCAACCATAAAGCATACATTCAAATGATACCAAGTGATAAATTCATAAAAGTGGAACAGCTCCATGTTTATGTTTCTCTCACGCTCCATAACTCAGACATTTTGCAGATATGTTTGGTTGTGCCATACGCTCTTCTTCTATCAGAAATTTACAAAGATCTGAATAATGTTATATAAAAATTGGGAGAAAAGCTCTGGTATTTTTCATTGTTGTGATTATGATCTGGTGCATGGTATAGGTGACAGAACACCTATATCCTAGACAAGATGAGATACAACTTTCAGTAGGTATCTCAAACTGTATGGAATAAATATTATTTTATGTATTTATTTTATTTTGGAAATGTATTATAATCTCTCATTGCTGAGGCAATATTTTATTAATCGTTCTCTCCTGGAGGAAAAATAATATCACAGTAGTCAGTTGAGAATTCTTACAGTTCTGGAAGCTGCATAAGACAGCTTTTATCAAGAAAAATTACCTTTTAGAGAATTAGAGAAGCATAGATGTTTGTTAATAAAAACCCAAATATATAGCCTAAAAGTGCCATTCTTGCTCACTAGAGTAATTCTGTTTACTTCAGGAGAAGGAACTATTCCTGTGACAGTATAAAGCACCTGGTGAATATTTTAATTTCGTAAATAATTCATCTCTGGGGATGGATAATGCATATTCAAACATTTTAATTGTAGTGCATTATATTCTATTTTCAGACTAAGAACTAGCATATACAGCAATTTTCAGTGGTATTGTATAATGAGTAATGTCTCTGATTAAAGATTATTTATGTGCTAGGTTTTTTTTATGATTATTATTTTTATTTACTTCATAGACATCACAAAATATCATGGGCTGGCATCTCTACAGTAGCTCGGAGCTGCTCTTTAAAATGTCCTTGACTTTAAATAAGTATATAGCCAGAATAGGCATATTCTTGGCTTCAATGTAATTTGCCTTAGTCCACTCTCTGACAAGGCTGTTTAGGAGGGAGGATGCCAGTGGTTTCCAAGAGGAAAATTTATACTGGGGGAAATTCAGTGTTTGACAGTAACACAAAAGGACATGAGAGGCAGGTATGAAGGCACCCACTACAAGGGACTCCAAATTTTAATTGGACTTTTCTTTGCTTCTGCAATACTAACAGTTGGAGAATTTATTAATAATTAAATAAAAACAGTGGAATCCTTCTGACATCATTCAGCTTAGGGGGAGATATTAATGCACTGCATTATTTTAACAATGAGTTGTATGTTCTGCTTGGGCTGTATACTGGGAAGAGTGTGACTTTGCAAAGAGGAACATGAAAGGATAGCAGTATCCTTCTTCTTCATTGCATTTTCTTGTTTTTTCACATGGTCAGTTTAGGGAATGGGACTGCTAAGAATATTTCTTTTTACCTCAATAAAAAAAATACCCTGCAATTTGAATATTCCATTTAAAATATAAAGAACCAGCCTAAATCTTGGTATACCTTTCCAGTAAGGATAGAGGGTAGAGTACCTTTACAGCTTTACCTGTCTGGACTTCCGAGTTACCATTGCTAAAATACACTATCAGCTCATGGGTGCTGCCTCCCCTTTCGTGTCATGTTAAAGGCAGGGCTAACAGGTCAAAGGGCATTGTGAGCATCCCAGGGCCCTCCTGACTCTCCTCAGTTCAAGACAGGTAGTCCTGAAGGTTAGATGCAAAGCCATAATGAGCTTTTTATTGCATCGTGATAGCTGTCTGATTTCTGATAGCTGTCTGATTTTCAGGTAATTGGTAGGTTTGTGATAGAAGAGGTGAGGATGATTTAAGAACTTCTTGGAAACATGCCTCACTGCATTAGCAACTGAAACCAGCCCAGACTTAGCAGAGGTTTTTCATACTTTTCTGTAGAGTATTTTAGAAATCATTAAATGTGAAGTTAATTAATTCTTATGATTCCTTTGGGAGATGAAGGATTTTCATTAGTCCTGTTCTACAGACAGAGAAACTGAGATAGTTTCAGGTAACTCACTCTATGTGGTGAACCACTGGTGGAGCAAGGGTGACAGCAGAACGCCTCCTAACTGGTCCCTTGGCTTCTTCCTCAGCTGCAAACCATGCTGTTTTACTGCTGGACTACTGCATTTCCAAACTCTTTTATACCTATGCCCGTTGTTAGTGCCTTAAGTCTCCTTAAGTTCAAGCTCCAGGTGTCACAAATTCTATATCCAGTGAAGGAGACATATTGTTAAGATGTCTGCCAAAATTTTAATTTAATAGCCTTGCCACTCATGACATAAGAATTCTGGGAGAGCGTGAAGTGCAGGGCTGTTTTTGGTGTGCCATTCACTTCCTTTGACCACAGCAATGCTTTTCTCCAGTTCCCTAACATAATTTCTTTTATCTCTCTGTTGCTGGAAAATCTCTGACCCTGAGAGCCATTTAGAGGCAGAAGCCTTGCTGAAAACACTCTCATTTACTGCATAATCTTAATTTCCTCTCTGAAAAATATCTGCTATTATGATGCACTGAGGCTGTGGAAGAAGAAGACAAGCCTGCAGGTGATGGCTGGATCCTAACATAAAAAGAATGTGAAAGGGATACACCGACACTGGATGTCTTTAATTCTGATACCTCCCAATTTTATGCTGGATAAAACAAGGTGTCTTTAATTTGAGATTTGAAGTGTCATTCCTTGGGTTTGTTTGTTTCCCTTGTATTCTCAGAGGGCCCAGGGGAAGCACGCTGCTTGCCATTGTAGCAACAACTCCCCATGTAGGTGATGATGGTCCTTCCAACCCCAGCCTCCAAGACTATGGCACATGCAACTGTTTCAGCTTGTTAGGGGATTAACAACTTCAGCTGAAAGCGTAATAAGCCTTTTATCCTTTAGGCACCAGCTATTACAGGGGTATGCACATCACGTTTGAACAGTTCTCTATCTAGCAGAAACAAAGGAGGAGTGCAGGACAGTCGAGGGGAGAGACCCCAGCAGCCTGGGACAGGGTATATCGAGCCCTGGATGGTTTTGCTTTCTGACTGATTTGGCTGCTCATGGGGTTGATACACAATCTGCAAAGAAGAGGGCTCTGCTGGGGTGGTGGCTCCTGGGGACTGCCTCTGTCTGCCTTTAACCATGCTGTATTTCCTTTTTATTGCACCTGCAAGCAGTACTCGGGAGCAAGGCACTAAATTTTGTATACCGTCTGGATGTCAGCAAGCATTGCAAAGAGGGGGGTTGTATTCCAGTTAGGATGCTGTTTTGGCTTTGCAGATAATGCAAGTGGGACAGTGTAGCTCTAGGTTTGTTTTGCTCACTCCAGCATGCTGAGCTAGATTAAAAAACATTTTCATTTTCACCTCATTTCTCAGAGAAAAAATTTTTCCCATTATTATTTTCTCTCCCTCTCCAAGAAACTGTTTTATTTTGGTGAAAACAGACAGAAAAAAATCCTTTTTTTCTAAATTCTTGTTTCTCTAAACCTCATCCTGATTTTAAATCCAGGAGGAGCAGTGTTTTGGGCCATGGTTTTATTACCATATGGTGGACTCAGAAACCTGCCTTAGCCTTTTTTTTTTTTTGCTTTTGACTTCACAAGAAATATGTAATATTTCTGTATTGATAACATGTTGTTAAATTTATAAGGCAGATCACCAGCATTATGGTTATGGGCTGAGTTCATGATATATTTCTGATATGTCCATCCTTGGATCCAACACTGACTTCAGTAGAGAGTTTCACCCTCCTGACTTTGGGCTGTCAGCATATGGTAAAAACACAACTTTTAGCAGTCCAAATACTGCCCCATGTCTGCTGATCTCATGGGTCCTGGATATTGAAATATGATGGTCGAAAGAGTCTTGTCAGAAAGCAGAGAGTGAGAGGGTGATGGGACAAGGTGAGGGGTGGCTGCAGCCATAAGGATGTCAGTGAAGTGCAAAGCAATACCACATGCCAGAAAATACTGCAACTACCTCTTGCATTTTGTATAAGCAATTTTCCAGTCTGTTGTCTTCTGTCAAATGCAATGTTCTGAGACATTTAAATAAAATAAATACTGCTGTTGAGTTATATTTAGAACCATGTGAAATTTCTCTAGTGAAACTCCCAGCTAGGCAAAACAAGCCGGCTTTCAGGTTTCTCTACCACTTGAAGCTTCATCGGTGTTTGTCAAAGAGGTTGCTCATGAAATCTGATGGTGAAGGTGGCTGCTTTCCAAAAGAGGCTCTGCTTGCCACTATGGACACTGCTGGAAGGCTTGTCCAGGGCTGGGTCTGGGTGAGCCTCAGCAGAGAGCTGAGTTTCTGCAGGTGGAAGGTCAAAAAAGCAAATGATGAGACGGGCTGCTAATGGAAATTGAAATGAAGGTTTGCATAAACCTCCCACCCCTGCTCGTTTTAATCATTGAGCTCTCACATTTGCCTATCTTCCCAGACATGCATCGCTTATCTAATGAGGATGGGTGTTGGTGTAATGAGTACCAGCACATGTGGGGGCTGGCCAGGGCAAGAGTAGGTGTGTGGAAATCCCTCCAGAGGTGGGGTGAGAGCCCACTGGAATGGGGGCCATGGTGGGGCCATGGGGTCTGCCCCTGAGCACCCATCTCGCTCCCTCTCCTCTAGCCTGTACAGGGTTGCTCCAAGCTAGCCTGTACAGGGTTGCTCCCTGACCTCTGCCCCAGGGAGTCACTCTCAGCCTAAAGTGCTTCCCAGGAGCACCATTTTGTCCTCTGGGATGCAGCTGGATGGAGCACACTACTCAGCTCTAGCCCCGTTTTGAGGCTTCTTGAGCAAGGAGTGTCAGGTGTGTACACCCCTCTGGTTTTAGGGAGTAAGGGAAGGAGGCTGGCAGTGCAACAGTTTGTAAGGATAGGGCTACTGGTGCCACACAGGCTCCAGTTGGTGCCACAGGGTCTCCAGTGCATGTTTCACTGCACTTTTCCTCCAGTACTAACATGCAGTCAAATGGATTTTGATAAAGCAGTGAGTGATGTTCTCTCTCCCTTTTCCTCATGAGATGGGGAGGGGAGAAAATGAAGGAAGTACCTTTAAAGTATTGTGTTATGAGTGTACCTTTAAATCATTGTGTTTTTTCTTCACAAGGATCCCCCAAATAATTTCAAAATACAGGAAAGCTTTATTGTAAAATAGACATCCGTGAGAAAGCAGGCATATTTGTTCATCGCAGTTGTGCTTTAGCTGTGGAGGTTGTCGAATAAAATGAAATTTTAAACAGCATTTAAAATAATTGCATAAATTGTTTAACAGCTTGTTTTATTATTATTTTTAACTCAATAGGACCCTTTTTCATTAATTTAAGTGTTAACCTTGTTTGATAACGTGCTAGGAAGTGGTACAGAAACCTTTATTCTTCCAGAGGGTTGGATTCTTTTGTGAGATATGATAGACAAAGCTGGCATCCCTTGTAGAGGATGTGTAAAGCCTGTCTCCAGACATTGTGACATTGCTACAGACAGAGTTTGTCATCCATAAATTTACAGCTTATTTCAGTCTATTCATAAATTGACTAAATTTTTTTTTGAAAGAAAAAAATATATATAGGTGTATAAAATACCCAGTTACAGGTTGTGTTCTATTTAGCCCTTGATTGAAACGTATTGCTCCTCAGTATCTTTTAGCTATGAAAATTATAATATGGAACAGAGATTAGAATGAAATTATCATGGCTAGAAGGCATTTACTCAGTGGTGGCAGCCACATAAACCTGAGCCCTGAGAATGATGATAATGCATTAGGTTCTGCATGCCCGATATTATTGCTGTACATTATGTATGTTTCATTTATACTATTTCGCACACACCAGCAACGCTGACAGATAGGTAATTACTCTCTGCGCCAATGAACACTTATCAGCCCCGCCGCTGTTTATTGCTGGGATGAAGTGCGCTTGTCAGTCAAGGTCACTTGTTTGTGTGTCCTTTTTAATAGTTCTTTCACAGTTGTTGAACTTTGCGGGTGCTTCTTATGGCAAACTTTCGGCAGGTTGCTTTAAGACGTTGCCCGCCTTATTAAAGTAATTTATATTTATGGCTTTAATTGATAAACAACCAAGTTGCAGGAAGCAGCACTGGAAAGAGGAAGGGGTGTATTTTGCTGGCCAGATGATCCGTGGGTGTTGGGTTATGGATGACCTCAAAAAGCAGCATGTTGCAGAGACCCTCAGACCCTGCTGTGCCACCAGCATAAGCTGGTGAAATCTCTTGTGATAAAGACAAACATGAATTTCATGGTAATGGATACCAACACAATCTGCAGACTGCTGTAGGGCTACTGCTTGTGCTTTTTGGTAGAACATTTGCAAGTTCTGAACAGAGCTCTTATTGTTTGCACCCTCAGGACATGCATGTTAAAGACTGAGCCACTTTGTTTGTCTTCAAATCAGTGTTTTCTTTTCTGCAAGAAGCCTCACACAAACTCTGTATTATTGCATAAAATATTCTTTCCAGGCTATATGTGTGCCTCTAACATTTTTTTTCTATTCTTAAAACTAATAGTTTGAAAGGTCTTATGGCAAGCCCATGATTTCTTGGGTTGCAAAGAAAAAAATCAGCAGCTTTGTCTTTCCTTCCTTCCTTCCTTCCTTCCTTCCTTCCTTCCTTCCTTCCTTCCTTCCTTCCTTCCTTCCTTCCTTCCTTCCTTCCTTCCTTCCTTCCTTCCTTCCTTCCTTCCTTCCTTCCTTCCTTCCCTTTATTAGAAAAAACAGAATAACTTCTAGAATATAGCAATTTATCCAGTCAAGATAACTGGAGCTATATCCTTAAGCCTGTAATCACCCCAAGTTTGTGTGTTGTGAGATTTATACTGCAGTTCCTTATTACCAAAGAAACAGTTAAAAAGGATTTATGTAGTGTGTGCAGTGTGTGTGTCTGGAATTTCTGTATGTTCCAACTTCTGCACTCTGGTGCCTCCTTGGTCCTTTTTGTAGAGGACACTATTTTGAAGTGTAGACTGAACGTTCAATTAAATGCAAATTTTATTCAGGCATTAAAGCAGAATCACATTCATTCATTAAACTCAAATGATGCTTTTATTTAGGAAAATATATCAGCACATGGTAGCCCCACATGCTGCTTATAAATAACTATGGTGATCTGGTTGTGCAAAAGTATATAATTTCATTATTAAAGGATTTAAACTCCTTACAAGGTGCATGGTGTCCATGAATGTTTCACTTAATTTGATTACATCCATAGAAAAAGCATTTCACTTACATGGGTAGCAGTGGGTCTCCTGTCTTACAGCACCGTTCTAATGCATTATGATCCCAATCTCACACTTGTAAGTTCTGACTTGGCTGGATGTGTTTAATATTTTGGGTACGTAAATGCAGATTTGAGCAATTTGATTTGTTTCTGAATCTAGCCTATCAAGCTTCCACATTTTCAAACCACTTCCTTTTCTTAGTTCTTAGTTACCAGAGTGTTACAAAGAAAGGGGTTTGATCTCATGTAGATAGCATAGCATTAATTACCCTGACACTAATTAAACTGCATCAAACAAATACCACCGTGTTCCTCAGGGGGACAACAGAAGGCAGTTTAAAATAATTACTGGAGCTTCATGCATGTGTGAAGTTTTCATTACTCTTAGGACACAAGCAAAAGAGATTTGATATCATTAAAATTCCCCCCTTTAGTGTTTGCAAAAAAATGACTAAAATTTCCTCGGAGCATATTGATGTCTAAATAGTAGTGATTTCAGTTCTTGAGAATAGTAACTTTTCTTTAAGAATTGTAAGCCTGTGAAGCAGGAACAGGTGTTCCAGTCCACATTCTGGTATGATTATGTATTAGCTTATGTTTGTCAGACCATTTCATTAACCACCCACTGCTATCACATATACATATACTTTGTTCTTTCTGAACCATGAAATGAAATGCATATATCTTCACTAATGCTTGCTATCAATGTAAATGAGAAAAGGAGGCTTATTACCAAACACTGCTGCTGTGAAGCACACACCTCTGTACAGTTACAGGTAATAAACATCTTTTTGTAAGTAGGAAGCAAGATATATTGAATTCTGCATACAGTAAGCAGCAGACATGCCTTCCACTGTATTCCAGTGTTAATAGATTGCAATTCCCAGCCATGTACACATTCAACAGGATGTCCTGAAGCACCTTCCTGAACCAGAAGTTGCTATTCCTCTTCATGCTCATTTATATCTTGCAAATATTTTGAAGCTAGCGACACTTTGCTGGCCAGTGGTTAATGGGCATCTTCTCCAAGGGAAACTGGAGCATGTTTGTGCCAGTGAGCAAGTGCCAGTTTCTGGATCAGCTGTCACTCGTGTCAGAGCCAGCAGTAGCTTTACAGGCCCTTTGAAAAAGTGGATGGAAGAATGATGACCCTGCCCGGGATGGGGGCTTGGATCAGACAGCCTTTGCAAGGTCCCTTCCAACCCGTCCCATTCCACATGGTTCCACAAGCCAGACCAACAAGCAAAGATGACACTGAGACAGTAAAGGCAGGCAGTGCAGGTTTCCAAACTTGCTGCAAGTTCTGTACTTTGCTAATGCTCACTTGATCACACACAGAGTGCCACTTTCCATTTCCCAAGTTGATGAGTGTTTGTGCTTTGTGTTTCCCAATGCTCTAAAAGCCACTGAGCCCATTGAACAGGGTCATTTAGCCCCTTGATTGCTGGAGGTCAATACAGTGTTAGTAAACTTCATTGAATTTAGTACTGATGGCCTATGGTAAAAGGTGTGTGAGACAGAAAGCATCTCTAGCTCTGCACTACTCCTAATATTCTGTCTGTGATTCTTCCTCAAAATTTGATTATGTATAATTTTAATGTATATAGTCATGTATCATAACTTGCTTATTTTCTGGAACCTTTGAGGAACAATTTAAAATATTTCTCTTTAATGGAAGGTCTGATTATGCTGATGGTGCTCCTTTTTTAAAAATAACAGTATTGTCTTGATATTACTAAATCTGCTGCCTGCAATATAACAGTGAATTAGGGTTGTGCAATTGACAGACTAAGTAGAGATGATCAAAACTGATTGGAAAGGAAATACAAAATTAATCCAGTTGTAGGATTCTGTGAACCCAACAGACACACACAGCAGAATACTTTTATTTCTTTGGAGCCAGATGGTTTGTCCTATTTTAAGCTGATAGATTCTTCATGCATTTCTTTTGGATGTCATTGGTTTTAACTGCCAGACAGTATCTACTGTTAGAAGTTTCCTTATTCCTGGATTATTTAAAGAGTATTTTTGGCACATTCAAATGATCATACTGTACACCAAGTTAATTTTTCCTTACACTTAGCTCATACGTGAAAAAAGTGTTTATATAATAAAAAAAACCCTCTAAAATGAACAGTTCTTTTTTTCCTTCTTTTGACATGATGTTGACAGAAGTCGCTTTGATGTAGTTTAGAGTCATGAATTTTCTATCTGTTCTGTTTTTCCTGGGGCTCCATCTATTCAGACATCCTGATCTGTCATTTTGCAACACTTTGTGAAATGCTTGACAGATAGCGGTTTTGACAAGTGCTGGACATCAGCAGCAATTCAGAATAAGCAGTGTATATTTCTCCAGGTAAAGTGACAAAACGTCTAAAAGCGTAAGAAGAACTGTACAGTCTTCAATCACATTTAATGTTACAAAGCAAGACTTTTTCTGCTTTCTCCATTTGTTCTAGTAATGTGCAGTGGCTCAGACTTGAGTATCTGCTGGAATTTTGGATTGATGACTTTCTCTTTTCCTTTTGTATTTCCTAGTACGTGACTAATTCCTTCAGTCGGATTAAAAAATGGAAGCGCTTGCTGAGAAAGGTCTGGAAAATTGCAGCACAGCTATAGTTATATGTAACAATAATTTCCAGGGTGTTCTAGTATTTGACAAAAACAACGTGTATGTGATCAATTATCTCTGCATTTGTTGTTGTTACTTTGTTGGGTTTTGTGTTGGTTTTTTTTTTTTGGTAGTGTCATTTTAATTCTACAAATATAGAATGGATGAAGAACATAATTTAGGAAAGTCACCATTATTGATTAATTATTCTATTTCCTATTCCACATCCCAAACCCTTTCTTGATGGTGGGTTATATTATATCACCCATAGATAATCATAGATTACATATTTACATGATGTAGTATATTGAAAATGTAAAACATTTCGTATAATTATTCTGCATCTGTATTCACTCAAGAAACAGCTGTTGAAAGTTGAGGGGGATGCAAAATGGCACAGCCTGAAGATGTTCTTGTTCATTCAGCTAACTCCTTTTTGATGTGATACCTACTGGCAGGGTTGTGTGGTGAATTCAACTTCTTTGACAGCCATCAGCCCCACTGACCAGTAGTTTCAGTTTTTATAGTTAGGGGAAAGATGAGAAAAAATATTTCCATAATTTAGATTTTTTTTTTCAGCTGCTGGATCGAAAGCCCCTGCCAACAGCTATCTAAATCAACACCATGCCAACATGTTCTGTAGTCCGAAGGTCACTCAAACATCTGGCCCCACAGTCTTGTTCTTTAAGGTTTGTCACTGGGCAGCATCTGTTTATAGATTCTTTCTCAACCTCTCTTTGATCACTTTGACAGCAAAAAGAAGCTTCTATCACCCTTGATGTGTTAAGATAAAAATATCAGGAACATCAGAGCATTGTAAAATTTGGTGCAATTTCATATAATACTGTATCTGCATTTTTAATTTCTTATGTTTGATTTTTTTTTCCTTGGTTGAGTTAGAGGGAATTATGTATTACTTTCTGCTGTTGAGATTAAAAAAAAATATTGTCAGAGCTGATATGTTCAGTGGGAATGTGAAAATGACTGCACTAAGCAGGTCTTGCCCAGCTGAGCTTGGTCAGCATTTAAAAAAAGTTTGGAAAGTGAGCAGAGCCGGCATATTTAGCTCTGGTCTATTTTGAGTAACGTGTTATCTAACTCCCTTTACTATGTCCTGTGTACTCCTACCAAGAGCTACCTATTTCATAAAGGTTTATATATGCTCTTACGTGTTTAGATATTTCTTCTATAAATAACCATTGGGGATGTGGAAATATCATAGATTCCATATTTCCTTTTACTAATTTCCAGTGATTTTTTAGGTCTACTGTGGCCAAACAATTTGGAATTTTTTGCTTTTTTCTAGACAAGAATAAATAAGTTTTCTTTACCCTGGGTCTTTTGCTTTAAAAAAAACATTTGGTAGTCTTTCATAATGTTAGAATGATCATATTTATGAGCACTACAGAAGTCTGGTTTGTACCATAATGGAAAAGATCTTAGGTTACATGTCTTAGGGAATTGTATGGTCCTACCCTCAGCAAAGACACTTTGTTTCATGTGTAACTTAGGGACAGATTCAATTGTAATGTGAACAGATAAAATTATGGGTATGTGAAGGTAATATTTTGTTTATGCACCTCCAGAGTTTGTGGCAAATGATGCAGACAGCCCGAGTCCTTTGTTACTCCACAGAACTGCTACAGCTTGGTATCAGTTATTCACAGCTACTCATGTTCAGCAGAGGGAGGTCTCTTCATGAGAGCCTTATTAAATGTGCACATAAAGCACACAGTCCTGTACATCTGCCATGAAGAGTAACCTCCATTCTGTGGTGGTGGGTTTATGGATGTATATCCATCTCTTAGATAAAAATAAGCTGCAAATTAATTTTGTCTTGGCTAATGACAGCCAATAGGTCACTAAAATTTTTGACCATTATCAGTCAAGACTATAACCTCATGTTGAAATCAGCAGCAGACTGATCTTACTTGGGCTCTGTCTAGCTTTATAAAAGGAAATATATTGAGTGGCCCAAGTGAGGGGGCTACATCCCTGCTGTTCTCTGAGGTGTAACCATCCTGGGCCTTGGGAGCATGGAGCATTCTCCTCTCAACTGCTGGTAGTGTAACAAGAAAGGGACACCTGAGCAGTGAGGGTGGTACTGCTGGCAGATTGGACCTTTAGCTGAAAACTCTGTTTTCCACAAGAATATAGGAAAGTCATAAAGAATCTTAGTGGAGAAGCTAGGTTTACACCCAACACAGAGGAGAGAAGAAATCCAAAAAGCAGGTATGGCCTTTTTCCCCACCAGAACATCTCACCTCAGGGGTGCTCAGAATGAAGAAGCACCCCCTAGTAAAGGATGTCCAGTGGCTGTGAGGGGCAAGATGACATGGCCACTTGATGAGAGTTCTTGATGTATGCAAGAAGGGAAAGGTCAGTCTTTAGAGATATTTTTGGGAAGAAGTGACAACATTTTGTTATAATCTAATATGCAAAGAAGGCCAAGTCTAAGACTGTAGATCTGAAATATACAGAGGGTAGGCGCTTCCATAGTAACTGTGAAAGAGATGTAGGCTTTGAATTTAAATTCCAGCTAGCACATTTAATAGTGTACAAACTGTTTTGGATAGATACTTCAGAGTAATTCTGACCAGGATCTTGCTTTTTATTAGAGCAGCCTTGTGAAATGGATCCATTGTAGAATCCTACAGTTCACCTATCTCATACTTCATGTCAAGATGCTTTCTTTGCAGTTTCTCTTTCCGTGTAATCTTTCAAGTTCATTTGAAAGTATGAGCCATACTCGGTTTCATGTGCCTTACTGCTTTTAACTGCTCAATCCCCATCCTCCTTCCTCCTACAGCTCTCCTTTCCTTTGTAGCAATATTTTATCTATTCTCTTTGTCTGCTTGAAGAAAAGCTCATTGTTGAAGATCTGAATTAGTGAAAACAAGTCCTACCTACAGCAGATTTGACTCAGGAAATAGCTGAAGGAGATGACATAAGAAAGCAAAGGCTGTTCAGTGGGAATTCTGCCTCATAAACTTTTTTAGAACAGCTGCAGATGGTGTCACCTGCAAGAATCAGAAGGTTCATCCTGTGCTGAGAGAGACATAGGCATTTTCTGAGAAAAATAATGCAGGTTTGCGCAAGAGAAACCTTGCTCGCAACTCACCTCACCTTCTGAGGTGAATTGTGGAGAATTGTTCTTGGAGGTGGTGCAGGTTTCAGCAGTGGGAAGACTACATGTTTGTGCTAATTGAATTGGAAGATGATACTAGGTGGAAGAGTCTTTATATAACCCACAATTGCTTAGGTTTAATATTAACAAGTAAGTAATTGCACAGAAGCTGTCCAGGAATACCAAAACCTGAAAGAAAGAGAAGAATCTGTAAATTCAATTCCTTGTGTAAGGCTCAGATAGGGTTAAAACTTCAGTCAAAACTTGAACTGATGAAGTAAAAAGCTAGATAGGAATGAGTTTATATAAATAATCATATTGTGAGCAGTGCAGTAAGCACACACATGAAAGCAGTATAGTTTCAGCACCACGGCTGCAAGATGAGACCTCTGCTTCACTAGTTGCAAAAAAGCTTATATTAGCTTGTGTTTTCTTATCTACTGTTTTTCTTTCACAAGTAGATTTTAAATAATGTATTAATACAGAATGAACAATCTTTTGGTTTGGGAGTACATATGAATGAACACTGTATTCTTGTGTGTCTGCTTCTGGTTTCCTTCCTCCACTCCCCAAATCAGAAATGTGTTTTATTAATATTTTCTGTTTGTCATTTTATGTTTAAAGAAAAGAGTAGTCAAGGTGAGACTGACAGCTCCCAGAGCTGGATTTCCTGTTGGCTCTAGGGCCAGCAGCAGGTGTGTGCTAGGGAGGGTATGGCAGGAGAAGTATGCACGGACACATGCCTTTTGCCTCTTGCACTTTCTGTGAATCAGAGACTCAGGTTTTCTGGCCTATGAGTGGTATTTTTATAATTTTAAACTTTCCATTGATGGATTTTGCTAACACTTCAAACTTAATTTCTACATAAGCTTCCATGGGCACCCTGCCAGGCTCTACTTAAAGGCCAGCCCTTTAAAATCTACGAGGTCAGGACCAACTTGGTTAAGATACTGCTGCTTGTTCACTGGAGTTCAGCATTTTCCTTACTCTTATTTTCTGTCTTCCAAAGTCTTTGGGTGACTTCTAAATCTATTTGTTTCTTTTTCAGCTCGATGTTCCTCTTGTTTTTGTTCTTGATCCTGTTCTCCCTTCTTCCTCTCCTTTTACCTTCTTCCCTCTCCAGGAGCTTTCCTCAGGCAGCTGAGCCCAGCTGGCTGGCTGGGAATGTCTGCTGTGCTCTCACACAGTGGAGATGGGACCCACTGGCTGAGCACAGGGTGTTGCAGGCATGCTGGGGAGAGGGCCAGTGCAAGCGTGTCTCTGGTGGACCAAGGATGTTCTGCTGGTTAGAAAACAGGCATTTTAGTGGGGTTATCAGCTCCAATTTTGAGTCAAGAAGTGCTTCTAATTAAGGATCATGGGCCTTTAATGTGTTAGTTATGTCTTGAAAATGAGATGCTGGCATTGTTCTGTGTTGTCTGGAAGCACAACTGGTTTAAAGCCCCTAGGAAGACATCCCTGACTCACCGGCTGCAAGGCAGATTTGAGCTGATGGCTGATGTTTGTTTTCTGTGGTGAAACTTCCCACAGATAGTATTGAAGGCTGAAGAGCCTTTCCAAGGCAGACTGGAATATTTTATGTAAATAAGAAAGCAGATGATTTCAGTGCAAAAAAGCATATTACAGAAGATATAGGTACTTTGCCACATTTCTTGCACAAACTGTTTATGCCACCTGTAATTAAAAATGAGATAATCCCGGCAATTTGAGAAAGTCTTATATGATTAATATCCATTTCCTTGTTGCTTGCTGCAGTGAAAGATAATTAATTGTAAAGACATTTTTAGAAGCAGTACAATAATCTTCTCTAACAAAAAGCAAATGTTTAAAAAGTAAGAAAATTGATAATGCAATTAATTATGTGGATATTACAATAATCTAACCCCCTTGGTAGAAATTTGGTGCCTAGGGACAGTATTATCCACACATTAAATTGAAATGAACAATAACATCCTCTTTATCATTGCAGTCTAGCACACGGCAGATGTAACATAACTGCAGCCCTTGAGAGTTGCCTAGGTTGAGATTTCAGAGCAGTTCTGGAAAATGCAGATCTGTTCACAGAAGATCTTTCTCTAAATATCCTAAAAGGTGTTTCAGATAGAAATGTTAAGACTTACCCGAAATGTATTCAAAGGCTTTGCATATAAAATGCTTCCAAAGGCTTCCTAATTTCACAGGTGGATTTGTATCTAGATGATGGGTTAATGATGCTGTGTCCACCTGCTTTTGAGCTTTAACCTGTGTTTTGAATACATTAGCTCCACAGGTAAACATTCACTGAACATGGAGTTTTGTTAATTGTAAATATTGTATTTCAAACTCAGCCATATTATTTCCAAAACAAACCTTAATGAAGGAAACAATAAACATAAACACTTATTTTTAAAATGCTAATGTACAAGAAAATAAATAAAATATATTGTTGATAGTATATATGGAAAATAATACAGAGTTACTGCAAGCTGTTTTGCTGAATGTTTTCTTGAAGGACTGTAAACTCTTAACCAATTGGGTATATGGTTATGATTTACATACAATATTTTCCTAATATTACAGATGGCAGTAGAAGCTCAAGATTAAATTACTTATCTGGTATTCAATTAGACACCAACAGGTTGCTTATAATGTAACAAGAAAATGAGCATTTAGAGTCATATGAGCTACCACAGTAAAATGATAATGTACAAGTAGGTAAAATACAGCACATAAGGAAATGGCAGGAATTTAATTAGCTCAGGATAGGTGTGTGTAATAATGTGTTATTTGTAATATGAATGTATGCTTTGTTGCTTATTCATTATAAAGGAGAGGGGTCAACGTGATCTTTATTAGTAAAAAAAGAAACAATGTATCTGTTGCAAGTAGTGGAAAAAAACCCTTAAAATCGTGACATACAGAGGGATAAAAGGAAGTTTTTGTGTTTGACGTGTTGATTGTTGTTTTATTTATATTTATATAAAAAGGGACATATATTTCTCTAATCTTTAGAAGTCTCTACAGCAAACCATGAAGTTCTGATGTGTGATTCTCATTTCGATGGAAAATCAATATGCTGTTTGGAGGAGCAGCACAGTGTGCCAGGTGGTGCCCTGTTGTTGGGATGCAGAGCAGCAGGGGCTCAGAAGCTGAAGACAGCATAAAGGAGTGGAGATTACGAAATAGCTGCTCTGTAAAAACTTTGCTGTACAAGTTTGAACTTGATATCTGATTTCTGCTGCCTTCCAGCTGACTTCACCTTGGGACATGCACAGTATCTCCTGGGTTCTGCCTCTGCCTAGGAGAAATATCAACTTGCAGGAGCTCCTGTGGGCTTCAGCAGGTATTGCTCAAGGGCACCGGTGATTCTTCTTGTAGAAATGGGGCCCAAACTAAAAAGGGGGTCATTTTTCACCCAAATTTACTTATTTAGAAATTAGTGGGTTAGGTAAATGACATCAAGCTTGTTCTTAGTTCATATTTCTGGTCTGTATGTGACCTGGCCCTAGGCTTGAGTCAAGATGACTTGAGCTAAGAGAGCTGTAGCAAGGCTTGGCAGTGTGAGCAGAGTTTATGTTTCACACAGTGCTGTCCATCAGCTCCATCAGGAGGTCCTCACCTGCAGCAGGCAATTCAGAGGGGGCTGCATTTCATGTAATTTTCCTTATAAACACACTTAGAGCAGGAGCTCTTGAAGCTACACAAGCATCAAATCACATGAAAATGAAACTAAAACAAACAACAACTTCCCCTAAACAAAATAAAGCGAAACAAAACCCCACAAACAAACAAACAATGCCTCTCATCCAAATAACAAAAATCCATCTTTGGACATGTAGATCCATAATCTGTATATAGCTACACACTTAATTCTGCTCTATGCTTTGAATTAAGCATTTGCTTGTGATCTGCAGAGTTTGGAGCCCTGTACTGCATAGTGCTTAAATTTGTTGCTGGCATGGTAAAACCATGGTATTCTAATGTACGTGTCCTGAATTATATAATACTACTGAGCACCCCTTCTAATTTTCTTAATGCTGTGAGTCATTCAGCTTCTGGGCATTAGTTAAGTTGTTACATAGATGATTTCCCTCATAATTATAGAGAGTTTTTCTGCCTTGTTTTTCTCTTTTTCTTTGGCAAACAGGATTGTTTCAGTAGTGGTAATAGGATTGCTTGTTGCTATTGTGAGTTTAGTCAGTTGTGAAGCTGCACTTATGTTTGTTATTACCCTGCAATTCATTATGAAATGCAGCCTATTAATTATTTCACTAAAATGTAGCTGCTGGACCTGTGGGACATTCCACTTTCTCCTGTTGCTTTACATTTCCATTCATTTTAATGGCAGTTCAGGCAGTTTCTTTATGTTTATATGTAATTTCCCTTGGCTGTCACTGCCTGCTCCTTCTAGATACTTCAGTCAATATTTTCCACTGTTGGTTAAATTCATGTTTCTGCTCAGGAGCTGTCAGTGTAACTCCCAATTCCTTATTTCCTCCTCGATGCTATAGTTGAACACTGAGGCATAGAGGTGTGGAGGTCAGGGGTACAACACCTCTGATTCACTGTAGAGCAGCTTTCCAGAATAATACTCATTTTTAAGCACTAAAACATTTGACCTGTAACCCTCCATGGTTGCTGCATTTGCCTTAATAGCTCCATTTTTGTTTCCCTTTGGCTCTGTTTGGTATTGCAGTGGACTTGTTGGGAAGTTAATAGCTATCACGACAATTTTTATTTTCTAAATGAAACAATGCCCCCTGGTGCTCTAGGATTCGAGAGGTCTGATTTTACAGTCAAAATAAAAATAAAACCAAATAAAATCTTTTCAGACAGATACTTACTGTTCCTAAATCTGCCAGCTACCACTCAAATGCTGTCACTGTCACTCACAGGGGATGGGGAAGAACACTTGTCAGCACTGAGCAACAAAGAGAAGTCACAAGGAGAGTAACAGGGAATAAAAGCAAATTACAAAAGAGACAAGTCCATTAGGCAGGTTAAAAGCAAATTACAGAAGAGAAAAATAAAATGAAAGACTTAAGAAATAGTCTAATGAAAGAACAGTTGGAGAAATGGAAAATTAAAACTGTCTGCTCAATGAAATGTTAAATCTAGATAGTGATAGAGAAGAAGCAATAATATTAAAAAATGGAAGTACTTTTTTAAAAAAAGATTTCATTTAATAAAGGCATTATAGAAGAAAAGGACAAAGAGGGTAAGTGTGAAAAATTTGCAATGAAGAGCATTAAATTAAAATGGCAAATATAAAAAGAAAGAGAATATTGAAGGTATATGTAAGTGCATGAGTGCTACAGGAATTAGTAGAATAAATGTAGTTTGATATTTTCTGTGCCTAACAAAACAGATTATCGATGCAGAAATTTAATCCAAAGT
Source organism: Agelaius tricolor (assembly GCF_023055355.1). NCBI lineage: Eukaryota > Metazoa > Chordata > Aves > Passeriformes > Icteridae > Agelaius > Agelaius tricolor. The sequence goes on along the minus strand of NW_027269262.1, from coordinate 60,357,433 downwards.
TCCATCAGAGTTAAAATGTAAGCAAAGCTGATAAGCAATGAGATGAAGCAGTTGATCTCTCTTCAGTTGAGCTTGTCACTAGCATTTGATTCTGTAAAAATTAAGATGCTAAAGTACAAAATTATTCTTGATGGGCATGGCATGCTTGGGAACCTCAAGAATGCTGCTTGTCCTAGTTGCAGACAGCAAACTCCAGCACAGCATGCCTTCCCACAGCCTTGCAGCTGACGGGAGCCTCAGCTTTGGAAGACCAATCAATAGAGCAGGGACTGCCATAAATCACCGTCTCAGATGGAGTGCAGGGCTATGAACACTACCAGAGCTGGCTGTAAAGCCAAAACAGACACAAAAAAAAAAGCCCCAACAAATAAAGCCAGAAGAAAGGCAAAGGAAACCACCACTTGCTGCAGCTGCAAGATGCATAAACAACTCACACTCTCCGTTTTTTTTCAGTCACAGGCAAGGATAAAATAGCACAGCTCAGAAGCAGGGATGACTGAAATGGCTTTAAGGTAGCTTTATGTTCCCACAGTCCTGGAGCAGCAATGAGTCAGTCAAGTCCCTCACTGTAAGTTAGAATAGCCTGAAGGCTGCTCTAAATCATTCTGGCTGCCAATGACCCTGCAACAGCAGAGAGGGGCTGCTGGGGCATAGCAAAGTCTTGGCTGCACTTCCCTTCCTTTGGCCATGTCCTCTGGCCCATCCAGAGGAGCTGTTGGGAGGGGGGTGAGGGAGAGTCAGGGGACAAGAAAGGGAAAAGCACGGAAGTGGCTGTGATGCCCATTCTGCTGGAAGACCAGAGCTTCTGCTGTGGCTGGCAGAGGTCCAGTGGCTGGCTGTGGTCAGAACTGATCCCAGCACAGCCAAGAAGAATTCTGTGCCTGGGCCATGGACAGGTGCAGTGGTAGGGTTTGATTTTATTAATATGATTTTCAAAGGCATTTTTTGAGAGCTCTTCAGATTATATAGAGTCCCTTTTCCCTGAGAATCTCATCTGTTAATGACTGGTTTGTAAGTCCTACACATATGCAGGTGTTTGTATTCTGTGACCACCATTGTTATTTTTGTTAGTGCATCAGTGTTAATGAGATATCATCTCTACCAAGTACTATCTGGCCTAGCAATAGCAGTATTTATGTTAATACTGCTATGTGGATTTATACCACTGATTGTAATTTGGTTTTTATTTACCTGCTCTTATAAACTAAAAACATCCTCCAATTTGTAAGAAGAACGTGAGGCTGTGATTCAATTTGCTTACTTATTTTTTTGTTATTTTAAGATGAAAATTCCTAATAATATTAAGAACAAATAACAGCAGTCAATAATCCTAACTCCAGGTATTTGCATTTTGTACTGGGATGATTTGATGCTGTTGTCAGTCACCTCTGTATGATCCTATACGTGAGGGAAGCTGCAGTTAAGAGAGTAATTTGTTTCCAAACTCTTATGTAAATATTTCAATCTTGCTACTTCAGTGTGAACAAAATGTTTGTGGTTTAAAAGAAGACCATTACATTCTTAAAAGAAGACTCTTTTCAAGCCAAAGGGCTGAAACCTTCCTCTCTCTCACTAAACAGAGAACAGCCCAGCCTTACTAGTGGGTAGTCAAAATGGAAATTTACCAAACTGATTAGTCATAGCAGGTTACGGAGTGGACCCTTAGAGGACATCCTGCAGAAGAGGAAAAATTATTATCCCTTTTAATAATTCCTTAAAACCATTCCCAAAATTTTGTTTTCAGTCAGCTAGGTATTTCATGACATGCAACAGAAGTAGAGTGATGTTTGGAAGTACTGAGCCAAGACCATTGGTCTCATAAGTAATGGACATCTCCATAAGTTATCCAGAGATGTATTCTTAACCTGCATATATACAGTACAAAGGCTATAGTTTATATTTGCAAATCTTTTTTTTTTTTTTTTTAGCAAAAGTGTGAGGAGCTCCCTTCCCCCATGGACTAAACCTCCATGAAGGTCAAAGTAGAAGGTCATGGACATTCCACTCACTGCCTGTAGTTTACCTCAGACAAAAGTCTATGATCCCTTGATGAGAAAATGGTAGAAGAATAGTAGTTTGCAGCCACGGGTGTGGTGTGCATCTGAGGGAGCACAGAAGCTATAACTAAATTTAATGCCATTGATATAATGGCTTATAATGTCTTGGCTTTTTCTGATAATTTAGAACAGAAATTTTTAAAGAAAAAGAGGGAAGATGTATGTGTTCATTGGATGTATGCCAACACTGGTTGACACAGTCAGCAGCTGAAGACTAAATCTTCAGGGTGTAAATTCTTTTAGCTCGGTTGATGCCAGGAGAGCTGTGTCAGACTGCAGTACTTTAAGCTCTGTCCTGAGGACACCCAGTACCATCAGCAAGAACTGCAAACATGGAATCAGTTGAGTTCCTTGGAAAGGATTCAGTGCTTTCCTGCCAGGAGCTAAGCACCAGTAGTGGTCTTGAAGATCTAGTGCTGCCAGAAGAGACACATAACCTCTGTCTGCTGCCTTTGATCAGAACTGAGGGGAAAACTGTTTTGTGTTATCTTTGAGTCTGAAAACTGCTAACATCCCAAAACATTGAAGATCATCTGACTTTGTGGGAGTTCCCTGTTGCTGTCTTCTCCCTGGCCTTTTTAGGTTAGGACAGTTTGCAGTAATTCATGCTGGTGTGTGGGAGATTGTTCCAGAGTCTTACCTGTGACAATCCAGACACAAAGACCTCTACCTACAAGGGTAAGCTTTTCATCCCATCCACAGTATTGTCTTAAAAGAGCCTACTGAGTAGGTATCTCTGATTTAGCAGCAGGATGGAGCTGAAATCATGTCCTGACATGCAAACATTTTGGATTGTTTAATAACTTAATTTTTCCTTGAGGATTGATAACTAAGTCTGTCATTTATTTGTTTGATATTTTATGATCTGATGATTTCTCCTCACATATTTTAGTCAGGCATATTATGTATCACTGTTGCTTTATGTTTTCTATTACTGGGAATTAATTTTTCACACAGTATCTTCATTTAATTATATAATACAATCACATGTGCATCTGCATGAATATGAAGAATCTGTTCTAATTTAGCCATTATATATTATGCTATCTTGGGTTTTCCAGTAAAAATTCCCAAGTTTTTTGTTTTAGCATAACAATAGTCATATTCATTGCTTCTTACATTTTAACAAAAGCACTCAGATGCCAGTTCATAGATTGACATAATCAGCTTTGTCTCTTAATTAGAAAAGAGAATAAAGCTGTTTAAGGGTGTCAATAAAATGACAGATGCATCATTAACAGAAGGCTACATTGTATCAGAATGGTGCAAATCTTTGGAATTGAAATGTTAAAAAATTTTACTGGTAACCTTTTGTTTCTAATTTTCATTTTCTTGTAATTTTTTCATAACTGAAAAATAGCAAAGGTACATAATACAGCATAAAATACAGAACAGTTATTGGTGGTAGAGAACTCAAGTTTATAACCAGAGTAGAGCTATAGCTATGAAAACTTAGGATTTCTGCCTATGCTCAATACAAAATTCAGCATGGTCAGTGCACTCTTTGGCCATGCCTTTGATGCACTCCTCATCACCCCTATAATGTCACCAGTTGTTTATGAGCAGTGGGATAGCATGTAGATTATGAAATTCAGGACTCACCCCATGCCTTACTTCTTGGTGCAGCACAGGGTATGAAATCTTTCCACAATCAGTTGTATATTCAGTTTAGTATTGACTTCAGTGAGTCCATATTTCTCCAGCTGTTTATGATGCTATTGATACCCACTTTTCCTTTGGAATAAAGGAAGTTTTTACACTGTACTTTTAACACACAATAGCTTTCAGTAAGAACAAACAAAAATTGCAGAATGTGACAAAATTGCAAATATTTAAACACTGGGACAATGGGAATGCATGTTTTGGGATTCAGGCATCCAGATAGAAATAAGATTGCTTGCTGTATCTATGATCAGTCAGAGGTGGCTCGTCCCAGCAGGGTCTGATGCCCAGGGCATCCACAAGACCCAGCACCTCATATCAGCTTTACTGACAACCTGAGCTGGAGGATTTTCAGATTTCTTACAGATCCAACTGTCTTCTGGTAAGCAATATTGAGGTCCTTTCTAGGACAAAATCTGTGCTGTTTTTTCTATTCAGCACCAGTCGTATGACACAGTTTGGGGTGCTAATGGTCTGGCTCCTAGGTCACATGGCAAGACACATGAGAGTCCATCCTTGAATGCACTCAAAACACCCACTCCTACAGACTTCTGTGCTAGATGGGTGCTGTGAAGCCAGTCTTGAAACCTTTTAAGCAAAGGGAATGACTGGGTGAGTCACCAGTCTATAGTCCTGAGCTTGCATCCATGGATTAACATGGATGAGGTGTTCTAAATCTTAGTCTCCTTCTTTGCCTATATCTACAGTCTTTTCATTAGAACCTGTAAAGCTTATTATCTCTTCAACAGAAATGCTTTAAGCTTTTAAGATTTCATGAAGTTTTGACACTTCTGTGAATTTTGTGTCCCATATATAGACAGCTGCCTCATTTGCTGTTTGGGAATCATAATTTCATTATGTGGGGCTCCCAAACAATTGTAATGGTACCCGTTGAAGCAGCTGGTTGAAAAATATTGAACACTTTATTAATAAAATTTCAAATTCAAATGAGACAAGGATGAGCTGGTTGAGGAGCATCAGGGAGTGTGATAGACAGACAGACTACTGGAATCTCATCTTGTCTTCCCTGAGACAGGCCCAACAGACAACAGCCCATTGGATATGGAGGATTCCCTCTCCTCTCTGAACACAGTGACTTCCAGGATAGGGAGCAATGGGGATAAATTCCTGCAGGAGGAGCATCACCTGTGCAGCAGGAGCATCACCTCTGTGACTGCCCCATCTCCCCAGGCACCCGGCTAACAGGGGTGAGGCTCTGTGAGTGTAGCTGGACAATGGTGAGGGCGAGGGCTCATCTGGCATGGAGGTGTGGCCAGGGTCAAGTCAGACCACACCCTCTGTAAAAGCCACTTCCAGAAAGCAGAAAGACAGGTCACTGTCATAGGAAACTCTCTTCTGATGGGAACAGAAGGCCCAACATGCAGACTGGTCACACCTATTTGGGAAGTCTGCTGCCTCCTGGGTCCAGCTTAAAGATGTGAAGAGAAACCTTCCCACCCTGTTATGGCTTTCAGATTATCATCCATTATTGATTTTTCAGGTGGCAGTCTGCAAGTCCCAGCAAGAAGTCTGAGGGCAGTCAAGAGAGACCTCAGGGCTTGGGATGACTGGCTAAAGGATCAGTTGCACAAGTAGTGTTCTCCTCTATTTGCTGGGAATGATGGGGAAAAATAGGAAGAGCCAGCAGATCAATACCTGGCTCCAACCCTGGTGTTCACCCGTTTTTCATCATGGGTTGGCTGAGTTTTGGGCTCTAGTATTGAATTTACAGGAAAGACAGGGAGGCACTGGAGCACGTCCAGAGAGTGGGAAGGAAGCTGGTGGAGGTTCTGAAGCACAAGTCCTATGAGGAGTGGCTGAAGGAGCTGAGGTGGAGAAAAGGAGGCTCAGGAGTGACCTAACCACTCTACAACTCCCTGAAACTGGATCAGTCTATTCTCCCGAGTACCAATAGGTCGGACAAGAGGAAATGGCCTCAAGTTGCACACAGGGAGGTATAGATTGGATGTCAGGAAAATTTCTTCATCAAAAGGGTGGTCAAGTATTGGAGCAGGTTGCCCAGGAAAGATTGGTTGGGTCCCAGTCCCTGGAAATACTTGTGTGGAAGTAACACTTGGGGACATGGTTTAGTGGTGGACTTGTCAGTGCTAGGGCAATGGTGGGGTGTGATGATCTTAAAGGTCTTTTCCAACCTAAATTACTCCATTATTCTATGAAATTACTCAGTAGGATGGTATCTGGTTTTGAAAAAAGAAAATAAAAGGATAGATAATATATTTTTATATATAGCCATCCCGGATTCTTCAGAAAGATGATCCTTTATAACCTTAATATTTTTTTGTACAGGAATCAAATTAAGAAAAAAATTAAACAGGTATTCATTTGAATTCTAATGTCTCTGATTACAGTCCCCAAGTTTGCTCACTTTAATTTAAAAAAATTGAGAATTTTATTTATGTTTTCTACTTCTTTTTTCATAGCAGAGGGATTTAAAACATGTTCAGACCCTATAGTGTCCCAGTCACTGTTCCATCTTTCAATCTTCAGTTAGTAATATCTTACTTTCTGTGACTGCAGAATGAAAACGTATTCTTGATTTACCTAAAACTGGAATTAGTTAGTTTGCCTAAGACCAACAGAGATTACATTTGAGAGAACTCACACAAATACAAGGCTTCACTTAGGTTTAACCCTTATGCCCTTGAACACAATAGAGTTTACATAAATATTTAAGAAGGGCAGCCACAGACCAATTAAAGGAATATATTTTCCAAGCATCAAACCATTGTTTTCAGGCAATGCACTGATGCTCCTAAATTAATACATATTAAATCTGTTAAGGGCTTAGCAGAGTTTTAGGCTCAGGAGAGGGAAAAGCAGATGAGAGCACCCCAGGGGGAGGTCGGGCAGAGATTGCCCGTGAGACACACGACCCACACTCTGCTCGGTGTGGCTGAGGGTGGCTGCAAGCTGCTCTGCAAATCTGCCCGAGGACAACAGGGCACCACCATCACTGTCATTAAGTCCTTTCAGCATCCTAGGAAAAGCTGTGGGCAAGCTGAGAAGGCTGTGACTGGCTTCATTTTGATATTTGCTAAATAAAATTGAGGAGCAGCTGTTTTGTGGGAAATATATTTAAGGGCTATTTTTTTTTAAAATTTAAAAATAAAAAAATGTTTTAAGATACTTCAGAATTCCCCTCATAATGAGAGATCTAGTTTCAGTCTAGTCCTACCCAAGACTGCTTAGTAAAAGACTGCACTTTTCATATCCATTCACTTCAGACCCGAGTCCATCAGATTGCTGTTTCATAGTGTATAGTATGAATTATAGAAAAGTGCTGCTCATATGTACATTTATGTTAAAAGTATCACTACACAGACCTAGGAAAATACATTTGCAAGTAATTGGATTTGTGGCTCCCTAATTGTGGCAGCTTGTTAAGGCAGGGATAGGACTTATCCAATGTGAACTATGAGAAAGTCTGATTTGAAAAAGACCCATATGCTCTTGAATGCAGGGGCAGAGCTGGAGCAGAGCTCAGGGTGAGAGAAGGGGGAAAGGTACAAGTGAAATGGAAAAGAAGTTTTGGAAGAGGAGTAAAGAATGCAGAAGCACATCTAGGAAGGGGAAAAAGAGGAGAGACTTGTTGCAGCTAGTGAAAAGCCAGAGATAAAGAGTGCAGATTGCTGCATGCTTTCTGCTGAAATAGATCACCTGGAGTTTCTGCTGAGAGAAGGAAAATCAGTTCAGAAGGAGAAACTAAGGTGTTAATCTAGGTTGGTGGCAGAAAGAGATGAAGAAGGAGAGAATTAATGTTTGTGGGGAATCCCATTAGAAGACTGTTTCTCTTAATGTGTGCAATAGACTTGTAGCACTGGAAGGAAAAGAGGAAAAAGAAGTATCTGGAAAGAAAATATGAATAATTGAATAATCTTTGAAAGAGAAGAAGACCTACTGATACTGTGTTCATCTTACAGACTTTAAAGCTTTTGAAACATTCACCTAAGTACATATTCAAATGCTGTTTTCCTGTGATACATGCCTTGCTGACAGGATTAGTTACCTTCTCTCATTTTATCAACTTCGAGTTTATTTGCAAATAAGTGAACTAAATTAGGTACCTGGAGTATTTTTGTGTTTATCCAACTGTTGAGACTACACTTTGGGGTTTTTCAATACATTTTTGAGCAAAATATGTCCTGACTGTTAATTCTGTAATACAATTTGTGAAATGTCTGACATCTGAAGCTCATGGGGGAGAGGAGGGAAATTGCTTGCAGATCACCATGTGCTTCTGTGCTTCCACTTGGGGAATGCATGGCCATAACTGTGGGAGTCATGAAATTGTTAATTAAAAATCTTAGCTGTATTTCATCTTTTTTTAAAAAGATACAATGCAAAACCTTTTCTTCTTCTAAAGCTATGCACATGGAGATTTTTAGACAGAGTAAGTGGTCCCGTTTTCTAGTTAATTACCTCAATAAATCAGGGGTGGGTTGCTGGTATTTGAAAATTCTATGTATGGTAGACAGAGTGAGGGACAGAGCAGTTTTCTGCAGTGGTCTGTTGCTGGTCAGTAATGGTATATAATGCACTCAGGTCAAAAGGGTTGTACTGATACTCACAATGCCACCATGGCTATAACATCAGAAGCTTACAGCTAAACCCCAAAATATTATAATAAAACTGTTTGTGTTACAACATAGAAAGTGTTAGTGTTACTGCAACAAAAAAAATGAAATTATGGCACCACTCAGTTTTTCCTATGATGTTTGCATATGTGTGCATATAGAAGTATGTGCACATAAATGCATATGTGTGTGCATATAGAAGTATGCTTATATACACATAATCTGTTTTAATATGCATAATCTGATTGATATAAACACATAATTGATAAATACATGTGTACACACACACATGCATCCTGATGAATTGCATTTGCCTCTTGAAAATGGCTAATACTCCCGGAAAGGGGAGATGGAGAGAGTGTGATTTTATTGGTACTGTTTGATCCCAGAATTGAGGATCACTTTTGCAGTGAACAATGCAGACATGCACTGTAGAAAGGCTGTTCCTGTCTCTGCCTAATTCAGGAGACAACAGATGGGTGTGGGAAGACAGGAGAGCACAGTGGGGAAACTGGACAGGACTCACCAACAGCCTTGCTTCTGCTCTGTGCCACTGCAGCGTGTGTGGTTCACAGTGGTGACAGTGGTGGTCAGGATTCAAGAAGGGGTTTGGCTGAGGGTGAACTGGAAGTGAAAGCAGGTGGACAATAGCTGGACTAAGAACACATCGCAAGAGATAAGAGCAAAGGCAACCCAGATCTGAACAGGAGAAGGAAGATCTGGTTTGAGAAGAAAGTAAACAGTGGGTGGGAAAGGGGCTCAATGGTCATGGCAGTTCATCTAGGCATCCCAAGAGGGTGGAAGTATGCAGAGGAATCGGAAGCAGGAGAAAAAGATTTTCATATGAGTGGGTCAGGAAAACTGACATAAAAAACAAATACGAGAAAAGACAGAATTAGAGGAAATCTAGTGGAGATACCTTGATGACCTTAATGATGTATCATTAATAAAGACCAATACTTCCAAAAAGCTCCTTTTCTCTCTGGTGATTATAGAGATGTCTGGTTAACCAAGATTCCAAACTTCTGGAAGGCTCAGTTGCATTAAATGAAGGGTCTATTTTCATCACCCTTTTTGTCCTAATAATCATCCTGCATTATTTAGCGTGCAGTTTTATAGAAAACAATACTTGATTTTTACACTAATTATTTTTTTACTGCTGAAATTACATACTACATTCTCAAAGAAAACACTGTTGCTGCATACAGAAGCAGCAATATTTTTCCATCTAGCATTCTCCTCTCTTTCCTTGTTACCAGGGATTTTAAAATGTGATAATGTCCCACCACTGTTTCTGAGATTTCCTGAATTTATTTGTTTGCTCTTTATTACGTAAGGAATGATTTCTGCCTGTTTGAATATATTTCTGTGGGGAGTGCTGACATTCTTATCCACACTTCACTTGTCACTTCCAGGCCAGACGGTTAATATGATTTTCCTACTATGAGCTACTTACTGTGTACAGTTTTAACATGTGTTAAATGCAGCAAAGCAGTATAGTGAAGTGCAGAAATGAATTAGGGAAGAGAGGGATATCAGACAAAAGTCATTGGGTAAAGTCAGTTAATGTGCAGCATAAATATGTTCCTAATAGGAGTGAAAGGAAATACAGGTGGATCTTCTGATACTATCCTTCTCACATGAACATGAGGAAAAAAAGTGTTTGTGTTTGTGGATAATACCTAAAGAGGAGTGTCTGCGAGCCTGCAAAGGAGGGATTAGCATTCCAAATGGCGAACTGGAAAACACAGAGGACTAATCAACAGCATCTGGATGGGAGCACAATTTTTTCCCTGGGAAAAGGCTGAGAGCTGTAATGGTTCCCAAGTTGGATTTTTATCAACATGCTGGTGATTTTGCACAGAAAGCTGAGGTTGTGCTGGGAAGCAAAGGGTGTCACCCTTGAGATGGAATAGGTAATTGTACTGCTGTGCTCAGTGCAGACACTGCCATAGAGAAAGGTGTGAAAAATCAAGAAAGAAGTTATACAAGTATATAGAGGTCTAGAAAATAGTTATGAGGAAATACTGGAAGAAATGGAGGTTGTTTAACCTAAAAAAGACTAAATGAGAACATAATAAGTACCTTTAAATGCATTAAGTGTTCCTGCAGAAGTGAAGGGAATAATTTATTCTCTTATCCTTTGCAGACAGAGTGAGGAGTAGTGGGCTTGAGATAAAGCCCACTACTTTATGAAGTTAAAGGTTAGATGTGAGAAGAAGCAGATTGCTTGGGGAGACTGAAAAGACTCTGTTACTGACTGTCTTCAAGAAGGGCATAGGAAAATATAAGGAAGATACCAATGCACAGCACCCTACCTGGGGTACCAGGTATGAAATCAGTAACCTCACATCATCTCTGCCTAGCCTATTTTTCTTTAATTAAAGCTGAATTAAGAAAGGAAAAGTCGTGGACTGGACAAATAATCTCAAATGTAAAATTTAATAGAATGACCTTGGGCTTGGTCAGGGAAAGTGTTGAGTAGTTTTGGCTGCTCTCATAGCCTTTACCCAGAGCAGAAGCAAAGTGGGATTGCAAAATGAAGGCTATGAGCCCAAAATTTGTATTAACTTTTAATACTGATGAATTATTGTCTCATTGGCCTATCCTGGCTGTTATGAAACTTTACATTACATTTGGTATTGTAAAATTTCTCAGAATGTTGAGCCTTTGATAAAGCCTGAGCCACAAGCTCTTTCTTTGTGGGTTTCCATTTTAGAACTGTTCAGATTACTTTCCTACAATGGTATTTACTTGCCTTTTGGCTTCTTAGGCAATGTCCCAACTGGTAACTAGAAATAGAGGTAGAATTTATAGATGTGTCCTTCAACGCAGTGTGCAGTGTGAAGAATTGCTATGTACAATGTCAACGTACAATTCTTGATATAATTAAGCCTAAACTGCAAAGGAATAAGATTTCTTAGAGAGTGATATTTCAGAGTTACTGAATGAGTTATTGAGTCTTGACATTTTTGGGTATTTGGGGATTACCTAAATTGAATTGCTTGAAGAGAGAGAAAAGAAGATGCTCCTGTGGTGAATGGATTACAGTTGGAGATCTTAGCAATAAAACCTTGTATGGTTTTAAAGGAGAAAAAATGTATTTTTTATTAAAATCACAGAAATTTTTGACATGAAAAGCTTTCAACAAAAGGAGTGCATTTTTCTGGGGGAAAAAAATCACTATAAAAATTCACTAGTTGGTTGATTTGCTTTTGTCAGCATTTCTCCCAGTTTGTCTCACATTACCTGCAGAGTCTGTTTTGCTGTACTGCTCTTTTTGGGAGCGCAGATAAACTCTCCTCTCCTTGGAGTGCTCAAAAGTGTATTTTCTACTTTTTTCTGTGTCTTTGTCCTTTCCTTTTATGAGTGATTTTTATCCTAAAGGAAAAGAGATGGTGATCAGTACTGCAGTATGAAGCCACTTTACCTAGGCATGGTATAGGCAGTAGCAGTGTGAGGTTTTTCTGTCCAGGATTCGCACTTCATCGAGTCAACCCGTGTCTCTCTCAAGGTGATGCATCCATTTACTCCCCACAAATCTGAAAGCAGTGACCAGATAGGAGCAATGTCTTTACCTCCACAGGAAGTTATGTAAGCTGAGAATCCAAGGGTAAAAGATTGTATATTGCTAAAACTCTCATCTGGCTTGTTCTGCAGGGAATGCTTTTTCGTACTGCATGTATTCAACCTGGAAGATTTAGAGTTCCAGGAGATCACTGAGTGAGATAATTTGGGTGAGGTTTTAAGACATGCATAATTTTATAAATGTCAAAAATTGCATTGTGGCCAAATATTTGACAGAAAATTTTATTTTCTGTCCTCATAGATGTAGAACACCTATAAGTAGGTCTAGGGGAAAAATTGCAAAATAAAAAAAAAAAATAGAAAGACTCACTGGCTTCCTCCTGTCCTAAGTTTCCTGTGTTCTCTCTCTCATAATACAAGAAGACATTCCAGACACCACATTTCTGGGGATTACCTTTCTTGGGGTTGAAGCCTTTGGCCTCATTCTTTTCCTCACAGTTAGAGTGTTCATAAGCCCCTGGAAAGACACTGTCTGTCATGTCTTGTTGCTTAAATATTGTGATTGAGCCTGTGAATAATCTCTAACTGCTTTGACATGTTCATAATAGCTTTTGTTCTACTCTGTACCAATCCATTTCCATTCCTTAAAGTCCCCTGACATGGTGTGTTCCAGCTTGGACATGGTATTATGATTGTTTGTCCAAAGATACTATGGAAAATTCAGAGCACTAACTTTAACTTTTGTGAATGGTAGCGAGGTTTGGAAAGTGAAAATAACCCCTCTGTGGCAAAAGAAGGGTGATTCTATATTATTGTTAGACCTTTTTCTCCTGGGCTGGTGGGTTTTTCTCCGCCTTTGGTGGAAGTTGTTGTGAAAAGCGGTCAGCTGAACTGGCGTTACCCTGCAGAGTGACGTGTTCCTGTCGGGCTTCTTCAGCTGCGCTGTGTGCAGTGAAGGCTGCCTTAACACCAGATGCCAATCATACACCACCAGTGGATTTGCAAGATTATAGGACAGGAAAAAAAGATGAAGGTTAAGCATGGGGCACAATAGAGATTACTTATGGTAATGAATTGTATAATTTTTCTAGACAGATCTGGATTAATGTTTATCCCAGGCAAAAGATTACTGTATGTCTGATTCTAGTTGTAAACAGACATTATTAAACAGAAGGTTTATGTTCATGAAATGCGACTATGGGTGTTAAAGCACTTATGATTTATTATGTGCAAAAAGAAAAATTAACCTGTTCATCTGCTATAGTACAAGATGCGCTGTGGGTTTTTGCATAATTTGAAAGGCATCTGCTCCTTTGGAATACAAATAACCAGTGAGATGAGAAAGATTCTCCTCTCATTTACATGGGTTCAATGCCTCACACTGCAGTGATGTTGAAATGGTGAAACCAAGAAAAGAATAGTTTTGTGTGCTTTTATAAAGCAATAATATTTCTGTGAGAGATCATGTTGGCAAAGTCTGTTTGCTTGTGAATCTTTAGGGTATTTTCTTTATAACTAAAAAAAAAAAAAGATGTTGTGTTCAGAGACCTTTACAAATGACTTTCTGGGATTTCCAAAATAATTCCCTTTCACTACATAAAAGCATAATGTTTAGAGACATTGAATTTATTTTTTTTATTGAACATTTTCCAAAATACTTATGTTGAAGCTCATTTTTCTCCTGCTTTATTGCATCACTGCTGCTTGGCATAAGTGAGACATAGATACAGCATCCACATTTTTTAGTATTGCCTTACCTCAGTAGCTAAATAATCACACCTGAGTTACTGCCTCCTGTGTTTTAGGTGAGCTGAAAAATATTCCCATAAGGAAACTGTAAACCAACTCCAAAACTTTTCTTTTTTGGTGTAGTAGATGTTGCAACTCTATTACTTGCTAACAAGAAAGTCTCTTTTCTCTGTGAAAGCAACGAAAAATTAGTTATCAAAATCTGTTCGTTCTATTTATGGGCTGTATTTGTAGCCAGCTGATTTTTGCATAATGCCATTTGAAATTATCCATTTAACAATGATGGATGATACAACTGTGTTGCTCTCCCTCCACTTTGTAACTGATCCGTCTACTTATAGATTGCATTGGACATGTTGCTGATGCTTTATTTGTAAAATTCACTCACATATGTGAGAAATTTGTTCGTTAAGTCTTACTGACTTCACAGAGGCTTCTCAGACAAGTAAAGATATTCCTCTATATAAGCAAAACCAGCCCAATATGTGGAGTGAAAAGACCTGGGAATATCGTGAGGTTTGTTAAATACTTTAGAATTTAAGCAGTTAGACTAGACCTGAATAAAATGTAACCTCTAAGACATTCTGAATGCTTAAATTAAAAAGTTGCAGTCCTAAATTTCCATCAAAACGCTTCATAGCTCTCTATTATATATCTTAGCTATATTTTGCATTTGGTACAACAAAATATTTGTCATGAGTAAAATATAACTCTAATGCTTGTAATATTTTCCCTAATTATCAAATTTTACAACTTCTGTGAAGCATGAGTCCAGAGTTAAAGTTCATGAGCAAATTAATTAAGCAGTAAAAGTTTCTGTGGGTTTTGTTAATGGTTCTATTTAGCATTCAAAGTTGATGAAGGCTTGTGGAGATACTCAGGATGCAGGTGGTAATCCCTCAGGAAATGGGGTTGGCTGCACTGCTCTGCTTGAAGGTTTGTGCAGAAAGGCGCTGGATTTGGGGAGGCACTGAAATATGAGCGGCCGCTCTTTTCTGTGCTGTGTGTTAGCAGACATTGATAAGTCGTGGAGATGACCTCCATCTCCCAAAGAGACAGAAAGCTAGAAATGAAGACACATTTCTGTTATCAGTCTGCTGTGGGTCGTAAGTTGAACTGGTGTTATATTTTTCTCTGAAAGCCACGTAGCTTTGACACAGTGTTTAACAGTGTTAAGCTTATTGCTGCTGAGCTAAACATGTCTGAAGTGAACGATGACCCTCGCGTCTTTGCAATAGCAAAATGTCTCCCTGATGTGATCCCGAAGACTTGGAGCATTAAGTTAATTTTCCCCTGGATTTCTGAGCTGCCTTCTTTTTACCCGGCGGAGAGCTCGTGAAGAATACAGCTTCTGACCGAATGACAGAACATGGAGGGTGAAATTAGATGCATTCAATTAGAAGATGACAAAAAGCCTATCTAAATATTTGTCAGGATGCTACTTACAGGACGTAGTCTCCAGCCAGGGAAGTGAAAGGCGGACACTCTCAGGACTTAATAGTCTGAGGGGGAAAAAATGGGTAAATCATCCAGATTCTTTACAGGCTTGGAAGGGATAATTGAGGGTATCAAGTTGGCTGCTATGCTTCCAGGGCTAGTGATCCCTCTCATGTAATCTCAGATTAGTTCTTTGCTTTTATTCACTTAAAACAAAATTAAACATTACAAAGTTTTCTGGACCATTTGAGTAAATAATGTTGTTATTTGACCACAAGGGGATGATTAATGTGGTGGTTTCTGGGAGGTATTGAAGAAAGAGGAGCTTGACCTTCTCCTCTATAAAAAACACACTACAAAACAACCAAACAAAATGCCAAGGCCACAAAACTTAAGGAAATTAAAAAGGCACAGCAAACTGTTGACTGTGAGACTGTCGGATAAGAAGATGTACTGGTTTTCCAGAGGACAAAAGATGTTCTTGGAAACTTAAATTTGAAGTTAGTAGTCAGTTAAACAGAGATCAAAATATGCATCTTGGTTTAGCCACATCTGTTTATCTGTAAATTAAATTTATAATAACTTCTTTTAAGTAAGTGGGCAAATCTCTGGCTTTTATTTTTCTGCCCAAAAAGTTTTAATTTTGAAAGTAAAATTAAAAGTAAATACAGCATACCATGGTTATTTTAATTTTCAAATTTTTTTTTTGTGTTACAGCAGTTCAAGGGGGAATGTGACTATGATAGGGTTAATCCAGCTACATAAAAATCCATGCTGTGTATGATAGTAGTAAAGCTTGTGATCCCTTGATCTTTGATTAGATCCAAGCTAGTAAATATCTTGTGTTTAATCAGAATGAGTTGTTCTGCATGTAGTATAAGTCACCTTCACAGATGGGATGTAGCAGCAGAGTTGTTTGTGAATATTTGTTTTAATCCCTTCCAGAACAAGCACGCTTTATGTTTCTTTGTTGTAAATCAGATTCAAGCAACTAAAGACCAGCATGAAGGAAATATATTTACTTACAGTCAGGAGTAGAACAGTGTGGGAACCTTTTTTCCTTTTAAAGAAGAAAGTAACTTAGTAGATTCTTTAAAGGTATTTTATACTATTCTGTAAAGATAACTAACGCACCATGGCTGCTTTTTTAAACTGGGATGGAAACATCAATACCTGTACGTTCTTCTTAAACTGTCCAGATACATTTCTATCTTAGACTATAAATATGAAGAGACTAAGATTTTTTACAGTTAATGTTCAGCCTGTATTATTATCCTATATTTTAAAGTTATTTAGTTAGAATGGCTGTTCTCTGTGCTGGTAAGCTGAAATTACTAAAATGTTATCTGTAAGGATACTTGTTTTGTGTGATATGTCGGCGTCCTATTTACCTAAATCTGTCATAATTGCCTTCCAATACATCTTCCTCTGACACACCAAATATTGAAAATGAGATGACTCTTTTTTGCTGGGAGCTTTTCTACTGAATGTAATTTTTCTGTGTTCATAACTTAATGGTAATAACTGGACGACCTGTAGTTAAATGCGTCTCAATTTCTCTCACTTATTTTTCCTAATCACCACATGGAGCCTTCAGTGCTCAGAGGTGTGATTAGATTTAACCTGCCATCATATCTGAAGAACTTTCTGTACAACATATTATACATTGCAGGAATTACAGATGTAAATGGTGGGTCTAAGTGTAATATATAAATAGATATAAAGATGAGTTGCTCTCATGCCAAAGTTAACTCCTGTTTTGGTTTTTTTTTTCTGCTTTTAACAGAAAGACTGGAGAGCCCCCACTAATAAATGGCTGGATTCCTTACCTTGGGAAAGCTCTGATTTTTAGAAAAGATGCTTACAAATTCTTACTGGATCAGCAAAAGAAATTTGGAGATATTTTCACTGTACATATTGCTGGTGAGAAATATTTTAGTATGTATCTTGCTTTTTTTCCATCAGTGAAGTTAAATACTAATCCAAATGTTTAGTTTAGAATCTTCTTTAACCCAAAACATTTTTCTCTTGCATAGACCCATAAAAATCCCTCAAATTTGCATATATTGTAAGCATAATAGTTCTCTATAAAATATCACTATCAATGTGGGGATTTATTTACATCTCTAAGTATATATGTATTTTGACAGATTTTGTAGGTATGTACTGTATTAACATAGATTTTGCCAGTACATTAAAATATGTATTGGTGGGTTTTTTCCTAAAGAAAGGAGAACTAACATCATCTTGACACTGCACAGAAAAATATCAGATTAAATTTAGAAAACACTTAAGAAAAAAAGTGCAGAATTTGTTCTCACACATTTTACAACTGGTTGACAGGAACACAAGGGAATGAATGACACATTGACTCAGTGATACAATCGGGACTGGAACACAGAAACTTCCCGTTGCCAGCCTCTTACTCTGATCATGCTTGCTGAAAATAACAATATAATAAAGTATGATATAACCTTGCTGTTTCCTGTATTTATAACTGTATTACTAAGCCAGATTGAATACAAACATTTGAGTGATTTCACGTAGGCACTTAGCTGTGGAAGAACATAGAATAAAACTAAAATCCTGAATGAAAGTTAAATATATAAATTTACATCTATCTATAGAGATCTACTTTTTACTAAAGTCAATATAAAATCCAGTATTCTCTTGTGTTCAGAAAGGCAAGCTCTTATTATTATAGATAGTTACAATAATCTTCTTCACCTTTACATGCTGATATCCTTGTTCAAATGATCAGCTTTAGTCCATATAATTTTTAGTTATTCCTGTAGTTTTAGGGACCCTGAAACAAAAATATTCAGTGTAAAGTATAAAGTTTGCTTTTTTTTTTTTCCTAGGGTAGTAGCATTAGCTTTATATTTCCATAGAAGCAATTTTGGAATGATTTTTTTTTTAAAAAGTCAATTAATTTAGTTGCAAGCTGTGTGTTTAATTAATAAAAATTTTCCTCCTTTTAAAAAAATCTGTCCTTTTTTCCTTTGGAAGAGAATTTTTATTGTATTAAATATGTTATTTTTTAAAATTTCATTCAGGATTTTTTTTTTTGAAAACTGGTATAATCAGATCTTTTGCAACTTGAAAGTGAGTTTGGCACAGTACAACACCAACTCTTGTTGAAATACAATCTTTTTTATTGTTAATTTCAAATCACACAATAATACAGTTTTGGCTTCCTCCAAATACCAATTAATAGCTATAATTCAGATACTAGTACATTAAATTAACCGGATACAGTCATACTTCAGAATCTTAAAAGTGTTTAATCAAATATTTACTTATTTTGCCTCTTTATTATTTTATGAAAGACTATGTTTAGAAGTTTGTGTTTAACCAATTATGAGTGTAATTTAATTTCAGAAATTTCTATTTCTATGGTAAACCAAATTCCATCCAGATAATCCCCTATGTGCAAGTGTTTTGAGCCAAGCCTCCCTTGATAAAGACTGAGGTAAATAAAGTTAGTTCTGGATATCATTCTAGTCTTGTGCAGGGAAATGTTTGATTTTGTGAATTCATCATAACAGACACACCACTTTAAGTTCTCTTTTTCGGTATAAAAGTGCTGACCATCAGGACTTCACTAAAGAGAAATAGATTTTCATCCTCAAGTCAGGGAGGAAACCAAAGCTAGTTAGTGTCTCCTCTCGTGTCCTGATCCGAAGGCATGCAGGATTTCTGTACGTCTTACTGATTTGACAAAGATGATGTTTCTGTGCTCGGCAAACATAGCATAGCCAGCTGTATGTGGACTATCATTACTTTACCCCCCTGGTGGATGTCTAAAGGTCCTGTCAAAAAATTCTATCAATATATATTTTTATAATTATTGGTTCTCAAACTAGTTCATTTGGAAAATGCGGAACGATGCTTGGAGTTTCTGGCGTTGCCCCGTACTGGTAATGCGATTTTGCTGATTGTACTTTCCCGTGTGATGAGCAAATGATTGTCATCCCTAAAAGTCGCAAGGGACATGGATGTCATCTTAATAAAGAAATTAAAAAGCACATCTTTCTATGAGAAACAATGTAAATTCCTGACCTGTCGCAGAAAATAGTTCTCTAATTGGTTTTGTGTGGTGGTGCAGCAGAATCGTTTTCCCCAAACGTCATGCCAGCGCAGCACCACTGTACATCATTGTCAGCAGTTCAGCAGAATCTCCCTAATAAGAGGACGATTACATAAATGCGATAGTCTTGGGGAAAAAAAAAAAAGAAAATATCAGAAAAGAAAATAATAAGGAGGGGAAAGAGAGAGAGAGAGTCTGTGGCTCTGAGATGATCATACTTCCCAAGCCCCTCTGCTTGTTAAGGGTCAGCAGCATAGGCAGACTGCTAGGTAAGAACTTAAAGAGCTTGAAACAGTTTTGTCATTGTTTCTCGGGATTAAACTTTGTGTCCTTTTCCTCTCAAGTTCATAGGAGTGATAATGAACCCTGCAACATTCTCTCTGAGACTAACTCACCTTTAATAAAATAATTTTCGTGGTTTTGACTAAGCACATTTGCTTTTTGAATACTGCTGCTGTCATTCTTTTCTTTAAAGCATGATACACCTACAGTAGCTTATCACATTTTTCTCTCATAGGCAAAAGGTAATTTTCATTAACTCCTTATCAGGCTGAAGCCTGCTCCAAGCATTACTGAAATAACATCCATCATTAGATGCCATCTGAAATGCTTGTCTTTCATCATTAGCATTAAAAAGGTCCAGAATGCATTATTAGAGTAATTTCTTAACTATCATACAAATACTGGCTTCTGTGCTCAGATTTACCAATGTTGACAATTTTCATATTTTCCACATCAATCTTCTATTTCTAGGAGATTGTAGAAACTAAATTGAGATAACCAGGCTATTTGCAGCATGGGTGTAATGCAGACTGAAGAACCAGATAGTGAAGTATGAATTCTCTATAGCCATTAAAAATAAAAATTCAGAGGGCTTTTTGCAGAAAGAAGGATACATCTCTTGTTTTGACTTGTTTTTACTGTATTAAATAAAATAGCTCAGTGACTTAAACTGCTGTGAATTGGAGTATGACATTTCTATATGTACATGTCTACTTAGTTTTTGGTGTTGAAGAGGTTTTTTACAAACTAACAGGGAAAGGCTTAGTCTCTAGTGGTTTCTGTATGAATATCTTCAATATTTAAGGCTACATGATTTGAGGAAATAGTAGTGTGCCTTCATTTTTGGCTGATTTGGGATTACCTTTTTTAGTACTCTGATAGAAACTCATGAGTATCAAGATTTTGGATTGATTTCAGAAAAGGTTACTTTCCAAAGATTGTCTTGGCATTAGCTGCAGTGGAGAGACATGGGAGTAGAGGGGGAAACTGCATTTTGAAATACCAAATAATAACTGAAAACTTTATGAAAGGTTTTAATTTATTTGTCTCTGACACCACCAGGGACAATCAGTGGGAAGAAACCTCACTGGGGACAAGGACAGGATTTAAAGGCAAAACTAAGGACCATATTGACACTTTAAAAATTTAAAATCATAACTTGAGGTGAGAAAGTTTGTTCCACTTCGGATGTTTGCTGTTCAGGATGTAGAGGAGGTGTTGGGGCACGATTTTGTAATTAGCAATCTGTTCCTATATGGATGAGACTGGGGTAAGCAGTGTAGCCATGTAGGGCATCTGTGTGCAAGGATGACTGTAATTGTTAAAGGCTCCCAGACCCACTCTCACAACTTTCTAACTGCCATTAATTAGCCTAGGTTTTAGTACTTTCTAATTAAGAGATCTAAAATTAGATTCTCGATGGCATACATAAACAAGCTGCCTTTGTTATAGGGGGGTTCCACTTTTCTGATTATCTAGACCCTTAGTAAATGTAGCAACAAGAAATATTTTGGTTTATGTGTTTATATGTGTTGTTGACTTGCAGTGATGTGGTCTGGAACCTGAATTGATTCTACAAAATGAATTATATTTTGTTACATACTTACTTTTTGCTACCAGGAACCTGATGAGAATAATAAAACCAGGATCTGTAATATTCTTTTTCTCAGGGACTTTTTTTTCAAAGTATGTGCTAGTGGTGAGTGAGTTTTGATTTAAAATTATTACTAAAATTGTTTGTCTGAAAACTCATTTGCTGAAAATCATTTTCTTACTTAAAAAATGATAAGAATTGATGTGCGTTTGCTAAGTGTCTGATTAAAGATCACAAAGAAACTCATATTTTGCATCAGAAATAAGCAGATGGTGGACAGATGGTTTAAATTAATATTAATTAAAAATCTTAACTTAAATTGTTTACCCTGTAAATGCAAAGTTAAGAAGCCAGCTTTCATCTTTAGGGTTAATAACACTCCAAATCTATTTATTAAAAATTGCTCCACTGGACATTCTTTCCAAGCTTTGATCACAAAGATAGTAGCCTCAATAAAGAGCATGAAAGTAGGTGAAAGCTGGAAAGAGAGGGTAATTCTAGGACTCTTAACAAAGATCCTGCAAGACTAAAGTCAAGTCAAGACTAAAAATTCCTGTTAGCCTCTGTAGTCATAGAAAGTCTAAAAAGGGGACTGAGAATTCAGGATCTCTCTTTCATGCTGGTTTCTCAATATACTTTAAATTTACAGCTATGGTTGATTATGTTACAGTAAAACAAAATCCATGAGTATCTTAAAAATGTTCACATACTGTTGATAAAAAAGGAAAAGGGTTCAAATTCTGTCTTGATATGTCCTTTACATTTCCATACTAGTTCACTGGGATTGCAGTTGATGTAATTGGGAGGGGAATTATGGCAGCTGGTAATTGTAGAGGAAGTCCAGAGTGTACCCAGATACCATAGGGCACAGTGTGTGTATATAAATCAGAATATGAAATAACTATGATAATTCAGATATCACTATATGGTAACCATGGATACTTGACATTTTTAGTGGTAGTGACTACTTTATCTCTGGACATCTGTCACAGAGCCAAATTTGGTCCGCAGTTAAGCATGTAGTGTTCCCATTAAAATCAAAGGAGATTTGTCCCTTTAGTGAGACAGAATTAGACTGTAAGTGCTGGAAGCTTTGCTCTTTCCCTGAGTTTGTGACTGGGATATTTCACAGGGAAAGTGTACATTTTAATAGGCACCCTTTTTCCCTAATGCACCTCTTCATTCAAGGTAAGAATCAGGAACTCTGAATTTAGAACCATCTATTAAGAGCTAAGATTTAATTGAGCTTTGGGAGTGTTAGCATTTTGATTCATGGTAGTTCCTCCAAGTGCTTTTTTTCAGCAGTTGTCTTGAAGTTTGGGGAGGCATTGAAGGACTTCTCTGGCAGGGACAATTTGAACAAGCAAATGATGCAAACTTGATGCAATTCTATCCCTCTATACAAGGAACTGAAGGTGTCACTGTGTCACCTCATGAAGGACCCTGGGAGGGGTAGGAAGTTGGTGGTACACTCTGACACAATGGATCCTAGCACTGGGACAGTGTGTATCCCACAGTGGAGCCCGTGCTAAAAATGGTGCCTGCTACATCACAGGCTGTGACTTCACATTCATAAACTAAGGTAGTCATGTTATGGATACTAAGCACATTCTTAACAAAGAGTTAGAAAAGCTTCAGGGAAAAAGAGCCAGATGTGAGAAAAGCTTTAAATGTTGGGGGTTTGCCGCATGCAGTTAAAGCTGTAACTGGCAGATTATGAGTTCCTCTGTCATCTGCTTGGAAAAAGCTGCCTAGGTGGCATGTTTTCCACTCCAGCCCCTGCCATTCACTTTCCTCTGTGCAGGTGAAATGTGTGTGTTTTTTGCTTTCTGCTAGTGAAAACCTACAGTTTCCAAATGTTGCTATGACTCCACACTGTATTTTCATGAATTAGACCTGAGTAGAAAATTATTTGTTTCAGAGCACCACATTTGAAGAGATCACACACAACTGTTGGCACAAACAGTAGATCTGTCTACATGGCTTCACAAGGATTATAGAAGAGCCTGCAAGGATTATAGAAGAGCCTGTACACTGGTGAAATCTTCATCCTGGCAAAGAAAATCGATATAATATTTGTTTCATATTTTTTCTTTTTTTTTTTTCTTTTCATATTTATTGACGTATCTTTGCTTTGGGGTTTTTTCTGCACTCTTTTTTCACAGGCTTCGGCTTATTTTCAGTTATTGCTTCTGGAAGTGTCACCAGATTTATAAAAGTGCACATGTCACTAATAATTTTCTGTTCTTCTATTCAGGTAGATATATTACTTTTATCATGGACCCATTTCAATACGTCTATGTCATCCGAAATAGCAAGCAACTTGAATTTCATGAATTCGCTAATAAAATGGCTTCCAAAACTTTTGACTACCCAGCCTTGTCAAAAGGAAAATTCCCTGAACTCAAGGAAAACCTGCACAGAATCTACCAGTATCTACAAGGCAAGCCTTTGGATATCATTTCTGACCACATGATGAAAAATCTCCAGGATATATTTGAATGGAAATGCTCACAAGCAACAGATTGGGAAACAGAAAAAATGTACAAATTCTGCTGCTCTGTAATGTTTGAAGCCAGTTTTGTAACACTATATGGAAGAGTTCCTGCTGCAGATGGCCACAAAGTTATTAGTGAAATCAGAGACAAATTTATCAAGTTTGATGCCAGCTTTCCCTATTTAGCTGCAAACATACCAATTGAGTTGCTAGGAGCTACCAAGAAGGTTCGGAAGGAGCTTATACATCATTTTTTACTTCAGAACATGACAAAATGGCTGGGAGGGTCAAAAGTGGTCCAAGCCAGACAAGATATATTTGAGAAATATGAGCTGCTTGGAGATTATGACAAAGCAGGTAGGAAACTTATGAATGATTGCTTGTCTAAAATAAAATAATTTACTATAGACCTTTGAAATAAAAAGGCAAAATGGCGACCTTGAAATTTTTTTATGTTCTTTCTAATTGGCTAATGATAAAATGTTTTACTCTGAAACAACCCTCTATGATAATTGATTTTTTTTTTGTGCTGAGGTGGTAAAACAAGATA
Source organism: Agelaius tricolor (assembly GCF_023055355.1). Taxonomy (NCBI): domain Eukaryota; kingdom Metazoa; phylum Chordata; class Aves; order Passeriformes; family Icteridae; genus Agelaius; species Agelaius tricolor. The sequence continues at coordinate 60,333,392 of NW_027269262.1, read as the reverse complement.
CTTAATGGTGATAATGAGAAAGATTATAACTGAGCTGCATTTCCTCCCCTTATTCCCCCCACCCCCCCGACATTACATTTCAAACTATTCTCATTAAGCAGAAAATTAGACTTCAGAAGCCTATTGGTCCTCATTAGCATTCACTGATCCTTGGCTGGGTCTGTGTCCTAACATCTTTTAATTAGCACACTGCAAATCTAATCAGTGTAATAAACGCTATTAATCTTCCTTTTCACTTATTTTCTCCCAGCACATCATTTTGCCTTCCTGTGGGCCTCTGTGGGAAACACGATTCCAGCTACATTCTGGGCCATGTATTATCTTCTGCGGCACCCAGAAGCTCTTGCAGCGGTGCGTGACGAGATTGACCATTTGCTGCAGTCAACAGGTCAAAAGAGAGGGCCCACATATAACATCCACCTCACCAGAGAACAATTGGACAACCTGGTCTACCTAGGTAATTTATTTTTATCTGTTACGAAGAGGAGAGGGGCTCTCCCGGCAAACTCGGTTTATCACTCATTTCTGTTTACTGAGAAGGTGGAGGACACAGCTGCCTAATTGACATAATAACACCCATTTACATCAATTATAAATTATGTAGTTTATAGCTGTAGATACTCTCATTGCATGTAAACATTAAAGCCTAGGTAATTAACTATGCAAGGTATGCAAAAGGCTAAATCGAAGCTTTGCAATTATTTGAAAAAAAGTTGATGCCTATTAAGTTGTTTGATTCTGAGCATCTGCCGAAGTGTTAATGCATTTCAAATACTTCTGTATGGTACTGCCAAGAAAGACCCTTTTCTGAAATTAAAGTGGGATTGTATATTTAAACTGCAAATGTATCTTATCTGCAAGCAATTTCTTTCTTTCTCTCTCTCTCTAACAAAACAAAAAAGGCTTCTAAAGCAGGCTTCTGTTGGGCAATGCCTCCAAATAAAATACAAGAAGATAAAAATTTGCAGAGGAGAAATGGTGTTTTTAGTACTTCATTCAAAAGAGGGAGCTTTAAGGGAGCTACACATCTTCCAGTTCTGGATCCAGGGTTCAGAGGGAGACCCTTGCCAGTGGTCATTGGAAGTTGTTTGAATCAGGAGCTGTATAGGCCTTCAGAGCACCAGCTCTTGGTTTCTCTTCATTTGGTAGTGCATAGACACTGGCAAGAGAAATGGTGAAAATAGCCCAAGGGATGAAAGGTGGTAGCAGGTAGGTACCAACTTCTAATCATCTGTGAATCTCCACAAGTAATGTACAAGGGCAGACAACAGCTGAACAAAAGATTAAAGGTTCAATAATCCCCTGTTTTTAAATATCAAAACCAATCCCGTATTCAAAACAAGCTCGTGTCCATAGGTCTTGGTAGCTCATGACCTGAACTGATGCTCTACTCTTAAACAAAGCTGTGTCAAGGGGTGATGGTGGAGCAGTGCATTCTGTGCCTGGTTTGGATCCTTGTAATAGCTGCCATTCTCCAAGATCATCCAGTGTGGCTCATTTCAAGAATCTGTGTGCAAACTTGATTTGATTAGTACAAATATAAAATTGAGTCCGATCCATTTCCTTTGTGTTAGAGCATTAATATTAATCTTACATATCGTGAGTCTACAAAGTTGGTTACATCCAGAGTCATGGCTGTTTTGATGCAGATGTATCTCTAACCAATGGAGAATGTTTTTGAAGTAGTGGAGGTATTGCATGACAATTCTGGTGAGTAACATGACTTTCTAAGCATTTAATGGACTTCTAAGGAGCACAAGTAAAACTACTTCACATCGGAGCTAGCATACACCAATAAATAAATTACCAAGCATCAAGAAGATCAAAAGAGAACTTAGTTTATATTTATAGACTGAGATGGGAATGGCCAGTGAAAAAACAAAAGGGGAAAAATAAGGCTCCCCAAAAGTGTAGGAATAAGGAAAATAAAACCATGTAGTTCACTAAAACCATCTGGTGCAAAACAGTATGAACAGTTTAAAAACATTAACTGTGTCATTCCTCTGCTTCTTGAAATCTTGAAGTACCTTGGTAGCATTTGATTTATGTGTTGAGAGGGAAGTGCCACATCCTACTTTGTAGTATTCTTGTAACACTTTTGTTAAATTTCATAATCATGTTAAACATAATGTGATATGAACAGAAGCTAGATTTCAATTCTTCTGGCACTTAAGTCATCAAGGGCTGGATACTGTCCCATAAAATAATAATACAGAAAAAAATCTGTACCATAAGAGAATTGGAGTCATGCTTCAGTGGAAAGGGAAAGGGATGTGTTGTTCATAAATGTGTAGGAGGGACAAGGGTCCCAAATTGCTCTGCTTGAACGCCAAGACCTCCCCTCTTGCAGGAAGGCCACTGACCCCAAACCTCCAAGACTGAGCTTTTCCTCTTTCCGTTCCCTCTGTGCCAACCCAGAGCGTAGGAAACTGGGATTGTGTCCCTGCTCTCAAATGAGGCAGACCAGGTGGGATGCTTGCATGTTCATCACCTTGTCATCTCATTCTCCTGTTTTAAGTGCTCTGATTCTCCATCCTCTTTTGGGTCTACTATAACAAGAGTCTTTTTGAATCCTCATGCTATGGAGAAGAAGCACAAATTGCTAAAAGTCTTTCTCTGGAAGAGCATTGTTATTATGGTCAGATTGTTTGGTCTAGGGAACAAAATGGCCTGATTTGCTCCTAAATTCTAAGCTCAGGTACATGATTATTTTATTTTAAAAAACCAACCAAACAAAGGAAACCAAAATGCAAAACACACTCAACCCAAAATCAAACTAGCAAATTTTGGCCCTGATAGGGTCATCTTCTTCTGATGGCATTTCTGGGGCAGTATTGTCTGCATAACACAATACAGTCCCAAAATCCAAACCTATTTGTGTGCACAGAGTAACATACATTATTAGACATTATGGCTCATAACAGAGCTCTAATATGGTAAAGGACACATGAAAATGGTCTGTCAGTTAAACTGGTTATAATGGAAATGCCAAGGGTAAAGCAGAGATGTACTTAGTGCATGCTTAATGCTAGGCATGTTTAGTCAGTTCGTTTATTTAATATTAGTCCATTCATTTATATGGTGAAGTATTCTTGCCCCAGGTCATTGCTGAATCCCAGATATTCCTGCAAAAAGAGCACAGCTTGAAAAATTGTTTTGTACACAAGAAAGGGTTGGGACCCAAAAGGAGCTAATACAGAGTGTGTAGTCGTAACACAAACGCTAAGCATTAAAATCAGTGGTTGAATTGAAAAGAATAAATATATTTTTCTGGAATGGGCTGGGCAGTACATTTAGTTCTGAGTAAGATGCAAATGTACTTGTTTCAGATTATCGTTTGTGTTGGCACACCGTGATGCCCATGGGTAAATGACCCCCCCAAATATTTGCATACTCAATAGCTATTTTCTACAATACACTCTAATAATTATTGCACCCTATTACCTGCTCTGTGTTAGTGTAAAATTAACAATCCATTACTGCACAATAAGTTTTATAAAACATTTACAGATAGAGATCATGTTTAATTAAAATTAACTTGCCTACGAAAGCCAAATGCACTTATGATTCGCAATGACCTTTTATTACCTGCAGTCCCTTGTTTTGGCTGGATGATTGACAGCTTGCTGTTTGGCTACCATGTTGTATTTCAGCTGACAAGACTTTTCATTTTAACTCAATTTGCCTGCCTATCACAAGCTGGTGGCAGGCCAGGCTCAAGTCACCCAGCTTTGCCTCAGCAGCTTGCTCTATTTCTCATTAGTACGCATTTATTCAGTGGAAATTGGAAGACAAATGCTTGAAGGCATGTGAACTAAGTATAGCAAATTAGGGTTTAAAGACTGAATATTTATAAGTATATTGAAACAGTTTTTAAAAAAAAAAAGTCTAGAATGAATTGGAAGCTGAGTGCTAGCTTTAGTATAAGAGAAATGAAGAGAGAAGTGGGAGGATTCTAAGAATAACAATACTATGAGATATATCTCTGTCTTCCCCCTCCTTCTCTCTCTAGAAAAGATGTAAAATCTCTCTGACAACACCTTATCAAACAACAGCCTGGCTTCTTTATGTAGCGCTTGCACAGTGAAGTTTAGCATCTCATGTGTGTAAGAAGGGGGGAAAAAAATGAGGGTCATGTTCATTTGCTGCTTGGTTATCCCTTGGTATGCTTTAAATTGCCTTGTTTGTTCGGCACAAGCACAGAAACAGATGTTGCTCTACCGTGCTGGATAATTTACTGTACCTCACGGTGCAGAATGGAAGGCCTCCCAAGCTACCCAGCTGGTCTGTCAGCGGCGATGGCTGGTGTCTGCTGAACTATGACAACTGCAAGTAAAGGCTGCAGTTTTATTGTGCAGTTGTCATTCCTCTCAATGTATAGCTCTGGCATTTGTAGAAAGCTGACTGTCTATTTTTTTAATGTGAGCCTGCAAAGCCATATAAGCTCCATTCTCCTTTGTTGATCATAATGTGACTCATTACTTTTGTCATCTAATGATTATCGGCATGATCGCTCAGAGCGAGAGCCAAGCTCGCCTTCCACACATAACTGGTACTGGAAGGTAAAACAGATTTGTCATTTACGATCTGACCGCTAAGCCACACTTTGTGCTCCATTATTGTGATTAACTTCTGCATAAGATATGCTGCCCAATTGTCATTTGAGATCCGGCAGCGGGCAGGGACTGCCGCGCTTTCTGGGAGGATGTCCGCCGATAGGATGTGACCGCATTGCTTGGGCGGTTAAACGTGCTGCTATTTTGCCGCGACACTTTATAATTATTTCTCTTTTGTTTTTTTCCCTCCTTCCCTCTTCCTCATTTGATTTCTGCTGTCTCCACATCCATTCCCAAATGGTGGACTGGTACAAAGCTACCAGCTTCATTTTCTGCAGGTTGAAGGCAGTCTGGAGCCGAGGCTGGACCCTTCCTTTGTACCGCGTAAAGTTTTGTTGCCAGAGCGCTGCCAGTTGAAATCTATCGTGTCAGGTGCCTTGTGGCTATCCGCAGTAGAGGCCATCTTCTGGAACCAGGGTTCTTTTCTGGCTTCGTCACCAACAAGCCGATTTGACTCTGCCTGATTATAGTAACGAAGGCAGTCCAAAAGAATATGCACAGACTCACTGTACGTCACATTGAATCACGGCACTGGCCACACAAAGCTGACCGCAGCCTCATTTCTTTAGACAAATGCATGCTTAAGGAAAAACCTCCTGCAAGAAAGCATCCAGGGCCACTTTATTTGCTATGCATGCTGCACCAGATTTAATTTTTAGTGAAAGAACGTTTGTTATTATTTTTTTCAGAGGCATCTACACTGGGTAGCTACTGTCTCTAATAAACTAACCTTTTGGGTGCAGCAATTGCAGTGCCTTGGTGAACACTTAGAGAAGGCTTATTTGATATCACAAAACATAAAGGCAGACACAAATGGATTATTACATGCAAATGAAACCCTATTTTAGGCTATTTTTCACACTAATGATTAGAAGGAATCAAGTCACATATAACAGTGCCCATACACACTGGTGGAAAAATAGTCAGTTTTGATTACAAAGTGAGAGATGCAGCCCTAGACAGGAGCTACATGCTGATATACATGCTATCAGAATGATTTATGCAAATTATGCATATTATTCCCAAAGGAATTCCTCCTCAAACTGCCAGGATAAATTGCCGGAAATTAGCCATAAAATCTGTCGTGCTAGGAGCAAAAGGTGAAGGCCACTGGGAAAGCAAGGACATTCAGCTTCTGGAGCCTTCCAGGATGTGATGGTGGAGACAGAGATCTTGCTTTCCCCAAACCTGAAAGGACTATGTTTTGTTTCCTCTAGGCCAATTAGAAGTGTCTTTCTCTCTTAAAATTACTAGGCAAATAATGAATTGCTTTCATTCACTCTGACCACAACAGACACTATAATTTGGCAGCATAGTGCATTGAAAAGAAAATGCATTTAAAAATTCTCAGAATGACTACAGAATTAACAAGCAGAATGATTTCTAATGTATAGTCCTACCATTAAATCCAACAACTTTCAAAAGGCAAGCTAAACAGCTCCATGGATGCTTTCACTGGTACTTGTTTGCAACCACCAAAATATATGTAAATGCATAAAGCGTTCATGTCTTTTGATTGCGTTGTTTTAAACACGATGCCTGAATAATGACTTTCCACCCAAAACCTAGTGCTGCTTTCAACAGACAGGATTTCTCATCGCCATCATCTCATCAGGGAGAGTCACTTCGGGAGGCTCAGCATCCCTGACTGCCCCACCCACACGCTGTGGGCTTGTGTATTGCCTCCTCCTGGTCTCTGCTTTATGTTTGGTTTTGCTTGTGTGGTTTTTTTCCCTTTTTTTTTTTTTTCCCCTTTAGCCTGCCCTACTAAACTCCTGGAGAATCAGCAGCCGTAGTCATGTATAACTTCCAATCATCTCCCATATTTCTGATGCGTCCCCCCTCCCCCCTTTTGTTTAATTGCAGAGAGTGCCTTAAACGAGAGTTTAAGAATGTGCTCGTCCTCTATGAACATCCGCATCAGCCAAGAGGATTTTGTTCTCAAGCTTGAAGGGAATCAAGAAGTCGTTTTGAGGAAAGGAGACTGGATAGCCCTTTACCCGCAGATTTTGCACATGGACCCTGAGGTCTATGAAGATCCTAAGGTAAACATTCAGCTGGTGCCACTCTTCCTACTCCAGGCACATCGAAGCAGCCAAGCCTTTTGTGATCTGTGGTTGTGGTTTTTTTGTGGTTTTTTTTTACTGCTGTTCCTTCTTGTGGAACAAATCTTCCTAGTTTCAGATGTATTTTCTAGGGCCCTGCAGGTCAAAGGATTCATGGCCTGAAGAGAGAAATATGGTGATGAGACTGACTGGACTGCTTTCAAAGGAATTGACAATTGCACATTGACTACCATAAACTTTAGGCTAAATGTGGGCTTTGTTTGGCAGTGGATCATTTGATACCCAAGGAGGGCTGAATAATAGAAGGTGGTTTAAATAGCAAATAATGTGGGCCATTTAGCTAAGTGCCCGCAAAGCATCATTGACTCTCTGAAGCCCTATAATAGCAGTGTCTTACTTGAGCCTTATGCTTTTTCACCTCCCTTCGTAGGGATTCACCCCTTCTTGATCAATTAGAGTGTTGTGAACTTGAGACTGTAAAGCTGTTGCTCTGCAGCGAAGCTCGGAGGGTAATTGTGTCATCTCCTTGTATTTTTCTCTGACGCTCAAGTTAATGAATATCAAAGACTCAAAATTAATCCACCCTGCCTCAGCTGTAATACAGCTTCAGAAGTTCACCACCTGCATGCAAATTGAATAGTTCTCCTCTCGGCTAGGTTGCTCCCCAGATTGCTGTTCCCAGCCCAGGGTGCCACAGAGGAAGAGCAAGAAAGAGCAAGGGTGCACGCTGAGGCTTTTAAATGGCTCATCTGCCTGAGAGGCAAGAGCTTATACCTCATCCATTCCTCACCCCTATTTTCCTAAGCAAATGGCTGTCTCCCAGCCATGCTGATTTCCATCCTTGGCATTTGAGCCAAAGAAGAAAGGAACTGGATCTTTTTACGTGGTTATAGAAAGCCCGTGTTAGAGACGTTGCTCTGTGAAGCTCTCCCTTTCAGGAATTTAAAGATGAGAGCTTGCAAAGAAAAGATGAGATTCAAGTGCCTCGTTGGTGCAGGACAGCATTTCGTTGTGTAGGAGCTCTGCCAGCCTCAGTGAGAGGAGGTGTGGAGCATGTTGGAGTCAGCAGGAGTAAGGTATAGTCACTGGGATGAACACTGCAGCCACGAGAATGAAAATTACATTCAGGGGTGCTCTGCTGGCTGTCCCCACCCAAAAATGAAGATAAAGCCTGCAGAGAAAAATCAGGGTTTTAAAAATAATTCATCTATTGGCAAATAGTTGATTAATATTTTTATCCTTAAAAAGGATAGATAACAGCTAACAAATAAGCTTCTTTTTTTTTTTATTTTATCCTTAACACTTTATTTTGGAGAACGTTATTGATTTGTCAAAAGTCCATCTGTTTGTTTAGGTCCTAGACCAAAAGCATCAGTGTGGAAACTGATCTCCTCCCTTATCCAATAATTGCCAGAATATATTACCATATTTCCATTGCTTGAATATATCTGCTTAGTATCAGCTCTGCTCAGCTTTCACAGTACAGCTTTAGTTCATATATTTTATCTTTTTGATAGTGAATGAGCAATCCACACATTGCAGTACATTGATTTCAGCACATGGGTCCCTCTCGAAAAGTGGGGAAATCACTGTTCTGTTTGGTTCTTAAAATATGCAGTGTGCTTTCAACAATAACTACTGAGGATCAGATAGAGATGGAGAATGAATTTTTTGAAAGGTGCAGTCTTGAGCTTGTCATGTATTTAGGGAAAACTTTTCCTGGGAAAACAGGCAGCTTGATGAGATAATTTTGTAGCAATGCTTTTTCTCCTGGATACATAAATTTAAGTTCAAGCTATCTTGTGCTTTGGCACCATATTGTGTAAGTGTGTAAGCATATATTTCTGACCCCTTTCTCCACCCATTAAGACCTAAATAAATTAGTCAGTTTTCTATAAAGTGTATAAGTGAAACCCTAAATTCTAACTCAGCTAGTTATAGAGCTCAGTAAATGAACTCTGCAAAACCCATAGAGTAAGTATCAGGAAACCCTGCAGGAAACCCTCTATGGTGACTTCCCAAACAAAGCTAAATACAGTATGTGACAGAAGGAGACTTTGATCAATCACAGGAGATTGCTCAGTTTTCATAATATTTGTAGCAGCTCATCCACACAGAACTTCATTGGCTGCTTTTGCTCAGTGTCCTGACCTTTTCCTTGCTGTCAGCCACCATGTCTCTTTCAGGAGACCTTGTGCATGGCTGAAAATTCTTTCATTTTTAAAACTGGTCTTTATTAGTCAGTGAACTAGCTTTTAAGGAAACACTACTCAACCCAAGGGACTTCAGCAGCCCTGAGTTTGATGTCACTGTCATTGGCTGCATTCCTGTCTCACACTTGTTTTCTGTTTCCCCTGTTCCTTAGACAGCAATTTATTTTTTGTCAAAAGCAATTGCAAGTCTCAGAAAGCTCTGAATATGACAAAGAAAGCATAAGGTTTGACCCAGTGTGTCTGTGTGTTCAATAACACAGTGCTTAATTCCTCCAGACACCAGAAGTGCACCTTGTAAAAACATTTGAGAAGAGCTCTGGGTTGGGTTTTTAAGCTATTGCAGTTCATATTTAGCAGTGCTTTTTTAGACCAGCGGGATTTAGAATTCAGGAAGTAAATCTTATGATATGCTGGGCTTTCATTTTTGTTACTGTGCTGCTCCAAATGAAGCAATAGAAAAAAAATAAAGGCATGCTTCTTTTTGGCTGGGGGTGTTCAAAGAGACTGAAAAGAATTACCTGTCAGTGGAAGCAGACATAGAATCACCTTTATATTTGTAGAAAATCCAGGCCTCTGTCATTTAGTGAAATAGGCTCTTGCTCTTCAGCACCCAAAGTTACATCCCCTCCAGTGCATCTAGTATTTGTTCCCTTTCTCACTCACCACCTCCCCTGACATTTGTTTCTCAACAGCAAGACCTGGAGTGCATGATTTTCAGAGCCTTTAATCTAATGGGTAGATCAGTATCACTGTATTTTTAATGGTGGTGTGGGGTTTTTTAATCAGTTGAGGTCGGTTTCTGTCTGACTGACTTGTTCCCAGCCAGCTCCAAATGGCTGCTGCTATAGCAGATGTATGCAAAGCAGGACAAATGCTAATGAGTGACCATAAGCAAGAAGTGCCTGTCATTTTTATTCAAAGCATGCAGGAGGGTTTTGTAAGTGGTTAATTTGCCATTGACTGAGTGAGGATGCCAGATCTCCTTCATTCAAAAACACAAATTATCTCTAAACAGGGATCCTGCTACTCAAAAATAGTCAGAAATATGTTCAATTTATGGAATGTAGGTTACAAGTGTGACCTCAAGCCTTACTTGAAAACACCCTCTTTGTAATCGTCAGTCACTGGCATTGTCCTGCCTTGCTCACAGCTTCTGCAGCAAAATATTTGAAGGTAAGATGTGGCAAATTAAGCAGCAACCATCTCCAACTGAAAGGAAAACTGACTGCAAAGCGCTGGAGTTTTTGAATAATCTGCATCATTCGGTGCAAAAGAAAGATGGATTTTGCTCTGGCTTGCAAGAGCAAAATTGGTGCAATGCATTAATTTATTCATAGGCATTTGCAGAATTTTGCAGATTATCCTTATTTATGATGTATGTACCACGCTGAGTGTGTATGATGCTTTACAAGAAAATTGTCCTTCCACTAAGGTTCATTGTCCCTGCTACAAAGCGGTCAAAATCTAATTACAATCAATATAGGCCAGACATTCAGTGGATGAGATGAGGAAGTTGAAGGAGCTTGATGTAAAAGGACTAAGCTAAATAAGTGGATTTAAAGAGTGTTCTTTGCAGGGAAGATAATGTGAGTTAATGAAACTTGAGGGAACCAGCTAAAAAGAAGAAGCTGTCAGCTCCTTGTCTTCCTCTTTATCTTATTTTCTGGGTTTCAGACGCGTTACCATTGTGCAAAGAAAGCAGCTCATGTAACTGCCTTGTTAGATATCACGCTGTCTCTCTCTTTCTCTTTCATTTTCAGGAGTATAAGTTCGATCGATACATAGAGAATGGCAAGAAGAAAACCACATTCTACAAGGCAGGAAGAAAACTGAAGTATTTCCTAATGCCCTTTGGCTCTGGGATCAGCATGTGTCCAGGGAGGTTCCTCGCAATGAATGAGATGAAGATGTTTCTTTTCATACTATTGTCTCATTTTGATGTAGAACTAGCAGAAAACAAAGCTGTCAGACTTGATAACAGTCGCATGGGCCTTGGTATCCTCCTGCCAGACGTTGATATTGCCTTTCGTTACAAGCTAAGGTCCTTAAGAAATTGAGCAGCTGCCTATATGCCTTCCACTAATCTCCATGTTTGCTCTGTTTCATCACTCAGCTTTATATTTTTGGAAACATTTGCTTTTCCCTCTCTGCTTTTACCTCCTTCCTCTTTGTTTCTAAGGAGAAAAGCTGTTGGGCTGGAGGTAAAGACCAGATGCAGGGACGTGCAGCCTCAATTTGTCCTGCTTGAGTGGTGAAGTGAGGTGATGTGACCAGTCTGGCCAAGTAAATAGCCCAGCATCTCTACAAGGTGCATCCCCCTACTCTTGGTTGTGAGATGGGCAGGACTTACAGGGAGCATGAATCCAGGCCATTTACATGAATATCAGCATCTGCTCATAGAAGCATAATAACAAGAAAGGGGGAACTTCTTGTGATTATTATCCTAACTTTATATTTACTTTATTTCTTTCACGGTCTTGAGAATCTTAGCCCTTTATTTGGGACATGTGATGGAAGTTGTGTGGGGCGGTGGAGGATGATTTGCAAGAATGTCTTACTGACAACACATTTCTAACTTCAGGTTTATGTACTGACAATGAATGCTTTGCTCTCTTGCTCCTTTTCCTTTTCTTTTTTTTTTTTTTTTTGGTGCAGTGCAAAAGTTTAAAATGTGTGATTTCTTTCCTACAATCATTTAAAGTCAGAAGAGAAGTTCTGTTGATTTTAATAGGCTCTCGATCAAGCCTAAATTGTCTATTTTGGCTCTTGAGCCCCCTCCAAAAAAGCATGTTCTTCAGGGAGAAAATATAGAAGCCCATTTGGAATTATTCTATCACCTCAAAAATTAGCTTCTCTTTCTCTCACTGTTTCTTAGTAACATGTTCGTGCATTTGTTTTGACCATTTCTTATGTTTGTTCATTTCTCCAAAAAGGCAAAAGAGGAAGAGGGTTTCAAGGGCAAGTGTGGTATCTAAAAATGCTTTTTAGCATTGTTTTACCTTGCCTAAGTTGTGCATAGGCAGAGTAGTGTGACCTGTGTTTGGAAACAGACTTGTCCATCTGCAAATTGGAAAACAGGCTCTTCCCTGGAGCCAAAATTTGAGCAAGTGAAAACCCTGGGCAGCCACAGAAGTTTATACTGGCTGTCCAACCTGCTTCACTGGGTGCCCAGCTCTTGTTTGGAAAATTAATTTCCTAGTGCACAAAATCTGAGAGTTTAGACCCTGTCTCTCTTCCCAGCCATCACTTCAGAGATTGATGAGGATTCCCGTGGCTGTCCAGTCTCAATTTGCCAGGATGATAATTGTAATGGCAGAATAGCCATATCTGTGGGCCTTGCCTTGACTTCCTAAAAAAACATCTCTCTTTGGGATGTGCCAGAATAAGTCTTTCAAAATCAGAAATTCTACTAATCTATATGGCACTTGATGGCCTATGGATGAAAACTACTACCTACATACTAAAAATTACTTATTGTTATTTTTGTAGAAGCCTGTTCAGTTATTTGTGTAAAGCACATACCCTAAATAAGTGTCAGCATCAGTAGAAAAACTTTCAGAGATTGGTACAGCCACATTCCAAATCCCCCAAGAATGAAATTGTGGTTTTTTGAGATATATCATATAAACATTTTCTCTTCATATATAGTATCAATAATGTCTACAAATTTGGAGTACACTTTCGTTAAATGAGCTTTGCAGTTGATTAAATGCTTTAACTTTACTTCAACATTTAATCAACAGCAAAAGCTGATTATTGTTTTTTGCCACAGAGTAAAATTGGTTTTTATGGAGACATTCTTGTACTCAGGTTACTTACTCCTGTGGTTACTCTGTAGCTGTGACTTACTCCTATGGCTATTCTGTACTCAGCTGTAGCTCATAATCCAGTTTGGACATTAGAGTCTGGTTTATTGAGGGAGGGAATATTGATATCATTACACTGTTGATTGTATTCCATTATTGCTTATATGTAAGCTGTAAAATGTCTCATGCTACAATTATGATGAATCCTTCTTTGGCATCCAACTTTAAAACAAACCTGAAGCAACTGTGAAAAAAAACAGTGGGTATTTGTTTTAAACAGAAGCCTCTTTTTTATAATTGTATTCTATTTTTAGGCTTTTGAATTAGAGTATCACTGGCTGTTGCATAATTTGATAGGGCATAATAGGACTGTGCCAAAAGTACATGCAAATCATTAGTAGTTTCAGATTAATTGCTGATCAATTTGTATAGTCTCTATTCTGTAAAGAATAAAAAGAACAACTAGATTTGCTCTCCAAAGTAGCAAATTAAATCTGTATGGTATGCTCCATTAAAAAAAAAAAGAGAGAAAAGGGTCAGAATCTTTCCCAGGAGTTGGATGAGACCTGTATGAAGCTGCTTGGGGACCTTGCATCAGAGTTAGAGAGCACCACCCAAGAGGCCAGCATTCTGTTGGGATAAAAATTGCTTGCTCTTTTTGCTCAAAAACCAAAATAGTCAAATACAAGGCAGGGTCTGCCCAGCCTGGCCTGGAATTGTGTCCCTGGTAACCCAGGCTCCTAGTAGATTGGTTTGTCTGGTAAGCCATGCATCACTACCTTGGCACACCTCAGCTGCTGTGGAAGAAAGCCTCACCCCATGTAAAGCCATGAGAGCTGGAGCTGGACAGGGAGGTTAAGCCCTTCTGGTCCATGTATTCAGCCACTGAGGAGGGGTCATACTGAGAGTCAGCAGCTGGTCTGACCAGGAGTGACTCAGTCTCCATGGAGCAGGACTGAAAGGCTCATGGTGTTGGTATTCCTGGTCAATAAGCTGAGACAGCACAACAGGGTGTAGCATCCCCTTAAGTCCCAGCTGGAGCCAAGCTAGCTGCAGGGTGCTGTGCCAAGAAGAGCATGTTTCATTGCATAGGGCACAACACCCTTTTTGATGACCTCCTTGGCTGCAGGAGCCAGGATTGTGCAGCTCTGAGTGTGTGTCACTGGAGCACAAAGATGCAAAGTCATCTAGGCAGAAAGAGCAGCGCTCCTTGCCAGCCTTCAGGTGCCGGTGGGGCTGCAGGGCAGGGTGGGAGGAGGCAGACCTGGGCTTCCCTCTCCCACCTCTCCACTTCAGCAGGGGATTCTGCCCTGCCAGCCCAGCAGTACCTTCTGGGGGCATCCACAGACCTGGCAGTGCAGCATCAAGCAGGAGGAGCACGTGGGCACCCCCTGAATTCCTCTGCTGTTCCTTGATGAATTGGTGCACTCACCCATCAGTCTGAGATGTGACTTGGCTGGTCACTACCAGCTTCTGACTGTGAGTTGTTGGTGTCTATGGCTGTATCAATACTATCTCCTGCTATTAAAAAAAAAATATATTTAAGCACCTTTTTTCTCATTAAAAAAAAATAGGTTTATTAAGTCAGTCTGGCCCTTTATAGCACCCAAGAAGAAAGTTAATTTATCACGAACTAATGTGAATGCTAAAACATAGTTTTTTAATTATTCTTCATATTTTAATTTACAGATTGAATGTTCTTCATTTTCATGCTGGCACTTAGTACTGCTAGATGCTATTGTAAACTTTTTTAAATGTTCCATTATTTAGGAAACCATGTAGTATATGTGTACCTGTTTGCAAATTAGATTTTCATATCTCTGTCAGTATGTCCTAATGGAATAATATAAAACCATGTAAGAGTTGTTCTTTATACTTTTAAAGCCAGCTGCATGTCACTATTTTTGGCATTGCTATTTTTATGAATAATTACTGGTCTGTGAATTTTTCTTGTAGAATTTTACATGATCTTTTATTTTGTCATTATTGAATGATCATTCAAGAGATTGTGAAGTGCTCTTAATTTTGCAAACTCACAATTTGTATATAGATGAACAATGGCTAGGTTCTACTTTAACAGTTAATATCCATTGTTCAAGCTCCTAGATCAACTAAGGTACTTCTGAGCAAGAAAATAGAAAATTCATTATTTTAGTAATCTAACATCTTAAAGGAATTTTGTATTTCAAGGGCACAATAAAAAGGAATATATCTATTTTAATATTGAATGATTGTCTGTGGTATTTTTTCCAGCTTATGCTTATACTTTTCTCACAGATTCACAACTATTGCTTTAATTTTTTAATTATTATTTCAACATACTGCATTTTTCTGTTACTTGATCTTGACAGGTATTTCTGTAATTAAAAAAAAGCCTTTAATTCAGCAGTGAAATACAGAAACTCCTCTGAATATTGGAAAGTATTGTGTCTTTTTTATCACCCCCCCCCCCACCAGGAAACATAAGCCAATTCCCATCCCAGGTGAGATAAAAAAAGTGGTACTTCTGACATTCTTAGGACATTATTCAAAATTAAAATAAAGATCTGCAGTCCACTAGTGATTCCTAAGTACAACTCCTAGGCTTTTACTTTTGCAAACCTCCATGTAGTACAAGATGTACTACCTAAAGTAAAATATTCTGTCTTCACAGATCATTCATTTTAAAAGGGGATATGAATGAAATTGTTATGATGCGCAGCACTGCACCAGCAAAGCACAACTTGGCTTTTCTAGGTATCACTGTAGCTGCTGAGTTCTCCAGGTATTTAATAGGAAGGTTGTACCCTAAAGACATCGGTGTTTCTCCATTCCTTCATGCAGAAATGCTTGTCAGATACGTCTGCGAGGGTTACTGAAGATGCTTCCTAGAGAAGACAGACCTGCAGCATTTTCTGGGTTTGGTAAATATGTGTGTAGCTGTGCAATTGTTCTAACTCCAGGCTACATTAGAAGTTACTGAAATTTATACATTAAAAAGTGGCATTGTTTGAGATTTCTTGAAGGGCACATTTCTGAGTAAGCTTTCCATAACGGTCTGAAGGATAGCTCGAAAGGAAGGAGTTAGTGAGACCCCCTAACACTGTATTTTATCTAGTATTTGATTTGATACTAGGTACTATCTTGATGTTACTTGAATAGCACTGTATTTTAAAACTATTCAAGGTATCAAATTATGCATATGCTTAACTCATATGAATAGAGCTATTCTAACTGCCAGACCATAGAAAGTGAAGTATTTTCCTGTCTATTACCTAAACCAGCCTATGTACCCTGGATATTCATGTCTCCATACCTACTACATAACAGAAAAATTATCTCATTACAAACACACCTCTCAAAGGTATGTTTATGAAAGTATCATGATCCTTAAGTTATTGTCTATGTTTATAATTAGTAATAAATATGAAGAAATATATAAAGCATATAAAAAAAAAGTAGACAATGTTTCATTTTAAAGTGAAAGCAGGAAAGCTGTGGTGGGGTGTTGATCCTCATAGAAACAAGTTCTGTGTTTATTCTATGCATCAGGCTTTCCTGGGATCTCATGTGAGAGGTTGTATGAGTACATCATTCAGAATAGTAGAAATATGCTCGTCTTCAAAACTATTCACACCAAAATAAATAATAAATCAAAAGTAGCCTAAGCTTCAGTTGTTTTTGCTAGAACCCTTGCAGGATTCTTTCTATCTTCAAAGATTTGTTAAACCCATTTTGACACTAATGTGTCGGTTTATTTTTCTTTTCCCTAAAACCAGCAGCTATGAGTACAGAAAAGTTGAATAAAAGTCTAAGTTATGGCTACAGGGAGAGTAAAAGTCAGTAGGCAAACACCCTGTGATGACTTTTGACAGTGACTTCTTCCCCATCAGCTCATCTTTCCAACTACCTCTTTCTTCCAAACAGTTTAGTCGCTCGCTAATCTCCTACAGGCAGCAAGTCTTTCCCTGTCTAATTTCCATCTTGCGAGCCAGTGAATCGCCTCTCTTCACAACGTATCTTTCAGTTGCCTTTTAAAAATGAATTCTTTACAGCAGCCTCTTGCAAAACCGGCTTCGCAGGTGGCTGCAGCTGGGAGAAGTGCCGCCTCGCTAAAGCTTTGACCCTGAAAAGCGGACGGGCATTAGTTGAGCTGCTGGTGGCAGCACGGGGGGATGCTGCCCCTCCGGGATGCCCCCGGCCCGCGGCGGCGGCGGGGACCCGCACCCTCGCCCGCCCGCATCCCTGCCCGCTGCCCGCTGCCCGCCGGGCTCCCGCCGCCGGCTTGTGCTCCCTGCGCTCCCAGCTCCCCCGGCCCGCGACAAAAACCAGGGGAGAGGGAGGTGCGGAAAGACTCCTGCATGCCCTTTCCTAAAAGCATCACGAGCTTCCCGGGATGCTGCAGTGGGACAAGGGGACGGGACCCCCGAGGAGGTTCCTAGGGAAGCGGTCTGGGTGTTCGGTGAGTTTGGATGGCTTCGGCTGGTGGAGAGGAGGTTTACTCTGGGAAGGCGATTGTTTTTCCCTAATCCTCAATTATGAAGATTTAAAAATAGTATTAAAGGGGCAATCTGTTCTGCAACTTCTCGGAAGAAATAATTGTTGATTTAGATAAGCACTGATCCCTTCAGTGTTTGATGAAGACGTTAATTTATGGCTGTCTAGCAGTTTATGGCTGTCATTAGATTTTCAGCTTTGTCTCTCTTCGAAATGTATCTTTATTTTTTTATTTTAATCCGAGACAATTACGTAAGAAAACGGTTATGTTTGATCTAAAATACATCATTTTCCTATAGCATTTCAAATTATTCACAGATCATAGTTCTTATATGTGCATATATGAATTTAAAAATACAGCAGTAAAGTGCTTGAAACAGACCATAAATTTGCTTCCTATTTTATTACACGTCTCTGAATCAGGTTGAGAGGACAAGGGCAACTAGGGGCTTGGGGAAGGATTTAACCCTTCCCGAGGCTGGAGAACGAGCCGAACCAGACCAAATTCCCCTCCGGAGCGCTTCGGGGGCGGGTGTGGGCGGGCTGGGTGACACCGAGCTGATGAGTGACCGGGGGTAAATGGGGCTGGCTGCAGCTCTGTGCTCATTTAGCAGATGTCCTCTCTGCGGCGTGGAGGGCTGCTAGGAGCCCCCGCGTGGGGCTGGGGGCCGGGGCAGCCGTGCCGGCTCCGGCTCCCGGCTCCGGCTCCCGCCTCTGCCCCTGCTCCGGCGGGATGGCAGCGCAGGAACGGGCGCAATCGGCTTAACCCCTGCGGCGCCTGCCTAAGCCATGCACAACGCTTCAGGGACAGCCTGCCCTGCGCCCTCCGTGGGCTCCGCTGGTGCCGGAGCTCTCCCAGGCGGGGCCGGGCCCCGACGGGCAGCAGCGACCCCGCGGAGCGGGCGGGCGGAGGGGCCGGGGCCCAGAGCGACTTCCCCAAACTTTTGTCCCGCTGCGACAAGGAGCTCTTCGCCCATTGCTTAGAGCCTCAGGATCAGTCTGGCCTGTGGGCAGGGACGGTGCGATCACAGTTACAAATGATCCTGGAGAGAGTCGGGAGTCCCGGCTCGTTTGTTTTACCCCCCAACACCCTCCCTCCGCCACCAGCACCGCCACAAAAAAAAAAAAAAAAAAAAAAAAAAAAAAAAAAAAAAAAAAAAAAAAAAGTGTTAATTGCTGCAAAGAAGTTTCCGAGCACGTGGATAATTTACTTTGACTGCTGAGTTTTAATTAAAAGCAAACTTATTTATGTTTCTGATGTTTATATTACTCGATTTAATTACGTTTAGAGGCAGCGTCTCACTTTTTTCCCCCTTCCACCCTAAATCACATTTTCATTAAAGGTTTTAATAAGAAAACTCACTTGACCACTATTCATTATCTAGTCCCCTCCATGCACACAAGTTCACTTACCCATTCATTTATTCACTTACTCATTCCAGCAGATCCGCTGCAACTGCTGCTAGCAGGGATGTGAACACTCATAATTATTTGTCAAAGTCTGGAAAGTGTATTATCCCTTCTTCTAGTGGTAATTAGTTACCATAGCATCTAATACGTAAATGTGCCCAGAGCACACCATTAACAGTTAAGCGGAGGATTCAATTTAACACATGATTATATCTTTCATAAGTCATTACATTAGGAAAGCCAATGTCACTCATGCTGGGACAATCTAGGCTCCGAGCCGGGGTAAGGGGCCGGGGAAGGGAGCCAGGCTGGGCGGCGGGGGCAGAGGGAGCTCCGGATGAGGCTGAGGGAGATCCCGGTTCGGTGGGGCGATTGGGAACGGGGAGGAAGCTCTTTTGAAAGGGTACATGTTCATTTCTGGCTAAGTGATCTGTCAAGCTTTAAGGCGGGCGGGGGAGCCTCTCTCCTCCCCCCAGCCCGGCACACATTACGCTTGCATTGGCAGGACCCGCTCAGGGACTGGCCCAGTGGCTTCGCGCCGCTTCCCAGGGAGGATGCCCGGCGCAGCGCGACTGGATAGTGAGGCCAGGAGTGGCAGCATCTCTACCTGGCACGGACCCCTCGCCCCCTCCGAAACAATCGAAGAGGAAGCAAGACAGCCCAAAGTCGGGCGGCAGCGGTAGCCAGGAATGACGAAGATTTTCATTCCGCTGTCCCGTCGCTCCGAGGCAGAGGCAGGCGGGGAGCGGACAGCCCGCTCCATGTGCCACAGACATCGCTCCCCAGAGCCCCGGGGAGCACTCCAGGCCCGGCCCGCACACTTCGGAGCCTGCTCCCGGCCACGGGAGCCGGGAGGCAGGGCGTGGGCCTCCCCCAGCCCCTCGCCTTCTCCCCACATTAGTTCCCGGCCGTTCCAGGAGTTTGCTGGGACCTGGCTTATTTTCCCCCACCCCACGGCCGGGCAAAGCCGAGCAGCGCCCGCACCTTCCCAGGGAACCTCTCCGGGAAGGAAGCCCGCTCGCTAGCCAGAGACATTAAGCGGTAAATATTGCAGCAAATGTGTCCTGCGATGTTATATGCACGAACACACACTCACACAGACACACACACACAGGCACGCACCACGCCAAGCTGGTGGCGGTGGTTAATTCCTAATCAGAATGATGGACAGCAGAGACAGAACAATACAAACTAATGGCTGTGTTGCTGATCACTTTACCCCTTGATTAAAGACACCCAATTATGGCGCAGAACAGTGTCGTAATTATGTTCCTTAATCACATCCAGGAGGTTTAATTGCCTTAACGATGTGTTTCATTAAATGAATTTAGGTATTATAGTCGACAGTTTTCATACACAGTTGTTTTCAAATTAACATAATATTAGACATCGTCATGGAAATTGTTTTAATAATCATAATTAGACGCACCCAGCCTTTGTCTAGTAAATGCTGAGAGACGCTTCTCCTTGCGCCTGGGGGCTGATCTGCCCACCCTCTCTGGGCTGCCTTCCCACAGCTCCGTGGCACTTTACAGTTATGTTTCCTGAAAAGTTACAGGTTCTGATTAATCTTTTTTGATGGGAAGTGGAGCAGAAAATATTTATACCCTTCCCCCGCCCGTGGTGCTGCCGTTGGGAGAGGCGGCTCCGCGGACACCCGGCGCCGGCCCGAGGGGAGGGGGGAGCCGCAGGACCGGGACCCCGGCCCGGGCTTAGCGCCGAGCAGACATCCTGGGGGGCTGCCTGCTCCCCCTGCCCTCGGCGCTGGGGCAGGGCGGAGGGTCCGCGAGGGGAGGGGCGGCTCCAAAACCCCGCGGGTCGGGAGGAGGCGGGGGGGGCGGTCCTGCAGCGCCCCGCGGCGCATCCACCCCACGGCTCGGGCGGGCGTGGGGCCGCGGGACGGGCAGGGCAGGGCAGGACCGGGCCGAGCCGGGCAGGGCTGGGCCGGGCCGGGCAGAGCAGGACAGGGCCCGGCGCTGCCCCACGGATGCCGCCCAGCACCGGGGGCCGCCTGCCAGGGGAGCGGGAGGAACGCAGCCAGGGAGGAAAAACTTCTTGCTTCCCTGCCTGGGACACTCGGAGCCGGGAGCGGGGTGACGGGCAGGGTACTGGGGCGCGCTCAGAGCAAGGCAAAGGAAAGAAAACGACCCACCCCCACCATCCACCTCCTTTAATCTGGATGGATATGCTTAACAAAGCACAACGTAATACAAGCGTTTGTTCAAAATATTTTAATAAAGATTCTTTCCGACATAGATACACATACAAACGATCGTACATTGCTGTCATAATCTGATTGACCTATTTAATATATATCACTCTTTACACATCCGTGACCTGCCAACAGATCCATCATGGCTCCTATTTTGCCATCCAACCTGACAGTCCGAATTTGTATTATCTGCAAGTAGTGGAAAAAAGCAGGACTCGTTTTTGAAAAGAAAAAAAAAAAAAAGAAAATGAAAAAAAAAAATCTTGATTTACAAATGGCAGAGAGACAGCCACCCAGCCATGCAAACTCAAACTGAAGGCTCACTTTGGGTAAATAGCTACTTCTTGCTTTTCATCTCTCATTTTTCTTAAAAAAAAAAAAATTAAAAAAAATCAAAACCCGCCCCCCACATCCCGTGAAAAAGGAAGAGAAGAATTCCACGCGTTCTGTAAATTAGCCTAAAGTATTTAAAGTATTTCAACTTAAATAATTATCCACAGTCAGAATAATTTACATACACATTAAAAGCGGTTTAAATTATACCTTCGAAAACACAGCGCCTGGGAAAACATTGGCTTGGCAAGTATTCTTGTAGCAGCTATTGCTCTGATGCCTTGTAAAAGTAAATAGTTATTACCTGTTATAATGCAAAGAATACCCTTTCAAAAATCAGTTGGTTGAGCAATTAAGAATACACTTTTCCTGTAATTTTTGGACTGAAGCAATTTATTAAAGCTCAATTTAAATACAGGGATGATGCAACTTAAAATCCAGATGACCTTTCATAAACCTAAGCAGCTCGGATACATCAACATTTCTGGTTATATGTTGTTGGCAAATAAATGTTTTAAACACTTGGCACACAGTTTAAGTTAATCCATAAACAGAATTTTAGAAGCATTTAAAGTAACTGCACATAAGACCCATGACCTTAACACATGATAAATATTGTTGGCGTGGAAGGGTCATTTTAAAGAATAACAAATAAATAGCATGTCTTGTTTATACATCATTGCAAAGTGGAAAGAAACAAGGTGCACATAAATATTTCTTTTAAAAATGCGATACTTTCAGCGACACGGAGTAGGGGTTTTGACCGGTTATTTTTTGTCTTTTTTTTTTTAACTCTCTCGATTTTTTAAATCACTCTCACCAAACTTTGCGCATTTTCACAGGATCAAAGTTTAGAGACGATAAAAAATACAAAGTCTTCCTTAGCAATGGTCCAGTCTCTTTGTTTCTGCGAGTCACTTAAATAATAAGTTTACATTTCAAGTTTGTTTGTTTCCTGGCTCAGAATAATAATAATAATAATAATAATAATAATACTGCTAATAATTAATTAAAAAAAAATCTATGTTCAAGTGCCCTCTCTGATTTGTCCCCGGCGACAGCCCCGGCTCCCAGCCCGGCCTGCTATTTCCCGGCCTCTCCTTTGTCCGGACGCGCAGCGAGCCCCCCCGGCGCCCCCGGGCCGGGCCTTCCTCCCTGCCCGCGGCGCCCCCGGCCCGCGCCCCCTCCCCGCCGCACGCTGCTCCCGTCGCGGTCCCGGCTCGGCGGCACCCGAGGAGAAGAGCGAGGCGAGGCGCGTCCGGGCAGAGGGCGGCGGGGGCCGGGCAGCGGTCAGTCCCTCCGCCGCCTCCGCGCCCCCCGGCCCGGGACCGCACCGCCGGCTGTCGCCGCTCCCCGGGGCCGCGGCGGCGGCGGGGGGCGGCCACGGCGGCGGCGCTTAAGGCTTCTCCGTGCACTGTTTGCAGAGGCTGGAGGAGACGCTGTTGAAGATGGCACATTTCTCCGGGCAGGAGGTGGCGGGGGGCAGCCCGGCGCTGAAGGGGTAGCCGGCCGCCTGCTCGTAGGCGCCGAGGGCGGGGTGCAGCGCCGCCGCCGCCGCCGCCGCCGCCGCGGCGGAGCTGGGCAGGGAGGCGGCCGAGATGGCCTGGCCCTGGTTGAGATAAGCCACCAAGCGCCGCATCTCCTCCAGGGCCTGCGCCTGCATCAGGATGTAGTTCTTGGCCAGGAGGAGCGTGGCGATCTTGGAGAGCTTCCGCACCGAGGGACTGTGCGCGTAGGGGATGACCGCCCGCAGCTCGTCCAGCGCGTCGTTCAGGTCGTGCATCCGCCGCCGCTCCCGCGCGTTGATGTTGAGCCGCAGCGCCTTCTGCTCCTTGGACTTCTTGCTGCCGCCGTGCCCGTGGCTGTTGGAGCAGCTGCCCTCGGCCGCCTTCAGCCCCCCGCCCCCCCCCTCCGCCGCCGCCCGCCGCCGGCGAGGCGACGCGCGGGTCCCCCCCGGCGCCGCGCAGCACCAGCTCGCAGCGGCCGTCGCTGTCGTCGTCGGGGCTCTGCTCGCC
Source organism: Agelaius tricolor (assembly GCF_023055355.1). Taxonomy (NCBI): domain Eukaryota; kingdom Metazoa; phylum Chordata; class Aves; order Passeriformes; family Icteridae; genus Agelaius; species Agelaius tricolor. Next base: position 60,310,245 of record NW_027269262.1, on the reverse strand, counting down.
GCCGCTGCTCTCGGCCACCGAGCTGCGGCTGGCGCTCTCGCCGTACTTGACGCAGACGGAGCCCGGCGGCAGCGCCAGCGGGTCGCCGCCGACTCCGGGCTGCAGCAGCGCCTCGGGCTCCGACGCCTCGTAGCAGGCGAGCGGCGAGGGCTGGCGGTCGCGGGGGTGGGAAAGGTCGAGCCCCGGGGGCGAGCGGAAGGCGGACTCCATGCGCTTGGCCGAGGCGGCGAGGCTCTTGTGGAAGAGGTCCTCTTCTGCGGGCAGCCCCAGCGCCCGCTCCATCGGCGCCCCGCTCGCCTCCGCCTCCTCCGCCCCCCTCAGCTCCCGGCCCGCTCCTCCAAGGCTCCGCGCCGCGGCGGGCGGCTCCCCGGCGTCCCGCTGGCAGAAATCGTTTCCCGGCTCCCGCCGGAGCTGCGCCGTGCCCGGCGCCGCGGCTGCCCCTTCTCTGGCTCCGGCGGCGGCTCGGACTGCGGCTCCGGCTGCGGCTCCGGCTCCGGCTCGGGCGGCGGCTCCGGCTCCGGCTGCGGCTCCGGCAGCGGCTGTGGCTCGGGCTGTGGCTGTGGCTCCGGCTGTGGCTCCGGCTGTGGCTCCGGCTGCGGCTCCGGCTCGCCCTCAGCAGGCGCCGCGCTGGGGCATTGTGCGCTGCCAGTGGAGCCGCTTCCACCGTTTATCTTGCTTGGATTCACCTTCAAGAGATTTCCGGACCCATCAACCAGCAGCCGCCGCAGACGGGGGAGTCTTTTACATCATTATCTCTGAGAGTAGGTTATTATGAAGAAGACTCGCCTGTTGGGACAGAGCTTTCTACCCAATCAGGTTAACGTTTTAATTAATAGGATTAAAACGGTAACAAACAATCCCAGGCGCTATCTGGCCCTGAGTCTGAATAGTTTCTTTTCCCAGGTCTGAAGACAGGCAGCAGCTAGAGCTTTATAAGAGGCGCCTGCTCCATTATTCTCCCTGCCATCTGTATACACAGCTTAACGCATATGTTTGCAAGACGTTGTGTCCTGTTAGTAACCCAACAACTGCCTTTAGCTTGACATGTGTGGCGACTTTCACTCATCAATGAGCACACTAAAAGCCCTACTTAGATCGAAGGATGTTCTTTGCCTCCTTCAGCAAATTACAGCCCTGCACTGCAGAAAAGCCCACTTCAACACTTCTCCTTCCGAGTGCTGCCAGCAGACTTCTGCTAACTTAGCCGTGGAGTCGGGAGTGACACCCTCTCCCCCCAGCCCACCCACCCCCTGCATTTACATTAACTTATAGCTCCCTCCCACCCCCACCCGTCTTCCCGAAAAGCATCGCCTGGGAAAGAAAAACATAAAATTAAAAACCCCCGGAGCAGCCCCAGCCGTCGTGCCCACTCCTGCCCACCGCCAAAGTCCACCTTGTTTCCTTGGGAGGCGGGTGGTCCCCAGTCCTCCCTCTCCCCACCCCCCCTCCAACAAACGGAGACCAAACTACGGGGAGGTTCCCCTCCTCCTTCCCTTATCCCTTTTCAAGTAGCAGATTGCTGCTTGCGAGTGATTATCCCCGGTGTCCCTATAAAAAACATAAAGCCCCATCAGTTACCTTGAAAATGAACGGATCTGGGGAAGAGAGAGGGCGGGAAGAGAAAGGGCAAAACCCACCAAACTTTTTAAAATTTGTTTTTTACTGCGACTGACCAACTCTTCGCGGGTCCGTGCCCTCCTGCTTCCCTCCAGCGAGCCCGACTCGGCCGGAGCACCCCCGCTCTTGTCCCCAGCGCCGGGATGCCGCCGCCGGTGTCAGGGCGAGGCGGCCTCGGCCACCCCGTTACTCCGAGCCCCTGCTCCTCTCTCGGGGCTCCTCCTCGGAGCCGGGAACACTCTCCTCTGCACTCTTCCAAAAGCTGAAGTGGAAACCCGAGGGTCGGTCAGAATTTTGTCCCACTACTCCTCTGATGAGCAGCTCGCTCTCGCCTTTTCTGTTAGCACTCAGAGTATTTAGTGGTAGGTTTTCATTCTTACGACATCAGTAAAAAAACAATATTTCCCAACACTTCCAAATCATTCTTATGTGGCAGGATAACTGAAGGCTATGAAAATTTTTTGGTTTCTCTGGTTTCATTAAAAACCTTTTAATTGTGTCTTTCGGAGTTGGCCCCAGGTGTTGGACTCTTTTCATTACATTTTGCTCTAATGTGATGAAATTCTAATTCTCTCCTTACCATATGGTTAAATTTCCCCACTGAGAATTAGTTGAAAAAGGAGAAATAATCTATTAATCTCTGTAATAGATTCACAAATGAGGTTTGCCACAGAACCCGTTTTTGAATGGTAATATCAGAACAGTTGGGTGCCTTGTTTCAGGAAAGAAAGGACCAGGCGACAACAGAAAACGTTTGAATTTTCACCTGGAAAGAATGAAAAGAAGCCAAGCTGCAGATTTCAGAGTAATTGACTGAGATTTCATCTAGCGAGGACATGACTACAATACAGACCTTCCTCACCTCGTGTCTCCGGATCAGAGGCGAACATACAAGCCGAGCCCTCCGAAGAGGGAGGGTCTCACCCCCGCCCCCCAGCCCCATTTGGCTGCTGCGCTTGTCCCTGGTCGCCGTCCAAGCGCACAGTCACCGAGCGCCTCGCTCCCCTCCCCCTTTCCGAGGGATGGATGTCACCGTTAACCTCTATCATTATTAATCCAAAGGCATTTTAGGTTTATTGTTTTTCAATTAGCAACTTCATTTTCCCCGGGATCATAAACAAAGGACTTTATGTTCGCAACAGGGATTTGGTTTTTTTTATTATTATTATTTAATCTGTTTAATATCCAACTTGTAAAACTCGTGTGGTCACTTAAGGATGACGGATACTGTTATTATAATTTGATGGCTAGTGGGAACATTTCATTCCCCTCATCTTATTTCTTCGAAGACAGAGGGCTCCGGCTTGATCTCTCCCGCTGATCTGTGGGTTCACTAACACTGTCTAGTTTTTTCTGCAACTTTGGGGACGACGTACAGCGCCTCTCGGCAGGCGGCGGGTCCCGTTGCCCCGGGGCTGCCCCGATGGGCGAGGGGCGCTTGCCGGGCCGCGCCGTCGGGGCGGGGGAACGGGGGCACGGCGGCGACCTCCGCGGCAGCCTCCTCTCCCCCTCGGCTGCGTTCGCTTAGATTTCCTCTCTGCGTCTGAAATACCCCTCTCCGTCTAAGCTTTTTTTTGCTCTTGCCTGTCCACCGGTCAGTCTGCATGATCTGCCCCTAGATCTGCTCGTATTCTTTTCACCTGCTTCATCCCGCCTTTTCAACCACCTCTCTTTTCCTTTCATTTCTCTTCATTCTTTCCTTTCCCTCTCTACTGGATCTGTCCCCTGTTCTTGAGACATGAATATATCCCTTCATCTTGCCGATGTGCTTGCTCATCTGTGACTTGCCGTGCTCTAAAGATGCCAACTTTCTTACAAACTTTACCTTGTGGGAGGTGTGGGAGGGAGTTGGGAGAGCAAAGTGGAGGGGACGAAAAGAGAGCCTCTCTCGCCTTCCCTGGACCCGCCTGTTGTGATCTGCCTCTCCCCACCTCACGAAGAAGTGGCTGTTTAATAGTCTACGGGAACTTTAGTTTGGAAGCAAGCAGAAGAATTTATAGAAGCTTTAAATGCGGCGCTTATAAAAATACCGAGGAATGGTCTTTGAGGTTTATGCACTCGTAAACTTTTGCTGATTGCTTCTGGGAAGTTGTCAGGCATTTAACACTGCGTTTATCTTACAGCGCAATGAAAACACATCTGCCCAGCGTCTCGTTACCTGGTTTAATTGTACCGCAGCCCTCTGCCACCAGCTCCTCCACACTTGGGTCATTATTTCGGGAAATGAGCAGCCCGGAGCCGAGCTGCAGAAGGGCTGCGCCCGCCGCCCCGGAGCATCCCCCGGGCTCCGCTGGGAGCGGCCGGGCACGGCCCGTCCTGGGCGGGACAGGAGGCAGGGGCAGGGGCCAAGGACGCCGGGAGGTCCCAGGGTACAGATGAGAGCGGACAGCACAGGGATTGCTGATTTTCTGTGGCGTCTTTAGCAATTTCTGCTCGAGAGTTACTCTGTTCTGCTCCCCACCTGTGAGAGAAGTAAAATCCCCTTTTCCCTCTTCCCAGGGTTGGGTTTGTAGAAAAGTTTCCGTGATGAAAGACATTTTCCAAATTTTGCCGTCAGACGCCCAAGGGCTGAATGCAGGCAGATTTCAGTCAGGTTGGTGTCTCCCTGCCTGCTCTGAGCAGAGGGACTGCGTGTGCCTGCTGCAGCCGGACGGCCCCGCAGCAAGAGGAGGGCTTGGGATCTTCCGCAACTTTCCTGTCCTTCTTCCAGCGGCTCAGCCCGAAGTCTCTTCTTCCTCTGACACGCCGAGCCTGGGGGAGATCAGAGCCGAGCGCCGAGTGCAGCAGGGGCAGCCCCCCATGCAGGCTTTGCCCGGCTCTTCCAGCACTGAGTCAAGCTTTGGAGAGCGCTTTCGTTCGCCACAACTGCAGCTGTGCTGTCTTTGCGAATAAAACTTTATTTAAGTTCAAGGTGTAGAAAAAACCCAGTAAAAAGAAATAAAATTACCCTCCCTGCTGCATCCTCTCGTGGTGCAAACGCCCTCAGAGGTGCTTGTTTGCCCAGAGGCAGCCCCAGGAGGCCGGTGCGCTCCCCTGGGAGCTGCTCCAGCCGCAGGCAGGGCCCGGGGGGCTCCGGGCGTCTGTGGGGGTGAGAAGGGGGCGATGCTCTCAGCCCCGGGGCGCCGGGCACAGCTCACGGTGCCGGGGGCAGCGGGCAGGGCGGGGGGACGTGTGTGTACAGCCGGGCTCGGGGGGTTTTGGTGAGACGAGGGGCCGCGAAGCGGAGGCAAGCACTGCCTCCGTTCCTGGGAGTGGTACAAAAGCGGCGCTGGTGAATTGACCCGCAGCGCAGCGAGGTTGAGGCTTCTCGGGGTGAGGGGACGACACCCTGACAGCCCGGGCCGGGCCTCTGGGGGGCCGCTGGAGGTGCCCGGGGAATTCCGGAGGGCTGCAGAGGGATCCGGGCAGCCGAGGATTCCCGCGGAGACACGCCGGGAGTGCGCGGGTCCCTGGGGGCTCCGTGGGGACCCACAGAGCCCGGCCCCGGCCCGGCCGCCGAGCTCCCGATCCAAAATCCACAGCACCATCTCCTGGGCTTCGGCAGAAGTGCAGGGCCCTCCTCCGAGACGGCGGGGCTGGTGGCAGTGGTGGAGGGAACGGATGAAGCCGTAGAAACTACATGAAAATGTAAAGAGAAATTGCATTGAAACGTAAAAGACTCCTTCAGCGTTTCTCGGCATGGGGAGATAACTAATTATTCCTTTGGTGTCCCTTCTGGAACTGAAACTTGTGAGCTGTCTGTGCTTGGACAGGAGTCAGGAGGCTCTCAGGAGGTGTTTTCTGTTCAATTATATAGACACGGTAGAAAATTCATGGACTTGAAGCCGATTAGGATGGAAAAGTCTGATGCTATCCCCATTTCAGGGACAACACAGGGCATATAGGCAGTGACAAACTCACTGAGTCATTACACCGAGTTTTTGGAGAAAGGCTGGAAGGTCCTAACATAAAGCAATAAACAAAGCTCTGCTTTGGTTTGGAGAAGTTGGAGTCCCTTCCCTTCCCTTCCCTTCCCTTCCCTTCCCTTCCCTTCCCTTCCCTTCCCTTCCCTTCCCTTCCCAAACCTTCCCAAACCTTCCCAAACCTTCCCAAACCTTCCCTTCCCAAACCTTCCCAAACCTTCCCAAACCTTCCCAAACCTTCCCTTCCTTCCCCCCCCACCCTCTCTGTTTTTCTTTGCTTCCCCTTTTCTCTTTTCTTTTCTCTCCTGTCCCCAGAGAAGCTCCTTTAGGCCCTCCAAGCCATTTCTTTCCTCATGGACACAGTTCCCCATCCATGTGCACTTCTGCACCCCAATAAATGCCTGGCTGAGTCTCAGCAGGAGCAGGGGCCAGAGCTCTGGCCATGTACAGTTAATATTAATATTTACTCCCTGTCTGGCTTTCCCTTTCAGTCTTGACCCTATTTTCTTTGATAATCTTCCACTGTAAGGAACGTGGCACTGAGCTTATTCTTCCCACCCTTGTCTGACTAGGTTATAGATGTCTATTTTCAGTTAATATTTCATCACCAAACACTTTCTATAGGCTTTTGCTTTTCCTTCCATGCTTCTTGAACTCCATCCAGTTCACTTTTATTGGTACTGAAAGTACTTAAATCTGAAAGCAGTAGTCGAGATGCTATCTCATCAGTATTGTATACTGAGAGAGGCATCTATCACTTCCCGGGTACGTGACACCACGTCTCTGTGTTAGAAGCCCAAAAATTGCACTGGATTTTTTTTTTTGGTCACACTGCTAGATCCTATTTAATTTACTGAAGCCCATACATACAAATCTATATGTTAGTAGGCATGTATATTACACCTACTGTATTCCCTTCAGTCACCACTTTGCAATTATAGGAAGAAAAAAATACTTTTGCGTGCCTTCTTTCCATTCCTTATAAATCCATGCTGTTTACTGGTTGTGGATGCATTCTCCCCTAAGTGCTTAAGATTTTTACCTTTTAATATTTTTTCCTCTATATTACTGCAGAGTGAAGTTAGGCTTACCAGATGGTAGATGACAGGTTCACTCTTTCTCTTCCTCTTCCCTTGCCATTTTAAAAGATCAGTAACCTTCTCCTCTTTCTTTTCAGACATCTTAGAGCTCACTAATTCTCCAGGAACACTAAAATATTGTCAGTATTTTGGATACATCCATTAGTCAATTCCCCCTTCTTCCCCATGCTGCACATCAGAAGGATATGCTCAGTTTCACATCCTTAGTTTTCTCTCCCTCAACCTTCCCTATGACATTCTCTCAACAATCCTAACTACAAGGTTGTTTTTCCTAACTGAGCTTTCTTTTTCATAAAAATTGCAATTAGTACTTTTTAAAATTTAGAATCATCACTCCTTTTCCCCCCTTCTTTGTAGAATAACAAATCTCTTTTATTTCTAGTAATTCCCTTTTTCCCCTTGTAATTAAAAGATAATTTAAAATCTGTACACATCTAGGTCGTTGCAACATTGAAAAATGGAGGCACTATGACTTGCAGTGCTCTTATATTCTATAAATAAGGCAATTTTATATGTTTAATGAGTTATCATGGGCATAAAATAAAAAAAATGTGTTGAAATACAGTTCAGTAAGAGTCAAAATCCTTATATTTAACAGTGAAAAAAATTTTGTTCTCAAATTCTTCCTATATTTCAAGTATTTCTGAAGAAAAGTATAAGCTCATTTCCCATTATATCTCTTTAGTTGCCAAGATAAGTAACAGGAAAGAACAAAGAATTTCCTTCCTGGATTACTTTGCTAAATTCATACTTTAATCTTTTGGTAGATGATGTTTTTCAAACACACTCAGATGTCTGATTGTCAGCTTTATGTCTCAGCAAATATTCCCAGCAATTCAGGTACAGTAAAGTATCTACCTCTAGCAAGCCTCTGTGTACTATATAACTTTTATAGTCATTATAAAAAGTAATTTATTGAAAAAACTTAAACCTTTTCCAACTCAACTGACTTTTGATTTAAAGGTGTGTGATCCTGGTTATGGTAATCAGGTGTGGTAGGTGCTTTTTTCAGAATTAGGTTTGCTGTTTATGTCACAAAGTTTAGAAGCTCTGAGAGTAACATCCTCTAAAACATAGCATGCTCAGAGAAACAGAGATATCAGCTCATGTTTCACTGTTACAGTGCCTGGAATTGCACATAATACAAGGTAGGAGAACTTTTCCCATTTTTAGATCACATTTTTTTCTCCTGGGTATTATTTCTCTTTGCTTTCACTGAAGTACAATACAATTCTGACTACGGACTGGCTCTGGGGAAACAGCTTGTAATAAAAAGGGGGAAGTAATATTGCTTTTCTTTCTTTTCTTTCTTTCTTTCTTTCTTTCTTTCTTTCTTTCTTTCTTTCTTTCTTTCTTTCTTTCTTTCTTTCTTTCTTTCTTTCTTTCTTTCTTTCTTTCTTTCTTTCTTTCTTTCTTTCTTTCTTTCTTTCTTTCTTTCTTTCTTTTCTTTTCATTTTAAAAGTGACAGGATCCTTTAATGACAACAGTGATCATGACCAACAGGAAAGCTCCTTATACCAGTGCCTAGCTCTGATTAGCACTGTGACACTCACAGTATTTTTGAGCCAAACCATTGCAATGGCATTTGAACTTGTTTTTCCATCCAGAGAGGAGAATGCTGCCAGCTATGGTCCCAGCACTTTGCTGACTGTGTGGGCAGAGGCCTGCTGGTGCAAGCTAAAGTAGTCTACTTCACTGCATCCTCAAGGACCAGGGGAGAAAAATCAGGGAAGCATCAGCAGCTGAGGTATGGACCCTGCTGAGCTCCTGAGAAATCCAGCTGCTGACCTCTGACATCTGGGGCAGCCTTGGTGCTGCTCAGTTAGTCCTGTATTCAAACCCAGGCATAGCACACCCACTGAAGAGCTGAGCCAGATACCATGGTGGATTAAAGACAGAGGCCATATGCTATTCATGGAGAAAAAACCCCATACTGTTCAGTTTTATGAGGAACTTTGTCTTTCATAGTATTTTGCAACATAGCCTCAGTTGCCAAGAGCAGTCCAGGTACCACTAAGCTTACACACAACTTCCTTTCTGAGGGTAAGGTTGAGTGACCAGAGAATGGTTGAGGTCTGACAAAAGCTTTTAGCATCCTTAGTCCTGTCTTAGGCTGTCACAGAGACTTACCAGTGTTTCCTTTGCAGAGTAATTTGATTATTCCAGAAGAGGACTGCTGGAGGCAAGGAGTTCCACGCACCTGCAGGCTGAATCCACCAAGGTGACAGTCAGTTGTGCAAAGGCACATTTGCATGGAGATCTGAACATATTTCAAACTGATTTACTTCATAATTGTCCCATTTCTCTCACTGGTGAACTGCTTGGACAACAGATTAATTTGAGTTTAAATGGGCATGAAAAGAAGTGGCAAGGCTGGAGGCAAGACTAGATGCATCTGATCTACAAAACATGTAAGATTACTTCTGGAAACTTGTGAACTGAGAGACTGCCAGGGAAAGGGCATAGAGCCTTTTCACATGCCTGACCCTGCACACAGCTACACATAACATCAGACCTTGTTAGCACAGGAAAGAAGCCCACCATTAATGTAGTGGTTGGTTCCTGAGTTCTTGTCTATAATCCTGAAATAAAGATCTTAGTGAAGAATGGCATGCTGTTTTCTGAGACATCACTGAGGTCAGCCTTATGGGGGTCTGATTAGCCATCAGACTTGGAGAGGTGTGTGCTTGAACAGGCAGAGGTTCCCTGAGACACATTTCTTTAGACTCCCAAATAGGTTGTGGGAGATTCCCTGCCTTCCTCTCTTAACTGTGGTCATAGGAAGTTTTGCAGGAATCCTCCAGTGTAATGAGTGTCATCCAGTGTAATCATCCAGTGTAATCCCATGCATGAGCAGAAGCTCATGCATGGGATGAATCTGGACCCACGTGCTCACACTTAACGAGACTTGGGCCCCATTTTTGGCCATAAACTCAGAATTATTCCATCAGCATGAGAGTGGCACAGTGAGAAGCATGGACCCTGCAACACATTGTTATCATATTCACGCTGTTGATTCTGATTCTCTGATAAAGTTAATTGACTGAGTCAGGGCAAATTTGCTCCACACCTGCTCTGGACAGAGCAAGCTCAACCAGCTCTCATCAATCACTCCCACCAGGAAACTGGCACAAACAGTGCTTGTTCAGCTGGTGCCAGAGGCTGAACTTGATGGCACTGGTACAATCCCAGAGTGTAAGGCAGTGGATGTGCAAGTGACCCTGGGGGAACCACATCAGAATCTTACACTAAGCCACTTTATTTTTTACCCTTAAATTACATTTCCTGAACCTTTCTAGTAAACTTTGTTAGTCTCAGTGTCATTCACTTAAAGCTCTGGCAGCATTTCCTTCACATGAAGTGCAATTTATGCATTTGTGATCTGTCCATTATCAAATTGGTTCTAGGATGGACTAAGGGTGTCCATGTTCAACATCCTTATCTGGGAGCCTTCAGCAGGAGACATGGCTGCACTTTGCTGTGTGGGTAGGAATCCAGCAATCCAGTAGTCCAAGAAACCCTGCCTTGCATTTGCTGGGCTCATTCATCAAGAGGTTCACCCCAGATAGGGCTTGTTTAGGAAGGGCTATTAGACACACCACACCTGCCTCATCCTTTGTTTTGTGAATATTTCTGAGCCTTTTAACGTGTTTTGCCCTGCCCTCCTGTGTGTACTCAAAGCATTCCATCTAAAACCCACGCCTGTTCACAAAGGGAGTATGTCTCTAAAAGCTCTGGCACAAGCCTGTGGTAGCCTGTGGCTGTTCTGCACAGCGGTTGCATGGAATGAGAAGCAGTTGGACATAAGCCCTAGGAGGAGCAGAGTTCTGCCAGCCCCCTGTAACATGGTTATGACATGGATTTTGGCAGCCTTGGTAAACCCAGGACCTTGGGTAAGGCAGAAAACTGGTTAGGAGCTGAAACTCTTCCCAAGGCAGCTGTAGAAGGTTAAACTCTATATCTGCAGACAGTAGGTGGCAGGAGAAAGGGAGGTAGACATCACCAAACCTTATAAATCATGTCTGCTTTTGAAGACCCTAAGTGTGTTACTGGCTTTTCATCAGCAGAGAGAGGAGCCTGACTAGGACCCTCCATTTGGAGACAAGTCAGAGCACACAAAAAACTGAGCAGAGATGTGTGTTGAGCTCAAAGATAATTTGACAAGAACAGCAGCAGCAATAGGAGCTGCAAAAATCCTAAAACCTTAAATGGGCAACTATTTAGCAGGAGGCAAATAGACTGTAAAGTAAAATATATTGTGTGGAGTACACATTTAAACATTTGAATCCTTTCAATTCTGTTTACAGGCTGTAGCTACAGACCCTCATCCTATATCAATGCTAAATAACTCTCTATGCAGTTTGAGATCAGGAGCTTCAACCAGGAGCAGGTGGCACTCAAGGGGTTATTGTGATTTGCACTCTGTCTCATGATAACTTGCTTGTGTGCCCAAAAGTCAAATCTGAAATAAAGGAGCACATTTAAGATTTCAGACTGGATGCTGACATACAAACCTGGGCATGGGCAGAAACAATGCTATCAGCCCTCCTGTCCTCACCCCAGCCTTCATGGGCACAGTGGTGGTGTGCTTCTCTCTGAGCTGGGCTCTGAAGACTCTCATGCTGGAGTTCAGCTGTCCCAGTGAATTTAATTCCTCAAACATCTGGTCTCCGTCTGCTGCAGGAAAGATGGTGGGCCAGATGGGAAATCCTAGTGGCTGCAGACAGCCTGGGGGGCACCTACTACATCGTTCTCAAAGATGATTTGAAAATTATAGATCACAGAACCTAAAGAGCTTTCACATATCTTACTATAAATAAAGTGCCTTTTCATTTTGCTTTTTTTTTCTTCCCCCAATTATTTTATAAGGGAAAGATGCTAATACATGTAAGATGCAAGAGATATATTCACTAGACATTTAGCAAGCCAACCATGCTTCCAGGGAAAGGAAAATAAAAGGCAGGCATTGAGCCTAAGCTGTGCACACAGTGTAGTTGTTAGTACACACCCTGCTTCTGCTGTCAACCATTCCAGATAGCCACTTCCAAACCAGTTTGGGAAGAGACTGGCTTGAGGTGTGGGCCCATGTGAACCTCATGAAGTTCAACAAGGCCAAATGCAAGTTTTTGCACCTGGGTCAGGACAATCTGGAATCTCAGTGCAGACTGGGGAATGAAGGGATTGAGAACCACCCTGTGGAGAAGAACTTGGGGATCCTGGTGGACAGGACTCAAAAAAGAGCACTTGCAGCCCAAGAAGTCAGCTGTAGCCTGGGCTGTATCACAAGAAGTGTGTCCAGCAGGTTGAAATTTAAAGAGGGTAGATTTAGATTTGACATAAGGAAGAATTTTTGTGAACAGTGTGATGCGACATTGGAACTGGTTTCCCAGAACTTTTGTGTGTGCCTCTGGAAATGTTTAAGGACAGAGTCAATGAGCTTTCAAGCAATTTGATACAGTGAGAGATGTCCCGGTTCAAAGCAGAGAGGGTTGGATCAGCTGATCTTTAGAGGTCTCTTCTGACCCAAACTAATCTGGTTCTAAGGGTCCAATAGCAGTTCCTGCCAGTTCATGGCCACAGGGTAATATGGCCTGCAAACAGGTTTGACTCCTTTCATGCTGGATAGCCATCTCATCTCATCTCTTCCATCCTGGAAGGCTTTGTCTTTCCAGATGACAAACGTGCCAGCATGCTCTGTTTTTTTCTTAGTGTGATGGTGCACATGCTGTGCGTGATGCCTATACTGCATCTCTTATGTTATTTTGGGTTTTGTAAACTGGCAAAAGAAACACAAAGTAGCAATTACATTTTAGGGCCATTGGGGCTGGAGGAGACAGAGGCCAAGTGCTCAGGGCTCTGGGTGAAGCCATCCTGTTGAAGGTGGTTTTGGTCCTAGCAGTGTGGGTATCCATCAGTCTGTGCCACTTTGTTGGGGGATTTGGGACTCCCACTCCCTTTACTTAAGAGTGCAGATATAGCCCAAAAGCTGAACCTTCATCACTGGGATAATCTCAGCTGACAAGTGAAGGTTGCACAACTTCCTCAAGATGTGAAATGATGAAGGAAACTTTGTTCTATGAACTGGACAAACCAGACAGTACAGAGGGTCAGCAGATTTAGGTACAAACAGAGACTCAATGTAATTGGTTTCAGCCCTTGGATTTTGTTTTTTTACCTTTGCAATCAATGATAATCAGAGACTGACCATGCATCGCTTACTGTCATCACTAAGAAGGATCTGGCAGCTTCTACTTTGGGATTACAGAAATTGTTCTTTCAGCTCCAAATAGTGACGCTGCAGTTTGAATACAAACCTGACTGAGGTTCAGTAGTTAATAGAAATGCAGTGTAACAAAGTCTAGTGCTAGATCATGTTTATGTTATGCTGTCAGGAAAACAGAAATCAATCCAATTTCAAATGGAAGGTGGACAACAGCTGCCAGAACTGCTGCTGGAATGAAACCCTGGAAGAAAAAAGGAAGGGTATTAGCATAGGGTAGTCAGAACAGTTTATTTACAAAAATTATTGTCAGTTGAAGGAAGGGACCAAAACAGGAAGGATTTTATTTCACAATATTCACAATATTTAATTCACAATTTCACAGGATTTTATTTCAGCCTGTATTGTGATTCTTCAGCAGTTACAGAAAAAGGTTTATCAAAATAGAAGAAAAAACATCTGAAGAAATAATCTTGGAACTGGAAAATACAGGAGAAAGATGAGAGGGATATTTTATTGGCTGCCAAGAAATTTTGAGTGTTCAAACAGTTAAGGAATTTCTACAAAACATAAAGACTAATTAAAGCAAAAGGCCATAAAGGCTATCCCCACAGATGACACAGCTGGTGCAGAGATTTATCCCTTTAGATCAATCAAACTTGACACAGATTATTTGCTGAAGTGTTTGAGAAACCTCCCTGTTCTCCCATTTCTGAGACAGTCTTGCTACAACTAAACAGGAGATTTTGGTATTTCAGGTAATTTTTGCTGGTTTGTCTGGAACAAAAGGCACATTTTAGAGTCTCAGTCTCAGCTATGTGGACATGGCTTTATCAATTTGTAGTAAAGTGCAGCTTTAGGTGAGCATTCTTCTTCTTCAGTCCATTTGTTGTGAACTATCACTCAAGTAATAAATACTTATTGGTAGAAAAGGGCTACACAGCCATTTTATTACTATGTTTAGTATTTCTGTTACAGAATAGTGGCAATGAAACAGGGCTAATACAACCTTAGATTTTGCTTGCAAGAACAACACAGAAAAATCTGCTATAAACCAAGGGAGATTGATACTTGAAAAAATAAAAGAGGGAGATAAGCAAAACCAGAATGCCCTAGGAGCTGCCACCACTTGATAAAAACAGTCTGTGTATATGTGAGGATATTGGTTGTGTCATGAGAGGTAGCCTGGTGGTCATAGGAGGTTGTAAATCCAGATGGACACATGCTCTGCCAAGAGGAGAGCAGACAAGAGGCATTAAGTCAATTGTTTTGCACAAGACATTTTCAGGCAACGACCAGCAGGTAGAGTTGACCGAGTCCCAAAATACAGCACAGTCAGGAAAGGGCTGTGTCAGGGTAGACCCAGAGTTTGAAATGACAAATATGCAACTCTAATTCAGCATCGAGTCTGTTAAAGTTACTAGCTCATTTGCAAGTATTTGAAGGTCTCTGCTGTGTTAACCATGGGGCAGTGATGAGGATGGTGATGGTGTGTGCTGTCTAAGGGAAGGTGTGGGGAAGTGTGTTGTAGATGGTGCTGGCACATGGCTTTTGGAAACAACTGTTGGGTTGTGCTCCCGTAGTGCCGTACCGATCGGCTCCCGCACAGGCAGTGCGTGGAACAGACCTCTGTTGGGTTCCTTGGCTCTTAATGAGTCTAAACAACAGCTGTTCTCTCTTTCTTTGGGCCAAAGTCAAATGCTGAAGCATAAAACATGTGGGTTACAGTGCCATGGAGGGAGTGTGCAATTCATCCTCCTGTAGCTGTGGCAGGCATGTGCACTTGTGTGAGCAGCATTTACATGCATATGACAGTCTTGGGGAGGGCAGGAGAGTCACAAACTACAGATTCTGGTTTAAAAAGCTCAAAGGAACCACTGCAAGCATTTAATTGGACCTCCTGTGCAATACATAAGACTGCAGTGAATTAATTTGTTTAGACTACATCATGTCTGTGGAAAAGAAAGCCCTAATGTTTCGATTTCTCTGTTAATGCAGGCTAACCTTAGAGAAATTGCTCCAATGATAGCTGTTCTCCCTTTTTAAAACATGTCACTTTCTCCTGCTTTGAACCTGGTTAGTTTCAGCTCCTTTGCATTGCACTATTGCATTTCTCTTGGCCAGACTGAAGACCATTCTTACTAATGTAATTGAGTTGTCAACTTCCCACTTGTTAAAGTCAAACCCTATAGTTTATCATAATAAAACACACCTCAGGGAGTCTTCTGGTTAGTTGCTGAACTCTTTCTGTATTGTTAGCTGCCTCCTTGAGGAGGAGCAGCACAACTGAAGAGTGCTCCAACTGCACTCTTTCAGGGTGTCAGTCATTGACTGGCTGTTTGAATGCTGAGCCTGAATACCAGGTTCTTCTCCCCTGCTTGATATTCCTTGTTAATGTATCCAAAGATTACAGTAGACCCTAAATTGCACTTGGAACAGTGTTCAGCTCTCTGGCCATTTTTTCCCTTAATAAAACCATCCCTTTTTCTTTGTCAAGCTGACAGAGTTACAATCAACTCAGCAGTTTTGTTCAAGATGATGTGGGCAGGATATTACCATGGTTTTAATAATCTTGAACTTTTCCAGTATTTTACAGGCTATAGAAATACTTTTCCAGTATTTTACAGACTATAGAATAGAGTAAGCTTCTTTGTCAACTCTTGAAATTTTTTTACACAAAATGTCTTGCAATGTAACCCTCATCTACATCGTGTCAGGGAATTCATATTCATTTAAATACACCTGCTAAATCTACAGGGATTTGCATGTGCACTTTAAATATGCTGCAAGTTATACTTAAATATGCATTGCAGACCAGAGAACTGGTGTTCAGCTGCTCACAGAGTTTAAAAGCAGAAAACACTATTATCATAATTTAATCTATGTTAGTCTATGAGGATTCTAGAACAGGTTTAGTTCAAGAAGGAAAGAGAAGCAGCCTTACATTTATTTCAGAAGCTGTACACTTTGGTCTAAATTTGCATGACTTAGACTGCAGATTTCCTTTTCTGTACTTGTTAGAAATAACATATAATTCCTGTGTGATCTGAAGCAGCTTTTTCAAGCTTACATTTTCACTGAATTCAGAGGTTTCAGCTGCTGAGAAGGTTTCAGAGTAACTGAAAATTTTCAAAAAATCTAATTATCTTCACCATTAACATTTTACACAACTTCTAAATGAACTGTATTCAGTGTCTGTTGCTAGCTATTGAAACTTGCAAATCAGACAATGGTTGAGGCTGGAAGCGACCTCTGGAGGTCATCAGGGTCAAATCCCCTGCTCAAGCAGGGTCTGTTATAGGAGGTTTCCTAGGACCATTACCAGTTGCCTTCTGAGTAGCCTCACAGGTAGAGACTCCACAACCTCTCTGGGCAAATTATTTCAATCTTTGACTAGCCTCACAGTAAGAAAATGTGTGAGTTTTCTCTGTGTTTAGATGGAGTTTCATGTTTTCAATTACTAACCATTGCCTCTTGCCCTATCTATGGCTATTACTGAAATGAGTCTGGCTCTCTCTTATTTGTTTTTTTTTGGGGGTTTTTGGTTTTTGTTTGTTTGTTTTTGTTTTTGTTTTGGTTTTGGTTTTGGTTTTTTTGTTTTTTGTTCCATCAGATATTTATAAATGTTGATAAGAACTCCCCTGAGCCTTCTCTTCTCCAGACTGACAGTCCTAGCTCTTTCAGTTTCTCCTCACACAAGAGATGCTCTAGACCCTTGATCATCTTCGTTGGCCCTGCCCTGGATTCATTCCAGTAAGTTCATCTCTCTCTTCTATTGGGGAGCTTAGATCTGGACAGATTGCTACACATGTGTCTCACCAGTGTTCAATAGAGGAGAAAGATCAACTCCCTCAACCTACTGCCAACATTTTTCCTAATGTAGTGTCCAGGATAGTGTTGGCTTTTTTTGCTTCACTGGTGACTCATACTCAGTTTGCTGTCCAAGGACCCCAAGATCCTTCTTTACAGAGTTGCTTTCCTGGTGGTTGTCCCCAGCATGTACTGGTCCCTGAGTTATTCCTTCCTAGGTACAAGAATTTGCATTTCTCCCTGTTGAACTTCAATAATTTCCTCTCTGCCCAATTTTCCAGCCTGTCCAGGTCCCTCTGAATGGTAAAACTGATGAATGAGACACACCTCACAGTTTTTTGTCATCTGTGAACCTGATGAGTGCACTGTTTTCCAGTGTCCAGGTCAGTAGTGAGGCTAAACAGTATTGGCACCAGTGTGGTGTACCCTGTGGTATACCACCAATAATTTGACCACAAATGAAATTTATGCTGCCAATCATAGCCCTCTGGCCCCAGTTATTTATTCAATTTCCAATTCATCTCACTTTCCACTTTCCTAACTTTTAGTTTATCAGCTGGTCTATGATGATGCAATGAGACACTGTGAGAAACTAAAGTCAAGGTAGACAACAAAAAAAAATCAAGTATGACAACTCTTACTAAAATCAAGGTAAACAACAGCAGCTTCTCTTCCCTCATCCATCAGCCAGCTGTCTGATTATGGAAGGCCATCACGCTGGTTAAACATGATTTCCCCTTCATAATTCTATGCTTATGGCTTCCAATTACTTTCTTCTTTGAAAAGGGCTTCCAAGCAGATTTTCATCATCTTCTCAGTGACTGAGGTGAGGTTGACCAGCCTGTAGTTCCTCAGTTCTTTGTTACTGCCCTCCTTGAAGATAAAAGTGACACTTCCTTTCTTCCATTCTGCGGGAACTTCACCTACATGACAAGAACTTGCAAAGATATGTGACCTCAAGAGTGACCTTGTGATGAAATCAGTTGGTTCTTGCAGGACTCATAGTGTCTGTTTAATTTGTTTAAGTGTTCCCTAACCTGCTCCTCCTTCACCAAGAGTGAGTCTTCCTTGCTCTGGCTTTTCTCTCTTGTTGAATAGGCCCGGGGTTCCTGAAGACTTTGTTCCTTTGGGGAGGTTGAAACAGCCCCTTCTGTGTGTCCACTGACATGAGATCACCTGCTTCATTCAGAAATAGACGCATATTTTCCTTGTTCAACCTTTTATTACTATAACACAATGGCAGGGCATCTTCTGGTTGCCTTGACATCCCTCAGGAAGGCCAAATTTAGGGGAGCTTTGGCTTTCCTAACATCATGTCCATTTCCCTACATGTCCAGGCAACATTTATACATTTCTCCTTCGTAGTCTGTTCTAGATTCCACCTCTCATATACTGCCTTTATGCTTTGAAACTCTGTGATCCATTCCCTGTTTAGCCAAGCCTGTATCCTAACACATCTACCTTTTTTTTCCCCTGAATATTGGTGTGAGGCATTGTTCTCAGAGGATGCTGTCCTTAAAGACCTGCTACCTTTCTGAGCTGCTTTAGCCTTCAGAGCTACCACCCATGGGATCCTACCTGTAAGATATCTGAATAAATTAAAGTCTGCTCTTCTGAAGAACAGACTTTATTCTGCTAGTCATCTTCCCCAATGAGTGTGAATTCCTATGGAGATTAACCAAATTTATGTTCACTTAGAATAGTTCAGGGAAATGAAATACCAAGATTCAGTAATTGCTTGAGGAAGTAATTATGGGTTTTGGGCTACAAGCATATATTTTGTGTTTATGCCAAAGTAGAAATTCTATAAAATCAACCTAAGACAGATAATAAAATGCCTTTTGCAAAGGATGGACAAAAAAAGACCCATTTTGTCATCTATCATATTTTAGACAAAAAAAGGGATCCTTCATCCTTCTGTCTGAGGTCACTGCATGGAATGGGTTTCTTGCAGCAAATGTCTCGCATTGGCAGGTGGCAATGACTCTCAATAGGCACTGTGGATGGGCCACCTCATTTTGGATAGAGAAGAGTTGGGGCATATTGATACAAACAGTACTATTCCATTTGCTTTCAGGGTCATCAAATGGCCATGGTTTATTTTATTTACTGTCACAGATACTGTACGTCTGACACTAGTAAAATTTATTTTTGCAAAGGTCTATGTTGCTGTTATTATTATTATTATTATTATTATTATTATTATTATTATTATTATCATCATCATCATCATCAACATCATCATCATCTGTATAAGACTTTAAATGAGGTTTTCCAGTCTTTTAGATTAAATAGAGGCCTTTCCACATATTTTCTTGTATTCTGCAGTGGTGGTCATGGTATGGACTCCTCATAGGGCTAAATTCCATTCATAATTGTAGAGAAGATAAAAGAGAATGGGACTGGGAAAACAAAAGGTTTTCAGTTTGTTTTTGTCTTCTTCTTTTTCTTTTTTTTTTTAATTAAAGTGAATTGTAAAAGCTCTTCTTAGGTCATTTTAAGCCAGCTTGTAAAATAATGGGGCGCAATTTTCTGTAGTGTTACTTGGGATCAAATGAACATGGAGTAAAATTTGAAGTAACTGGAGGTACTGTGTTTTGTTAATTTATTAGAGCAGTGCCAGGACACTAGCACTGCAAAGGCCTGTGCTATATATGCAGTTTGAATAAATAACATTTCTCTCTTAAAAATCTAGCAATCTCACTCTTTTTAAAAGCACTAAAATTATTTAAGATATAAATTATTTATATCTTATCTATTTATATAGCATTAAAATATTAGAAGCTGAAAAAAATCCAAGAAATATATACTGACTAAATAGGGGCTATTCCTGTGCCTCAGAGAGCTATGAATTTTATAACCCCTTATAAACAATTACAAAGTGCACTATGCTTTAGAGAAATACACCAAAAGAGTAAAAGGTTCTATTAAACTGGCAAAAAAATCAGTGAATTGAAAAATGAATTAAACCTTCCTCTGACCTTATTGTTTTGGAAACTCAAGGTTTCTGGAATTTGCAGGTTTAATTTTTGTATCTTTTATTTCCTTTTTTGGAAATGAACAGTTGACAGTCTGCTTTATATGCAGCATGCATAGCACATAAATAGCATTCAAATTAAATTCTACACCAGCTGTACATACCCCATACATGTGGTTCGCGAATGTTGCTGACTGCAAATGGTGCATATTTTGATTTTCAGTTGATATCTAAAACTGTGAATTATCTTCTGAATATGTAGTGTTTTGCTTTCAATCCCTAGATTACATTTATATCAAGCAAAATAAATACAACTGTCTGATAATCACAACCTGGTTTTCTTCAGCTAAGGTAAAGATTAGTTCCTGGCAAAGTGACCCCAAGTCTCATCATCTTCAAGGTGAGAGTCACATTTTGGGTGTGAAAGGGAAGTTTGAAATGAAAAGTAGCCACAGAGGAGAAAACCCAGCATGCTGCAGCCTGTTAACCTGAAGTCTCTTGAATAAGGGGCTGCTTTTACTGCTGTCAAGTCCCAGTGTGCCTTTAATGTAGTGAGGTTTGGTACTCAGCTATTAGCTCTTTCAGGCATGTTCACACTGCTTGACATTTATCTAACACTGACTCCCAGAAACCTGTTCCAGCATCCACTGGGCCCAGTATAAAACCTGTGAGGATTTTTTTGGATGTGGCCTGTGTCTGGTTCTTCCAATATCCTGGTCAGGAATATGGCAGGGAGCCATTGGAGGGAGGAGAAGTAGCCAGATGGCACCAGTACACTGTTGCTTTGGCATTTTTTTCTGGCCAGCTGACTGGCGCGATCTCTAAGGAGGATTTTTGTTTGTTTGTTCATTTGTTTTGTATCTTTTCTTTCAGGTAGGCTGTGGACCTGAGTTAAACTCACTGGTAGCTTGATCACCTTACAGATTTTCCACCTTTTCTTTTATCTTTTTATTTGTTGTACACAGTGTTGGGGGAAATTTACTTTGGTATACTAAAATCTTGCCCTGATTTCATATTCATCTTTCATACAAAAGCCTTGTTGGCTCTAAGGAGTGCCATATGCTTGAAAGACATGCAACACTGATATTTTTTTTTCTATCAGCATGTCTATGAACATTGTAAAAATTCAAGACAAACCTCAAAGGGAGCTAAGACGTATATAGATATTTATGTCCACACACCTCAGAGGGAGATAAGACTGATATAGATATTTATCCCCACAGCAAAGACTTCATTTTAAATTCTGTCTGAGTTTGAAAATACCCTCTTTCATTGGCTGTATCTCAGATGTTGGCATCTTCCTTAACAAGTTGAGGGGGTTGAGGGGAATCTATGGGTGCTCCCTCCTGAGAGTGGATGTGGATGTAAGATTTGTCTCCTCATCCTCTGATCTGGCCAGACATGGCCATTTCTAGTCTATATAAGTGTGTTAACATTGCTCTGTGCTCAAGTCAGTGAGGCCTGGTGACAGGCTGTGTATATTGCTGGTTTGTGTCTAAACAGCTTCGAGACTAGAGCTGGCTTGGATCCAGCCTCTTGAGAGCACCGACCAAGCCGCCTGCGTGTATCTGCACCTGTCCACGTGGACGCATTATAAACTGCACACCATGCAATAGAAACGCTGTTTATAAATGACATATTGTGACACCTCCTCCTCGAAACACATTTTTCCTCCACCTAAGCCTTTCAGCAATAATCTAACACAGAAACAACATGGCTAAGAGAATAAGTGCATCGCTGGGAGTTACCACTTCTCCTTTGTGTTTGAACCCTGTGATCTGCCTAATTGAGAGATTGATCTTGATTAGTTGTGAGCACCCACGGTTCCTTCTGATGGGAGCATATGGTATTGTACTGTATGTGCTTTGAGCCAGGAAACAGATCTCTCACTACCCCCTTTACACATAGGGCTGACATTACTATGAAGACAGGCAGCAGTAGTATAATGCCTTCCAGCAACTGTGAAAAGTGTCTGTGTGATTCAGACGCTTTTCTGCTTACTGATAATTTCATTCTAATAGTACCACTAAAAAGTGGTTCATCAGCCTCCCCAAAACAAACACTTTTGGGTCATCTGCCTACTTGCACCCTTACAGGTGACAATGTTCCTTCTGGTTTAGCATATCAATGGTGAATGAGTGACTTCAATATAAAATGTAGCTGTCAAAACATTCAACTAAAGATGCTTTAGGCAAATATCTTTTCAACATTTCAGTTTAATACTGGTTCTTAAATACTCTGTTCAGACTTAGGTGGTTGATGCTACACCATTTTGATGACTGATTTTTGTAGGAGACAGCAGCAGCAGCTCGGCTGTTCTATGGGGTGGAGAAGATGGGAAGCAGCTGCATTTGTGGTCTGCAGATGTTCAAGACAGCACCAGTCAGGAAACTGCTAACTACCTTTAATTGATCAGCTCACCAAAGTGGGGAAGTGAGCGTTCACATCTGTGGCCCATTCTTATAACATGTTTCCTCCTCACTAATTCTTGCTACTGTCTGGAAGCTTTCCAGACTGCTGCTAGTGAACAGAAGACAATTCTTTCATAAAGAAGAAGGCATTTCCAGCTCCTGAAGGGCTTTAAACAACTAAGTCGAGATGTTTTCTGTTATAATAACTAGTTAAAGTGAATAAACTGTACTTAGACAGGATTTTAATTTGATTTTAAGGTTCGCTGCTTCTGTAGGACCACTTGAGCCTTGGTGTTTCACTTGCTATGCTGAAAATCAAGTGGGATAAAAAGTCTTGCAAAAACTGAAATGATATTATCTAACAGATAATACAAGTCAGTATAAGTCACAGGCAAGAAGAAGGAAAGCAAGTTATGTTTAGTCTGCAGGGGCAAATGTAAACAATCTTTCTTCATCTCTTTATCCAGCAATGAAGCTGTGAATGCTTTCCTAAATGCACACCTCAGCCTCCAGGTAGCAGAGAGAAGAGCCCTGACTTGGGAAGGTAAGCTTGGTTTCAGATGCTGCTCCCTCCGTGGGGCTTCCGTGGGTCCCATTCAGATTCAAATCTTCTGTGTCTCTCTTTACCCCCAGGGCTTCCTAATCCTTAGCTCTACCAGGGAAGAGCTTCGGCTCAGCAGCCCAGGGCTGCCTCTGCCTTGGAAATGGTGATGTCCCCTGGGGATGGCTGGCAGTGATTAAAACCATCCCAGCGCTCAACTGGAAATTGGCTAATCCCCAAAGAGATTGGTGGCCCATGGCTCAGGCCGAGTAAGGTTCAAACCCTAGACTCATCCCATATTCTGCACCTCTAAGCATTCTTTAAGCCCTCATAATTTGGGAGAGATGCATACAAAACCTGACTGCCTTTGGGGTGATAATATGGCTGCTCCTAACCTTGATACTGACATTTCCATGATAAATGTGGTGACAGTCATTTTAGAAAGTTAAAGATGAATTTAGAAATCAGAGTCTATTCTGTGAATCTGTGAGGTGAAATGTTCAATAGTAATAATAGGTAAGAGATTGTAGAACTTGTAATTGGATGTTGCTGAGACTAGCAACTTAACTAGGACTGGATATTTATACAAGTAATAATATCCAGACTTATAAATAGCAAAAGCCCCAAGATTTGGTGTGAAGCTGATTATTTTTCTTGGAGAGTTTTTGTCACTTGGTGAAGTTAAACTTGGTTTCTTTATCCATATCCAGTTTTATCCATATCTGAAATTGAGCAGCCTTGCAAGACCTCTGACCAATATAACTGCTAAAAGCATATTGACTGGAATCAGCATGGAAAAATTTTACTGTTATGTTATTCCAATATGTTAATTTCCTTTATCTGGATGTCAATATAACGAATCAAGCTACAACATAAAAAAAGATTACCTAAACTAGGCAAAACAAAATGTTGTAATCTATGATGCAAAGAAAACATGTTAGTTATTTATCTCAAGTATGAATATTTTTCAGTTTGGAGCACAAGTTTCTATGTAATTTTGAATTACCAGAAAAAGAGGAAATATTGCATTCCTTGTTTTCTAACAGAAGTGTAGTAGGTATGAAACTAGAACTTGAACAAGAAAAGGGAACAGAAATCTTTTTTTCTTCAAAAATGTGTAACTGCTAAATATGAAATACTGGTCTAAAGTGTCACCTATCTGAGAGGAGCTAATGAGAAACTGCTGGAACGATCTGTCACAGACTGAGGATAAGGGTTCTGCTGGGGCTGCAGATTAGGTAGGAAGTCTCTGAGGGGTAGAGCTGACTTGCCACTGCACATCTAGCTGATGCAGAGTGTGGGAGCTCATGCCATTCTGACATGCAAAGGCAAACAGAAGGATGTGGGAAAAAAAACCACATCTTTTGGCAAAAGCTTGACTATGCCATGCCTTTGCTACTGCTGAAAAATAGTCCAGGACAGGCTTCTGGCAGTGAGGCCACACAACATGATACATTCTCTTCCACATGCCTGAATTCTTGTTCCCCTTGAAACAGGGGGTGTCTATATCCAACCCACCACCTGGGCATGCATGCTGGCAAGTGCTGTGCTCTGGGCCATGCCCAGGCAGTGCAGGCTGCTGCTGCTGGGCACAGACCAAAAGTGCACCAAGGAACATGCTGACACAGTGGCTGATCATGGGCTTGAGCCTTTGCTTTATTTGTGCAGTATAGAGTCTGCCTGAAAGAGCGTGATGGAGCTCTAAAGCTGTGTCTCTTACACAAGTTCTCCTCAGGTGTTACTATTCTTTGCATAGACCTCACCCTTTCTGTCTTCTTTATGTGTCTCCTCAACTTTTGCTTAGTCTTTAAACCAAAATAAGTTCTCCTGGGGACATTTTGAGGGGCAATTGTAATGCACAGTGTGGAAGTGGGGCATTGGACAATGAATACCGCAGCTACTGCTCCATGCATTGTTCAGTCTCCAAGGATTCATTGAGCTTTCTGCCTGGGAGCCTCCAATTTTGCAGTTCAAGGTCTAAGGCTGCTTCTGTCTATATATATAAATAGGTTGTGTATGTGATCGATTGACTGGCTGGCTGTTTGACTGACCAACTGTGTCTGCTCACAGCAAGAGGAGATTTTGGTATCCAGGGTGCTGCTTGAACCTGTCTGTCACACCATTTTGCTGAAAATATGGGATAAATGCTGTAGAATTTGCCCAGCTGATCAACTGGCAATGTCATGTGCTGAGAAACATAGATATTCTGAATGTTCTGCATATTTCTCTGTTCTTAATGATCCTGTGTTAGGGTAATTATTCATTCTTTTGTTAATACTGATGAGTATGGCAAGTATTTCCCATGCATATGCTAAGTGATGTTCATGACAAAATGCCTTTTCCTTGAATGCAGTGTGTACAAAATGTGCCTAAATACACTTCCATGGTAAATTGCACACATTGAGGAGTAAGTTTTTACAGCATTTGACATCCTTGTGGTGTGGGTTTTTTTTCTCATGAAAGCAGAAGACTTCACATGTGTGATCTTCCTTCTGAACAGTTGTTTCTCATTATTTCTTAGTTTACTTTGGACATACCCACTTGGACTGCCCACTCCCTGCAACCGTGTAATTCCACGGGATATTCTGGTTTTAGAGCTCTGAGTTGGAGGGTTGATCTATAAATCTGGTCAAGAAATCTCCAGAAGATCAGTGTGGAATAAATAGCCACAGTGAAATGTTCTCCCTTTATTTCATTATTAGTAGATGGCCTGATTCTGCACTTTCAGTGGGACAAATTCGGCATTGACATAATTCAGAAGCAGTTTTTATGGACTGATGATAAAGTTGGACTGATACCAAATGTCAGGCTGGCATAGCAGGTTTAAAGATGGGCATAAGAGGCATAAGCCAAGAGTTATACACCAGTTTTTGATTTCCCCATAATGTGATCCCCCTCTGCCCTTGGTTCTGACTCAACTACAATCCACCTAGCTGAATTAGCCAGAGACTATATATTATCTCACATCTCTGGCTTGGTAGCTGGGGCTCAGCGTTGTGTCATCAATAGTCACAAGGTTTGACATCACCTTGGAGAGCAGAGGTCAAAAAATGTCCTTTTTTTTTGTGCCTGCAGGCACCACCCCTGTGGCATTGGGCTACTTTGGCAGAGAGTGGTGCTGTGCAGTCACTAAAAATAGTCAGGAAGGTTAAAAAGAAGGAAGAGTGGGCAAAAGCATTTAATGTGTGATAAAGTAAGTGATTTTATAACTGATTTTATTACTTAAAGTTCAAACATTATTTTCACTAGCCTTTGTCAGGTGTAAATGAAGATGAAAGAAGTTGGACAGGGGGAGACTTGAGTACTGCAGGATGCTTCAGGAATCATGTCTTTAAGGGTTATTAAACACAATTTGTTTTTGTCAGATTTCCATTTGTCTGTGTTTCAGCAAATCCTAGAAACTTGAGCTCTGACATTTTGTATATCCCTATTAATTATTCATTCCTGAGAATCTGTACTTGTTTGACCTTAAGAGTTATTGCCTGTTTACATTGAAGAAGACCCAGTAAGACTTGTCATACATCCTCCTTCACAAAAAATAAAAAAATATAAGAGTCTTTCTCCCTGGGTAAATGAGGAAATAAAACAACCTGGGCTGGGTCAATGGTTTTAATACTGGTGGGAAACTCTTTATGTGCTGCAGAGGCAGCATCTAAGGAATCTGCTGAGATAGCTGGATCTGCAGTTCCAGGTTAAACTTAGGGATACAGGACCACACTTCATCAATGCTATGTGGGATGAGCTGACCCTTGTGCAGAGTGCCACCAGAGGACTCATGCATCACTTATGCCTGACAAAGTGTCCTAAGTGGAACTTCGGTGTTTTGTGAGGTTAATATGGATATTCCTCACAGGAGCTCGGTTTTAACCACTATGGGTAAAGTTTATACAATCTTTGTCTCAATAAAAATGAAATGTAGACCAAGG
The DNA here is from genome assembly GCF_023055355.1 of Agelaius tricolor. Lineage (NCBI taxonomy): Eukaryota > Metazoa > Chordata > Aves > Passeriformes > Icteridae > Agelaius > Agelaius tricolor. The sequence continues at coordinate 60,283,741 of NW_027269262.1, read as the reverse complement.
GAAACTTCCCCTGAAATCAGCATGATACTGTGTTGCACAAACCCCACTGACTTCAGCAGTTGGAGAGCATATCTAGCTGCAGATTTCCAGTTAAAACAAGATTTTGCTTTACGATCTCACCTCTATGAAGGATTTCAAGGAAACAATTTGCTTTCAGTGATGTCAGTGGTTTTTGGACAGGCTGTGTGGAAGTCTGGGCTTCTCAGGAACTGAATATCTGTAGCAGCCTTACAGATCAGATCACCATGGAATTGACAATCCCAGGGTTTTGCAACATTAGTGCAGCCCAGTCAGATCATCTTTCTACAACTGGTGAGGGAACAGGAATAGCAGTTCAAGGTCCTGGAATAAACATGTTTAGACAGGATGCACATCTAGCCTCTGCAGCAGGATTCTGGGACACAATTTTCACATGAGACTGAGATTGTGATGTTTCTCTCACTGGGCTGAGGACAAGCCATGGTCTTCACAGCTCCAGCCTTCCTGTGATGCACTAGTGAAGAAGACCTGCAAGTATGTTAGTATTTAATATTCTCTGGTTTGGGGTTGAGTTTGGCTTGGACACTGAAGAACTCGTTGGAATGTTAGGCTTTCTTAGAAATAGCCAAAAGTATGGCTGATGAAAGAGTGCCTTTATGTCAAAGAAAAACACCTTATTGAAATGCGCATTTTTTAATATAAATTACTTTTATTATTTTTTCTCACAGTACCAACATTTACAGTTTTCATTTCAGATTAGGAAAAAAAATCCCTCAATTTGAACATAGAAATTTTTCTCTTCGAAAAACCTTGTGATGGTATTTAGGACTACAGCTCTGAGGTTCATCAGCACTTGTCTCTCTCTCCTTGAATGGCCAATGAGCCATTAAAATTCAGCACTGTACTGCAGCTATGAATTACTCCAACTTCCCAAAGGGGAATGGAAGACAAGGGCTTATCAGGGAGCTCAGGAGATGTCAAATCCCCACCATGAGGCCTAATCACATATTTCCTCTTCTGTGAACTGTGACTCCTTTATGACAACAATTTTAGTGTTGACTAATACAAAACCCATAAAGGTGAAAAACATGTATTTTTTGTAGGAACAAAGACCTCAGTTGCTGATATTCCATTACTTACTGATGAATGAATATCTGCCATCATAGCTACCTTCTTGGTTTTTTTGGCTTGTCTTAGAAATAAGAGTAGAATTAGACCATGGGTTTACCTGTTGTATTTCCTAAAAATAGGTGAAGACATGAGGCAAAAGCTGTCTTGCTATTTTTGTCAAGTTGTGCTTTTTCTTTGGATTTGTTTATAATTCTCAAATTGTATGTCTTTGGAGAGACACTATGAACTTACCAAAGTAGGTGGAGAGCAGTACTGCTGTAGAGATTGTAATTCAGGAAAAGTGTTGTAAACAGGGCCTGGACTAAAAGAACTGAGAATCAGAAAGTAGATTTTATTATCCCATTGACTATGAGCAGAGATTCTTGCACAGCTCTAAATTAAATATGAACGTCTTGACTTCTCTGAGGCCTTTGACACAGTTCCATACAACATATTAATCATTAAGTTCACATGGAATTTTTTTCCCCAGGACTTCTCTTCAGCCAAACAGCAGCTATTAAAATGTTCATCCTTGGCTGTCACCCTAAGTTTTTCTCTTTTAGTTCCTGACAAATTTCTCTTCTAATATAAGTCACTCTTTGCCCTTCTAATATATTCAAATTAAATCCTAGCTCCCTGTCTCAGCCTTTGGGTTTCCTCAAGGGTCACCATCCCACAAAATCTCAGGAAAACACTTGATATATTTGTCCCTCTTGTGGCTGCCATGTGTCAGAGAGGTATATATTTCTGTAAAGTTTAAAAGAAGAAAAAAACTTCATGCTGAGAGTTGGCTGCTGCCTAGACTGATGGTAAGTATGTGATAATAGAGTACCTAAGGCACTGCCAAGTACTAACTGGCTGACTTTGCTTAGCCAGTGGCAAAAAAAAACCCCAAAACAAACTCAGAAAATGTTCCCAGGGCACCAGTTTTCCAAGGCAGAAGAGGATATGTGATAATCTGTTGTGAGCAAGACTATAACTCCTTCCTGACTTAATTAAGGATTCAGAAGTCCTTCTGAGTTGAAAGATGTGGGGAAGAGGAAGGATTGAAGCTAGCTAATGTCCAAAGGAGGAGCACAGAGGGAAGTGAAGTCCTCAGGATCCATGGGAAAGAGCAGAATGGAAAGTGGATCATCTGCCAGGAGACTGTGAACATGTTACACCTTGTTTTCTGTACCATGGAGGTCACTTTGGAGCTAAGATGATAAATGTAGAGACATACATGACTTTTGTTTCATTGCTTGTTCATCAGCTTCTGTGAACTGCATAGTGTGAGAGGCTGAGCAAACGCCTGGGGTTCTGTGATAATACCCTGGCTCTTTGGCCAGTTTTAACCAACCAGTGAATTGAGCTTTCTGCACTCAATTGATGAATATTCAATTGCATTGAATATCATCCAATCCTGATGAAATGAAAGCCAGTTTTCCCCTCTCACAATTCATTTGTTCACCAAACATTTCTGTATAAGAATTTTCATCTTTTTAGTATTAAGTATTGATGATAATAGTATATTCTCCTCTGTCTGATTAAATTCAAACCTCCCTATTTGATATTAAAAGCTGCATGAAAAGGCACAAGGCAAAAAAAATCCCCAGATATGTTAGTATCTCTGTGAATATGTAATGGATGCTTACATATTTTCAGTATTGTCATATGCACCCTGTGCTTTGTGGCACCAGTGTATCCAATAAAAGGCATTTAAGGCCAGATTATGGGGATGTCAGAATACATACTTCCTACAGACAGACCATATTCTAATGAACACCTCCTTACATCTGGTAAAAAAGTTCTCAAAAATGCAGCTGGGGCTTAGGGTGATAAGGCTGATTCTGACTCTCAATGTGCTAAAGAAAATTGGCAGAGATTTCCAAACAAATGGTAGAGAGACTTGACAAAAACGAAAGCCTGTATATTGAGAGCTAAGAGACTCAATTCCTGTTGGTACCTCCATATTGGTAAATAAAGCAGAGCCTGATTTAGAGAGGCTAAAGGTCACAAGCCATGGAACCTGGATTTCTGTGGGGTAGTTTGGGAGGGCTTTCTCAGCTGCCTTTAAGTGGGTTTTTGAATTGAGTGGAAGGAGGTCATGACTTCTGTTTGGGGAGCAATCCTCGTTACTGCAGAGAGGTACAACGTAAGGATGGATTTTTTGTGACTGCAGGTGGTAGCACGGAAGAGGGTGGTAAGAAATACTCTTAACCTGGAGGAAGAGCTGTGACTTGTGGAGACAGCTGGAAGAAAACTAAGGGCTTCCTGATAGAAAAAAATAGGTCTGTGGGTTTGCACTTGAATGTGGGGCTGTGGCTGTTAGAGGGGTTTAAATAAAACAAGCTAGACTGATTAGATTATGAAACTAGGAGGCAGCGGATCTAATTTTTATTTCTAACTTGCTGTATGATTAGTGCCAACTCATCTAATTTCTCAGGGCATCAGTTTTTCCATCTGTGAAATGGGGATGATGTGACCATCATCAATAAATTGTACAATACAAGTACAATGTGATACCTACTCCCAGTGCCTTATGGACAGATTTTTATTTAGATACTTCACCACCTTTGAAATTACATTGAATAGGCGATTTGAAAGCTTTGTCATAAATCTAAACATCACTGTCACATTAAGAAGAATGAGGTGATCAGATGATGAACTGCATTAACAAAAGAAACATGTTTAAATGTGGTCTAAATGAGTTTGAACTGCAGTGGAAGGGATTTTTATTTTGGCATTCTGCCAAAATGTGAGGCATTCACATTTTTATACTCTTCATGGATTTTCTTTGAACGTAAACAACATATATATTATTGTTACAACTTTGCTGAAGTCAGTGACTCAAATACAATTTGACTATTATTGATGAACTGTGTAAATAAGATTTGTTGTAGAGGAAGTAATTTTGTGAATGTAAAATGGAATAAAAAGGAGAGCTGTATGAGGCATCCATCACAGAATGTATTTTTTGCCTTCTCACAATAAATAGGCCAAAGGAAATGCATTTATTTTGTAGAAGACTGTGCACTGATTTGAGGATAGTCTTTACACCAGTAATGGCTGTCACCATCCAGACTTCCCCAAAGTCTACCAACTTCATAATTTCAGGAGTTGAGTATGTCTTTCTGAGAAGGTAAAAGAAGCTTCAGAGAAGAAGTGTAGCTTAACCTTTTCCATATAAACTATTTGTGAGTTTTGTGGAAGAAAAGCTATGAGATTAATCCTAAAAGACTGAATTGCACTGAATTGCTACTTCAGTTTCAGTGCTGTAATATAAACCACACATTTTAATGTGTACATCGTGCTTGCAGCAGTATGATAATACAGAAGCAGAGCAATTACATCAGTAGAATGAACACATTTCTAATGGTATTTGTGTTATATGGATATATGGCTGTTGGCCTGTATGCTGATACTTTCATTGCTGCCATATACATGCAATCTACTTATGGTTAAGGTTGCCAGGCAAGTAATTACCAGAATGGAGTGCTAAGCAAGCAGTCCTGGTGTCAAAGAATCTGACCTTGTGAAGATAATGAGACAAGGAGAATTCAGAACAGATGAAAGCCAAGAGCACCTACTTTATCTACTGACAGCCAGAGAACACCTTCATGCTCAATCAGTTCCTGCTAATGAGACAAGATGGGGCAAGATGGTAAAACAGCAGTAACGGGCAAACTTTTTTTCAGCTTAATGATCTATAACTTAGTCAGATAAAATTGTCTTTTAAACCAGACAGTAACATAAGTATGAACAGAGAAAAACGAAGAATGTATTGAATACATTTTGGTTTTGTTTACATTATAATGGGGAATGATTAATGGGTGGGGAAATATGCCCTGTAGTGCGGCTGGGGGAAGCTTAATCCATTTAACTTATCAAAGGGAAGGCAAAAGGGCAATGCAATCACTCTGAGAGTCCACATCAGGAGAGGAGCACGGTAATGGAGGGCTTTTCAGCCTAGCTGGCAAACAGACACATCATATACTGTCTGGAAGATGAAACTAGAGGAATTCACCTGAGAAAAGGAAAGCCTTTATCCATGAGGGTAATTTCTTAAACAACATTGTGAAGGACTCCTTCTTCCTCAACTTAAAATTTTCATTTAATTTATTTTAAATTAGGATTGGATATTTTTTGAAAGGTATACATGTTTGTGGTTTTTGGTTTTGTTGTTTTTTTAAACATGTTTAACATGTTTAATGTAAGCACTTGGTGGTCCAGGGGTAACTCTGAAGGGATCTTAGAGAGGTAACTCAGATGTGAATGTTGCTTGTCAGTCTGCACCCAGCATCTTCAAATCTATTGGAAAGTTTAGAGGTATGCAAATTGCAAAAGGTTGAAAACTAATGGACTAGCTAAATTGACTCTTGGATTTGTATCAAGAATTAATGTAGGGGAATGTTCAAATCTCTCTTAAACAGAGTATCAGACTAAAAAATCATTCTGGTCCATTCTAATTTTGCAATCTATAAATAGGACTACTATTGTGGAGCCAGACCAAGATTAGGAAATTCTGGCATATGTTGTAGATTATCTCTTCCAGTCCATGTTAGCTAGGCAGCCTTACTAGATATTTGCAGGGTAGCTAGCTGATTTTCTATGTTATATTCCTGCGTTCTCCTTTCTTTGCCATTTTAAAGCTGCACAGGCATTACAAATTGTTCCTTATGCTTTCACAAAGTTGCAGCCTCATTCTTTCCATTCTCTGTTGTAAACCACTGCATTTATTCAGAAGATCATTAAAGTTCAACAAGACCTCTAAGATCATTGTATTCCACCATTAACCTAACACTGCCATGTCCACCAGTAAACCATGTCCCTAAGCACCACATCTGCATGTTTTTTAACAATTCCAGAGGTAGGGATTCCACCATTTCCCTGTGCAGCCTGTTCTAAAAGGTCAGATTCTCTAAAGCCTATTCTCTAAAGGCCACAGCTTGGTGAGAAGCTGGGGAGATAATGGACCCTGAAAAATAGTTCACTGTTCACTGAGTCTTACTTGGAACTTTGGATAAATTTATAATTAAGAAGGGTCTGTGGTAGGTTGATGGCAGAGGAAATATAAGCTCAATTCCTGAGTTGCTGTTTGAAATCCTTTTCCTCTATTATTTGTAGCAAAGAATTTAAGCCACCCAGCATGAACAAAAGCGCATGTAAAGCACAGATCAGTTTCTGAGGGGCATTTTCCTCCGGGAGCATAGAGAAGGACACTGTCCTCTTCTGTGGCTCCAGTGGCAGGAGGCTGAGAGGTTATAGAACCTCAGTTTTCCCAACCCCTTTTCACTTAAGGGTTGTCTTAATTCCAAATACAAAGGCCTTTCAGTGACTGATGATAAAGTTCAGACCCATCTCTTCACTTGGAGGAAAGGCCATGCCCTCCTCTCTGGAAGCTGCTGGACAGAAGTTCTTCTCTTTCTGTACTGGGGAAGAACTAAAGCAGAAATCCAGAAGCCAAGATCAAGAAGGAAAGGAGCAGTGGCACTAGGGAATCTTCAGAATCAGCTTATCTGGCCAGCTCAGAATTTCACCTTTCCTGATCAATGGTTGGACTTTCTTTAAATAAACCCACCACCTACTCTTGATTCAGAGTTTCAGAGCAACCACATCATTCTTGGGGACTTGAGTGGCTCTTATTTGATGCAAAAATCTAATGGTAGTTCCCAAATGCAAGCCGTTCCTGAAGCTTGAATAAGCTGCATCTCTTGTTGCAAATGCTTCCCTCCTTTTCTTATCCCCTCTTATAAGCAATGCAATACCTTGAAAAGTGAAGACCCCACAGAGATGGTGAGTGATGCTGATTAACTCACAGGCCTGTCAGATCATATTCCTAGCTCCTGTTTTGTTTTCTTTAGTCCTGCCCTACGCCTTGGTGGCTCATGATGGTGCCTGGTGGCCCTGTTCTGGCTGGTGCCCTGGTTTCCTGGCACTGGTGACTTAGTGGCCCCACAGGGCTTGGTGTTCAGGCTCACTGTGTGGGATAGCAATTGCAGAGCTCCCTGGTTTGTTCTCAGATCTTCACTGGAAGTCAACTTCTATCTCTGGACCCTTTCACCTCTGCTTTGCACAAAGAGTCCCATATGACAAGAGAGGAGATACTGAAAAGATTGGGAAGCAGTGTTTCTCTTCCAAACTTGTCAAAACTGAGGACTGCAACTCTTTGTGCCTAGAGCTATTCAATAAAATGTAAGGTTTTTATTTGTTTGTTTGTTTGTTTTAATTGGCCAGCTTAAAAGTAAAGTCGTGCAAGCTGGTGAGAGGTTTTCTTTTTCCCAGAAAAAGAGCTAATTTGTCTATTCACTTTGTTCTGCCCTGTTTTTCTGCTCTCTCTGGGGCTGTTCCAGATTCATCTGACACAGCAGCCCTGGGCACCACTGCCTCAGATCTTCAGAGTTTATTATTTAAATCTGGTAACAGTGAAAAGTGAGCTGTAAGGGCCATATTAGCATAGCTAGAAAAACAGACAAGTTTTTTGGTCTCACAAGCCTGTCTGCATGTGAGCAAACCAGACCCACAGCTGCACAGTGAGCATGGAGAAGGCCCATTGCTGACCCACACCTTGCTTTCCCCATCTCCAAAAATGAGATAATAAGACCTTTGCAGAGCACTGTGAAAGCTTGGTGTTAAGATGAACAAGAGCTAGGAAAAGGACATGGACTGAAAACCACTTCCATCTCCCTGACAACAGTAGCTCAGCTGACCAGAAAATCACCAGTTCACAGCAAGACTGTCGTATTCACCAAAGCTCTGCTGCAAACTGGCTGTATGTTAGGTGGTTTGGGATTTTATTCCAAAGGCATTCCAGGAGGGCTCTTAGCATTTTCCATTGCACCCACTTTCTTTAAGGTGAAAATAATTAAATAGCCCTTCAGTAATAGATCAAGTATGATTTCAGTGTAGATCAAGTATGGATTGTTCAGCAGCTTCAGCTCCTTCTGCTTTCCCACCCAGGGCATTGCTGAGAGTTTCCTGCTATTCCAGGGAATCACTGAGACTTTTCTGCTTTTCCCTCTCTTGTACCAGAGTCAGAGTACTGCAGCTGACAAGTCTGGGCCTTTTTTTCTAACCCAGCTCCTGCATGGTTGTCCTGTCCCCAGTGTGGCAAACATGATTGGATCAGACCTGCCCAGCCCTGACTTGTCCCATTCTGGTCCCATGTGAGAGCTGCCTTCACCACTGCTGCCCTATAAAATTTGTGAGATGAAGTCAAATGTGAATCTTGTTTAATTGTGGGGAAAAAAAAGAGTAAGTTGGTGTCTCCCTGTCCATCAGTTATTTTAAGGTTTTCCTCATCACATTTAAAAGCAGGGGGAAATGTGATTTAAGGAAGAGTGAGAAGTAATTTGCACACCCACTCAGACACACCAGAAAAAAATGTTTTCCTCAACTTTAACCTTATTTTTCTCAGTTGAAAGAGATTAAAAAAAAAAAAGGCAACAATGAAAGCATTTGGCACCCGTATGATTTTTATTGCAGCTGTCATTCTTTTGTTAGAAAAATCTCAAGCAAATGTAACTAAATGCTGAAAATGGGCCCTCTCCTGTTACTTCAAACTTCTTCTGAAATAATGACATCAAAGTTATATTTGGAGATACAGAATTATGACTTTTCTTATAACAGCTGAGCCACTTTTAGGAAACAATAATTCCAATGTTTGTGTAGAATTAAGCATAGAGATTTCAGGGGTTAGAGAAGGGTTCCTGTGTCTTTTAATTCCCCTGTGCTGTGGAAGACAAATTTGTCTTACTATTTCTTTCTTTTTAAATACTTAATGACCAATTTGCAGAAATAATCTGATATTTCACAGTCTTAAAAGCAACTGGAATGTACGTATGTGTGCATGAGTGCATATGTACACTGATATATAAAAATAAAATTTAAAACAACCTTTCTTCATCTTGACTTTAGATTGTAGTAAATATAAAGTAGATATAAAGAGAACAAGCTTGCAACATTGTCATGTTATTTTTGTGGCCTTTTTTTTTCCTTCCTGCTAATATCTCACTTTGTGTCTGAGTAGCAGCCAAATGAAACCTAATTGCTAAAAATAGAGAGCAACACACATTTCTTGAGTCAGTCAGGAGTCACTTGAGTGGCACAGGTAAGGTGGCACAGCAGGGCCATTTTCGACTGTCATTGGCACAAGAAGCCAATAATTTGTGGTGGTTTTTATGCATGTAGCTAACTTGATACTGAAGATTTTTAATGCAAACAGGTGCTTAGAACCAACACCTATTTTCTGCAAGTTGCAAAAGAAAATTGTTTCATCTCAAAGACAAAAGTAGTGTTTTTCAAAGAATTGGACTACACTGCAAATAGTTACTTATTCTCTTCATTGTGATATCATCACACATTTAATAGTGTATCTTTTTAAAAGCTGTCTTGAGCTCTACAAAATATATTATGTTAGGTCACTGTGACATACAGCTCCAAGATAATGCAGAGAGGGTGGCACGGCTGGCTCCTTCGTCCTGGCAGTGCTTGGAGGGACAAAGATGAGATCTGTGCACCTGATTCACAGAGCTGAGGTAACAAGGAGTCCCATGGGGGAGGGGAAGGGAAGCTGGTACCCAGGGATCTAGGAGTGGAATGAGATCCTCAGTCAGCAGCTTGGGCTGTTCCATCCCTCCCTGCACTGCTGGCCCTCACTACAACCTGCATTTTTCCATCACCAGGCAGCTTAAAGCCCCCAGGGTGTGAGCCTGATCTGGGGGAGAAGCAGGCTGGCAGCACACTGGGGCAGTCAGATGCACACACTGCAGGACGCCTGTCAGTCAGGGCCGTGGGGATGAGACACAGACGGAGGGAAATTCAGCCTCCTGACAGCTGATGCGGAGCTGACAGCTCTGCAACAGACACCAAAAGTAATTGTTAGGTGCAGCTTTGTGGAAGAAAATGATCTGAGGCTGAGTGAGGCACAAACTGTCACATGAGGACTAAGGACGGCAGCATCAGCTGTCCTGCTGTACAGATCCCTTCTGAAAACTTTACCTCAAATTCTATCTTTTATTTTTAAACCCACAGCAGATAGTATAAATTGGGAGGTAGGTTCCAGGCAAGCCTGAGTTCATCTGCTGGAGGTTGAATTGTAGCTGAAGGACTGTCAGCTGAAGCAGTGGGTAGAAAAAGCCTTGACAGCCCCAATTTTGTACCTGCTTAGAGAGACAGAACAACCTGTTTGTGTTGAGGGTGGTCCTGGGCAGTAGTGGGAAGGGAAAAACAACCCCCAGGCTTGAGAGATGTGGGAGAAATGTGAAAACCAGGGGAAGCTTCTATCTGCTGCTGTTTTACTAATAAAATGGAATGTGTGAATGTTCAATAACAGCAACAGTAGTATCATTACAGACAGGTGCAATTCAAATATAGTTTTCATTGAAGAACTTGAATTAGTATGTTGTTCTTTCTTCTTATCCAGTGACATCCTTTCGTATCACTTTGTGACACATTTCACCTTGGTCAGATGTTTTCAAACATATTGAATAAAATATTTCAATTTACATTAGCTGAGCAAATAATACAAGTCCATGATGCTTCCATGACCTCTAAAGGAATGGGCAACTAACCCACTTAAGGATCAATATTTTAAGCTGAATTTACTACCCAGTCAATATCTTCACATTTTTCTAAGTCCACATTTTCTAGAAGCAAATTTCTGAAGTTACACAAAAAAGAACTGAATTATGGTATTGAGTGTAAATTCCATGATTTGCCTACTGGCAGTTTAGATTTGGAATAACTGTTTTACTACCTCAGAACAGGAGGAGTGAGAAGATGACAAAATCTGTGTAGTGTAGTGTGATGATCTAACTTTAGATAATATTTAGGTCTGCAATTCTGGTCCAGGTAACTTGGCTGATGTGTATGTCTTTTGGATGTACTCAAATTGGGAATTTTGAATAAAAGCACAGAACATGTAACTTCTTCTTAGGAATCTGTTAAAACTTATGGGTATTGATCTATTGCAGTTTTGCTTAAAATAGAAGCATACATAAAGGCAATACTTACGTGCAAACAAAAAAAATTAGGGTTTTTCAAAGCAATAAATCTGAATTGAATTTCTAAATATCCATGGACAAAATGACATAATTTTCATAGAAGTCTCCCAAGTTTTCTGAATGTTTATCCTATCTCTAATCACTGAAAGAGTGGCTGCAGACTGTATTTATTTTATTTTCAAAATGTGATGAGACTAAGAAGTTTACAAGCAGAATAGCTATTTAGAATATCTTTCAAATTCAGCACATTTGTATGCTTCATACAAAATAAAGATTCCTCAGATCAGTAAGAGGGAAATAAAACAGGAGAAGGGGATGGCTTATGTTTTTGGTGAAGAACTAAAACTGAATTATGCTGTTCATTCTATAATTCTTGAGCTTATCACATCTTCCTGTATGTTGTCTGTCTTGATAGATAGATGAATGACAGGTGACATCTGCCTGCATCTGAACACAATGTTAAAACACACAGAGGCACTCGGGAAAGATCCATTGTCCCAGTGAGGTGCCAGCTCTAAAAAACCTAACCAAAAAAACAAAACAAAACAAAACAAACAAACAAACAAACAGACCCCCAAAAACCACAAAAAACCCAAACAAACCAACACAAACCCTGGGGCTAAAACCAAAGTTTGTGTTTTAGGTTTTTTTTTCCTGTCTTTGTGTGTATGTATTGTTTTTGTTTTGGTTTTTCGTTTGTTTGTTTTGTTTTGTTTTCATGTTTGGGTTTTTTTTACTGAAATATCTAAATATCTTAAATTGTAGAAATCATGTATCTGTATAAAGCAATTTTTGAAATGTTTTGCCTGATGATTAGATATTCTGGAATGACTGGATTCATTGCCAAAGATTTAGCACAGTCTTTTTTACATCTATTGTTTTAAGTGTTTCTCACCACTGTTTTATCTGAAGCTCATTGTCATTGATTTATTTCCCTTACCACTTTTCTCCCCTAAAAAATTGTAACTGTTTTATGCTTTATCTCCTGCACTTCAGCCTTACACATTCTTTCTCTCTTGCTTCATTATTTTCCATGGCATTTACTTTCTGTCTTCTGCTTTGACCATGTTCTCAAAGCAAAAAAAAAAAAAAAAATCCAACCAACCAAAATTACTCAAACCCAACACCTTTTCACAGAATCACAGAACCGTTGGGGTTGGAAGGCACCTCTGGAGATCTTCTCATCCAAACCCCCTGCCCAGGCAGGGTCACCCAGAGCAGGTGACACAGGAGCGTGTCTAGGTGGGTTTGGAATGACCTCCCTGGGCAGCCTGTTCAGGGCTCTGCCACCCTCAATGTAAGGAAGTTCTTCCTCATGCTGAGGTGAAACTGCTTGTGGTTTTGTTTATGGCCATTGCTCCTTGTCCTGTCACTGGGTACCACTGAAAAGAATCTAACTCCATCCACTTTCATTCATCAGAAATCTCCATGTGCTCAATGGAAGTAGCTATGGCATTATTGTTCTGGAATGGTGATAGGATGGCTGCTAGGGAATGATCTTATTCAATTACTTAATCTTGTATCATCCCAAGATTTTCAAGACCAAGATCTATGCTGCCAAATGTGTGAAATTGAATGGATGCATTTTCTACACAGAATAAACTGTCTCTTTACTTGTCCATTTGGAGTCCTATGACATTAACAGAACTTGCATTATTAAATTATTATAGATGCCAGACTCATAATTAAATGATTATCATGGACTAGAGGAAGGGAGACAATGACATGCACCCTCTTCTTTTAGCCCTATTTTCTATGATTATGCAACCTGTGCAAATCTGGTAGAACATCATTAAGGCTAGAGAAGAAAACATAAGGTTTCTATGCTAAATGTTAATTGTTGATCTGGTTGCAAGATATCTTTGAAAATAAAGTCAAAGTATCAGGAATGTGGGAAAGAGCACCTGAAGGTCATCTAGTCCAACCACCTGCTTCTCAACACATTTTTCACGAAGTAAAAAAAAATGGTTAGTTGCTGTTTCCCTGGTGACCCAGGCAAATATATATATAAAAACCACAACTAGATAGTTACTAATTATTTAGATCAATCTTTTCTAGTTATGAGGCAAACTTTAATTATAACATACTTCCAATACACCTGGACAGGCATCAAGCAGATTGAGAGAATTTCTTCAGATTTTGAAGGCATTCAAAGGTTCAAATGAATACTAAAGTTAAAAGTAGATAAATATTGCCTCATTTGCAAAAAATATTCACCCCTTTCGTCCCTCATGATAAGATGGTGATCTGATTTTCACCTGCACAACCATATTTGATATTCAGGAATATTCATCAAATTTTTCTTCAATTATTTTTTGCTCTGTGGTTGATTCGCATCACCTGGTGCTGCAAACACTCTTTTTTGCCGGACTGAAAACCAAAGCTAGGAAAGCACAGCATTCCAAAGAAAACTTAATGTCACATGGTACAGGCAGTTAATGAAGCTAGGGATTCTGAGATAGGACTGCACCACACAATATTTGGTTAACTACCTAAGACTTCCAAGAACCTCTTGAGCTCTTTAGAACATCTTTACTATGCCCGAAGACAGAAAAGTTTGACAGTTACCTAACCCAAACCCAAAGGTTTGCTGCTCTGTAGGTTGCATGTGATGGAGCTTTTAAAGATGTCTTAACACTCCCTTATAGGGCTAATTTAAATTGAAAACTGATAGAAAAAAGCCCTAATGCTAATTTTTAGATAGATGTCCCAAAGAATTTTACAGTAACTCTCCCAACGTCTTTGGCTCCAAAGAGTAAAGACTCTTATGGATGTTGACAGAGTTGCTTAGCTTTCTACAGAATAATCCAGTGACTTAAACCTCACATATGCTCAATGAAAGCAGAACAACCTCAGTAATGGGCCTAAATTGACCTGAAGCAATTCTGAAAGTTTCCAGTTACCTAATAGTTCTTTTTTGTTTTAATCATGAAAAAAAATCCATGTACTGTGGTTTCTTGAAAAAGGACTCCTGATTGAGGTATTAAAAGTCAGTAATAATTCATAGTGAACTTGAAAAAAATCTGTAGAGGTTTTGTTTTACAAATTCTTCATAACATTAATTTCACATCCTGTTCTTTAAAACGTGTTCGCTTTTGTGGTGATAATTATTGAGGATGTGAGTGAATCAGAGTCTGAATCATTTAAGACCTCTACATCCATGAATAATATTCACTAGTGACTATTTCTCAGGTCCATATTTATTCAGTAATTCCAACAATGAAGTCTTGTTGCGTTACAAGAAAATAAGCATTAAAGCAAACAGCTTGTTCTGTATTGAGATGATTAGGGGAGGAATCCAACAAAGACTAGACTTCTGTCAGTCCAGTTAGGAGTTTATTATCCAAAGCTGTTGTGATAACAGTGTTATTTCAGTGGATACAGGCTGTTCAAGTTTCTTGGGATTTTAAGGTGAATTCGGGTCATTCATTACTTTTGTTGGCACTATAAAACTGTAGCATTAGAAAGGAGTGGAAAGAGATAAGTATGCTACAAATAGTACAAATAAATATGGAAGAGATCACTTTAATCCCCTAATTCTTCCTGTATGAAAATGTGTCTGCCTTCTTGATAGGAGCACAAAAATAAGATGGAAGAAAAGACCACCAAATTTCCTTTTCCAGCCATACTGTGTACACTTATGCACGTAGGACATCCTCTGAAGCCCTCAAGCTTTCACACTCTGTAGGTGCTCTTGGTTCTTCGAATGGTGGAGTTCAACACCATCAGTGCCAACAGCAGAAACTGGGGACTTGCCTAATAAACTATTTCTTGTAGAATGTATTTTAAAATCACTGTAATATATACTGTGAACAACCCCAATTTATATGTGGAAGAAGCTGTGTTGAAGTTTGTGGTTCAGTTGCAATTGTAGTAGATCTTCTCAGCACCTTTGCATTGATTATAGCTGAACATTTTTCTTCACCTTGAGTGCATTCCTATTCTTTTTATTCTCAAAGGAGCTGAAGGAATGCAAAAACGCCAGCTATGCCCCCAGGTTTTCCAAACTAATAGTAGGATTTTCCTATTTCCAATTTATTTCCCTCAGAGGAAATTTTTCATTTTGCCATGAAAAATGTAGAAAATTCATTTCCTGTTACATATTCTGAACAGACTAATCTTGCCTGTTCATTGCATTAATTGCTCTGTTTTGTTAATACCTTTATAGTTAGTCTACTTTTAATTATAGAATGAAACCTGTTTATTCCTTTTCCTCTGTTAGAGGAAAAACTATTGTAGAGGCCTTACACACTGTATTCTCTGTATCAGGAAGAGTTCTGGTGGTTGTCTTACTGCCTTGGGTGTTTGTGGTGAGTGAAAAGTTGCAGGACCTAACTCACTGGAAATTTCATTAAAGGGGAGGAAAGCTAAGCTACTGTCTGGAGCAATGTTAGAAGAACATCTCTGGTTTGAAGTCTCATCAAGCATCCTCAGATATACAAATGGTCCAATGTGAGTCGTATGAGGAATGGAACTGAGTTGTGCTATAAAAGATTTGAATTGCAGTTAGTTCTTGCTTTTCAAAACTGGAAATCAACTTGAACATTTTAAGTAGTTTTTCAGGGTTTGAGGTTTAGTACCATCAGTACTAAAGTTTTACTTAAAAATCTTGGAATGATCATCCTAGTTATTCCTGCTTAAATCTGCAAGCTCAAAACATCTTGCCCTTTTGGGGCATATATAATGTTCTCATTATCAGATTGTGATGTCCAATGATAGATTTAGAAAAGATACTTAAAAAAAAAGTGAAGAATCTGTTCAAGTAGACAGGAAATAGATGGATACTTACAAAAACATTAGAACATAATCCTACAATGTCCTGAAATCCTTTCTGTCCTGAGCTGTTTTAAATGAATATCCTTTCTAGAGGGGAATACTCTTCTATCTGTAGGATCTGATATGCAAACTGTTTGAGACCTTAATTCTACCATTATATCTCCTGTCTTCAGAATCTATCTTCTAAAGGTCCAAAATCAAAACAAGGTGTTGAAGTGAGGTGAGATGAGATGAGATGAGATGAGATGAGATGAGATGAGATGAGATATGAGGGGATGCAGCCAGTCACCCTCAGGTAATTATCAGGGGACACACTTTGGGTGCTCAGATCTCTTCTATTCCATGTGCACACAGCCTGGCAGATGACACAAACACTCAGCCCTGCACTTACTATTAAACACCTTTCAACAAACACAGGCAAAACCACTCTACCATAGTAACACTAACTCCCACTTCCAGTGGATGACTCTTGCAGTCATGGGGAGGGTGTGGGGAGAGGCTCATCCTCCTCTGCCCATCTCTGCTGTCAGGACAGCTCCATGTCTCTCACGGGTGCTGGTGCAGGCTGCATTGCAGCACAGCTGGGAGTCCTGCTGCCCACTGAGCCTATCTAACTGCACAGCAAAGGCTGACTGACACCCTTTAAGGCAAATGTAGAAAGTTTGCTGTAAAACCTGACATAGTTCCTGACGTTGATGGATATGAATAGTGAGAAATGTCAGTGCAAGATGAAAAGCTACTGGTGAAAGAGCATCCTCTGAACATATTCCCGTGATGCCACTGCAAACTTCAGCAGCCTTGATTTTCTTGACACAGAAGCTGGTAACCAGCGGTCTAGATGTAACTTCAGTTACATTATTTTCAAACAGCTGAAAATAGCTGATTTGTGCATTTTCACTCCTAATGTGGAATAAGGTTGTTTTTCTGCTGTTGGATACATGGAATATAATACATGTACGTGCACAAGTTCAGGCATGTATGTGAGTCTGATTTTGACAATTATGCATATGGAAACAGGGCATACTGCAAAGCAGCATTCTCTAGCATCATCTCACTTTTACCTAGCCAATAATCCAAAGATTGCTAAGAATGCAGAAAGACACCAATTTAAACAGGTACAGATTTTAATTATTTCCTCAAAATATTAGATTTCCTCTACAGAACTATACTCCCTGACACTGAGAGTTAAAGGACTGTGTTAGTCCCTAGGTTCTGTCTTGGCTGATAAATTGTTATTTGTTTGCATAGAAGTTGATTGCATTTATGCTTTTCAAAAATACCTAGACATTGGCTTCTGACTTTTTACAAACATCTCTGATTCATTAAAAAAGTTTACAAAGACAAGAAATTTAAGCAATCCTACCTAAGAATATTTAAAATTTTGTTTTTTAAATCACTTATTCTTAGTGATGTTTTTAAGGAAGAGATTTTAAGCCACTATTTTAAAATAGTTATTACTCTTCTTGGGTAGATTTCTAAAGGTAAGAACATGACTTCACATAAAAAAAAGATATGAAAAATAGCCCTCAGAAGACATTTGGAAATTTTTACAAAGCTTTCCCTGTAAATGCGGTTGCTACATCTGTTCCTTACATCCATCAGTTTGTACAACAGAACAAGTTTTAACAAATGTTGAAGATATGTAGCACTTACCACATTGCAGGTCATTCATTAAATGAAAAGCTTTTACCTTAAAATTGCCCTCTTCATGCTGTAGGTATAGTGAAAAGCTAAAGCCAACAGAGGTATTTTATTTGAATATTAATAAGGAATATTTCTTTGCTGCTCAAGGTCTCATGTAATGCCTAATAAGGGGTGAGAATAAACATTACTGGCAGTCATGATATTTCCTCTCTCACCCTTTCTGTGGTACTGAAACATTATTTATAACTGAATTATTGAAACAAAAATATTAGATTTATAGTTATTTGTAAATTACCTGGTTCATCTTGGGTGAAATACTTTGGGACTGTTGTCTAAGCTTGTTAAAAAGACAGTTTCTAACATACAATGAAGATAAAGACAATTCTATAAGATATTTCACAGAAAGCTTAAATTTGGTGCACTGAATATTCTCCTCAGGAAGCTGAAAGTAACTAAAGCTTCTCAAGGACTTTTTTGTTTGGTTGGTTTGTTTGTTTTTAGGTTATGTTGGCATATTTAGTGTCCCTGGGCTAAGAAAAATTCTGTTTCCGTTGCCTCTTGTAACTTCTGTTTGATCTGGGCTTGACTAAGTGCCTTTTAAGCATGGCAGAAGCAATAGGATTATGTGCAAGTCCATCACCAGAGCGAAGTCAAAGTCGTGTATTTCACTCAGTCACAGAGTGGCTGAGGTTGAAATGGACCTCTGGAGATCATGTAGCCCAACCTCCTACTCAGTCAAGTCACTCAGAACAGGTTTCTCAAGAAGTGTCCAGTTGAATTTTGAGTAGCTCCAAGGGTTAAGACCCCATAGCTTCTCTGGGCAGCTTGTGGAAAAAGGTAAAAACTAAAAATTATGTAGAAGAAAAATTTCCTGCATTTCTGTTTGTACCCACTGCCTCTTGTCCTGGATGGATATGAATAGTGAGAATAGTGAGAATAGTGAGAATATGAATAGTGGTTTCACTGGAAACCACTGGAAAGAGCTTGGGTCCATCTTTTTCATTCCCTTCCACCAGGTATTTATGCACATTGATAAAATACTCCCAAGGCTTCACAATATGAAACTATTTTAAAATAGTGGCACAGCTTTTTCTCCATACATCAGATGTTCTGGTCCTTGAATAATCTTTGTGGCCCTTCCTCAGACTCTTGTGCAGGGGAGCCCAAATCTAATCCCAGCACTTAAGATGTGTCTAACCAGAGCTGACATGAGGGAAAGGATCTCCTCCCTCTACCTGCTGGCAATGTTTTTTCCTAATGGAGAGCCATTCATCCTAGTTATGTGTAATCTGAAAATTTGCTGAAGGTACCCTCTGTCTTGTTGTCCAGGCTATTAATGAAGATGCCACCTTCCTAGGACTGAGGGGAGGCTGACTGACTTGTAGTTCCCCAGATCCTTCTTCTTGCCCTTCTAGAAGACAGGAGCAACCTCCAGTCTGCAGGACCTTCCCTGAACACCTTGACCTTTCAGAGAAAATTGAAAGTGGTCTTGCAATGACATCATCCACCTCCCTCAGAACTTGTGGGTGCATCCTGCCAGATCCCCTGCAAATTCCACTTTGTTTAAATATTCCCTGACCTGACTCTTCCCTACCAAGAGTAATTCTGCCTTGCTCCTGACTTCCCTCAGGAGTCTGGGGCTCCAGAAGGCTGATCTTACTGGTAAAAGGGTGAGACAAAGAGGCATTCAGTACCTTGGCCTGCTCCCTCTCCTTTGTCACCAGGTCCCCTGCCCCACTCAGCAACAAACCCACATTTTCCCCAGTCTTTCTTTTGCTCTTTCTGTACTCATAGAAACATTTCCTGTTGTCATTCACATCCCTCAGCAGATTTAACTCCAATCACAGAGTTAAAAAATGGATGGCTTTCCAAACCCCATCACATGCTCAGACAGTGCCCCAATACTTCTGCATATCTTGACCCTACTTCAACCTCATGTTTCCTTTTTGAGCCTGATTTTAATCAGGAACTCCTTGCTCAACCATGCAGATCTTTTGCCACCATTATTTGACTGCCCAATCATGGGAATAATAATGGGGATAATTTCCAAACCTGTAGGTGGTGGTCCCCCCAAAATCACCAAGTACTCCTGCACCTCTCTTCTCTCCAGAGCTTTATCCCATGGGATTATCCAAGCAGTTCCCTGAACAGGTCCTAGGCTGCTCTCTTGAGGTCCAGGGCTAGGAATTCTATTTGTGTTGCTTCCTCCCCTCAGGATCCTGAACTGTAGAGAGCTTTTTGGATAATTGGTTAGCTGAGAAAGGCCATTTTGATGTGATAAGGATAAGGATATGGCATGACTGAGTAGGAGGTTGGGCTACATGATCTCCAGAGGTCCATTTCAACCTCAGCCACTCTGTGACTGAGTGAAATACACGACTTTGACTTTGCTCTGGTGATGGACTTGCACATAATCCTATTGCTTCTGCCATGTGATGGATAAGGATAGGAGAAACAAGCTAGGGATTATGTAACCAGTGTCCAATCACTGACAAAGGTCATAGTGACCTTCGCTGAAATGGGAAGACGGGGGAGAAAATCGCTTGCCAGAAAATGTAGATATCCTAGGTAGAGAAGCTAGAAGAATGCAAACATAGAAACAAAATAATTATTAGAGCATAGAAGTAGGTGTGGTTGATCTAAGTGTGCTTTAACCAATAATGAGCTCAGCTTTTGAAATATGTATAAGCTTCATTAACACCAATATAAATATGTGTGAGCTTTCAATAAACTTTGGGATTTGCCATCCACGCATATGGTGTGTCGCATTTCTTCCGCCGTTCACGACACTGAACTCCAGCATTCTGTGATAGCTGCCACCAAAGATGTTCCAACCTTCACATGCCAAACAAGGTCTCTCTTGTTTGTAAGCGTAAGGTGCAACAGAGCAAGTCCCCTTGTTGGCTCTGTGATTACCTGTTTTAGGAAATTATTATCAATACCTTTCAGAAACCTCCTGGATATCTTGTGCACTGCTGTGCTGGCCTTTCAACAGAAAATGGGATATCTAGGAAGACCAGGGCCTGTGATTGTGAGGATTATTCTTTCAAGGAATGACCATCCTATGCTTTCTAACAGTGAGGTTGCATGGTCTCTCCTTTTTAGGTCAAGGCATGTCTACAAAATATTCTGGGTTCAAGACAGTGTATTTGTTTTTGCCAAACATACCATGCATGTCCCTCTTTGTATCTGGGATAATAAAGTTCTTGTTGTATAAAGAAATGTAACTTTTGGAAAGATACACAGAAATATTTCCAGCATATGTGGCTGGCTTTCATAACCAAGCCATCAGTGCTCTGAAGCTAATCTAGAATATTCTGGTCCATAAAGTCAAGGAGTGAAGGACAAAACTTATCTCTGATTTTGAATTTCCATTTGATATCTCTCATGTCTTTATTGGAATGCCTCTTCTGGACAACATCATACACCTCTGCTCAAACCTTGTCCTTTGCTAAGCAAAAGAATTTTATAAGAATTTACCTAAATTGCCTTCATTTAGTTTCAAACTCTTTTTTTTTTTCTTGGAGAGCTTCCATCCCCTCAATGAAACAGGATGAGAGAAGGTATGGACTGTCTCTTGTTTTGTGTTGCTATTTTCTTGGAGTAGTTCATGAGTCCTTTAATCTGCAGGATCAAACCTGCATTTCTGATGCCCACCACCCCAGCCAAGGCCAATTCCTGGGACAGAGTGTTTGGGTCACACCACTTTTTCCAGCAAGTGTGGCAGTGCAGCCAATACTCTCAGGACAGGATGTGCTCAACCCTGCCACCTCTTGCTGGGGTTCAGCACCACTCTGGCTTGCATTTCAGTCTAAATTTTTTACATTTCTGTAAATGCAAAGCAAAGCCTATATGTCTCTGATAACATGCAGTGAGGGGCTTTTTGAGGACATCTTTTTAAAATACTATTTTAGATTTTTTTTTCATTGTGTTGTGCTGTAAGTGATTTCACTGCCTACCTTACAGCAATATTATGTGGCCTTATGATTTCTCTTGCAGCAGGTTAAATATCTTTGTGAAATTTATTTGTAATTCTTAGCTGCCTATTTATTTTGATTTAATGAGTATTTTGAAATAAGATTAATTCAGAGAGACATTTTATGTGAATAATTTTTTCAGAGGATTAAATTTGTATTTTCTTTTTTTTTCTCTAAAATGTTCTGAAGTTTAAACTGCCATTAAATTTAATTAAAATATGCCAGTAGTGTGACTGGTATTTTTAAAGACACAGAAATTCAGAAAAAAAATCTATCTGTCCTCAGTAGTTAATGGTCAAATAGAAATAATCTCATTGATTCTGAAGTAACTAAATTAGAGCCTTTGGATTTTGTGTGCCCTCTATTCAGATTCAATTATCTGTAATTTAAACACTGTTTTTAATTCTCACTGTGTTGATCCCATGGCTTAAAAGCACATGCTAATAAAATACAAAAATGGGAGATTATGCATCCTTTAATATTTCTATTGATGCATTGAATGGGGTCACTTTTGAGCTGGGTCACTTTTGATGCAGTTCTGATTTCTGGAGCTGCAGTACTAGGTTTTGACCACTGTGTGTCAGACACTGAATAATCTTTTGACATTTTTTACCTTTTTGTTTCACCCCTTTCCCTCTGCAGCACAGTGTTTAAAAGAAAAAAGTTGTGGCAGATCTTCCTAGCTCTGCTTTAACCACAAAAAATATCTTGATCGTTTGATAGATTAAATTCCATCTCTCAGACAGAAAGAGAACAAATTTGGGCTTGCTAAAAAGCTTTACAGCACACACTACAAGTGCCTTGCTATATTTGTTACTGGTGGCACACCATTGCAGAAAGTTGTATTTTACAGATAGGAATTTGTGTGGGTAGCTAAACTCCTGTTCATGATGCCTCTGTTACATGCTGTTTGCTCTTCCTCAAAAACAGAGGGTACACGTCACCCTAAATTACTTCTCAGTTTTTTTCTGGGGTTTATTATCTGGGGCTGTGAGATGAGGATACCCCCATGGCTGTCTCTGTTATGTGCTGAGGGTGTGTCTGTCGGCGCCAGACAGCCTTGGTGAGAGCTTTCTTGGTGGAGACACAATTTAAACAAAGCAGAAACTTCTTAGTTAGCACGTTCACTTTCCTGTTCCTTTGACCTTTAAACTATTGCAAATACACACATGAAATACACATATTCAAATACACATATGAAACATTGACACACAGGCCTGACCTCATGGTGCTGTTGTTGCTGCCTTGGTGAATCCATGGCCAGAGACATACCTCAGGCAAGAGCTTGGTATCAGTGAGATAATATTTATTTGTTTATTTATTATTATTGTTATTATCATCATTATTAATAATAGTTATTGTTGTTTTAAAGGACACAGTTGAGGCAGCCACCACTACAGCCAAACAGGGCTGCTACTGAAGTCTACTTCAGCTTCTCTAATGCTTTTCATTGTAAGTCTCTGGCTTTCAGCTCATCATATCTGCTGAATTTACACACCTTTCTTGCTCTCTTGGTACTTTCCCTTAATGTGTCTGCATGATAAAAAGAGGGGTCTCTCACAGTGGATTGCAGAAGAAATAGAAAGGCAGAAAAAACATGGAAGAATTGGTAAGGACTGAAAATCTGAGCTAACCTGCAGCAAAGAGATGCCAATGACTGTGGCTGGAAGCAAAGGGAGGGAGAATCTCAAGTGACACAGGGCAGAATAGGGGCTACAGGGGTAGGGGACCTAATTGTTAGATGTGTCTGCAGTGGATAAAAAATCCTCAGCTTTGTTTCAACTTGTCCAGAAGAAAAAAGTACAGTTCTGTGCAATAAAGCTTAACTGCAGGGAAATACCTAAATCAACATTGGCTTTGAAACCTCACTTCAGTCATTAATGGATGTTTAGAAGTCTTGGTAATGGCCACTTAATGTTTTTTTTGTAAGATCACTTCAGGAATTTGGAGAACTAGGTGGTGTAGGGGGATAGAATATAAGAAAATAAAGATAGTGTAGAAAGTAATCTTACCCCTAAGGAGTTGCAGCTGGGCCAATTATCAAAGATTAGGAATAGGCCTGACTTTAACAGGCCACAGCTGTAACCAGTGAGAAGAAGAGTGCTATAAAAGAGTGGGGTGGCTGGTTGGGAAGGGAATGGGAGTCAGTTGGTTGCTTTGTGAAGAAGAAAGAGATAGTGCTTGGAGGAGCTGCCCTTGAGAAACATCAAGGAGGTATGAAACTTTTGCAACAAGGAGACAACAGTATGGAACCCCTGCAATAAGGTGACAACAATGTGCAATCTCTATTTTTGCTATAGAGCTAAGGTGCTATGCTCCCAGAGTTAGGCATGTGGTTTTTTTTTTTTTTTTCTAATTTTCTCTGCTACATGATGTTGTAAAGTGCTAAACATTTTTTGGAAAACCACTTGAAGGGCAATCAGCTAAACTGGACCCAAATGTCTCTGTGTCTCAGCTTCCTTTCCTGCTGCAAAGTGTCCTTGCTCTCATCTCTCAGGCATACTAGAGAGATAAATTCATAATGACTGTGGATTAGTTGCTGTGAAATGACATAATCACAGAAAATTCCAAGAGGTAATGAATAACTTCATACTTGATATAACATTGATCTGTGATGCTGCAAATAAAGTCTGAGCCATCCCTTGAAAAGAGGCACATAGAAAGGTGGACTAAAAGTTTGCACATCAGCTGTTTTGCACATCAAATGAGCCTGGGATATGATTCTATGGCCATATCACATTGGGTACTCTGCCACACAATAGAGTATTTCACCTCACATTGCTTATAGACAAAAGGATTTGATAAAATTTGGACAGACAGGGGTTTTTTTTCTCTCATTTTCTAATTTATCTTAAAGTTTTCTTATGACATTATTTTTAATCTCACAGCCCAACTGTGAAAAGGCAGCTCCTGCTTTCCTAAGAACAGAGTGTTGGTCAATTCACTGTCCACTGAGAACAAATGTTTCTGACAATGCTCTCCTCAGTAGTGATTGTTCTTATTTTTTCCTTCATCTATCAAGCACTAGATAAATTGCTTTTAGAAATGCAGCTTTCAATTTTAAGCTGGTTTATGCAGCACTTTCATCACAATTCAGTCCTTTGTAATCGGATCATTTATAAAATTGCCCAAGGAGGAACATTGTTTCCAAGAAGTATGAGTAAGATGCCATTATGAGGATCTAATAACAAAACCAAGAGCTTCCACTCAAAAAGGAATAGTCTGACCTGGCCTGGGAACACTGTAGTAAATAGATAAAATTAATCTATTGAGTTTTAGGCTTCAAGGTAGTAGGAGAGGACAGAGCGCAATGCTGGACTGCAGGTCTGTCTCCCTAGTGAGAAGAGTTTTCCATATTGCCTGCTGCTCACATGGAGGCTCAATGTGCTTACTTCATTCAGGTGATTTTGTGGCTGTCAGCTCTATAAGACAGTTTGTATTTTGTCTTGATATTCTTTGTAAAAGATTCCTGCACAGTGAAAGGCAGACTTCAAAATCCCCTGTGCAGCCTCCGTGAGGAGACTGACCCTCTGTTGCAAGCACTATCTAGCTTTTTCCTCTTCAAGAAAAAGAGGGAAGCTGAGGCAAAATGTAAACCTTACAATGAACAAAATAGTTAACTGAAAATTTAATTAGACATGAATTTAATTAGATATGAATACCTTAATGGTGAAAGCCTTGCCTACTAGCACGTCTTCTGACATGGGTGGTGCTGCAGCTCATGTCTCTGGTTGTAACAGGTACAAACAAGAAGTCCAAAGGCAGAAGCAGATTACAGAGACTTTTAATATCTGAGAATGAATTGAAATGCTTGATGCCACAGGATCCAGTGTGTTTTCAGAATGGGCTATAGAGATAATAATAGGAAACTTGCATTTTGCTCCTGATTGTATTGAGCAGGGCTCAGAATTATGCACATGCAGGTGGCTTTTGGCTTGAGTCTGCAACCTGCTGGATCCCACTCTGTGGTGTTTGAGTTTGTGAGGGTCCCCAGGATGAGGTGAGAGATGAGAATCTGACTCCATGTTCTCACAAGGCTCATTTATTATGATATGATATTATAGAATGCTATACTAAAACTATATTAAAGAAAGAGAAAGATACAGACAGAAAGCTTAACAAGAATGATAATGGAAAACTCATGAGTGACTCCTCAGAGTCTGACACAGCTGCCTGATGGTGATTTGTCATTAATTAAAAACAATTCACGCATTTGGATAAACACTCTCCAGACCACATTCCAGAGCAGCAAACACAGGACAAGCTGAGGCTTCCCATCTTCCCAGGAGAAGAAATCCTGGCAAAGGGATTTTTCAGAAAATATGACAGTGACACCACTGAGCTTTATTTATCTCAAGATTTTGGTGGTCTGAAAAAGGCAATTCAGACCACTGTCCAGAGGGTGGCACACTTAAACAGGTGGTAGAGAGAATCTCCTTCCCTTGCTCCTCCATCCCGTAAATGTCACATCTGGCTAGAGGTTCTCCTGCTCTCTGCAGGTTTGTCTGGGTCTGCAAACAGAGGTAGTAGCTCTTGGGAGACAGGAAGACAAATAGTTGAAACAGTGAGCACAATAAGCTCTAATCAATTTAGACAGGACACTGCTGGTCTCTGTGGACTATTTTGAAGAGATCTCAAAGGAGAGCTTAAAAAGGCAGCTTTATTGCCTGGAGGCTTGACAGAAGTTAACACTTCTCCTTGAAAAGCGCAAGTCAAAATGGATGAAAATTGCTACATCTAAAGCACGGATGAGTTTGGGGGATGAATCACCAGGAAAAAACTTTACAAACTGTTTTGCAAGAGGACAAGCCTAGAGAGCTCCCTACTGGTCTTTAAGTACCTATGAAGATGTTTTTTCAGTATTGCAGTAATTGTGAAAACCAAGACAATGGTGTTGAGCCAGTTATACATTTTGCTTTGTTATAGAAGCCACATAAATCTCTGATACTGAGGTACTGTGGAATGCCAAAATCTCCTCCAGAAAAGCAAAAAAAAAGTAGTTAGCATCAGGTCAATTAAAATATGTTTGGATGTTGTTTTTTAAAAAAAATTTAAATTTTTTGTGATGTAAATAAAACCAAGAAATTAACTTGGGAATAAAATTATTTTACTTTAAACCCCATATAAATCAGATCTTGGAGCAGTTTCAAGATTGGCACTCTTTCTGAGATCAGAAAATTTATAAAATTATCTCAGCTTCAGTTTTGACCTTTCAATATTTTAGAAAAAAAAAAATTGTCTTAACAGCCTCTCAATTATCTCTGCTCACCCTTAGCAGCCAGGCTGATTTTAGTTCTCCTAGTAAGTCTTGCAGTTGAAGGTGAGACACTATTAAGCTGCAGGCAGATGTGCATTGTGGCTCACAAGAGCTTTCATTAATATGAAGCTCCAACATAGGGAGACCACAAAATGCATCCTTCCAGTATCCATAATAGAATCCCCTGCTGAGCAAAGGTAACATGCAGAAAAACCAGTGTTTGTTATGGGGCACAATCAGCCAGACAGACCAGACAAAAAGGGCTTATCTTGCAGTAAATTAATTTGAACAGAAAACTATTTTGGATTGTAATCTAATCAAGTGTTTGAGACAGTTCTGTTTGGAAAGGGCAGATGATTTTCACTTTGAATTGCTTCATTGCAAAATCTCTGCCAAATTATCTCACTGGCAAGATGGAGCCACCTGGCATTTTTGAATGGCTGCTGGGAGTGGCTGCATGCCAAAAATTTGCCAGACTGCGGCGGTTAGTTTTAAAGAACTTGGCCTGTGCTGTTCTTTCTCTGTGCAATGTCCTCAGGTCCCTCGGTCCAGGCAGATTCCTGCACACTTATCAGGAAGGATGTGGAGCTTTTGGAGTTAGAGAGGATGCTCTTGCATCTGCAGTTTTGGTCACCATGATGTAACATGGCAGATTTCTGGTGTTCCCAGGAATCTCCTTTCCTTTTGCCTTCAATCATCTGCTGGGAAGTAGTTGTTGAAAGGCAAAGGTTGTGCATAGCTGCCTTTCAGTTTTGTGGAGTAATTAAACTTCTGGAAATGAGAAGGTTGCTATGCTGAGTGGCCACAATGGGAGGCACAGGCATTCTTGGCTCTATATCCATTGTGAACATCCACAATGAAGAGGCTCCTGCACCACTGATTAGGAGTGACCTTTGTTACAAGACATTTTTTCCCTAGAAAATATGTAGGTTTGATAAAGCTCCCACATGCTGAATAATGACCCAAAGCCAAGCACCAATTAATAATCTAGTTTATAAATGGAGAAGAAAACAGAATCTGCCTTTTAGCCTTTGAATAGCAAGCCTGTTTTAAACAGCTTGACTGTCATCTCTTTAAATTCACCTAGCAGATCTGTGGGCTTTAGCTCATTGCCTCTGTGGATCTCTGCACTCTCGGGCAAGTTTTCCAGGACCTTGGTGTAAAAGAAGCTTAGGCCTGCTATTTGTGTATTACTGAAACTTCTTTCAAAACTGCTGTGACAAGTAGAACAGAACCATTATAAAGCAAGAATTTTGGGAAATGTGCCTTTGGAACTTTTTAGGAAGGAGGAGGAGAGACCATCTGTTTTGCTTGTCACAATTCTTGTTTGTTTAAGATGTGAATTGCCAGAAATGTGGAAAGATTGGGTACAACGACAAGTGATAGAGTAATTTTCACACTGGACTTATGGGAAGCATGTGTTGTCCATCTGTGTGATTCTCATTTTATGCAAATTTAGGAAATATAGTCTTATGTCTAATTGTCCAAAGGTAGTTCTGAGCATGGAAATAGAGGAAAGATACCACGCCATATCGTCAGTAGGCCTTCCTTTGGCTCCATAACACGCCAGTGCAGAATGCTGCTTGTTTGAAGCTACAAATCATAATAAACATTTATATTTAGAATCCCATAAAATAATGTTTCAGGGTCTGCAAAACACTTCAGACCCATGCTTGGGTTTTCCTGGAAGCGGGACAGGATGCCACCGTTTTCCTGACCTTCTTAAGCAGGTGTTAGCAACCTGCCCTGAGTCACGTCCTGATGCCTGCTGGATCCTGGTGCTGGGGGAATACCAGGAGAGGCTGGTGAGGGTCTGCGGGCTGAAAAGCACATAGCTGTTTGTGGTTAAAGCTTAAACAAGGCATATCTGAGCTGCTGGGAAGGAGCTTTAATTTAAGGTTTGTTTTGGGGGAGGAAAGTGTTTATTTGCCTTCTTAAAAAAGAAATCACACTCCATGGAGGGTGATGGAAGTATTACCTGGAGCATATTGCATTTTTCAGAGCTCGTGAAAATGATACTTCCCCTTATCTACCCTAAGCAGTTTCATTGAATAGATCCCAAAAGATACACTTTTCCCCCCTCTTTTTTCCTTTTTATCATTTCATGGTTTGTCTACAAACTGCAAATGATTCTGTATTTATTTTTGCTCAGTGTGACATCTGGAAGTGTGACTAGAAAGAGTTCTTAATTCTATCATTGAAGTGCAAGCATTCCCAATATAAAATACACTTTTTTGAGAGTGTTCAGTTAAGGATTGCTTCAGTGCTTGATCTTGTAGAAAGACAAAAGAGATCCACATGCAGTGAATATGAGATTCAGCTTGGAATTTCTATTGGAAGTTCCCATGAGATATTTTCCTTTGTTGGTGATTCTTCAATTGGTACAATGCCAGCAGTACCCAAGATGTAGGTTTGTGTCTTGTTGCTTACTGAACCCTCTTTAGACAGACACCTTGGTTCTACATACAGGCTTTTAGGATTTTTTAACTGTCTATTGTTGACCTTTGGATGATTTCAAGGTGAGTCCCATTTGTGATTTTAAAAATATTCTATTTGTAATATGGTGTATCATTAAATCAGAAAAAAACAACCATGCAAGAAGAAATATCTTTGTAATAAATGGCAATATAGTGATGGTAATTTGTAAACACATTGATTCTTACTCCTTGCAATCTGCCTGGATTTTGGGGAGAGCTCTGTGGTATTTGTGAGCAGAATGGAAATCTTGTTTATAATGCCTGTGGGTCAGTTCTGTGATATCTGATGTCAGAAAGGCTGTCAATGAATATAGGAAAGACAGTGTAGCAGGACTCCAGGTTTTGGCTGGGTCAAGAATACTGCTATATATAATAAATCTCAGATTCCTTTAGGAATATGAAGCAAGGTATATAGTGTAGGAGAAACTGACTTACTAAAGGGAAGATTGGGACCATGACAATGAAAGAAAATGAGGGATAAAGGAGAGCCTTAGCTTGCTGTGGGTCTCACATGGTGAAGGGACAGAAACTAGAGAAATTAGGTCTTGTGTGTCCAGCAGGACAAGAAAGAGAAGCAGGGAAAATATAGAAATCCATATTACATTTACTGAGATAGAAATCCTTATTTCATAGAGCAGTTCATTATTCAGAGAGGACTCTGAGAGAAGGGGAATGGAATATGGTTTTTTATCCAGCAGGATTATTTAGTAAGTAGGTTTGCCGGTTTTCAGGTGAGAGAGGCTGGGGAAATGTTTCAAGTCTCTTTTGGGGGCAATATCAAGCTCCTGGTTTTGGTGGAGGTGGGAATCAAAGATGAAGGAGGACAAAAAGAAAGGAAAAAGTTAAGGTGACTGAAGAGAGATGCTCCTGTGCAACTCAACATGAATGGACTCCAAAGTGAGGACCTGCAGCCTTGTGAAACACAATCTTTTTTTTTTTTTTCTGTGTGCCTGTTTGTCTCAAAAGCTGAACTCTGTGTCAGCCTTCCACTGAAATGTGCCTTACCTTGAGGAGAGACTGCTCCAGACTTAATTGTCTTAGGAAATTGGAAGCTCTTTTTCTTTTTTTTTTCTGTTTTAGAGTACTTATTAAATGCATCTCCATGATGGATGAGTACAATAAAGCTTATAAAATCCTTATATATGTGTACTTTGAGCTATAAGTAGTAAGATATCTGAATACGGTACAACTGTCTGGTTAAAAATTTTAAATTGAATAATCAAGTGTATTTTACTTGTGGCTGCCCAACAGAAGCTGCTCCATAATTAAGGTTTTTCTCTTGTCAGTGTATGCAAAATGCATTTAGAAAAACACTTAAATGTAATTTTATAGATTCTAGGTTTGAAGAGAAATTTATATCTTTAAGACAAACACAGCAGCCAATTTGCAACAAGCAATAATTTATTCATCTTTTGATACTGGAAACTTGGTGTCTGAAGGAGTGAACTGCAATACTAGCTCTGCTTCCTCTTTCTTTGGATTATGTAAGGATATGTTTTAACTCTAGCTGATTTGCTGAAACCTCTGTGTTTTCTTTTGATGCTTTCATCAAGCATTACCTTATTCACGCAAAACAAGGAACTCAGGAGATTTGAATAAACAACTTGTAGCTGTCCATGTTTTCTGCTAGTATGTTTTAATCAAACAGTGTTGAGCTACATGTTGCTATGTTACTGCTTTGTCTTTGTCTTTGCTTGCCTTCAACAGAAATAATTTTTCCCAAGGCTGCACCCTGCTCCTGCCACACTGCAGTGTGCTACATAGATGTGTCCTGTAAGCAAGTTAGCTGAAGTATCTCTGGGTTGTAAGCTGATTTAAGGAAGCAAGAAAGAAGAGGTACACCTCCTCTCTTCCACACCCAAAATATTGTGGAATCTGCAACAACTTCAGAAATTCTTGCATGTTGCTGGAGGTGGTTTTAGTTTTCACACCAGAAGTAATTTAATTTCAGCACTTAAAGCCCAAAAAGCTCCAACATATTGCTAGCGTGCAAAAATTCCATGTGTGCTAAAAAACAACAGCATATGGTTGGGTGGGGTGTGACCAAAATGAACATAGTTATCACATTGTGAACTTTCTTTTTACAGACTTGATTAAATAAGGAAGAGGGGGGCAAAAAAGGGGCATCTAGGACGAGAACCTGGAATCCTCTTAGAGCCTGTCCTTTCAAGTGCTGTGTAGTGAATGGGAAGGTTCATCTTGCATATAAACTGGTTTAAAATAGGAGACTGACATTTCACCCGAACATGAACATGGAGACAAAGGAAAGGTGGAAAGAAGGCAGTATGTCTATGGGGTGAATTGTTAGGGGAGAGTGGTAGGACATGCAGGCCAGAGGAGAACATCAGCCCTCCCTGTTTGCTCTTAGAAATTAGGTAGATTTGGATTTTTTGG
The DNA here is from genome assembly GCF_023055355.1 of Agelaius tricolor. Taxonomy (NCBI): domain Eukaryota; kingdom Metazoa; phylum Chordata; class Aves; order Passeriformes; family Icteridae; genus Agelaius; species Agelaius tricolor. The sequence continues at coordinate 60,252,144 of NW_027269262.1, read as the reverse complement.
TTTGAATTGGGTAGAACAAGTTTTTAGAGAGTTTATTTGCTAGGACTACATGTTTTAGGATGTTTAAACCTTACCATCAGTTCTCAGCAAAATTGTTTGCTGAGGTAATTGTAGAAATAAATAAGTAATGTCTGATTGTGACTGTATGTACATCTACAGTCTTTTTCTTTTTTTTTTTTTTTTTGACTCAGTTGAGTGTTAGAGACCTTATTAGATTCCCATATAGGAATATCTAAAAATTGTGCAAATCAAAATCAGAAATATTTCTGGAAACTTGGGTCCAGATACTTGACTTACCCTTCCGAATCCCTGGTGGCAAGGTTGAAACCCTTTAAGACAGTAGAATCAAAAAGCTCAGGTGACTAATATATTAATATGCAGTTGTTTTGTGTGATTTTGTGGCTGCACCTAAAACCCCTCCACTGAGTGTATCTCTCTTGAGTCATTGTTAGTGTAGGATGCCTGCCTAGTTTACTTTGCTCTTTTCTGCCTTTTCTCTGCCCTTCTGGGTGTAAATATATCAACAGAAGCTGAATCCTTATTTTCTGGCACATCACATACTGTTCTAGCTGGTTTTCAGGTGTGAATAAGATGGCAGCCCACCTTTGCCAGGTAGTGGCCCTTTGCAGGTTGTTTTGCTGTCCAGTGCTTGGCTCTCTGCACAACCAGCACTGTTGTCCTCTGGCTGGCCGGGGAAGATGCTCTCAATTCATATTCCCAGTCAAATGATGTAATTTCTGCTGCAGAGGCCAAACACCATCACTGGGCCAAGTAAGCTATACAATGAAAAATGTATCTTTATTTTCTGCATGCATGTCAGATGGTTAAAAGTTAAAAGCAGTCCTAGTTTGGCTCTGTTGTTGAATAATTGGTGATTTCTGTGAACTCTGTAATCTACTCTGGTTTCTAATGGTGAATTTTTTCATGCTTTTTGTTGTTCCCTTTGTCTTCTCAAGTGAATGATCATCTTTGAGCAGCCTTAAAAATTAGAGCTTGGCCCAATTTTCTTTATGTTCTTGCAAATGACAAAATAACAATTAATGTAAAAGTCTATTCTTCCAATTTGAAAGCTAAGAACAGAAAATTACTTTGGATGACTTTGCAACTTTGGAAAGCGTTTGATTTTGGCCCAGAAAGGCCATTGCTTATGTTACTTTCTCTCAGCCAACAAAATTATCTTTTTTCAGAAAAAAGCCCAGGTTATTCTGTGGAACAATAGGGTCTGTCAACATGTGACAAGGCTTCCATATCTGGAGGGGAGGATCCAGTTGATGCAACAAAATGTCAATCAGGATGTGGAGCCGCAGAAAGTTAACTCATGCGTATTCCAGGGTTGTCCAGATCAGATGAAGAAAGTGCCAAAAGAGCTCACCCATCATAACCAGCTGAGAGATGAGCTGTGTATGAAAGACAGGACAGCTTGAAGGGCCCTGAATGGTGATCTCAGGAGATGCATCCCTCAAGGGACAGAGACATGCTTCATGTCCTTGTACAGTCACTTGAAGCAACTTGACGTGAAAATACTAAATAAAACATACAGAACCCCCAAGAGGGCATTTCACCGAAGAGCCCAAATGGGAATTAGCCAGCCTTTTAGCAGGTGTAGATCCCTGCCTGGAAGTGGCATCATGGATGTCTCCTGAGTCTTCCCAGTAAGCCAGTAATGGATCTGCAGCTTGCCAGATAGTCTGTCATAGGCTGTCAGCCACGGCTGGGAGGAGGGACGGCAGCTTCTTTTGTTCCCATGTCAAGCATGCAGAGAAGGGACTCCTAAGTAGATAATTCAAGGGGAAACAGCTGCTGAGTTCTCAATTCTCCATGACTCTCTAATTTTGCTTTCTTCTCTTAATGTATTTGCCTGCTGCTGGATGAATGTTGTGTGCTGACAGTCCAACAAATAAAGAAATGCTGTCAACTTCCTTGAAAAACTACTGTGAAGTGTAGCTATTTTGACGCTTATGGGAGAACAAGTTGAAAGGCTTTCTTGAATATGTGGGGCCATGGAAGGATAATTTTAAACTCCTGTAAAAAGGGCATGCTCACTTCACTTCCCTAGTCCTGTTTTTTAAAGCCTAGTTCTGTTTTTTAAAATGCAGTATTCCAAACTCTTCTGGTTTTGTGATTGTGAAGGAATTTTTTTCCTCTTTTAAAAAGCCTCAGCACTTGACGTCACTTGAATATATGAATATGTAATATTTCACTTAAAGAAATGTTTGAATTGTGGCTTGAAAACGCAAATCCTGTAGACAAAAAAAAAAAAAAGGCAGACTGCTGGTAAACAACCCTTCCCACCTGATTAATGTCACTTAACTTCTAGGCTCATATCAGGCTTCTCACTAGTAGGTTTCGGATATTTTTGTTGAGAGTACTTGGGTGTTTGTATCACTTATCAAACTTCAAAAGTCGTGAACTCCAGTAAGAAAAACTCGTCTTGGACATTTTGTCTCTGTGAGAAACTGACTGACTTAGCCAGGGCTGTGTAAACATAACCCCCTCTTATCTTCTCCTGCACCATTGCTTCAATCCTGCCTCTGAGTGTGTAAAATTTGCGATTTGCAATTGCTCTGAGCCTGGCTAGCCTTGGCGCTGGGGTGTTTCTGGGGTTCTCTTTTAGGGTTTTCTGGCGTGTTTCTTGGTGTCTTTACCTGCGTGCCGTGTCCGCTGGCTGTTTTTGGGGTGCCCCCGCGCGGTTTCGCTGCCGCGGGCGGGCGGCGCCGCGGGTGCGGTTGCGCGCGGCGCTCAGCAGGTGGCGCCATTGCACCGGGCAGCGCCGGTCCGGCTACCGGGATGCGGGAATATCCTACCCCGGGAATATCCCATACCGGGAATATCCCACCCGGGAACATCCCACCGCGGGGATATCCCACTCTAGGAATATCCCACCGCGGGAATATCCCACCCCGGGAACATCCCACACTAGGAATATCCCACCCCGGGGATATCCCACCCCGAGAATGTCCCACCCCGAGAATGTCCCACCCCGGGAATATCCCACACTAGGAATATCCCACCGCGGGGATATCCCACCCCGGGAATATCCCACTGGGAATATCCCACCCTGAGCTTGCTCCCTGGAACGTGGGCCGTGTCTGAGCACCGCGTGCCTGGCTGTGGGACGGCCTGTCAGAAACTTCTCACAGGACTAAAGGTGCTTCTTGCATCCCCCTACACACCTGTCACAAAGGTGAGGACGGGCACAGCCTTAGCTGGTTTATTTATGTGTGTATGCTTCAGAGGAGTGAAGGTTGACTGCCAAGGAATATGTTCGTGTTGTCAAAAGGCTTTCTGGTTTGCCCCTTCTGACAGGCTGCAGGACAGGAGCCTCTGTTCCAGTGTTTCAGCTTGAATCAAGAATGATGTTATGACCTAAGCACCACAGGGTGGTCTCAGAGCACACAAAATTGTTTTCCTTAGCATAAGATCAGGAAATCCATATGCAAGAAGCACAGAAGAAAGTCACACTCCAAACACGTCTGCTACAACTCTTACAGCCCTCAGAGCCCAAGCTAAGTCTTGAGTCTTGACTGAGGAAACATCCCCTAAAGCTTTCAGTGTGGATACTCTTGTCTCCAACAGTTTCACTGCACGGATCCACTCCTTTCAGGCTGTTATAAATGTTAATTTTCACAGAGCCTAAACTCACTGTAGTGTCAGCTGATGCAGATAGTGGCCCATAGGGAAAAATGAACACCTCCAGTTGTGATACCTGCCTTTGCATCAGGTAGGTGATGTGGATAAACCCCATAGTGATGAAAGGCTCTGGTTTCCATACACACGGAGGCAGTGTGGGCATCTTGCTGACTGCACCACTTGTAATTTGCACTACTGGTTGTTCAGAGAAGAGATTCAGGAAATAAATTCTGTTTTTTCTTTGTTGTTTCACTTTTATGGCACGGTCTCAGGCTTCCCACAGACTCAGGCAGGTGTTTCTGTGTGAGTTATGCTGAGTTATGCCAGTTTTGAAGGCTTTTTTCACCCCCACCTTAAGCTTGTTACCATTCCTCACCTTAAGTTTATTACCATTCCTCTTTTAAATCCAAAGCAAAAGATGTGGAGACACATTGAGAAATTTGTTCTCATCTGCACTCCTTTGAAAAAAGCCCTCAAAGATCTAGAAAATGGTGGTGCTTTCATTCTACAAGTTGGCATCACTTACTAACACTGATATTTTTTTTGTTATAATCAACCCTCAAATATGATATTTCTGGAAATGAAAGTTTTAGTTGCTGGGTAGAAGAGAGTTAATAATCCTGAATTTATTTAAAGGTTATGTTTTCTATATTCATGTAAAATTATACTCAGTGGTGCACAGGGATGAGTGGTAAAATCTGTGAAGCCTCCAACAACTTGGTGAGTGGGCATCCAACACCTCCTTGCTAGAACATATTCCCGGATCATTGCAAAATACATTTAAGGTAATTTGCAAAGTCTAAAATCCTGGAAGCAGGAACTACCAAATTTGGGCTTCCTGTATTACTTTCACTCTTCCTGAGCTGTCTGCTGCAGTCATGGCTGGGGAAAGGATTTAATGTGATTTTTCTGTGACTGTGCTGCCAGTTCTGCAAGAAGGATGCAGTGATGTTTCCCAGAAAACTGTGATTCCAGCCTACCCCAACTTCTTCAGCTGTCTGACTGCTTTACTGTAGCTCTTAATCCTTCAGTTGAGGATCTTTGGGTGAAACGTCGTTGTGCTTTTATGGAAAAATTGAAATAAGCAGTAAACCAAAAATTTCCATAAGAATTCCCCAGGACTGCTCATGTGCTGAAAAGCAATCATGTTCATAGAACATTTGAATTTAACATTGTTTTTATTCTGTGAACAAGATTTTCATTTGAAACAACATTGAATGAAATTTTATCAAATGATAGTTTCATTTAACTATTATTCTTCTTTCCTATCTAGATATTTTGAAGGACTGCAGAAAACCTGGAAAGGAGTCCTGTGTTAAAAATTTTACTTAAATAGTTGTGTTCCTTTATTTAACTGGGTATCTTATCAAGGTGGCTTTGAATTGCTGGAAAAATGAGTGAAAAATAAAGTCATTTTTCAAAATGCTTTGCTTTTAGCGAATATTAGTTGCCAATGAAATGTTACCCTCTGAACCTAATTTGTAATAGTTAAGGATATGTGGCAAAGAGCTTGTTTTAAAAAAATGGTTTTTATGTTTTATTCTTAAAGATGGATTGAAGGAAATATGTTGAAGGCAAGTTGTGCCAGCACTGCTTAACCTGCTAGTATCTTGGAGATTATTTTTGCTGGCTTTGTGGGCCTTTTCAGTGTGATCCTTGAAAATGCTAATTAATTTCAGGATTGCTGTGTGTGTGATATGCTTTGACATACACAGCAAATTAATAATAATATAATAATCTTTCTAAAAGAATTTTGAGAGCAATTTATAGTTCATGCCAGATGTCAGTTGACTGAGTAATTTAACACACTTGTGTAACTGAAAAGTAATAGCTTTTGCGAGCCTGCCATGCTGCTTATGGATATGAATGACAAAATTTATGGGTTTTTAGCTATGTGCATAATCCCAAAACATTCCCTCCCTCTTGCAGGGAATAAGCAGTACCAGAAGTGAATGTGTTTTAATCATCTGAAACACATATCCCAAATGCCATTTTATTTGTTCAAACCAGGAAAAGACATAATTCCTCTAAAGGAAGTGCTGTGAATGCAAGACCAAGAAAATTGCTCTTGTCCTATCAGTAGCTGCAGAGACCACATCTCCATAAAAGTCGTTAAAGCAGCAAAGACAGCACTGTCAGCTTAGAAATTGTGCTAGAAGATACACTAAGCCTCTGGCCCTGGAATATAAAGTGCTCTTCCTATGTTTGTGCCCAGTGTAATGCCCCTGAATCTTGCAGGTTTTAGATGTAGATGTGACCCAGGGGTTTAGGGGAAGCATCAGGATCCACTTTTCCAGACTTGAGCTGCCTGCAAACCATTCACCCTGAGATGGAGCTCCTCTAGAGCAGATAGAGAGAGACAGGCAGCCCTGGGAGAGGCTCTTCCCCAAAAGGTAGGTGGATGGATTGCTTCGTGTGGGGAACCAAATCTAAGTAAGATTATTATCTCTGTCCTTTCATGCTAATGATGAAAAACTACAGAACTGAGTGGAGGATGTTCCCTTTACCACCCCAGAAAAAGACACTTTCACGTTCATCCTGCAAGTCATGGCACTAAGCATTTCTAATTTTTCCCAAATTTACAAAAAGTGCCATACGTATTTGTTTTTCTTTTGATGTCTAAAGATTTTTAGTTTTTTTCATATATGTGTATCTTTGTAGATTTTGATATATAGTTGGAGAATTTCTAGCATTTTCTTATTTCTCACACTTCAGATTAGCAGCTAATCTTTTATGTCACATTCTTGAAATTCTGTTTAGTCTTAATTTCAAGAAAAGAATTTCTTGCAAGAACTCCCTGTTTTGCTCCAGGACTTGAGAGACACAGCAAGAAATAGGACAAAGAAGCCCCTGGAGAGTCTCCCAGGGGCGGACCCAAGGGTGGGTTACCAGGGCAACTGTTCTCCTATTGGATGTACCTGCTAGATATACTAATTAATTAGACTTATAAAAATTGTGAAGATCTCATGCCATGTGTGAACATAGTTATATTTGTGCACCTGCAAGCTTTCATTAAATAACTGCTCTTTATATCACCACTTTTAATATTTTTGGAAAGTCTTTCTTTCAATTCTAGGCAACAGTTTCACCATTTAGAGCAAAACACCTCCCTCAGACCTGGGCTCTTCGTAAAATGTTTTAGAAACTCATGTCCACAGTGCTGCATTTTGATGTTCATCCTAGGATATTGGAGTGTCAAAACACTCCTGTCTCTTCATTCTGCTGCCAACTCCATCTCCATTACCCCTATTTTTGTCTCTGAGAAAGGATAAGCCATGCAAGGACCCATTCAGGTTAACAATTGTGGGGCTTATTAAGTTAAATCAAATGGGATAACCACTTTGGAGTGTAAGGAAAGGAGCTGCAAGCCTGGTTCCTGCCTGCCTGCTATCAGTTTCCTACAGCTGAGACTCTGTGATCTCAGCTCCAATAGAAACTGAGTGTGCTGGGTTAAATATTGGGGTTTGTTTTCTTTTTTTTGTTTGTGTTTTTTTCTTTGTTTGTTGGCTTGTTTGTTTTAAGGGTCTTTATGCTTCTCCTGTTGTCTTAAAAGTAGCAACTATCTTACCCCGATAATATTATAACCAGGAATTTCCCATGCATGCATTTAGATGCCCAAATACATCTTTGAATCAGAGGTCAACAGGCATAAGCCAGGTGAGGTGAGAGGAGGAGGATTGGAAAAGGATTGGTTTAATCAAAAAGGGATGGGCAGTTGGTGAACAGTACAAGACCACATCATGTGCTTCATTTGGCCTCCTGCACTGAAATCCCACTGATCTAGAAGATCTGCTACTCATATGCAGAAGAAAGAGGGTGCATACCATCAATGGCATCTCCAAAAAAAAGGTACAAGGATACTGAATGAACTGGGTTGTGATTGCTACACACCATAATTTTTTCAGCTCCTCACAACTTTGATAACTATCAGTTTTTTCATCTAAAGATAGCAGTCAAGAAGCTGTTGAGAGTAACCCACATATGCAGTGCCTAGCAGGGAGGGACCTTGGCTTTGAAGGACCTTCCACAGCTAAGATAAAAAAAAGAGAGTTACAGCGTATGCTGAAGTTGTTTTATGAGTAATTTTTCACTTTTTCATTGGGAGTGTTTGACAGGGTTATCCTATTGACAGATAGGAAACTGCAGGACTCTCAGGGAGTGAGTTAGGAAGCAGTTTTTGTCACCAGTAACCAGCTAGGAGCTGATGCTCTTTAGGGAATCCCTGTCCATACATGCTCCATAAGCTGAGCACAAACAAAACCTGGACTCATTTTCCCATGCTCAAAAGCACAGGGTCGATACTGGGAGAGTGAGGGTAACATTGTAAGTGCTGCTCAGACTTTATTGGCTTGTGCACCAGCTGATCTCAGCACCTTGGCAGCACACAGCCTGCCTTGCTTTTCCTCCTCATATAACTGTGCTCCAGAGAAGCCAAGTAAGCCCTGTGCATAAGCACTGTAGCTCTGAAGTGCCTATACACCTATTTGTTTTCACCATGTCCCATAGGCAGATTTGTGTGGTTTTGTGTGAGATTAGCTGGATGTTGCAGCTGTAATTGCTGCTAGTAAAGTCCAGGGTAAGGAAGCAAAAAGATATCCACAGATGCTTAATTCATCTGCCCAGTAAGATGCTCAGGGTCCAAGGCACACTCATGGGGAGCCCCCAGGTTTCTCTGTGTCCCCAGAGGTCTGGGCTAAACCGCGGTCCCTGGGCAGTACAAAGGTGATGGCCAATGGGTAACAGGGGGGAGTGGCTGAGGGATGTAACAACCAGGGAAGGAGCCAGTGGGGTCCCAACAGCCCCAGAGGGAAGCCTCTTGTGCCTCTCCAACCCAGGGAATGCCTCCCAGGGTCCCCATAGCTAGATAGCTTAGGCTACAGGACTAGCTAATGCTCTGCCTCTGTTACCTTCATCTGAGGTTTCCCATTTGAGTTTGCCAGTAAATCTGAAGAAAATCTCTGAGAAAAATATTTTCTCTGATTTTGATTGAAAGTTCCAAATCCAGTTCACAGGATTTCATCCAGGCTTCTCTCATGAAAATAAGAGAGGAATATTGCTTTTCTGTCTTTTTGAAACCAAAATGAAGCATGAGTAGACTGATGTGCTACAGGCTAAGCTTTGTTTAGCTCACTTTGCTCCAAACAACCATTATCCTGTTTACATCTTCCTGTAGATTTGATTGAATTCAGGTGAGATGCATACAATACACCAATGCAAACTTTCTTCTGCATAACAACAACAATTTAAAAACAATCTGCATTCCTTGTAGCAGTAACTATGTTCACTTAAATTATAATGTTGCAGAATTCTTGTTAGACAATACATGATTAATAGTTTTGATAACAGGCTCAAAAATCTGCTCAATATAAGTCATGCCTTCTACATTATTCTGACTGGAACCATGTGCTGTGGTTCTAAGAAGTAATTTGCTTATTTATTTTAACAGCCCATTTAATGAAACTTTAATGAAGAGCAGTCCTTATGGCAATCTTGGGCTTCGTGTGTGTGGGAGGAATATTGGATCAACGTCATCTGTAGCATTTTTAGCTTGGGATTTTTATTGGTGTGTTAGTAGAATGTCTGTGTTTGCCATCTACTTTTGTGGCACTGCCACAAACTAAATGCAGTTTCTCAAGAAACAAGGACTTGCCAAATGTTGTCCTCTTCACAAGAGTCTACACAAGTAGCTACAACATCAGACTAACATAGCTGCAATGGCTTGGGGGATTTTTTCCCTTCTGAGAGGAGGAAGGCTCTGTTGGGTTGGAGAAGACTTTAGCAGCAAGTCTGCAGGAGTAAGATGCTCTCTTGGGTGTGTGTATGTCTGTATGGTGGCTCACTCCCCCTGCTACACCCTCTCCAGTAATGTATGAGAAGTCAATTTTTTTCTCCTCTGATCTGAAACAAGGATGAATTTGGAAATCTTAGCACTTTATTTTTTTTAAACTTTCCTTCTGGCCAGCCCTCCTTTATTAAATTAACAAATGTATACCAAATGGGGAGCCCTAAAGTTGGCTAGGGATGTCCTTAAGATCACCACTGCCATTATAACGCTAAAAAATCTTGAAAAAAAGAGGATAAATCCCTTTTGTATAGCTCTGTAAGCAGCTCTGCTTGCTGGTTAGATTTACATATCAATGCATTTCGATCTTTTTTCCTTCTGAGCGCTTCTGAATTAAGCCTGTTCTTAAGGGCATTTGTTAAACCACGAGCACTTAGGAGCTTGCAGATATTTTCTGGGCCATTTTGAAGTGTGACCAGTTATCAAGCTTTGTACTAAAGTCCTATGTGTGTTTTCGGCGTAATGGTGTTTTTTTTTCCCATCCTCATAGGCAGTGTCCTGTTGCTTATTTCTTCCCTGTGTTTTTGTCCTTGTGTGAGTTCAGCTTGTTGTGGTAGTGTTTACTGAAATGTAGGAAGAAAACCTCTGGGTTTCGCTCAAGCCCTGCACATTATGAATTGGCCCTCAAGAAGGGAGATTCCCATTGCAGCTCCAGCACTGACAGAGCAGTGGAAGAGAGGGGGTGCATGGCTAGGGGAGTCGATGGACAAAGTGGAAATGCCCTCATCCTCTGTTAGGAAGAGAACAATCCTGAGCCCTGTGCTGGAGCACACCAGGGATCACTGGGCTGGGCATCAGACTGTGAGGCTTGGTGGATGGTCCCCCTCCTTCCTGCACTGTTCTTGGACTGGACTCTCTCCACAGTTCTTCTGCAGAAGGACTTGGACACAGAATTTACCCCATTCTTGAATTTAAGACACACGGTTTTTGCAGAAAAGAAAGCAAAGTGATGGAGGGTGTTATAGGAAAATCTGTTTACTTATGGAAACTTGTCTGACTGAGCCTTGGGGAAAAAGGAGGACACCTCACATCAGCAAGCACCGTTTTCCACCTTGTACACACACAGACACACACACACACAAAACCCAACAAAAACCATATGCATGCTCATAGTTTTGGAACTGGTAACCACTTGTTACCAGTTCCAATAACTACTCACAACACAATCCATGGTTAGGAGACCACAGTGTCAAACTGGAAGGCACTGTGTGTTGCTATGAGTATAATGGCTTGCCTAGAAGAACAAGTCAAGTTTTCCCAAAAAAATCATTGATGTAGGGTCTCAAATTTGATTTTCTGAAGTTGAGGGCTTCAGAAAATGAGGGTCTTCAAAGCCATATTAAGCCTTGACTATCAAAAACATGAAGTCAACTTCTGCATTCTATTATTACTACTACTATTAGCAGTAAAAACAGAAACGTGAAACAATATAAGAGCAGTACTGCATTATGAGTAGATACTAAATGTAATTGTTTATTAAATAATGTTTATTAATATTACTTTAAATTATTAAACTGATTTGAGAAGTCACTTACCACTAAGAATATCCATGAGTATTTTTTCAAATGCTTTTGTGAACTGATTCAGTAAAAAAGGAAATTGATTAGAACTTAAACACCATAGATGTCTTCAGGCTTTAGTAAGTTAAATATAGTGGAAGCACTTTTACTTTGGTGAAAGGAGCAATAGAAGAAAACTTAGAATTAAGTGTTTTGAAAGATTTTTTCTTTTCTTCTACAAATTCTATATTTTAAAGCTTTGCACTTCTCTAGGTCCCTTTGTTTTAGTAGATGTGTTATAAAGGTGTGTGTCTATATAAATATATATGCACAAACACATCTATCTATCTATCTAATCTATCTATCTATCTATCCATCCTCCTATGTATACTACATGCACATGATGTCCAAATGTAACACCTGGGAACAAATAAGCATATATCCTGCCAACATGATGCTATAGCTTGAAGAGCTGGGCCCTGATAGGAAAATTTGGCTATATAATAGTACTTCCCAATAGGATGCTTGACCAGGTTTTTAGTTTCCCCTTTCTGAACCACTTTCAGACAGACTAATAATGAAAAAAGGGAAAAAGTCATAGACTAAGAAGTTTATGGCAATGCTAAAGTGAACTGGCAGAGTTCTTCACATGAATTTCCAGATTTTCTCATAATGCCTATTTAATACCCAAGGCTGTTCTTAGAAGTTTATTAGCAGCTCTGATTCTTATGGAGCTCCTAAGATATCTGCCCATATAAAATTTAGAAAATGTGTCACTTTGGACTATTGCCCATATATTAGACTGTGCCAATAAAGTAGTCCCTACTGCTTCTACTTTGCTAAAAACACAATTGTATCACATAAGTAATAGAGTGCAGCAGAGAGAATCACATGAATTATTCCTGAAAATGTAATGTTTGTAACATTTCTCCCCTGTCCTGCCAGGGCTTGACCTGCAAAAATACGTTTTTCACTTCAAATAAGAGAGCTTCCCTAATGACCAATTCTGTGGTGGTCACAGCTTTTCTACACTGGGAGCTGAGAAGCAGTACTGGGGCTTCCTAAACCCTGACACTGGGGACACAACCTGCCCAAGGGCAGTGTGATGGATGTATAGACATGTGCTTTTCAGCTCCTGCCAGGGTGGGCAGACCTCAAGGTCTTTAGATAGGGAGTCACTGAAGCCCAGACTGAGTACCCGTGCTGAAGTGTGGGCTTACCAGCTAAGTGACTATCTTTGGAGTTCTGCATGGTGAGAACCAGCCATTAGATGGAAGACTGTAAATATTGTTGAATTTCAATGCCAGTTGTCTGGGAATTTCTGTGTCTGAGGCTGGCTGGTGGTTCTGCAGACCCTGCTGTGCCATGTTGTCTTCACAAGCCCTTCTGGGAGCTGTCTGGAGGAGGGGTAGTCAAGTCTATTGCACTGTATTTGGATGAAAAAAAAATAGAAGAAAACCGGATAAATAAACTTCTTATAATTACTTTTTCTTGTTTCAGTAGCTGGGCACCCTTGAGATGGTATATTGAAATAATAAATTAGGATCCTGTTCACAAATCTGTGATCCCTTTAGAGATGCAGATTTTTTTCCATAAGCAATGATGTTTTCCAAACACCTTCTAAATAATTCATAACCAGGAGCCAGAATGTAGAAGACTTTTAACTAAAGAGTGTCAAGTCACTTTTTTTATTCATCTTGATCATATTCTTAAGTTCTTTCTGGGAATTTTCCAGGGTTTTGTTTTTCTGAAGCTGCTTCTTTGGGGGAGTTCAGACTATTTTTGACCCCGTTAACATTCCTCCATATATCACTGTGTATTCTCTCACTGTTAGGCAAACTGAAAAAGTAGGAAATTCAGTTCTGCTAAATTGGATCCCCAGAACCTCTCCATCTCTTCTTAGCTTTTTCCTACAGAACCGTCAGAAAACGTGATCTGTTAGTGTGATGTCAGCTAATCCTTCTCTCCCAATATAATCACTTTCTAATCATGTCAGCTCTCAGCAGGGACAGGAGGGCATGGCAAATCTGTGTGCAGCTTGGGCATTCTACCTCCAATCCATCTCACCTAGGGGTGGGGTTTGTCCCTCCCAGCTTTACTACTAACACTGAACATTGTTGATGGTAAAAACCCCACCTTGTCCTTCCCAGCCACAAGAGCAGTGGTTGCTAGTATGACCAGGTTGCTACGTTTTTAAAATTAAGGAAAACATAGGAATCACTTGCTATAGGATGTAAAGGCTGAAATTTGACAGGGAAATGTAGAGTTTTGGATGAGGAATATATGATATACTAGTGTGCATTATATTGATTTGTGTTGTATTAGTTAAGGAGTCGATGTGTAACACAATAATTTAGTGTTGCCTTGAAACTCTAGCAGATTCAAAACCAGCTTTCTGCTTTGGTAGACATTTGGTAGGTATTTTTCAAGGGCATTTTAAAAAGATCAACCGTCTTTATCTTTCACTGATAAGGCTACTCTGATTTAGCTCTGATATTTGAAATTGCTTCACAGGTGTTGTCACTGCCTTTTCCTGCCTGGACTTAGCTACTGCTTCCCTTTGATGGTGTTTCTAAATTCCAGATCTGGACATACATAAGCAGAATGATGGATTTGCCCTCTTGTTCCTTAGCAGACTTCCATATCCCCTCCTTCAAGGCAGGCTTTGGGCTGGAGTTTCAGTCCCAGGGCTCAAGGTTTATCCCAAATCACTGTCTTCTCTGCCCTTCATCCTAATACACGTGGCACAAGGAAGAAACATGCTGCAGTCAGGAATCCAACACAGATTCTGCTGACAAGTTTTCATCAGAAAAAGCCTCTCCAAAGACATCCCATAATCACTTGGGACCCGTCGGTGGTTCTTGCTTGCTGGGCAGGATTGCTCTTACTTACACCCTTCTGAGAGGGTGAGTGCTTGAAAAAGTTGAACAAAACAATGTGTGTCTGGAGACATGAAAATCTAGTGATTTTTGTGTTTGCCCACAAAATACTAATGACTGCTGGAAAGAAGCTTGCTTGCACAAATGTCTTAAGTGGAACACAAAACAATGAGCATACATGACTGAAGAAAATGCATTTAAAGGTAGAAAAAGAGTAATTTTCACAGTTCTATTGTTCTTTGAATTATTTGTCTGCTTTCTGTTCTTCTCCATATTGCCATATAAGCTTCTGAAATTGCAGAATTATTACTCTTCACTTAACTTTGTAGGGAATCTCAGTCTTTGTTCCTACTCAGCATCAGCTGCAAGCTTCCTAATAAATGTTCAGCTTCTATATTCCCCACATTTTCCAAGCAGTTTCACAGTTTTCATACAGATGAGCTTGAGTAGTCTTTCATCTTCACTCTTCCACGTCCATGTGAGCCACAGAACAGCCTTCATCTTGCAGGCTCCTGTGTTGTATCTGAAACGGCAGCAGTGTTTGTAGTTTGAGATGGTAAAAACAGTCACATGTTTTCATTTCTAACCTCTGTATTTAGGATTTCCTCAAACTTTTACATCTTTACGTGGCTTTTCTCTCATGTGTGCTTTGTCTCCAAAAGTGAGAGAAAATTATAATAAAAAAATTGTATGAAATGTATAGATTGCCGAAATATATACCATGGTGTAACGTGACTTTATGGACTGCTAATGGTTTGAAAATGCATTAATGTTAATGTAGTTGATATCTGGGGTGAATTTATTGATCCATATTTTTTAATCTATATATACCTGTGTGTAATCTATATAAACCACCACACTGACAAAAACACTGTATCTGAGCTCCGATGCCTCTTTAATCATAAATATCCAGGATCTGCCCTTCTTTGATTGCTTGCAGTTAGTATAACATAAACCTCATTAAATGTTCTTCTGTCAAACCACAAAATCTATAAACAAGTTATCTTTGCATTTTCCTTATCTCTTTGCTTATCTCTAATCAGAAAAAAATTAATAAAAAGGTTTTGAATCCCTTGATTTAGAGAATTTAGTTCCAGCAATGTTAACAATGCTGTAACATACCTGGATTTTCTGTTCCTGTAAGCTTATGATATTATTGATGTATTGAAGCCTATCTTATTATGCAAGTTTCACATAATAACAGAATGAATGCTTTAAGGAAAAACAGTTATTTGTATAGCACTGCATTTAGGATTTTTAAACACTGTTTATAAGAAAGAAAAGCTGATTCATTGAAACCAGCAGTGAAATTGTATGTTTTGTTAAATTACCCAAATAAAAACAACCCTTGAATAAATTAATTTAAAAACCTTGTTGTGAACATTTTCTTTTATTTGAAAATTCTTCTCTTTCTTTCCCTTTCTCGCTTTCTTCCCATTTCTCTTTGATTTCCCTTTTTTTTCCTTGGTCTCTTTGTCTTTTTCTATTGCTGTCATTCTTTCTCTCTTTTTTCATTCTCTTTCAAAACATTGTTTTTTTACAACTCTACTAGATTTTGGGCTCTGAAATATACATTAATCAATTTTTCTTGATCCAGGATAAGATCTCTGATATTTTTCTTTTTTCTTTTTTTTTTATATTTGTCTTTTTTTTTTTTTTTTTTTGAGATTTTGACATATTACAGAAAACAATGAAGATGCTCTTCCTAGTAATTTAATTCAGTTACTCAGTCTTAAAATATTTTTTCCTGTCCTCCACCAGCTGATGAGGTGGAGGATTTACATTCTTTTATGCCTATGTTAGGGTTGAGGTCCTTTTAAAGATAACGTTAATGCTAACATCCTTGTCATACATTACTTCTCTGCCTGTCCTAGTGTTGTTTCTCCTCTGGTGTTTGCCACTGTTGTCATACCTCCCCTCTGACTACATTTTGCTGAGCTGACAAATCAGGTTCTTGTGATCAGCTCATGACTGGAGATTACTCACCCTCCTTGATGTCTTGGCAGCCCTTTGCCTGACCATAACTGATCACACTGTACATAATCCCAGTGTAGGCTTGCCTACACCTAGGGTTATAACAGAAAGTAATTTGCTCTAATAGCATCCCAATGACTTTTTTTCCCCTCCAGGGGAATACCGCACATCTGGCATACAAATACTATGTAACAAAACAATATTCGAAGTCCTACTCCTCCTACTGCCACCAGCCACTGGTTGTCCTAATTTATTACAACACGGAGCAGTTTCATTAATTCCAGAGTGTGATCTCCCACATTCTCAAGCAACATTAAATCCTTCCTCTATTATTCCCAGTCTTTAAAGCCATCATATTTTTTTCTCACATCATGTTCTAGAAGTCCTGCATTTTTGTAGTCAAGAAAAAGTGTTTCTGGGACATCTCTTCAATTATAATGTGTTTCTTCTTTAAAACCAGGATTAATGCTCTATTTTGTGCGTATATGATTTTAGGAAGGCCCAGGATGCATTTAATTGACTGCCTTAAGTGTATGGTGTGAGCACTGACCTTGGTCATGTGTGAGTAGTTTGAACCCTCCGTTCAAGGGGTCTCAGCAGTCCCGGAGTGTCTGTCCTGTCCTGGTGGGGTGCTGAGCACGTGGGTGCTCTTCTCTTATCCCAGTATGGAGCTGTGGGGCTGAAGCACGGCTGGGAGTGCAGTGTGTGCTGCAGCACATCTTAAACCCAGATCTCATGCAGGGAAGGGTGGGATTGCTTTCCAAAGGTGTATTGCATCCTGCATTCTTCAATGCTTCACTGCATGTGTTTGAACCTGGCTCCCGGTCTAATATTGCATCTTACTAAAACTTAACCTTACTAAAATTAAGCTTGCAAACTTATAAGTGCAGCAGATCTATCTGAATGGGCACATATGTTGGCTTGATTTTATTTTGACCATGATAAAATTAACATTTCTTTCATCTTGCCTGACAGATTTCTGTGTATTTCTTAAATACTTGTGGCTGATAGCTGGTGTCACCAGTTTGACTAAGCTGAGGAATCTGACATTTTAATTGTTTGAATTTGAGCAAAAGAATTGCAAGAAGAAAAACCCACTGAATTTTCTCTTTTCTTTGGGGGTTTTGGCATTCTTTTAGAGGAAATTATTTCTTCTGATTGGCTTTTAGAACCCTCTACAGAGGACAGATGAGGAACTATAAAAGTTTAAAATGGGTCAACATGTCACTAATTATTGCTTTAATTAGTGACAGCTACATATTTTTTTATACTTTTGTTCAATTTAATAGAAATCAGATATATCCCAATTTTTCTAGCTTGAAAGAAGTAGTGTCCTTGATTTTTAATGGACTTTACTCAATCTGTAGATTACCTGGAAATGTCCATAGTAAAAAATGTAAAGGTTGTGCCTTTAGATTTGCTGTCTAGATTTGTGCATATAATGAAAAGCTGTTCTTTTCATTTTATCCACAAATATTAGTAGGCTGCATGTAAATTTTCTAAAGAAGAACAAATAGCAAAAAGTCCTTAATTAGGTTTGAAAAACAACAGTGTGAAGGTAAGAGCTTTTACAGGGACCTGCACATTCATTAAAAAATGTTTTCTCTGTTGAATGTCTCACACCCAGGATGTAGAACAGTAAATAAAATCATAAATCTCTAAATGGTCCAAAAATACTATCAATAACTCCAATAGGTCTAGTTTGTGAGACAGGAATGATGTACAGCATAAGTTTTAGGTTCAAAAATACTGCAGAGTTATTTTATACAGATTGTGCAAAATGATATAGTGTTAAACTATAACCCTCTGAAGTCAGGAAGACCTACATGTGTTAGTTATTTCCTTCTTCCAAATAAGATACTTCAGATAATTCTGTAATTCTTTGTTAAAATTGTTAAGCAAAGAATGGTATTGCCTTACTTACTAACTTTATCAGCCGCATTAATTAAGATCAGTTCAAATACACATTAGTAAATTCCTCTGTACAGAGTATTTTATTTTTCACCTCCTTGTACAAAAAACTTAGGCAAAACCTGTTAGTGATGGAATTAAAGAGCTTAGATTGCATTTGAAGTACTTTTGTACAAATATTAAGTGTGTATTTTAGTTAATATTATTTAACGTGCAACCTGTACTTAATCGCTTAATGAACAGAATTACTCCAATACGGCAAATGATAAACCAACGTTAGCATGAACAGCACATCTGTTAATTTAATAGTTCCCTGGTGCTAATTAAATTGTCCTTAATTTACAATTTCAAATATTTTATACTAGCAGTGTATTTAAGATTTGGTATTTCATCCCTGTTTTCTGATTGCTGGATTTTTCTAGTAAGATTTTCTTACGACTACTTCAGACGCACACAAATATTTAGTATTGAGTAGCACGGCGCTATTAATGCCCACCGTGCTATTAAAGCACTTCCAGATTAAGTGAAAATTAATTCATGTTAGACTGCAAATTGCTGTCTCTATTATCTCACTCCTGAGTTATTGTGGTAATTGATCAGTATCAGAGGAGCTAAGTAATACAAAAAGAAATGCCAGGAATTTTGTGCAGAGTGTGAAAATGAGTCTTATGTCATACCTTTGCTGGCTGGCTCATTGACTCTCTCACCCCGTGGCAGTCACCGCCGTGCCCCAGGCCTTGAAGCACCAGATGGGTCACTTGTCCTCTGCATCTCTCTGGGACTGGGGAAGGTCCTGTTGCTGGCACAGCTCTGCAGGATGGAGGCAGTAGGACAGTGCTTATTCTGCTGGAGGGCTTGCTTTGCTTATTGCCTGACTTACCTGCCCTCTACCCCTTTCTTTCAAGCCACCACCTTGAATACAGGAGGACAAGTGAAACAAAACGAAATGTTGGTATTTAATCTTCCCAATTCAAAAGCTAAATTAAAGGCTTTTAACTTTTTGAGAAACACTGTGTCTACACTGGACAATACTTTGACTGTGCCTCTTGATCTAATTTGACCCTGAGTAAGACCGATGTCCCAGACTGCCTCAACAGCTGCAGTAAGCGGGTAGTAGCTCATTTCCCTTTATATTTCCACGCCACAGATGATACTCTATAGCTCTGAATTTAAATGAGATAGATAGCCTCGATTCCCACCGGGAAGCTATGAAAGCATCGCTTCTCACGATCTACATCGCAGAACACTTAGGATGACGTGCGCTTGACGTTTTGAAGTTATTTTTTATTCGGGATGTTGCTTCGGTGGATACTCGCGGTTTCCTGGGTTCCGCCTCGGAGGCAGCGCTGCACCGCGCAGAGATTGCGTGGGATTTGTGCTGCGCTGGGATTGAGCGGGATTTGTGCTGCGCTGGGATTGCGCGGGATTTGCGCTGCGCTGGACGCGGCGCCATGCGCGGCCGCCAGGGGGCGCGGCAGTGCCGGGGGCCGGGCAGGGGCGGAGGAGGAAGAGGAGGAGGAAGAGGAAGAGGAAGAGGAGGAAGATGAGGAGGAGGAGGAGAAGAAGGTGGCGGATCGTCCCCCTGCCCGCCCGGCCCCGCCTGGCGCAGCCCCGGCAGCCCCGGGGACAGGCTTTTCCCCTGGGATTCTGGCTGGGAGTCGCTTGAGGAGGGAAAAAGGAAAAATAGCTGGGTTCTTTTTTTAAAAAAAAGGCGTGGAGGAGGGGGGATATAGCTGTCTTCTATCTCAAGGGGAGGCTGGCAGGCAGCGTTCACCACTCCTCTCTGTGGAGAGCTGTGACTGAGGTAGTCTCGGAAATGAGGCTACCCCCAAGAAAAATTGCTGAGAGCAGGGTTTTCATTCCTTTTTCAGAGCAGGAAGGAAAGTGGTGAATATTAAATGTTGGTTACTTTCAGATGCAACCACCAGAACCTCAATGTGCCTACAACAGCAATATGACATTGGAACAGGAACGCATGTCTCTAGATGGCACAGTTCATCACCTCGGTCTTCAGACTTCCATTGCATCCATTTTTTACATGCTCCATCATCTTCATCACCAATGCTATCACTGCTATTGTAGTTGAGAAGGCAAGAAAGGTTCCCTGTCTCTGGAAGCTTTCTAAAAGAAAGCTCCACCCATTACAAAGAAAGTTCCATTTCTTTTCAGGCATTAAGAAGTATCTTAAAAGCTACAATGAGGGATTGGTGGTGGAAAGTTCACTTACATATTTATATTTCTTTGGCTACAGAACTATAGAATGTTTATAACAAATCTTTAGCACCGATACCCAAGGAAAAAAAAGTAAAATGTGGGCAAATAATGCCTCAGTGCAGGGGTGGTCAGCTCATGTTTGTAAATCCTGCAAACAGTTTAACTGAGTGGTTCAGGTCACTCAGGACACAAGGCATTTAAAATATTTCCCTTCTCTCTACCTGTGTGAGGGTCAATCTCTGCTGTGCATCGTCCTGGGTCACATGCGATCAGAAAAAGATGAATTTTCCTCTGTTCTCTGCTTGGCTCCCCTGAGATCCTGTGAAGTGCTGGGTCTTACAAAGGACATATAAGCAAGAAGCAGTGATGAACAGAAATTGTGGCAAACTGATGCTACATAGAAATCATGAAATGTGCTTATACATGTATAGGTAGATGTGTATATGTGAACAGGTATCTCAACAGAAGAAATGAGAGCAGCTGTGTGGCATGGCAGGAGCAGGCAAAAGACTCAACCCCAACTCAGCGATCTGAATGGAAAGAATGGAGTAGCCCATGTGCTTCATCTGTCCGCTGGACAGCGCAAGGGTGACTACACGGGGATGAAGAGGTGACAGGCTGCTGAAAGGACAGGAATTCTCCCCTTTTATCCCTTTGCAGAGAAGGGTGATCAGTCCAATCTGCAATCCGGTTTTTGGTAAAAAAAAAATAACCACTGCTGTCAGGCTGTCTGCTGAGACCAATCAGAAAGAGGACAAAGCTCTATGACCTTCAGGCAGAGAGTGTTGTTATCATTACAGTTCTTGTGGTTACTGCTGTTACTTAGTTGTTTTGCCTCATTTAGCCTTTGAGAGCATCCCCTGCCCTGGCTGGCTGTGGCCGCCGTTTGATGGATGAAGAGCAGAATTAGGCCGCGGCAGATGGCTGTGGACGGAGTTGGGATAGGAGCGGGACAGAGCCCCCGTAGGACTTGCTTCTAACCAGGCTGTTTCAGAGGGGGGGTGGGAGGGACTCGGCGGGAAGGATGCGCGGGGGGAACCCGCTCGGGGACGGCGCCGGGGCAGCGGCTGTGCACTGCGCCCCGGCGGAGGCTCGGGCCGAGCCGCTCTCCGGCCGTTCCCGCACCTCTGCCCTGCCCGCCGCTCACTCCCGTCGGGATGCCGGGTTTTCTTCAGCCGGGGACGATCCCACCGCGGTGCCACCGGGGCGCGTCTGCCCGACCGGGGACGAGCGGTCCGGCGGCCCGCGGCGGGAGCGCGGTGCCTCCGCCAGCACCAGGGACAGCGCCGGCAGCAGCGCTGCCGCTCCTTTGTTCCACCGCCGGCGAGGCCCCGCGGAACAAAGACTTCCGCTGCCGGCGGCGCGGGGACCCCGGCCTCTCCCCTCCCCGCCCCCGCACCCTCCCCGCACCCTCCGGCTTGGCCCGGCCACGGCCGCCGCCTCCCCCGGAGCCGCGTCCCCGGTGTGCCGGCCGCGCACGCCCCTGCCCGGCGCACGTCGCGCTGCCACCGCCGCCCCGCCGCCCTCCCCCGCGCGTAAGCTGCCCCGCACACCCCACGCCGCCGCCGCCGCCCCCCTTGCGCTCCGCGCCCGCCAGCCGCTGCCTTGCGCCTCGCCCCGCCGCCCGGGCCAGCGCACAAAGCCCGCACGCCGCTCCGCCGCCCGCCGGCACCGCTCCGCGCCGCTCTGCCCACACCGAGCCCACACGCTGCGCCCCCTCCCCGCCTGTCCCTCGCAACCTCCGCACGCTCCTCTTGGCGCATCCATCCAAGCTGCCTCTCCGCACACGGCTCTGCTGCAGTGCCCCCGCGGCACCTCGGGCACCCCCGCCCCGGCACCAGCTCTGCTCATGGCTCTGCCGCTGCCGGCCCGCGGCACAGACGCTGCTCCGCTGCCCCCCGCGCACCGCGCCGTGCCCGGGCGCGCGTTCCTCGCTTCCAGAGGAGCCCCGCAAGAGGAGGAGCCATTACCGAGCGGGCACTCCTAGCCACCGGCTGAGCGATGCGCAAAGAACAATCCTCGCGATGATAATATTAGAAAATGTATTTATTTCCCATTAATCGACTTTACATGGTTCAGCCCAAGAAAGCGAGAGGTCAAGTCACCACTGCCTTGAAAAACCACCGCGGCTCCCGCACCGCTCCAGTAGCCCCCCACGGCCCCGTTACCTGCTGCTGACAGCTGCCCCCGCGGGCCCGTCCCGTGGCAGCGGCACCTCCTTTCCACCGGGCTGAGCCAATCAGTCCACCAGTCCTAGTTAGTCTCGGTTTCCGTAGGTGAGTACAGGTTGTCTTTATTGCTTTGTCTCTCCTTTTCTTTCTTTCTTTCCTTTTTTTCTTTTCTTTTTTTTTTTTAATCTCATTGCAATTATTTTTGTTATTAACATTATTGTTATGGTATGCTCTAGCGAGATCTTTCATGCTGCTTTGAGGATCCGCTCTTGGCATTCACCGCGTGCCTTAATTGTATGACATTAAATCAAGGTCCGCTGTGAACACGGAGAGTCAGAGCCTTAGAGCGCTCTCTCTCGCTCTCTCTCTCTCTCAGCAGAACAGCAACTGATCCCCGAAAAAAAACCCGGTAATTTCCCTCCGCCCTAGTCCCATTGTGGCCCAGGCTGCATATAACTCATGCTCGAGTTTTCTTACTAGCCAGTCTGTTGTTTGCAATGCTCAGGAAGCTGTTAAATATGCATTTAATCGATAAAAAAAAAAAAAAAGAAAAAAGACAATAATATAAGCGTGTGCCTATCGCACAATTCCAGACGACTGCTTTAATTTCACCAGCGTCTTCGCGGGATTTTAAACACAGCAGTTGACTCTTCCCGACTCGACGTCTGTCATTTGGCATCCCTGGCCGAGAGGAATGACCATGTCTTTCCGGCTGTCTCTGTCCGCCTGGTCCTGCGGCTCCCCTGGAGCACGGGCGGGGGGAGCCCTCACCCCCAGAGCATCCCCGCTCCCCTCGGCCAGGGGGAGGGCGGGGGGGGAAGAGGGGATCTTTCGGCGATGAAAAATGAAAGGGCAGGACGTGTCATCTTTCTTTGTAAAGCAGAAAAAAATTTAACTCACTCGCACCTGCCCCTTTCCCGGGAGGGTCTGGGCAGCCCATCTGGCTTGCCTACACTGAACTGGCGAGTGAGGAAATGAGGGGTGAAGTCATTACAATAATTAAAAAAAAATTAGCCTAAGCTTTTTTTATTATTATTATTACGCTTTTTGCCATCTTTCACGGCTCAGAATCGGGACCATTCATTCCTTTCCGGTGCCGACGGCGCGCCGGGAGGAGCGGAGCGGCCGGGCACCTTGCATCACCCTGCGGGCTCCAGCACGGCCGGACCCCAGGAACCGGGCAGCTGACCTCGACTGCTTCCTCGGCGCCAGGGCCCGCGAGAGAGAGAGGAGGCGAGGCGGGATGTGCTGCGGCTGCAGGCGGCGGCGGGCGGGATCCTGCGGCTAGCTGGGCTTCCCAGAGACTTTTCCCGTAGCTTGCCGGGGCATCCGGGGGCAAACTGGGAAGGCGGCTCCGGGCCCCCTCGGCACCGTAACTCCTGCGTGCGGCCGCCTGGAAAACAGACAAAGCGAGAGCGTTAGAAATGCAGGCGGGGAGGAAAGGAAAGGCAGGCGGAGAGGGAAGGGCGCCGGGAGCCCGCACGCCGCGCGGTTGCCAATGACAAAAGGGAGAGAGGGGGGAGTCAGAGCAGGAGAAGGGCGGGGAGGGAAAGGGGAAGGGGAGGAAGAGAAGGGAAGGGGGGCCACACGGACTGACGCGAAGCTGGGGTCGGCCAGACCCGAGCCTGTGGGGCTGCTTGCTCCGCGGCCGAGGACGGACAAGGCGGAACGCCCATCACCGCAGCGCTAGGGCGAGCGGGCATCTGGGTCCCTGCAGCGCGGTGGGAACGGGCCAGCCGCGGGGAACCGCAGAGAGCAACCTCCCTGCCCACCGCTGCAAAAATCCCCGGAGAGCAAGCTCAGGGGAAAGCTTCAAAAAAATAGAAGAAAAGAAAATAATAAAATTAAGGGACTGTGAAGGGGGTGGGGAACAGCAGTCCCCCCTTCTTTTTGGTCTTGAGGACGGTACTAGAGCAAAGAATCATAGGGAGAAATCCAAGCATCCAAATAAAAATAAGAAATAGGAACCCACTCCAAATACCAAAAAAGAGAATCACAATCAAAAAGGAAATGGTCAAACCTGCCGAGGGCTGGCGGCTCCTCCACCCAGTCGGAGCCGGGGAGCTCAGGAGAGGAGAGCCCCTCTAGCTGCTTTCGGGGGATAGGAAGCGGTCCGGTCTCTCCCCCTCGCTTGCTGCTCCAGAATTAGGGATTAATGCCTCTCCAGCCAAACAAATAAGGCATCTGCCTTCAGTACAAGAGGATTACACGGGGTTGCTGACGTCACCAGCCAGGCAGATGTTGGCTCCCAAAGTCCTGATCATCTCCCGTGTCCTTGAAACCCGGCACAATCCCAGACCCGCGCCGCCCGGCCGGGTCCCTGCAAGGTCGAGGGGGACCTGGTCGGAGGGGACCCCGCAGAGCCGCTCTCTCCCAAAACGTCCTCACGCATCATCGGGAGAGAAAGGTGTGAAAAGCCGAGCCCGGCAGAAAGTTCAACCCTCCCCCTTCCCTCCGGGTCCTCTCCCTCCACCCCCCGCCCTCCCCCACCTCCCCAACCTCAATGTCACATGAATCTGTACAGTCATAGCGAGGAAGAGGAGCCTGGTCCCCGGCTCACCCAGAGGCCACCCTCCCCGCACGGCAGCGCCGACCCCCCCTCACTGCGGCACCGCCGCGCCCCCGGCCCCGCGCCGCCCCAGCCTCCCGCCCGCCCGCCCGCAGCTGCCCGGAGCCCGGAGCCCGGGCCGGGCCGCGCCGTGCCCCGCGGCTTTGTTCCCGTCGTGCCCGTCCCGGAGCGGCTCGCCGGCCGTGCGGGGACAGCCCTCCCTCTCCCTGTCCCGGAGCTGCGCGGTGCCTCTGCGGCAGGCAGGCCCCGGCGGGCGGGCAGCGAGCCGAGCAGAGCCCGGCCGAGCCGAGCCGGGCCGGGCGCGCAGGGAGCGCTGAGGCGGCTCAAGGCCTCCTCTCCCCCTGCGGGGACGGCGGCAGGCGCTGGAGTAGGGTTCTCCTGGCTAAAGGACTTGGAGGTTGCGTTTCTGCAGTTCTTAGGTGGAGGCAGAGCGGCTCGTCGTTCCCATGGCTCAGCCCCGAGTTTGCTGGAGCTGTAGGGTGGGTTGGAAGTGCCG
Organism: Agelaius tricolor; assembly: GCF_023055355.1. Classification (NCBI taxonomy): domain Eukaryota; kingdom Metazoa; phylum Chordata; class Aves; order Passeriformes; family Icteridae; genus Agelaius; species Agelaius tricolor. The sequence continues at coordinate 60,226,959 of NW_027269262.1, read as the reverse complement.
CAAAGTACATCTGAAAGGGGAATCCAATTAGAAGCGCGATCAAAATAAAAAAAGAAATTTGCCTGAGAACCACGTCTGTTGCTTTTGCTGTGGCATAAAGTCCATGACTCATCATCACTACTCCCTTTGCATCAAACAATGGTTTCAATCATTTCGGTACTGCAGAAAGGCAAACTAGACGATGTGACATAACGGAGCAGGCTGAAGAAGAAGGGATCGCCAGTATCTAGGCTCCTGTTGGGTTGATGTTGTTGTTGTTCAAAGGAGCTGTTTTATAGATCTGTTCCATATTATCCTTGTCTGTCAAAGTGGCATTTAATTTTTCCAATTGTGGAACTTGGTCACTGATAAAATCAATTTAATTTACACCACTGTCATTCAGTCGATCCGAGCAGTAGATTTATTTTTGGCTCGGAGTTGAAGGGAAAAAGCAATCGTATGCAGAATGGAGAGATCCTTTTACTTCTTTTGCGAGCAGTAAGAAGAAAAATCACTGGCATGGCATTTTAGCAGAGCTTGCTCTCCTGCAGAGAATTATAAATGCAATTTCTCAAGTCTTTTGCCTAGAATCTTGAGCAGGCACACGAGAGGGATAACAAGAAAGACAGAGCAGCTCGGGGCCCCGGCGTTCCGCGGTGGCCGACAGGCCCTCACTGCCCTTTCCCGGGGTGACACCAGCCGGCTCCATCCGCGCCCGGTCCCTGTCCATGGTCCTGACCCGCCGGCGGCAGCGGGCGCTGCTCCCGCGGCCGTGCCCGTGGCCCTGCGCGCCCCTCCGCGCCAGCTCGGCCCGCCACCGCCGCGGGGCCGGAGAGCCTGCCACCCTCCGCGGCAGCTCCATCAACACCTCTGCTTTACTGATGTTCCTATTATTATTAATACCATTTTTTTTTTCAAATTCACACCTTGGAAGGAGGTGGCGGTGGTAGTGAGGGTTTACCTTTCTTGGGCTTTATTTGTTAGCTCTCCTTTTTCTAAGAGCTTTTAATCACTGGCGCCTGGGCAAACCCACATTCTAATGTAAAGTGGTCTTTAAACCTCGGATCCTCATTTGTTTCCTTAAATGGATTAACGTGCAAATTCAGACGCGGTTTTTAGTAACCGGTACCTACCTACGGGATGACCTGACGAGAACTGACAACATTGCAAACTATTTTCTTTTTTTTCATTAGAAGTTGCAGCAGGAATAACTTGCACACGATGGTTAAATGCCCTCTAAGATATCACTTTGCATATATATATGGCCTCTTTCTGGTCCTAAAAGAAAGATCTTGCTACCTAGCTACATGCGTGCGCAGAGATACATTCTCTCTCTCACGTACAAATAGATGTATATATACATAAATTTTAAATAATTTAGTGGAAAAGTCAGGCGTCGCCGTTGACAAGTCTTTTCTCAGATCACACACACACACACACGCGCACACACACACACACACACACAATTGGCTAACGCTGTTCCTTAGCATTTAAAAGCAAGGACAGGTCTCGAAATATTATGCCTTCAGTCCCCCTCTTTCTCTCATAACCTGCTCCCCCGAGTTGAATAACTGGGGCAAAGAGCAGCTGAAATAGCCCCTACACTGCAAGAGGCTCTGAATGCGGCAGCTTTAGAAATTGTGCACTAGCCCTGCAAAGAGAAATGTGTGGGCTCTCTAGAATGTGATGTGCTACCGGCTGGGGAAAAGGCAGAGCTGAAGCCATTCACACTTCGTAGGCTGGGAGATTTCTTTCAAAAGAGCCCTGAAGTATTTAGGATTTGGGGGGAAACCCTTGTACCGGAAGAAAATGGCCTAAACACAATAGGACTCGCCATTTTCTCCTTCCAAAGCACAAAGCAGCTCCGCGGCTTCAGCACCACACAAAGAAAGCCCGGACCCTCTGAATTCTCTTACATTTTCCCCCACGATTTCAAAAGCCTTGCCCTCTATCCGATCCGCTTTCCCAGGAGCGCTCTCACAGAAATAAAGAAAGAAGGGAGGAAAGGGAGGGGGAGAAAAGCGACTACGCTAGGCGCGAGAGAGACAGTTTTGGTCTTAGTTTATTTTAAGCAAATCCTGCCATGAAAAAGTAACACCTTCACATGTACACTTGAGGAGTGTGTCTCTGTGGGGGGAGGGGGGTTGGAATCCCAAAAAACCAAACAGCTGGAAAGCTGTTTTGACCACCGCATTCCTTCGAGCTGGGCGGACTCAAGTTGCATTACAGAGACCCAAGCAGACCACGCTTCCTGGGGATGTGAATGCACACACACAGGCGTGCACATTCCCGGGCCAAAAAAAAAAAAAAAAAAAAAAAAAAAAAAAAAAAAAAAAAAAAAGAAAGAAAAGAAAAAAGAAAATCAATGCATCCAAACCCACAAAGTGGTGCTGAGAACAGCCCTCTGTCCCTCTCACTGCCGGCACCGGGCGCTCCTCCGTGCCCGCGGAGCCCCGCACCCCCGGCTGCTGCCCTGCTTCCGCACCGCGCTCTGCCCAGCCGCCCGCCCCTCTCCCTCTCCCGCTTTTATTTTCTTATTTTAGCAAACCGGCAGAAGACTGAAAAGGAGGGGATGACATATTTAAGGCAAAAAGAAAAAAGAAAAAAAAGAGGGAGAAAACAAAGAATCAAAACAAACCCCAGCAACCCCAACCTAAACAACAGCCTGTCACTATCATCCTGAAATGCAGCAAGAGACTTTGTACTTACAGGCAGCGCTAAAGTGAATAATCCTCATCCCAGCGTGGTTGGGCTTGTTAGGGTTTTCTTTCCCTTTTTTTTTTTTTTTTGGTCTAGTTGTTTTTAAGTACTTTTTTTTTGTTCCCGTCGTCCATGGCTCGGAGTGGATTCAAGCAAAAGCGGCCGGTTAGCAGGAATAAAAATAGAAGTGATTTCATTGTGTAAATGCAGCAAAGACACAAGAAGCCGTGTTTCTCCTAATACTTTCGGCTTGGGAACCAGCAGCTCTCAGCTCAGGAAAGCAGGACTCTGTGAATCTCCCCCTCCTCTCTCTCTCTTCCTCTCTCTCTCTGTCACACACACACATACACGAATACGCACACACACACACACACACACATACACACTTACTTTTCTTCTTCTTCTTGCTTTTTTTTTTCTTTTTTTTTTTTTTTTTCAAAAGAGGGCAGGCCGTTCCCTGAATCCCAATGAGTTAAGTCAGTCACTTTCCTTCACATGCATCACAGCCTCCTTAGAGCTTCAGGCACAAAAGAGCATTTAGCTGCCTCCAATTTGTGTAGAAGGCCTGGCCTTATTCTTTTTTATTTATTTATTTTTAAAATATATTTAAATAGTGTGTTTCGCCTAGTATAAAAATACCACGTCCCCAACTTTGACGACCGAACCACTAATTGTAACCTTTTAAATAAATTCTTGAACTTGTATGCATACTTAGCTGGTCTGCAGGGGCTTCACAAGAAATTGATGCACAGTATTTCTCAGCTATCCAGACCCACAGCCTGCTTTCTGTAAAGGTCAGAGCTGTACAATCCACAATTACTTTCCAATGAAGTTTTATATCAACAAAACCTCCTTGAAAGGATTACAGGCCTCTAAAAATAAAGCTTTAATCTTAGATATGCACGGTGGCATATTCCATTTCAATCAAATATGAGGGATTGTTTTAAAAAATGACTGCACATACAAACGTGTATTTTCATGCAGGGTTACTTTTTCCAGGTGGACAGAGATAAGCATAAACAAGGCTGTACTGGCTCCACATTTCATCGCCTATTTCATGTTTATTCTTTATTCTAGTGGATGCAGGAACATCCATTCATGTGTGTCTATGTAAATATACCTATATAAATATATATAACTACATATTTGTGTATGGCGGTGTGGGTCGTCAGAGAGCCGCAGGGCTGGCAGGAGCCCGTCACCAGGCAAATGAAGCTCCAAAAGGACCCAGCGGTGGCCCTTGCCGCCGCGGAGCCGCAGCGAGAAGAAAGGCCGGTCTGCGCCGGGGGCCGGTGGGCACTGCCCTGCCCAGGGCCGCCCCCATCACCGCCCGGGGTGCCCTGGGGGACACCAGGGTGGCCAGAGCCACCCCGACGTCTCTGTCACCTCAGGAGTTCTTGGCACTTTCTTTGCATGCTTGTCATCCCCTAATTCCAGCTGCACTTGCTCAAATGGGCGGTAATCCGACTGTAGAGGAGATTACGGAACCAGAGATAGCTGCATTTAGGATTACCAAAAGGAAATGAAGGAATCTAATCCACTCCCACCCCTTACGTTGCTGGGTTTCAATAAGACCTTATACCACCTTTTAGGATTTTAAACAAATGAATTTGCTTGCAGAAGGGGACAGAAAGAGACCGAGTGATGGAGAGTGTGTTTGCCCATTAAATGAACTGAATAGGAGAGGATAAGTTGAATTGCAAAAGCAGCCAGGGCCGATCTGCTTTTTTCTGCATCCCAATATGGGCCCAAGGCTTGCAGCTTCCTTAGTGCTCTCCTCAGGACCAGGGCAGGTTTAGGAAGCCACACTGGAAATCCATGTCTAAACTGCAAAATCAACCTGGTACTGACTCGAACTGCAATATGACACTCCCCCACCACATCACGCACCTCAAAAGCCAAAACCCGACAGCATAATGTGAAGCTGTAAGTACGTTGTTTCCAGTCAATAAGAATTCCAGTCAATCAGTAAACCATAGAACGTGCCTATCTTCAGAGGATTGTTTCTGCTCTATTTTGGTTGCATAAAGCCAAGCAGAAAGTAACTAGCGCTTGCTACAGTGACAAAAGTAAAGTCCTCTTGTTTTTCCTAGTTTCACTTGCAGCCAAAAAAACACCCTATACTTCTGTTTCCAAACATACAGGAAGTCTGCAATGAGAGAACTGAGCTACCCTAGTACTGAGACCCGGTCCTCCTTCTGTTTAAAAGCTACAAGAAGAGTAATACAGAATTAAAAACCAAACCAAATAAAAAAGAAATATCAAAACCCCCAACAAACTCCACCACAACAAATAGAAAGCCTGTGAAATTTATAGAAGTTTTCTTTTTGTAATTTCAAATATGCCCTTTCATTTTCCCAGAGGATTTTTATATTCAAAGTGCTAGACTGACTACAACAAGCCTCTCAAAATAACATTAGATATGAATATGCTTAATTGTACTGAGCTTCTTCATATACTGATTATCCTCGGTGCGTTATCAAGGTAGTCTAAAATACTCTTTGGTTGTAAGAAAAGAACCTTAATATGAAGGGGAAAATGGCTAGTCATCCCTGAGTAAGATTTTGTTTTGTAGAGTGCTTGTCATGGTCCTTTGCAATCCTGGAAGCAACGTGAATCAAAAGCCTCGGAAGAAGACTTACGTCGACAGAGGCTCCGTGTATAGCAGGCGCTAATTATTAAAACTCGTTCCCTTATTTAGGACTCTATTTTCCTTAGCAAGCCCATCATCCTGACACAACGCAGCTCAGGATGTTTGTTCAAAGCTTATGAAAATGTAACCCAACTCATTGCTAGAAGTTGTTGCTAATTAGTTGATAATAAACTTCTCCGTCCAGGACACAAAAGTCTTTCAGAAGTGCAAGGTGTTCTTTGTGATGCCCTCACAAGGGGAATTAGCATATCAATTCGGCAGGGGAACAATACAGCAGGGCGCTCGCCTTCCCTCCCTCCTCTCCTCCCCCCACTTCCCCCTTCCCAAGGCTGATGCGGTGGGCATGAAAGTGAAAGGCCGGGGGTCCCGGCTCCGCTCCGCGCCGCCCCGGGCTGAGCCCGCCGCGCTCAGCGCACCCGCGGCCGGTCCCGCTCGGGGCAGCAGCGGCAGGGCTGGCGGACCACCGGGCAGCCCACCCCTCCGCACCGCTGGCTTTGCGACCCCTCCTCTGTGGCGCTGACAAATGGAGATAGCTGGGGGTTTGCGAGCCCCCGCCCTGCCTCCCCCTCCCCTCGCCACCGATGAAAGGGCTTCAGCCTGAGAGCCTTTTGCAAATGGATGTTTTACAACGCCTCCCGCCCCCGCCAAGGTAATTCTGCTACCCAATATCCTTAATAAAGACTGTTGTTCCCCCTTCAGTTGTTAGAGGTTTCTCTGACAGACTGGTCTTTTCTTCCTCACCTCCAAAGGGTGGATTTCCAGACCTCCCTATTCAGGTGTAAACGGCGAGAGAGAAAGCAATGGTCCTGATAAAAATGTTCAGTCAGTTATAGATTCAAATGAGGGAGAAGAAATCCCATTCCTAGCACTTTAGTAGAAGTTTGTGCTATTGATTGCAACATTCATCTGCCCTTGGTGGTTTTTTTTTTTGTTAGTTTTTAAATACCTAATAAATTTATAAGAAGACACAAAACCTGCAAATGCAAGGCACAACCAAACACCCTAACCTAGCCACTTGGTGATGTGTAAGTGGATACCTCAGAAGAATGGAAATCCATGTATAACAGGCCAGAGAAAGCAATTTTAAAAAACCCTGCGATTCTCAGGCCTCTGATCCCTCTAACCGTGCTCCTACCCAGAGGCTCAACAGATGCAAGAGTTATATTTATCCACATGGTTAGATAGCAAATAAATGCCTAGGCTGGAATGAGAAATGTGGTTTGGACCCTACAGGTAAATCAGAGCAAGTCTATGGAATGGCATGTGCCCTCCTTGGTGGCTGCGGATGAACTCTTTGTTTGGAGTGTGGGGAAAGGGCCAACCTTCGAGGAGATAAAAGCTATGCTTGCCTAATCAGGGCAGAAATAAACCAAGATCTTTCAATCTTCTGCTTTTATTTAATTATTTTTTTGAAAGAAGCAGCACTCTCCAGTTGGCTCCTACTCAAACAGAGACTGCTTCAATACAGTTATTTTTAGGAATAATATGATATGTAGTGTGCATTGGACCATAGCAATATACCAAAAAATAAAAGAAAAGAAACCTCTATTTTCCCCTTAAATCAGTAGGGAAGCAATACCCCAGGAAAAATGTGTTGTGTAATTAAAAACAAAAAAAAAAGTATTTATTAAGAGAAAATGTTTGTTTTCTTAGCTTTTTATAGAAAGTCTTGAGCAATAAGAATAAAAGCCCAAATCCTAGGAGTTTTTCTGAAATTCAGTTTAGGAGAAAAAAAAAACAAAACCTGTTAAGGATGGTTGTTTCCCCAAATGCAAAACGTAAGGGAGGAATCTGAAGAGAGCTTTACTTTCTGTGCAAAATCTCCATTGTTGCTTGGCAAACAATGGGAGCTCTGGGCGACTAGAAGGCTGTGAGAATGAATAGGGAATCCGCAGGATGTGTGCGGGTCAGTGCTTGGGGTCTCTGTCCTAAAGCCCCTTTCTCAGCTTGCCACAATAAAGTAGCACAAGGTTTAGTCTTTCCTGGGTCACTGGCCATCTTCTATTATTCAACACTTCACAACAAAAAACACTTATTAATCAGCGCTGACCAGAGGCCCCTTTTGAAACAAGAGAAGGGGAGAAAGAGAGGGGGGAGAGAGAGAGAAAAGAAGATTGAGAAACCCTGAACAGACCCTCCCAATACAAGAGCAACCATAGGCAGTTTCTCAACTGGCCAAAGAGATTTTTTTTTTCTTTTTGCCACAACAAAGTTTCCAATCAGGTCAGAGAAGACTGGACTTTCCTCCCCTACCCCCACCCCTGTTTTCCCTCTCACTCTCTTTCCTTCTTGCTCTGAAGATGATGGAGACATTGTTTTGCAAGTAAGGATGGTTTTAGGTCAAATTGCCAAGGTCTGATCTTAGAGGTGTATCCTTGCTACTCTGGAAGATAAGGCTGTTTCTCATCTGGGCCTCAGCTCTGGAGATGGCATAGGAGAGAAGAGGTTTGCTTGTGGGGTGCTGCTCTTGTGCTTTAGGAGCTGATGGATGAGGTGTCAGGGCAGAAGTTGTGTGAGGACTTGGTTCAAAATGGTATGAGAGTCAAATGTGCCATTTATTGACTCTGCTGAGGGCAATCATGGGCTTGTTGTTGTTGGTCCTGATTTTCTAGCAGTATATATTGCACAGGGCTAAACAGAGAGCTTTGGAGGGAGAAGGAACTAATAGATTTAAGATAAAAACTTTTATTCCTCTTAGCAAAAAACGACTCGAAGGCAGCAGTGAAAAGGAATCTTAAGGACCTAATATGTGATAATTTAATTCGCAGGGGGAGGTGTTTGTTTGTTTCTTTCTTTTTCTTTGTTACCTTCTGATACTTTTTTAGGATATTCAATTACTCTTAAATAAGTTGGTATTTCTATGTAATGAAATGTGCATAGATGGTCACACAGCACACATTACGGTGTTCATGACTCTTACCCCACTGAAAATGATCCAAACAACTTTTTACAGAGTTTTGTTTGTTGGCTGGAGCTATTTTTAAATGGAGAACACAAATGAAAAAATGAAGTAGTTCAGACTTTGTTAACGGTACAGGTACAGATGTACCTAAAAGAACAAAACCATTTGTACTATTTTTTTAAATTTAGCAAATGCATAGAGACAGCAAATATTGAATCCCCTGTGGATTACCAGAGAAAATGAAATTGTTCTCTCAAGAAAAAAAAAATTAGTCCACAAGAAAGGTAAAAAACTTCATTTTTTTTCCCTTTTCCTGACTAAATCGTGTGTGCGTTGTCTCGTGGTGGTGGGGGGTTGTTCGTCTGAAGTCGATGTGGACATTTTAGCTAGAGTATATCATAAAATATTATAAACCTAAGGAGAAGCTGTTCCTTAAGCCTTCTGAATATCATCCTTCATAGTGTGTAAGCTGTGACTAGTGCTCCATAGAACTCCTCAGTGAAGGGTTTTGTTAGTGGAAACTGGAATAAAGTGTTATTTGGAGGGCAGCCTCAGTGGTGCTTTACCAGAGTTTGCATTGCAAACATCAGGCTGCAATTCACAATTTGTTTGCAGGAAATGTGTTTTACTTAAGTTGAGTATTCTTTCTTTTCCCCTCAAATATTGTGTTGCTCAGATTTTGTGGAGCTTGATGTTCCAGCAATGGAGTAATCAAGTGTTACCTAAATTATTTAAAGCCTGGGATTAAAGGCCTTAGCTCTGAGTGCTGACAAGCTTTCAAATGTAGCCTGGGAAAAGTTTTGTATCCTTTTCTGTGTGTGTACACTTTGAAAATAATTTGGAAAAGTACAGTGAATTATTCTCAAAATGTATGCACAGAGAGAATGAATAATTCTTTTACAAGTTGCTCTCCAAAGGAATGAGTGACTATTAAAAATACAGCAGCAATATATACACAATAATATTGTGGCACCTGCAACGTTATTTTTAACAGATCAGCTTCTTTCATGGAGCTTGTTTAAAGGAGCTCTTTTATTTTAGAACTTTGGTTTGGTCTGAAACACAGAGAATGCATTAATTCAACATATATGACCAATTAAAATGGTAAATTCCTGTATGTTTCGAGGTCTTATCTTTCATTTCTTACTCTTTAGGATTCCCACTGGCTTGAAACTTCTGTGTGCTGAAAATTAATGGTTTTAAAGTATGATTACCTTAAAATGTTATATAAAATACATAGATATTAATTTTTAAACAGCCAAATTTTATTTCCACCTGTATGCTGATTTGGTGAACTATGTGTTCTTCGTCATAGCTCTGTTTTGTGAATGGAAGGATTGTTGGTGGTAAACTGTTGTAGACAATTTATTTCTTCTTTTAGATAATGTACAATTTCTGCTATATAGTAATGTAAAAGCAGGTGCATAGTTCTGCTATATTCTGAGCTTTCATTGCATCACTGTGATATACTTTGGATGATATTCTTTAAAACTAATATGATTCACAGAAATGAGATTTTTCTAGTTTATTAAAAATATAGCAAGGAGAGTTACATTTTTGCAAAGGTTTCATCATTAGTGGGTTGTACTGATCCATCAGAAGACATACATTAGAAATGTTACTATATAATGTTAGCTTCTCTTTCCGTTCTTACTAATGGCTGATTGTGTGAATAAGTCCCATTTAAATCAGTGAGACTATTCAAAGGCTGAGATCCTACTCTACATGACAAAGGGAGTGACAAAATTTGGCCCACAGAATTGAATGGGACTGTTGGAAGAATGAGACAGAACTGGGAGTGAGGAAGGATCCTCAAATCTATCTGTAGTATAAAGCACCATTTTTGCACAGTGCTTTAAAAACACTGACACTTCTGCACATATTATGTTGCAGCTTCAGCCAAGAGAGGCAAACATGAGTCGCTGGGGATAAGTGAGGCATGTGAGGCTGGCAAGGATGGAAAGTGGAGAGTCTGGGCTGCAGGCAGGAGTGCAGGGTGAGGTGATGGAGATCAGAAGGGAGGGGACAGCAGCACTTTGTCCATGGGACATATGTGCCAGGCTGATGGGCCAGTACAGAACTGGAGAAGGGACTAAGAGGTGAAATAAGCTTGAGGTAGCTACATAAAGTATGCAGAACACAGAAGGTGTGTTTACCCAAGTTCTCTGATTTTAAAGGATTTGTATTTGCTTACATTGATATTTTAAGGTAGAAAGATTTTTAAAATGTTGCTTCATCTCTCCAGTACATCCTGGGTTAAAAATGACTGATCTTACAGTAACTGTTCCAGGTATCTACATGAATTTGGATGCCCTTGTAGTAAATTAAGCCAAATGTTAACCTGGTATAGATATAAGAATCTGTCTGAAAAGCTACACATTTTGCATTTATTTTCACCTGTGTCACTATAGATTGATGAAGGAAATATCTTGCTTACATATCTGTTGAGTTTTGAGTCTGCAGCTTGGACATGTATAAATATCTGTATGTTTATTTTAGTAAGTCTTCTCCTTGATATTGAATACCAACATTAAATTAATTCATTAGAAACTGTGATGCATTTAAATATAGGGAAAAATGAAATGTGATTTACTACCTAAGGTACTTATTTGTCCACTCCAGAAATTGTAGTGTTACTATGAAGGTGTTTCTGCCAAAGATGAGGGGCAAATAATCAGTTAAAACTGTGGCAGAAGCATGCAAGGGTTTGTTGGGTGAAAACGTACTTTTAATTAACTGAGAATGCAGAAAATGCAGATCTGTCTGGGATACCACAAAACCTGATGCACAGAGCTTCAATGCACCTTCACTCTTACCCACCCCACAGATTTTCCTCCTGTTCTGCACTGCAACATTAGACATTTGTGGAGATTTTGTCCCATGTTTTAATAAAGGCATTTATTTCAAAGGCCTGTGGCATGTGTTCCATCTAAGAGCAGGCTGATGACAGCCTACCTGCTGCAAAGTCTCAGCTCATTGTAGCCCAGGAGTTTGGGGCCTGCAGTCTCAGCAGCTGATGAGCTGAATGCCAGCTGGGAGGGGCAGCAGGGAATAAAGAGCTGAAGGTATTGGTCAGTTTGAAAATTGTCTTTATAACATTTTTTTTTCTCTAAAGTAGAATCTGAGAGGTGAAGTGCTCACCAAAAATAAGTATTACTTATCTGAAGAATTCAAAACTAATGAGTCATTCTTTCCAAGCCTTTGATTATTTTTTTAATAATACATTTAGGGCTTGTTTGCCTGTTTTTGAGCCTGAGGCCCTAGTGCTTTCACACTTTTTATCTGCGAAGGCTGGAAATTTACTTTAAAAACAAGATTTGAGCTTCCCTTGCAGATATCTTGATTAGAGCAGCTGGGGCTTTATGAAACACTGGCTCATGGAAGTGAGAGAGCTAGCAGCATTAAGAAACTAAGGAAAGGGCCTGAAATTATTGTCAAGTCTTATAGCTCAGAGAGATCAAATAACCATTCAAAAGGCTTTAAAAAGCCTCTGTCATTCTGTGTGTGAGGGGGTTGTTTGTGTAGGAGGGTGACTTTGTTCACAGATCCTCAGTAAAGGACTGTGGAAATGTGGGGAGAAGATGCCAGTGAGGATGAAGATGGTTGCTGATGTGTTGGGGGTGAGGCTGTGTATGGATGAGCATCACAGAGGAGTGCAGGGGTAGAGGTGGTAACTCCTTGCAGAGGCAGGAGCAGGGGTCTGGGAGGAAAGCTGCAGCTGGTTCACTCAATGGCTAGTTGCTTTAGCACAGAAAAACTGATAATCTCTGAAGCAAAAATTCAGCTTGCTGCAGGTAAGAACTGCTTCAGCTTGGCTGCAAACACTTGGACTCCATGCAAGGTTGAAATTGCCCAAGTGTGTCTTTCATGGCAATTTTTTTTTTTTTTATGATTGATATCATAGTTCTGGTAAATTGTACCAGTAGATGGCGTGCAGAAATATTCACCTCTGTTCATAGGTTTTATTGGACAAATACAAGTTCCTGTTATTGCAACTGGATTTGGGTACAAAGAAATGCAAGAAATGAATTATTGAGGTGGTTCCCAGCAAGGAGGGAGGATGTCCACATCAGGAGAAAAAGAAACAAAAAACCAGTGAGATTAATTTAATCTATTCTTCATATGTTTTCAGAAATAGCTTTTCAACTGCTGCTGCTTCTTTTTCAACACAGTAAAAGCATGCCCTCTCTACCAATGGTCTTTTCCTCCCTGGGCTTCACACTACAGTCCTCTCTTCTCCAGTGCTGACCAAAATACATGGTTAGGTTTTATCTTGGAGTTGAAAACATAGAAAGAGAAGACCTAATTTCTTTGCATTTTATTGAAGTTTAAAAATAAAGACAATTGCAGGAAAGATCAAAATTTGAATAACTCACACAAAAATAGCAATGCTTTGGAAAGTTATGGGCTCATGAAATAGGGGCTGTTTGGTTTTCTTAATTTTAGTGGGTGGTATTATTATTGTTTGTTTATCTGTTTAATCTTGTTTAAACTTTCTGAGAACTGGAAATGATCACCTAAAATAGGACTTTGTTGGTTTTTTTTTCCTGTAATATAAAAACCCTAAAAGAGATAATATAATTTATGACAGTAGGTTTTGATAGCTGCCAGCTGATACTGCCCATTTAGAGGTAAAAGTGTGAATTTACTGCCAGTATCTCTTATTCCAATATGAAAAGGTTCTGAAACTTCTTCTAAATATACATGGTCATCGTTGTGGTTGTGCAGACATGAAAACGGTGTTTGATAAATATATTTGATTGTATCAGTGACACTCTGCCTCCTTCGCTGTAGTTCTCTAAGAAAGGTTTTGAGGTTGGAGGTGCCCCCCATGTGTTCCACAGAAGGCAATTATATAATGTTGTCAAAGAAAGTGTGATATGAGTGTCAGATGACTGCAAGAAAGACTTGACTTTGTTGGTAGTTTGGTATCTGTTTAAAAATTGGGAGTCACTGATTAAATCCCCTATTAATCAGCTTTGTTCAAGCATTTATACCAACCAAACACCTTCAAAGATGCAGATTAAAAAACTTCTGAGAAACATCCTCTCTTTCTGCTATTCCCTGTTTATTGGGGTTCACTGCAATACCATGAAGGCATATGAGAATTTGCTGAGACGAGATTTCTGTTACAAGGCCATGATATAAGGTGCCATGCAAAGGACTGAGAGAGAAAGCTCCATTGGATAACAGTCTGGAATGCACTGTGGTGCTCTTAGGCTTTCTAACTGTAGCACAAACTGCTGTTCATGGAACTTCAGAACAAAAAATATGAAAATCTAGATCATTGCTAGGTTCTATCTGGTCTTTTATAGAAGTGGAAGCAGGAACCTGCATACACTGGAGTTTTTTGCTTCCAGGAGAGTGAGATGGGCAGAATTTTCTCCTTCTATAGGATCTTTGCAGTTATAACAGACTTGTCAATTAGCAAATGCCTTTTGGAAAGTTTTGCTAATATTTATAGCTCATTGCTTCTCTGTGTCACTTCTGCTTGTTATTTGCACAGCTATCTTTATAAGTGGAAAGATATAAAAACAGCCTACTAAATATAAAATGAAATACCCTGTGATGGTTTTTTTTATTAGCTTTATATATTTTATGTCTTTCTTGTCTTTCTACAGTGTTCTGTCCTAATTAGAGCTCATTTGCAGCAATCTGCATAAGCTGCCTGTTTCTCATGACAGTACTACCATTTAACCCAAAACCAATAAAACCTTTTCATCATACCATTCCTTCTTGATTTCTTGCTTTTATATATATGATGGTGATTCTTAGATGAGATTACAGTTTGAAGATGTAGCATACATATAATTCACTTAATTTATACTGTGTTCCAGTACATTTACATGGTCACATCTATTTTATTTTTTTGACAACTGGCAAAATACGGTCTCATCAAGCACACTATGATGAAATGGAAATGGAAGATGCTGAATTCTGTTCTGTTGTATACTTTTCTCCCTGCTTTAAAGCAAAGCATGTAAGTATCCATTCTAGATGAAAGGTTAAATGACAAGATTTTAATTTTTTATTACTCACTTGCCCTTTTGGTAGTGGAATTTAGTAGGAGTTAATGATCTGAGGTTTTCAGTGTAAAGCATCTTTCTGGTTCTTTTCTCTTAATCTGTATTTTTTTTTTTAATAATTCAAGTATTTCTGAAAACAAAATGCTTTTTCTGTCAGACCAGGAACTTTCTGTGGGACACAAAAGCTGATTTGAATGACTTCAGATTATCTGAATCGATTAAGTGGTTCAGGGTTTTTTCTGGAACACAGTTCTGTGGAATGAGGAATTCCACAGGAACAAATAAACTATCTATTAGTAATTAATGCTTAGCTGTATTTATTAATGCAACAAGTATTGTATTGATTTTATGCTTTTCAAGGGCCAGTATTTACAATATGAACTAAGAATAATTTTTTGTGTTTCCATTAAGAGAGACAATGTGATCTATCACACGTCCATTAATGGCTTCGTTGGGTGCCTTGAGACACTTATTTGGGTAACACCAGATAACAATGATCATGGTATGTGTGAAGGAAGATAAGCAGTACTCTAAAAAAACATGTCATTTCATGAGTCTACTTCAATGGAATTTGAAATTACCTGCTTTTTTGTAATACCAAGACTAGACAAATCTTATGGAGCCTTTCTCCTCTCTCCCTTCCTCTTTAAAGGCAGCCAGTCAGCTGCTTGTGCCAAATAACAGCTACCCAAAAGTTTCTTGAGCTCTGAGTAAACAATTCTTAGCATATACTTTACAGCAGAGCAGGTTTCTGTAAGCAGACCTGGGGCCACTGTTAAGAACAATAGTCTTAATTCCCAGAGACCAGTTTAGAGAAGCAGCCAAGCCAACAAGAGCAGA
Source organism: Agelaius tricolor (assembly GCF_023055355.1). NCBI lineage: Eukaryota > Metazoa > Chordata > Aves > Passeriformes > Icteridae > Agelaius > Agelaius tricolor. The sequence continues at coordinate 60,211,859 of NW_027269262.1, read as the reverse complement.
AGATGCAAGGTTAGAAAATTAATACTCTACTGTGATTTAAAATAGTTTGCAAGTATAATGATATCAGTTCCCTTGCCTTTGCAAGGACACTCAGCTATATTTTATCAACCCCAGAGACCAACTCACCTCTAAAAGTACTGGTTTCAGAGTTCACAGCTCTGTTTTTCTTCTTTTATCCCTTGAGTTGATGACCTGACTTTGGACAAGAGGATTGAAATGAGTGGGTGGATTGGCATTTTTAAAAAATTTCCATGAATGGTTGGGATGGCTTTTAAATTTTGCTTCCAGATTAGTCAGGCTCAAACCCACTTTATTGTCAAAGGTCCAAACCACCACTGTTACATTTAAAAGCTACTACTGTGAAATTCTCTACAACTTTAGGAAAGATGTAAACTTATACTTGTATTCTTGCTATAAATTCCTGACATTACTGCTACTCAAAATTAGGGTGTTCATTCTTCAATACTCTTTGGGTTAACAAACATCCTTGACTTTTTCCTGTATCCAATTGATTTTTTTCTGTTCTTGCCTCACTGCATGTAATATCACTCTCTTGTCACATTTATTTTACCTATATAAGTTTTTCCTTTCAAATTATCCTCTGTCCTCCCACACATTCAATTCTATGGTTTTCTTGAATCTTATGAATGCAAAGACAGATTAATCAGAAGCTGGTTTGCAATGGAGAAGGGAGTGTTCTCTCTGCTTTAATTTAATGGAAGATGAGGAACAGAGGTTAGAAGACCTGGCTGGCAGGACAAGAATTTTGTTCAGAGGTTTGCTACTGAGATTTTTTTTCCCCCTCCCCTTGACCCATGTACATAGTCTGACAAGGGGAAACTTGGTGGAAGATTGAGTTGCATGGTCTACCCTCTCTAAAATCTGAAGATATAAAGTGCATTACAAGTCATGGTTTCCACAAACTTTGGCATCCAGTGTCCTCTGGGGTGCCAGGGAAGGTCAGGCAACCAGGCAGGAGAAAGACACTCTGTGTGAGCTATCACAGGGGAGTGTGGCTATCCGGAGGGTTTAATCTTTGACCTCATCTGTGATGTGAGCTGTAGCTTTTCCTTAATTCTGAGACCTGACAGAGGCCATCGGGAGAGCTGAAAGGAGCTCAGTAAAGGGAAGGCCAAGTGCAGCTACAAACCTGCAAGAGCCTGTTCCTGGTGCAGTGTGTGTGAGGTCTGTGCAAGCATCCTGCCAGCAGCTCTGGGCAGGGCGAGTCCCTCTCATACTGGGGTCAAGGTTTAGGGGCTCTTGCTAAAATGACTCAAGCAGCAATTGTGTGCTGAGCTGTGAAACCTGGAGAGCTGGTTCCCATCTCAGCATTACTCTTGGCACTCCATTTGCCCTACTAGGATGCATTTAGCCCAAATTAACATTGGCCAGCCTGCTGTTTGCCCCTATGATGCACAAAGGCAAGGGGCTGCAATGATTGTATATAAAAGCGACATGCATTGGAGGTGTTAGATCTGGTTTAAGATGCAGGTTTGCCAGAATAAGGCTTTGCTTCTCTTTAGGATGATGTGTGCTTTAACAGTAACATTAGAAACAAGCTTGAAAACTTTACTTCAAGTGGTAATATTTACCTAGTCACTTAGTCAAAGATACATTATGAAATATGTAAATGGACTGTGCTAAAAAAATACAGTCCTTTCCCCCAAAACCTCCAATTTTCTTGTAAATTTTTGTAATTTTTTTTTGTTAAAAACTTGTTAAAGTTTAAACAAAATCAATTGAAGAAATAGTATCTCTTCTGCCTTAAAGAAGTGGACAAATTATAGACCAGTGAAGAAGGAACATTCCTCAGTTTTGCTTGTGCAGTTGTGCTGTTGGGAGTAATCATAAGAAATGATCTATAGATAGACCATTGTATTAATGACATAGGCAAAGGAATTGAGTGCACTCTCAGTAAATTTGCAGATGACACCAAGCTGAGTGGTGCTGCTGACACACCTGAAGGACAGGATGCCACCCAGAGGGACCTGGACAAGCACTAGAAAAAGCCACATAGGAATCTCATGAGGTTTAACAAGAGGTTGGACATGACCCAGCAATGTACACTCACAGCCCAGAAAGCCAAATGTGTCCTGGGCTGCATCCAAAGCAGTGTGGTCACCAGGGAGAGAGAGGGGATTCTGCTTCACTCCTCTGCTGTGCTTTGGTGAGACCCCACCTGGAACATTGCATCCAGCTCCGGGGTACCCAGCACAGAAAGGACATCGACGTGTTGGACTGAATTCAGAGGAGGCTACCAAGGTGATTGGAAGGGTGGAACACCTCTCCTAGGTGGAAAGGCTCAGGAAATTTGGATTGTTTGGCCTGGAAAAGAGAAGGCTTTGGGGTGACCTTCTAGTATCCAAAGGGAGCCTACAAGAAAGATAGAGACTATTTAGAAGGCTATGTAGTGATCAAGGGAAAGAGGGAATGGTTTCAAACTAAAAGAGCGTGGGTTTAGATTAGATATTAAGAAGAAATTCTTTACTGTGAGGGTGCTGAGGTACTGGAAGATGTAGAGGGGTTGGAATCAGATGATCTTGAAGGTCTCTTCTAATCCAGGTCATTCCATGATTCTATGATATAGATAGCTGTTCAAATATGGAGAAAAAAAAAGGGAGAATTTTTACATATGTAAACTGTCTTTCCTGAAGATGAACACATTAGTTAAAGGGATAGATTTGGCCTACCTATGGTGGGAAATTTCTAGGTTTGATTTTGCCTTAAATAAAACACTTTTTCTATTGCATTGACAATGTCCATTCAGCATCTCTTCAGAGCAGTGTCAATGTGTGCAAGATGTTAGTATTTTTCTGAGAGAAAACCATTATAGACCACAAATCCCATGAGGCAGATTTTTTTCTCTTTTCCCTGAGGTGCCTATCCCAACTATACTTCATCGTAACATAAATAATAGTAATAATTTTATTTGCTTAAATGGGAAATGGTTTCTCAAAAGAGGAAAGTGAAAGAGGCAGAGCCAGAAGAGGAAATGAAGCTTCCACCTTGATACTAACAAGACAGATTTTTGAATGTCCTGCGACTGTGTATCCCCATATGATACCTTTGATAAATGTGGTTACTTTATTCTGTACAAGAAATCATACTGACTTCAAATGGCAGCTAATAGTGTGAGTAGTCCCTATAATGTTTTTAACACCTAGTCTATTTTAAGACAAGCTTTAGTTACAAATTATGCTACAATTTTAGGATCTATATAGGAAGCACTATTTTTTTTTTTTGTGTTCTAGGTGACTGCTAATTGCTGCATTCTGCAGTAATAATAGTTTTAATTTGCTCGTGGTCATACTAAATCATAAAGGGGACATTGATAACCAGCTATGGCAGCTTGGTATGACTGAAGATAATTAATATGACGATGTCAAAAGGATCAAGACTCCATCATGCCTAGTGGTAAGTGACAAAATGAAACCAAGCAGGGACTCTCACACCTGAAGTTCTGCCTGGTGTCAGCTGTGGGTGAAAGCTGAGGTTTAAAGTGATGCACACTGAATTGATAAAATGTTATTGACTAATTGAGATTAATCCCACGTTCTGAGCAACAGGACTGTATTTGTTGTGGTCAGCTTAAACATCCCCAGTAAGCATCGTGTGTAGGTCAGCTGTGCTGCATGGTTATTGTAATGGCCTGCCCTCTAGCTAGGTGCTGCTGTATGAGGTTACTATTGACTGAGGAAATGGTGGTGGCTGGAAGCTGCGGCCACCTGGGGTTTTCTAGGAATGGTCAAATGCGGGGTCTAAGGTTGAATAAAGGAGTTTGCCATCCTCTCTCTCTGGGAAATACAATGTGAGGTGAGCCATGCCTGAAGGTTGACAGAAATGAGGTACTGAATGAAGGGCATTTGTGGAAATAGCTACAGTATGATAATACAGGTTTTAAACATATACCCAGAGCAGTTGTAGTAGCCTAAAATCATGAGACAGCATGAGAAACACCTATATCCCTGAATTTCTGCTTGAGTGCCTCATGGTGTCAACTTGCATTAAAAATGGTACTCTTTCATACAAAGGATGTTAGTGTGACTTTGTGTTGGAACCTCACAGGAGACAGTGCAGAAATCTCACCCTAAATCCCTTATAGGAGCCCCTCTCTCAGACACTGAGAACCTCAGAAGAAGCTGAGTGGAGATATGTGGGGTTTATTAGCTGTATAAAACCACACATGACATCTGTAGATTAAATTATCTCTGTCATATCACTAGATAGTAGAGCGAGAGTCCCTCAGTGCAGCACCCTGCTCTGAAGGAGGCTCCCATTCAAACCTGGATACCACAGCCCAAAATGAGTTCTAGTAATGATTTTGTTAACAGTGAACAACAGAAGCCTTGTAATAATGTTCTGTCTAATTCTACTGCTGTAACCCTTCCTTACAGACCCCAGGGTCCTTTAAGTCATGGTGTCACACAGGGAGCTCAAATTGAGTTGCACCAGGAAGTGCAAGTAGGGAGATTTTCAAAGTATGGCATGAGAGTAAGTGGTGCATCATTGTTGCCTCTTCTAGGGAACCTCTAAAGCAACATTTCTGAGAGATATAATTTTTTCCCCTTTTAAGTGGGATTTAACATAGTCCTAAAGATGAAAATTCATCTGTCAGTGTAGTTTTTCTATTTCTTTCTTTTTCATTTTTAAGCTGTTATCCAGCTATTGCACTTATCCTAGACTCATTCTAGACTCTTGAAAGTCCACAACTTTCTGAGTGCAAAATTCTCCATGTGTTTATTAATTCAAAGATATTGCAGAGCTTCCAACAAGTGCAGTGAATTCAGGGGACAACATGCAAAATTTCGGACCGGCCTCAGCACAAAAGCATAATAGCTTGTTTATGCAACTGCTGAAAATAGGATGAGACCTATTTTCTGGTGAGCTGGGGCAGAGCTTTGAGGCAAAGGGTGCTGTGTTGGTAGGTAGAAGAGGAAATTGTGTATGAGAGTTTCCTATTTCTCAACAGGGTGTCTGTAACACTGGAATTGGCACCAGAATTAGAAGGGGATTATTAATTTTGTAGGTCTCTTCCTGGAATTTCTCTGTTGCTCAAATTTGTCCCCTTACTGAAATAATTTTGTGAGCTCTACTGAATTCAGCATGGATGAAACAACAGTTTTGGTATATGGATTTCATGCTGAAGAAAGTTCCCCTGCTTGTGCATCTGAATAATTGGCATATCCTGCTCCAAAGAGAACCAATCAATGGAGCAGAGCAACATTACAGAATAAGCTGCTTTTCCTGGAAGGAGTGGGAAAGGAGTGGTATGATAAAGAGATTGCTTGGAGGCTGAAGCTTTTGGACTTCAGCTACCAGATAGATGTTGTTTCACAGGGGAAATATGGCAAATATATTGATTTCTGAGGGATCCACAATCTACTTAAAAGACAGGACACAATATATCTTTGAGATCTAGATGTTATGGATGCATTATTTACATAGTTTATGGCTATAAAAATGGATGTAAATGAACATTTTTTCCTCTTCCATTCCCTATAAAGCAAATTGATGATATCTGTAGAGATAATTTGGTGTTATTATCTAGGTACATCCTTCCTTGAAAAACAAGCTGTCTTGAAGAGAGAAAGACTCCTGAAAGCGATCCATTCCTAGCTCTTTTAATCTCATCTGGTTTTGTATCATTTCAATTGCCCAAACCTAAACCAGAGTTTCTTACCAATTTCCAAACCTCTCAGCCTGCAATATGTTGGTATACTTAGAGGATGAGATTATGATTTCCTTCACAACTGACATTTGTATTGAGTCTGTGAAAATTCTCCCACTTTCTCTTTAGAGTAAAGGCAATAATAACCACCCTGATGAGAGGTGTTTATGGGAGGTTTAACTATTTTACTATTAAAATAGTTTATGATACAAAAATAATATCAGGTGATTGCCCTTTTTGATCTGAAGATGGTAGTAAAACCCATTTATTTTCTAGATATTTATTTTCTGACACTCAAAAATGAAAAAAAAAATCTAGCATTGGAATAAAATGGTTGCTTTATTCTTGACTATTGTTCAATTTTCTCTTCCAGAATTGGACCTTCCCTTGGAAGGTGTTTAAGTGATTTTAAGGGCATAGAATGGACTGTTTCAGAGGGGAATAGTCTGCAATGTTCATATAGTCCAACTGCCTGGCCAATTCAGGGCTAACCAAAAATCAGAGCTTGCTGTTATGGGGCCATCGACTGCCTCTCTAGGGAGCCTTTTCCAGTGTTTGGTCATTCTCTCAGGAGAGAAATGATTCCTAATGCTAATTCTAAACTTCCCTTGGTGCAGCTTTGAACCAGTTCCTTGTGTCCTGTCCCTGGACACCAGGAAGGAGTGATCAGTGCCTTCTTCTCTAAACTAGACAAGCCCAAAGTCCTTAGCTGCTCCTCATGAAACATTCCTCCAGGCCTCTCCCCACCTTTGTTGCCCTCCTCTGGACACATTCAAAGCCCTTCAAATCCTTCTTAAATTGTGGGACCAAGGACAGCACCCAGTAGGAATGTCTTTTGTCCATAAAAGTATGTTTTAGAAGTTGGGTGATACCTAAACAAAAGCATATGTGTAACTGCACAAAGAAATGAGACATTGGTTTTTAAATCACTGATTTAAAAATATTGTCCTTCTGCATTCCAGCACCATCATTTTTCCGTTGTTGGAGATAAGTTGGGAGAGGAAGGAATTGTAGCTACACAAAGCATTGGGGTGAGAGGCAGGAAAGCTGGAGAGGCGACCAGAGAATCTAGCCACCATGAGAAAAGGGTGTGCCCCACTGTGGGATAAGTGGACAAAGGACTTAGGGTCCCTCCTAAAGAAAGGAAGATTAAAAAAACTAGGAAAGTAGATTAAATAGGATATTTTAAGACATAAATGAAAAAAAAATTAAGGATTAAGAAACTATAATTTAAAGAACAATAAACTAAGTAAGGTGTTGTGCCCACTCTGGTGCTAAGGTTGTTCCAAGCATAGGCAGGAGTTTATTAGTTTTGCAGAGGCCCAGACAGGATCACTTTTCTTATTCTTTTTGCTTTGATTTCTGTATTTTTTTTTAATTTTAATGAATCCCAAATGAAATGTAAAGTAACCCAAAACAACAACACAACCAAATTTTTGTACCTGCATTTCAGGCACAAGTTCTTATACAGTAGGTGAATAGTAGTCTGTTAATCATGAGGTTGTCTTCATTAGGGGGTATCCCTTGAACCTAGTAAGTTTAGGTGCCCAAATTCCTTTGAGATACCCAAAGGGAAGTGAAATTTAAGTTCAGTATCTCTGTCTTCAAGACCTTTTCCTCTCTGGGACATAGGAAAATTTAGAGGCTATTACCTAAGAGCTCCCTAGTTCAGGAACCAAGGAAAAGCTGGGAAACCTCATACCCAGTTGACCTAGAAGGGTTATATAAATAATTATCAGATTTAAGCTAAGAAATATTGATGTCTCCCTCTATTTTTGTGTTTCTCACTCCTTTCTTTTAGGTTTTGGTTGAAAGAAGACATCCTAAGATTAATATTTTACTGTCTGGTTGGGGCAGGTTGAGAAAACCTTGGTATGCCTCTGTGCTGAACCAGAGCCACACTTCACCTGGAGGATTATGTTCAATGAAGGGGCATAGTGCAGCTTTCTGCTTCTTTTGTCCTCCTTTTCCTTTGTACTTGGGGAAAAGACTCTGGAGCACATGGTATAATAGACATCTACTCAGAGGAAAACTACAGATAGTGAAAAAACGATGCATTAAGTTATTGCAAAGGCAGAAAAGATGATGTTAAGAGCTGTCACCCTGGGAAAAAACAAAAAGTTTGTCTTATGAAACTTTATACCATGCAGTGTTTCAGTATATCACCTGGCAAGTAATCTCCCAGTAAGAAGAAATTGTCCTTGTCTCACAGAGATATGTGCTAAGAGAGCCTGAGGGCCTTGCACCAAGGCAGGGGTGACTAGGGAGGATCATCTGAAAGCTCAGAAGACAAGTGAGTAATGAAGAGCAATGCCCATCACCAGGGACCCTTGGTACTAAACCAACCCAAAAATCTTATTTACTTTCCTAAAAGGCTGACACTTATGTTAATGAGTCTCTGTTTTGAGAGGAGATTCCTGGGGCTTCTTCTGTAACTTCAGAGAACGTCCAGCCTCTTCTTATACTTTGTTTTGTGGGTTTTGAAAGCACTGAATTATGTGTCTTTTAAAAACAAACAAATGAGTAAAACTGGCAATTCCTTGTTGTTGTTTTCCTTAAATACATAAAATGATTTGTTTTGCTTTGTTTCTTAATAGCTGCCTACAACAATTCACTAGATGAAGTTGAATTCTTTTTCAGAGAAAATAGTGTGCAACCACTGTAAATTTGGGTGGTGGTTATGGTGGCTACTGATGACTAGACTCTTGTGTGGATTTCACTTTGTTCTGGCTGCATGAGGGATTGTGTCTCTATGTGAAAGATATAGAGCGAGAAAGGATTTATTTTTCTTCTGAAAGAACATGGGAAGGTGGATTAAAACTGAGTTTTTGCTCCTGATGCTGAGACCAATTTTCAGATTGCCTTTTGCAGGTTTATACAAGCCAGACGCTTCATCCAGGAGTTAGCATGTCTTTGCTATAATTTCTATATTGTCTTTGGTTAAAATTAAAATAGGATTCAGCTGGAGATGTGACCTAAACTCTGCTGCCCAAGCTTAACTAACCAGAGTGGGCAGAGTTCAAGTTACTCCTGGGAGCCCCTCTGCACTGAATATAGAGAGATTGAAACCTCACCTCAATATTTGGCTTAATCTAAACGTAGACTGACTAGTGGCTGCATGTTTGAGGTGACCTGTGCCTGGTTTCCTGATCATACCTGTGCTGCCCAGGTTTTGTTCTGGTTCCTCTTTGGCTGCTTTTTGGGTTTGGCCCTTTGTGACCATCCCCAGCATCCATGTGATGACACACAGCACTCACACAGGGCTCCTCCAGGATGGGCTCCACCTCTGCTTGCCCCAGTGTAAGAGAACAGAGGGTCTTCACCAGGACTAAAGAAAGTGCCCACACCTCACACACACAGCCCCTGCCACGTCCACCCCCTGCAGAGGGTGAGGGATGGAGGGTGCAGCACCAAATGTGAGAGCAGGCAGGGGAATAGAGCAGCAGAGTTACTTGCATCCTGCTAACCAGGATTTTTAAAAAAAATATATTAAAGGAAGAGTTTCATTTTGCAAAATGCAGGTCTCTGTTCAATGTGACCAGGAGCAAATTTATCTTGTTAGCACTTATTTACAACTGACAATTCTCAATTAGCATTTGAGCCTAGATTCTCATTTCTATAAATCCCTAATGAGAGTATAAATTACTAACGAAACAGCTAAATCTCAGGGCCAAAGTCTTACTTCATTAACACACTAATGTAAATCTGAAGTGTTTCTGTTCTTCTGAGCAGAGTTACTTCACAAGAACACTGGTTTAAGTGAAATGAGAAAGAATTCTCAAGGCTTTTATAGTGAGCAGCATGAAGTAATATTCTGTTTCATTTTCAAATTCTGTTTCTTAGGAAAAATGTCTCCAATGTTCCTGTAGTGTTGTGCTCAAACTCATTTGTCTGACTTGTCTGACTTCAGACTCTTAGATTCTTTTAAATATAATTTTTCTTTTTACACCTGCTGCTCAGTGAATAAAGACTGTGTGGAACCCTAAAATATTTGCCACTTTTTGGTGCAATCAGTAAGAATATTATATTTATTTTAACTAGTATTCAATTTCCAATGACTTAGGACTCATAGGAAATAGCTAACAATTTAAATTTCAGAAATAATAGGAATTAGGTAATTTTTGATAAATGTTTAAATTTCTCATTGAATATATCATGCTAATCTGTGATAATATCAATAGGCTGCTGTAGACCTAATGGTAAAGTCACTGTACTGAGTATATTCTTGATTTGAACACCTAATAAAAGTAATAATATTTGGTCAGGTGTGGGATTTTTTACTCCCTGTAACCACTACAAATAGAGCCATGTTCAAAGGGTCTTTTAGGAAAGATTTTAGAAAAGGTCTTTTAGGAAATCTTTCCTAAGAAGTAATGTGTGTCCTATCAGTGTCAATGATGTTGACTTTGACATAAATATAAAAAAATTCAGTCTAATGTGAGCTAAGAACTCCATGATGCATCTTCATGTGCAATTCAGTGTGTTTGATGTTCAAATTTTAAAAGACTGTAAGTTACAGCAAGAGTTGTATTTGAAGGCCAAACAGCAATAAAATGTGGATTTATAATTTTCTCTGTTATGTCTCTAAGCTTTTTTTTTTAATGAACTCCTGATCTCCAGGCTCCTTAATGAGCCTCTTCAAAGGGTTTCTTGAAAAATATTAGGTAATTAATCAGAAATACTAACCAATATTGAATGGATGACAAATTATAAAGAAAAAATTTGTTATATTTATGAAGAAATAAATCTAGCATTGTTGTTTTGAGCCAATAAAAATTTTACTATTTCAAGTTAGAAAAGTTCACACACGTGTTTAATAAAGGAGAAAAGCCTACCAAATATTAAAATACTGGCATAATTGCAGTAAAAATTATTCTACAGCTTTTTTATCATAGTTTATGTTAGGATCCTAAACTATAAGTTTCAACAGTTCTTAAGAGTATTGGCACCCTGCCTTGTACAATATTGTACATTACAAATGATTGTGTTGGATTGCAGGCAATAGGAAAGCAGGAAAATGTAAATATATGCTTTGACCATGCTGAAATGAGATGAGAGGCCCACCTTTTTAGATCTTAGGATCTCCTGTCATCCTAGGAAAAAAAAGGAGGAAAAACTTGCCAAATGTTAGCAGAAGTTGCATGTACTTACCATATAACACAAAGTTATTTAGTACACCAATCATAAACTGGTTTTCTTGTCCTCAGGAAGCAGTGAAGCAAGTAGAGTTAGTAAAGGAAGTTATACTTAGCAGAAAACTTTCTCACAGAATACTTAAGATGAGATTGGTCATGTAGGTTATAGTTTTTGAAGCCATTGCTGTGGCCTTAGGTAAGTTTGGACTGTTTGTGTAAAGGCTCTCTGTGAGGTTATGAGGCGATGCACCAGCTTTTCCTTAGAACAGCACAACATATTTATTTCAAACCTCTCCATGTCTGAAGATAAAACATGAATTTTGTGTCACATAGTTGGCAAAGGCAGTTTCAGAATTAGGCATTCTGAATCCTACGTGGCATGCTTCATAAATGACTGGTTTTAGTCTAAAAACAGAGTTGTCATCTTGCTAATATACCAATACGTAAACAAAAAAAGATGATGTGCAAAAATGGAAGAACAAATATAAAACATTTTGTAACAGTTTACTATATTTCTTGTAAATACTTCTTTTTAGGTGACATACTAAAATAAACAATTGTAAGTAGAAGTGTAGCAATTTTTGTGGTCACAGTGATATTGGAATAAAAATGAGGACTGGAATTGATTCTCAAGTCTAATGTTTGCCAAGAATTTGTGTTTTAGGGGTGTATGTGTGTGTATATGTGTGTGTGTGTTTTGATGTGTTTTTTTTTGTTTGATTTATGTTTGGTTTTGAGGTTTTATTGCAGAAATACACTCTGTTCAACACATTATTGTTTTGTGATTATCAAAGTTCAGACAGATTTGATAATTGAATAAAGTTGTTGCATGGTGCCTGACATCTCTTTTAGTTTATTAATATAACAAGGTTTCAAAAGAAAAATAATAAATGCAATTCTGGTCTTTTCTAGTTAAGAGACAAAATCAAATTGTAAACAACAGAACAAAATGAGAGCAATTTTAGGAAATATCCAGGAAAAAATAGTCCAGTCAGTAAAACTATATGTAATTTGGTGTACTGTATGTATATTTTACAGGAGGCCTTTTAAGAGTGCACAATTTTGCGTGTAGCATAAGTAAATAGATGAGGAAGGATTTCTGTCAGATACTGTTGTGACAGGCTTTAGTTTAAATCCTTAAGACAGATAGATAGAAGTAGATTAACTGGCCTTAGCTATTTCATGTTCCCTGTCTGAATGGAAACACAGTTCCATGTTGAGCTTGCATGTCCTAACAGCCTGAAGTTGTAATGTATTTACTGCCTTTTCATGCATCTTGTTTAACATTTGCTTAACATATTTATTCAAATGAGGCTGGGCATTTGTTTATTCCTTATCAAATGAAGTGGGACAGCTCTAGGACAAGAGATGGTATCAGCAGAAACACCTTTAGGCTTCATTTTTTGGTTGTGGTGATAAGATAGCGCTTAGAAAAGAAAATATCAGCACTGGAAGATATGCTTATGAAGTAATTTCTTAGCCAAACTTTGGACAATTTTGGGTTTTTTTCTTAACATGTAATATACTTGAAATGTTGCAAGAAAGGAAATATTCAAGAACCAACCTTAAATGTAAATCAAACTCCCATTCTCAACCATTAAAGAAAAGAACTAGCTCAACTCTGGGAGCAACTAACCCAATAAAATAAATAAATAAATAAACCTAAGGGTAAGGCTTCTAGATGGACTGTGATTAGAGTTTAATTCAAGCACTCAAAAGATAAAGTCCCAAATAATCCATCCTGACTGGCAGTTGTTTGGGTTACCTTGAATAAAGGACTGTATGTAGCACAGCTTCTAACGAGGTGGCTACACATGGAGGCTCTGTCCATTGCCCATTCCTACTTCCTTTCTCCTGTTCTTTTTCACATTGATTTCTCTCCCACCCTGTGGTCATCACTGTGATTTGTGTAGACGAAACCTGTACCAAATCAGTAACAGTCCTAATCACAGCTGATACTTGGTTCTGTCCTCGTTCTTCAGGCATCTTCTGTCGCTTATTGTGATCTGCTTTAAGGATTAAGTGCCCAGACTTGCCCTTAGATCTACGCAGCACAGTCCCACCACATCAGTAGGTCACACAGGTGTGTCCTGGGATGGCTGTGGAAGATAAATGCAGAACACCTCTTTATTGACCCTGGGGAAAAATCTGTCCATGTAGTCACAGTAACTTCCCATGTGATTTTTTGCTTTGGAATGTTTACCACAAAATCTATGCTGGAGTGTCCCGAGTGAGTGAAATGTGATTTTAAATATCAGAGGGAGAGTACTCCCTTAGAAATTACCTGCTAACCCCATAGCAGTGAGTAGTCTCACATAAACACACTAATCTCCAGAGAGCATGAGAGGAAAAGATGTCTTAAAAATTATGGTGATTTAATTTTATTTTGCCCTAGAATGACATTCTCCTGAGTATTTGTGAAAATGAAGATGAATATGCAAGGCTACATTTGGTTGATTTTGCGCCAGATGGCCAGTTGCAGAGGCTGAACTAAGCTGAACTGATTGATTCGTTTTTGCCATATTGCATGCTGGCATTTACCAGAGTTCACATCATTCAAACACTAACATTTTTGGTGATTTCTCTTTTTATTTTTTTTAATTTTATTTTTATAATTTTCTTGGGATGACTTCTGCTTTCATAATGGAGTCTCCCTGCTTTCTTTTCTGCCCTAGGCTCTTTTCCCTACCATAGTGTTGTTTGGTTGGGTTTGGTTTTTCTGGTCTTTTGGGTTTTTTTCTTTCTTTCTTTTTTTTTTTCCTTAAAAAAATTTAATAAACTGCTCACAGAGAGAGGGAAAGGCGGAAATACAGAGGGCAAATATGCACTATGGCATTTTTTTTCTCCCCAGAGGCTTAGCTTTCTCTTGCACTTCTAATTTATTATATGTGAACAAAGAATACAGCATCTTGCATTAAAATGGAATTCTTAAAATTCAATGGTTTCAATTTACCTGTTATTTTAGGGACTGTAGAGCAAATAATTGAAATTCCCAATGTTCTAACTTTCCTTCTTCCTAATGGAGATATTCCATTAAAAGAAAATGGAATTTATATCAATAGTTACACTGAAATTACACCAGAAACTTTGGGAAATTAACAAATTATCAGGGAAAATAGTTTCTGTATGTTTTGAGACATTTTTTATATATACATGTATATAAAGTAAAGAATACATAGGGAGTAGCATACCATGTGTGGATGTGCACATATGGATCTTATAAATCAGAATAGGTGTACTTTAGGGGAAGATTTAAAAGACTTAATGAACATGGGTTTTCCTAGTAAGTTCTGCAGACTTTGGAGAGATTTCAGTAAAGTTTCAGGAAAAATAATATCTGAATATATACTGAGAAATAAATAAAAGGCAAGCAGTCCTTTGGCAAAAGAAGACCTGCACTTGTGAACTGAGTCTTCCTTTCCACTCAGTTTCAGCCATAATTCTTAAGTGTTATGTCAGAATCCACCTTTGTTAGGCTGACTAATTTGCAAAACACAATTCCTCACTGATTTCCTATCTTAAATAATGAGAGCTTTGTAGGGCCAGAAGAGAGAGGAAGAAGTGTGATATTTTCCTAATGGTCAGCCCTATGGGAGGAGTTTGGATCAAAATATTGGTCAGAAAAATAGAGAGAGATGGCAAAGCCCTGCATTGACAGAAGTCAGTAAAGATTTTACTGTGGACTCCAGAGGTGCTGGAGTTTTTCAGAGAGGAGTATGGGGCATTCTTGTTATGCAGGACTGAACCTACGGATAGAGCCATCAGCTTAATCTCTAGTATGTTGCAAAATCCAACCAATGCTTTATGGGGCAGCTGACCTGCATGACTGACACATGCTCGTGTGGAGCTGAGAATCCTCCAAACTACTTCAAAGCAGATATTTATGCTGACTGGCTGCTGTAGGCCAGATGATTTCTTCAAGAGCTATGTCTAGGGAGAGTAGAGCTATCCTCTGTTTTCCAATTCTACTTCATTGCAGCTCTGGTGGGCAATCCCCATCAAAATTTGCTTTACCTGCTCAGTGAAACCATGCATGTTCCTCCACAGCACTGGGCAAGGCAGGAGAGCTCCTTGTGCTGGGTTGCACACCTCTGCTCTGAAATAATGGATTTTCATGGCCCCAGAGTTCAGACACAGGCACATCCTGCAGTAGGCACCCACTAATGGGGGTGAGAAAAGGGGAGGGGATTTCAAAGGACATGCACATACAGAAAAGATTATATAAAAATATCTTAAAACTTTCTAGAGCACTATAGATTTACTCTGCAAACCCAAAATATTCTCTGAACTTTTTAGTTTGGCAAGGTGTTGTATCAGCTGGCACAGTGAAAATGGTATGGCACTAAACTTTGCCATCTACCTCACCCCAAGAACCACCTGCCACTTTTGCTCAAAAAAATGCGCAGTGGGATTGATACAAACCTCAACTTTTCTTGAGAAATCATTGCACATTTTTGTCACCTATAACAGTTCTGTGCATCAAACAGAGCAGTCAGAAACCCAGCCTGTAGGATTGAGAAGGATTAAAAAGGGTGAACCTACAGTACTTTATTGACCTAGGTCCTCACATTAACCTGATCTGACCCTTTAATTACTATGAATAGAATAGGGCTTAAAGTCCTGCTTAATAACACCCCATGCTTTTTGTTCTATAAAGAGCTTTCCTATTCATGTGGCCTCTTCTTTTCAGATTTACAGATTTGTAGCAAGAAGGAATGCATGGTTTTTTCCTGGCACTCCAGGGGAGAAAGCTACCTAATGTGTATGTGTGGGATACTGGAAAGCATAACAGCAACTTTTCTGTTTTGAAAAAATTATTTACCAATCAATCCTCATTCAAGTTATTTGCCAGGCAAAGGTGTAAGGAGAAAAGGCAACCAAAACATAAGAGCTTATTTTTGTAAAGGTAGTAGAAGGAGCTTAGCATAGTTTCTATGCTAATCAGAACTGTAATCACATCAGATGCACACTTTTTCCCCTTCCCATGAACATCTACCTCCTCCCCACAGGTTGTCCTCAGAGAATCAGCATGTTACTGTAACCTAGGCAGACTAATATATACACACGTGATCATACATATGGGTGATATATGGTACTATAATTAATAACTGGTATTTTCTTTGCATTCAGGAAAGCAGCTGCAGCCCACTGATAAGATACTTTATGAGAATAAAATCAAAGCTGAGCATTAATAATTATAATTTGTTGTGATCAAGAACAGTGTGACAATAATTTTATTTCCTGAGACTGAACTGAAATATGAGTGGGCTGCTGGGTTAAAAATGACAAGGGGATACAGGTTGTGATTGGGAGCCCAAGAAATTGTGCTAAGAGCATTATGAAAAGCAGAAACAGTGTCCCTAATTGTTACATGAACATATTGTGCCTAGCAGTTTGTGTGAATCCACCCTGAGGCCAGGTTTAGGGTACAAATCCAAGTTTGCTTTTGAGTTAAAGACGGAATGAGTGGCAAAAGAGTAGAGGGTTTAGGGATTTTTAGGGGGGAAGAAGAGGAAAAGAAGAAGGAAGAGGAAGAATCTGGCAAAAATGGGTGGAGGTAGTGGAAAGAACTGAACCAAAATCATTTCTTTCTCTTTCTGTCATTGCCTCTAGCTTGAGCACACAATCCTTTGACTGTTGTAATTATAAAAAGATTATAGTTGTATACTGAATTTGGAAGAGAGGGAGCGCTGCAGATATTTTACCATTTGGAAGTTTTTCTGCTTATTAAGGAACAGCCATTTCAGCACTATTTTAAGGCTAAAACTCGATTAACATGCAGCAGTGAAACTGGTCTAATTTTATTTTACTAAATCTACTGTAAATAGCATGTTAGCAAAATAAATACTGGAAGAATATAGTATCTGACAGGGAAGGCGTACTTGAAGCGTCTTGCTGTAATTCCTTAGCTTCCCCAAGACAGGTATTGTTAGGAGCCAGTCTGATTAGTCTGTCAAAGGAGCACTGCTGCCTCCTTCTTCCCCACCTTCCACCCTCTTGAAGATAGAACAGTCTTTACTGTGCTTTTAAGGAATGAGGATTTAAATTGAAGCAAACTGTGACAGTGCCAAAGCCAAAGCACGCCTATTATTGACAAGTTATACGAAAATGATGGCTTGAATTCATAACCCACAGACAGACGGACAGACAGGCACACAGATGTATATAATCCCTGCTTTAGCATTATAGTCTTTCTGTCTATTGCTACTCTATACAGCTGTTATCTCAAAAGAACATTTATTAAAAGTGAAATATTGTATGTTCCTGTAGCCTCCTTTCTTGATTGTGTTCCCAGGGCCTTGTTGGGCAATTGATTACACTGTGCACAATCCTGCTGCTTTAGGTATTAATGACAAAACCCCCATTGTCTTCGGGATTTAGGGCCTTTATGATTTTTTTGAAGTTCATTATATTTTGCAAGCAACTGAGTTTAAAATCCCTGATTGGAAAGACTTACCCCTCACATCTTCCCGTGAAATGTTTTACCTTTAGAATGAAAAAGCATTTGGAAACTGTAGAATGGTTTTGATCTGCAGGATTAAAAGAAATCAGTGCTGAAAATGGATTCACATCATTTTCTTTTTGGGTACATGATTCTTGGGGGGAGGAGGAGGAGGAGAGTAAAAAATAACAGCTGATTTAATATAAGTGGGCTGAATTCCCTCTCCTGGTGGGTCTTTCAAACCTCCAGTTTCTGTTCTTGCCATTGCTCTGTGAATATCCCCCTCCCCTTTTTGTTAAAAGGCATTTACTATGAAAGCCTACAAAAGCAGCTTTCAATCTGATTAAGCTGCTGCTGTAAAAAAATACAAAAATAGGGATACATTTGGGTCAGTATCACCCTGCTATTCATCTGCCTTAATTTGCCTAGGCTGCTTACTAAGGATGCTGCACATGAGCTTGGAAGCCTCCTGCAGTCATTAGGGGCTCCCCAAAATATCATTTATGAAATTCCAAGGTGCAACAATTACCATAGCCCAAAAACAAGTTGTCAGAAGGCTCTGAGCAGCTCGACATGGCTGTGGGCTCACTATTGCAGGTACCATTTTTCCAGCCTGACCTGGAGTGAGCTGTTGCTTGATGGATGCAGAAGGCATGGTTGTCTCCTGAAAACCCCATCCCTGGTGATGTCTCTCTCCCTCTGTCTCTATTCTCCCTCGTGCAGAGGTGGAGTCTCATACTCCCAGCTCTGCATCCACTGCATTCAGTGCGTCCACCTCCAGAGGCTGCTCACTGACTGACCCTCAGTCAAGGCCAGCCATGCCCCACCTTAATCTACCTACCTGTAGAATGGGTACAGAACACTTGTTTCTGATAGGTTTTTGAGGGAGGTTCAGTACCTGAAAACCTTCTCTGGTGTCGACTTTTCTCAGCATTAGCATCTGCATCTCTCACTTGCCCATTTACAGAAATGCATACAATATTTCTCTCCAGCAGATCAATATCTGTGTGAAATATTTGTGCAGCAATTTACAAAGGTGCTGTGATAACACATGTAAACATTTTAACTGAAACATAAAGGATTGGAAGGAAAATAGGACAGAAAAATAAGTTTGAACTGGTACAGTGATTTGTTTCTGCCCTTGAAAGAATTTTGTAACCTTTCTTAATATTTTTTTTCTTTAGTACACAGCAATGTTGAAATGTAATCTTTATTACTAAATGAATGAATGAGTGGTGTTGCTTAAGGCACAGACTAAAAAACCATTTTCCCATGAAGCCCAAATATTGTTACTGTTGCAGTTGTCCAGTTGTTTTATTAGCTCTGAAGAATGTTGGACTACTCTCAAAATCTAATAATCTCTGTAAAGTGTCTTCCCTCGGTAGCATCTTTGATAATGGAGAATAGATTCTAAAAACACAATAAAAGCATAAAAGAAAATATTATCATAGCTGCTTTCAAAAACTAGGAAAAAAATCCAAACAAGTAAAAAGGAGACAGAATTCATAGAAAGAAAAAGAAGAAAAGATACTAAATGTAAGTTTTTTTGTAATTTTGTGTGTGTGTTTATGATTTACTTTGCTAGCAGCTGTGTTAAGTACAGCATAGAATTTAGTGGAAATTTCAGTGCCAGCTGCATACTCATACTTTTTATTTCTGAGGAGAAAGAGAGACAACTAATCAAAAAATTTTTTTTTTACTTATTAGTTGAATTAGAAACAAAAATAATTATTTTTTTTCCCTAATGCCCATCAGTTGACATCAAACATAAAGGAATATATATATATATATATACATATATACATATATATATAGGAATATATAAAAGAAAAACAGTTGTTTTAAAGATTGTCATTGTTCTTTATATCCTTCTTGTTAGCTAGGCATCTTATGATCTCTGAAGAGCAGAAGTGGCCCAGGAGACAAAAGCATCTTTGCAGCGTGTGTGCGTTGCGGCGCGTGCATGCATGCGTGCGTGCCTGCCTGCACACGCACAGATCTGCATGTGCACCAGGCAAAGACCTTCACGGGCTTGTAACTGCACAGCAAACACCCGTGGCTGTCCTTTGATTTTTGAAAGCAGAAAATATGAATGCTGGCCCCAGAATGTCAAAACATTACAGCTCTTTTGCAGTGTGTAAGTGGAAGATATATTTCTTTAATTATGATCTTTTATACCAGTGACTTTTACATGAAGCAACATTCAGATGTTTTATGTTTCACATTTATTTAAGCAATCATTGTGTCTCTCAAAATATTTTCCCTGAAACCTTATGTACAAGTCATAAAATTCTTGTATTGGAGCAGGTTCATCTGATAATAGCAATATAAAGTTGTCTGATTATGCCAAAATGCTATTGAAGAAAGGAGCTTTTATTAACTGACTTTGAACGAAATCCATAACATCTATGAGATTTCCCCCTTCCAAATTGACCAAAAGTTTCATTAGAGAACAGAAACCTTTTTTAAAAGCATACATGGTAGAGTATAAAATACATTTAAATTGAAGCTAGGGAACAAATGATAACCATTAAAATTCTTTGCCAGAAATTCTACTCTCCACTCTGCCCCCTGCCACCTCCCTCCCGTGTTAGCATCTTGATGCAGCATCTATATGCTAACACTTCAGGCAATTCTCTCTCCTCTTTTAAGTAGTATGAGAGGTAACCTCAGTTCAGAGTATGTCCTAAGAGACAGGTTTAACGCTACTGGATGCCATACTTATGTCTTTTCTTCTTCTGTCTTTGTAGAGGTCAGCAGTAGCTAGGTTCTGCCATCCACATTAGATTTTGAAACGCTACTCCCGGTGATTTTGATGCACATTTCACCTCAGGAAAATATTTGTTCCAGAAACAATTTTGCCTGGCATGTTTCTGTAGAGGAGCAAAGAAATGAGTGTTAGTTATGTTCCTGTAGAACAAGGTTTTTCATCCCTTTTTGCAAAGGCAGCTACCATGTAGCTGTGGCAGTAACTTTTCTCCCTCTTTGGCTGTCTGCAGGATGACAGGAGCTGTGGGCAGAGTTGTGTGCAGCTCCCTGCTCGCCTCTGGTTGCTTTTTGTGGCAGCATTTTGCCTCAGACTGGACTCAGCCTTTGTAAAGGGTAACCTCAGCAGAAAGAAGGAACACACAGGGGAATGCTCTTCACTCCTATTTCTTTTGGCTCTGTCACAGTTCCATTTCTATCTCTTGGAAGGGAATCTAGCTTCTCACTTAGGACCTTCACAGGACTTTCCTGCACCTGGCCTGAGAAGGAATACTGGGTATTTCTGGAAAATTTTCTCAGGGCCACCACTCTGAGCTATTTGCCATTGTGGACAGCAGATTTTTCAAGCAATGCTGCTTGTAGTTCTCAGCTTATTTTTTCCCAAATATTTTTAGTAATTCAGCACATTTCTATTTCAAAAGATCTTATTGGAAAACATGAAAATAAGTGATTGTGGTTTTTTGCTTAAAAACAAACCCCAGAAACCTTATTACCACTGCAGCAGTTTTATACAAGTATTTTGGTCAAAGCATTCGAACACCTAACATTCTACACTTTAGCAAACAACATCCTTTTCCTATATAACAAGATATAAAGGTTCAGTATTAAAAAAATCCACAATGCCCCAATAACTAGGGCAATACATATTTGAAAACAATCAAACAAATGCAAACACCAAAACTTTGGTTTCAGTCTGTGGTGACTAAGGATAAGGCCACTATGGAGAGAGTGTTTTGAATGAGGCAGTAAAAATGGTTGTGTCTGGCTAGAACAGAAAACTGTGAAAACTGATTTTTTAAAATTATTACAGTTATACAAATCACAAACAGCTATCTTACAATTGTGGATGAAGAATTTTGCAAACCTAACATTTTAAATTCTGGCCTATCCATTTTATATGATTTCTGACTGTACTTAAATCCCGATTTCTCAATAAATTCAACAAAATATCGGATTTTGTAAATGACATGTAATAAAATATGAATTCTGAGTACCTACTGCAAAGGTAATTTATTTTAGAGAACTGGATTATTTTGATAAAAAATAAGCTGTTTTCAGCAGGGAAATAGTTGTTGTTTGTTACTCAAAAATATATTTACTTTAAGAAAACTTATTTTCTGTTACATAATAAAATTTCTTCAATTTTGAGTCTTTCTACCCTGCTCTGAAAATATTTTGTTCACTTCTGTTAGATTTAGTACCGGCACACAGAGTAGCATTCTTATATATTTCCCTTGAAGTAATTTCCTGGGCCTTATTCTGTAGCTTCTGAGTATACTTTCAGCAATAAATAAAGGCTTCTGAAATTGACATTGTTTAAAAAAAACCTAAATGACAATATGGTAAAAGAATTCCTAAACTATTTGATCTGCCTAAATTTGTTGAGATACCACTGAATCCCCACTATAAATGAAAACAGTAGCGGCCACACTTGTTTTTACCACACAAAAGTTTTCTTGACACTCAGGATCTAAGCTTGTCCTTGATCCTGCAGAATTACCCTATTTGGAGAAAGGATTGTAGCCATCGAAGGGTTAAAGTCAGTTTTGAATTTGAGTTAATCCATATGCTAATCTATTTTAAATATCCCTGCATAACTACCATCATATTTTTAGCAGCGCAGTTTGTTGTTCCAGTTACCAGCTATTTTTGATGACACAACAAAATAGGACAGAATTCAGTTCTAATGTTTATTTTGGCCTCTAACTTTAAAAAGAGCAAAATACCCCCTTGTCCAAGGATATTTTTGATTTGAATGGTCTATACCTGCCCTCTGCAATCATCCAATTATTGTAAGCAGTGTGATGGGCCCAGGGTATTAGTGCTGAGAATGTTCCTGTTGTCCCTCAGGTTAGGGATTGTTTTGCAATGATCACCTGTCCTGATTTGAAGATTGCATGACAAGACACTATTAAAGTAAGGGCAAGGAATTCAATTTCTTGATGTCATTTTGCCTGGCCTGGTTTTGAAAATAGGTCACTGTACGCTATCTGGATTTGTATATTATAACAGCACCTGCTAGCATTTTTGTAGTGAAGGGTCTAGCCGTATTTTCATTATGAACCCCTATTTTCAGGGGTTTATAGACTGTAACTTGATTATAGAAGGAAGTTTATATCAAAATGTTGCCATGCAAGGTCTCTTCTAAGGAACATGGTTTTTACCCTGCAAATCTCAATAGATATGTGTTCAGCCATTTCTGCCAGAGTGAAAAATGAAAATGTATTTGCAGCTACAATTTGGTATTGATAGTAGATTCCTTTAGAATAAAAGATAGCATGCTATATCTATCTTTTAATTAAAATGATACTTGAAAGAGCTGTGTTTCTGATGCAAGTCTTAATAAGAATCTGAGTAAGTATAGGTTATAAACATTGGTGACTGGGCATGTATATTTTAATTATGCAAATCCACAGTAATAAATGCCCTTATATAATGGAAGGATTTAACAGGGTCAAAAACTGGTTGTTTGAAAAGGTTGGTAAATAAATCACATGGATCTGAATGTCGAGTTTATGTTTATCTACTCATTTACACCACTTTTTCCCATAATGTGGAATTGTTTCTGAGGGAGCCAGCATCACTCTGTGGCCTAATATTTTAAATCGTGAATAGATTCTTGCTTACACAACTGAATCAGCACAGCTGTGCAAATGTGTGTATTTAACACTGATTAAATGCTTCCACTTATACATTAAAAAAACCAAACCAAAGTGCCTTACTACCACAAAGTGTAGGTTTTTGCTGAATAGCTGTGGAGGTGCATTTCATCACCTGCCATACCCTTCCTAATGTGTTTTACTTTTGTTTTTTAATAAGATCAGGAGCAGCCAGGCAGCCACAGAGAAAAATGGAACTTCTTCTAAAACAAAGATAATGAAATATGCTTGAGGAACATGAAAAGATAGTCTGAAGACTGCCTATGTAAGGAAATTCAGGGTTAATGCTGCGTTACTTAATTTTGAAGTCAACCCCTTTGCATCTGTTTATTGCAGGGGTCTTCAAATGGAGCAAGTGCACAAGGATATGTTGGAGGATGCTGCAGCAGCCGGTGGGCTCAGCCCAGTGCCAGACTTTCAGATGGTTAAATGTAAAACTTCCAAATATTTTTTGGAGGGAGAGATGTAAGGGAGAGAAAGAGTAGGAGGATGATCCTTGCCAGCATCACTGGTGGTGGCTGTGTTGTGGGGTTCAAGGCAGCACAAAAGAGACAGGCACCCCAGCACCCAGGGCTGTGCCTCACTTTGCCTAGATAACAAGATTCCTAGAGGAATTTTTTTTTTTACTTAGTCCTCGAAATACCCACTGGTAAACCAAAATCCCCCATCCTTTGCAGAGCCAACAGTTTGCTACTTAAATGGGTTTAGACTTCATTTTAATGGAAGTGAAACATAGTCGACGGAGGCAAATTAAAACCATATAATTTTGTAATCTTAGTTTAGCTATAATTGCGGCAATAAAACAGTGGAAAGAATAATTGGGGAACATATGTTTGTGAGTGACATTATCTAGGTGACTTCCCTTTTACGGCGCTGCGCTGCTGTCCTATTTGTCTCCCCCTCCCTATGCATTGGAATGACAAACCTGCGAGCCTGGAGTTAATGCTGATTGCGGCAGCTGCTTACACACCGAGTCGCCATGGCAACCGGGGACGTTGCCACGCAACCGTATTCTTTTAGGGACAGGGAAAATGCCCAAAGGCTTACTAAAAATACATGGAAGAGGGGGGAAAAAAAAAAATCTTAAATTTTCTTACTACTATTAATGGGTATAAGGGACCGTGCTTCTGCTTGAAAGCAGACGTCGGACAAATAAAAAGCCGGCCCTGACCTTTCCAAAATTGCTTGCCGTTGCTTGAAATCTCCAGCTTTATTGACAAAGATGACTTTTGATCGATTGTAAAATTGGTAGCTAACACGCAGCAGCCCTCGCAGCCTGCAAGATGCAGCGCCTGCCCATTGCTATTCCGGAGGGGTTGAAGGTCAGCCGAGAGCCATCAATGCCGTATTGATCAGCCGAGCTGAAAAATGCCCGTGTTTCCAGCTCCTGGCGCAGTGGGGCTGCGCTCCCAGCCTCCAGCACACTCTGCCGCCTCGGCATGCTGCCGAGCGAGCCGTCCTCCCAGCAAAAGTGACATCACTTCACTCAGCTCAGCTGTTTCTGCACTTTTCTATAAATAGCTAGATAAAAAATTGAAGGCTGCTTTTGGAGAATTTAAGCAGCCAATCTTCTGCTCGTCAGCAGACGAGACAGGCTGATTTTTTTTTTTTTTTTTTTTTTACCCTACTAATATTGCGCTGCAAATTCTTTCTCCTAATATTTGGAGCTTGACACCGAATAACCAAAAATATTGAATGGTATGCATGTCTGCATTCAGGATTGTACTGGAATAGATACTTAATTCATCATTCATCACCTCTCTAGCTGTTAAAACGTGACCAGGTAGGAGTGAGGGATGGAGTGAGGAGGAAGGGTCGGTGCTGCCACAGGAGGTGCACAGGCCTGGCATGTTGCTGATGTGGCACATTTGCTGAGCTCAGTATCACCCCTGCCTACAGAATTCCCCATGTGCCAGACTCCTGATTGCCCCCCTGAATGAAACACACCATGAACTGGAGTCAGAGTTACACCAGGGCTCTTGTTGGCTGTAATAGGCGAGACAAAGTACTTGAAGGAAGCAATTAGAAATGCAAACAAAAGCGCTGTTAATAAGCACACTTCCTATTTTTCCTTGATTCCCATTTTGCAGCTCTATTTCTTAATTAACCCTCTACGATAGCTGATGAAAGGAAAACATCATCCGCCTGGTCTGTAAATAACCTCTTACTTGATAGTATTTTTTCAGGAACAGGAGCTTTTAAAAACTGCAAAACACAAAACAAAGTATTGAAACCATCTGGATAAAAATGCGCATTCCACAAGTTTTATGAAATTTTGGGGATTATGTAATTTCTTTCGGGAAAAGTAAAGGAAAATACATTTGTAAACATAAATAATAACCACTTGAAGAAAAACATGTCTTCCTCAGACTCAATTTATAGGTAGCCATTATGGCTTTGTTTACCACACCTTTGCTGTCCCTGGGTTGCATTTCCAGTAGGAAACAAGCAGGGAAGGGGAGTCTCACAGAGCCTGTGAGCCTCTCTCAGACCTTCAGCACTCCTGAGCACAAGTCTCGGCTCAGCACCGAGGCTGAACCTCAACTGTCCCCACCCTTGTTGATTTGAACAGGGAGCTGAAACTGCTTGGCAACAAAAAAGATGAAAGTACTTGTTTTTCAGAAAAGTTAATGGCACTAGAAATAGAAACCTGACAGTTCTTTGAAGGTGGGGAAGAAGGGACCTGCAGTTTTTCTCTCCCTAGTGCAGTGCAAATTGCAGTGTGGAGAGTATTGCAAAGTGAAGTGCTATGGCCTGTGTAGTATGAGGGTTATTATAGCAGAGAGCTATAATAACTCATGCTGGCCTCAATATATGTAAATGTCCCTTAGCAGTGGAAGTGCAAATGAATTGCAAAATGTACGTGCAACTACTGATGTATGGGACTTCAAAATGTGTTTTCTTTCTCTACAGAAACTGATCTATAAATGATTCTGAATGTAAAATTCACAGTTTGCTCTAGGGATGGAGATCAGTGAGGCTTGTATTCTTAAATATCTTTTGAGTATCTGGGTGCACATGATCCAACACCAAGCTGCAGTTGTTTATTAAAATACTTTTGATAACTGAAACACAAGAAGTTTCACCTCAGCATGAGGAAGAACTTCCTTAAGTGGAGAGTGGCAGAACACTGGAACAGGCTGCCTAGGCAGACCATGAAGTCTCCCTCTCTGGAGACATTCAAATCCCACCTGGATATGTTCCTGTGTAACCTACCTGAGATGATCCTGCCTTGATGGGGGAATGGACTAAATAATCTCCAGAGCTGCCTTCCAACCCTAACAATTCCGTGATTCTGTAATGTTTGGTCTTTTGGAATGAGGTAAATCCAGTCTACCTTCTCTGCAAAGCGAACAAAGTAGTATTTGACCCGCTGGTTGAGTGGAATGAAAATAAAACAGGCTGGAAGATTTTGCTGCATATTATTCATTTCAGAGAAAACTAGTGGTTGAAAGATGGATTTAAATTTTGCCCAGATACTTGTTAAACATTTATACAACTTCCAGAAGAACTACTAGAGAAGTGTTGTCATAATAAAAAACCACAACCCCAAAACCAACAACAGTTAAAATTATTTACTAGGATTGTATTCTAAAACAGAGCTGCATTTTGTTTTAAAATTTTATTTAGTTTTGCATATAAATGGATGTTGAAGCCTTGCTGATTTTTTCAGCAACATATTTATTTTTCAATAAAGTTCACATTTTGCCCTTATCATTATATCCATAAGATATTATAAATAGCACATTTCTATAAAAATACTTCTTCCACTTTGAAATAAAGCACACATAATTGACATCTTTGGGGTTTTTTTTGATCAAGTTAGCATCCTTCCTACTTAAAAAATTGTCTGCTTGGTAAAGGCAGAATAGAGAGGGCTGGAAAGAAAGGCCTTCCTGTATTCCTAAGCCCAACATTATCTTGTCCTGTTAGTCCATGCAGCTGGTATGTATTGAATACTGAAAAGCTGGACAACTGTTTTTATTATCTTTGCCTGGTCTCAAGCCAACCCCCTTCTGGGGACAACGGTCTTGACTCTGCATTCTGTGACCTTTTCAAAATCTCATATTGAAAATATGAGTGGATTAGCCCAATTTGTGAATCACAGTCCTGCTCTCGAAGTCAATAAGAGCTTGCTTGCTAATTTCAATCGAAGCAGGAGCAAAACTGATGTCAGACTGTGCTCCTACAAAACTCCATTTGACTTTCTGTCAGGATAAAATTAATTTCTATTGTTTTTATTGTCCTTTCATGTGTTTTTACTAACAGATAAACAAGTAACTTTACTGAATTTTCTGAATCCTTTCTCAAGAAAGGTTAAGTAAGCCTATCACTTTTATTTCTGAGCACACAAACATCACCTGGGTAGGAACTCCTCTCAGTCCACTGCTGGTTGAAGGAAAAAAATTACTTACAGTGTGGGTGAACACTGGTTGAGTGTGTGCTGGTATAATAAAATCTGATATTTGTCTGGGGAAGAGAGGAGAAGTGCCCCAGGGAACAATTCCCCAGACTGCCCTGAACTCATTCAAGAGCCTTGAAAACACTGCTGAGCTCCCTGTTTTCCCTCTCCCTCCATGGCAAGGAAGGCAAAGAAATAGCCCTATAAAAGAAAGGGTTTGAGAAACTGTGTCCTAAAACACAGTATGACACTATTTGGAAGGACAAGGAGATTCCTTCTGTTGTCTGTAATGTCCTCCTTGACTTTATTCTTTAAGGCCTTTTTTTTTTGTCTGGTTTTCTCTTGCCACTCTACTAACCTGACTTTGAGGATTTCTTCAGCATTAGTGGCTGGCTGAATAGAAACAGGGTGTGCTTATTTGTGCACAGACACACAGAGATATCAGCAAACACCATGCTTTACAAGGGTGTTTACTAGTGGAACTTTAGACAGAGCAGCTACCTTACTATTAAATATCTGTTTAGCATCTTACAGCTAAAAACAATAGCTTGACCAAGGCTGATTTTTAAAATATTTTTGAATGAGATGAAACCTTTCATGAAGAAATCCTTCTTTATCATTTTATGTGTTTGTGTCAAAATATCTCAGGGCAAAAAGACCAGCAGAAAGCCAACTAAGAAAAAAAAAAAAATCTTTGTAAGTGCTTTCATGACAGCGAACCATTAAATCTCCTGAGTAATGTAGGGAAGAGCTGGATCATGCATAGCTTGCTCTTTACCCAGGATGCACCGTTGCCTGCAAGATTCTGAATAAAAAGACACACCTGCTAGCTAGCTGATAACACTCTGGGGTCATTTCATTGAAGAAACTGTCAGCCAGGAGGTATTTAAATAAAGCCACTGATGAATTCATGACCTGCACTTCTGAGACTAAGAAAAAGGTGTTAAAGCAGAAAGAGAATGCAGATAAATGGACATTCCTTTGTACTGCAACAAAACTTCCCCGTGTAAATCAACTGAATGGGAAAGAATGGTGAGAGAATGCATTTCTCCATTCTGTGGTGGGGAAGTGAGATGGTACAGCTGCACATCTGGCTATCAGCCAAAGCAGTCGTGTGCCATGCTTGTTTGCCTACTAGTGCTGCTTAGATTGGCAAATGCCCATGCAGTTTGAAGAGGGCAGGCGCAGGACTGGATGGCTGCCAGTAAGTGTGCGGGACTGATGCCACTGCTGGACGCCATAGCCTGGTAGGAATGAGGAATACAAAGGCATTCAATAATCTGAATGTCCCTTTGCTTCAAGAGAGTGGTGCCAGGCAGCATTTAATGAGAGATTGCTTTGTTACAAAGTCCTCGACATCAAGTGGGCTGGTGAGCTCATTAACCTGACTGCAGCAAATAAAAAAGGCGCACTCAGAAGACTCCCATGATAGCATACTCAATAGTGTAAGAGTCCTTTTGCTTCCTTTATGGTGATCCATTAGCAAGCAGCAGTGTAAACACCATAAAGCAAGCCAGTTTTCTTATTGTTCAACTAAAGTCTGTTTTCCCTTGGGGATTATGCCACCAGTTGATGCAGAGACATCCCCCCCAACCCCCCCCCCCCCCCCGTTATCTGTTACATAATGATCTTCCCTGCAATGAAGGACTTCCCCATATTCCTTAGGAGTACAGCAGCGGCTAAGGAAACTACTGACAATTCACATCTCTAAAGCACGAAAGGCGATGATGTAGGGCACATCATAAAACAAATGAACCACAAAGTGATGCCAAGGGGAATGGAAAATATGATTATGCTTATGTTTATACAATTCCAGTTAGAACTTATGAAAATGGTACATATCTTTCTGTGTCTCCTTTGTTCCTGTTTATAGGGCTCTGTATGTGTAGGAGAGGCAGCCCACCTTACTTGCCTAACTTAGTTCTCTGCATTTTCCCTCAAATGCTCTTTGCCCTCAGGAAAATGCATTGTAAAGTAGCACTTCCACAATAAGTGCCTACCATGTATCCATTGGAAACACAACCCTTTGCTGATTTGCTAATCAAAGGGAAAAGAGGGAAGAAGCAAATCCCCAAAGAATTTCCCCTTTCAAAACAAAGGGGAAGATTCCTTGTTGTAGTTATTCCATTAAATCCACTGGAGTGACACTACTGAAAACATTTTTTTTTAACACCTAAAAAGGTCACATTAAAATACCTGTGTTTAATCCCCAGGAACTGCAAAGGGCTATTGCTTCCCCATAAGTACCCAGTAAACAGTATCAGAAAAATAGCTAAAAAAAGCCAATGATTTGTTATTTTTTGGCAGCTCAATTATCAGAATGGATCCGGTGCACACTGGTATTAAGAATTTTTGATTATTCAGTTGCTCAGTCAAAGTTCTATTACTCAAGTATCTGTCTAGCACAAAAATATAAATTAAAATCATCTTAGGTACTAATTAATATGCTTTTCAAAAGAATTACATACTAGTTACAGAGCTTGAAACCTATTCTGTTCTTAGTAATAAGATTGTTTTTAATTCTTTAATGAATTTCAGAATTTCTGTAATGATTTTCAAGGTGCTGCCACCAATCAGATTCCATTATAGGAATTTAAAGTTACCAAGCAGTAATTATATCGCCACTGTTAGTATGTGAAATTGCGTAAAAAGGACCAAAAGAAATAATGAGACTATCTCTTCCTCTCTTTGTCTACTGTATGACAAAAGAGTTGGAATTGTGTTTTCTCTGAAATGTTTAGACAGTATTTCACATTTGTAATTAAAACTTGTCTTGGTCTTTATTTTCCTATGTTGCTTCCCACCCTTTCTGTCAGAAACATGCTGATTAACTGCTGCAAAAAAATCTACACTGGGTTGCTGTGGCAGATCAGATACAGAATTCTTCTAACCCCACAGAAATTGTGAAAGGGAGTTCAACGAAATGATCTCATAAGATTTTTGGAGGTTTTGTGCTCTGAACAGTCAGAAGCAGAAGGAGAGGGTATGTTGGACTGAGGGCAGTGAAGGCCACTAAGGGGCTCAGTGGGTTGGAGCACATCATGTATGAGGAGATGCTGAGAGAACTGGGTTTGTTCAGCCTTAAGATGAAAAGACTTGGGAAGGGTATTGAACTGTCTAGAACTGCACATGGGAGAATGTAGGCAAGATGTAACCAGCCTCTCAGAAGGCGTGCAGTGATAGCACAGCAGGCAGCAGACACTGGAACATGTGAAGTCCTGTTAGATATGAGGGTGTCTTTTACACCATTACAGTGGAAATAAGCAGTTATAAGTCTCAGCTGGATGTCCAGGAAGGTGGAATTGCTATCCTTGTAAACATTTAGACTCAGCTGGAAAAGATCATGAGCAAGCTAATCTGATTGAACCTGCTTCAGTCAGATCCAATTGGGTGTCCTTCAGACCTCCTTTTCAGTCTAAATCATGCCTTGGTTCTGGGGCTGGTCTGGGGACAAGATTGGTCAGGCACAAGCTTGGATCCCAGTGAAAGATCTCAGGATTGTCATGCAGGATTGATCACAAACAAAGGTGGAACCACAGGGCTGCTCTGCTAGGTAAGTCCCCAGAAGTTCAGCTCAGAGACGATGCCATGTTTGTGGTATTTCACAGAGCGGTTCTGTCTCTGGCAGCGAGTCCTTCACACTCATAAAAAAGGTCACTAAATGCAGGCAGCAATAGCACCTTTTCACTACAGTACCAAACACTTGCATATGAATTTTTCATTTGACTCATGCAAAGCCTGATCCAAAGGCAGCCCTTGAACTGCAAACTCCCGTTGAAAGGACATTGCCAGTGATTTGACCTGACAGTGTGCTAAGATGTAAATCACTAGATCTGTGAGCACTCATCATCAGGCCTTAAGCACAATGCTGGAAAAGAACAAAAGGACTGGAAATGTAAGACTCAGGGCCACCACGGTAACTTTGAACTGAAAAGTGCAGCAGAATGTAGCTCTTTTTCCTTTGAATGCAGCAACTTGGACCAATGTTGAGAACAGTAAGGAAGAATATAAGGAAGGTGGACCGACTGCTGGCAGACTAGAGGTAGACAACATGGAAGAAGCCAAGCTACCTCAGAAGCACAGGGTTGATCTGGAACTGCTGCATGGCACCTGACCTGCAACAAAGTTTAAAGGTCAGGAAAAGAAAGGAAGATTAACTTTAAGAAAAGTGAAACAAAATCATTATATTAAGTACTACCAGTGCAAACTTTAGCTCAGCAATAGAAAACCAACAGAGTAACAGGCACTTTTGGCAAGGACAATAAGGGAGACTATTAAGCACAGCTAGATTAGACCCAAGATGATATATCTTCTCTCTATTCTTAGTGTTACATGAGTCTGTCCTTTAAATTTGAGCCAAGATCATGTTGCAAAGCACCTGTGCTGTTCCTGTGAAAAGTAACTTGGATGTTTTACTGCGCCACAATAAAAACTGCAATCCTGATGACAAAAGTCTGATTCACACACACACTTGTGAAGCTGCTTCAGACAGTCCCAATAGTGGAGGGCAAAGTCCTCATTGCTGCAATGGATGCTGCTTTTAGCTCCTTTGACTGACTTTCCTTCTATCTTTAAGGCACATTCAATGACTTTGACCTTGCTGAGCTAGGAGTGAAGGTGACTGTCTGTTTGGTTTAGAGCTGGTCAAAGCACTTTGAGGGAAGGGAAGAAAGGATAAACAGGAAGGTTCAAGAGTCATTGCAGCAATGCAGAACTTGTTTCTCAAACGTTTGATGGAGCAGCAGTAGTAAATGAGATAAATAATTCTTTAACCCTTCTCACAAAACTTTGATTTCTTTCTCTTTGCTTTGTTTGCCTTGCCAACATCACACAGAAAGCAGTAGGATCACTGCTGTCTAGGAGTATCTCACAGTATTACCTGTGCTGGGCTAGTAGGCACTTCCTTTTTAAGCCCTTTATTCTCAAGAAACCTCAATTTTTAAAGTAGGCTATATGATATAGTAGAGATTTGTGATTAAGTATTCTTAAGACATGATCTCAACTCACAGTTCTGCTGTTGTCCAAAGAATGGCCAGACTTCTCAACCAGCATCTGCAAAGCAACAAATAGTTTTTTTTCACTTTCCTCTCTGTAAACTCTGCTGTGATTCCAGACTCACTCCTGGGCAGAGGCAGTACAAGTTCATGGGAGATTTTCAGTTATCTTAGACTTCTAGACCATATAATGTCAGTATTGAGCCGTGCAGAGGACCTATCTATAGCCAGTGGGCAAGGTTCAGAAGGGATCACAGTGTAATATCTTCCTGTGCTGCCTAGACACTGTAATACATTTGTCTCCTGCAGCTTCATCCTCAAGACTTCAGGCCTTCTTGTGAATTCTGTTTGTGCACTAGTTCTGCTCTGGGAATTTAACAGCGCTTGCTGGCTGTTTGGTGATAAAACAATGTAGGAACAGCAGCACTCCCTCACTCTACAGTGCTGCCTGTTTTGAGTTTCCTACTTATAACAGGAATACATGCTTAATGGTGTAAAGAGTTGAGGAAGGCCATTCACAAAGACAGCCTGAGCACAGCCCCTTCAGTGAGCGCAGGTAGCCTCTGTCCATGCTAACAGGCCAGTTTTAGATAGGGTTTTCTAGAAATCCAGGAGAATGATTACAACCAAAATGAGCATTTCATATGTGAACAGACCAATGTTATTCTGACAAATATTTCCTCTGACCCAGATGTCTGAATCATTGAAAGGACATAGAATCAGCCAGCTGTTTCAGAAAAACAAACCTTGTTCTTGTCACAAATGTTGGGTTTTCTTTCTTTTTTTCCCCCATTTCCCATTTTGTTGTTGTTGTTATTTTGTCTTTTGTTTTGTTGGTTTTTGTCTTTTGTTTCATCTTGTTTTGCTCTTTTTACAAGTAAAAAAAAAAAGTAGCAGTCTTGATTTTTTTGGTAGCCATAAAGTGCTGGAGAAGCCAGCATGGTAACATATCACATTGAGGCAGATGTTAAGTCTGTCATGTTAAGACAGACTTTGACCCCAAATATACAGACCCACTTCATGCTCCCCAAACTCCAGACACACCATGAAGACCCTTGCACTTGCAATGTTCGAACCTTGCAATGCCAGAAGTTTAACCTTTTAGATTTCACATGTGATATCCTAGAGCCTCCTTCAACACTTTGGCCAATGCACAGGAAGGAAGGAAGGAAGGAAGGAAGGAAGGAAGGAAGGAAGGAAGGAAGGAAGGAAGGAAGGAAGGAAGGAAGGAAGGAAGGAAGGAAGGAAGGAAGGAGGGAGGGAGGGAGGGAGGGAGGGACGGAGGGAAGGAAGGAAGGAAGGAAGGAAGGAAGGAAGGAAGGAAGGAAGGAAGGAAGGAAGGAAGGAAGTACACCACACCTGCAAGAGCTTTTCAATTACTCAGGAGCTTCAGTGGCAGGGACTCTTGAAGTACAAGGGAGGGGTAGGACAGAGTGAGAGTCAGAACTGTGGTGATAGTCATTCTTCTTTTTTTTTTGTTATATTTGTATAAATCTATGATTGTTTAAAAGATGAGCTGAAAAGTCATTTAATACATACATGACCTGTCTTGATAGTTAATTTTCAGACATGCATTCCACAAATTTTCACTGAGTTTTTAATTCATCGTTTGTAAGTTTGCTTAAGATAATTAAATTTAGTGTAGACTAGAACAACGTTCTGATAGAAGAGGATTTTTTTCCCTCTTACATTTAGAGTCTAGTATGGTAAGCATTAGACAAAATTCTTTCTGCAGCAGAGGCTGCTGAAAGAGACTGAACACAGATTAACAACGCTTGTTCAATTCTAAAAAGGCACTAAAATTAGACTTTTAAAACATAGACCAAATAGGTGATGTTTATATTTTTTAGCTGTTATATAATTAAAAAGGGCACAGAGGATATAGGTCTCAGAGTTCTCAATAACAGCAGATGTATAATTTTGACCTTCCTAATGACATTTATAGAAGAAGATTAAAACTGTGCATGACTTAGGATGCTGTCTTTCCAGGTCTACATGGTAGTGAGCAGTCACATCACAAGAGTCACTAATTTCTGGCAGCATGAAGCACTTAGCACATGTGAGCATAGCATTAAAACCTCTATTTCTCTGTCTTTTGCGCCAGTGGAATAAAAAGAAGAGCAAATCTTCACTGACATGACCTCAGTTCTTTTCTTTCTTTAGCTTCAACTGGCAAAGAGAAGTGGACATGGCGTGACTGCACCTTCTCTCACAGCCTCTGAGAGAAGAGGGAGTACTGCCTATGTTTGCCTTGGAAGGTACAGTGGGATATTGAGGCCCAGATAACTTGGAAAAACAGGATGGTTTCTCATGTCTGAAGAAGCTAAGGTTAACCTATTTGCCTAATACTAGTTTGCGGATTTTTTTTTTTTTTTTGTGAAGAGTCAAGAGTCCCACCACATTCTGTAGTATTTTGAATCTTGCCTGATGGCACTGATGAACATCTGAAGACACAGGTTCATCTCATATATTTTTGCTGTGTGTCTTCTTTGGAATTCTTTCTCCATGCCATGAAAAAAACATTGTTGAAAACTGCTGGAAATACTAGCTTTCATCCCCAGACAGGTCATTCTTGGCCTATTTGAATTCCTGTCATCTGGAGGGATAAGACCAGCTGTCAATATGCTCTTTGAAGTAATAAAACTTCTTCAAAGCCTTGCAAGTCAGCTCAAGAAAGACTAGAAAGTGACAAATTCAGATGATCATTTTCCCAAATCTGAAAATAAGGGTCACAATACACAGAGAAGTGAATTTCTGCCTAGAAAATGTTTGCCCTGCTTTGTTCCCCTTTCCTAATACCCTCATATGACAGCAAGCCAGGTATTGATAAAACTATCAGGGTCAACACCAATAACAAAAGGGACTGGATTAAAGAATTCATAAAAGACTCTCTGTCCATATCTGTCTAAATACCAGGGATGAGCTTATTGTGCCCCTCCTCCTAAATCACAGATTTTTGTGATAAAATTAATTAGAATCTGAATTTTGTGATTTGAACAATCCTTTTCTTGCCTGCAGTGGCATGTTGTTCAAACTGAGAACTGAATGAAACAAAGGTTTGGTCGTCTCCTGTTAATGCAGCATTTAATAAAGCAGAGGGTCACCAGAAGCGGGCACAAACTATGTGTAAGGCAGTATTAAAAATGGACAGGAATGCAGGAGTGGTAGCTCTGAAATTAGCAACAGAAGAAAATAACTGTAAATAAAAATGTACAATGTTACTTTTTTGAGAATTCTGCTGGGCAAAGGGGGAGGTTGAAGAAGCTGGATGTAGATGTGAGCCAGAAGAAGCAGCTGCATCCTGTAGTCAGGCTGCATCTCCTTCTTCCCTTACATCCCACCTGGGCCAGCCACCAGCACAAGTCCTACTTTGGTGAAGTGGGAAAATGGATTTTACTGTCCCCAAACTACTCTGCTCACCAACTGCCACCCGATTTTGAGTTGCCTGGGAAACATAACTGGGTGTTGCTGTGGAAACCCAGCTTCACTGACCACTGGGTTCCCCGGCTGCCAGGCAAGGAGATGGGAACTCTCCACATTTGTGCTGCCCAGTGGCAGGAGGTAGCTTGGGTGGCACTGGTGCTATCAATAAAGTTGCAAAACAGTGTTAATAGATTTTAGTTTCACTTATTTAAGTCTTCTCTGCTCTTGACTTGGAGAGAAAAAAATCCTGAAGGTAATCCATTTAGGTAATAGATTAGAGGAACAAATTGGAGTAGGCGTTTGTTTATTTATTTGTGTCAGAAAAGTTTCTAAGACTTTTTGTGCACAAATTACTTGGAAGAGATGGACTTGAAAGCCTCACAAAATGTGCAATTTCACATTGCTTTAATGTAAGCTTTTTGAAGTTAATATAGCCCATACTTTTGTTATTCGTGTTCCTGTGTAGTCAGTTGGCTTGAATTGTTCATCTCACAAAAAACATATGCTGTCAGTAAAAGCAATGGCTGTTACAGCCTGCATTACCTCCTTGTTTCCAAGACTCAGAACAAGTAGAAACGAGGTATTGACCTTGTTTAACCCTGATTCTGTATTTTTGGGACAAAAGGAGTTAAGAAATATCTGAAACAGAATGCTGCAAATTCCTCAATGGCCTCTGCTGGCTTTGAAAACAGAGCAGCAGCTAATTTTTCTTTCTCTTTTAAGTAACAAATTGGAAAAAAACCACTATTATGGCTCACATTGACATCAAGGAAAAAAAAAAAAAAAAAAAATTATTATTATTATTATTATTATTATTATTATTATTATTATTATTATTATTATTATTATTATTATTATTATTTTGCATTTATATGGTAGCTTTTGTCCCAATTTTCAAAGGATTTTTCAAATATTAATGGTGTTCCACTTTATTCTCTGTTGGTAAAGTGGTCACATGGTGGTGTGGGAGCTCAGGAAGGCAATTTATAGCGTGGTGGGACACTCATGTAGAGCTTAGGAAGTGATGCAAGCTCCTGACAACAGCTCTATGGCTAAATCATGTTTAAGATAAAATAGTCTATCTAATCTGTCACTGTCACAGTTTGCTGTAGTAGAGAGGGACAAAATCTTCTCTGTAATCCATTGATTCTGCTGCAGATGCTACAGTAGAGGAAGCCAAGTTTTGGATGGTTTGGCAATATCTCTTGATCTATTTACTTTAGCAAACCCCACCCTTGGTTTTTAGTTTTTTTTTTGGTCTCCTACAATATTTAAAAATACATGCAGATATCTGTAACTGTGCTATATCTACCCATGTTCACAGAAGGTAATAACAGTAAAAATAACTCAAGTAATTGTCCTGCTATTTTCACACTTTCAGGGCTCCAAAATATTCTGCATTTGAATGTATTCAAAGAGAGAAATTTTGGCCTGTCAGGAAAGCTATCTCTCTTCTCCCCTCTTTATTTTTTTTTTTTGTTTGTAATTGGAATAAGTACTGTTTTCTCACTGTGATAAATATACAAAAATTTGATATTCAAGTGATGAAAGGGAAAAAAAAGCATTCTTTTCCCACTGGAAGGGTGACAAATGAGTCGCCCTTTTTTAAAAATACCTCCATATCCAATGTATAAACAATCAGTTCTCTGGAGGCATCTCTTAAATGACCTTACAGACATAGGGAATACTACGTTATCCGAGGCTCGCAGGAAACCCTGCCTTATCTGTAACTGATATGAATCACAGGAGTTCTGATGAAATCTGTGGAGCTACATCAGTTTACACGGGCTGAAAATCGTGCTCAACCGTTCCCAGTCAAACAAAGGCACACAATTCTCCATTTGCCTCAACAAAGGCAGATGCTTTACCTCCTTACCTGCTCCATTTGCTTTAATGAGGTGTTCACAGCAAAGCGTAAATGGTACCATTTAGACGTCAACATTAAGCATGGCGATGTTTTAAGAGTAGCACTTAAGGAAATTAAATGCGTAATCTGAGCTAATGTGAATGGTGTATGACTGTTGTTAAATAAAGCTAAAATGGACAAAGTAAAATTCTCTCAAGTGCCTCTAAAGAAAGCATGTTGTTAGTTGTGTGAGTTACACACATGGGGCTTAGTCTTGGTGCACTGGAAATTTATCCATTCGGATTTTTAACACGGAAACAGGTGATTAGGATGACTACGTCTGTTTCGTGGCACTGGCACTATCTGTTACAACAATAGTATTTGATATGCAAAATTCTAAAGGTGGAGAAAAATTGTATGTTAGGAAGTGCTGGGGATGGACCGTGGCTCTTGTGTGCGCACAAGGAGACAGGCAGGTGCTGTTTTGTCCCTGTCGCCATACATTACAAATGTAAGTAGCAGAGGCATGATTTCACAGATTTACTCCAGTGATGTAGGCAGTGTCATTGGCTGTGCTGGAATTATACCAGATTTACTTCTGTCTGAAATGAGAAATGGGACTAGGC
The DNA here is from genome assembly GCF_023055355.1 of Agelaius tricolor. Taxonomy (NCBI): domain Eukaryota; kingdom Metazoa; phylum Chordata; class Aves; order Passeriformes; family Icteridae; genus Agelaius; species Agelaius tricolor. The sequence continues at coordinate 60,173,678 of NW_027269262.1, read as the reverse complement.
AATTTAGCTTAGCGTGCTGATATGAAATAGAAAGTGAAAATGCCATTCATTTGTGTTTCTTCTTGTACTGAGAAACCGCTGGAGGCCTTGTAGGAATGGAAGTATTAGTACTAACTACACAGCATTTCTTATATATACATATATATACATATATATATGTGTGTGTGTGTGTATGTGTGTATGTATATACATCTAAATTTTAACTATATTTGCTTTAAAACAGTTCTTAGGAACATGTTATGCCTGTTATGCCTATGTTAAGTCATACCTTTGATTATTGGCTCTAACCATGTTTATAAGGTCCAGCCTCTCATTTTTTGTGTCTGTGTATTAACCTGAGGACAAAGTAATAGCCTTTTCCAGACTCAACAAAACCCTGTATTCAGGGGGAAAGCATTATCACAGATAAAAATAATATCTGATTTAAAATAATTTTCAGACCTTTCTACTACCCTTAGGTTAAAAAAAAAGGAAAAGAAAAAGCAATGAATAAATTAGTAGCCACATCATCATTCCAACAACCTAATTTCAATAGTATCGTAATAAAAGGACAAAGGTCATAGATTAAAGTATTGTAATGGAAATGCAAAATCTATAGGTTTAAAACTGTATTTTTAAAGATAGTACTAGTAAGGATTATAATTTGAGCCTAGTGTCACTAATAAGAAAATAATTCTATTTCATTCTGATTCAAGAACCAATATTTACAAAAATGAGTGCATGTAAGCATAAATAAACAATTAACAACTGTACTGAAATATCTGCATGGAGTTTTGTGTCAGCTGTAGAACTGTTTGTCTAATGCTCTTATCAAGACACCTGTTACAATTTAATCTTTTTTTCTCTTTCTCTTACTAGGAGACAAGTAATAGGCTCAGGAGGTGGCTAGAAAATGAAAATAGGAATATAATTTTCCTGGGTTTTGCCAAAATGTTAAAATAAATCAAATTTGTAATTCATAAATTGCAAAAGTATTCACAATACTTAGAGTAAAATCACAGAGAGTAATGGAGCTCAGACCTACTGAAGTCTGGCATCCAGAGTGCTCTATCCTAAATAAAAAATCCTGTGAGAGAACCCAAACTCAGCTGTGGTGGGGGAACCCAAAGTGGCTTCTGCATCAGAAAATGCAGGAACTTAATCTCTCGCTCCGTAGAGAGCAGATGGAATAATTTCCTCCAACTTGAATATGAGCAGTTCTCGTCCTTCTTCCTAGTGACCCTCAAAGTCAGAGGCAAAAATGCATGGAGGAGACTGTCACAAATAACATATATTAAACTTTTGTCTGCAGTTTTTTACATGTGATTATTTAAAGGAAGATAAATAATATTGGCTTCCTATGGTATGTTGCATTCCCTGCCTCTCCCTGTCCACTCCCCCTTAACCCCTTAAAATAGTTTCACGTGTGGTTGAGGATCCATATAAAAATAACTGACATTCCCTCTACCTAATGTGATAGCACATAGTGTGGAAAAAACATTCATTTAACTTCTGCAATTTCCTAATAAAATACTTAACAAGCAGTTTGCAGTGCCAAGGTAGTGCTGTAGAACCCTTTCTCACCAGATCAGAGCAGTAATAAAGAAGTGCCTGAAGGGCGCCGGGGCTTTGAGTCCAGGGGATCTGTATCGCACGTCAGGCGACAGACCCAGGGGACACAAGAACATGCTTAGCTGGGAAGACTCTCCTCATCTTCACCTGGGCATGCAGAGGTTTGTAACCCTGCTCTATCTCTGTCAGCTGCCTTGGTGCCAGCTGAAGGACAGTGGGGAGCAGAGCAGCCTTCAGCCTTTCAGATTGATTACTTCCTCAGGAGCAGACCCCTGAGTCCTGCAGTGTTTTGTTGTCTTGTGGCCACCCCTGGTTCTCTGTCCTGAGCCTCCCTTGAGGAGGTAATGAGTTTGAGAGCAGACCTACACAAACTGTGATGTACCATTAGTGGCATGCGCGCTGCTTCAAATCTGTACAGCCTGTGGAGAAAATTGGTCCTCCTGGGTGTGCACAGGACACAGGAGCAACTGCTGACTGTCTCCCAAAGCAGCTCAGCTTGGAAACACCTGATCTGATGCATAGTGGAGGCACAGGTCTCTGTCCAGCTTAGTTCTCGTGCTCTCAAGCCTCCTCTGTCGCTAGCAGGACTGACCTCTTGCCCTGAAGCACTGCTTCTGTAAAGCAACTCCTCACTTGTGCTGGAGCATTTGGAGAGGAAAGGTGGGCAGAGCTCCTCCAGCTTCTCACCTCCTGGAGGCCAGCGTTAGGAATGCACAGACCAGGAGGGTGAAAGGGACAAAGGGGCTGTTTATTTTACTGGCTAGAAGACTGTCTTGCCTGTGTGGAACTTACTTGCTGGTGGCAAGAGAGGAGCCTTGAATTAAAGGTGGAAACCATGAATCAATCTTATGCAACCTTTTCCTGGGAACACACTCTGTTGGAGTAACAGGCTGCTGTAAATGGATGGGTGAGGCTGGTGGCATGTGAGGTGAGGCATGGGCTGTGCTGAAGTCCAGGTTGTGTTTGCTTAGCCCATGTCTTTATCAGCCTCTTGTGAGCCAGTCAAGAAATGTTATGAGTGACAGCTATAATCTGGTCTCTTCTGTTCTCCTAAAGTTCCTTGGGATAAATATGTTCTGGAGATCACAGCCATGAACTTGTTTGGTACAAGATAGATCTCGCTTTCTGGTCTTCATGCATTTCATGATTTACAAAGCTAGGTAGATTTAGTCTTCATTTATGCATGTTGTTATGCATAAAAATGGATATTGCTCATGGTACAGGCTTTTCTACAACATATTTCTTTTTAATATTTAGTTATTTAATTTGAAAATGTGCACAGCTCTTCAGATACCCTCACACAGAGGGCCTAGTCTTTCAACTCAAACTATTACACAGATGTTTTCAAAAAGCTTGCAATTATTTCGTAAGGGAAAGGAAGACTTTTGGGGGATTTGTTCACAAATGCAGCTCACACTGCATGATTTCAAACTCCTTCAGTGCAAGAGAAATGTGTTATCTTCCTTTACCATTTCTTCCCACAAAGGAAGCTTAGGTAGGATTTCTCATGTCAGTGCAGAGGACACAAATCTGAGTATGTACATGTGTGTGTGGGTGTATGTGTGTGTGTGCATGTGAATTTTTCCATAGGAACTCCTGTAGCAAACCAGTGTGGTTTGCTTGGCCTCATCCTTCTGTGCAGTTGCAGAATGAAGAGATGGAAAATAACTTGCACATAATTTCTGTTGTGTCTCTCTTCCAGGGGTGTTCTGTTCTTTATCCGTTCAGGTTTTCCAATTTGTTTTTAAATAGCTTGTGGTTATGGCTTCTCCTTCTTCCCTTGGGATACTATTCCACAACCTAATGGTTCTCAAAATTAGAATTTTTCCTTCATCCCAGGTGTATGACTTTGTTTATAAAGTGGTGAATTCATGCAGTAATGTGCATGGTGCAGATGTTTCACATGGGGACATTTATGTGAAGTGCTTCCATTGAAAAATGGGGATAAAATAAAAAAAACCTTATTAAGTGAATTTACAATATATGATGTGTAATCACACTTTTATTTTGCAATTTCACCACAAAATTAGCGACACATACAACTGTAATACTGTATTGCTACATAAAAATTAATTACCAAGAATTCTATTTATCCAAAGCTTAGGATCACAGCAAATTAATTAGAATTCTTCATATAAAAGAAGGAATTTCATAATACATTCTTACAAAATATATGTATAGTACATTTCAACTGTTTAAAATTTGTGACTGTAACAGGGCCTTTTTATTTTTCTGCTTTTTCAATAAAGCGGCAATTGAGATCTATCACATCCATAGCATATATCACTGTTTTTATTCAAGAATTCTTGTGAAAATAAGGCACTTCTTTTATTCACAAAAATCATAATTGCAACATACATAAAACCTGTCAAAGCTCCAATTTCCAATATTCTAATGAATATCAAAAGAGTCCAGCATTTGTGACTTTGACAAATTGCAAATGAGGTTTTATTCATTAAGAGGGCCGCTAATGTTTATTTAAATGCAATTTACTGTTGCATTATTGATTAGCTACTGCAAAATTATCTTACAAGGAGCACGTGTAGCAAGAAGATTTCAGGTTGAGAAAGGATTTATCTAGGGAAGGCCTGTAGGCTTGATTTAGGCCCCAGGACATGAGAGTTTTAATTTATCTGGAAAGAAAGGCCTGGTGGAAGGTTTGCTTTGTTTGCATTTAGACAGCAGATGAAAGGGGTTTTGATGTTGAGCTGAGAGAAAATGGCTGCCACTCTTGTTATTCACAGAGAGAATTGAGCAAAAGGAAAAATCTATTATAGGGGGCAAGATAAAAAAATGTCTGTCCTCCCCTACCCCCCCTGCCCCCAGTCCTATTCAGCATCAGGCTATACGTGGCTTGTTATTTTTGGAAGGAGAAATAATAAAGAAAATGTTACTTATTATCTAAAATCTGTTTAAAAATACCCCCCATATTGCATTACTTACTGAGCCCCAACTTGTTTTTTCAGTGCCACAAAGCTCCAGAGATCTTGCCACATCTGACCTGAAAGCACAAATTAAATCTGAGCCTATATATTTTAATGAAACCTGAATGTGTAGTGTTTTCACTGTTTCCCAACATAAGCAAACACTTTCTGGCAATATCTCATGGAACTGATTGATAACAGCTCAAAGAGTGATACAGAGCCTCTTTGGCTTCCACCTTAAGGAGGAAGGCATCTGCAGTACTTACTTGCTTTAGCACTGGTTTTGTCTACCAGAATCAATCAGCCATGTAAACCAGTGGCATGAATCCTATCCTTCCTGAGGGGTTCTGCTGCAAGATTAAATAGGACTCAAGCAAATACATATAAGGGATAGAGATTTAGGAAGGGGTAGTCATCCCACTGATCTAGCAGACAGAAGCCTGTGAACCTAAACAGTGCCACTGGATCAGGCAGAATCTGGTAAGCAGGCAACCTCTGTTCCTGAAAGAAACTATTTTAAATTTCCAACTCGGAAAAAAGTGTCTTAAAAAGAACAAACTGCTACTTCAAAAGGCATGGATCAAATACACAGTAGCATGACCTGAATGTCCTCTTCTGGACTCATTACAACCTGACAGGGCTTCTCATTCCAAATGACAACCAGGAAAACTTGGAAAGCTCCTAGCCAATTGCAAGGTGGAAGAATGATCCTACTAAAATTAAATCTGAAACTCAAATATTACACCAAGACCTTTCAACTTGCTCATTATTCCATTAAACCAACTGTAAAAGCACCATTCCTCATCTGAAATGAGTTTAGAAAAACTTTCATTGTGTGACTTGGTCCACAAATAAGAGTGACGGGAGCAGAATGATATTTTCCTTCAGGCCTTATACCTTTACTGACTCTGATGATGATGACTAAGTATCAGATCTGACAAGCTGAAGGTTAATTACTTACTCTGTGTTTCAGGTCTGTCAGGGCAGAATATCAGTATCGATTTATTTACCAAAAGTCAGGAGTATTTGGTATTTACTTTGGGCATAGAGAACTGTTGTTCTAAAGACTTGTTGTCTTTAGAAAAATGCTAGTCTTTTACTAAACTGAAAATGTTTCTCTGCTTCCCATTTTGACCTCATTTAAATTTCTTTTCTTTCCTCAACTTTCAGGGTCCTCTTGGTATTTTTGTCTTTACCTTCAGTCCTTGGCAAACAGTAAAATACTTCAGTCACATCAGTGAAGATCATGAGCAGTTAGAATGCTCAAATAGAAAGCAAAGTAGGTGGTGTAACTTTGAGATGGATGAATGTGGTGGTCCATTAGAAAATACATAACACCTTAAATCACACTGTTAGGGAAAAGTCTTCTTGAAAAAATCAGGTTTGTGATGAAAGTCTTTCCCCATGAATGTGACATATTTCAATCATTAACTGGTGAGGAAAACAGATGAGGTGGTGCTGCTGATGCAGCAAAGGAGAGAGATGTCTGAAATGCTGCTAGTGAAGCATTGCTTTGGTAAACTTTTCAGCCTTTTCCAATTTTTTTTTTTTTGTGGTCCACAATTAAAATAGATACAAAAATTTATGAGAAGAGGGACCTAATTACCTCACATATAAAGCCTCTGAAGTCTTCCTCAGCAGCATTGCTCTTACCTTCTCTCTGACTCTGTCCTTTACGTGCCCCCACATCCCCCAGTCTCCCCTGTTTTGCCAAAACTTCAGTTATATCTCACTCTTCTGTGGTTCTTTCTACTTTTCTCAAAGAACAGCTCCCTCCTTGATACCTGTGTTTAGTTGGGATTTATTTGGGTGCAATTAATTAAATCTGGATTTCACCTGGGTCATGTTGGATACAGACATTAGAATTTCACTGGCACTGTATGACAAGAGACACTTAAATATAGATGCAGTGTCCTATTTCCTTTTTGTAGTCTCTAGTATCCTGTTCTTGTTTGTTTACACAGACTATATATAGAGCTGCTCTTTTGTTTCCAGAAAAGATTCCTTTGCATGCATTATCTATCCATAAATCCTTTTCTTTGCTGTGTAGAAGCCTACAGCTACGGTTGGAGTCAAGTTATGCTGAGATCCCTGATCAAAACTCACACACTTCAATAGAAACATCACTCATTGGGAATTTGCTCTGATGTTGCCTGCAACAAACATTTAGGAACTCTTCTATTTTTCTCTTCTCTATGTCTGACCTTAATTTAGAACCCAAAGTTCCAGTTAGTTACATGAATAATAATAATAATAATAATAATAATAATAATAATAGTAACAACTGAAAAATGCCTTGTTTGCAACACCAAGTAATAAAATTTTTATTCTTTTCTTTGGCTTTCTCAGTACCACTAACCAGAATGTCAACAGAAATGTTCTCTATTTCTTTAAAAGGATGATGGCTATCCCCTACTCAAGTCCATGTCCTGAAAACAAATAGTTTCTTAGTATTTTCCCCAATATCTTTTTTCCAGAGACAAATGAAAATTTCTCCAATGTTGTCTTCTGAGCCAAAAGGATTGTCAAACAAAACAACATTCTGTATAAAAGAAAATCAAAAAGAAACTTGACATCCATATAAGACCTTGGGGAAAAATGCTACTTGTGTATGTTGAATCTCATAGATTTGTACTACTTTGAATAATTTACCTTGAGGATTTGGCATAATATGCATAGAAAAATCTTGGTAGAAGGAATATAAAGAGAAACACTGTGCAATGCAAGGGTACAGAAATGTAGGAAGAAAAATTGTGCTGGTGGAGCATTGGTCCTGTGCATAATGGATGGCTAAGAGTCAGATGAGATAAGTCAAGCAACTCCTATCATCTAATGTGGGATATCTGTGCTGGACATGCAGAGGAAAAGTAGAGCATTCACATGATTCTGTCTGTGGTGGGTTGACTCTGGCTGGATGCCAGGTGCCCACTAGAGCCACTGTCATTCCCCACCTCGTCTGAAATGGGGAGAGAAAATACAACAAAACTCTAGGGTCAAGATAATGACAGGGAGAGATCATGTCATGGGCAAAACAGAGATGAATTTGGGAAAATTTATTACCAATGAAAGCAGAGTAGTATTACAAAAAACCCCAATGGAAGCTTCAAAAACTTCTCCCCATCCCATCCCTCCTTTTTTCCAGGCTTAACTTCACTCCCCATATTACCTACCTCATCTCTACTGGCCCAGGGAGACAGGGAATGGGGCTGGAATCAGGTCTTCATAAGTTGCATCTGCCACACCCTCCTCCCCAGAGGAAAGATTCCTCACACTCCTTCCCTGTTGCCACGGGCTCCCTCTTGGAGCCTGCTCCAGCACCACCTTGCCCTGGGGTCACAGCCTCCTTCAGGCAGCTGTGCAGGTGAATCATGGGCTGCAGGTGAATCTCTGCTCCACTGTGGACCTCCACAAGCTGCAGGGGGACAGTTTGTCTCACTGTGGTCTTCATCAGGGACTGCGGGGGAATCTCTGCTCCCGTGCACAGAGCATCTCCTGCTCCTCCTTCTTTACTGACCTCAGGGTCTGCAGAGTTCTTTCACATATTCTCTTCTCTCTCTGGTTCAAGACAGAGTTGTTTTTTGACCTTTTTCCACCCTTATTAAATATATCCCAGATATGCTACCACCATTACAAATGGGCTTGGCCTTGGTCCATCTAGAAGCCAGCTGGCACTGGCTCCATTGGACATGGGGGAAGCTTCTGGCAGCTTCTGACAGAATTAACACCTTTCTATCTTTCTTCGCTACCAAAACATTGCCAAGCAAACCCAATGCATTGCCCAGTTCCTGTTCTGGATTTACTCTCAAGCTTGAAGAAGACCAAAGAGAGTCAGAAGGCAGAGACATGAACTTTGCTACAGAGCATTTTCAAAATGAGGGATTATGGTAGAAATGGTGAAGCATAATAAAAAGAAATTCAAGAGGGATTCAAATGGCAAAACACTGTCAAAATACTTGTGAATAGAAAAAAGAGTGTTTAAAGATACTGCCATGGATTCAGCAAATATATGCTAACTATCAAAACAATCTTCAGTAAGACAATTCCTTCCTCCCTGGCTGATGGATTTTAGGCAGTAGGATATTAACAATGAGATGAAGGACATTATTAAATGTAAGAATTTTGACTTCCAAATTGAAGTTCTGTTCAAGCGAAGAAAATAAAAAAAAAAAAAGAAAAAGAATAAAGAGAAAAGCTTTGGCAAGTAGGTGTTAAACACAATAAGGCAAGCCAAAGGAGGGTTCTGAAGAGGAGGTTGTTAAAGGCGTAATAACTAAAAGTGAATTCTCTTCAAACACATCAGAAGCAGGACTTGTGAGATAGTCTGTAGGGCCAATAGATGATGGATACAGTAAAAGAAAGCTCAAAGGAAACAAAGCCACATAGAGAAGCAAAATGAATTCTGTGCTTCTTTGTTCACTGGGAACGGGGGAGGGAGCCAAGGTAAAACAAAAACTTTGTTTACAGGAAAAATACCAGAAAAGAAGCAGCATCAACTTTTAAAGAACAGAGTTATCTCTCTGTAATCTTTTCCAGTTTCTCAAAGGAGTCACTGGATTTGCACGCAAAGCTGATCTGATGGAAACAGTCTGCATAGATGTCTCCAAGTGCTTCATCAAAGGCTCCTAAAAAACACAGCCTATCATGCTTTAATGGCCAGATAATCACACATGAAAGTTCAAAGATAGGCAGCTACCTCTTTAATGAGGCAGGCACCTGAATAAATTATTTGCCATTTATTTATTTATTTATTTATTTATTTATCTATTATTTGTATATTTCTTGCAGCTCATTTCATGGGAGAAGAATGTAGTTTTGGCTCGGTAGAAAGCATGGACTTTTTAGTTAGTAGTCCAACATCCAGTATACAAACTGGCACAATTGCCATTTGATGTCCATGTAGGGACACACTTTGAAACTTTTGACTGTAGCCAGGTGCACTAACTGCAGAAAAAAAAAATATCCCTTTTGCCATATATTTGTTGAAATGGAAAACAAACCATTTATTTCTATCTTTTCACTTCACCTGACTGGCAGACAGAAGAGCAGATTACCACTGAATTAAAATATTTTTTACCAGACTTCATCTGAGACAAGAAATCTCAACTTCACTGTAACTATTCACTCTATAAAAGCTCATAATAAACACACAAAAACTGTAATGAAGGAACAAATAAAAAAAATTAATAGTGTACAGGTACAAAGATGGGATGAAATAATAATGAGATCTAAGAAAAGAATACTGTTCCCTGCTATCAAGAGGAGCAGCATTTAGAACAATGACATCAACAAATCCTGGTTGACTAGTGCCAGAGTTCCCCATGATCCACACTTCTTCCATATCACTGCTGTTAGAAAGTTTTACTATTCTGAAGCAAGGGAAAGAAAATTTCATTGTGCAATCTGATTTCTCAGTTTCATTTTCCATGTTTCCCCTGAAAAATGGAGGTCTCTATCACAGTAGATTAGTTACCAAAGATGTTAGGTTGGCCTGAAAGATTTGTCATTTGATATTTTTGCACTTGTTTTGGAAACAGCCTTGAAAGAAAATGGCATTATGCCTGTTTATTAATGGAATCTGGAAACTGCAGAGCCTGTATATTTTTTGAGTTCTATAGAGAGCCTTTCTATAAAGTCATTCACACAACCAGTTATTTGGGTTGAAAAGCACTCTAAATGAAAACACTGTCTTGAATGTCAAAGATAGGAATAGCAAAGTTTTGCTAGGTTCTCTGTTTCACGTTCTAAAGTAAATTTGGTGACTTCAGAGAAATTATACTGGGGATCACTCCAGGCTCCCATAGGCAGCCAGTACTCTATAAATATAACATTATAGCAAATCAAGTTCTATATCAGGGAGAGCATCATCCCAGAAACGTGTGTAGCTTCTTGTAAGATTTGTCCAGCACTGCCAATGAAAGTAGTGGGCTATTTGTGGGGTTTTTTTTTTAATTTTTATTTTAATTTTTTTTATTTTGTTGGGGTTTTTATTTATTTTTAAGGTGGTTTTTTGTGGTTTTTTTCTGGTTTTTTTTTTGTTTGTTTTTGTTTCTGTTTTTTGGTGGTTTTTTTTTGTTTGTTTGTTTGCTTCTTTTGTAGGGTTTTAAAATTTATTTAGAAATAACTGAACAAACACAACTCCAATAATTTGTTGCAACAGAGCTTGGCAAGTGGGAGGTATGCATTGGTGGGCTTTCAGTTAGGTGTGCTATCAGTTAGTACAGCTATAGGCAGGTTAACAAATGCAGTGAAGCTCAGTGGCTCTTCAGGAGCTTCTAAATTCCAGTCTGAAAGATGCTGAGGGCAAAATAAAAGAACTGTAGATTGTAGCTCTAAAACTAGTTAATTGGTGACTGTTTTATATTCTTCTGTTTTTTTTTTTTTATTTTAGATTAGATGTTAATTTTACATGTCCTATGCTTCTTCTAAAGAAACATAGTAATTCCTGCCAAAAATGCTTGAATGGCTGGTATTTTGCCAGAAAGACCTCTGCCTGCCCCCAGGATTGACACTCTGTCCCTCCTGTCTTTGCTGAACTAATTACTTGGAGGAATTAAATTACAGTAACAAATCAGCACCTCATCGTGATTGGAATCTGTTTGAAGCAGGCCTTTTTGTTACTCATTGTATTTTATAATTCCTTTTAAAATGGCCTGTTGAGGGGATCTCAGTAAGATTCATGCTGGTGGGACAGTCTGTGGAACACTGCCATTTTATTTTACATTGCTCTGAAGAATGGTTGCTCTACTTTGAAAGAAGATTCTAAAAGCAGACCAGAAGGGGGATGGTGGTTCAGTTTTTATTCATTCAGTCTTGTCATCACGTTCGAGATGACTTTTCTACTTGAAAGCCTTCCAGACTTCTCCAAGTCTTTGAAAGTCAACCTGGCTTCTCTTTCTTGCTGAGACTCTTAAAAAAACCTGTCCTGATTTTGCCTGTGCAGCTCCATTGGCTGAGTGCATCTCTGACAGAGGCAGGGTTGCAAGGTAACTGCTGCCATGATCCTGCCTTTTTGTCTATTGCTTTGCCTCTAGGAGATTCAAAAACATTTTGTCATAGATGGAGCAAATTTCTCAGGTGTTATTAAAAACATCCTCACAAATAGCAAATCCATTGGAAAAGTCTTGTCAATCAAACTCAAATTTTCTCAGGAGTTTGAGTTTGGATTCTGCTTTCCATCACAGACGGTTTCCCAGGTTCAAGATGAAACCTGAGCAGGACAAGGAAAAGAATCTGACTCTACTTTTCATTGTTAGAGGTATTTGTGCTCGATAAGCACAAATAGAGAAGCAAAGAGAATTAAATGTTGTCTCAGAACACCAGACTTTCCACAGATCTATATGAAAAAGGAGGAATTACAGATCAAACCCACCTGTTTTTTAGCCTAACACAGAATTAGCATCTCCAGTATTAAGTGATTCTATCTGCATGAAGGATTTTTTTTTTTTTTTGGTAGTAGTTAAGCTACAATCAAACATGTAAGTAACAAATCAAGGGGTACCTCATCCTTGGCAAAATAAGCATCTCACCTTCCAGGTGCGAGGATAAAAGAGAGAAAACACAAAGCCATGTTGCATGAGGCAATCCAAGGTTCATCTGCCTCGAGATAGTGATCTTACAGCTTTCTATGCAGTCATGTCTTGTTACATAAATCTGGACTAAAATTCTTCACTTTTTCCACTTCGGAAAGCACCTGTCAGACAGAAACCCCTAATAAAAGGACTACATCCTCCTACTCTTCCTCTCCACATATTGTCACTTGCTTCCTAAGTCATTCCTCTGGAAAGACTACTCTTGGAACATGGAGATAATTCCTGGTTAACTAAGGTAGCCCTAACAAAGACATTAAATACAAAGTAAGACTGCAAAAACATCCTTCCTCAAAAACTGCACCATGGATTTATAGCTTACCAAGCTAAGGGAGTACGATAGAGACAGTATAGTCTTGCTTTCCAAGTTGACTGAGAAATTTCCTAAGAAAGTTGGAGTAGCTCCAATTCTGAAGAACATTTTGGAAACCAGGCAAGGCAAAGGTTTGGTCAGAGCCTTGCAATGTGATAAGATTTCTGATTGAGATCTTTATCCTAATATTAACACTACATGTTCTTTCCTTATTTGTTTACCTTCCATGTGACTTGGTTCAGGACCCACCCAAAACCCACAGGAGCCAGGTGGTCTGGATTCCTCACAAATCTCTCATTGGATACTACAGCCTTTAAATATACCATTTTTCAGCCTGAATTGTTTCTAAAATACTTGCATGTGGTAGGTTCTAGAGTTGCTAATGCAAAAGACAGGCTGATATGAGTGTTTACTGTCATTTATTTTAATGTCTTTGTGCAATAGAAGGGTGGGAAACAGCTCATGCACGCTCTCTGTAGTAGGCCCTAATTTTGGAATTTTGAAGAGAAAGAAATAATAAGGCAAAATGTGTGGCTGAAATAAGGAACACAAGTGGGAAAAAGCACATTGACATAAAATTAGAAAATCTTTGAGTTCCATAGCTGGAGAAAACAACCCATTAAATGAGAAGACCTGGAAAGCTGGAAAGAGGCAGGAATTTGAGAGTAGGTAGGGCATTTGGCATTAAAGAAAGCAATAAAAATTTCTGGTTTCAAAAATTAAAATGGAAGAATAGGAATTAAAATGCAGAAGTGTTTTGTACAGCCAGAATTCCAAGTAAGGAAAGAAGAAGATAAAAACCCACTCCTGTGGGTTCCACATTGTGTGAGATGCCAAGGACAGGGGACACACATCAGGACTGCTTGAGGGGACACCCCACAGAGCAGAAGATGCCACTCTGAGCAGGATGAACGTTCCCTGCAGCCCAGGTGGCCTGGCAAGGAGCTGCAGTGGCCAAGGTGGGGGCGTCACTGCAAAAAGCTTTGCTGTCCAAAGCATAGCTGCTTCTGTGTTGCAGTGTGAGGCCATCTCAGGTGTGCCAACCTTTCCCATCCCCCTTTTGCCCTCCTGCTAAGAGCTGTCCATCAATCTTAACATTCCAGCAAGGGCGTCATGTCGTTGGCAGAAGTTCAAAAGATGCCCCTCAGGTCCGGGCTCATTGGCCTGTCCAAGCATCTTTGTCCCTTGAGCCTTCCCCTCCTCCCACTTGGTTGGCCTCTACCTGTCCCTTCCCCTCCCCCTGTCCCCAGGGCTTAAAAGGAGATGAGACCATGCGGCTGGTGCTATTGGGAGCTGTTTCAGAGGTCTACCATCATGAAATAAAACTCTGGATTAAGACTCTATGATAGAATCCACTCCTTTCTCTTCACTGTCGCCTGAACCTTTTCCACCAGAGGTAAACTGAGTTCCTACTTTGCCTGGATTTGTTCCGAGCGCCCAGCTGCAGCATCCAGCTGGCCAAAGGTATCTCTGGGGTAAAACGCCACAGCTGCTGCCTTTGGTCTAGCAGCGAGGGTCAGACGCGGCCAGGCCAGGAAACATCGGGATTAATATTCTATACTTCTCCTTCCATGGAGTTCAGGTTTCTCTGCTCCTAGTCTGTCTCCCTCACTTTAAAGTCCAAGTACCTCAGGGAGGAGGCCTCCCTCCAGGGTGTAAATGCACCCTATCCTGAATTTCATGAACAGTCACAGATAGGTGCAACATTTTATCAAAAACTCAACTTTGACTGACTCCAATGGAACATAATGAGAAATACTTTTGGGAATAAATTGAAATAGAGTGAGCAGAGCAGCAAAGGGAGCTTTATCTCTTTAACAGATCTCAGTCACCTCTCTGGGTTTTTTTTTTTCTTTCCAATCTACCATTAGTAATAAAAAGCAGCGGTATAATGAACATTGCTTTCTGCAACAAAAGTGTTAATTATTCCTTCTCTCCCACAGAGGTAGAAAAATGTCATTGATGAGTGGTTTGCAAATTCTATAAAAATGCTTTCATCCAATTTTACTATCAGAAAGAATCAAATCATTTTATGTTTTAAATTATATATTTCTTTCAGATCACTCTTAAATTTTCTCCTAGACACAAATGGACTGTTTTTAGTTTAGCATGACTGAAAACAAAAATGAATATTAAGGTAGTTTTATCATGCCATTTAGTATGCAGATAAGAGAAGTTGTTTTATTGTTAACAGATATTTTTATAGTTAAAGACAAGTAATTCTTATTTAGTGTGCTTGATGACAAACTGGAAACTCCAATTTACAACAAAATATTAAATAGCATTTCCTATATAAATAGGAGAGACATTTTGGAATCAAATGGGAAGAAAAAAATTCCAAACCATAACTATTTGCTTTTCCACTTGAAAGAGTCACAGAGGAAGACCAGTGAAAAGAATTAATGAAATGATACACATTATATTGCAAAATAGCATTAATTCCTACACCAGTATTTTCAGACTTTCTTGTTTTGTAAATCACAACTGGCTAAATGTATCTGCAATGTGAGAGTTCTGTATCAAAGCTTGGAGAAGATTTTGAAGTGGTTGCAAAGCAAAGAGAACTGATAATGCTTTCATACTAGATTAACAAATCTATTGTTTATTACCTCAGTGATATGACATGCTGTGAGGTGCCTATGCTCATGCAGTAATGATTAGCTAGTTGGCTAACTTCCAGCCAGTAGGGTTATTAACACTATATTGTGAAGCTTCAATGTAAGTTTGATTTCCTTGTACTGTATATTGCATGAAGAAAACTTGTATTAATCAATATAAATTATTCCCCAAACAATAAGACACGATGGGGGTGAGGGGGAAAGGCTGGAAATGAGGTGTTAGTGCAGAAAAAAAACACAAAAGAATAAAGAAGGTCACGTGTTCTGCCTCTAATTAATGTTGAAGGAAAGTCTTTGAAAGGCAGAAATCTAATGGCTAAATCAGAAGACTGACTAATGGCCTCTGCTAAGAAGCCTAATTGGGATGTAACCTTGGACTTCCAAGTTTTTTCCCGTTATGCCTCAAGTTTTACTTGAAAAAAAAAGGATGCCACCTCCCACCTATTAAAGAATCATTAATACATTAAATGGTTGACTTAGAATGCATTACTGGACTGTAGGCAGATGGCAGAGTATAAGATACAAGGTTGAAATAACAGGAGCACATATAGGTGAAGTCCAGAATATGTATATCTTACTGACATTGTGCCTAACTTAGTTTTTATTTCTCTTATTTTAGAAGAAATAGCCTCAGGCATGTACTTCCAGGACCACTCACCATGATAAAAATCTCAGTACTGAGTAGTGCAGTATCTGACATTATTCACTAAGTTAGGAATTGAATAAGAGCATAAAGAGTTCAGGTAGACTATTAGTGCTTATAGTTCACCAGCCTTTGGACCAACAAAAAATGGTTCTGCTTATTTAAACTCTTGCATCTTCTCTGATGTTATACTGGAAACAAAAAAAGTTCAGTCAGTTTTATGGATTAAGAACTGTGGACAGCCACTGACTGACTTCATGTTCACCTTTATGGACTATCAGATATTACTTTCTGCCTCAGCCAGCACATCCACAGAGCTGGAATTGATATATGCCTCACAGGTGTGGTGTGGATCAGATGTGTTCGGAGTGTCAGTTGTGCTAATGAAAAGATCTATACATTGCCTTGAACAGATGGACACAGAACCACTGACCAAGGAGGTTCTGGCATCAGACAGGTTTCCTTGTGTTTGGAAGACTCAATGTGTTTTTCTTTTTAATTTTTTTTTTTTTTTTTATTTATATATAGACATGAATTTTAAGGTACTTCTGTGAACACTTAGCTTGAGCAGGTAAACTGAGATGACAGTGCTTACTAGTGATGCACTGTGGGTTGGATTATGGGCTAGTGCCAGCTGAGCAAACCATTTCCACACATTCTTAGCAGTAGATTGGATGAATGGAATGACTGATATCTATGAGACGACATAAATATTTTTAATTACTTAAGTGAAACAGGTACTGAGCCAGAGGCTTCAGCTCCACTAGGAAGTTTGCACACACTGCAGCTTTAAACAGAGCAATATTTCTATCCTATTTCAGTATATGCTTAACTTAGCTGGACACATAGACCCACTGAGATCCATGGAACCCTTGTGTGCTTGTGCCCGAAGCTCAGTGTATGCTTAATGGACTGATGGAGCTGGGCCTGACAATAAACAAGTCTGCTGGTATCCTGAAGTTCCATCTGCTTCCCTCATATCTAAACCTTGATGGAAGTGGCTTAAACGGACATGTTTTACTCCTCAGTTGGAGTGGGCTGAGGGGACACAGCACGGTGAGCTATAGCCAGCGTTACCATCTGTCTGGGTTTTCCTAGATGCACTCATCTTTCCCTATGTATATTTGGATCTGGATAGTAGTTGCATAGTTTTTCTAAATGCCAGGCAGAAATATGGCAGCTCTAGGGTCAGCAGCTCAAATAAGAGGACATGACTTAGTGCCAAAAAGCTGCAAGTTTTTACCTGAAATTATACTTAACAGACTGTTTGAAAATAGATTTAAGGTATAAAAAAGACATATGAAGGTGTGTTTTCAGAATGGCAGTCTTTTTCATTCTGTAGAGTTTTAAATGGATCAAAGCAGACTTTTCTCTAGATCATGTTTTTAAAAAGTGTTGCAGTACTTGTGGGTTTTTGTTCTTTTCCCATTTTCAACATAAAAAATGTGGATGCTATGATATATTTAAGCAAAGAAAGAGCAACTTCAGAAAGGGTTTTTTCCCCCCCTTGAAAAATATAGAGGAACACCAGCAGTCAGAAAGCAGTCCTTCAAAAGTACAATTAGCTCTGCTGGGCAAATAGCAAAGGCTTTGTTACTGTGCCACACTGCACATCTAGTAAATGTTTTACGCATCCCTAAAGCTGAATTACTAGTGAAGTTAGTAATTTTGAAAATACAGAGGTTATTATGGTTTGCATCTTTACACTTTTCATTTAATGCAGATAGCATGTGGCTGGTGTATGAGGATGGATATAAGTAAAATAGTTCCCATGAATCTATATTTACTTTGTCATATGCATATAAAACATGGAATGAGATATCAGATACGAAACCAAAAAAAAAAGGAAAAGAAAATAATCAAAAGAAATATAATTGAGGGAATGAACAGAGAAGAAAAGTGGATTTGCTTCTAGAAAAATGTAGAGAACAGAGATTTGAAAAAAGAGAATGGAATGATTAAAAACTAACCATAAAATAGATATTAGAAATATTCAAATGAAGTAAAAGCTTAGCATAAGGAATAAGTAGGAACAATTTCTAAAATGTGACAGATAATAAGAAAAAAAATTCAGAGGAAAATCCAAAGGAAATTAAAAATAGACATATGGTAAGAATCTAAATGAAAAGTTTAAAATTTCGGACTTAGCTATTAGCAATTATTTAAAATTTTAATCAGTTTAAAGGATTATCAACAGAAGTTGTAAATTCTGAGGGAATATTCTGCCTTGTTTGATACTATAATAATGAAGGGCATATACTTAAGGTGATTATATCTCTAATTAAATGGGATTATTCCTGAGTTAAACTTCAGTTCCTCTTGGTTAGTCCTGTGATACCCGACTTGATTTATTCTACCCATAAGATGATAAAATAGGAAAGGTCAATAAAAATAAAATAGAACCATGCAGACCTACTGAACACTGCACAAAAAGTATCTAGCTATTTTTCTAGCTATTGAGAACAGTCAGCTAACTGGAGGATTTACCATGGGGACTAGGAGATTCCCCAATAAACTCCTTGCACAGCCAGTGTTCCAGTGTTCCTAGTGGTTACTGCCCGCCCGTAGCCTGTCCATCAGTTTTATTTCAGACACATGTTACACACAACATCCAACTCCTCCATAATTCAGATGCACTGAATAACACCTGGAAACTCATTTACTCTCTGCAAATTTAAGTAAAAATGAATTTTAAATAGCAGTGAGGACCTGCCATCCTTGTACTCCTCTCTCAAGAGCTTCTGGAGATATCCTGCATATTAAAATCTCACCACATATCAAAATATTTTCATTTATACAGGTGGTTTTACTAATGACCTAATTATATTTTGTTGCCATCTTCTGACTTATTTGTTTTTCTGCCACATTAAGAAGAATGTCCCACCTCAAAGGTTAGGTATTTTTGACGTTAATTATAAAAGTAAAATTGAACAGTTAAAGCTTTTCTCAGCCCTTCTTCCCTAAATATTTCAGCAAAATGTAACCCTGGATAAAAGAAAAATCATAGAACTCTGTTGTTCCACTTCTGTTCTCTTGGAGACAGACAGGCCCTAATTTCCACATCAGAGATTGCTCTTCCACTGGCTTTCTAAGTGAAGGAGGACAGAGACCCTTCTACCTGTGTTAACAGTACATAAAGGGATATCACAAATATTTGCATCTTACACTATTAGACCCTTCATAGAACATGTACATTTTGACAAGTACAGAAAAATCAAGGACAGAGAGGAAAATATGGGTCCATATGATGTTTCCTGAATATGTCTGATTCAATCACAACTCAAAAGGGTTGGTTTAGTCATATTTTTATATTCTATTTATAATGTAAATGTCATTTCTACAAATGAAATTACTATAAACTAGTGGTCCCTTTGCTCTATTGGGCCAAGGACTTAGAGAAGTCTTGACCCCTTACTCTCTTTCTGCTCTCCTAGTCCCTGTCTGATTCATAAATGGAAATACTTATGTTCCTACATCACCACATGCTTTGCTTCCATAAGATCTCTGCTTTCTATTGGAAGGTCATTAAATGAGTCTCAAGGTTTGCTTTCATTTTGATTGAAAACATGGCTGTAGCTCTTTGATGGGTCACAAATCCTTTTCAGGGATGGCAGAGTATTTGTTGGTGTCAGAGTTAGATCACTTTCCCTGGGTTTGGAAACATTTAGGATCAAATCAGAGCTGCCAAACACAGAACAAAGAAGCAAAAAGTTTGATGAAAATAACACTGAAGTCCATGTGATTGTTCAAAGGGACTACGAAAAGTAGAGAAAAGTAAACCAGCTGCTTGTTGCAGGTAATCATGAGCCAACAAGTCTTATGACAGGTTTGGAAGAGTAATTTAGGAATCAGTGTATATAAGAAAAGCTCATGGAATTCCAAGGGAACATAGGGAACAGATACACCTTTTAATCTATTTTCTTCTGTGGCAAAATGTTTGTGCTATTAATAGGTAATTACAAATATTGTACCCTTGGTGGAAGAGAATCAGGACAGCAAATACTTCAGCAAACCACATTACTCTGTGGAGCCTTGTGGGATATATACATGAACACTGAGGGAGCTGGCTAATGTCATTGCTAGATCACTCTTGATTGTTGTCTGAGTTCATGGAAAAGTGCCTGAGGATCTTGAGAAAGGCAAATGTCTCTCTTATCTTCAGGAAAACAAGACAAGGGCAAGAGGGAGAACCCAGGCAACGATAGGCCTGTCAGCCTCTTCAAAAACCCTGGGAAGGTAAAAGAACAAATCCTGGAAACCATTCCCAGTCACATGAAGGACATGGAAGTCATCAGTCAGGAGCTGTCAGCATTGACTCACCAAGGCAAAGGTACATTTGACAAAGCTGACAACATTTTACCATGGAATGTCTGGATTGATAGTTGAGGAGAGAGAAGTGGATGTTGTCTGTCTTCAGTGAGGCTTTTGACATTGCCTCCCATAAGACCTTCATGATTAGATGGAACACCTCTCCTATGAGGAAAGGGAGAGAGAGTTGGGATTTTTTACCCTAGAGAAGAAAAGGCTCCAGGGTGATGTAGTTGTGGCCTTTCAGGACATGAAGGCAACTGCAAGAGAGCTGGAGAGAGACCTGTAGTCTCCTGTAGTGATAGGATAATGGGAAATGGCTTTAAGGTGAAGGAGGGTAGGTTTAGGTTGGATATCAGTATGCAATTAGGGTTGTAAAACACCACAACAGGTTGCCCAGAGAAGTTATGGATGCCCCATCCCTGGGCTAGGTTGGATAGTATTTGAGCAACCTGGTCAAGCAGAATGAGTCCATGCCCATGGCAGGAAGGTTGGAACTAGATGATCATTCAGGTTCTTTCCAGCCTGAATCATTCTGTGGTTCTATAATCAGAGATAAAATGATGAATTATAGGCTGGATGAGCAGTGAAGTGAACTAAAATCTTGCTGAATGTCTGGGCCCAGAGGACTTTGTCAGTGGGATGTAATTTAATTGGAGGTTGATTACCAGAGGTGTACCCTAGATGTCAATAGTGGGTCAAATCCCAACCAGTGCCTTCATTTATGATCAGGGTGAAGGGACAGAGTAAGCCCTAAGCAAGTTCATTGATAGCACAAAAGTGAGAAGAGTGGCTGATATACAAGAGGCTCGTGCAACCATCCAGAAGGACCTCAACAAGCTGGAGAAGTGTAATGACAGAAACAGCATGGAATTAAAGGGGAAAGTCCTGCATCTGGGGAACAATCATCCTGAGCACCAGCACATGCTAGGGATCACCCATGCACAGAAGAATTTTGCTGGAGACAAAATCTTGAAGCTCCTGGTGAATACCAAGCTGAATGTGAGCCAGACATGTTCCCATGTGTCCATTGCAGCAAAATTGGATAATGGTGTTCTGGGCTGCATTAGGAGACATGATATCAGGGCATGCGATTCTTCTGTCAAATCATCTTGATGTGGATTAAAACAACAAACCACAACTACACAAACAACACCACCACCAGAGAGACATTTTGTTGCTGATTCAGTTTTGAGGAATTTGTTTTTGTTATGCATGTGACACCACTGGAGGTTTTTGAGAAGACAAGGGGAAAACAAGAATAGTTGAATGCAGCAGTGCTGCACAAAAGTTTAAATATGGACCCCACATATCAGCAATTTCTGTGAATTTTAGAGTTTTGTTTAGTGTTGGATTCCAGCTCTCCTGTTTCTGGATTGTCTGGCTAACAGGTCCATATCCTTTTCATATACTCTCCTGCTTGTCACACACTGCATTTGAACCTCTTTGCCCTTCAGAATCAACACACCCTCTGAGGTGGCTGGTGACACCTGTAGGCCTCCCCAGCAAGGGAGATGCATCCCCTGCAGGCCAGACACTAACCCTCTCCCCTCTTCCCATGAGCTATCTCACCTGGTAAATCCAGATTATTGCCCTGTAATTCCTCCCACTTTGCTGTTTACTCCCTGCCAACATTCCACTCACAGATGGTGAGCATCTCTCCTTCCCCCTTCCAATCATCATTTGGCCATGCCACAGCACACATTGTTAGTTCTCTTTAATCTTTCTCCATAATTAAATGAAAAGCCAATTTAAAAGGAGCTGTAATGAAATTTCTTCTCCTGAAATTAAATATAAAAATAGTTGCTTCTTTTTATGTATTGCAAGCGATTAATAGGGAACGGGGCCGTTTCAGTAAGGACTTCAAACAAATGTTCCTTCATGCAGTGGTGCTGCTGCTGCTGGTGAGGAAGAGATCTGTTTTGCCTGCTGACACTGGGTTTTCTCTTTCATGGCCATTTTTCATACCTGCAAAACAGTTTGCGGACCCTTTAAGCAGAAAAGTGGGGGGAGGAGGGAGAGAGGGTTGATAGGTCTACATTAGCTCATTAAAAACTAAAAAACCATTTCTATTTTACATAATTTAACATGGCAAACTATTAAAAAAAAATAAGGTGAAAACTGCAACCCCTAGGCATGCGTTTAAAACATCCTCATTTAGATGCTAATTTTGATTCCTAGTGTATGGCTGGTTAAAAAAAAAAAGCCATTAACAAAGGGGCAGATTACTTAAAAGGCATTATTAGGCAAATATGTATGAGTTTTCTGATACCAAGTGGCCCTTTTATGACTGAATACAGCTGCTAAGTAGAGTGACATGGAGATATTTGTATTAAAAGGAAAGAAAAAGCCACCAGATTTAAAAAAATACAAACCAAAAAACAATAATTATATAGAGTGTAAATCACACAGGTAAAAAAAAATGTTTTAAAAGGGAAGTAATACTTTCTCCTTTAAATATTTAGAAAATGTGTGTCTCTGCAGGTGATGTATATTGCCAGCTGAATTCTAGGATGTACCTAACATTTATGTAATAGCGAAACAAATGTTAAAACGTTGCTATTTAATTCTAATCATATATCCTGTTCTGTGTGTTAGTAAAATAACATTGACAGAAGAGTGAAATGAGGAAAATAACAGGCAACAGGAGAGGAAAACACATTCTTTCCAGCTGAGACTGAATTCATGACTGGCAAAAATAAGGTTATAATGACATTAAAATGAAAACTGTTCAGACAGAAGAGATATAAGTAAATGTACTGTGCTGTATAAATTAAATGAGTAATAGAGGATAGGCAGATGGTTGCTTAACTGCATCACAGTAAAAGAACAGGGAATAGGTTTTCACAGAGAGCTCTCTTTCTGAACCTGAATAAAATTTTCCTGAACAGGAGGAAGGCTAAGGAAAATTTTGACTCTAAGAAGAAGTTAATTTGAAAAGCAGAACTAATTTTGACACTCTCTTAGGTGTCAGAGTATTTGAATAATTTTTGTGTTCTCTGTAAATTATCCAGTTAAGAGCCAGAAACAGCTGATCATTCAGATCTTTGTGGTTCCCAGCAGCCCCAGAAAAGGCATTTCTGCTCTGGAGAGTCCATAGTGTTCACAAGCCCTTCTCTTGGCAAACACAGGGCAGTTTGGATTTGTTTGCATTTAAATGTTTAAACTATATAACAAAACATGGGTGAGAAATGAAAGCAGCTCTTTTCTTTTGTCTCTCTCTCAGATGTTTCCCTTTTTATGTAGCATCAAAACGTGCCAAAGCAGATTTTTCTTACCCCACAACCCAAGGAGTTTTAGCACTGTAAAACTGGTGGAGAGAACTCATCTCACCAGCATACCTTGTTAGCTAAAGCAGGAGAGAGAGAGAAAAGTAATTGTTCATTATGGAAATGGGATGTTACATGGCTGTAAGAAGAACAGGATATCTGTCTTCTTGTGTTGAACTTTTACATTTCCCTGCTTTTTAAAAGGGCTGGAAGAAAAATACGAGGATTTAGCAACTCATGTTGCAGTTCTTTAAAATGCACCATGGCAATCAATATCAGTAGAGCTACATACATCATCTTATTTAAGTTGTTTTAGTATTGCCCCAGAGCCTATACACTTAGATGAAGAGTGACCATGGAAGTCTTATCTGAAGTTAGTCCCAAAATCCCTTTTTGAATCAAAACAATTATTGTACTGAGCATTTTGTATTTGATAGTTTTAAAGCTTAGCACCATTGAGAATCTCTGAATTATTACTTCTTTCTTTATTGCATTATTTTAGGTTAAAGAAAAATAAATTGAGGTTTCAAGAAAAAAACTAAAGTAGGCTGGCCTAAACCAAAGATAATTCATGATTATTCATCCCAATAATGCTGCCTTGTGTTTGCTGTGACATTGAAAAGTGAATTAACACTAAATGCAAAGCATTTTCCAAACACAGCTGTAATGTGGAAGTGGAAATGATTTGGCAATATCCCACACAGCTGAAGCCTGGCATGAGGTGGAGTTGAGGTAAGGATGGAGAGCTTGTGCTGCTGTTTTTACTGCAGGTGCATATTAGTTTTCTCTTGCAAGTCAATTACTTGCTGGTAGCTAGAGTTTGTTTAGTTGTATGTAAAGGTTATTGAGGCTATGTTGTAAGTGACAGTGATTTATTCCCAGAGAAGTTTACAGAAGAAATGTCTATTCTACCTTTCATAAGTGCTAATTATTGCAAGTTAATCAATTATTGTGTGAAGAATCCTTACAAAACTGAGGATGTTCTACTTTAGATATTTATTATACCCAAAAGAGCTATGTGAATTGTACTGTTATGAAACTAGAAAAACAGTGTGTTTTGTCAAGCAAAGAAGTGAATGAATAGCCTATAGACACTACTTACACAAAAATGCAGGATGTGAGACCTGAAAAGTGAAAGATGGTAAATAAATGTAACCTGTGGACTACAGAACAAAAGTTAAAAACACAATTTAATGAAGAAGAATTGGTGAAGTGTGTAAAAGTGAAACAAACAAGATGTACAGAACTAAGATAAGTGTGTGAAAAGAGGAGAGATTTAACTTTAATGGAGGAAAAATCTCACTTTGCTTTGCATCATAATACCAGGAGAGAAATGAGTAGGGGGCTGTAAATCTTGTTGAATTTTTGTGAAGTTATTTCTGATACCGAGTGATATCCCTCTGTATGGAAATGGGTAATCAGTGTTTCAGACAGTCAGACAATCAAAATGTTGAGCATAGCTGAGGGTTTAATACTGCAATTTAAAGAAGAACAGCCACTTAGTAATTAAATATTCCATACAAATTTCTTTCACTCTTTCAGTTTGGAGCTCTCAGACGGGGACAGACTAAAAGAAAATTAGGAAAGTTTATGTCTGGCATTAAACAATAAAGAAAATTCTGAATCTCTGGCTGCTATGAATGGGAAGTTTATTTGGCCTCTACACTTTGCCTGAGAGCTAGAGAAAAGCATTAAGAATCAAACTAAAGATGCTAGCTATATGTTGTTTTAAGAATCCTGTGAAGTAGTCACAGTAGCATGTGCTT
This sequence comes from Agelaius tricolor, assembly GCF_023055355.1. NCBI lineage: Eukaryota > Metazoa > Chordata > Aves > Passeriformes > Icteridae > Agelaius > Agelaius tricolor. Next base: position 60,148,700 of record NW_027269262.1, on the reverse strand, counting down.
GCCATCCTAGCCACCACTCATAATACTAGTTAAAATGGCAATGTTTCCTTTCTTTTTTTTTTTTTTGGTAGCCCTCTGTTTACATGTGCAGATACCCACTCTGCTGCAGGACAATAGGAGGGTTCCTGAAAAAACCCAAGAGTCAAGGTTCTTTTTCATAGCTCCTTCCTTTGTAACAAGTGGACTGGATGTGGTTGCTGTGTTTTTATGGCCTGCAGTATATGGTTTAGAAGATGAGATGGGTATTGTTCTTTTGTTTCTTTTTCTTTGGAGGTTTCTTTTTTGGATTGCTTTTTAGGATATTATTCAGCCTTAGGTATTATTCAGCTAGGGTCTCTTCTATTTCCTGGTTGATGTGACATTACCAAAAAAACCCCCCAGTTCTCTAGAGCATGGGTAAAGAAAATGTGTATTTTCTATGCTTGAAGTTTGAGCAATGAGAGTAAAAGTAGCATCAACTTGGCTGAGACATTACCAAATAAAGATGAATTAAGCAAGAGGAGTGAAAATTGAATTTTATCAAAACTGCCATTTCAGGCATGTGTTTACTGCAGCGGTTTACAATTAAAGATTTAATAATTCTGATTCCCTTCTGAATGCAGTTTTTATTCTAACTCTGAAATAAGGGGCAAGTCCTGGAAAGGAGGTCATTAATTTTCCCATTCAGTCACCACCTCCTTAGAGCCACTAGAGTTAATAGGGCTGCATATTAATCAGGGCCTTGAGTCTTCTTTGTAGGAGAAAGGCAGGAAGGAGGGGGTCTCTGAATTTACTCCATTAACTTTAGGTGACAAATAAAGGCTGTTCTTCCTGCTGGGCTGTCACTTAGGATGCCTGGTTACAGCTGCACAGCTGATGTGTTGTATTTTTATGTGGTGGTAAAGATGAAGCAAGGTTAAGGCAGGAGGCACTGCTCACAGTGCAGAGCTGAACACAAGGAATATGTTCCTTGCCTGGAACCAGTCTGAAAATGTCATTTATCTGTGTTGTGCAATAAACTGCTCTCACACAGGCATCTCAGAAGCATAACCAGAAGCAACCTGTGCTTGAAACAAAGGATTTTTTTCAAGTGTGGATAATTTAGATCTCCGAACGCCTCTAACAGTCACAAAGATTCATCCGCTGTTCTCCAAAGGTCACAGTAGCATTTAAAAGCGAAGGATAAAACTAAACTGTGCCACAGAGGCCAGTGGCAGGACTGTGACAGTCCTTGGAGATGTCCCTTGAGAGGTTGCCCTCACTTCTCCTGCCGTGGTGTGCCAGTCCTATGTGGTTGCAGGGGGTGAGCAGGAGCAAAGTGATAGTTTGTCCTTGGTTCTGTCCTTTTGTGTTTGTCCTTGGTTCTGTCCTTTTGTGCTTGACTGACTCACCCCCTGTCCTGATAGAGCCACATGTGGAAGTAGAAACCACAGGTGAAAGGCAAGGCTTGGGAAATCATGCCTGCAGACAGCTGACTGCTGCCTCCTCACACTTCCCTTGGTACACAGATGCAGGTGTTAAACCAGCCACTGAAGTGGTGCCTTTGATTTCTCATGTCGCAGGGTCTCACACTTCTTCTAGAACTAGAGAGAACAAAAGCAATTGCACTTAGCTGAGCTGGGGATTGTGTATTTTACTCCACCATTACTTAAAGAATGCAGGTAGTTTTTTAGTAACAGCACAAAATAAGGATACTGGTATAGATAGTCACAACACAGACAGCCTGATTGAAAAAGCTGATGATATTTTTAATTTCAAACACGTGTATAATGCCACCCACTTCCGTTCCCAGCTATATTCAGTGGTGCTACTTGTGCTTAGGTTAGGTAAAACTTACTCTTAAAGGAGATATGAACCCTTCATTAGGAGTAAGACAGAAATTTTCACAGCATCCTTACTTAAGTGCAAGACAAAATCCTTTTACATTAGTAATTTATTTACATTTAATTATTTTTCCTCAATAGTTGCCTGAAGGGGAAGTTAGAATGCTCTCACTTTGGAAACTGAAAGCCACATTGTTAATATATTAATAAAACTATGATTAGCAGTGCTGCTAACAATAACACAATCACAAGAGTATTTACCTAATTTCTATTTTTCTTTCACCTTCTCAGAAATTTCTAAGGTTTTCATTCTTTTTAAGGAAGATATAATTTTCAAATCAATTTTATGCAGAGTTAGGTACCTCTAATTTTTCATTCTTTTCCCTAAAATGGAAAAGAAAGGCATGCCAGATTTCAGAGATGTAGTGGGATAAAAAGACACTAGATTCACCTTCTCTAATAGCTTTTCATGATTGGCTGGCATGTTTTGACTGAACTGGAATGGGGCAACTTTTTCGTGCTGTGAAATCTCATTAAATGGGTTTCATTGTGATTGTTACAGAGAATGAGTCTTTATTTTTCTAATGGTTTATTTTCTTGTAATACATTTCACATAGAAAAAAGAATGTTTCATATCATGGGGGTTGAGGTTGTGTTACTTGAAAAATCCTGTATTTTTCTTGGATTCTCATGAGAATTTATCCATGTGCATTTTCATTCATTTGCTTTGCTCTAGTGTAACTAGGTAAGCCTATAGCTCTAAAACATTGGTGGTTCCTAAATCCAAGCTCCCAAAGGTAACTTGAAATCCAGTTGACTTAAAGGATGAAGCAAAATATATTTATTTAAGTGCAACACAATTGCTTTCATTTATGGGTTAGTTTACACTTTGCATTAGAGACTATTTAAAATATATTTACCTGGAGTGTTCTGTCAATGAAGTTCACACTTCTTGTAACTGCAAGAATCAATCTTCTATTTCTCATAAAAACTGATCTCCATTTGTTTTTTACCTCTGGTCATAGCTTCTGTCTTGGGAATTTTCAACTTTTTTTTTTTTTTTAAACAAAGACAATGGCACGAGGAATTTATTGGCATTATCTTTCTCATCCCTATATGATAAATTCAAGCAGGTAAGGGATGCTAACCTGTTAATAATACCTCCTATTATTGCTACAGAGATAGGCTGGTAGATGAAAAAGGTTTGCAAATGGTGAAAGCAGAGCCAAAACTGAGAGCCAAAACTGCCACTTGTCATGCTGACTGTTTCCATATGATCTCTCATTCCTCTGCCTTTATTGACTTGTTGTCTCCTGGCTTACACTGCAAGACTTTTGGGACAGAGATATTTTTACTGTTGAAACAGGAAGGATCTGGTTTGTGAGAGCCTAGGCACCTCTTCAGTTCAAAATGTATAGCAATAATGAAAGAATTATAAAGCTTTGACTGGGCTTTTCAGCCTCAAAACAATGAAAAATATGAATATTAAACATTATATTTCAATCATTTTGATATTTATGCAGTTTCAAAATCTGCTTTTATTGAATATTTTTAGTTTTGCTCAGATATATGCTCCCAATTAAAAAAAAGGTCTCCTGCTGTTGGTAAAGCTTTGAAGCTTTTTTTTTTTGTTAGTTAAATCTGTTAATTCTTTTTGAAGTGATTTTGCATGATTAAGGCTGTGAACGGCCATAATGTATCAGGACAACAGCAAGTTCTGTTGTGCTTTAGAAAAGAGGACCTCTGATTTATCAATGTTTTCTGGGAGTTTTTTATTTTTTATTTTAAATTTTTTTTTCATTTTCTACCTCCTTTCACTGTGAGTCCCTGAAGAACCACATGTCAGAACTTTGAGTTGCTGGAGAATTAATAATCACAGGTATTAGCTGAATTGCTCTATACTTAGTTGCAGATGGGTTTAGCATGGATTTCAGAGCTTGGAAGGACTGGTGTTCAAGTTAACCCTTTCCCCATGGACTCCCAAGTGTCTTCCTGAGACATGGGGATCCCCAATGGAAAAGTTTCTTTGACCTGAGGGTTTGCTTTCTGTGGCTGACTGACATTGCTAAGGAGCGAGCATTTTTTCAGTGCAGAAGCCATAGTCATTGTTTGGTGGAACAGGGAAGAAAATATGGTGAGATGTGGAAGTAATCAGGGATTAGAAAGGATGTCTGTAAAACTTTAAGGATTTTTTGCCTCAGTGAAAGGAAAAATTGAAACATAGTGGAGTGAGGCCAGTAAAGCCACAGGAGAGCAATAACAGCAAACTTTCTAAACTCCTGTCCCATTTTATGCAAGTAAGGTATCTCTTGGATTCATTATTCTTGTTCAAAAATTAGGAAAATTGTCCTGACTGTGTTGAAAAAATCCCAGAAGTTGAGAAGAGGGAGTTTTTCCAAACACTGAGTTCCAATGACATCAAGAGAAAGTGTCAGGAGGACAAAGAGGAGGGCACAGGACAGATGCAATTGCTCTGGGTATGGATGTGAGGGAGTACCAATGACAGCCCCCTTAATCCCTTCTTCCCTGTGAGCCTACACCCAAAAGGGTTAATAACATCTTGTCTTTAATTTAAAATGGTGAGAGAAAGAGAGTAAGAGGATGATGCAAAGGTGCTCTAGCAGCTGACCAGTGTGTGCTTTTCAACTGCACCATGCAATGATAAACACTTCACTGGGCAGCCTCAGGGAAAAAGCCAGAGGGGGAGAGCAGAAAAGGAGAGGAAGAGAAATCAGAAAGAGAAATTAGGGAGGAGAAGGAGGAGGAGGAGAAAAACAAGTGGGAACAAATCAGTGAGCAGTCAGAGTACCTATCACATTGTCTGCCCCATCAGCAATAAGTTTGGGGCAAAAAAACCCAGGTGCACACAAGAGTGCAGTATTCTGTTAGGGCTTGATTCTGTCACAGACAAGATTTCAAGAAAAGCCTTTCAGCTATGGCTGCATGAATGCCTAAACCAATAGTTTAACTTTACAGATCCACAAAATGTATAAATCCTGATCCAACCAAACACTTGCCCATATGTTTAGTTCTAATGGCATAAGCACTCCCATCTGCTGTGACTAATCACATTCTAAGTGTCTAAGTGTCCTAAAAATCTGGAAAATGATTTGGTGTTCATCAATGATATTTGTGTCATAAACATGTATTTTTTTTTAATACAGCAATTTTGTGATTTAAACATACATATATGAGCAGACTTTTCTAACACAATTTTTTTTAATTTCACAAGCTGAAACATTTTATTATTTTGGAGCAAAGTTTTCAACACTTTTTTCTGGTTCTTGTTCAGCTCTTTCTCTTTGCTGTCCCATACAACTCATCCCAAACCAGTTGTGTGATTCCGGTGTAGATGCATGAAACACTTGCAACCTCAGTAATTCTTTTTTAGAAGACTATAAAATGTTTTAAAAATTAGTTTGAGTTCTAAGTAAATGTTTAAGAATTGGATTTAAGGAAAAAAGAGATTTTAGTGGTGTGGAATAAAGTCAGCATAGGCAGATCTGACAGCTTATCTCAAGTGGATGCTAAAAAAATGCATCTGCTGCCCTGTACCATTGGAGAGACAGCACAGCATACAGGACAAATAATTCATAGATATCATAATTCTAAATTTTCTCAAGAGTTCTAAAATACTTTTTGGTTACCCTTTTTTGCAGCCCTGTGGCTTGTAAGGTTAATATTTTTTAATTGTCTGGTAGAAGCCTAGCTTTAGATGTCTAGGACTAAAACAGCAGCTGACACATATTAAAGACCTTTAAAAACACCTATTTTACAAACATCAAATGCTTCCATTTTAAGGCCCAGGATCATGGATAATAACCTCAGGCTAGAAATGGAGAGCCTTGTAACAACAGAAAATGTAAGTCTCTATTTTTTTTGCCCCAAGGAGTCTCATGGTTCATTCTCAACTCTTTCACAGACTCAAAGTTATTTGTGCCAAACTTTGGGACAGTGTGATTTCTGTGATGAAACTCCATGTTTGGGAAAGGGCACCATTTCTAATGGTGCGTGTTCAAATCTCCTTAAAGATTTGGATGGGACTGAGCAGTCCTGGACAGAGATGGATTAGCAGGCAAGGTGAAAGAGAGACATGATTAATGCAGCTGCATTAAAAGATGCATGATAAATGCAATTTATCACATGACTATCACCATCACATATGTGCTATATAATTTAATATTAAATAATAGTAGGAGGCTTGTTGCCAAATAGTAGGAGCACGGATGAGGGAGAGGGTGATTGAGGGGTTAGAGTTAGGAGTGATATATTCATTGATAAGAGTGTAAAGGATTATAATTGTAAAGTGGCTACTGGGTAATGCAGAGTAATCAAATATTGCTTCTTGTATTAAAGTGATTTATTGCTCTTTTCTGAAATTAAAGCTGCTCAAGGCATTTTATGCTTAGGAACCAATTTTTGGAAAGGACTTACCCAGTTTTAAGGAGTAAAAACATGTAGGAATGAATAACCCTACTCTACATAATTGTCCATACTCCTGTTACATCCCCCAATTTTACATGGGAAAGTAATAAAATAAGAGAATTACATTAGAGTGCCTAAGTCTTTCCTTTATTCAAGTAATAAAATCCTGGGACATGGAATTGTGGGATGTTACTGAAATAACAGTTACTTAAAGCTTTTCTGGACCAGACAATTAGCTGTCATGACATGAGAGGGCTATATTTAATTGTCTCTTACGCAACTAGATGCAACTGTTTTGCCTTGTAAGAAGAATAACTCAATCTCTGCCTTGGTGTTCTTTTGTTAGCATTGTTAGGCTTTCTAGTGAAAGTCAAGACATATATTCCTGTTTTGATTAAGAGGTGAATGTTTTATCTCATTCAGACTGCAGTCTGCTACCATTGTGTTTGGATCTTGAAAATGTAAAGTAATAATCTTTAGTAGCTGTATAAAAGAGGAATAAAAATGCCTTATTCACCTTCCTTTCACTGGAAAACTTTCTTCTGCAGGGCAAACAACCAGGAGAGGGAACCCCACAGACTTTCTGGACAAGCTCCAGCAGTTATTCTCCTGCCTTTAGGGCAGGGCATGGAGTCACAGCTCTCAACCCACTGGTCCTGAAAAGCACCTGTCAGGCAGGTGCCTGCCAGCTTCTCTCCCTGTCACAGCCCAGGAGAGCAACTTCTGTGACAGCCAGGATGCAGAAGTCTGGTGGCACGGGGCACAGCAGGGCTGAGAGGGGCACAGCAGGGCTGAGAGGGGCATGGGTTTGCTGAAAGAGAAATGCTGTCCACAGACAATTGCAGGAGAGTCTGGTGTGAGGAGTCCAGTGCAGGAGGAAGAGAGGTTGGTACAGTCTCATGGCAGAGATTTTCCTCCTTCATGTGGCTTCTGTGTTGAAAGCCTCAGTGGAAGTACAACACAGGTTGGTGCTTGCCTTGGAAGGAAAGGCAAAGCGTTATAGACTTCACTCTGCAGCTCTCCAAAATATGGTTCCCTTTTCTCTTACAGTTTTTCCTTTGTCCCCTGGAAAGAAAACATTAGATACTACATCAGTAGTAGTTGCTCTGTTGTTTTTTCTCTTCCAGACAATAATTTACTTTAAAAGTTTTGTTGCTTTCTGAGGCATGCAAACACCTATAGGATGAGATTTATAAATTGGATGCATGAGGAAAGACTCAGCTGATGCAAGAAGTGGGAGTTGCTTTGCTTTTCACTCCTCACAATGAATATTATGTCCCAAGAAAGGAAATTTTCATTGCATGCTTCTGTCCCTTACGTAGGATTTCACAGGATATTTTAGAATCCAGGCACTCAAATCTCCAAATAATGTGGCAGTTGCAACTAAACTCGCAGTGGTCCCCTGGAACTGGGTGAGCAATAACAACCAAACACTAGAGAAAACTGTGGATTGTGCCTGGACCTGTACTGAGGCCCTGCTTGAATGTAGCTATACCTGAGAACCTTGGATATTCTGGGTCTTTGGATCTTGGGCTGGATTTTTACCAAGAGTAGTAAGTAATGTGAAAATTTAACCACGTGGGTTCCCACAGAAGCAGATTATTAAGGAATAGAAATAACTACAAAAATCCCATTGCAACACACTTTACAAGGTTTAAAGTGATGAAGAAAAGACTTAATAGCCTTGTTTTATCAGATTCAAAGTTAAGCTTCTCCAGGCTCTGGATCTTCTTTCATTTCCAGGGATCTTTTTTGGGATTTGGGCGCATGGTAACAGCTCTGGAAGGAGATGAAATCTGGTCAGTCCAATAAAGCACCGTGATGATCTCCTCCTGGGGAGCTCTCCTTATGCTCCCCTCTCTCTGAACTGCTCTCTTAGCCTTGAGGCAAGATCTAGTTCCATCTGTCCTTCCTGATGCATATATCTACTTCTTCAGCCATGCCCTGGTAATTGCTCCCTTCCCATTCTATAAGAAAATCTATGTTTACAAAGTGTTGATGGTCCTAGGGAGACAGCTTGTGATGTTTGCTTGGCATTTTAATTTCTTTACTTAATGTTCAAAATATTTATGGAATGCTTCTCTGTGGTATGACCAAGTTTGATTTTACATGAGCCTGAGTTCTATTACTGTCTCATTTTTGAAATGATGTATGTAGTGTTGTCATTGTACCAACCACAACACTCAGGTGGGATTGGATAAGGCTAAGCAAGTGCAGGCAGAGTGCATAAATGTGATGAACCATGACAGCCAGGTCTTAAAAACCAGTATATCAGAATCCAGCATTGTGCTATTATCTTAGGAATGTTTTTGCATGATATTAACCTTCAATACACAAGTCATCCTTTCTGTAGGATACAGGCAGGGGAGACTCCACAGGAGTGACAAGGCAATGTTTCTCTCTGGCACAGATAATGTTGGTGCTTAAAAATTACTTAGAAATTCAGTGCTTAGAAATGAGCTCATTCTAACATTAGTACCTGAAATTATGGTTACAATGTCTTCCATCTATTAAAATGCCTTTTAGAAGGTTTGCCACCATTCCATATGACAAAGCAGAAAAAAAATTGTTGCTATTTAATTTCAGGAAAAGCTTAAAAAGATAATCATAAATAATTTAAAAAATCCACAATTTCTTTTAATAATTCAGTATGAGATAAAACTTAAAAATAGTACCTTATTTCATTGAGAGTTTCAGGAAGTTATAGCTCAGTTGATACTCTAAGGTGGAAATAAATATAAAATATTAATTCAGTAAAAAAGTCCACTTCAAAGAAAGAAAATTGCTAATCTTTTATTTAATGACATACTGAAATACTAGAATCTACTTATTTACTGTTTACCTGGAAGAATTCTCCATTTCAGCTCTTGCTACAAATAAATGTGAACAAGGTACCATTTGTCCTGTTTAGAGAACAAGAAAGATATTTGACAAATAAAGTAACTGTCTTTATTTGGATCAAACATGAGATGACAGAATTTGGAAGACTTGGGACTGAAATTAAAACAAATCATTTAAATAGCTTAATTGACTGAAAGTGTGAATAACAGATTGTAAGTATTTTCATATGTTCAACAAATGCATCACAAGTGGAGTTTATCATTCAGTGCGTGGAGGGAGGTTTCCAAAATCCTGCTGGTTTTGTTGCTTTCATTTTTTCTCTGGGAATTAAAAAAAAAAAAAAAAGGTACCTGGGTAACTGTACCAAAGTATAGTGTGTTCTTTGGTGAACACAATATTTGTACAAGTATATATTTTTCCAGAATGGAGCCCTTGGAGGTCCATCTGTGTATCCAACCCTGACTCTATGTCTCTGCAGCTGTGCTTACCCACATGTTGAGCACAGTGAGGACCAAATGCTGCACATCTCTCTTTGACTGGTGACTCTCACAGATTTGAGCGGATTCAGAGAGATTCAGCCCCTGGTCAAAATGCTGATTTGGCAATGAGAACCCAGCCCTATTCCCAGGGTAAAGCTTCCTTTTACTTCTGTGGAGGCAGGGCCAAGAATTACATTTTCACTTCTGACTGCTGGTCATGAAGTCATGCATAATGTCACTAAAAGTTTTAGCTCAGATTCAAAGGTTAAATGGAAGGTCTATCCTTGCTTAAACCACAAAAGAAAATTGTTAGTCCTTGCTGAGTACTTAAGAAAGAATGGCTTGTCATAAACACTCAAACCTCTTTAGCCACAAAATTCCTAGGATTGCTGAGAAAGGCTGTGATGCAATCAAATAGTGGCAGCAAGTGACTAGTAAATAAAGCAACCACTTTTACAGTGATTTCTTATAGGTTCCAACAACTATATGTGTTTGAATCATTAAACACAGTACATATTTCTTCAATCTCTCTTATACTGTACTTTTTCCTCACCATTTCCTCACCCCCCACTATTCTTAGTAGTACTATAGGCTATAGATTTTATTTTATGCTTATGAAAGCCCTTTCTGTTATTTTTTCCAGAAAAGAGTAGCATTTTTAAAATTTGTATTAGTCAGAGGCCTTTATTTGTAATTTTAATAAAAAGTTCTCCCCAGAATTAGTTTACATTTTTAACATCTTTATAGATTTTATATAGATGCTACTGTATGAGCTTGCCCATGAAGTGAAGGTATGTGCTTCTTTTCCAGACAGGTCTAATGTTGATTACAAAATATTTCACTAAGAAGCTTTAGGAAAAAAAAAAAATCTTTCATACAGAAATAATCTTTAATACAGAAATAATCCATCAGAAACAACTTTAATTAGCAATGCAAATTATAATGAATTCCAAATGGCAGGGTCTGTTAAGTTACAGACAAATGTGGCTGCAAGATTAACAAGACAATGAAAACTGCCAATTGTTTTGTGATAGGACTGTTTGTGTTTACATGTGTGAGGCAGAGTGAAAGCAAGCCCTATACTTAATGCAGATAGCAACCAAAATAAATCCTATTTTTTTTTAAAGCATGGAAATAATAGCTTCAGATGTCAGAAGTGTTAATATGATATGCCATTCCAGCACTTGTAGCACTAGAAAGATACTTTTTACACCTACTGAATTGAATCTTGATATATTGGAACATTGTTATCTCATTTTTTTTTTTTCAGATTGCATCACAGTTAAATGCAACATATCATTTATTGGAAGATTAGCTTGTAAAATCTGGCATTTTCATGTGTTTAAGGAAGCACAGAAATATGCATTTCTTAGCTTCTATATAGTGTTCACATTTTTATTTAATGCATTTTGGAAGGAATTTAAATGGTATGTCTAGATATCATAAATAAAAATACTTCCTCAAGACACGGTCATAAAAATATTAAATCTGTGAACAAGAGAGATGATTGTAAGAGGAAACATATTTAATATATTTTAAATTACTTCTACAAATTTTTATTCCAACTCCAAGTAAAAGTTTACTTTTGAAGTGCTCTCTCTACTTTGAGCTTCAAGGGTGCTTGTCAGATTCTCACTGTGCTTTCAGAAATGCTTTTTATTGTTAGTTTATAAAATGTAAAGGAAAAACTTCTTTGGATAAGTTCTGCCCTTGGAAGAAAGAAATTATTAAATCAAACAGCAGATTTCTGCCCACTGTGGGGGTACTGACACACCTACTAAATTATGCCTTGCTGTTTTTCCATAAATTTCTTGTTTGGAGATCAAGCTCTGTATGATATATGTAGCTTTCAGATACTCTTTTTTTTACATATCTGTTTTCTGAACTCTACATGCCTTTCCTCAAAACAGAATGGGTGCCTCCTCTCCTCTCCTCTCCTCTCCTCTCCTCTCCTCTCCTCTCCTCTCCTCTCCTCTCCTCTCCTCTCCTCTCCTCTCCTCTCCTCTCCTCTCCTCTCCTCTCCTCTCCTCTCCTCTCCTCTCCTCTCCTCTCCTCTCCTCTCCTCTCCTCTCCTCTCCTCTCCTCTCCTCTCCTCTCCTCTCCTCTCCTCTCCTCTCCTCTCCTCTCCTCTCCTCTCCTCTCCTCTCCTCTCCTCTCCTCTCCTCTCCTCTCCTCTCCTCTCCTCTCCCCCAGTGTTTGTCACAGAGGTTACTGCGTAGCTCTGCAACTGTTCCTGAATTCCTTCTGTTATTTCTTTTCACAGAAGTGCATCAGGAAGTTGAATCCTTTACTTTTTAAGTTTATCACCAGAAACTGTCTCCAAATATTTACTATAAAGCTGTAGTATCCTAAGACCTTGAATAATTTAGTTCTAGCTTGACTGGAACAGGTAAGGTTTTATTTAGAGCTCAAAAATATATAAAGATGAATTTTGGGTTACTAATATCATGCAGGAAAAGATGTCTGGGAACTTCTGAGCCAGATGTGTGATGCACATCTGTTCTTGAAAGGGGCTATCTACAACACAGGAAAGCTGTTGGGATAAAATTTCATTTGAATGTGAGCAAATTTTTTATTTGTTCTCTTGTGCATGTCATGTTGCTTTTATAGTCAAATACTTATAAAAAGCATGGCTGTGCCTTCAACAAGTAAAAGTGCTAATTTCATAGTGCAGGGGGAGCCCAGTGAGAGTTTTCAGCATCTGTAGTGACACCATATCTCTACACAGCTGAAAGCTTTATGGAAATTCCCCTGGAATTTATGGAACCTGGTTTTCAGGGGGACTTGTTTTTATACATCTCAAGAATTTTGTCTGACAGAGGAGGGAATCTATGTCAGAAGAAATTTTTTGCCTATTCCTAGATCCTAAAACCAGGAGAAAGCAGAAACCCTGGAGTTCACACATCATCAAGGTTTTAGACTAGACTCAGTCTGTCCAGCCCATGGTTTTACAGATCCCATTTTCTGCATGGAAATTTGATTAAAAAAGTATTTCCTTCAGAACCTGGCACAGTAATAGAACAATAAATGGCTGTTTGCTTATGGGCAGCCATGCTAAGTGAAATACAGAACTAAGAGGGGAGCTAGGAGCCATACCTCCCATGCTTAAGTGACTCTGTGTTCCTGATATATCATGTGTGATGCAGGTGGGAGAGAAGGAGTGGATCTCAAGGGATTTATTTATGCTTCAGAATTCAGTGTAATTCCCTTTAGCATCAGTGGAGCCTGTTTCATAGAGGAAGGAGTTGACTTCATTTGTAATTAAAAGGTCTGGTTTATTACTAAAATATAAGGGTGGACTGAAGAATAACAAATGTTCCCCAAGTACAACAGAAATAGGTCTAAAGAGGGAATGCATCATTTGAGGACTTGCCTGTGCCTTGAATATAGACTTGCTTCTATAGATGTGAATATTGTATGTGTTGAAGATGACATAAAACCTAGAAGATCCTGTTAGTACCCTGTTCCTCTGATGGAAGGGATGTCCCCACCCTATATTCATTTTTCCCTTCGTCCATTCACTTGTTTCTAACAATGGCTGTTCCTAAAAATTTTCTTTGCTGTTGGATTTTGAGGCACATAGAGCCCTGGGATGAATGTTCTATTAGTCTTTTATTTTCCAGTCACTGAGATAGAAAACTGACAGGATAAAAATATTTTACAGAAGTTTACTTTTCCAACTTTTTTTTCTTAATTCCTTTAACCAGTGCTGTAAGTGTGTCAGCTACAAACTTGATAGGCTGGAGAGACCTCTATTGTATGAGGAAATGGTATTTGCAAGTCTTAAGTGGTGCTTGACATAGTGGGAAGAACAGTTTATCTTTGACTTCTGCTATGAGAAATGGTCCTTATTATACGAGAGACTATACAAACAGGCTAACATGGTTTTGTCAAGCTGCAGAAAGATGCTATTTTTTCCTTTCTAGATTGCTGTCTGCTCTTAAATTATCAATTTAATCAGAGACTGTTAGCAACAAACCTTGACAGTGTATTAAACATTCACAACCACCTAGATTTACAGTTTAAGTGAAGTGATTATGTGACTCAAAAAAGCCCCTTAGTTTAGAAAGGCAAGTTTTCACTAGCTTCCATGAAACGTGGTGTTGTTAATAAAATGTCTTCAGGCTGCAGTGTAGTTGTTTAGGCTGAAGAGTAAGAGAGAGACAGCTCTCTAAATTTACTTTCTAGATGGATGGATGATTTCTCTTTAAAAGACAGTACTCAAATGGTCACTGTGTGAGGAAAAAAGAAGTAGCAAAACACAGCCTCCTTTCTGAAGGATTATCTGCCCAGGTCAAAATACAAACAATGCAAAAGTGCAAGGGCTTTGTTATGCATGAGGCCTATTGGCCATTTTAGACCAGTCCTCTGTGTCACCTAAAGCGAGTTGATGACAGATGGTGAGAGTGTCCTTGCAAATTTTTCACCTTAAAGTGACAGGCAATATGGAAATATCCTGTGATCAGAGGGGATTCTCTAAATATCCCTTGGTAATCAACACAGAAGGGAATAATTTTTAATTTGGAGCCTGAAGCAGTTTAAAAGATTTGTCTTTATGTATTAAGACTTTATACTATTTTGCAAGAAGTATAAACAATGGATGAATACAATGGATTTCACATTATATTTGTAGTAACTAACCTTTAGTTGTTTAATGAAGAAAGACAGCTTATAAGATAATTCCACAATGGAAGTAAAACTCTTTAAAAAACACAAGAAAATAAAGCAATTAATCAAAAGGAAACCTGGAACATTTTTTTAATCTATATTCAGGGAATATATTCTGTTCCCCTTTGCCACCTCAACATTTTTTGATCTAGCATTTTTATATTCTCTTAGCTGTATTCAAAAGATAGAATTCTTCAAAATCTTCAAATTCAACTTTTCAAATGGAAAACATCATCTGTGAATCCAGGGACAAACATGGTTGTGCCTAAATCATGCTTGACATCAGTAGGAACACCTGATGGACAAGTTTCAGTCCTTTACAGCCTTGCAGCTGCCAAGAGCTAGAGCCACAATATAGCAGAGACTGAAGCAGAGACTCAGCCTCTGGGGAATAAAAAAAAATCAAGCAACCTCTCTCCCCACAGGCAAAGTCTCTAGATCTCCATCCAGACCCTTTTCTTCTGTGGCAGTATCCTTGCTCTTCCTCTGTTCTCATGCTGTATCCTTGCAAAACCAACATTTCCTGAGAAGTGCAAGTATTTGGTGAGAGCTATGGTGGAACACTGGGGAAGGCTGAATACCACCAGCTCATGAGAAACTCAGATGTGAAAAACGAGCAAGTGCCCTCTGTGGTAAACTGGACAAAAGAGGGAGAAACTGGGCTGTGGGACAGGCAGGGCTGAGGGCTGAGCTACTGGATACTATTGTCTCTATCTCCAGAGTGTGCTTTGCCTAAAGCAGGAATGGCTATCACAGGCTCACATGGGTATAATTTTGGCTGGTGGAATAAGCATTGAAACACTAGGCTGGCAAAGATCAAAATACAGGTACATGGTATTTCATGTTCTTCTTTGACCTCAGGCTTGGAATCAAACTTAGCTCCTTTTGGAGACTGATGCTGTGTGCTTTTCTTCAACTTACATCTGCTTCAGAGACCCCCTAGTTGTGTTTTGGCAAAAACTTTGAGCATTTTTTTGCACAGAGGTCCTAGCAGAAAGTGTCATAATGTTTGTATTGTGTGACTCCAATTTAAATTTTAGGCTTTGTAGAATGCTCTGAGTTCAAGTTTCAATTTTGCTTTCCTTCGTACTTAACCTACATTAATTGTCGATATAAAGGTGGTCTATGAAAAGCTAATGAGAGGTTTTGATGTTTTGTTGATGTCTGAACTGGATGGATCTCATATATTCAAGTTTTTCTTACCATTTTTTGGGGATGAACTCATTTTATTCCTTAAAATAAATGAGTGCTTTCAGTCCTCAGTGATGTTGTCACCTGTCCATTCAGGTGCTCAATTCATTTATGTGCTACTTGGTTTTGACAGTTTCTCCTTCTGAAATGGGTTTAGACATTTGTTTAACTCCTTAAAACCACGTACCTATGCATAGATAAACACAGATTTCTAGTCTACAGATGTAGACAGTAGAGATTCAGTAGGAAATCAGTTCTGGGAATTTTGGGTAACACATTTGATCAGATTTTACATACAGAAATTTATCTGTTCAGAAATACATTATGCAAAAACACAGTGCTTATTTTATTTATTTATTTATTTGGTGGAGGGAAAAAATTTAGTTTTGACATTTTTTTCTAGCCTATACTTAAATGAGAAAAATTTTGCTGTCATTTTTTCATTGTCAGCATCAGGTACTGTAATTTGCTCATGTAATAGATTGTGGCCTAAAGGTATACTGCCAACCTACAGAGTGATTTCATAACAAAAGAATCAATAACTCATTATTTTTGGACTCAGAATAGTTTGCATGTTGCTTTGGAGATTTCATGACATTTAGGAGATTATTTGCAAATTAAAACATTCTTTGGATCAATCCATTAAATTGTCAGTTAATCTTCTTAAATTACACTTTGTTTTAAGTTCCATGTAAAAAGAATATTAATTTTCTTCCCTTCCCCCCTAAAAAACCCCACAGGGTGGAAGTTTGAACTGGTTACCTAACTGGATGATGTTGTCAGCTTCTGAGAAGTTGTTCTATTACATCTCTCTGTAGAGTACCAACAGCAGCATATCAGTGGTAGGTATTAAAACTCATTGGTTTGACTATTAAAACACACAGCTCTGCAAGGGGAGCCCCCTTGAATCATATTGCTCCAGCTTCTGTTACACAAGAAATGGCCCTGAATTAGCTTCTTCCTCCAAATCCTTTTTCAGGAGATAATGCAAAGAACCAAGTTCAGAAGTCACTGAGAGAAGAGGTGTGACTTTGGAGTTAAATTTGAGTTACATTGTTACTTCAAAACAATTAAAATGTGCCTGTGCAAAGGCCACCTTGTCCAGCTCATCCTTCCTCCTCTCTTTGTGTTTTGTGGGCAGCCTGGCTTGAAAGTTAGGGATCCAAATTTATGATGGGCCTACAGTTGAGAGGTGACTAAAGCTCCTTTGTGCGCAACGAGATTGCTGTGCTTGCGCACACCTCCTGCAAAGCTCCTTTTCCACGACAAGGCTGCCCTCCTTTTCCTGGCACACACCTGCAGCTACATTTCCAGGATGTTTGCTCCCTGGGTAGGCTCATCTCCCTGAGGAGAAGAATAGCAGCCAGAGAGCTGCCTCCATGTCTCTGGTTGCTGTATTGCCCCTTAACTTGCCAGCAGAGGAGATGTTCTGTGTGCTTGGGTTCTCTCCCTGCTGCCTCACTCCCTTTCTCTCTTCCACTGAATCCTTGCTCTGATGACTGGGTGCTGTAGCCCAGGGACCTTCCTCAGCCCCTCTGGCAGCACATTTCCTGCCCTCTGCCCTTCCACAGAAGGGAGAAAGGAGATTTTCTCCTGATGAGGTTACTTGGTTTATTAGTCTGCAGCTTTTGTGGTGACATATAAACCAAGGGAATACAAACAGCTATATTTGCTCAAATTTCTGGGAAATAGCTGGGGAAGTACACTGAGGAACATGAGCTGGAAGGATTTTAGCCCACATTTTCCTCTTGTTTTACATATCATTACTGTGAGTTTTCCCTGGCTTGAATTTCTGTATGAAGCAAAATTAGAACTAGTAAGTGAACATCTTTTCTTGCAGAAGGCAGTTTAGGGGGCTGCACATGGCTTTATTCCTGCTACAGGTCTTCTGCCTGATTGAACTGGAAAACAAAAAGAGCACCCTGGTTAGAATGACTGCAGTGAACCAGTGTCATCTGACTAGAAACTACACAATGCTTTTAGTCTGTACAGGATTGATCCACTGAGAAGAAAAAATAATGGCCCACATGTGCTGATGAATAACAACAAATAACAAATAAGTCAGAAAATGTCCCAATTACACATGGATTATTTAAACAGAATAAGAAGCTACAGGTTCTTGGTATCTTTAATAGGCTCTTTTGTCTTGGCTCCACATGCTTTGCTATTTATTTATGAATTTATTTTACTAGAAACAGTCATCTAATTATGAAACATCAGAGACAAAATCATGATGATGTATACATGTATGGCAAAAGATTTCATTTTCTTGACTAAGATTTTCAGTCACTTCGATCTGTCAGAAAGTTTTTCCTGCACTTCAGTTTCAACTCTTGCTGAATTGTCTGTCAGTATGGTAAAGCTTGTTTTTTTAAGCACTGAAACTGCTCAAATGCCTTTTGTGACCCAGATAACACCTGACCACATATGTTACAAACGTAAATTAGATTTAGTTTACAGATATGCTCTGTCACACCAAAACATCATAAATACTGACTTCTCTCACTTAATACTGCCCTAATGCAAACAGTTATGACATACAATAAGAAAAAAACTAAAATTTTGTCCTCCAAAGCCTGAGTGACTTGAAAAGACATAATTTTACTACTCTTTGAATGTACCTTATTGAGCCAGTATACTGGGGTCTGTGTTTGTTCTGTGCTTATTCCACCATGCTTCCAGTATTTAAAACTGGATTCTTTTTGCATTCTTTTAAGAAGACTTTCTGTTTGAAATAATTTTTAGTGTATTCAGAGTTGGGAGAGTTGGAAACATCTTTAAATGGGTTTGTGATAAGCACACAAGTGAATTCAAATATAAGTTCTTCTGCTAATGTTATTTATTATCTGCAGTGTGGCAGCACTGGTGATTCACCAACGTGCTAGCAGGTGTATAAACAAAGAAATAAAGCATACCAAAGAATCTGTAACTCTCCCATTCCTCCCTTGCTGATTCCATTATGACTTGCTGGAATGACAATTTGTTAGATGGAATCAATATCCAAAATGTTGCTTTTCCTAAATTGAAGGCCCACAGTTTTTCTAGAGGTATTAAATATTTTAATTTCTCTATTTCAACTATGAATACGTTAATTTTTAAGTGCAGTGGCTCAAAATCAGATTCTTAAAGCATAAGTCTTGGTTGTCTTGAATATTAACATGGAGGTACTAATCCTCTGAACTGTCCTATGCTCGTGACCTCCCTGAAGCTGCTGTCTTATGTGGCAGGCATGAAAATGTGTGATACCAACTGAACAACACAAAAGATGAAGCAACAGCCCTTCAGCATGGGCTGAAGTTTGGGAGCAAAGCTTTTAGGAAGCTTCAGTCTTTTGTGGCCTGGGGTCACCACAATGATAGCAACCATTAAGTAGAGGCTTATTCTGGTACCTGCCCAGATAATTTCTTCCTTGTTTCTATTCTTTCCTTCCACTGTCCTGCTCTAGAGGTAAAAGAAGAAAGAGAGCCAACCTGAGAACAGCTCTAATAACATCTTTGTCATCATCTCTGCCAAGTTAGGAGGTGAAAAAACCTGATTTTTAACTCAAAGGTGATATTATTTTCATCTTTGCTTGCAGACTGAATGGCAGTACAGAAAAAGGAAAAAGATTCTTTGCCACAGAATAACAGAAGGACTTGGATTGGAAAGGACCTCTAAAGATCATCTGGTCCAGCCTCCTGCCATGTGCATCCGCAGCTTCTCTGGACAACCCGTTCCAGTGCCTCAACACTGGAACACCGTAAAAAATGCACCCTTATGTCCAATCTCACTTTAAAACCATTGCTCTCTGTCCTGCCATTATAGGCCTTGGTAAAATCTCTCTCCTTGTTTTCTAGGACCCTTTATATATTGAAAGGCCACAGTAATTTCTTCTCAGAGCCTTTTCTTCTCCAGACTGAGCAGTCCTAGCTCTCTCAGACTCTCTTCACAGGAGAGGTGTTCTATCTCTCTGGCCCTTCTAGTGGGTCTCCTGTGGACCTGCCCCAACAGATCCATGTCCTTCTTACACTGGTTTCCCCCAGGGCTAGATGCAGTACTCCAGGTGAGGTGTCCCCAGAGTGGAGCAGAAGGGCAGAATCCCTCTACCTGCTGGCCATGCTTCTTTTGATGCAGCCCAGGTTGACTTTCTGCAAGAGCTATTTTCCAGCTAATGTCCAGTTTTTAATTCACCAGAATCCCAAATTTCTCAGCAGAGCTCAGTCATTTCAACCCCTAGTCTGTGCTGGGGTTGAGGATTGCCCCAGCTTAGTTGCAGGATCTTGCAATTGAACTCATGAGGTTTACAGTAGGAAAACTCAGGCATCAGTGAGCTGTGCTTGTTTGGCAATGTAGCTGAAGAGCTGAACTCATTGTAGCCTGCCACGATTTCTCCTATTCCTTCTTTACACTTAGTGCTTCTCAGTGTCTACCAAAGCCTAGGTGATCTGAGTGGCAGACTGGCAATGGAAGCAAATTTGTGACTGATGCTCAAAGGGTGTAAGCAGAAAAGTGTTGCATGTGTCTCTTTCCACAGAAGTGCAGAAAAAGAGGTTGCCTGGGCTGAACTCTCACTCAAAACTAGAAAATTGTTTTTCAAATTGAAATAAAGGAAATTCATTCCTAGAACTTCTTTTATTAGAGAAAATACCAGAATGATGTAATTATTGGGGGAGAGAGGTAGGAAGAGTGACAGAATGCCTACCTTGGCAATAGACCTTGATGCTTTGATTATCCTCAGATGACAGTATTTCCTTTTCTCCTGCTGCTCCTTTGCTGCTTGCTGATGATACATCCAGGCAATAGGTTGTGGGATGCCATGGTATCCTGAAAGAAGTGTCAGCTTCCAAAAGCTAATTTGCTTTGAGTGCAGCATTGTGCAGGTGTTTCTTGTGTATTTTTGGTTCACACATTAAGTTTGCTTAATGTGTGCCATGGTTTGGACATGCCTAGAGTTATCAGTTTAGCAAGGTTAGCAAGGAAAGGTTTTTGGTTGCTTTTCTGCTGCTGCAATTTTCTAGGGAGAAAAGAAGGAAGGACTGAGGCAAGTACCATCTACTGATGTCTCCTCCTCTTGCTCCTGCTCACAGTAAGGCAGAAGTGGTGAGTTGAAAACAAGCTTCCTAAACAATACACAACACTCTCATGAGGCTGTCTGGAAGTATTTTTTTGACTCTTATTTTCCCCAAAATACTAAAATTATGAGAAAGAGTCATCTTCTCTTAAAAAAACAAACAAACAAACAAAAAACCAAACAAACAACCAAAAGCCCAGCAAAAAATCATAAACAAAATACCCAACAAAACAAAAAAGAAAATTCACAAAGATGAACCAGTTTCAGTGTAAACTACCCTCCTCTTTCTTCAACCAGTGGATGTTTGTGATAAATTGAATGCATCTTATCTGTGATTTGCTTACATAATGAAGTTAATATTTTCCATCACATTGCTGCTTTTTCTAGGAGCAGAAGGAATGACCTTAGGTTTTAGATCTTTTTTAAATACAAAAACTTACAACTAAGTCACATTCTTTTCCCCAGATTCTCAAAGATTTTCCATTTGATCCTTCTTACTCTTTTAAGAAGAATATGTTTGGCAATGCCTATTCTTATTTATTTATTTATTTATTCAGTTATTGCTCTGATGCTTTAATAATGCACATTGTACAAATGTGTTGGATGCATGATGGATGCCATCCCTATCTGCCTAGTAAGATAATGACAAAATATCTTAGGGAGTATTTTCTCCAAGTGATGCATACATGGATTTCCCATTAATGTTAATGTGAGCTGGGGAGATCCACCCAGTGAGTGAAGACAAGGTTGAAGACATGATAGTTATGTTAGGGCTTATATCTTTCAAGGCAGGCAGGCAGACTTCTAAGTGGCAGACAAGTTTATTTGAATTTAACAGAAAGCCATACTAAAAAATTCCAGTTCTGTATGAAATGCAGATATATTGCCATTAAATTTTATGCCCAAATCTTACTGCTATAGCTGATCTTACTCTAAAAGTAGGTTTCTATTATGTACCTTCCACTATCTAGTTTCTGTAATTCCAGCAGGACGGCTGGAACTCAACAAAGGATTTTAATAATTGGTATAAGCTGAAAATGAGGAAAGATGAAATTCAAAACATATAACAAAATTATTCTTTCTGAAGGAAGCAATAAAGATGAATAGAATACCAAAAGCAGCATTGAAAAGGCCTTGAATATACATCCTTCCCTATTTTCTTATGCCAGCAAGAATTTAGCATGAACATGTATGCAGCTTGGCATTTTGGCTGAGGTCCAATGTTTGCACTTACAACATCTGGCACAAATTCTCTACAAGTGAAGAGACAGCTTTTGTCATTCTGTCGCCTACTGTCCATGAGCTTCATTACCAATAATGTGATTGTTTACATTGATCAGATCAAGGAAAACACACAGATTTGAGCAACTCTGGAGAATTTCACAGTTTATGACATTAAAATAGGCATACCACTTTATCGTTCTTATTTCTGTTCCTGACATGTTGTTGAACTCTTGGTCAGCATTCTGTCATGAATGGATGAAAGTTTTGACAGGTTCTAGGAGTTATTTTTAAAAGCCAACCATGCAAAATATTTCATATTAAGATTTTTTTTTGTATTTAGAAACCTTAAAAAAGACTTTGATTTTGATATTTGACACTAATCATAGAATCACTAATCATAGAATAGTTTAAGGTAGAAACGACCTTTAAAGGTAATATTGTCCAATCCCACTGAAATGAGCTGCCCTTCAAGTTAGAAAAGCCAAAACTGTCTATTAAAATGGTCTTTTAAAGATGTTCTGGTAAAGAGGGCAGAAACCCTGGGACCTTGAGCACATTCTTACAAAAGATGACATTATGGGAAATCCTTCCAGAATTATGGCAGGTTAGATCAGCATTGAAGAAAAACATCTGTCAATTGAGAAATATTTTGTCATAACCATTCTTATATATGGTACATGTTGGATTCTACTTGTCAAAGCTGTTGGAGAATTAAGATTTATTAATACAGCGTTCCAGGCCCTGAAATTGGGTGTAATTGTGTCTTTGCAGACCTTGTTGTGAGGGTTGAAGGAATTCACTGAAGTCAAGAGGATTCTGCAGCTATTCCTGCCTTACTAGACAGAGCAGACAGAGTCAGGGTGGGAGCTTGGGTGCCAGACTAAGAACATCCACAGTGTTTGGTTATTAGCACTTTTCCTTGGCACAATTCAGGCTTGTGCCAGAGAGCATTTTTTGAGATAAAAGCTACAAATGTCTGAGAGAATAACACAAGTGAGGGCCTGCTCTCCATGGGCAGGTTGGATTATACCACATTGTTTTGGGGAGGAAGAAAGGGAATCTGGCCAGATGGCTGTGAGCCATTATGACACTTGCCTTTAGGGTTTCCTAGTCTGTTTTGTTTATCCGGGTAGACATCACCTATAAAGTCTCGTATGTTTGTAGCAGTGGGATGCCTGTTAGTGACTAAGACAAAAATATCCTGATTCCTTTGAAGCTTTTACATGCATTGACCCAAATCACTCAATTTTTCAAGGACTTTGTAAAAAAAAAAACATCCAACATATGAATTAAATCAATTTGATATCTCATCTCTCAAGTGTTCAACTGAGAGTCTGTCAGCTAATCCTGGTTGCCCTCTTTCCCAGGGCACCTTGGAAATGCACAGGAGCTTGCTCCAGGCTAAAATAATTATTCTAGTGATGGTGGCAGCTGCATGATCCCAGCTGTCTTCTTTTCTGGCCACATGATAGCAGTAGGGCTCCAAGAAAACGGGCCACAGGCTCTGTGTGTTAATTGGTAGTGGGGACCCTCTCCTGACTGCACTTGTGCTATGAATCAGCTCCTGAACATAGCAGTGTGGTGCAAGGGAGGTCCCAGACTAAGTTCCAGAAAGCACTGGGTCAGCTGCATGTGGGATTAGGTCTACCTACATTATGTCTGCTGATATTTGCAGAGAAAGAGGTGGCCCATTCAGCCAGAAAAACTGTGCACCATTGCTGTACAGTGTGACCTTGAATACTTTTTGGTCCTTTTGAGATCATTGAGTCTAAAGCAAAATGATGAATCATGGAATAGTTTAGGTTGGAAGGGACCTTTAAAGACCACCTAGTCAAACCCCTCTGGAGTGAGAAAGGATGTCCTTAACTAGATTAAGTGATTCAGAGATCCATCCAGTGAATGTTGCCAGGAATGGCAACTACTTCTCCACCTCCCTGCACAGCATCTTACCATCCTCATTGCAAATGATTTCTTATATCTAGTCTGAATTTTTTCCTGTTTTAGTGTTAAAACAATTACCCCTTGTCCTGTTGCAACAGGCCCTGCTAAAAGGTTTGTCTCCCTCTTTCTTATGGGTCCCCTTCAGGTACTGAAAGGCTCTCTAAGGTCTCTCTAGAGTCTTCTCCAGACTGAACAACCCCAACTCTCTCAGCCCTCTATCACAGAAGAGGTACTCTGGCCCTCTGATCACCTTTGTGTGCCTTCTCTGAACTCACTCTGACAGATCCATGTCTTTCCTGGGCTGAGGACCCCAAAGCTGGATTCAGTACTGGGGTCTCATCAGAGTGGAGGGGCAGAATCTCCTTCCTCAACTTGTGGCCATGCTGCTTTTGATGTGGCCCAAAATTCTGTTGGTTTTCTGAGCTGCAAGCACACACTGCATTTCATGCCTTTCATCCACTAACACCCCCAAGTCTTTCTCCTCAGGGCTGCTCTCAATCTCTTCATTCCCCAGGTTGTATTAATACTGGGGATCGCCCTGATCAAGGTGCTGGACCTTGCACTTGGCCTGGTTGAACTTCATGATTCTACCAAAGGCCATGCCTAGAGCTTGTTCAGGTCCCTCTGGATGGCATCCTGTCCTCCAGGTGTGTCAACAGCACAGCCAGGTGTGCTCTGCAAACTTGCTGAGGGCAGACTTGATCCCTTTGTCTCTGTCATTGATGAAGATATTGAATAACATTTGTCCCAATAGGGACCCCTGAGGGACACCCCTTGTCACCAGGACATTGAGCCATTAACTGGATGCAATCATCCCACCAATTTCTCATCCTCTAAACTCAACCCATGAAACCTATCCCTCTCCAATTTAGAGAGAAGGATGTTGTGGGGACTCTGTCAAAGGCTGTAGAGAACTTCAGGATAAAGGATAACAGTAGCCCTTCCTTTGTCCACTGCTACAGTAAAAGGTCACAAGGTAGGTGAGGCAGGACTTGCTTTTCATGAAGCCATGCTGTTTGTCTCAAATGACCTCACTGTTCTCCATGTGCCATAGCATAAATTCTAGGAGAATCTAGATCTCCATGATCTTTTCAGGCACAGAGGTGAGGCTGAAAGGTCAGTAGTTCCTGAGGTCCTCCTTTCTACCACTTTTAAAAATGGGTGCAATTTTTCCAGTCAAATGTTTGACTCTAGCGTGTCTGTGTATTTCAGTTTTTCCTGTGTGACCCACCATTTGGACCAGATATACGAAGATTTGGCCCTGGAAGAGTTAATTCATGGAAATTCCTAATTTAATAGGTGTCTAAGCACCTAATTCCAAATGGATTCTTAGCTATTTCCTAACCTTGTTGGTGTCCTGGGCACCTTGGCACGATACTGCAGTCAGAGAATTCCTAGTGGCCTTCATTTCTGTTGCTAGGCATGATCCCTTTCAAGCAGCACACCTGAAAGTGCCCAACTAACTGATCAGTGCCAAAACCACAGCAAGATTCACAAACCATGGGTGTATTTTTCTGATCTTCTTGGCAAGTTCTGATGTAACAAAATGTTTCAGGATGTCTTTATCATTTTGGGTCACAAATAAAACCCAATGACCCATCTCAAATGCTAAACAGCCCAGTGCACAGAGCACTCATTCATATTACACAGGCTCATTTTCTCCCATCACTTGCTTTGGAACACAGATTTGAAGCCACATCTTACCCTCCCACCAGAAAATCTTCTACCAGATCAGGAGTTCACCAGCTATCACACAGTAGCATGCTCTAAGATGAATCCCTCATCCTTCCTTGCTGAAGCTAATCTATTTAATATAAAATACTTAAAATATTCACAGTAAATATTCAGACTCTATAGCTTAATGACAATGGCTGTTGCCTGGAAGACTGGGTTTCTAATCACTGCCCTAATGAATAAACATCTGAGATTTACAGATTGTGGACAATGCCAAAGAGAAAAGTACTCCTTCCAGACTAGGGTGCATTATCTGTGATTTAGCCATGAAATTATTACAGCTTCCTTCTGCTCCACAGGGGCAAATTCTGACTGGAGAGACCCCTGGGTTTGGGATGAAATTATACTTGCAGTGAAGAGACATCATAATGATAGCATTCTATGCAAAAATAAAAAAGATCCTAGGACACATTCTTTAACCCAGTCTCAGTATTGTTGTAGCCTACAGGAAAGATTTTGAACCGAAATTGCAAAGTTAGACTGACAGTAGTGCTTTTGGATGATTGCTTCTATTCATCAGACTTCCAGGCCTTAGTGAAATCAGGATGAAGAGCGTTACATTGTTTTTTCTGTAGTGGAGGCTTAGGAAAAAAATGTTGTCCTATTCACTTATTATCAAATCTGAACAGTTTGCTTTTGAAATGTTAAATGTTACCCCAGTTGAACTCTCCATTTTAGGCAGTAGCTGGTTCAGACTGCCTTTCATGGGACTCCAAGATCAATACAGAGAATGAGAGATAGATGGGAAAATATGAATTAATCCGTTAATTCAAACTTCATCAAGTCATTATGCTAAAAAAAAAAAATATTCTGGTACAATGGACTATTTTTTTTTCTCAAGATTCTAGTACATTGGACTTTTTCTTTTCTCCTACGACCCACTTAGAAATCCAGAAGTCATAAAGTTTTGCCTTGTCACAAGCTATAAGTTATGGTGGCACAGCAATATTTTTTACTGTCCAGATAAAAAAGGAAATTACTAACTCCATCCTTGCCTGGTGATGCAGTTAGCTGCCTGAGGTCTCAGTGGTTTCACTTCATTTAACATGAGGAAGTATAAAACTGACATATAAAAATTCCCTTAAGCAATCATTCATAATTGTAAAAAAAATCCCCCTTTTTGTGAGGTTTTTTGATCTATCCACACATTGATTTTTATGCAGAGAGCAGCTCTTTTTTTACAAACAAAAGGTTCTTTCATATTTGTTACATACTTTTCCATTTTGGTTTTCCTTTGTTTTTACTTTGATACCATATTTAAATTTATTTCTCTATGGCCATTCCTTGCAGCTTCTAAGATGACTAAATGTTGAGATTGTGAGAATCACCTGCCTTCTTCAGGTATTGCTGGAGTTTC
Organism: Agelaius tricolor; assembly: GCF_023055355.1. Lineage (NCBI taxonomy): Eukaryota > Metazoa > Chordata > Aves > Passeriformes > Icteridae > Agelaius > Agelaius tricolor. The sequence continues at coordinate 60,121,988 of NW_027269262.1, read as the reverse complement.
TAACCTTGTTAATGAGAATTTTTTTCCGATAAAATCCTTTCAGTGTTTAGCGAAGTTACCATTGCTGTTTTTTATGTGTCAAGTCTACCAAATTCATTGGGAGAGAAGACTACAGGACTTTGGAGAAGGAATTCTTGTAAATAGACCATATAGATTTCTAATCTGTAATTATGGAGCTTACAAACCAAGGGTACTTTGAATATTTAATTTCTGTAGATAGGCTATATTTATAGGAAATATTGATCACACCATGGTGGTTAGAGTTCATGTGTATAAGTCATTTGGAGTGATTGGAAATATATTAAGGCAAATGTACAAATACTAATGATTTGTATGAAACACTGAAGCCAGTATTAGCGTTTTCCATGCTGTCCTGAACATGCCTGATCTGAGTGATATCAATGCCATGAAGGAGAATGGCACTTTTCTTTTCTTGTTGAAAAGAAAATGGATGGTTTTGCAGAGGCAAAACTCTTTTTTCTTTTAAGTAGCTACCTGCTAATTTATACAGGCATTGCTGATCTTTTAAGTCAAGGTAAAAAAGTGATGAGAATAACCAAATATCAAAGAACAGTTGAAACAAACAAGTGTTCTTGCACATGGATTAGATAGGGAAGTCAGTAAGGGAAGATTTCGTTTTCAAGATTTTGTGAGGAAGCTATAAATAAAGGCATGCTCTAAATAAAGCTCATCTCAAAAAAAAAAAAAAAAAAACCCAAAAAACCAAGCCAAACACCCAAGAATAACTGTAACTTGTTTATAATGAGGAGTTAGACTGACCTACCCATAGCCTTCTCAGAGAAACTGTATATGGTCTTTGAAATTTGTGCCATTGCAGCAATGTGAAATCATCAAAATCTCTGCTTTTAAGTAGGAAAAAAATTCTCCCTTCATGGTTGTAAAGAAGAATCTGGAAAATGGGATCCCAGAAGGCTTAAGATAGAAAAGTGAGTCATGAGACATAAAAAAGTTAAAAATATAATTCTATTGATTTTTATAGCAACCTCTTAGCTCTTTGATGTCTGCCTGAAAATCTATAAAGAATTGTCACAGAGAGACCTTGCTGATGGCATCCAGTGCCTCTGAGCTCTTAAGTTTGGCAGGGAGAGCCTCTGCATTCAATGTCATGGTAGCAGGTTAGATCATCTCATCCTTTTCTTTTTCTGTATCTTCCATGGAAGAAAAATTCATCTGCACAGGACCCGAGTGAATGAATATAGAATATGCCACTGTTAACAGTTAAGATATGATAGACTGTGTGTATGTCTTTTTAATTTTCTAGAAGTTAAATGTTGATTACTCAGGCAATCAGTGCAAGACAAAGGAACCTGACAAAGATAATTCAACCCACCTGCACCAGACACCTGACTTAGACTGGGATGAATTACCCTTGAGAATTGGCCACTTTTCCTCACTGGCTGTTACTGGAACAGGGTCAACTAGGTCAGGCAAGCTGTAGCTCTTTCAGGTGCTTCATGTCAGATGAGAGCCCTAATTGCGCCATTAGGCTTTATCCACCAGTAATGACTGTAAAAGGAAATTCCTCCTGTGAACTCTGAAGTTGTTGAAGCACAATGTCTCACTTTACTGAGTAAAGACAAGTCCCTCTGCTAGCATACGGGACATTAAGGGTATCAAAGGAAAGTTTTGTTGCACAAGAACAAAGCTGTTCACTTTTTCCCTATTCTGGAACAAAATATAATTTTCAATTGAAATCTTCCAGTAAATGCTAGATTCTCAGGCTGGAGTAGGACGCTGACAGCCTGTAAGGTGAAAGTGGACCACAGTGTAAGTAAATGAAAGCAAAAGCTTGCAAAGAGAGTCCTCTCCAATCCTGGGGTGGAATGCCTGTCCACCTGCAGGCAACAAATACAAAAACCAAAAAAAGTCTTACTAACACTGATAATTTGCTTTGGGTGTTTGAGTGGGTAGCTTGCAAATTTTATGTAAGTTATATGACCATAGTGTACATAAAATCTCTACAAACACTGTTGTAAACACAATCTGATATCCAGATATCATATTTATTTAAGTACTATATACTTTCTCAGTAGGCTACTTTGTCTCAGAGGATGATAAAATATTCAGGGTCTTACAGATGGTTCCTATTTAGAGAAGCAATTGACAATTGAGTGTATATAGTTATCAAGGAGAATGAAATCTGTATTTTCCTACATTTGCAGACACCAATCAGAGAGAGAAAACTCTTTGCTGATAGTTTTAAACCCCATTCTCACTGGGCTTGTTTTTTCTTTAAGCTTTATTTTAAGTGCTGGTTCTGGCTATAACCTTGGCATTTCTAACCCAGTCATGAGAGTGCTGTGGGTGTGTGACACCTTGTGACTCCTGCTGCTATTTCTGTAGCAGCAACCAGACCTCTCTATGTTATGGATGTAGGAAATATCTTTTGTGCCTGTGAATCCTTAGCTCTTGCAGAGACCACAAAGGTGGGAACTGGGTGCATTCCACACCAACTGGCTCTAGCACTCAAATAAATGTTTTCAGGTTGCAATTTCACTGTCTTTATACACATACACACATATACTCTGCGTGTGCCTGAACTGAAATATTTGAGAAAATGCCTCTCCAAAGATTTTTCTGTATGCCTATGTGCTCTCCTCATGGTAAAGACTAAGATTTTACTCCAGTTGTATAAAATGAAAAAGTTTTCACTAAGTAAACTGTATCTTTACAATTGGATTGAAGTTTGAATGATCAGTGGAGGAACATACCTGCCAGGTTCTTCCTGTCAGCTACAGACTGTGTGTCATAGACTGACAGGCACAGGGCCCTAGGAGTCTGGGTCCTGCCTGTTTCATTAAGCAGTATGAGGCTGACTATCAGCTATTAGCATGCAGAATATTAGAAGCACCATACCTGTCAAAGAGGAAAAAAGGACTTCCATACAGCTTTATCACTATAATACATTCATCAGTTTATTGAACTGAAGCTTGATAGGGGGTTTCTCAAATGCATGTGATGCCCCATGCCGCTAAGAGTTTTGTAGTTTGATCTCAGATTATACTGAAAGCTTTGTGCTAGTTATATATCTGAAGTTGTTCCAAAGTAAAAGTTATTTCTTCCAGAGCAGAGTGCAGTTTGTACTTACTGCATTTCCCCAGAGACACCTATTTCATGGCTTAGGGACTTAGAGATGGATAGAAATTCATCCTTCCATTTTGTTGAGGGTGTCATCAGAGGCATCCCCTGCCCTCCTGTGGTTCTCTTGCTGTTGAATTTCAAATTTGAGCCTTGACCACTTTATATCTGGCCACAGTGCAGTGAAATCTGGCTACAGCAAAGATGAGGAATGAGGCCAAGATATGGATTAGGCAGGTTCTACTTGATGACAGGCTGTTATGTGTGCTTTACAAAGGTGAGATGGTTTTATGATAAGAAAGGTTTACATCTGAAAATTAAATGAAATGTGCAAGGGAGAAGATATACTTTGGTATCTTTCTGTAAGCTTCAGTGCCATTCTCAGCTACCAAGCCCCCCTCTACAGTTCCCCCTCCATCTCTGTCCTTTGTTGGCTGAACTGTTGGCTGAAAATCCTAGAGCTCTTGAGAGATCTTGGCAGAGGTTAAAGCTGCTTGCTTGAATGCCTGGGCAGATTTCTATGTGGAAATCTGGAAAGTTGGCAGAGGACAATATTGTGGATATTCTCTTGGTTCACTTTGTTTAATGACTGAGAGCACAGTAGCACCATAAATGCATAGTGGTCATAAAAAAGTGTTTTTATGTAGAATCAGAGTTCAAATTTCTTATCTTCTACATCCATGGTTTACATCTGTGGTTCTCACCCTCTCTGTCTGGATGCTTGGATAATGTTGTCTTCGAGAGAGATAGTAAATGTAATCATCACCATTCTTGAGCTACAGTACATGGCTGACAGCTCTCTTCCAGCCCTTAGTTCACTAGAAAACATGAAATTTACTCAGGAAGCTTAAAATGCAGGAAGTTGGATCTTACATATACTACCAAGTAGTATATGCCTGGTTGTAGTGGATGACTTTTCATGTTTTTTTAAAAAATGCTTCAGTATCCTTTTCAATGCTGACTTAAAAGTCTTTTAAGACTGCCTTACTAGAAAAACAGCAAAAGCCATTGATAAAACTGGACAGCTATCATGGGGGAGATCCTTGTGGATCATGCTGGAAGAATATAGATTTGACATTTCCTTCGGTTTCTTGAAATTTAAATATTTACTTGTAAGTAGTAGAGCTATAAACTCTTGCTGAGATTTTGGTCAGTCTAAAAAGCTGAGCATTTTATTTTACTAGAAACTGCAAATTTGCCAGGTTACAAATCTTAGTTTTTGTTTTATTGATATACATTCTATAAACTGTATTTACTATGTCAACAAGTTTTCAATCTTATTTTGTCATGTAGTTTCATTCCCAATAATTTCAATAAATGTATATTTAAGGATATACAGAACTTTTATATACATTGTTTCATAGCCAGGAAGCTGGATTAGCTAAATTTGTTAGAATCTGACATTTTTCTTAATAAGGGTTGAGAATTCTGTAACATTTCTGCACAGCAAACATAGAGCTTGAACAAGAAACTGTCTGAAAACCTCATACACAAGTGGGTGAAACTTGAGTCTCTCAAAATAGAGGCCTCCAAAAATTTCCCTAAGATGTCTGGCAGGAACACTGTAATGAAAATAATCAGATTTGGCATTTGTGATGTCTTACCTCTGTGGGGTACCAAGAAGAGATACTGAAACACATATTTTCCAAAGCAAAGAGTGTATCCACAGAAAGGCTTTTAGAAGAAAGTTTCCTTTCATCTTTATTTTGAAACTCATTATTTTCCAGGATATGATGTTTTGTGACAAGAAGTTGAGATGCTGTGATAATATGACAACAGTAGTCCAATGTTCTGGAAAACTAGCAAAAGCAAAGATGCAAAATATTAAACTGAATTGCTAAGTGGATTTACGCATTTTTGTTCTACAATATTGACACTAAGTTTTATCAAAAGGAAAAAGAAGGTTCATGTTGTCAAGGCATAGGGTAGGACCAGAGTACTCCTACAAACCAATGTATGTGTTTGAAAATTAAGCTAATAAACTTTAAAGAAGCCTATATTGAGCTATTTAGAGGAACAGTACTTATTTCACTTGTACTTGGGTGTTCATGTCAGGTAATCAGAACAAAATTAATATTGGCATTTGGACTGTCCATGAGGTGAGTGAATCAGCTGCTAGAGCCTTTTACCATCAGTCTTCTTTTCCTCCACATGCTTCAAGATGACATCCATAATGAGCTATTCCATCACCTTTCCAGGGATGGAGGTGAGGCTGACTTGCCTCTTGTTTCTGGGGTCCTCCTTCTTCCCCTTTGTGAAGACTGCAGTGACACTGGCTTTCCTCCAGTCCTCAGGAACATCTCCTGCTCTCCATAGTCAAAGATAGTGGAGAGTGGCACAACAACAGCATTTACCAGCTCCCTCAGCACTTAGTGGCTGCACCCCATTGGAGACCACAGATCTGTGGATATCGAGTTTGCTTAAATGATCTCTATCCTGATCCTCCTCCAACAGAGGGAGGAGATGAGGTTTTCCTCTTTCCTTCTGTACCTGGGATTCCTGAGGGCTGGCCTTCTGAAGGCATTCAGTTACTCCATGTTTTCTGTATCCTTTATCACCAGGGCACCCACCTGGTTCATTCAGCAATGAACCCACATTTCCCTAGTCTTCTTTTTGTCACTGACGTACTCAAAGAATCCCTCCTTATTCTCACATTACTTGCCAGATTTAATTCCAAATGGACCCTAGCCTTCCTTGTTACATCCCTGCATACTCTGACAATATTCCTACATTCCTCTGCCCTATTTTCCATAATCTGCAAACTTCTGTCTTCCATTTGAGTTTTGCCAGAAGTTTCTTACTCACCCATGCAGGTCTTGCTTGATCTCTTACTCATAGAGATGGGCTGATCTTGAGCTCAGAGAGAGTGATGCTTGAATATTAATGAGTTTTCTTGGAGCCTTCTAGAGCCCTAGCCAGTGGTGTTCTGCCAAGCAGGTCCTTGAAGAGGCCAAAGTTAGGTCTCCTGATGTCCAGATCTGTAATGTTTACTGCCCTGCTCCTTCTATGCAGTATCCTGACCTCTGCCATCTCATGGGCCCTGCAACCAAGGCTGTCCCCAGATTTCACATCCCCAACCAGTCCTTCTTTTTTTGCTAGTACAACATCCAGCTCACACCTCTCCCAGTGGATCCTCCACCACCTGAGTTAAAAAGCTTTCATCAGTGCTTTGCAGGAGCCTTCTGGACTGCCTCTGCTGAGCTGTGTTTCTGCTTTCCATCAAACATCAAGGTGGTTGAAGATCCCCATGAGAAGCAGGGCCTATGGACAGGGTACATCCACCTCATTTCTAGATTCAAAAATTTGGGTTTAGCTGGAAAGAAAAATTATTAGATTTGCCCATATTTAGTACAAATATTTCTGTGCAATTTTTTGTACTTTGGCCTTCATGAACATTTTTATCTGTGTACATGTCTTGTCTAAAGATTTGCCTGTATCAAAGCAAGCCAGAATAAATCACTGCAAGGGTGTCTCTGTAACAATTTCACACTAAGCCCACAAATTAAAAATATGTTTAAGAAGAAAAATAACCTGAACCTGGTTTCTCTGCAGAAGGATTTTTTATTACTCCTAATGTCCAAAAGCAGTACTTCACATTATGAACTAATAGCCTGTGAAATGTCATTTAAAAATAAAATATGTGTTTGAGTCAGAAGAATAACATCTTTGACTGTCCTATGGTTTTTTCCCCACTGTTTTGAAAGTAATTTATTTTTCTTCTACTTTTGTTTTAGAAAAGTACTTGATCTCAGGCTAAAAAAGGACAGACTTAATTACAGACCTTAGCTTTTTTTGTTTCAGTTTGCACAATTTTGACAACAGTGCTTTAAATGCAGGCACACTAGTGCAGCTTAATTGAAATTCTGATGATGTTTTTTGCACTAATTGATACCCATGTTGGCAGACTGAGCTCAGCGACCCAGGAATGAATGGACAGGAAGAATGAGACTATCAGCTTAGCCTTGCAGGTGGTCTTTCCTGATCAAGATTAAAGAACATTGGCAGGGCACCACAGGAGAGCTAGCACTGCTGATACCCTATGCTATTCTCATTTTGTATTTAAGCACAGGATTTCAGTGTTCAGGCTGAGATTTTCAGTCTGACTCCATTTGCAGTAGTAATAATAATAATATTGAAAAAAGTCTGAGAAATTACTTGATCATACTGTGTAAGGAGGTTGGCAAGGAGAAAATGCCAGGTACAAAAGAGGCTTTTAATCTTGCAGAAAGAAAGATAGGTGAGAACTAATGATTTGTCTTGGATTTAGCATGAACTCAGATTAGTATGAGATACAGATTAATAATGGGGTAGAAGTAGGGTGTTAATAAGCTGTGGAACAAACTTCCAAGGGTATGTTAAATTCCATGCCCTTCAAAGTCTACCACAGGGTCTTGGTCTCAGCACAAATAAAACTGCCATGATATCACATGGCCTACTATATATGCAAGAACAGTCTAGACAGTTCTGGCCCTTAAAGACTATTAATCCTGTTAATTCTTACTTTTTACATAGTATATTCATCAGAGAATTTAAGAAAGCAGATCAGTAGCATTATTACCATTGTACAGATATAGGGCTGTATCTCAGGGAGGTTAAATCACCTCTTATAAGATGTTCAAGAAGCCAATGCATAAAAAGTAATGGCATATGAAGTAATATACAACCAGTTTGTCACATTGTGCTTTATCAACTGGACACAGTAATCTTTGGAAAAAAACTCACAGATGCGTTTAATTTCATTTTATATTTAAAAACAAAGTAGGGGACTAATATTTGGTAATTGAAAACAAAAAATGACAGAACATTAGATTAGGCTGACATAATGATCTCTCAGTGCCTCTAGAATGTGCACAGGACTCTCTTAAGTTAGTGGGTGAAAAAAAATACAGCCTAAACCCTCTTTCAGTTCCTTCAGAAACCTCCCTATAGAAAGCTATTTTCGAAGGCAGTCTTATCCCATTTGGCAAATGTTTGCATGAAGAACTTCTATTTATTTTTTAAATTAAAGAATATAACAATAAATGGCTTAGGGTTAGGGCAATGACTGCAGCAGTTTTGCTTGATAGGGAGAGGCTTTGTTGAAACTGTGGGGCTGAAAAAGCTGACAGGGCACTTAATCTGGCTTCGTGATAATTGAAAATGAGATGGCCTATTGGCCTGAGATGTGCATTTGGTTTTTATGGAGCTGTACCAAGTCAGATCTTAAGGTGGAATCTATAAATGGCTTTAGTACATGTGTGCCAGATTATTTCTTGTTGCTTTTAGTTTCATAAGGTTGAACAAGTACTATTATAAAACCAAAACCTGCTAAATTTCTATTGATGGCAGACTATGCAAAAATGATTGTAAACAGAAGGGGACAAGACAATAAAAAAATACATAAGCATTTCGAAATGTTGCCATTTTGTTTATATTGAGTTCAATATCTCTATTGCACAGCATAGTCAGCTGCCAAGATTTTGTGCGTGACAGGCTGTGCCAACATTTGTGTTCAGATGCTCCAAATCTTGGGAGGAGAAGGAAAAAAAACATTTTAAATTAATAAGATAGTACAGACCTTCCTCCATAACACACTGAAACATTCTCTGATACTAAATGTGATCAGCAAGCAGTTCTGAATGCACTATCACATTCATCACTGATGTTTATTAATATTATATCTCTAGGGCAATAAATCCAGGTAATTGTTAGACTGATATTGTTCTTATGAACTAAGGTTCATTGACCTAGAATTAGGTTTAAGAATAAGCTCTTTCCTTAAGACTGGGTGTCTTGTACACAAGTAGGCAGACACACATTTTTACAATGGTGCATTGGTATAAATTTGAATTTAAATCTCTCTACTGTACCTGCTGATCATAGATAACTTCATTCTTTTTAAAAACAATTAAATCCCATTGTTATCAATTGTCTGCAGCTTGAAGAGCTCACAGTGACATGGCACTTTCAGAGCTGAGCAGAGACTACTTACACATAGTTTGATTCTTCTGGTTGGTTGGGAATGGTCACAATGCAGGGTATGTTTTGCTCCTGGCCCTGCACAGATCAGCAGAAGAGTGAGTTTAAGACACTCAGAAGTGCCACTGGGAGCTGGACTCCTACCCATAGGATCTATGGGAAGTGGAGTGAAATGAGAGCTTGTAGTCTACTATGGCTGTGTTTGAGCAATCAGATCCTTCACCTGAGGGGCTGCTCAGCTGGACATTTGCCCATGATATAAAACAGGGGATGAGAGGAAAAAGGCAGTTCTAGCAGAATGTTGTCAGGATTTAGGAAGTCTCTTGAGTGTTCTATCCTGTCTAGGATGTTACAGGTAAACTTATCAGGTAGGACAATAGCAATATGATTAAGTCTGGTGAATTAGACTGAAACTTATTAGAATGGATGCATTCTAGTTTTCATGTTTAAAAAATGCTGGGTTTTTTCCTCTTCTTTTTTTTTTTTTTTTTTTTGTGAGTGGAAACTGTTTTCATTTCGATTTAGAAGGTGCAAGAACATGCAAATGCAGCAGCACAATCATATCATCATTTTTGATTCAAAAGTCAATGGCCCTCAGAGAACCATGCAGCAGCTCATTCATCAACAGGATAGTGAGCAGGAATGTAAAATGTACTGGTGGGTTATTACACATGCTGAGCCTGATTCTCCTCTCATGTACACTGTTAACACACAGGAGTAACAGCACTGAAATCAGCACTGTTATGCTGGCCCATGTGAAGGAAAAGTCAGGCTTTCCATGTGTCAAACTCTCATCATCTCTGTCTGGGAAGGAGAGCCATCTAAAATGCTTTGGAGGCTACATTCATCTAAAATGCTCAGCTGAACCAGCACTTAAAAATTGATATTTTCTTGTGTTCTTTGAAGCACTTAGCTAAATAATTTGAAATACATTATTACAGAGGCAGTCACTGTCACTGCCAGAGCCAATGTTCCTTTAGAATGTCTGTTTTATGAATCTTGTTTTGAGTATTTTCCATAGTAACTCAACCATTTTAATTTGCTTTGGACCACGGCACAGCAAGTTTGCAGCCTTTGTAAATTCCCACTAAAAAGGCAAGAAAAACCTTTGTTTTTCTTGTTTCTTTCTTAAATACAAAAAAAAAGATGAAAGGTTTTTTGCTTTTCTAGCTGAAGATGTGCATAATAATGTGCAAAATGTCTTTCTTATTTTGAATGTTGAGACAGAGGTTAAAATAACTAACACTGTAATCTTACAAAGAAAAGAAATTGATTTGTGAAGTTAATACATATCTTCATGTACTATTTCCCCTGGCAAGAAGACTCTCAACAACAATTTTTCTACAGATCACCCCTAATAGTCTATGCTCAGTTTTGATTTTCAGGTCAAACAGCTAAAACTTGATTTGTACCTTAATCCTGGATAGGCAGTCTTCCTATTCTTCTAAAGGCATGGTGGAAGTCAATGATTCCCTTTCTAAAGATGGTGAAATTGAGAGGGTATAGTTTTGTAAATATTGTGACACCTAGACTTGAAAACCTTCTGGTTCCACAGCAGAGAAAACAAATGCCCAAAAATTATGATAGGACTTAAAGAAGGCCCATAGTTTGTGTGGAGGAGTTTCCCATATATCAATTTTTCAGTGGGAGTTTCTTGAGAATATTACAATTTTTTAGGAGGCACAATTTCTTATTGCATGAACTGCAAAGAGGCATCAAGAAAAGAGGTATTTATGATACCAGTGAAGAAAATGTAGTTTCTTCTCACATCACAAGTGGACTAAAAATTTTTGGGTACAATTTATAGTAAGGTAGGCATTTTCTCTGATTTATTTTATGATCATTTTTTAAACCAATAACAATGTCTGTAGAAAGCCATGATTATGAGAGTGAAAACACTTGGGGGTTTTCTGTGCACATTTTCCTTTCAAATCATGCTTTTGATATGTTTGCAATGCCCAGGTATACCTGCTAAAAATGGTCCTGGTGTTGAATTCACTTTTCTGTCTCACCAGCAAACTTTCTTTCAGACTTGCAAGGTAACACCTACAATCACCCATGAGGAATGCTGCCCAGGTTGGTGGGCAGAAGAACATTGATCTGAGGGCATCCACATATTCCTGGCTGGTGTTATTACATTGTAATAGGTTGGTTAAAGCTTCCCTTCAATAGTTGCAGCCTTGTCTAGGGTGAAGGTTGTACCACCTGCCCCAGCCCCTGAGTACTGGAGAGAGCCAAAGCCCAGCTGCTGCTAGAGTTATCCCCTTCCTTGGATGCTGTTCAACACAGATGAAGGAGTATTTTACCATGGCATGCTCTTTGATATTTTTCTTGGGATGCATATTATGATTTTTGATATTTTGTATTAGTTATACTCCATTTGATGAAAAATGTTTCTGCTTCTGAAAGTTTTGCTAGATTTTAAGTACAGGGGTTGAAGTTTTCCCAAACTGGTATTTGCTTCAGCTGATTTCTTTCCTTTTATTCTGTCTTGCTCTTGAAGTTCCTTTCAAAAACGTTCTGGTTATTTTCAGTAAGCAGGTTTGAAAAGCAGCAGAAATACCCTTTCAACCCAAAACAAGAAAACAAAGGAAATTCTCTTTGAAGATCCCAAGCATCCCTCTGCTTTGGAGCAAGGCATTTAGTAGAAAAGGAGCTTTCTGTGCTCTGTTTGTGGCTGTGTCTCCTGCTAATCTTGTGTTTGGCCAATTTTTGTGCCTTGGAAAACTGCAGTTTACACACTCACATACATGAAGTTGGTAGAGACAACTTGGATTTTATCAGCAAGGTCACAAATGAGGAGGCAGAGGCTCCTTCCATGGGGCTGGCTACCAGTTACAGCTTTTATTCCCATTGCACAGTGGGCTGGGCTGGGAGAAGGAATGGAGCACCTCTCCTAGGGAGACAGGCTGAGAGAGTTGGGGTTGTTCAGCCTGGAGAAGAGAAGGCTCCGGGGGGAACTCATTGCAGCCTTTTAGTCCACAGAGGGGATTTGTAAATGAGAGAAAGTGACTTTTTACGTGGGCAGCAACTGAAAGGACAGGCAGAAATGGTTTTAAGCTAAAGGAGGACAGATTTAGTTTAGATGCTAGGAAGAAATTCTTTATTTTGAGGGTGGTGAGGCACCTTCAGAATTACTTGTTTGACTACTAATCCCAAAGTTAATGCTTTCTGTTTATTTGTGGTTTTTTAAAAAAAATTATTTTTGTTTTGAGCTCTGCATATTATCAATATTTAGTTATTTGTCTACCCTGACCCATTTTAGAATCACCTTATAAAATGAAGAAAAAACCCCCAGTATATTACTTTTTGCTTTTTTTTTATTTTCCCCCAAAATTTTCAAATTTGAAGTGGTTTCAGAGAATGGAGCTTATCTTACTTGGAAATGAAAATATTTAGAAAAGATCCTTCCCATTCTGCTATCGATATTTCATCTATGTGAGATACCAAGATTCATTCAGCCGGTAAAAACCATTGGAACAAGTTCTTCTACTGTTCTGCTTCTTTCTAGTTTAATTTTTCTGAGATTGTTGTCTGATTTGTTGTTTAATAAGTAAAGATGTATTAAGTTTTAAAAGTTGGGAGCCAAACTTTTTCTTCTTAGAGCAGTGTAAATTCAGTGCACTCTGCCATAGAGTCATTACACTACTTACAGAATAATCAAGTCAGAAAGAAAACGGTAGTTATGCATGTGAGGTAGTTATGCATGAATATTTTGTGAGTTGTGTATCTGTGTTCAATATTTGTGTGTGTGTGTATATGTATAAGGACTTTTCAGTAAAATAGTGATTTATCTTTTACTAACTAATACTATCAGTCCAAAGAATTTCTTTGATTGTGACCTTTAATGTAATTTTTTTCAATTTGCTGTTTAGCAGCTGACTCTAAAATATTTCAAATAGAGCTATTTAATATAGCCCATTACAATTTTCCAACCTCATCATAATCTATTTTTCTAACAGGGTCACCTTTAACATATGATGGGATGAATGTATTTTATTAACATCTATTCTTTTTATAAGGATGCCTGATTGAAAGCTGCAATTTTTTTTTATCCATAAGATTTTAAAAAAGAATCACACACAACTTTGAAAAATTCAAAAATGGGTTATTCTTGGATAAAAGTATATTCTTTTCTGCCAGTCGTCTTCTGTCTTGAATAGTATTTTGTAATCTTCCACTGACAACTGACTCTGAAAGATGTCTAATCTGTCCTTAGACATGGCATATAGCTGCAGTTTGCTATAATATCTGTTTCTGCTGCAAAAGACATTTATAATACTTTCTACATAATTTAAATGTACTGTGTAGTTTCCTCATTTTGGGGAGAAAAAAAGAAGGCAATTCAGAGCTTCACTGCTGGGGGCTGTCTGTTAATCTTCTTCCATTGTTTTATTTACATAGATTTATGAAATCCCAACAGAATTATATTTGTTTGTGTGTAGTGCTGCTACTTTGATATAAAGAGGAAGTAGTGGCTCGGCCCCTCATACACAAATTCATCAAAATGTTTATTCAATTTCAGGCTCATTTGTTTAATCTTTTAGACAACAATAGGAATATAGAAAGCTGATCAACAGGACTTTTGTTTTGACCAAACTCTAAAAATATAGATTTTTTTATCTGGAAGGAGGTTTATTTCTGGTCTGCTCTGACAGAAGGATGATAGGTTTCTATCTCTTAGTCTAATTAATACGTTTAATCTTTTTTAATGGTTAAACAGTCTCCCTTTAGTTGCAAGGCAGAGAAGAGATAAAGGCACACAAGGCTGGAGGTTAATCCCTGTATTTTATTTCTTAATTTCTGCTATAGGGATTCCCTTTCCATCATTTCTGTTTACTTTTAAGCAGTCTTCAGATGCTGGCAGAAAGAGACAACAAAAGTTTGATTAGGGCTATCACTCAAGATTAGGCAGACATTAAACTTTTTGGAATTTAAAGAGAAATAATTGTTAACTGAACAAACAGGCTGATATGGTTCTATATCCACGATTTTGTTATAGTGGCTGAGAAGGAAGCAAAAAATAGTACTTTCATGTGGACTGTAATGTTCAATTAGTACTCTCTGCCTTGCATTGTTCCCACAGAATAGATTCTATGGGAAATGTAGCACAAATAATTATGGATGAAAATTATTAGATGGCTGGCTTAGGAAAATTCTGTATGCATTTTCATTGGTTTCTACCAGTGTTAGGCTACTTCTTCATAGACAAAATCTATGCCAATATTATGTTAACTTAAGTATGATATTAAAAAGGCACAGAACTTTAATGGCATTTTATTTAATATTCTCTCACCCTATAAGTAGAAGTTGAGATTTTCATTTGAGTAATTTTTGAGGTGGTTTAAAGGGCATTCTGAGAGAAAGAAATCTCATGTTGGTAGAACAGCCAAAGCTAAACTATTTTCACTGGATAGTCTACACAATGTTGGAAATGAATGAATTGTTCTTTAAAGGTTGTAAGGACTTATTTCAGAAAGAGTTTGATGATAAAAATCACCTTTTCTTGACTTTTCCATTTAGAATTTTGATGTTTTTAAGTGAACTGTAGATGTTGGAGTATTCTGCAAATAAGATTAGAAGCTCTGATGTCACCCTTCCAAAGAGATTAAAGATTTAGGATTTGGGCTCAGACATGTACATGCCCTCAAAGACTTTGAAAAAAATTGGATTTGTTGTTTTTATTTTCCTTTGTATATGAAGAAATACTGTTTCATTATGTGATGCTTGCATGCTATAAGACCTTGAATAAATGCCTTTACATTTGCCAGTGAACTGATAACCACTGTGTTATGTACAGAAATTCTTCAAGGAAAAACACAAATGCAAAGACCACCTGCTTGACATATAAAAATTAGAGAAGAGCAGATAGTGCTTGTATTTTTTATGAGTGCTTCTTTTACTTTGGAAAGTTACAACTTTATAAAGACTCTTGCTTCTTTGTACACAACATTCTTGTTCGGAGCCAGCTGACAGCAGAAGTTGGCAATAAGAGCCAATATTGACACAATATCTGCAATATGAGTTTTCTGCAGCCCAGCTCTGCCACACTCTCACCTGTGGTGTCCATGTTCTCCCCACATGCCCAACAGCCACAGGATTGCAGCAGGGGAGCTTCTTCCTGGTCACCTCCCTGCCCCCAGGAGAGAGCCCATTCAGGGGTGCAATGATTTCTGGGGGTGATCCTTTGGGAGGCTGACATGACGTTGTTCCCATCTGGGTAGCAACCACACAGAGTAGTTGTCAGATTAAGAGGTGGCTGGAAAGAGGGAATTTTGAGTTCTCCTTGTCATTTGCTACGTGTTGCATAGATGAAATAGGAATTTAGTATTTTTGTTGTCAGTACGTAGGCAAAACAATATTTGAAAAGAAAGGTGGTGTCCTTTGGTTGACATTTTGGAAAAAGTATGCACATTCCAAGGCCCATATGTCATACTTATAAAATATCTCTTACTGGTTTATATTATGGGGAATAATAAACTAAATACTGGATTTAAAGGTCAGGATTCTAGCTGAATGTTCTATAATGTATGAGGTACTTATACAAGAAGTTTATAAAGTTGCTATAGTTTGGACCCCTCAACTGCTTAAAATTTTAGTACATGCATAATTGTTTTCCTGAAATGGATGTACTTTTTCAAATCTGGTGTGAATAAACCCTTGATTGTCGATTATTCTTGTTCATATAATTCACTGTGAAATAGAAAACAGAGTTATAAAATGTTCAGGTTTTTTCCTCTGTTTCAAACTATTGATTTTTGGATCTGCTCTAAATTATCCAAGCCCAATAGCAGTTGAGCCAATGGATAGTATTATAAAATATAAATAGGAAAATGGGTTTCATTTAAGTTTGCTTTCATTTAACTTTGCTCCAAGTTTTTGAAGAATTCGCTTTTTGGCAGAAAAGAGGTCCAAGCAGCCCAAGAGTCTGGTTCTGGGTTACCACTGATTTGTGGATGGATGAATTCCTAATATGAAACAAATAATGTAGTAGCTGTACTTATGTCACAGACACTGAGAGCTCTGGGTCCACTGAGTCTGGGACTACCTGGTCTTCATGGGACTTTGGGGGCCAGGCTTACTCCTCCTTGGACCACGGAAATCAGGAGGATGGAGTTTGTGTCTGTGATAGGGTCTTGGGTAGCTTTGTTGTTGCCTGTTGAATTTTGAATTTTTACAAGACCTGAAATGCTGTTCAAATGTAATGGGTTTGGGAATTTTTCTGATGTGCTCTTCTTTGGAACATTCCATCCCACATTTTGTGATGAAAAAGGTCATAAAGCCTGGGTAAAGAAACTTGTTAATTTGTAAGGCATTATTGTGTTTGCCCCTGCAAGAAGCACCTAATTTATTATTGGTGCAGATAGGCACTCTAATAATACAAATAATTAGCATTAAATATCCTTTATGAGGGATTTGAAAATGAAGAGCATATTGCCTTTATAGATCATTGCATATATGTTAAAAAAATCCATTATGATTTAGTGCTTCACAAACATGAGGATCTTTTCAAAGATGAATGAGGCGATGATTCTTTTCTTACATTGGTCTCACTTCACTATCAGGAAGATATTGGTAAATACAGAGAGCAGAAGAAGAGTCATGCAATAACTTCTAACTCAATCACATCCTCAGAACTGCCTTTCCATATATGCTACTTAAGAATGGTTTTTTTCATATTTCAAAAACATATCTGGTCGCTGCCTCTCTGGGAGGAATCATGTTTGGGAGTTTTTGATTTCTGCAACCTATCCTTTGAATAAAAGATTTCTCATTTTTTCTTCACAAGCTTAATAGAAATAAATTAAAAATTGAAAAGGGGACAGGAGGAATTGTCTCCATCATGGTGATAGGTGGAAAACCTAAAAGTGCATAATATGATAGTGGTCTAGAATATTCAGAGGGTCAGGCCTTCACAAGAAATTATTCAGTTCATTAGAATTAAGTGCAATGGCCTAAAATATAGTCTGAATATATGTAAAGCTTCCTGACTGGTAAATCTATTAGTCATTGGAATAGTTGCAAGAGAAGTGCTAGAAGCCAATGACTTGATAATTAAATTTTACACTGGAAAATTTGTTACAGGAAATTATTCTTCCTTAGTTTGTGAATAAACCAGGTTACTTAATAGGACTTCTGAATCTGTAGAATATCCATTCACAAGATAATTTCTTTTGCAATAAAGGAAATTTCTTTTCTCCAGAAAGCTTTAGAACAATTTCTGTCTCTCTTTTGGTGATAGTCTTGGGATCACAGGCATCTCATGAGTTGCCACGTTGCCATTAGTATTTGTTAGTCTCTGTCTGTTAGCTATCAATTGTACAAAAAGTCCAAACAAATATCACCTACAGTTACTTTATTAGGGCAGGGAATTCCCCACCAATTCTGATCTTATAAGCTAAAATTCAAACATGTTTAGTTGCTATGAAGAAAAGAAAGGATGACTATACAATTTTTTTGATTGAAACAAACATGAACTCCCTTGATAAAATGAAGGCAGCCAGAGAAAAATTCCCATTCAGAAACATGCATCCAGTATTTTCCTATCTTCTTTATCTACAGGGTATTTTAAAAATGAATTAGATTCTGAAGCAATTAAGCCATAATACAGTATTTTCTGAACTACTCATCGACTAATCCCAGTCTTAAACAGATAATTGTCAATAACACAATAAACATTTATAGCCTGTGTATGCCCCTTATGAGAAGTGCTTTCCTGTTCTTATCTGTACTTTCCAGGGAAAGTGCACTTTGCCCAAATCCTATTGTACAAACTGTCCTTTACTACAAATGCTTTATGCATAAAAATAAAACCCCAAATTTTATCCATAAGGCCCTTTTGAGTTTTGAAGAAGCATAATTTTTATATTTTACTCATATAAACTACTTCCTGTTTTCACAATAGCTCCTACTTGAAAGCTAGGAACGCTGTGATCCTGCTTCACTTTTTTGAAGTATGTATTCTGAAAAATAACATTCTGTAAGATACCTCTGAGTGACACTGTTGTGCTCCCTCTGAGTCAAATTCTCTAAGATTGGTTGTCAATTTTGTTATTGTGAAAGACTCAGATTTTTGACTGCATTTACATGCTTGCTATGAAATGTGAACAGCAATGTACAGGGATAAAGTTTTATTAAAGGAAAAATATTCAGTCTACAGAATTTGATAAATGTGAAGAAGTACATGCTTTTTTAGGAATATAATATTAGGGATTTTAAGGCTTTTCTTTCATCTTATGGCACCAATAAAACTTTAGAATAAAAAAGGACTTTCTCTCAAAGTCCATAGGCCACACAATTATTTTTCGCCATTGTTTTCGTCTCATATTCATTGCTGAAGAAAACTTGTTTCATTATAGTATCCACTGGTGTGTGTAAGGAAGGTCACAAAGCCAGCTGCAGTCATGAATCATTACAGAGGCAGAAGCAGCTATGTTTGGTCAACACCAGAAGTTCAGCCATCCATTTGTTCTTGCACCTCCCATCCACACCATTTCTCCAATATACATACTCAAAATGTCTCAGAAAGAGACGCTTTATTGAAAAGCTAATGCCTTGCATCTTCAGAGTGCCTGCATTATCTCTTAAAATAATAAATGCGTTTTTTTTCCAGTGTTCTGAACTTAAAAAAATCCCCCAGTATATAAATTCAGAATAAAAGTGCAGATATTACAGCTATAAACAACTCATTAGCAATATTAAATAGAATTTCTGTCCCTAAAATCTTTATTTTATCCCACACATACCCTCCACAGAAGGTTGCTGCTGCCAGAAAGACCAAGGCGCTGGATGTCTGACTCTTTATGGAGGTCAGAAAACAGCTTGTCCAAGTTCAAAGATATATAGAAACTGTCAGCATGGGATTTGAGAACTGAACAGATGTGTCAGGAAAATAGGCAGAATGGTCTCCTCTTACAGGATCATAACCTGGGCAGCTCTGGGCATCACAGCCCACTCAGTGTAATGAGTGCAGATGACATGGACAGAGAGACTCAACCCAGGATGGAGGTGTGACATTTCTGACTGGCTGTCAGAGCACCTCTGTGAAGGGACTGACACAGTCTGTGTGAGTGGCACTAAAGCACGGACACGTTCAGTAAATCCCACACTAAAAGGAAAAAGGATGGCCATTGTAATTGTCTCAGTCTCACAGCAAAGCTGATGCAAAGGCGTTTGTGTGTCAGTGATGAGACTACCTCTGCAATTGTGTGTGTTTACTAAATTAACCACAGAATGTCTAATTTAGTTCTTTTGCTACTTATTCATTAAACCGTAGTGTTGAACTGAACTAGATTTGCTATAAAACTTGTTCAGTAATTTATTTTCAAATGTAAGGAATGCATTTCTGTTTCATATTTCAAAGGGTTTAAGCCTCTTACAGCCAACTATAGCTGATTAGGAACACTGGCTGAAAGTCCTAATTTAAAATGAAACTAAATGTGCTACAACTTTAAAAGTTTTGCTACCTTTAAAAAAAGAAAATGTTTTTTTTTTAAATTGATAAGTTTCTTTAGCCAGAACTTTTGTGAATATACAAACCTCAAGAAAGACGAAGGCTCTGGTTTCATTTATATGTCATGTTAGTAGAAAGACAAACTCTGTATCATCATCAGTCCAGCCACAAAGTGTTCTCATTAGTTTTACTAGGGAGGCAGACCTCATGTTGGAAGGAAATCGTATCTCTCCCATACTGGAGTGGATCAGAGATGGAGGTTTTTCCTAAGACCTCACAGCTCTACAGCTGTAGCTATACCTGTCAAACATGTGTCTGGAACAACCTCTTATGGCTGTGGGAAATTGTCAGCTTCATAAGGTGATGTGTGCCCCAGAATGAAAGGAGACACTGTGCTAAATTTTCAGTACCACGCTTACAGCCCCAGCAGCTGCCTGCTGCTGTGGCTACAGGAACTCTTCCTTGTGTGGACAAACTTAATGTAGGGAGAGCCCTTTCCCAAACCTTTTTTTGGTGAAATAGCCATTATAAATATGAGTCATAAAAATGAATCAGTAAGGTGGCAAATGTTTCAGCTTCATGTGTAGGATTGAAACTAGAAATTGAAACTCTGGCGGAGGAAGCTGGGACAGGACAAATTCCAGCCACCTCTGCTGAGGCCACATGTGCATCCAGAGGAAACAGGCTCTGTGTCCTTTTCTTGAGTCAAGCCAGAAGGTGGTCTTTGTGTTTTTGGGACATGCTCTTGAGGAAAAAAAAAATAAAATTATCAACACAACACTCAAGTAACAAAAATATATTTCCATGAAAGCATCAATATTTTCAGGTTGTGCTGTATTCAGTAATTGACTGAGAATCATTGGAGATGTTGCTTTTTCACCACAATACCTCTGAACAGATTATCAGTAGGTTTCCACTTTTAGCTAATAATTTCCAGTTCTGGAACAAGCCATTTTTAACAGGTGAGCATTGCTCAGGAACAACTTTACAAAAATGAAGCACTTAAAGAACTCACAATTCTCCACTTTCCCCAGGACTGTTGATAAAGGCCTTCTTTCCCCGTGAGAAAATATTTCTCTTTGAAATTCTTCAACCTTGTTTTTAATTTACAGCATTGTTATTGAATTGCCATATGGCCTTGGGCACGTTCCTGAGCATTTTCTGTATCTTGGTCTATCTATTTAGCAGAATGCTTACACAGCACAGTGCACACATTCTAACACTTCAGAAAACAGGCAACCCAGCCAGGGCCATACTTCTGTTCCAGTAAGTACTTTTAGGGAGCATCAGCAGAACTGCTGATTATCAACCTTCTGCTTGAGGAGAGAGAGGGTGAGATGTGCTTTCTGCTTCTCCTCAACCAGTACAATACACTCTTCAGGTCTCTATTTTAGATCAAAAGGGAGAAACAGAGGGAAAGTGAGAGACGGGTGCTCTCTAATTGGATGCTTAATTCCTAACATTTTAAGTGGATGTTGTCTCTTCTTGGCACAAGTGTCCCACGTTTGGGCAGATGACCACCTTCTGGAGCCATTGTCTAATGCCTGTGAATATGTTCTGAAACCATTATTGAGTACCCATCAAGGGGTTTCTTAGTGAGCTAAGACAGGAGAACTCAAAGCTAGGCAGGAAGGTGAGACAGTTTTCAGGAAACACAGCTGGGGGGAATTCTGAGCAGAGAAAGAGCAAGAAACATCTCCTACTCTTTGAGGCAGTAAATACAGCAGGTAGAAATAAAGGCAAACACAGCCACAAATATTGTGTAAGTCATGCGTCTGGGACCTGGGCAGAATGAAAGGAGGGAAGTGGTGATTTTGGAAAGATCCCTGCATGGAACCCAGCTCCACCCTGGAATCACAGGGTGCTTGTAGCAGCTGGGTAGTTGTGACAGCATTGGCTACCTGACTGCCAGCTGTGCTGTGATCCAAGCCTTCATCAACTCATAGCACAGTGCATAAGACTTGCAAAAAGTAAAAGAAGAAATCTCAATGAGATCTGCAAACCAAACAAGACATAATTAACTTCAGCCTTGCTCTTTCACACTAATCATCCCTACCATCCCTTTTCTTCCCTTTAGGCCAAATTGTAATATTTACCACTGTCCAAAGTAGGTCTTGAGGTGATATAGCACAGTATTTAGATTGTACTTGGAAAAATGTCTGACCATATGTTACTTCTACACACTTTCCATTGTTCTTTGGATGGATGGCAAAGGGAAAATACATGTATTTTGGTTTATAAAGTTCCCAATGAATTAACATTTTAAAGTACTTATGTCAGTCTTCCTAAAGTTTCTGATGAAATACACAGAACTGCACATTTTTATTATCCTTTCTTTGTTCATAGGACAGGTTGAAGCACAATTCTTTCTTTTAAACGGCCTGTGGTACCAGTTCCTAATATTAAAATGAGGTACTTTAGGTGGAGGTGACTCATATGCATATCAAGTAGCAAGTGCTAACTGGGACAGGCCCGCAGTGAGCACTGCTCCTTCACTGGGAGGGCTGGGAAGGGGAGGCTCAGAGGAAGAGCTTAGGGGTGATTTCTGACACAAAAGAATGTGTAACCAAAGTTCATCTTTTATTTCAAAATATAAATTCAATATGAAGACGCAGTAGCATCTGCTGTACTGTCTGGTTATATGTGTTGAGGAGCCTTTGATGAAAACAACATGCGCTCTTTGTTGAAACTATAAACAAAAATCTGCCACCTTCTTTTGGACAGCAACATTACACTGATTATGAATTAATTAAAAAAAAATTATTCCAATATGCTATGGGAAAATGCATTCCTTTTGTGGCCACAGGGTAGTTTGTGTTTTTTAAATTATTAGGTATGTATCTTGTTTAGTTAAAATTTTTTAGTATTGTTCAAAGACACAGTTATTCAAGGCTGAAAATAAAATGCTTCCTTTCATTTCTATTAAATTTGGACTTTGGAATTGCATTAGAGAGTCGTGTTTGAAAAATAGAACCCATTTTGATGTAAGAATGCAGGTGTAGATAAAACCTCTGGATAGTAATCATGCACTTTTGCTTCCTTTTTCTTAATAAGCCTAAGATAAGAATGAAGCCAGTTTTGAAAATATAAGTGTGACATACTGCTTTGAGATTCAAAGCAACCATGTCTAATGATAGAAAGTAATGATTTTATTTTTAAACTGTAACTTGACATATTTGTCTTTATATACTATTCATTTTAACACCGTTTCCAGAATGCATTAAATATTTAATATGAAAATGCCCACATATTTATATGTAAAGATTTAGATCTAGTAATCCAAATCCACATAAAGCTGTTATCTAGAGCTGCAGCTTTCTAATTTATGTACATACATGCACACCTATACGTACAAACAGGCAAATGCTTTTTTATATGGAGAGATAACTCTCAGATATACAAACCAGCAAAATATTCCATATTATTGTAACAAAAAAGGAATTTAAGAGTCAACTGCTGTAAGGAATATATGCTCTCTAATAAAATACCCATATTTTTGTTAGAACTGAACTGAGTCTGCTGAAATGAAATAGTTGGGCTGAGAGAAATTAATCTAAGCAGTGAGATAAAATTTGCAGGTATTTACTTATTTCTTTACTTCTCCAGCTTTTTTTAATGTACAGTATCACAAAAGATGAAGGTTAATAAAACAGGAAAAACTCACAAAGATTGCCTGTAGAGAAAACTCTCAGGAGGATAGCTGTCTCAATCCTGCTTATTTAAAGAAGTTTTTGTTGATCGTTTTAGAAGCATTTTGCCAAGGAGATTTAATACTGCTGTAGACCTTCCTACAGGAACCACACCTGTGGAGATATAGATTTATATTCAGCCTGTCGAGGGCCTTCAATATGTGTCAAATGAATCCTTGCCTGCAGGGCCCAACCGCCACGGCACATTTTTGCTGCACTTTGTACCCCCAGTTCTTCTGCCCCAGCTTCACATGGGAACAACTTGTGGGGAGAAAAGCCAAGGACCACACGTGTCTGGAGCCCATGGCTTTTTGCTAGTTCAGGCTAGGAAACAGTTTGTGAAACTGTGAGTAAAGACACAACTGTGCTCTATTAAAGTGCCTCATGTTCAGTAGTGGTGTATTTAAACTGCAGATCCTCAGAGTACTTCCTAATTTGTGAGTACAAATATGTGAATGGAGCAAGATCCAGGAAGAAACAGGTTATCTTGCTGTCTTTCCCCAGTTCCTGGTTTCCATGGCAAGAAACACAGACACAAAGACCAGAAAGAAGTCATGTCATATTGCTGATTATGGTCCTTAATACCAAGCAGGACCATCAATGGATCGTACTGGGGAGCTGTGGAGAGGAATACATCTACCTTAGGAATATGTATTCAAAACTAGAGTTGGAATCTATGGAATCTATGAGCATCATTCTTGCTGGTGGGATGTGATGAGAAGCAAAAAAAGGCCTTGATGCTGTGTAAGCACAGCTCAGCAATAACTAAATCATTCCTGAGTTTCCAACACTGTTTTCAACAAAAGTGCAAAACATAGCTTCATATTGGCTGCTATAAAGAAAATAAACTCTACCTCAGCCAAAACCAGCACAGACAAGTCAAGTATATTCTGCTGTCTAAGGTAGCACTGGTTAATATTATAGTTATCCTTAATGACTTCTCATAGTGGCTTTTCAACCTTGAATTCGACAGCAAGAGTACTGAACAGGTTTTGGTAAAAGATCCTTCTCTCTCTGTACTTCAGTTTCTTAACAGATAAAATGAAGTAACCTTTATTCTCAAGCCACCCTTTAAAATGTGTGGGTTCAAGGAACAGGCAAGCTATTAGTACTGGAAAGTTGGCTGAAGGTTTCCCATTCATCGTCACTCATCTCCTCATCTCTCTTTCATCAAGTAGCACTCATCATTCTCACTTAACAGGAGTCAGCCTCTTTTATTGTTTACATTTCCACCTACATGAATTTAAAAAGTAGTAAGTACTGAGATGATACACAGTATATTAAATTAGGTGATGCATGTTGCATACCTAATGGGGGCTCACTTGCAGCACTTAGCAGAAGAGCAAAGGTGATGAGACAGGTAGGACTGGCATCATTTTAACTTGAGGAGGGTGCTCCAGTACTGCAGCACCAGGTATCGGGTAAGCAGGCTGGTTGTGGCTGGGTTAAAGGAATGCAGGAGCACTCACTGGAAGTTAATATACATGCCAAGTACAATAATTATCTTTGTTCCATTGTGGATAGAAATTAATACTGTAGGAAGTCCAGCACTATGCAAACATTTGGCACTTTGACACTACATAAATGTATAAGATCAGAATCAGTCGTTAGTGAAATGGTAAGAAATGCCATTGAAAACATGACATTGGCCAGAGGTGAAGGTGGCATTTATCCTGGTGTTTAAAATATGTATGTATGTTTTTATATGTTATTGTTATTCTCTTTTATATGTGTCTGCTTCAGCAAGGAAGACAGGTAGTTCCTAAATGGCACAAGCTAGTCTAAATCAAGGAATCATGCAGTGGTCCTCAGGGATTCCCTAGAGTTCAGTCTGCTAGTTTAACTAGCAGACTAGTTAAAAATGAGCATATGCGTGTGTGTGTGTATAGAAATTCTACTTCTAAGATCATAAGGTGATTGTGGATTGTCTTTTATCATGTTTCCCATCAAGCTACGAGGTCAATTCTTTCCAATGAAAGTGACAAAAGATATTTTGCACTACTTCCTCCATCCAAGAACAGACTCTTGTCCTTACATGGCTGATGCTCATCAGTACCCATGTTTGTATTTAAGTTACAAGGAATTCAATGTTAACCTCTCTTGTTTAAGAGACAAAGAACAACCCAACATCTTAATTCTTCATCTGACTTATTCCTCAATGTGTTGAAAGGTCCAGTCCCATGCAGTTGCTTTAACAACTCTATTAACAGTCAAAATATCAGAAATAAAAATAGAAGTCTGTTACATTTCTTATGAGAGGGAAAGTAGCAAAGGTGTGTGTCACACAGCATGACAACAAGGCTGAGTTCAGAGCTGGGTTATTTTATTCATTTTATATTCATCTCATGCAAAGGGTATTTAAATATAATGCATTAGATAATAGCTTTTTTCCTGAAGTCAGAGAAAGGATCACAGCAAAAGAAATTCAGACTTTTTCTGGTATAATTAGCACAAAGGAATTAGTACTGATCTCCAGAAAGGTGCCTAAGCCCATCATTTAGTGCACATCCACAAAACTGCTGCTCAAAACCCATATTTGTTTGTTTTTTTTACAGACCCTGCTTGCCCTATGGAGTAAGAGGAATTACCCATCTGAGTAGAGGTAGGTGCCCAAGCTGCCCTCCATCAGAGTCTTCTAGTTCTTGCCACCCCAAATGAGCTCTTACTGCATTGCCTTTGCCAAGGGGTTTAACTTTCCCTCAGCTCTAGCTGGGAATAGAAGAAGCTCATACTTTGGGGCTGAAGACTTCAGGGAATCACTGAATGTTTTGATAATCTGAACTTCTGTTTTTTTGTTTTTTCTTTTTTGTTTTTTTGCTTTTTTTTTTTTTTTTTCCCTGAGGATTTGTCATTGTCAAAAGGCTGTGAGGCTTTAAATCACCCAGACCATTAAGAATGCTACCTACACTACCTACCCTTACATGTGGCTTTGGTTGGCAAGCACATCTGAGGTAAGTGACTGTGCATTTGAATAGCCATTGAATTCAGCAGGACATTCATCAAGTTAATGTGTATCTTCTTGCTGACCCAGATCTAAGCAAAGATATCCTACCAGGATTTTCTGTTCTTAAAATGATGACTGTACTACAGAATAGCATTGAGACATTTCCATTTTGCTTTTGTAGAAGTACATTGTAGCTTCCTCTGTTGTTGTCCGCAGCTGGCATGTTTTTTACTATCTTATTTTTCCCTTGATGTTTATAATTCATTGATGTTACCTAAATTTGTAAGGTAATAAGGTTTAAAAAATAGCTAGAATTAAATTGCGATGTTGTTCTGGGATGTCACTACAGCAGTTGACTCAGCAAAAGGCTGCTTCCACAAATTCTAGAATTTGTGTTAGGTGAGCATTTATGGCTATATATAGGTGTTTTCCTGGAACCATACGAAATATGAAAGCACACAAAGAAATGCATAGAAATTAGAAAAATAGCTGATATAAGGACCAATTTGTAGATCCTCATCTTGTCATACTGTACCATCTTACTGAGTTTGTTATGATTTTGTAGCAGGAATGAGTGGAAAGAGCTATTTCTCATATTATAGGGAATTTTTTTTTAAACATGGAATGCAAGTTGCAGAGCAGTTTGCAATAATGGAATCCAGCAATATTCTTGGTTTGTGCTAGTAATTAGAAAGGCATATGGTATCTACCTCTGTTTAAAACTATTTTTCCCAAAGAATGACTGAATTTGTTTCTCTGTCTTACACTGCAGCATTATTTTGTTTTACACTTTAGGGATGGGCACATAGAGTGATACAGTCCAGAGGTAGAACTGGCCTGTTGTGACACTGCAGATATAAAACTCAGCTTGCAGAATAGAATGTTTCTAATGTTTATATGTCTAAATGGGTTAATTGAAAACATAAATAAAAGAAAGTTGAATCTCGCCTACAGTTTCTTCAGGATGGATAGGGTGGAGTGCAGATACTTAATTTTATGAAGTGAAATAGGGAGCCAGGGGTTTGTGCATGTTTATATCAAGTGACTGCTTAATTTCTAGATGAAGTTTTCATAAGTTGTGATGAAAGAAAAAAATATGATAATTACCACTTGAGAAAATTGTTTTTGTTTGTCTTTCATTACAAAATATCTGTTAGAAGTGCTATGATTGAAAACATAGAAATTATTTTAGGATAGGCATCAATTTCCACGTCTTAGGGGATCTTTGATTCAGAAAGTTTAGGTTCATAAAATATTCTGAGTTGGAAGGGACCTGTGGGAATCTTGGTACACATTTATCTCCTGTCTGTTGAGAGGGAAATGTCTATGTGTGTCTTGTGAAGAATGTTTTGGGAACACTCAAAGAGAGTTTTTGAACAAGGTGAGATTTTTGGCCAATCTTGTCCAAAATGCAGGAGAATCCCTATCCTTAAAGCTCAGATTCTAAAGTTAAAGTTTTATTGCTAGCAAGCCTGAGTTTCTTGCACTGATTGGCTGTTACCGCAGAAGGTGCCCATCAAGAGAGATGATGGTCACAGAAAGAAGGTTTTGAGTAGAAGGGCAGGAAACCCAGTTGTAACTCTACATGGTGAAGAACATGATTAGTTAATTGGGTTACAATTCTTGTAGATGGAGAACTCCTTTGATCTAGATGGTTTGATCCATAGGCATATTCAGGTGCAATAATCAAAAGAATTTAAAACACCTAAGCAAAATGTGGTTGAACAAGCAACTGTTGTGTTTCTATTTCTGTCTTAGTCCAACAAACATCCTGCATTAAAATTTAGAAGACTCCAGGCTGCCAACTTATTTAAAGGTAGACAGATACATTTCGTCCAGGGAAAGGTTATAAAGGAAGTGAATTATTAAAAGTAAATATTCCACTTTTTTTTGCCATTGCTTCTTATTCATGCCAAAGTTATGGTTTAATGCTTTGTTCAGTTGAAGTATGAATGATGCTCTGAGAAGAGATGTCCTGACAGTCCTGACAGCTTAGTCCTGGATTCCATCTCCGTGCCTGTTGAAGCACATGACTCAGGGACCAAATCTTCTGGGAATGTGTAAGTGTAGGCTTTGGCATAAAAGACAATATTCAGACATAAAATACTCACCTTCTATATTCTTTCTATGGCATTCATCTTGGAGTTTAGTAAATGACTGTAGAGAAGCAGGCACTTGTAACAGATGCAGGGCAGTATCTTGGCCATGAGCACAGAGTTCCTGCCTCAGCAACAGAAAAGCCAACCTTAAAAAGCACCATGCTGAACCCTGCCAAAGGCACTGAGGGCCAAAGCAGCTGACAGAGAAATCTGATGAATAAGACATAGTGAAACTAAGTCTATTAGCAGACCGTGAGGTACCTAAACACCCTGACAGTGAAGGCTGCCCAAGTACTTCAGCTAAACAGATAGACACAATCTAATAGTTGGAGGAGTCTGGAGAAAATTATTTCACAGGCCGCCTGTGAAATTCAAGAACATAGGGTTGTGTTGCAAATCAGGTCTGGCTTAATTTAATGAACTGGTATTAACAAGCATCACATTCTGCATCTTTCACTGTCTCTCAGCTGAGTAGTATTCATTAAAAAGAATATATGCAAATTTTAGCAACATAAACAGAATTTCAAATAAGGGATAACACAAAAAACACTCAAGAAAGCTTTCTGTTTTCCCTTCAGGATGAGTTGTCTGTTTACTATATCCTATCCTCTAGTTTGTCCTTTAAAATGCTGGCACTGCATCAATTATAAAGAAAAGGCCACAACCTCACCACTCCAGCAAGGTTAATGGGAAGAACTTTGCCAGCGTTATCCCATAAAACAGACCTTAGTGAGTGGATCAAATCATGTCTCCACTGGGGTCAGGAGGAGCTTTGCCTCAAGGGCAAGGCTGCCCTCTCTGAAGCCAAATCTCTTCTAATACATCAAGAACTCTTCATGGTAAAATAGAAGAGCAGATGCCATCTCCTTTCTGTGCTTCTCCAGGCAAAGTGTAAACCTCAGTGCACTCAGCAGTAAATTCCTTTAAACATTTACGTGATCTAAAATTGCTGCATCCACTGACATTTACTCAACGGGCAGCACTTCATCCAACCACAGTTGCACATATTGGATGGGCAGCACAGGTGGAGTGCCGCTGCTATTTGCCTGAGTTTAGTCTTTTTTTGTATATGATGCTCTGCTTCCTCTTTCTTTCCTTTTAGTTTTGTTAGCTGAGTCTCATCCATTGTCTCTTCCACAGCCTGTGAGGGTTGTTGCGGTAATAGATCCCCTTTCTGATGAATGAATGGAACGAATGAGAGAATGAGAGTTCCACTGTATTTGCTTTTTTTTTCTTTTTTTTTTTTTTTGTATTGATGAATTAAGAGTTTATGCACCCATCCCAGCAGTTAGTAATCACAAACTGTTGTTGTCTTCAGATAGCAAGGATAATAACCGAGAGAAACAAACCCACAATATCCCAGGTCCTGAGAAAACAAGATTTGTGGAGGATTTAATAGGAAAAACAATGCCTGTGGGAGATGACACACTTGCAGCTGTGGAGGCAGTAGTCCTCTGATGGCATGGCAGAAAACAGGAGCAACAACCTCAAAGCACAAGGACTGCTGGCAAGCTGCCATAAATGAACTTGTAGTCATGGACCTTGAGGACAAAAGGACTTCCAGTTCTCGTATGTTTTAGGCCCCAGTCCAAATGAGCTCTGACCTCTTCCTGCATTGAGGGAAGTCAGCAGCATTATTCTGAGACCATAACCAGAATGCATGCTTAGAAGTGCAAAATGGAGTGTACCTTACCAACTGGAGGAAAGAGAGGATGAGGAAGGAAAAAGAAGCGGGACGTACAAATTTTATAGACAGCTGAAACAAAGCTTTGGCCTTGATTTTTCCTCAATTAAAAATATTGGCTGTTTTAAATCTTTTCTTTTGGATTTATTTGGCAAATATTAATTCATCAGTGCATTTCATTAAATGGTAGATTGTGCATAATTTTATTTTGCCGAATGAGAATTGGAGCAAAGTAGAAACTTAAGCTTAAAAATCATTCTTGTTGTTTAGGTGTATAATTCTTTCTCCTGCTTTGCATGCCTGGAACTAATGTGGCATTAAGTATATTCTAATTTTAAAGAATTTAATACATGCATAATCTGCTTTACAAGCAGAGATTAGATTTTTTCATATTAAAATAAATTGGGACAACTGAGAAGCATAACTTAGGGCATATTCATTTGAACAAAATAGGCAAAACCTTTCATTTTTTAAATGTTGTTTTTAAAGCGTTGATATACTCTGGTTTAAAGAATATTGTGTGAGGCTTTCATAGTAAAGAATTCCAATGTTCAGTGATTTGAAAAGACAAACTACAGCAGTACAACTGCATCTCTGGGTAAGCTTGCATTTCTGTATGTATTGATGGTTTCAGTGTTTTAAAACACAGAAATGAATGTTTATATACAGTTCAGAACACCTGACATTGCAGAATTATTTGTTGAAGGCAAGAACAAATTCATATTTGTGAGATTTTCAGAAATATTTTACAATTTAAAATGCCTTCATTTTGGATTTGGGGTTGTAGCTGGATGTTACTCTCAGCAAGGGGGCAGAGTCCTTACCTCTGAAATTAAGTTCCCTTAGAAAATTATATCAAGTTCAGCATCCAAAAAGTGGGGCATGGAGGGAGTGGTGGTACATCTCAAGGCAATTTTAGAAGTGCTTCACAGTCTCCACTGTCCCCATCAGATCCTTTTGTTTTCTCTCTCTCAGTAACAGAAGTCGGTATTAAAGTTTATGAGGAGAAAATAATTTTTCAGACATCAGAACTGATCTGCTCTTTTTTTGCAGAACATGGGTAAATCCTGCCAGGTTCTGAATAGGTATGACATTTCAAGATTTAAATAGTAGAGCTGTAGCAGGCAGCTGGAATACATGGGGACTTCCTTCAAAAGCTCATAAAATTGTCGTCAAAATAAAAAACACATTCCTTTCTAAGAATAATTTTAAATTATTTGGTCTTCGGTGTTTGAGAGAATCTCAAGTTGGTACTAAAGGACTTTCAGTCAGCTTAGGAGCCTTTTACAGCGTGTACCATTTTATTTGCACCATATCTCTTTTATCAAATTAACACTAAAAAAGCTGTCACAACAATTTCACATACTTTTCACCTAAGTGACTTCTCTGGAGTAGATCTTGGCCAAGAAATAATATTACGGGCCTAATCCTGTTTCTACTGATGTCCTTTACAGACTTGCAAGTAAATACACTTGTTTCAGTGACTCTCAGAAGTCATAAACAAGAACTGACCTGACTCTCCCTCACACACACACACTTGTGCCTAAAGGCACATCTACATACACATTGTAAGTGTTTATGCCTCAGCAAAGTCACACCCAGGACACTATCTGGCCTCCTGATTTTCTTCCCTATAAAAAGGCTATGAAATGCATGCAAGATTTGTTATGAAAACAGCCTCAAGTGTGCTTCCTTCCCTGCTGTTTGATTGTTTTTGTGGCATACACTTGTAATATCACCTTGTTTGGGCCTAATATGGGAGAATTTTGGATGCAAAGCAGATTTCCTACTATATCTTCTTCCTATGAAGCTAGATCCCACTCCTCATTTTTTCCCCTACCATTTCACAAAGGAAAGGCTTTTCCTTTTTGCCACTCTATTAAAAAAACTCATTACCAGGCAGACAGGGTGTGAGAGCTGGCTCTTTCCAGTTTGGGCACAGTAGGCTCTGCACGTAACGGCAAGAGGAGGTATAAGGCTGAAAGAGGTGGAGACAGCCCCTGAGCCATACGCTGAGTATTGCAGGGTCCCTAGCAGCCTCCTCCTGCCTTGGGCACCCCCAGCCTGGTGCCTACAAGGTGATAGAGAGCACCCACCAGATTCTGTCACTGACTGCTGAAGGCAGCAGGGGCTTCATGGAAGGAGCATCTCTAGCAGGGCTCCACAAGGCTGCTTCAGGTATTTGTCAGTCCCACATGCTGTAGTGTGGGGTATGACGCCAGATCATTGCAGGTCAACAAATGATAAAATATCGTCAAAATGACAGGGCAGGGTTTCTTTGATACTGACAAACAGGGGGTTAGCAGTGTTGAGCAGTCTCCAGGTCATTCCTCTCCAGGACTTTTGCTGCTCTCCAGGAGGCAAGGGAAGCAAGAGCCAGAAGTAGGCAGAGGTGGCCCTTTAGTACCAGAGTCAAGCTGAGTACTTGCTACACAACTCTTTTATATTTGATGAGTGCTTAAATCTTACAGTGCATTTATTTTGCCAAATAGTCAGGTGCTCATGATCTTCCCTGTAACTGAACCTGTATTTCAGTAGGGAAGTATAATTTTCCAAAGATAAATAGTTGTCTTCTGTGCAGCAGCTGGTATCAAAATGTCTGGGTTTCCATCTGATTTTCATGTAAGAAGTGTCGCATACCATGTATCAAAAATCACGGTTTGAATGCATTTTAGAAAAATATCATGGGTGAAGTGGGAATATGCTTTTGTTTTTAGTCTTTCACGTACAGAACATACATTTCAAAAAGTGGTCACCACCACAGATTGTCCTCCAGATCTCATCATCCAGCACATAAAGTAACTGCCTGCAGAAATAGGGTGCTTGGTTTTCCCATGGTAGATTTGCACTTGTCCAGAGAGCATCCAAATTGTGCACACTCCTGGCAGTGGAGTTTTTGGAACAGGGTAACATTCTGGCTACATCCACTGGCTTGGGGGGTTAATGTTTGTAGACATGTTTTTAAAGGGATGTTTCTCTGGACAGAGGTGGGCACAAACTGGGCACAAAGGAAAATGGGTGCTTCAATGGGTGCTAAAATGGATGCTCTGCTGATCATAACCTTTCTAAAATGGGTACTTTTTCCTAATTATACTTCTTATTATACTTAAACAGAGAAACGCTTTCTCTCTCTTAAACAAAAAAGGGCAATTTGATAGAGAAGTGCAGAGGTGGTATATCCTTTTGAATAGTCTGTTCTGAATAAATCAGGTGAGAAATTTGGGAGAGTCGTTTAGTGGATTAGTTGCCATACAGAAAGCTAATCGTGCTGGTATCTCAGACACATTCTTCACTCCTCCATGAAGCACTTATCTTTAAAACAAGTTAGTCAAAGTTTATACATAATATAGTATCCATATTCCCTTTCAATTATGTGAGTCATCTCCACAGGTTAAACAGAAGATGCAGATATTCCAGTCTGTTTTGTAATTCAAATCATTTGTATGCATTGGGTAATGTGATTTATAACCATATTTGCACTTTGAAATAAAAAAGGGATTCAGAAAGGAGACACTAACACCTCTTTAAATATATTGCTTTATTGTTCATCCTGAAACCACTTGACCTGTGCAATACCAGGTTCTTTACCTATACAAATAAATTTAAGGCTTAATCCTTAATAACATATACTGCAAATGTTCAAGAGCTGCTTAAGTTACCAAATTAGTATTAGGGGAGAAAGAAGAACAACCTACTTCAGCAACAACAACAAAAATAAATGACCTGCTTTAATTTAAAGTATTCTTAGGAGAGGAGGCATTTTTATTAAGAGGAAAAAAAACAGGAAAAAAAAGAAGGTATTCAAAATAAACCAATACATTACTTTGAATTATATTTATAAAATATTTAGGTGTCTGCTAGAATGGAAAAAATTTAACATTTTTATTAGACATACTTATAAATCATTGTCAAAATGTTTATAGGAGCTTGTGGTAAACATAATTTATATTTACACCGAACAAACAGTTGTTGCCATATTAATTTTTTTATTATTAGTAAAATGACTATTACCTCCAAAATCTTACTTAAATCAGAAATGCATACATTTTCTAGACATATCTATGCAATTATTATTCCAAATCCAGACAATGTTCTTGTATTTCTTTATTGACTTTTTTAATGGACTTTTTTCCATCTAGAATTACTGGGTTTTGGGATGCAGATTGGAATAAAGCAGGAACATAAGACTGCTACATCCTGCATTCTTTTGATTAAAAGATCAGATTATTATTATAGCCAATGAGAACTTACAGTAACTTTATAAAATAAAATTTAGCTATCACATAAAAAAAAGGTGCTGCGCAAGAACTAAACTTATTGGAATTTGAGTTCATATGGTTACTTTTGAAAAAAACTTTAAAACACTGTAACCATTCACATGCATCCATGCATGTGTGCTTTCTGAACATGTAAAGATTTTTTCATAATGACATGTCATCATTTCCTTTTAAATACTAAATTGTAATCCCATCACTAGAACTACTTCAAAACTTGACTTTAAATTTAAATAAAAATGTTCCTAAAAAAAAGCTGTATGTCCACATCTAGTAAAGATAATGGATATTTCTAAAATGAGTCCCTTAAATAATACATTTCTATAGTGTTCATATAGCACTATGTATGCAAATAGATATAATATAAAATATACACATAATTAGTACTAGAGGCAAAATATGGTTTTGATACGCTTTGTGCATGAGAAGTACTTGAACATAGGACATTACATTGTCTTAGCTGTTTATGGAAGTTTTTCATATTAATACAATGGTTTGATTGCAAATCTGAGAGAGGCTTAACCTCTACAATGAATTGTGCTGAAAATAAATAAAACAGAAAACACATAAAAGCTGTTTATCAGAAAAAGTACTTTCATTGGCAAAAGTCCTTCAAATCTTTCCCCTCCATAATCTTTGTTTTACATCCCTCTTAGTGAAACATCCTATATAATGGAAAATATTGTTTGTGACCCACAGATATCCCATTCTGCAGGTAAAAATTCAAATACCTTATGTGATATTAGAGCTTCCAAATAAGTATTTATGAAATATCACTGATATCAGATCAAGTGTTTGTTTTTGAGTAATTCTGACCTATTTTGAATACCTGTAGACTGTTTATTTCTAAAAAAGCTATACAATGTCTGTTTTATATTGACATCTTAATCATTAACAACTTGCATATTTGCTGCACACGTTTTACACCTGCTTTACCAAATAATTTAAGTTCTAACTGTAATGAGAAAACAGTATTTTGAATATAAGGGTACACCTAGGCAAGGAATCTGACCTTAGTTACAGCATTTATAAAGCTATGGATAATTATTTTGAAAACAGTGATTAATAAGAGTCCATTTTCATGTCATCATTGGTAATAGATGCTATCTCACTCAGGCACCCCGCCATTCTGTTTAATACAAGTGTATCCTAGTGTAAAAGGGAGCTTGTCATACTTATCTCTAATGGTGAATGATTTCTCTCCCTCTTTCTGAAGACACTTTGCACCCAATATTCTCAAATCCTATCATGGTACAGCCTGACAAATAAGCTAACAACAATGCAGGTGGCAGGCTACATTTATGTGTAGGTGTATGTTCTCTAGAAGATATGCAGAAGATAACTGAATCTTTTTTTGCTTGTGAATTGGACAAAATACACATAGGAATAAATGCGCTTATGGAAAGACGTGTAAAATTTTTACATTTCAACAAAATATCACACTCTGACAGAACAATATGCTTCAAATAATCATTGCATTTTCAGAAAGTGGCAGAAAAATTTAGCACTGTTTTTCATAATTACTGCTGAAATTCTTCAAAATGCAAAAGCAGAAAGGATTTGTCATTATACCAGTGTTGCAATTACTGCCTGTAACTTCAGCTTGATTTCACATATTTCTCTCCTTTCTATGTTTAATTCTATTTTCAAGCAACTGTACTGTATGAAACCAACAACAATTTGTCCTGATTCATGGTTTAGGGGGAACAGCTGTTTAATCCCATGTCAACAGTCTTGACCCTATGCAGAAAACACAAACATAGAAGATCTGCTTAACAATATATCAAAGGTACAGTTCCCTGTATTCTCTCCTTTATAAAATTTTAAATCACATGCAAATGTGCAAATGCATAGTAAGTTAGGACAGTACAGCTTAGTCATTATCACTTTTATCCTTTTATCTTACACAGTGAATTTTTTTTTTTCTTTTAAACATTTCAGTGTTAAGCAACCAGCGTGTCACCATCATGTTTTTCTGTATGTTATCTGGACACAAAAAAGACTGCATGCTTTTTTTCATTGGTTTAGGCTCATCTGCCCCTGAACTGAGAGACCTGTACAGCACAGCAATCCCATAAAGCAAAAACACCTTGGTTCTTTCCATAAAATGCTTAACTGTCACGGCTCGGTGCTGTAAGTGCTGACTCATGTGAGTAGGCTTTACTCTTCCGAGAAGACTTATTAGCTTCAGTCAGACCATTTATCCTAACGAGAGCTTGCAGATTTGGGTCCTTCCAGAAAGGTGCTCAAAAATATTTTTTCAGGGTGTAAGATTTATACAGGATATCCTTTTCAATCCTTAACATTCAAAAGGTTTCCAATCATCCCACAAACGTGCATACTGAAAAAACCCTATTCCTCCACTTATGCTTCTGTTAAAGTATGAACATACAATACCTGGTTTCTATTAGTCTATCTAAAATTGCTGGGTAAACTGGGTGAAATAAAATATATATAACAGTCTTTTAAAATGTGATCAAGGCAAGAGAGAACAGAGCATTTCCATTTTTAGTAGTGAACAACAGTGACTCTCCCAAGCCAGTTTGGAAATAGTAATGAAATTTTAAGGTCTTCTTTTCTATATGGTAGCTCTAGAAAAGAATGTGTTCTTTATTATGGTAAGGTATACACTGCTAGGTAAAGGGAAAAAAAAAATGGAAGAAGAAGAAAAAAAAAAGGCAAAAAAATGTACATAACATAACTAAATAAAACCAAAATCTGTGGAAATCTTCTCATGTAAACTGCATAATAGCACTTCAAATGGCCCCTTTCTGTCATCCACTGTAACCATCACATTCCCATTTCTGCTGCAGTCAGGTGAACTGTCAAAGAGCTATTACGGTTGGCTGCATAGAATTCCAAGGAAAGACAAATCTGTGCAATTTTCTCCTTGGACAATAAATGGGGCTTTTTGGTGTACCTAGGTTTTCCTAAACAATTTTGGTAAAGGAAAAAAGAGTTTTTTCTTTTTTTTTCCATATTTTTGCATGTATGCGGTAATGCAAGGGGCTTTATTTGGGCTGAAACCTTTACTATGAATGTGTAGCCCTTTGATGGATGCACATTAGCATTCCAGTATGTGGGTAAGATTTATATATATTTTTTTCTTTTTCTGATGCATAATATAGCTTCAAGTAGATACTTACAATTGTACTATGGCATGTTATATTTTAGTGTGTAATTTTGCACTGTTAAAAGAATTGATGCACACCAAGTGAAATAACAAAATGTGTACACAAATTCAAAAAATCCTCCAATCTACTATTTAAAAGTAGTAGCAATGCTAAAATAATAAATACGTTTGGTCTTTTACATCTGTTTAAAATACTGCATGCTCAGAAGTGAATACATTAATTTGATATGTAATACCACATCTTCTGATAAGGCTTATCTCATAAATAAAAAAGATGGACAAATGACATGTTTCTAAACATTTTTTTTTTTCAGAGGCAAGTATTTTGTCCGTTCTGGTGAGGTATGTTGTATAAGCAAAATGAGAGTTTGATTATGTCTTTCATGTAGTTAATAAACATGCGGTTGTCAGAAACCACAACGAGATTTCTTGCTGGTTGTTTTCATCTTCTATAAAAAATTAAGGTGTTTCAGGACTGACCTTTGCTCGGTTGAGTCATCTCCCTTTTTTTTCAGTTCAATTTGCCTTACTGATCAGAAGCATAAGCCAGAATTCTAATATACTCAGAAATGAGGGCAAAAGACAAATGATTCCTTTAATTTTTTTAAGTTGGAGTTTTAAAATTTCTTTTGTACATGATTTTGTTAAAATTTGAACCTGTTCAAATTAAAAAAAAAAAAAAAGCAGTCATGGATTTTAATTATAATTCTTGCTTCATCATTGAATTTCCTCAGCAATTGCCTGCTTTTCATCTCTCTAAGTAGTAATTGTTAAATACGACACTCTTTATATTTAATTCAGTGCTATATTAAGAGTAGAAATTCAATTGCACTCACTGGATTTACTTTTTTTAAAAATTAGATTTTAATTTGTTACCTCTTCAGGAAATGCTTTGTTTACTGTATTCCACATGTGTATAACTGCACCTCCCTGGATAGTGTTAAGGGTATAGTCCCACAAACAAGTTTATCATACACAGGGAATGTTCCCTGCCCCAAACTGTTTACATTTATGATAAAAACTTCTATTTTAAACCACTGTCATAGCATTCCTGAAAAATAAACCAACATGATGCAGATTAGTCAAAGAGAACCCAGCCCTTAGTCAGAGAGCTTTTTTCTGCTGCTTTCGATAGACAGTGTTACACGGGAAGGGTTTATTCTGTGTGGTAATCTGAGGATTCTCCCTGCTTTTATTTCCCCCATGGAGGATGTAGCATCTATAAAGATACGTGAAATTTTTTTTTTCTTTTTTTTTTACTTTTTTTCTTACAGATAGTTCAGTTTGGAGAATGCTGTTTGCCAGCTTGTTTGTTTCTGTGTTTTGTTTATAAGCAGAATACCATTCATTTCTGCGTATCTGCTAGGCTGGACAAATCAAGGTGACAATCCATGGTTAACTCTGTCAGGCCCTTTGTCCTGCTCTTCTGAGGATTGAAATACAATGGAAACAAAGTGGAATTTATAACCGTCCAGCTGCCTTGTTGTGACAGTGTGGCCCCATATTACAGTGCCTCAGCCCCTGTTTGCCTCTCGATAGCCAGCCCATGAGATGACAATGCAAATCATGTGAAAGCTCTCCTGCAAAATAAAAAAATCATTTCCAGAGGTGGGGGGGGAAATAGATCAGGTTTGCCTGAAAAATAGAAACTCATTAAAGGCTCTGGTTTTGGTACGACTGCTAAATTTAGATGCAGGGCCTGTTTTTATAACCATGGCATATTTGTAAGGGGTGCAGGTAGGCTCATGTGTTTACATCTATCATTTGGTGTCTGCTTACAGGACTCTTCATTGATGTTACTTTAAAGGCAGTTTATATTTCATTTAAGCATGCAATTAATCATCTTTACAGTGCTGATGTGACTGGCATCAGCAGTGTTATTTAATTAAATCTGAAATTATTTTACAGTAAATACAGGCTTCCAACTAACCAGTCCAAATTAAATGCTGAGGTCTATTTCTTACCCATGGTGTTTCCAATTTAAATGTTCATCCAAAAGGTTACACTTCATGGGTTGAAATCATTTTTATGTTCTAACTGTTGCTAAACCCAAAGATCAACTGTACGTGAGTCCTGTGCATTTATTAGCCGTAAGAATGTGTACACATTATCTATATTTCTCATATTCCATTTCATATTAGTGATTTTATGACTGATGCTCCTTAAGCACCATTTTTTTCCTGATACTTTGTCTCTCCTGTCACATCAGCCCAGGGCTCCTTCCACAAAAAAAAAAAAAAAAAAAAAGAAAAAAAAAAAAAGAAAGAAAAAAAAAGAAATCTTTCCTCCATTTTGTTTCAGTGTGGTAATCAAGCAATTAGCCCACAAAATGGAGGTACTCCGCTCCTCATCCTGCATCTTACTTCTGGTGGGCTTTACCTGCATGCAAGCAGCAGGCACAGCACTTTGCTGCTGAGCCTGTGAAATTAGCCCCTGAAGAGCATTCACACGATGGCCCATAAGTGGCCACTGCTTAGGGGGACTCTGGGAGGAGGGAGACCTTCCCAGTGGGATCACTGTAGAATTACGTACAGCACGTGCTCTACCTGCAAATTCTGCACTGGCTACACGAGAAAATGTGTGGCCGTGCTCCTTCCCCTGCAGTAATCACTCCCCAATTCTTTAATGACCTGAAAACATGCAGTGAGCCAAACTTTAAATGGTGGGAACATCATTGCTTTTCATCAGATATTGTCTTTCAAAAAGGAAAGAAAAGAAAAAGAAGAAACCAAACCAAACCAAACCAACAGCACCATTTGTTTTATGTTACAGCTTTCCACAGACAATTCACAACATGTCTAGCAAGGAATCAGACCAGAAATACTGTCTTACTCCTATCATATATATAATACAGCTTTTGAATACTGGAAAATCTGTCATCCGTTAAGTGCAGCTCAGGTCTTCTGTGTGAAAAGCACAAGCCTTTTTTTTTTTTTTGTTTAATGCAGTGCTGCCGTGTCTGCACTTTTTTGAAATTGCATATTTATCAGGTTATGAATAATTTATGAGTGGGGAAGGGAGGGGGAGGGATGGAAGGGGAAGGAAGAGTGAGAAAACATATGCTTGGGCAGAGGAATACCTTAAATGAATCCACTATCAAGTCTTTTGAAGGATTACTTGTAATTACATATTTTTTTCTTTTTTTTTGGTTCTCTTATGCTTCTCTTGGTCATCTGCTATTCCTATTGTCTTGTCCATTGGGTTTATTTGGCTTTTAGGGAGCACGAAGGGATTGAGGATAGTGCTTGCTATGAGTTGGAAGATTTTGCCGCGGAAATGAATTGAGCATTTCTTTGACTTCTAAAGTACGGGGTGTTTAATAAATATTAATCCTTCAACTGTCAGACTGAATTATTGTCAAAAAAAGGCTGACAGATTGAGGATTAATGACATGCTTCATAAATTAGAAATGAACTATCAGCAGAATGTCCAAAGTAGGGATCAAGAACAGACCTGATTTGTACCTTCGACCAGTTGAACATGTCATCTATGTCAGACCTGAGTTCAGACCTATGCGCAAAACAAAAACAGTCCTCCCTCCCACAAACACACCTTCATGAACCAGGATCTGACATCTAGATCCTTTCTTCTTTAGGATCTGCAAGTACTGAAATAGCAAGATTGTCTCAGACGGCAGATAATTTGATTAGAGTCAGATCCGTATCCTTTTTTTTGCAGTTTCGTTAGAGGGAAATTGGGGGAGGTACAGTAATTTCTGTTCAAATCTCTCAATGTCGTATTTTCCCACTTTGAAAAATGCAACATCACAGAAAAATGAAGACCTAGCATTATAATGGGAAATTGTAAAAATGGTAGCTGCCTCTTCAAAAACACACAGAATTTCCAATATAAATTATGTATTAAAGGAAATATGTTTGTATAAAACAAGTAGCAGTAATTTAATATAAGGTGACAGGATTTTTAGGAGAGGCTAATGTGTGTCAAAAAATATCGTGTACAGTCTTTAATCAAACTCATGATCCTCAGTTGAATTATTGCTTGTAAAGCTGATTTTACTGTATTTTCTAATTCATTAAAGGCAAATCTCTTTCTCTCTCTTTCTTCCCCTCTTTTTTCATCTAGTGGTTATTAGAGGAAAATTAAGTTTAGTTTGTGTATAGACCAGATCTTTTTGGGGTGCCTGAATCAAACAAGCAGTTATTTGGGGTTCCATTCTTTCTCTCAGCACAGAGCTACAAAATATGAAACTGGGCTACCAGAGTGTATAAAAATGTTTAGCTTAATCACTCCCTAATGACAGCGACTTATGTCCTTAGTGCAGTCGATTTGTTTCCTGGGTTTTAAAAGTAGATTATTTCCATGGTGCAGGCTTAGTGTAAGCTGTTGAGAAACCACAAGCACTGCACTTCAGCCTGAGTTTGGGACGTTCGCCAAGGGTAATCTGATTAAAAGGGCATTTTTTACAACATTGTGGTGCTTTGAAAATTCTGTGCAGCCAGATAGAGTAGGGCCAAAAAAAAATTGCTTTTTCAAAGCTAACAGTTTTGCCTGAGCAGAATTAAAAGCGTGATAAGCAGCATCACTGGAATGATTCTCTTCGACAGTCTTGCAACAGGATAAACAAAGCATCCTTAGTAACACATCTGTTACAGACCCACAAGCAAATTCATGATCTATTTAATGCAAGGTTTTTGCTTGTTTGTTCTGCCTTTAATCACATTTGCTTG
This sequence comes from Agelaius tricolor, assembly GCF_023055355.1. Classification (NCBI taxonomy): domain Eukaryota; kingdom Metazoa; phylum Chordata; class Aves; order Passeriformes; family Icteridae; genus Agelaius; species Agelaius tricolor. The sequence continues at coordinate 60,079,967 of NW_027269262.1, read as the reverse complement.
CTGCACAGGTGTGAGGTTCTGAGGCCTTGCTTTATCTATAAGAACGAAAATGTTTCCCTTTTTCTACAGTAGCTTTTGTCTTCCATGACGTGACATTTATAAATGTTCTGCTGTGAAAGTGGTTATTTGTGACGTACTCTAAGAACCAATGTTGGGTACCATATTCCTGAGAAGTTTAGCAGCTGTATGTTGTTAAAAGATAATTATCCTATCTAGAATCTTGTATTTCTTATAAGAGATAGAATGTAATACTAATTAAATATGTCATGTTTGCACACATCAGAACATACTGAAAGAACTGTTCTTGTATAATTTGCCTTGTTGAACTACTTTCATATTCATCTGCAGCACCTAAATAAGGAAGAAAAGGTAACAGAATTCTCTCCCCTTCTTCAGAGCCCTGTATTTCTCTGAATGGCAAGTTCATGCTGGTCTCCACACGTGCTGATACACAGGACTGCTTACAGCAAGACATTTGTATATACAATATACTTCAAAGTCACTGGGCTCAGTGAGACTATACAACAGATCAGACTGGCACTAGGTTGTAGTATGACAGGCAAAATGAAATTTGTTTTCTACAAAACAGGCTATTTTGGTTCACTTAATAAATATTGAATGACAAGACATGGTTTCTTATCTTCTACCACATCACATGGTTCTCTGGAAAGGGAAAAATATATTATGAATTAAACTGAATTAAATTTTCCAACTGTCTTGTCTTAATTGTAGCTGCTGGCTTCTAAGTGAAGCAAAACTGCAATGCATTTCATACTGCATTTTTTCCCCAAAGAGGCCTCAGTGATAAAATTACCTTTATATTTGCTTCAAAATGGATATTTTTTTGTTCTGTTTATCTTTTTCCACATAGGTCAGAACATCTGTATCTTCCTCTGCACATGTGTCAAAGGATGTTTGCCCTGTCACCAGGAATGCCTTGATAATTTTTTATGTATCAGCATTTTAAAACTGGCAACCTTAGGATTACACAAAGCTTTTAGATATATCAGTCACAGTATATATGAGGTATAGGAAGCACTGCATTTACTCTTAGTTTTACCTGTGGAGATACACATCCCATGTTCACCCATCTATATATTCATACCTACATGTACAAATATGTAATTATACAAAAGACATTGCTTTCAGCAATTATTTTAATGATATTCAGCATTTCTTCCTGCACCCTCTCAAACTTATATGCATCTACATTTGTGAGCTAAAAACACATTGATTTTAACTCTGATGGATGCAGAGACATAGAGTAGTTCAGCCAGCAGCATTTCCAGCGTGAGGCTGCATGTCCCAGAGCCCTGATGTGCTGAGAATAGCTTTGTCAGGCAGCTCAGCTCGGGAGCCTTTGATGCTGTGCTAAGTTCAGGTTAGAGTATTTACTGATACATGTCTTCAGCAACTGTCAAAACTGCTTGGAGCTATGAGATGCAGGCTTTTTCAATCCCAGTGACCAGCCAGTCTCCCAAGGCACAAAAAAGCTGCTTCAGGGCAGCTATAGCCCACAAATTCATTTTGTGTGACCATAAAAAAGGGGGATGGGGGGAGAAGAAATTTTACTGGGAAAAAGGCTGAAGCAAGGTGTCATTGTGTCACACTATATTTGCTATGCTGTTACCACTGTTCCTCAGAAATGGAAACATAGCACAGGCAGAATTGATTGAGAAACATCTCTTTACTATAACTGTTTACTCTGGATGAGTCAGCACAGCCTGGATTTCTGGCATACTGAATGTTGACAAGCATTTCTTTTTTTTTTTTTTTTTAATCTTCAAATTCAGCATATACTTTATTTAAAATTTTCCTTTTAAGATTGAATTTTGTGCCCCTTAAAATGATATATTCATGCCCAAAAGATGACCTGCTGTTCTCAGGGAGAGAAAGGCAAACCATTAGAAAAGAAGAGGATTTCTTGATAATCAAGGACACCTGTGATTCTGTGTTGCTTTCGAGAGCACAAAGACCTATAGATCTGCTCTTTCTTCCAGAGTAAAATGTCTGTGATCCATAAGAAGCTCCAATCCTTCCTTTTTCTCAGCCCAAAGAGAAAAAGAGAAAGAAAGAAAATTATGTGCCATCAGATCAGCTGCTCTCTGTTTCTTCTTTAAAAAGCTGAGGATGTTGCTATTTAACATAAAACCTTGTGACCTTACTGCCGCTGCTGCTTTGAAACACCAAGCTGTTTAAAGATGCAAATTGCAAACAGAGGGAAAACATCAGAAGAACCTGTCTTGAAATTAGTGTGTTTGACTGAAAATTAGCTAGCTTAATCGAACTTGCAGGAAGTGGATTTTCTATTCAGAAACCTGGTTAGAGATTTTGACGACTAGGGCTATTTTCAAAGTGTACAGCACCTTTGGGAGCACAAAAATGAAGGCTCCATGTAACACCCACATTATTGTGCTTGTGTTTGATTTGCTTATATTTTAGACTAAAATCCTTCAACACAACAGTCGTGTGATGCATTAATAAGCCTCAGTTCAGATAGACCGAGGAACTGCTGTGGTTTCAGGTCCCCCACTTTCTTAGACCAAGGAAATGATGATGTTCACTCAGCAAGGGCAGTATGTGTGCAAAGATGATGCTTATCCATTCATCCAAGCATGGAGGAGACCCTCCACAAACAGACTTCTTTCTTTTGGCAAGGAAGAAAGACCTCAGCTGCCCGTGTCACACTCCTCTATAGCAATGGGATTTGCATTGAGAGGAGCTCTATGGGCAGGGTGATTAAGATAAAGGAGTGGGAAGGCCAAGCAGCTGCTGGTGGAAGCAAAGTGCCCCGGTCAGAATGTGCCCATCCACAACTCTGCAAAAACATCTTGACCAGATGTTTACTGGACACTCTGTCTACTAATTCCAAGAGCTCATTGCCAGATCCCTTGAGAAACAGAGTGAATATAGTCCATTACCTTTCCTTTTGCAAGAAGGAGGAAACAGAAGCCACTGCTACAGGTCTTTCTGGCAAATGCTTATATTTCTAAATGCATGCATACCTCTCATTTGCTACTAGCACATAATCTGGAAATTAAAGGCAGAACAAAGTAGATATACCACATCCATAGGTTGGTTAAATTTAAAAGCACTGAGTGTGCTATATGGACACAAAACTGCTTTAAATATATACTTTAATAAGTCTGTCTCCCACGTCTCCACCAGTTGTGTATGGCTACGTAATTTATTTGCATGAATTTGTTTTGCTTTCCTGGCATTAAGAATGGGACTCTTCATTATGCTACCACTGGAAAAATAACTTGCCAAGGTAAAGGGTACGTGTTGAGCTTGCAAAGCTCAGAGCTAAGGACCAAAGAAAAATTGTTCACTAATAAAAACATGTAAGAGAAATTTCACACTGAAATTGTTACAAAAAAAGGAAGTGTTTGAAATTTTGACTGTAAATAATCTTACAACATAGACACCTGAAGATTCAGACTTCTGTTTTCTATTTTATCAGTAGGATTTCTGGACAGGCACAGTTTGAAATCAATTAAATATTGTTGTTAGGTGCCCCTGTTTAGATTTAGTAGCCTAGCCAGGTACTAAAGAAGCACATTAGTTTAGATGCTTAGTTTAATGGCAAGTTCTCAATGAAGAAAATGAGAGCTTTGTCTGAGTAAGGTTAGATGAAGATTAGCATTCTGTACTTCTTTTGAAAAGATGTAGCTTTAGAAGAGCAGAGGGATTTTCCAAGTCTTATAGGAAGTTGCTGAAAAATAAAGGACTAAATAGGATATTTGTGGAAGTTGATGAAATTGGAAAATATTTCATACTGAAGGTATTTTCCTTAATATCTCCATTTTCAAGTCCAGAGATTTATACTGTTGTATCATATAAGAATCTTTAATTTTCAAATGATATACAAGTATTTTATTTCTGTTTTGATTTGATTCAGGCAATATATTGCCAACTGTGTCCAAAAACAAATATATCCATAGAAGCATTCATACTTTATAATAATGGATAGAACCCTGTTGCAGAAGATTCACTATTAGGAAACATACTGATGTTAACTTTATCTATTCTTCTGCACAGAGATATTTCTAACAAAGAAAGTCTAAGGAAAGAGTTGTATTTTTATAATTCTACTGTCATGCTGAATGTATCTTTCCATTGGCATAGACGGCACAGATAAAATTGGTATTTTTCACATATACTTTTTTAGCTCTAAAATTCCTGTGTCTCTAAACTTCTATGAAGGCTTATGGCAAAAAAATTCCTGAAAACATTTACTATTCTTCATAATTCTGCTGGCAGTGCTGTAGAATCACATCCTTTATAGGTATCTGTCACATTGTGATAGTGTGATACCACTTCTTCGCTCGCTTTAGTTCAGCATGTCATAAATTTAACTTCTAGGAAATAACTGGTATTATAAAGTGCTACATTCACTTCCAAGCTGCACATTGAAATGGTGTGATTCTGTTCCCTTCTTTTATAGGTAAGGAACTTGGTTTTTGTACTAGCAAGAAATGTTTAAAGGCGTTAGTGCTATGGACATTGCCCTTACTAAATTTGCCTTATAAGAATGCTACACAAGCATCACAAATACTGGCTCTCAAAGATTTATATTTTGTAAAATTTTCATTCACAAAGCAAAAAATTTCCATTTGTCTGCACACATACCAGGTTATCAGGTTATAAGCCTCAAAAAAGGAGATTTGGTTTTCAAGAAGAAAAAAATAGAAACCCAGCATTTTCCCTATAATATATAGAAAAAAGTTAAACAGTAGGAAAATAATTAATACCTGTATTTCATAGAGGAAATTTAATTCTAGGGTTAAAGCATTTAATTTTTCTTATCTTTTTGATTGCTCTAGTCTGCAGCTTTCTCTCTAGAAGCCCTAGATGCATGACTTAATTCTGACTACTATTGTTAGAATGAAACAAAAATCAATGTATAATTCCTATTTATAATAAGAAATACATCTAAACACCATACAATTAGTCTATTTTAAACCGTAGCAAACAGTATCTATAATACATAGTTATCAAAACCCACTGTAATAATTTTAAAATCATCCAACACAGAGAAATTGTGAGGACAAATAATGAAGAAATTTAAGAAATTGATTACCAGTTGGATCTAAATTTGAAGGAAGTAAAGAAATTTTCTTTATTCTGTTCTATCTGCCTTGTGCCTTATTTATGTTTTAAAGTGTAATTCCCACCTTTACAATGCACAAGTTAACATTAATCCCTAAAGTAGTGGGAGTACTATGTTCTTTCCTTTAAGACGAGCTAAGTCTTTTAAGTTTGAAAAAATGTGTTGCTGAAATAAATGGCAAATTTTAGAAGAGAAAACAAAACCAGAATTTAGAAGCTGCTGGTCTCCTAGATAAACTTAGGTATTGACAGGTCTGAATTAATAGACACTGTTTTTCAAAAAGTTCAGTGTCAGCTATATATTGCATTTACTCAATCATTCCTACACTACTCTTTAGGGGATTGCTTGATTTCTGACCTGTATGACAGAAAGAAACTTTGCTGCATAATAGAGAAATAATGTCTATTTTATATGCCAAAACAGAGTCAAATAGCGAAGTTCTATCATTTTTGCATTTTAAAGGGATATACAGATGGGGGTACATTGGACTCGGTTCATAAAAATTATGAAATACTTTATTTGCATCTTCACTGGGCAGATATAGCCCCTGCTAAAGCTGGGTTTTAGTCCAGAGCCTCTCTAAGTATTCAACAGAGGGCAGGCTAAAAAGTGCAAATGAGCACTCACTGTGAGTTACCTCCTGAGGGAGGGTGCTGGAGCCTCAAGACTCCAGTGACAATATCTATTTTGTGTCAAAGGAGCACATCCTTTGCAGTACCCTGAAATAATCCTATAAGGTATTCATTCTCCTGAGGCAGAGTTTAGTCTCAGGACAGATAAGTAGCAGCTACCAAGATGCAACTGAATGCAGAAATGCCTTACTATACCCACCTCACTGGAGTTTTATCAGACAAGCAATTCAGTATTATTTGCAATGTGTAGCCTGATGCAATTCGATGATCATCTTGAGCTGGAGACAACATTTATTAGCTGCAGTTTTTCTGAAAGCCAAAAATTATGCCCAGAATCTTATACAAAAATTAAGAAAGGCTGACTCTGCAGACACATAGTTACTGAATACACAATTTGTTGTCCCTCTGGTATGATTCCAGAATTGTTACAGAATTTCACTGATCAGTTAATGATTTTGGTGGCAGGAAAAGTTTAGAGGCTGTTCATTTATAATGTGTATAATTTAATGTGTATGATAATATGTATAATATTCAGGTTGTTTGAAATGTCACAAGGTTTTTGTTTTGGTTTGATTTGTTTTTTTTCTGAAAGGATGTTGTGAGCAATATTTTGAACTTGAGTAAACCATTGCATCTTTATACAATTAAAAAACCTCAGAGATCACCCCCTCATATTTTCTTCCTTCCCCCGCCATTTTATATAATTTAAATTGTAAATAGTCATAGTACAGAGAAACATCCAAAATTCATTCAAATATTGAACTATAAAACCAAAAATAGTTCTTCATACATAAGCCTTTAATATTATATTTATTTAATTTCAGACTCAGTTAGCACAAAACCAAAAATTATTAGGATTTTTTTTCTTGCCCTTTAAATATATATTTTAAACAGAACCCACCTGCTCTTTGTCTCACCCCCACACAAGTTTGGAAAATGTTGGAGATTAGAGCTGCAAAACTGGAAGTTATTAAGCATACATCTAACATGTCTATAGGTGACTGCATTAAAAGTAGATGGTTTGGCTAAATTAGTGAAGCTAAGTGGAGGTGGCATATAAAACTTTGGTACAATACTTGAATATATTCTACATATCCTATGTAGGAAATACTAAGTGACAGGCAAAGATGGTTTAAACAAAATAGCATGAGATAAAGGATCTTCAATTTAGTCATTATTTTTCATTTTTGTATCCCTCTGGGCTTTTTTTCCCCCACCTCCAGACTGGTGAAGGTTCTTACATACAGACATCATAAGTGGAACAGTTAATTTGTCTACGTGCAATTATTTCTTACAGTCAGTGGATCTGCCGCCGTGAGTCAGAGTTTGCAAGTTTGTTCTCATCATCTTTCTGGCAAGGAGTACCAACAGTTTCACAAGAAAGTCCAATTTCCCAAATCACAAATCTCAGCCCAATTTTGCTGACAAGTTTGTGCTTTTTAAAGTATTTGAAAGCTGAAGGTTTGAGTTTCACCAGATAAAGAAGCCCTACCCTCCAGGGTTTGACTTTTACCCATTTTAAGTAGATGAAACAGTATCTTTCAAATGCTTTGCACCATACAACTTCTTCCTGAGCCTGTAGGTTTTTTGCTGGTGCCAAACTGACCCAAGACATTAACAATGCTATGTCTGTTCTCCCAGTTGTGAGAAGCATGAATTTCAGCTTTGCCAACGTCCTATTCCCAAGCGTGGAGCAAATCCAGTTGGCTCTGAGCATCTCATTATGGGAACAAAGTTTTTCCCATTTTGTCACTGGTGTTTCAGGACTGTTCTTACATGCACACACATACACACACACCAGTTGTTGTTTCCTCACTTTCTCTAACAAAAGGAGAGCTGTTGTCTCATTTTTTTCTCCTCTCTTGGTTGTATTTGTCGGGCAAAGATCATCATGCTCTGATTTAGTGTTTTCAAATAAGTGTGCCCTCTGGTGCAGTGCTCTATTGAGAGACAACATAGCCCAGGCAGGAGAGTTCAGCATGGCCACTAATAAAACACAAGTGCTGCTTTGTCAGGCCACGAGTGATTACTTGAACAAGTGCCAACCAAGAAACCAAACATTAGAGCGCGGCTCTTCAGACCCTCAAGACAAAGGGCCAATTGACTTTCCTCATTAGTTTTTGTGCCAAACATGTAAACACAGTTTCCTCTCTATCTTTGATGCTCAAAACATGCCAGCTTGTTAACATCTTGGGTGGTATGGTGGTTTATGAGCTTGTAAAGACTATTATGTACTGGTGGGTTTTGTCCGAATTGAATAGATTGGCTTATCCTAAGGACGCCCGAAACTGGCATCTTTTTGACAATTTAGAAATTCTGTCTTTGCTCCAATAGACTGAGTGAACTGCCTGAAAGAAATTTAAAATGCACAAGATTTTTTACTGGCATACATGCACATTAAAGCTTTGTTAAAATTAGGATTGGTCTTTGGCTCACTAAAAAATAAAACCAAAACCCCGCTGAATTGATAAGAGAAGTTCTGGCTATGTAAATTGCCTGATTAAACCTGATATGTAACCACAGAGAAGAAATCTCACTGAAATTTTTTGCTGGGTGTTCTTTATATTACACTGCTTTTATTTTGGAGACCTCTGACATTTTAACTTCCTGTGCATTTACTTCAGTCTTTTTTTGTTTCTAACTGCTGTGACTACACATGATAATGGAAATTTGAATAATTTGAAACAACCTGAAAGGTTTGTGAAAAGTGTTGAATTTTAGTCAGTGCACCGGGAATGTTTTCTGTCTTGGAAATGCCTTTCATACATGGTGTGACTGCTGGCATGATATTTTACCAAAGTAAAACACTGAGGGTTTTTTAATGTGGCTACTTTATGAATGACTGTGAATGGTGGTGAGCTTAATGAACTGGCTTCCCTTTTCAGTTCTGCAAATGATATCCATATATTTAAGCTAAAAACTGGAGCTTACTTTTTTCCATTGTACAAAAATATGATGAGTTTTTTTTAAATGAGGATGATTATTAAGAGAAAAACAACTGAAACCCTCTGTTTAACTTGCATTTCCAACTAAAATTGAAAGAAATTAATTTGCCAGCCTCTGTTTATATTGAAATACAGACTCATATAACCTCCGATTCATGGGTCTAATGAGAATTACATTATTGTTGATGAAGAAATGTTGAGAAATAGGAATGAGTAAATTATTTTGAATTTCTTTTTAAAGAACTAAAAGATAAGAAAGGGAAAGAAGAATTATAAAGGGGTTCTGGGATTTTCTTGAACTCTCCCTCTCTCTCATACACACACAGACACACAGACACACAGACACAAATACATATATCTTTTAAATAAAGGATCCAGCATGTATGGAGCTATTTGCAGGCAGAGCAGTGAGCCCAGTGGGATCTTAGCTGCTGCTAAGAATGAAACCAAATGAAATTAAATGAAAGAAAGGGCTACATTTTTTTGGTGGAACCTTTGCAGCCAGATCCTTACATTGAGATTCTCAGTGCCAGTAAAAAATGAATATTAGCTGAACAGGAAAACAAATGTATGGATCTAATCTGATGTCTAGTAATGAAACTCCAAGTCTCTTCTCCTAGTCTGTCCCATGGACAAAAACCTCCACTGTCCATGTTTGGCTCTGAAATTTCTGGCCTGTGTCTTTAACAGGTGGCTGAGTAGGCACACAGGCTCCTCACCTCTTTCCCCTTTCCCCTGCAAGGCAGGTTGTGTGAGGTTTGGAGTTGCTGCCTGCAGGTTAAGATTTCTGCCTGGGTTCTGTGTGATTTAGGTCTTGGTCTACAAGCTCTGTCTGTTTGAGGTTTCCCTGCATCATCTCAAATTAACCCTAACCCAGGAGAAATAGCAGAAGGCTGTTAATCATTATCAAGTGGATGGACAAGTAAATGGTTTCCACCCAGAACAAGCAGGTTTTCCAAGGCAGGTCTGTACAGGAATGATAAGGAAACAATCAGCTACAGATATGAGCCACCTGAGGGGGCTGATGGTGGGAATCCTGCAGTAGATTTAGTTTCAGATGTTTTCAAAGAGTGGTACCTGTACTATTCACCTTGGGGGAAAATGAAACAGAGAACAATGTACCTTCCTGGAAAAATAATCATCTCTGGTACACCACCAGGGAAGGATGAGCAAAGCTAAGGGGTATTTGTTCCACAGAAGGTATTAAAAACACTGTGCAGAATTGTAGTTTCATGCCCAGGGACCCTGTCAGGTGTGTGCACAGGTTCAGGATGGAGTCCCAGAGGGCCTTCACAATTGCCTGGGGAAGGGGCAGCGTTAAGTCATAAAGTGGTCCACAGGGTCAGTGTTTGGTCCAGGACAGATTGTGAAACAGGAATTTCATTTCCCAAGAAGGTTTTATTGAATTGCCTCCTCACACAAAATTGTACTGAGAGACTCAAAGCCCGAGCCTGTCTGGACTCTTCTGAGGCTCTTAAGACTTAAATTGCCCTGGGAACAGCTGCAAGTGGGTCCAAACACTGCAGACTTATGAGTGCCCAGAATGGAAGAGCTCAGCAATTTCTATGACAGCTAACTCTCAAAAAAAGTCTCCTGAAATTTCCTCAGTATTTGAAAACTATAGCTGCCTTTGGAATTTAAGGAGTTTTCCCTGCAAGTGGAGCTTCTTCCAGACTTAGTACTACAGGTAAAACTAGCTTCCAAAGCAGATTCTCAGTGCCTGGGGCAGTAACAGATTTGGAGGCAAAGTGCTGGAAAGGTCCATAAGAGTAGGGTAGGTAGCTACTGGTGAAACAAAACAGTTAGTAAGATTAAAGGTACTTGTGGTGATGGTTCAGAAAAATTTGGGTGGGGGTCTCTTGTCCTCTTCTTCCTCACATTCTATTTCCCTTCCTCATGCCTTAGGTTATAGGATTTTCAGTTCCTCCCTGTGTTCCTCCCTCTCCTTCTTCACAAACTTCTACTTCCTCCTTCACGCTGCGGAGTTCCTTCATCTTGATCCTCCCCCAAGAGGAAGGTCCTCTCCCATATCAAGGTATGTGCTGAGACTGTTCAGTCATTCAATCTTTGCTACATGCTGGCTGTGAGGTCACCATAGCTTACTCAGGAATGAGTCTTCTGGATATTTCAGATTTTTGAGATAATGTGGGCCTGCTCTTGGAGTAAGTAAAGCTATTCTCTGAGGCACATGATAACAGCTTTTGCTCAGGACTGAACTTGTATATATGACAGTCTGTGTCAGCTGCAGATATTGCAGGACAGTCAGGTCTTTATGTTGTTTTTTCTTCCTCCTGAATTTGATTGAAAATATCATTGTTGCAAAAAACATTTTCTGTGACGTGTTAGTTTTGACCTAAAACTGAATTTGGTTCAGTACCCCTGTATCTAATGTTTGTTTTATAACCCTTCTTAGCCTTTTCACTAAATTGCCTGTATAGAAATAATAATTTCAAAATGTGTTTCCAATAGCCATACATTTTTGATTGCCTGATGTTCAGGGTGAGTACATTAATACTGTTCAAAATGCTGTTTGCAGTTTTTCGGGCATGTCAACACTCTGGAATTTCAGCAATCGAATTTGACCTACTGAACCCTGCACGCAAATCCCCCGAATCGATCGCAGCACACAAAGCAAAGTCTGCTGCAGTTTTGTAGCTAGAGTGAAAATTGAAGAGTAGGTTATTGGCGCTCTTTTGCTACCAAGTTCACCATGGTAAAATCATGAGCTCATGATAGACCATATAATGAAACTCTCAGCATTTCGATGTATAAGACAAGACCAATACTTTGACCTTTCAGGACTAGCAAAATGGATACAGGAATTGCGGAAAAGATGTCTGCTCTTATCCTGAGTATATGGATAAATAGAGCCTCTGTGTGCAAGATACACCATCCTCAATGTTTTACAGTGGTTTCCTACTGAATTTCAGCATTATAGTGAAATGGTGAATTTCAGTCAAAATAAATTTCAGTCATCATGGTGACAGAATGATCACTGCATAGGGGCCGGGAACACAGTCCCTCTGAGAAATCACTTTCTGTTATTTTTGTCACCAGCTAACTGCAAAACAAAATGATCATCAGTAGATGAGAAAGATGAAAATTTAAATTTAAAAAAATGGTATAAACGTATATGTATCTGCCTTGCTTCCAGATTTAGGCTCTATCTGAGTGTTACTCATCTGATCTGCTGCAGCAGAGTTTGTTGTTAGATATATGAAGGTTCTCAGAGACAGGGAGATTGCTCAAGCTCTAGCAAAAACAACTGGTCAAAGTATGCATTAAATCACATTGGAAGCATGTGAAAATTACTTCTTAGATCCTTCAAGTTTCTCTCCTCCTTTGTATATATAGCAGAGTAGCACAAAATGCCATTTATGAGGTCTACTGATGAGAAGAATGTATATGACAGTAGGTGTCAGATTCTTTTCTTGGTAGGGTTCATCCTCTCTTCTTCAAATCCACAGTGATTATGTAGTGAATTATTAATGGCAAGGTAAATGCAGTTATTCTGGTGGAAAAGAAAAAAGATGTGTACTGTTATTATGACTGAGAAATTGTTACATGGCAAAAGGATAGTCTGTCATTTACAAACCATTTTTCTATTTAAGGTTCTCATTCTCTTGTTCCTCTCTAAGTAGTTTCACACAAAATTGAGAGACTGGAAGAAGGATGAAGTTTCTTATTTAAAGGTCACTCAAAGAAGTGGAGGGACTCCCATTGGGCCTATCCTTGTGATGCTGCCTTGGAGTAGGATCATGTCTGATCCCTTTGGCCCAGGGCAAGCAGACCAAAGACTATCCAAAGACATTTGGTAAAGGGGAAACTGTCACACTTTTTTAAAAAATTAAATAAAAAGATGATGATTTTATAGAAGAAACTATTTTCAATAAGCCTAGTCAGAGAAAAGAAAAAGAGTCTAAAGATATGAAAGAGAACTATGAAAGAGAGGCAGAAAAGCAGTCTATGACTACTGTTTTTTAAATAATTCAGGGTATGAAGAAATATCCTTTTTTTCTTTAGGTTGCTCCCCAAATTGTAGGGATGTTGCAGACATTTCATTATACTCATTGAGTATTTTATTGATTTGAGAATATTGCCTCTCTTATGTAAAGAAAACAGTTCAAATTCTCTATTTTTTCTTCATCACTTCAAAAAAAGGGCAGAAATTAGAATATTCCTATTTCTGAATACTTTGTCCCCTGTAGTCTGTGTACCTCATACCTTTGTCCAATCTTCACCACTGACAGCCTTTGTATGTTGTCTGCACTCAAACCAGGACAAGTAGAACTATGGTGTGATCTGTTTGTTCATAAGATTACTATTTATACTCCATTGCCATCCTTACTTCTTGAACAGCGCCTGGCAAAATGAGATCCCAATCTGCTTTCAGGCTGTAAGAATACTCACTACAATGTGGCAACAACACATTTAGTTTCTAGATGCCTGTGCACATACATAAAGAAGTTCTGTGGGATTCAGAGCAATAAAGTACTCTTCTAGAAAAATCTTATTTTTCTCTGAAGCCAAGCTTTTTAAGGAGTTAGAAATATTGTCTTTTTTCTTCCTAATGCACAGTTTTATTCTTTTCATAGAAAATAATCTTTCTGCTTTATTAAACCCATAAAAGCTTGAAGGCTACAAAACCTGCTGGAGAATGTTTGCACTCAACAACGCCTTTTTCTAAGTAGCAATGAGGATGGCTGCATAGTTGATTTCTGATCTGATCATTTATTTAAGCTATTACATGATTGAATTTTGTTCTGGTTTGTATTCAGGCAGCTTCTCCAAGTATGTTAGAGATATCATACGCTGAAATTCCAATGTGGGTGCAGGGCTCCCTACTTTTGTTCTTCTGCACTGATAGTTTTTAAAATGAAAGCTTTAATCTGTATTATATAGGATCATTAATTTCTGCATTTTACACTTGAGCAACAGCATTCTGATTATCTGCTGCAATGAAAAATAAGCAGCCCTGCTCCTGCAGACTTAATTACTTACTGCAGGGCCCATCCCTTCCTAGTTATGGCACGCAATCTGCAAATGGGGTCAAAAACATTATTAAAAACCAAATTACCCACTGGATGGAGAAAACAAACATACAACTGTGACCTGGAGGACCTCACCAACATAAGAGGCGAGCCTAGCTGCTCTCAGATGCCACAATAAGCAGCCAGATGAGCTCATTGCCCAGGATAGCCACGCATGCTATCATGGTATGAAGTGTGCTCTGCCTGAGAGTTTTAGAAGTGACTGATGTGGAAATGCACCCAAGTGCTTCAGAGAATGTGCCTGCTGAGGATGTGCCTGGATACAATGGGGGTTTCTAGAAAAGCTGACTTTGGCAGGAAGGACCAGGAGTGGTTCCCCAAAATCTCACTGTGTGGCCCTCTTGAAAAGTAAGCTCTATACACCAAATCCTTGTAAAAGTGTGATTCAGACTTGAAGAAAATTGGACATAGGCTTTCAATGATACTGTATCTACTTCTCTTTAGAAATTGCACTGGATGCATTGTAGAGCAAGCGGTAGGAGTTATGAAGGATTTGGTAAGTTTTGAAAGCATATAAAATGCAGTAGTACTTATAGAAACACATAAAAATGAAGCAGCAAACAGACTGACTCCTTTTAAAAAATAGTAACCTATTTGTTTAAACATAGTGTAGAAGAATATGCCATACTTATACAATTTCCATAGTTGAATGGATGAAAAAATGTATCTGAGATGGAATTTTCCATGTCTAGAATTCTAACGGCTGGTAATAGAATTGTAAACTATAAATGAAATGCTGATCCAGTTATATTAACAGAGATACAATATTTACTTGCAATATTTCTAGCAATAGTATGCTAAGCTAATTTATAAGACAACAGGACAAGGAATCTATTGTTTTGAAATCACATAAAAAGCAATAATAAAAGAAAACAATAAAATATTTAAAGTGCATACAGGGAAAAAAAGTCCATAAAACACACAGTTAACATTAAAAAATCATTCAGTACCATTTGAAATTTATCTATCTGAATATGCTGTATTTAATTAATTGTAAGCACTGAAAATTGCTGAAGCTTAAAAATATTATTCAGTCCAGAACATAATAGTATAATATTTTTTTCTATGAAATAAAAACATTGTAAATTCTAAATAATAAAACTCCAGGAAATGGAGAGGATTACAACAAAACAGTAGTAAGTTATCAACACGCAAAAATATGAGATATGCAAATAGTCTATAATTGTGTAGCTATCAAGAGGAGTTCCATAGTAAAGATTGTACTGTAATTTAAACCTGAAGAAACATTAAAAAATTTTAAAAATTTGCATTTTCTGAACTCCATCTGCAAGTCCAGCATGCATGGGGTAGGATTTTTTTCCCCTTTAATTAGTTACTAATGCTTTTTCTGACCGAAAATGTATGACTCTGTGCTGCTGAGCTGCTGTTCTGCTTTCCTGACATGTCCATCTGGATAGGTACCCATGATCCAGACCTCTTGCTCACTGAATTGAGATTTCAGCCAGAAGTCACATGGACATTTTTCTACTGAACACAGAAGGGCTTGCCCTCAGTTGGTTGGAGCATGGTGCAGGTAACACCAAGGTTGTGGGTTTGATCCCCATGCAGGCAATTTATCTAAGAGTTGGATGATGACTTGATGATCCTGGTAGGCTCCTTCCAAATTAGAATATCCTGTGATTGTGACTGTGTGATATCTGAGCTGTGGGCCTCCCTCCTCTTTGCTTTTTGGCACTGCATGTGCCAAGCTCACTGAGAGCCTCTGAGAAGATGGGGATGGTGAAGGGAAGGGTAGGAATGTAGATAAAGAGCTGAGGGCAGAGCTGCAGTACTCCAGAGATCCAAGGGGTGGCACAGGGAGGTTAGAGAAGGCAAGATGCACTTTAAAACAGATTTTTATAAAAAAGGGGATTTGTCAAGGATTGGGAGGACTGGAAGGACTCACAGGACTGAGAGTGGCTTTCAGCCTTTTAGAAGACAGCTTTGTTATGAGGGTAGAAGATGCCTAACAGAGAGGAGCTGGCACTGCTTTCAGGGGCAGAGAGAGAGAACAGTCTGACTCAGCTGAGAAAAAGCACAGTAAGGACACACTTGCAGATTCCTCTGCTCCATGGGCTCAGGTGGCAGCTGGCTCCCCAAAGCTTGGCTCAACAGCACTGTGTGCAGTGTCCAAGCATGTGCAGAGGGTCCAAGTGGGCACAGCTTTAGCAGCCCAGCTCTGAGCAGAGGTGTTGGTGCCTGAGGTGCTGCTTGGACAGGGAGAGCAGGACTTGGGATCCCCACCTCCTCTTTGGCACCTCAGCAACCCGTGCTACTCCCCACAGGGACAGCTGCAGGCTGACCTGAGCTTGGTGTCTGCTGGCAGGAGCCTTAAAGCAGAGACCCCAGCCAGGCCAGGGTGACCCGGCCCTGCCATGGCAGGGGACAGCTCTTGTGTGGTGCTGCAGCAGCAGATCCCACCTCACCTTGTCCCCACACCTCCTCCTCCTCCTCCTGTACATGATTGAAAATGAAATGAAAATATGATAGCCCTGTCCAGTTGCTGAACTGGGGACAAGAAGAAATGTTTCAGAAACACAAGATGATCAATGCAACAACCTGAGTTGTTGGCAACTGACAGTGTGCTCTCTATTTTTATTTGCCTGATGTGATTCATTGTTGCAGGAGCAGCCTTTCAAGGAGAAAGGCTGAAGTACTGTTCTTGCTGTTGTTACAAGGGCTACTTAATTTTTTTTATAATTAAACTTGTCAGGTCCATGTCTGGATTTGCAGGTCAATATTTGATATTTGCTTTCATATTCCTTAGGCCAAGGAAACTGCAAAGCCATTAGCTTAAAGAAATTAATGCAGCCTATCACTGATGCTTGACTACATGCTCCAGGAGGAGCCTTAAATCAAATCCCAGCATTTCCCTTATATTTGCACAATGACAGTAGACTTTTTGTTTATACTTCCATCTCAAAGCATTCCTGGAGCAAAATGCACAGCAGTGGTTGCAAAGCTGTGTCGTGCAATAGCACTGTGATGGTACTGAGATGTTTTTACAAACTTTTAACTCTTTTAGAGAAAGGAGAAGAAAAATGCTTAAGTTTCTTTTACATTCCCCTAGAAGACTTGGCACCTTGGCATAGAGGACCAAAGACAACCTGAACTCCTCTGACTCAGTGGAAGCCAATCATCTCTGTTCTTTTTTGTCCTTCAGCAGAACTGGGGTCCCTGTTTTGCTCAAGTCTTCTTACTCTTTCACAGATCAACATGTTGCTATTCACTGAGATTTTTCCCTCGGTCTCTAGAATGGTTTAGCTCCACTTCCATTCTTCTTGCTGTGCCTTCTTTAAATACATAATATTTTATCCCTAAATTCCCAGGGTAGGTATTAGTGCCTTTGCTGAGAAAAGCTGATTTTTATTGGCCAGTTAGCAATCACTCACAGTTGAGACTTTTTTTCTCCCATTGTTGTCTGTGTGTCATTCTTTCAGTGTCTTGCAGTATTAGATTTGTGTTGGATGTGTAAAATGTCACTGGCTCATTTTAATTATTGGCCACTCCACAAATGAGCATCTTTAAAAGATGCATTGTTTTGCAGGTAGAACTAAAATTATGTCTAGAAAGTCCCCATGTTTGTGATCACACAGCATCAAAAGATCAATTTTTTGTCATTAGCCTCATCAGTTTTAACATTTCTTACAAAACACCAGGTCTTACAAACCTGAGGAGGTCAGAATCTGAAAAATTTTGGAAACAATTTAAAAAAACCTAAAAAAAATTTTTGTGACATAGGAAGCTAAAAATTAGACTGTGAAGCCTCAAAACAAACATTTTAAGAGAGGGATCCCAAGGAAGTGGAATGCAAATGTATAGAGCAAAGAGGGTTCTAATGTTGCCATTTGTAAAGAAGTGTATTATGACTTATGAATACTTGGAGTCACTAAGCTCATCTCAGAAATAAAATATGATGGTGAATGCACATAAAAAGGGAGAAGAAAAGCTGTCTGGAAACACTGGCTGCTATGTTTTGCTTAGTGGTGTGCTTTGTGTTTTATTTTACACAGAAATTCTTCCTTTCTTCTTTTCCTCTCTTGTTACTTCTCATGGTCAGTGGTGTAGGGCTCAATCTGCACTCATAGAAATTGGCTTCTTGCATCACTAACAAGACACTTTGTGAGTCCTTTTTGAGTTGTCTCTCAGTCATGCCATTTCTAGGATGGAAGCTCTGCAAACAGCACCAAGGCACACACAATGAGACAGGAGGTCTGAACACAGCTCCAGGGAGAAAGAAGTCATGTTACATTCACAGCCAGTGCTTGGTCAATGGATTTTGCAGAAAAGAACATAAGAGGGATTGCTTCTCTCTCTGGCACGCCCAGTGCTGTTTTCAAAGACAAAACAGTCATGCTATCCCTTCCACAGATTCCTCACTAAAATAAGACATCTGTCAGCTGGACTAAGCCAGGCTTGTTTTTAAAACCTGTACAAATAGTGCAACAGTGTCATGGCTTTACACTGAAAGAGAGCAGGTTTAGATTCGATATTAGGAAGAAATTCTTTTCTCTGGGAATGCTGAGGCACTGGCACAGAATGGGCATAGAAACTGTCCATGCCCCATTCTTGGGAGTGCCCAGAGCCAGGCTGGATGGGGATTTGAGCAACCTGGCCTAGTGAAAGGTGTCTCTGGCCCGTGGCAGAAGGGTTGGAATTAGGTGATCTTTAAGGTTCCTTTAATTTTGAACTGAGAAATTTCTCAGCGTCTGAAATGTCTACCACTTTTGTTTAAATATCATAATTAGAAATTATTTCCTCTCCAGTCCATTTTCTTTAGCACCCTGTGCTGTGGTAACTGATGAAACGTGCTTTCAGATCTTGGGACTAGAGAGGAAGAAGAAAATTAATTCTGTGGGAAAACTTTGTTTAATGCAATGCTTATAAAGGATGGTATTTATGACAAATCAGTTACCTGAGGTGTTATAAAAGAGTACAAGAAAAATGTCCAAGGACTTAACAAAAATTTTTTTGCGGTTTAGATGAAAAATTACCCCTTGGAAAGCTAAAATGTCTCCACTGTAGGAATCCAGCAACACTGGTCTTGTTTCAGAAACCCATTTAGTATTTGCATTAATTTCTTATAGCAACACAGGGTTTCTTTCTTTTTTTCTTAAGATGTAAAGCCAGCTCAAATGAATTTCAAAAATATATTAGTGAAGTTTTATGGTAAACGCAAAATTTTAAAATAATGCAGCCAACTTGCATAAAAGATAAATTAGGTCCATCCTAGCATTTAAGAGAATTTATGTTATGAACATAATGTTTAAAAGCAAAAAGCACTGGCAAAAGCAGTGTATATTTCAAGCTAATACTTTTAGAATATTTTCAAATGTTTCAGGCCATTAGATACATATAATATGTGAAATGAGATGATGAACCTTGCAAAGTGCCTATCTATATACACCCATAGAATGAACCTAAATAAATTGCCAATAGATACAGAATGCAAATGGAAGCAAATACTGATAAAGACAAAACCATGCATGTCAACAACACCGTTCAAACTAGTGTACTTAATTAAAAAAGTGAAGTCAATTAAAATCAAAACAACAGTGTAGCATGTACAAATGCTGGAATAATCATTAGGCCTTGCTGAATAATGAAGGAGTAAAGAATTTTTTTCAAGTGAAACAGCAGGGGTGATACATTACACGAAGCAACAATCTACAACAATATGACAATTGCATTACTTCAGCCCCATTAAGCAGGTGCAGAAGAATAATTAACATGAATTTCTTCAATGGAAAAGAAAAAAACATAAACTTTTCTCTAGTACAAACTGCTATTTTTTCCCTCCAAAATGATGAGAAAATATATCAATGAGCAGATGGATTAAAATGAAACCATTATGCTTATCCTCTATGTGAGACCCTTTAATTGTAGAATAAAATATGTACAGAGTGTATTTTCTCTGTCTGGCAGTGTTAAAACAGGTCACCATGGTTCACATCAGCTTTTGGTCTTCTGCTGAGACATAAGCATCAATTGCTAATTTTAAAAATATATTATTAAAGGCAAAAGGTTTTGAATTTTCAAACACAGGTATTCAGATCTCATTCAATATCTGCTTTTCCCTTTCAAATTTAAAATAAATGTATGACCTCCAATTTCAATCTGAGCAACAACTGTTCCATAATATGACAAGAAGTAGTGATCAAATTTTATAATATCTCATGAACTGTGAGTTGTTTCTTAAACTCCAGATGCATCCAATGTTTTTCCTTTTGGAGTCCTACTAAAATAATTCTATTTAGTTCTTTTGAAAAAGATTGATTTGGAGACAGACAGCCATGCAATTTACTCAGGGACATTTGCTTTTTTTCCTTTATAATCAAAGAAATAGGTAAACACTAGCAGTGGTCATGTTAGAAATATTTTAATTAAAGATGCAGATATAATATCTCAAGCGGTTGAGTTAGCATATCTTAAGAAGCGGCCGATCTGTAGCAGCGGAGAGACTGTAGAAGGATTAATGATCATTTTATGTGCCAAGGTTGTGTGCTCTGGTAGCTTTAACTAAGCCATTTTACCTTGCTTATGCAATAGTCTGTGAGAGCTGAAGACCCCTGGGTGTGTCAAACAAAATGTCCTGTCTGCAGCATCTCCTACCATCCTCTTTTGCCCAAAGCCTTTCCACAGCTGGCGGGCTGCTGGGGTTACCCTGCACACATCTCTATGCAGGGCTACCCTGAACACATCCATAACCCACTGCTGTCTGACCAAGTGTCCCATGCAATTGCATTATGGCTCATCTGAAGTCCTGTACTTTTCCCTTCCTCTACTAGTTGATGCGATATATTACCTCAGCATAGATTTGCTGCATTGGCCTAGAGATACATGTTTCCATTCCTGTGAGTTGAGTTGTTGAGATCAGGTATTGCTAAAAGCAAATTTCAAACAAGACGAGAAATACAAATAAGAAACTTCCACCTCTCAACTAAATGGGGTTAATTTTCCTTTGAGAGCTGGGAGTCCCATAAGTATTTGAGGCTGCTGTATGGACTAGCTACATAGATTTTCTCATGCTTGGTTTTTTCCTTTTTTTAATTAAAAACTTTTAATTTCAGTCATCTTTAGTTTTTCTAAAACCACCAAAAACTAGAGAGCTTTAGAGAGTTGGAATGCTTCTTTTGAAAAATGGAGTGATATTGTGGGACAAAAATAAATTTTAGAAATGGACTAAAAACACAGTAGTTGCCAACATGTAAGCAGATGTTTGGTACTTTTTCCTAGTTTGATCAGTTCTGCAGCTATTTGAATCAGAGGGTCTTTAAACTAATGATTTCTGAAACTGTGAATGCTAATTTTGTAGATATTCTGCATTTTGTAGATATTCTGCAGTGCTCATTCCCTAAATATCCACGTTGATATATCTTTGTTCTATCCCTCTACATCTTATGACAGACTCATATCCTGAGTGTTCTGTCTGCTTCAGTGACCTATGATGTTCTAAGACACTACTGATGGCATTTTTCCATTTAAATGTTGTTGATGTAGTTGCAGATACCTCTTATTTTGATCTCATACCCTCAAGTTATAAAAGCCATGCTGAGAGCCTGGCAGAAACTTTGGAGAAACCACAAACAGTGAATTGACTGGTTCTGCTGCACTGACTGCCCTGGGAATGCCAGCATGGACAAGGATCTGTCAAAGCAGGTGCTGCAGAGATAAAACCCCCATGATAGTTCACAATGTTAAAAACATACCCAAAGAGTAAGTAGTATTGTAAGTTCTGCTACTACTCTACAAGCCCAGTGCCACAACATGGACAGCACTAAAATCCCTCACTCCAGAGAAGATGAAAGAGCCAAGAGGGGCCAACATCCCTTCTCTACATAAACTCTGAAGCAGCCTACAAAGGACAGAAGCTGCAAACCCACTCAGTAAACAAGCCTGTAAACAAGTTGGAGAAAGAGAGGGAGAGACATGCCTGACAGCTTTTTTTGCTGCACTACAAAAATAGTGGGCTATAGAAGTGTTGTGCCCATTTTGCTCAAGGTAGTAAATGGCTGATGCTATTTTGGTCCTATGTGGTTTACTTAACGTGGCTAAGCTTCCTTGTCTTTTATCACTGCCCCATCTTCAAATAGGATCCATACAGCTGGAAGTCAATTTTGTGTGGATGTTTTCCTAAAATGGAGTTTTTAGAAATTTCTATTTTGTAGCTTCTGGCCAAAATATTTTTTCCCCCATCTTTCTTTGAGGCTGCTGTATTGCTCTTTCAGATAACTGAGTAAGCCCAACGCTCCCCAGCTCAAGATAATAGCAGACATCTGCCTGGACACAAGAACCAGGCAGTCACTCTTGCTGCTGAAACCTGAACCTGAAACTTGTCAAGGGGAAAAATATTTATAAGCTCAAGTGAAGGGGGATGTTGTGGGGTGGTTGCTGTGGTGATTAGACTCCCTGTGATGACCATTTCTTACATATCTTACAGCTGCTTCATCCAGTGCAGATATCCTGCAGACTGGAATATAGTCTTATCGGAGAAGTCTCTGGGTCTGGAAAAGTAAAATATTGGACTAGAGAAGGGGTCATCTCTAGAGGAGAGAAGAAGAGGGAAGAAGTAGACAATGTAGCTAAAAGAAAATAATAGACATATAAACAAAAAATGATTGCAGGAGTTGACACAAAATAGGCAATTTTAGAGAGGGCTGTTTCATTCAGAGATCTTGCTCTGCATCTCAGTTACAACCTTATCAAGCCATGCAACCTGATTGAGAAGGTTTTAATTTGGCACAATCTTCACACTCCTCCAAATTCCTGCTACAGACTCTTCACTCTCCACTTTCCAGCCCAGTGGGAACTCACTTTTGTTTTCATTAGGAAAGACAAAAGATCCTTCTGACAGTTTTCTGTCCCTTGAATCACTGATGTACTACTATCTATTTATTATCAGACCTGAGCAGATATGCATGGATTTTTCTAGGGCTCAGGTATTCTACTTTTTCTAGGGTTCAGGCATTGTAGTTTTTCCATTCAGTTCCAACTGGAATGCATTATTTTGTTGGTGATGTGCCACAGAAAAAGCCTGTCTTGCCTTTTGACAGCGATGACTACATAGTTAATGGGCAATTACATATTTCAGACTACAAAAAGCAGCCCGTGAGAAAAGTTTTGCTAATCCAATCTTTGAATTCTTCCTCTTCAAAAACTTACCTACCTTGGCACTCTGGGGACTTTCACCGCACGAAGGTACAGTAAACCAAGACCACTTTTATTTAAAACCCTTTCTGAAAGCAGAAGTGGAAGTTAAGAGCGTTTGGTTTGGGGTTTCCTCCTCCCCTCTCACATCTACAATATATTCCTGAGCAATAAAGAGAACTATCCACTGCTTCCCTTTGTTTCCAGTCCTCTTTGTTTGCAATGTCCATGCAATCACTGAACATTTATAGGAACAGAGTAAGAGGCCCATAATCTTATAGCCTAAGGAGGCAAAACTGATGGAGGAGAAGACCTGCTTCATGCATTGCATGACCAATTTCATGTAGAATATGTGAACCATTCGGTATGACCCTCCCTTCTTCATAGACTCTGTCTTCTGTCATGATTGCTAGATTAGAAAGTAATACTTGCTGGCTTACTGTCCAGCTTTATTTATGGCTTTCTGAGAATAAAAATTATGAAAGTATCTCTCCCATGATCCTGCTCTGGGGGTGCAGCTTCTGAGGTGGATGGGTTTGAGTCCCATTTAGTAAAGAAGGGAATTGAATATTGGATACACATCTCATTTCCAACCTTTGCTAGATGAACCCTCTGAGAATAGCTTGATTATTGTGATGAAGGAGAACCAGCACCTGAGCAGGGGATAATACTTCTCTATGGTGCTATTTTAGTTGGTTTCATTTGGGAATTCTCTGTCAGGAGCCAGAATGAAAAATGGACCTCCATATAAATCAAATGGACACACGTTAAGCCTACTCCTGGGTTAATGCCCCCTGCGCCAAATATTTGAATACAACTGCTATTTGTCAGACAATGTTAGATTGACACACACAGTCTGTATTTGTCTCATCAGAAGTAAATTCTAAGTTGTAATAAATGTGCAAACTCATAGCCATGGTAGATATTTTTTGCCTTCATCATATGAGTGATCACATGATGTTATTTGTCACAATAACCTAAGCATCATACTTAGGAGATGAACTACATTCATGTTATCTGTGAGCACCATGTCCTTGCTCCCTACTTTCCTACCCCCAATATATTTGGAGAATAATAAACAGGCTTTTTAACACAGAGTGAATAATCTCCTCACTATTTATTCCCATTAAAAGTAGATGCTTTTTTCTTTCTATGAATATTTTTCAAATAACAATGCTTTCAGCTGGTTTGCTTATAATAAAGGCTGCAAACATTACTAAAAGAATTGGCAGCTTTTATTCACAAGAGAGTTTTCTCTGGAAGGGAAGGAAACTGTTTGGTGAATCCTGTTTCTTGCTTACCCCCAGCAGTTATCACTGCATATAAAGAGGTTGGATGAGCCCTGAAGGAAGTTGGAATGTTTGTCCCTATAGGAGCATGCTAGAAACACCAAGTTAGTGTGACTAATGGATGAGACAGAAAGCAAAGCCGGTGATCTAAGATGAATAGAAGCATTAGAGGGAAAACCAGAAATGCAAATCTCACTTTGTTAGGAACACAGGCCTTGTGTCTGCTCCAGAGTTTTGTTTCATCAACTCTATATCTCATGGGCTCCTTCACTGCATAGAGCAACTGTAAATTCTGCAAAAACTGGGAGAGGTAGAGCCTGTAGAAGCTGATGTTTGTATTTGACTTTGCTTGATGGAAGCTGCTAAGTGATACTGAAAATGCTGGCAGGAATCCCAGAGTTCGGAGGGAATTTCCATGTGCTGACTCAGACATGAATTTAAGCTTGCTGGAGTGCTACACCTGATCCTATGAGGTTATGAAATCTGGAAGCAAGACTGAATTTGAAGTGAACTACTGAAATTCTTAACAGCACCTGTAGAGGACAGAAAAAGGAAGAGTTGTGGATGCAAACTGATAGTATATAGCTCCCTATCATATAAAGCACTCTCTGAGGAAAAATTAGAAAGACACTCACTGAACATGAAGGGAAGAAACATCATCTGGGAACAGGGGCAGCAAAATTCTTGTCCTCCCAAATTGACAAAACAGATTAACAGCTGTTTAATCATCCACAGAGGATCAGCTCCAAAATATGTTGGTGCTGGAAATATCTTAAATTCATAAGTGAGTCCTGGATCCTTTAAGTCTTGCCATTTCCTGAACAGTCTTATTTAAATACCGCTTTTAGCAAAACAAACTTTTCTACTTATATGCCAATATGGAAGTTAAATCTTAAAAAAAACCCTAAAAAATCAAAAAAAGCTGAAAAACCTTCTCATTGTCAAGAAAGAGCTGCCTGCTGGTCATATCTTTATTATGCAGTAATGCTTCAAAACATTTTAATGTCTCTGTTTATATGGGAAACATCATCTCCATCTTTCCAAAATCTTTGAAAACTTACCACCAATCACAAGACCAATTTTTCAGACTCTGGTTGGTACTGTTCATGTCTAGAGCTAATGAAACAATTCAGAAAAATTCACTTGATAAACTTCATCTGTCTGCTGTGGCTCATCAAATGCCTCATGGCTTTTTCAAATTTCTTGTTGATTTGAAATTTTTGTGAAAAACACCTTACACAGAGTTCTTAATGTTTCAATCATTTCTCAGCAATCTCTTGCAAACCCTCAGTGTTTCAGCATCAAGCTTATGATTGGATGTAAACCAGGAAGGTTGCTGAGACTGATTAGAACATCTTCCCAGTCTAACCCTTGAAATTAAAAATTGGAAATGTTTGTGGCTGTACAGGGTTGGTTTCTTCTTTTTTTTTTTTTTCTTTCTTTTTTCTGCTTCAAATAAGGAAGTTTAATAAGCAGTTGATTCTGGACATGTTTGGATAAAAGGATGTTGCTCTCATGGGCAAGATTTTCAGAAGGAAAATAAAGTTTTAATCTGTTGTCAAAATTCTGTTTGGACTCAGTGGCAGTGGGATTTTAAACACCATCAAGTATTTTCCAGAACCAATGAATTTACTTAGGAAGAGGAAAAATGATTTAACAAGTGGCAGCAGCTTTCAAAAAAATCTTTGGAAAGTGTTGTTGTGTGCCCTGCACACTGTAAAGGCAAAAATCTATTTTTATCTGAAATTGCACTTATTTCACACATAATAATAGCTAGTTTAAAAACAAAAGGAAACTGCATTGAAATATATAGCTTTTTGTCATTTATTTATTTGAACTTCTCTGCCCCTTAGCTTCAATGTCACTTGATTTTCATTGAGCTGGTTAAATTTTATTAGGTTTCTTTTTACTTGGTGCTAAAATATTTGTGTTGACATAATTAGATCTTATGGTCATGGAATAACATTTATTCAGCTAAATATTCAGCATTTATTCAGTACATGTCCTTTTTCATTAACAAACGCTAACCTACAGCTCTTCTCCAGTAACAGAAAGCAGAGTTCATGAAATTTTCAGTGCATTTTCTGTGAATGAAATTCATCAAAAACATTAGATTTTTTTTGTTCTTGTTGGAAACTGTATGCTTTGAGGGGAAAGGAATTTTGCAATTTTGGTTGGTAGCCATAGATTTTTTGCTTATAAGCAGTAATGTTTTTGGTTTTAGTTAAAATCCACCACAGAATTTCTTCCTAGAAATAGAGACACATTGCATTGTTTTCACACGAGGCTGTGGCTATGTTCCAGCAGGTTCATACAACTTCTAGCAGTGACATCAGGCTTGTGTGCTAAACACAATATTCCAGGGGATAAATAGTCCTGTGTGGATGTGGCACTGGTGTGAGCCACAAGGATCTGCCCCATCATGAACAGAATGCAAAAAAAACCATTTCTGCAAAATACTTCCAAAAATTACTCCTGCGTGAAGGAGTTGCTTACTCATGAGTCACCTCCTCGTGTGGTGTAGGCGACCTACTGTAACAAGCTAACTTGTACCCAGACCCTATTTTAGCTCTCTCACCTCCTTTCAAGCTGTCTAACAGCTTTCAAGAGGCAGACACGTCCCTGTGTGTGTCAGGAAAGGAAAGCAGCAGCTCATATCAGCTGAGTGGGTATTTGTGGATTTGGGGAGATGGAGAAGACAATACATGTGTGAATAAAAGTGCAGGAAGAATTCAGTCTCCAGAGGGCAACTTGTGTAAGTTCTGGTGTAGGTTTGTTCAGATTAACAGGGGTCTCTGGTTTTTGGCTCAGAGAGTTATCTCTTTAAATGTCTGTAAAAGGACGAAAGAGAAACTGTGATATAGAATAAGCTTCTGGTTTAACAGAGTACAAATCGCAGTGTGAAAACTCACTTTGTTCCTCTAAGATGAACAAAACCCTAAAATTAATTGGAAAGGAAAAAACAATAGTAGAGGCAACAGAGCTTAACTGAGCTGTGAGATTGTGGTAGGGTACATGTACAGAGTAATATTTCAGGCAGATTTGATCTCACTCTTCTCTGAGCCAACTGCAAAACCCAAATCTCTGTATTGGCAGACACGTAGCTGTAGTCCTCACAACACTCATTCTAAACTAGTAAGTCTGGCAGAGAGAGAGAGTATATTAGCTCATTCTTAGTTCCAGCAGCTACCCAGAAGGCATTACAACACACTTGAGATATATCTCATACAAACTGCTGCTGTGCCCACACTGCACAGAAGTGACTGCAGTGTGCTGTAGGGACAGCTCGGGCACCAGGAGCTGTGACAGCTCAGAGTGAGGTATTGTACCTTACATCCCAGGCAGACTATTGCTGAGTCAAAGCTGGTTTAGCTGTAACTCCTGTGGCTGAATCTATGAAAAGAGTCCAGTTGCTTCCAAAAATAATAATAAAAAAAAATCAGTATTGTCAGGGCAGCATGTGTTTCCAGTTTGTGAGCTCAACAGACCGTATTTTAGCCTCAGGTACCTCTGAATATTTCCTGGGTGTAGAATCTGTGTAATATAACTTCTTAAAAGTGCCTTGCTTAGAGTCTGCTAGCTCAGGAAAAACACTCTGTAGGGGTGGGATGAATTAGGAGAAAGTATAACATATGGTCAGACAAAAGAAATTGCCGCTTTCTTGTCCCAGCATTAAGCTAAAGAAGCACAACTTAGAAGAAAATAAGCATTTTAAATTTTTTTTCCTAGACTCCAGGTAGCATATTTGGAGCTATCAGCTGAATTCAGGGCAGAGCTCAGGATTACTGGCTGAAAAACACGGCCACCAGTACTTTGCTTACTCTTTGCAGAGATAGGAGCTGCAGGTGCTTGGGTGGGAGATGATCTCTGCTGGGAGCCTGCTGTGTGCCTGTGCAGCCAGCAAGGCCAACAGCATCCGGGGCTGGAGCTAGAGCAGCATGGCCTGTACATCAAGGGATGTGATCATACCCCATTTTGCAACACTACCTAGAGGGCAGCTAGAGCCCTGTATCCAGTTTCAGACCCTGGTACAAGGAAGACATGGATTGAGTGGGAAAAATTCAGTGGAAGCACGCCAAGATGGTCGGGACTGGGGCACGTGCCCTACAAAGTAGAGGCTGAGGGACCTGGACTTGTTTGTCCTTGAGAAAGGAAAGCTCTGTGGGGCCCTAAGCAGGGCCTTCTAGAACCATGAGGAGGACTCAGTCCTTTGTCACTGCTTAGTTCTCCAAATGCATTTTCCTTCTCTTAAAAGATTTTTTTCCTTTGTTTCTAAGCCCCATTATATGTAGATATAACTTCTTTTACTGAAATTCCTTGTAGTAGACTGATTCAAAAATACACACAAGGGCAGGAGTTGGGGGATTGCCAAACACCATCTGATCTCAAGCAACAGATTACAAACTCTCAGCCCATTGCAAACTTTTCAAGAAGCCTATTAGCTTATGTTTCTTACATTTCTGGGGAAACTGAAGTCTTGTTTCACCCTTCCAATGAACAAGAGAATGTGCACTGGTGTTCAGCAGATAAGCAGTAAACATTTAGGGCAGAACTTCTTGTTTTGTGTTTCTGGACTCCTTTCATTTGCATAACTGTAAGACACTAAACAGGCAAATATGATACACATTCAATTGGGAATAAAGAAAGAAAATTCCTCCTGATATTAGTGTCTTCCTTGGTAAGGACAGCTGATAGAATCAGCCTTATTAATTGTAATATTTATATACTTAAAATGTATCTAACTTCATTTATCATGACATGCTACTTTCATGCATAATATTCTCATGTGTATTGTACAACATCAGCATAAGCTGGGTGTCAAGTCTTTGAATATTCCATATACAAGCTGTTTTGAACATTCAATTGTATTAAAACTGTGAATGATTAAGGAACAAAAAGAATAAGTGGACCTGAAGCAGTGAGTAGGGAACTGACTTAAGAAATGCTATGAGAAGCTGACCATAAAATGATACCCTACTTTAAAAAAGTAAGAATCATTAACCTCTCACAATGTAACACTGGAAGAAAACCCCCAGATGCTTCACCTGGCCATCCTTCTTTCCTTAAGTCTACTCTAACTTTTTCTCTTGTACTGTCTAAAATATAGTGAAGTACCTCCCCAGCACATTTCTGGTTACCTGCAGTTGGGTACTAATGGGATTTGATCACACCACTTTTCTTTAGTATCTATCAAAATTGTCTCTAGAATTTGATATTAGTATTTTCAAAGTAACTTACAGGATTTATGCATCTACAGCCTTTGGATTTTTGTTTGAAATAACAGTATTGTGTTTGGGATTTTTTTCATTTTGAGAATTTTAGCCTGAAATCTTCAACTCCCACAATACAGCTGTGGTCAAAAATAAGCTTTTTTGTTGCTGTTGTTGCATAACAGTGAGTCATCGTTAAATTAAATTTCTATAAAATGGACATGCATCATGAAATGAAGTTTTTCTTCAAGTTCTCAATTAAATCCACAGGTACAGCCATTTGTCCTTGGACCGAGATGTTGGTTTAAATTCTTCTGCCTCCACAAATTTATTTAGACATTTCTCATTCATCATGGGTCATTCCCATGCCTCTAGGTAACTAGCTAAGTGTTGTTGAAGTAAAATTACAACTTGAATTAATGTCTTGATCTAGTGTATTGGCATAACTGCAAGGCTACATAACACTGACTCTTTAGTCAGCTAGTCATCTGTTCTTTTTTGATTTGGATGCAATGAACTGAATTTTATAAGCAGGAAATTAAGTACAAAGACTACTCATGGGTTGCTTGTAAGAGGAGCTTAGCATAAGAATGTCACCTGCCTGGGCTGCAACTTAATATTTTATACCATTCCTTGCATGTAATCATGTCCATAGCTTGAATATGGGGCCATAAGGTTGAAGTTGCAAAGTGGTGCTTCTTCTGAATCATACCTTCAGTCCTTGTTTGAGCACTGCTGACAGAAAGCACTCAAAAAGGCAACAAAATAGATGGAAATCTCCCTAAATGAAAGGGACTACCTTAGAAAGAGTTAAAGCAATCAACATTAATTAACTTTTACTTTCAATCACTGATAAATTTAGCTATTACCAGCTGCTGGGTGAGTTTCCTAGCTGCCTACTTTTATAGCTCACAGTTTATAGCAGCCCATGGGCTGTTTTAACCTGTGACAGCCTGATTTTCTTTGGCTTCTACTCAGCCCTCCCCACTGATTAGCTTAGGCAGATCTTCACTGGTCTCACAGGCTTACAGACATACTGTTCTGAAAAGTTTAATTATTCCCACTTGTAAAAGGCTAAGCTGTCTAATTTGGAGGTGTTGATGTAAAGATGCTGAAGATGTCAAGATGAACGAAACCTGGATGATTTAAATCTTGTCATATGTTTAGCTGACACTACTCTTTGGCTGCAGGTAACCACTCCATGGCAAAGATACCTGAGTGCATCCTCTGAGCACTTCTCAGAGGGTCAGTTTGAAACCAGCAGGACCCCCCCATGTTTTAACTACATCCCTCAGGAGGCTTAAGAGATCTACATCTGTCCTACTTTGTCTACAGTCAGTCAGGGTTTGTCTTAGTCTAAAGGTCTTGTCATGAGATCTGAGAGCTTGCATGGACAAACCAAGAGGTGTAGATAGCAAAGGAACTGTCACCTGGGTTCTGTACAGGAATTTTGCAAAGTCACCCTTACAGAAAATAAGGAGTAAGATTTGGTTCTGTAAGTCACCCTTACAGAAAATAAGACTCTTCCTGACAGTGGGCTAAAAGCTTTTTGTTAGGGTATTTTAAATTAGACAGACTTAGTCAAACAGAGGCTTACGTCACATAAATATTCAAAATGAGAAACAAGATGTTGTGTTGTGCTGCCTTCAGACTGATGGAGCAGTAAGGTATTCAGTGAAGTAAGTCTTAGAGTACCAAACAAACAGGAAGGTACCCAAGAAGGCCACGGATCAGAGGTTTGATTGTTGCTGGAGAATCTGTCTTTCAAGCTGCTTATCTGTGCTAAAAATTGGTTTGAGCACTTCAAATTGCAAGTGCCCAATCTGCACAAAGTGGAAGTAATATGCTGACAAAGTTCTGTGCAGGTAGCAATCAACATTATCCTGGATGAGCTACAATATTACTAAGATGTTTTAAGGAGGACCTGCCAGAGAAGCATTACAGTAATTAACCCTGATTGTCAGAACGTTGGACAGGCCTGAGTCTCAGAAGCTGAAGCATTTAAATAAATAAATAAATAAATAAATAAATAAATAAATAAGTACTTGATGTGCATCACTGCTTAGGGATGACAAGTCTGAAACCGGCATCCTGAGTCCATAAAGATAATAGCTTGCTCACAGTTGATGTGAATGGATGACAACAGGATCCTTTAGAGGTGATTTGCAAAGGCAAAAAAAAAAAAAAAAAGTGAGGGGGAGGTTGTACCATTTTCACTTTTTTTGTGATGACTACAGAAGGCTGGAAAGCCTCTGCCCCTCCTCACATTTCACATCTTATGTGATCTGTTTTCCTGGATGATTCTACAACAGAGTAGAGGGAAAGTATAATTACAATGCCATTTCATACCATGGAAATAATACTGAATTAGGAGAGAAAAGGAATTTTTTTTTTTTTTAATTAAAACCATTGAGCTCTTTGTGGTTTTTTAATGAATATTTTTGGGAGCAGCTAGTTAATTCCAAACTCCTTTCTTAGAGGTTTTACTTCTATCTCCTTCCAGATTTAGTATTTCCAGTTCTACAAACAAATGCAGAAAAAATGCTAATCCATTTCTTTGTGTACTCCACAGTTATCTCCCAGGAAATAAAATGAAACCTGATATTACCAGTATGCTTAGTCAAAAAAAAAAAAAACAAACCAGAGTATAAAATAAGTGTGAAGCAGCCACTCTGTTTTGTCACACAGAAAAACAAGGAATGATGGTAAGTGACATAATGCCATTCTCTCTGCCATCTTTGAATCTGTAAATGCTGCAACATTAAAAGATGTGTGTTTAAGCTCTTAAATGAGATATCGTGTAAATAGCATCAATATCTGACACATTAGCATGCAGAAGTTGCTACAGCAGCCTATTTAGCATGAGTAAGTCAACAGGATTGAAAGAAACTTGGAGATAAAAAACATGTTCCAGGGGAAAAAAATGGTACACTGCAAAAAAAATGCATAGACTGGGTTTTTCTGGCAAATTGCATTCTCTTCTGTTATCTCACAAATCAAGATTGGTTTGGGAGAGCTCTTTTGTGACTAAAGTTATTGCTCAGCAACAGCATTTATTGCCAGAGAGGGAGAAGGAATAATCAAAGCTGACCCAAACAGTGTAAGCAGATATTCCACATGGGGTAAAATTTTGAATGATTTATGATAAACAAAGCCTTCATTAAATCTCTCTGAAAATAAGCATAGATAAGGCAACAGTCACAGATGGCCAAAAGATCAATCATAAAATAACCCACAGGAAGCTTAGAGCCAAAAGTAATTGACATAATCATCAAATCAATTTCTGGTGATACAAACACTTCTGCATTCAGTCTGATTCCCTGTGCTGTAGATCATTTGTTATGTCATTCTGATCACTGTTGCCCAATATAAGCTTGTAGCAGTTTTGAGAGGCTCAGATACTTTCTGGAGTTTAGTTTGACATGATCAAAAGATGCCAGGTGGGGGCCAGGTTACTATTACGGGTAAGTGAGCGCTTATATGATATTTACTTTTGAGATGTAGCTTTATCCCCAGTTGTTGTTCATTTTTGTGTAAAAGTAGAGAGCCTTGGGACACTGTGGGCCTTTATTCAAGATGTTCCTTCACAGTGATTACAAGGGAAGAAGTGCAGAGACCTGGTTGTTGATTAGGGTTTCAGGCTAAGCCTTTATGTCATTAGTCAGAGCAATAGCAATGCCTTCCACAGTTCAAAGATTACTGCTCATAGTCATAATGGAGTCCACTTTTCAGGAAAAAAAAAAATTATTTCAGTATAACTAAAGCACTTTTCAAAATGTGAGAGATTTAAAAATAAAAATAGGGTATATTGCCATATCTACCAGAGTAAAGGAGAGAGAAAGGAATTCTATCTGGAGATATGCACACTAAGGAACTGAATCAGAGTTTAATGTTTCTCTCAGGCACTAGATTGCCAGCTGTGAGTAGGAGCATATTTTGTTTGCTGGTATGATCAGTAGAAATCATATGTTAGTAATTTAGAGCTGCCTACCTGCCTATAAAGTGCTTATCTGTGTATTACCCAGAATTTTAAAGTTGTTTGGAAGCATAATGGTCAGAAAGTGTTTGAGGTATTGATGGATATTTATGTCTGCTCAGCTAAGGAAAGGAGTCCACTGAGTACAAAACTATAATGCTATTTGTGTGCTTGTGCAATATAAGTAACATATTTAGTGTTAATTGTGATGCATCATTCAGAAATACTTTATCAATCTAAGAATCTGATATGCTTTGTAACTAGTGAACATTTCTTAGACTTCCACAAAAAAGAGAGTATCATTTGGAAATGCCTAAAGGAATAAAGCAAGAAGTATATGAAAGGGGACTTTTGGGTTTTGTTTTTTCTTAAAATTCAGATCCCTTATTGGAGTAAAGAAATACACAATGGATATGACACCTACAGGAAAAGCAGTAATGCTGTAAATAATATATAACTCTGCTCTATATCCAATTTTTGTGATTTCACTTATATTTTAAGCCCAGGCTGTTCAATGATGAGTACTGACTTTTGATGTACAAGACGAAATACTGTAATTATTCAGTGCCTGGAAGATCTGAGCTGATACTCTTTCCTGATTTCATCCATCCTCAACCCTTCAGCCACTTTCCTGATTTCTTTTACAGACGAATCAGTAGTTTCTTTCCACATCTCTCTATCTGCCTGTAAACACCTCCCTTTACAATCACCTGTTGCTGAGGGGATGTCTCAGTTCACAGACTCCTCACAACAGTTCCCTCAGAGCTACTGCACTCTATTATTATGTCAGTATTGCTTCCTGATGTAGTAAATATGAAAACTACATTTCTTACAAGGAATTAGATTGTACAGTGTCCTTGCTAGGTTAGTGAATGAACTAACTCCTTCCTCTATAACTAGTAATAAATAGTAATAAAACCTTTTGCTGACATTTTAAAGAACAGTGCAGAATGCAGGCAAAACACTGCAGAATTGATTTTGCACTTATCAGACAAGAAGAAATGTAATTATATTGCATTTCCCCAAGGACTGCTTTCTTCTATCTAGCTCTTTATTTAAAACAAAACAAAACAAAACAAAACAAAACAAAACAAAAAAACATGTAAGAATTCAGTAGCTTTCTATGGATGGCAGAAGGCTTCCAAGCCATTGCAATTCCTGGGCTTTTTTCGGAGAGGTCTGTGCTATGTACCACTGTGGTTCTCTCAATTTTTAGGCTATCATTTCAGTAAAATTCCAACTGGACCAAATTTTTTCTGTGGAACTATGGGTTCTAAAGTGAGGGCCTTAGATCTCCTTTTACAGCCTGCTGCTCTGCAGAGCATTGTGTCACTCTGCTAAGACAAAATTAAGCAAATTTCCTCCTCTTTGGTTCTTGCCACTGATCAGGTGATCCCCTTCACTATTTTTTGGACCACATGCATAAAGGACTGCACCTGTGTTTTATATTTCAGTAAAAATGTTTTTTTATCTTACTCATTCTTTTAACTGCATTTTCTTCCTGGAATAAATGACACTGTAGGGGATGAACACCTCACTGATATGAGGTATTAGAATAAAAACAGAAACATTTTTGGTTCCTATTGTTAAATGTAATTTCTCTTTATTCCTCAATTTTGCTTGTGTAATACTGTCAGCTGATGGTTGACAAGGCATCTTGATGCTCAGAGAAAAGGTCTGTACCTGTGAAATGGTGTTGGACTAGAAAGCCAGAAAATATTTTTTATCTAAATAAAGGTGAGGATAGCCGACATCTTGGAAATATAGTACCACTTCCAGGCTCTTCTTGGTGGTGCCAAGCAATAGGACAGGAGGCAATGGACAGAAACTGATGCACAGAAAGTTCCACCTGAACATGAAGAAGAACTTTACTGTGCTGGTGACTGAGCCTGGTTGACAGGTTGCCCAGAGAAGTTATGGAGTCTCCTTCACTGGACATATTCCAGAGCCATCTGGATGCAATCCTGTGCTACGTGCTCTAGGAAGACTCTGCTAGGAGAGGGACATTGAAACAGGTGACCCACTGTGGTTCTTTTAAACTTTATCCATTTTGTGATACTAAAACTGGTTGGAAAGATAACCACTGACTTAAGTGCATGCTTGCTCTAGCCTGAGGAATATCCAAATAAACTTTGATGCTGTAAGATTTCAAATAATAAATTCAAATGCCAACCATGATTTAAAAGCTAAACTATTTCTACCTTGTTATCCATTTTAGTACTACTTTGCAGTTTCTGCAGCATCACAGAGATAGTCCAATGAGTGGAATTAGAAAATAATAGATAATTTTAAAAGTCTTTAAAAAAATCATTTAATTACTTTTCATTTCTCCTACTTGCACTTGATAAATGAACACATTAAACTGTGAAGACTCAGGAGCCTCCAAAAGTCTTTGAAGTGTATTAGAATTATCTAATAATTAACCTCAGGATTCACCAGCATGACTCATTGAGGTGAAGTGAAACAGTGCTTGTGATGAAGGGAATTCCAGATCTGCCAGCCTCGAGGAACCAAACCGGCTTCATTCTCCTACACTTTGTCATGGGGAGCTCTGAGCCCCCTGATCCTCCTCTTGCTGCGTTTCATTCTTGATGAGAGGCTCTTTTTCAGTGCAGCTTTTTGTTAAACAGCTGGGTGCATCATTTTTAGAATCAGTATTGAGAAATAACCTTTGGCGCTTATAATATACATATATGCAAAAAGAAGATGTATTTCCTCTGGACTGTTTATTTTCTCTGCACCTGATATTATGGAACACTGTTCAGCCTGGGGTATCTATTAAGTGCTTTACATTGATGTGGTTACCTGAACTAAGAGTGAGCCCTCTCTTTAGAGTGACAAAGCCTATGGTCACAACTTCCCCTGTGTCTTTGGCTGTTACAGCATGGGCACCAGTCTAACCTCTGCTCTGGAGAAGGACAGTACTCCAGCTCCTACAAGTACCATTGAAGAGGTGATGGTTTTGTGTTAATAAATTGCTCCCCTTGCCTTTAACTGCAAGCATAACGATTCATAATAATGCAACTTCTTATTTGTACCAGGGTCAGAAGTGGTCACTGGTTTTATGTACTCAGATTAAGTAAGTACTTTCATCCTGAATTTGTAGTGTACTGGAAAGCATCAATGCCAATTGGACTGAATGGTTAACGAGGACATCAGCAACTCCCTGAAAATGAGCACTCAAAACCAGGAATTGATTAAAGAGTGGACATTTAAAAACCTGGGCAGCAGTTTCTCTTGTCTGTGACTCTCTGAGTGCTTTTATAATGTGCTGTGGGGAGCCAAGGTAGCCTCAGACCACTGAAGATAATTCACCTGCCAGGGTCACTGTATTATTTTCATTCACAATAGGGTTCAGGAGGGAGGGTGTTGACCAAAATTTCTACAGATTTGAGCAGTGGCAATACTAAGGAAAAATTACACAAGTCAAGGCTTTAATCTGCTGTTTAAAGGCTACCTCTCTGTAAGCATACACAGTCTTAGAGCTGCATTTCCAGACCCCCTTCCAGAGTAAATCAAAATATTCTCCAGAACAAGACTCAACAATACTATTTAGTTTCCCGTTTCACAGGTTTTACCTAAGTCTTTGGAGGGATTTCTAGGAAAAGACAGGGTGAGGAAGCACTGGTCTTGCTGAATCAAGGAAGAACTCACCAAGGAAGTAAAGCCTTTTGAGGCGTCCTAACATTGCCTCATACCCTTAAACACTAAGTAGTAATTTCTCAATGTTAACAAAGATTGTCTTCAACCTAAAGTAACAATGCTGTATCAGGAAAGGGGCAATATATGTAGCAATATATTATCATAGAATCACAGAATTTTTTGGGTTGGAAGAGACCTAAAATCTTGCATGGTTCCAACCCTCTGCCCTGGGCAGAGACACTTTTTTGCTGCACCAGATTAGTCAAAGCCCCATCCAGACTGGCCATGTATGCTTCCAGGGATGGGAAATCCACAATTTCTCTGGGCAACCTGTTCCAGTGCCTGGATGGCTCACAGGCATTTGTGTTGCTTCCCCAGCAGACATCTGGGTGGTTAAAATGCCCCCTCAGGTTGAGAGCTTGCAAGCAGGACGCCTCCTGTAGCTGCAGTAAGAAGGCTTTGTTGACAACTCCCCCTGGTCAGGTGCCTGTAGCAGACCTCAGCAACAAGGCACATTTTGTTGGTTCTGCCCTTGATTTTTACCCTCAAGTTCCTAAACTCTTTGCAGCTGGTTTGTGCTCGTAACCTTTCTTCTCTGTCAAGGGTTCACTGACAGTGACCAACATTTTCATTTGCAAAAAAACTAATGAATTTCATTTTGCCTTGAACTGAGAGTCAAAGTCTTGCAAAATTTTCTGGAAGCACCTCTCAAGAAAGAGGGAGCATGCTCTCTCTCTGATAGACTACATGACATATATCTTCACTGTGCATTCACTCCTCGCAGGGCACTTCCAAGTCCAGATTTTCAAGATCACTGACACAAAAATTAATCCATGTGTTTTTCCAACACTTACAGGCCTAAAAGCATTTATGTCTTTTAAAAGCACTGCAGCTTATCCAGTCTAAAGCTGGTATGTTTCTTCTGCTGAAGTGAAGCAGCAGACGTATTGAAAATATTACTTGTATTAGTGCAACCTGAGATACAACTGCTTGGGTGAAATTTCTTTCCATCTGTAGCAAGTCTGACTGAGTCATACTGAAACTGAAGTTATAATTTATTTATTGCTGTCAAAGGAGCTCCCTTTGCTTTTAGTACTTGAATGCAGTGAAAAGTCTCAGATGAACTGTAGTTAATAATAGTTTGTGGTCAACTTGGGGAGGCACTTCAAGCAGTCTAATTTGCTTTTGACCACGTTCTGTTCAATACTCTCACTGCTGATGTGGCCAGTGGAGCAGGGAGAGCACCTACATTAATTAAGAGGTTCAGCATTTGAAAGACTACACAGGACTTCAAAGCCAGGTTAGCATCTGCAGTTTGAAAGCAGAAAAACAGAGATTTGTAAAGGACAAGTGGAGCCTTGGAACTGGGGATGAGGTTTTAAAATGGTCTGGTAGCAATTGGGTGGAAAAATAATTTCAAGTTTACAATGTGCCACAATTGCACATGAGGCTGCTTCAAAAGAACAAATAGCATTCTGGGATGTTTTAAGAACACTGTTGGCTGTAAGACAGAGGAATGGAATTATTCTGCTCTACTTGCCACTGAAGAAGCCTCAGTTGAAGTACTGTATCCAATTTAGGGTGTTGCACTTAAAGACAGATGTATACCAAGTGGAGGTAGAGGAAAGCAGCAGGAACAATCAGCCAAGGAGGCAAGGCTGAATGAAGTAGACTTATTTTTTTGATAAAACAGAAAAACAAGAAAGAAGGCTGATAATGACCTCCAATCTTGTAAAAGTTTTTCTTTTTATTTTTTGTAAAAAAGGAGGTGGTCTATCATCCCTTGAGTCCAAGGGAGGGAGGCCCAGAAGAAATAAGCTTGCTTCTCAACACAGTATATGTAAATTATATGTAAGGGAGAACAATCTAGTCACAAGATTTATGAACATATTACAGCAAGATAACAAGAAACAGGTCAGGTTTCAATTAGTGAAGATTTTTTAAGGACAATTTAGGCTTAGGTGTGGGGGATTAGGTGTAACTGAACCTTGTTCTTTGAAGGTATATGAAGAGGCTGACCTCTAAATGTCCCTTCCACTGAACAACACTGAAACTTCAAAAGGGTGAATTCCACCTTCCCATTTCTATGTGCAGTACTGTAAAATGGGGGTTCAAAGGTGGTGCAAGTAAAGACAATCATTTAACTTTAAATAAAATGATCTTTTGCCATGCGTGCCTCAAACATGCTGGCTCTTTTCATGGCATCATAAAGATTGACAAGAAATTTGAACTGGGACAACAAATGCTGCAAGGTTAAGAGCTGGAAGAGATTTATAATCCATATCCCTAGAACTGGAGAGTCTGAATTCCTCCTGGTTGCCTTTTCTATCTGAAACAATAATTAAAAATATATCCTGATGCTGTGATGTTGCCTTTTACTGTTCTCAATGGGAAGCAAAAAAAATAATGTCAGTCATTTGTGAGAGGATTGGGGCATGAACTGCATGAACTTTTCACACTGTAATCTCAGACTTCTTCCCCTCACCCTCCCCCCCCCCTCCCCCAAATAGTTCTTATGGATTTATTGAATTTGAAAACTTTGCCATGATATTAAATCATATTATCATGAAAAAAAGAAAAAAAAAAAAAAAAAAAAAAAAAAAAAAAACCTAAGGTGACCAAACCAGCCAGCTAAAATTTACATCATGACTTTCTACAGCAGGGATCTGCCACAAGAAAATCTCCACATTTCATAGGCTACACAGCCACGTAACTACAAAAAGACACACTAAAAGACAGACTTGAAAATGTTTTCCTTCTTCTTATTCAGCATACAAACATGGAATCTCTGACTCAGCACAATAAAGCCTTTTTACAATCAACACAAACTAATGATTAGGAAGGCTTGGAAAGAGTTATGTAGGATTATTCTGAAAATTGCTGTCTGAGGATGCCTTAATGGGGATACGACTGGTTTTGAATAAGGATGTGTAAGTCACTATCAATTTTCATCAAGGTGGCCCAGGCATGTTTATCCTCTTGCTGTATGTGATGACACACATTTCAGCCTAGGTGAAAATGTCCTGTCCATCTCCTGGAAAAGCTTAATAATTTATTTGTAGCCCAGCTCATTCTAGACTTGTGCACACTGCTCATTCTCTGCACTGCACAGCTGTCTCTTAAAGCAGCAGTACTGCATGCTTCAAACAGCTTTGCCTGGCACCCTCCTGTTTTTCATTATATTCTTGTGTTATGTTTCCAAAACAAAACAAAATGAAGAATCGATACTGAGGATGTTTGGCAGAGATATCACGACCTTGGTTACAACTGGTACAATTCAGCAACCAATTCAAGCTGCAAAGGCAATTTCACCCCCCTACCACCAAGGTAAGGACACAGAGGAAAAAGTTGCTCATGACATAACTGTCCTATAGGGTGTTAGGCTAAATTTATATAAGGTGCTGCTAAACTAGCAGCATCTCATTAGCTTTCTTCTCTTTTGCTGTTTGGAGTCAGTCATTGCTGACTGACTGAGAATGTATATAATGCTGACTGGTAATGCATATAGCACAGGAAAACCTTTCCCTTTTTTTCTCTGTTAAGGAGTTTATGGCTTTACTTTACAAGACCAGGATGATGCTGCCCTCCACCAAGAAATGGCTTATGTCACACCTGAAATCACAGTGGGCTGAATGAGGTGAAGCCATGTGGTCTCACTCCTCAGGCTTTTCTGTTCTCTTGCTTGCTTTTCTACCTGAGCAGGCAGTCCTATATTCAGCTTCAGACTGTAATCATCAGCTCTGCTTCCAGATTTTTGAGCTATTAGGGTGCAGCTGGTTTGTGACTCAGCAGT
The DNA here is from genome assembly GCF_023055355.1 of Agelaius tricolor. Lineage (NCBI taxonomy): Eukaryota > Metazoa > Chordata > Aves > Passeriformes > Icteridae > Agelaius > Agelaius tricolor. Next base: position 60,039,169 of record NW_027269262.1, on the reverse strand, counting down.
TCTGCTTGCAGTAGGTATGCAGGATCAGTTCTACTGTAGCTGAAGCTGTGTTGTTTGTTGTGCTAAACAAGAGCTGTAGCTGAAGCTGCCTTGTTTGTGCAAAACAGGAGCATCCAGCTGCTGTGCTGCCAGGGATGCCATCACATGCATGCTGCATTGCTGTTGATCAGAAGCCTCCTGAAATCTGAATTATTTCTGTCTTTATCCCCACTTTTGCTTTTAAAGCATAGTATACAGTATTGGGAAGCACCACTCTTCCTCCTGAAGAGAGCAGCTGCTGAAGACCCAGAAATCAGAAGCAGGTGAGCATATCTGAACTAGGCAGGATAGTTTGGGACTGCAAAACTCAGCTGCAGGGAAGCACATACAGTCTCACACCCAAACATCAAATGAAATTGCTAAATAACACACCCTTGCATCAAATGAAATTGCTAAATAAAGAAAAAAAAAACCAGACTGGCAGCTTTGATAACTATATGGGGCTGGATAACTCCAACTATGCAAGCAGAATGTCTTTTTCATGTTGTTAAGTTCCCACTCTGAAATCTGTGAGTTTCCCATCCTCTGCCTCAGATACTTTGCACCAAACTACTGTTCTGCAGATCATCTGGGCACTTTCCCCTCCAGGTTCTCCCTTTCTATGGCACACTGGGATTTTTAAGGTTTTGTTCTTCTGCACCAAAGGACCTGAAATTCTCTAGTCTTTTTGGAAGAATTTAGTGGCTTGGGATGGCTAAGTGGCTTGTGATTAGATGTAGACTGTAGGTTTTGTCTGCACATTATGAGATTGGATGAAGTGGCAATTCCTAGACTCCATGAAGTTATTACTTCTCAACCCACATTCCCCCTCACTCTCCCTCTCAGTGTTTTGAAAACTTAATTGTTATCAGAATCATACACTTTATGCCAGTTTCTGGACTGATCAATGGTGTCTTCTATAATGTTAGAGAGCAAGCAATATGCATGTACCATTACATAGGTTGTAAAATTCAGAGAATCCAGGTTACCTTTATTTTCCCTATGAGTTTGACTGTTCTTTCAGATCTAGGCCCAGACTATGTTCCTTCTGTTAAGATAAAAAAGGCCAGGGCCTTTTTCTCTTTCCCTTAGTATCCAGGCAAAAAAAAAAAAAAAAACAGAAAACCCTGTATATTTTCTTACACTCCAAAATAGCCTCAAATTGTCACATGGGAATCATCTGTGGCCTGTGCTACCTCCCAGCTGTGTCTAGCATTACTGGTGAAAGAACCTGACCAAAAGAGCAGTGGGATCTGCCAGTGACTTGACCGTATGGACACACACATGGCCACATCACGTGTCTGTCTGCTTTATTAGTACAAATGTAGCCTGGGGGAGCCAGAGATGGCTGATCCTGAGATATGCAGATACCAGGAGGCCAGCAAGAGAGAGGAACCGACAGATCTTGAGGAAAGGGTGCAGGTCTATATGAAAATGTAGGCATGCATCAGTTACACAGCGTACGAGGAGGGGTAGCAATGGGCACACAGTGGCAGGAGCATTAGCTTTGCTGAAAGCCAGAGGAGATACTGAGAGGGTCCTCAGCAACAATAGGTTCTGATTTGCATTTTGTAGAGCCAGTGCTGCTGTGCCCTCAGTGCTCTTTGTACGTATACCAGTCTTGGCAGCCAAGCAGAATATACTTTCTCATGCTCTAATTGAGCCCTCATTTTGCTGCACAGGCAGCAAAATGCTGGAATACCTACAGTGCAAGCAGGAGCTGCCTCATAAGAACATACTGGCTCAAACTAGAGGTCCCTTTAGTCCATTTCTCTGCCTCTTGTAGCCCCCCACAGCAGATGCTCAGGGAGTAGCAGGGCATACATCATATATCCCAAAGACAGCAGCTGAGCAAATCTGGGACGAGAAAGACTTGAACAAAAAAGTGTGTTCATCATTTTTAGAGAATGAGCTTCATCCATGTGCCCTGGCAAATTTAAAGAGTTTTCTGTTTATGTGCATCACATCACTGTGCTGTAAAAGCAAATGGCTCCTTCTGGCCTGTTGCAATGGAGAGCAGAAATGGTACCATCCAAAGCAAACTCTGCTATATAGACCCCCACAGTTCTGCTTCCAAAAGCCTGGCACTGCACAGCTCCTCACAAGCCACTGAAACAAGAGAGAGGCCTTGATTTTTGATTGTTTTGTAACAAGACCTATAAGAGTAATCAGGTCTTGTGGCACCTTCAGATCTGGGGATCACCCAGTCCACGTGAGGCTGGATGGAGAGCATCCTCCTCCAGCGTGCTTTACCTCCAGCACAGCCCAAATAAGAAGCACCCTGTGCACACAGACATCTCTTGCTCAATGTGTGGGTGTCACACATCTCCGTGTGGCCCTGGAAAACCTTGCAGTTCTTGGCTCCTCTGCAACAACCCTGCAATACAGTCCTGCTACCACTTTGTGGGCCCCAGTTTTCTCGTTGTTCTGGGGAGCTGATGGCAGATGTCCCATCAAAAATAGAAGAGTTACTTCAGGATGGTCCATCTACTTTGAAATCTGTTTTTTTCTCAGAAATTGGGAGTAAGCAGAGCAGGCCAAAAAGGCTTGCCTGAATATACAAGGGATTCTGAGCCAACCCTTGAGAAGCACATTCAACTAAAGGAGAAAGGAGGACAGAAATTGGGTGAAGAAAAGAAGGAGGACAGAAAGTGGGTGAAGAAAAGAAGAAAGAAGGTGCCAATGGAATAAATCAGTGTCCTAGGACCTAATGGCAACAGTGCATTTAGACAGCTAAACATGACTTTTGAGTATCCTCCTGTAACGTCAGCCCCCCAAAAGAGCATCAGCAATTTCACAGACAATTTACTCTTTGTCTCACTTTTCCTGTCTTTTTCATATAAGTGATCCTTAAGTTTTGCTAATAATGTGGTAAAAGAGAGCCACATCCCATATAGAAATAGTTCTTCCCCAAACATAAATGTGCAGAAAGTTTTCATCTATGTGTGTATTTCTGGCTGTGGTTTCTCACTGGAATATTTGTGCTATAACAGCACAATTTTGAGCTTTATCTCAGCTTCAGAAAGTGGAATGCTGCAAGCCTTCAAAAACACCATAGGTTTGAAACTGCCTCTGCCCCTTCCAGACAGTTTCACTGTCCCCCAACACAACACTTGCAAAAGCATGTAGTGATAGGACAAGAGGGCATGGCTTCAAACTAAAAGACAGAAGGTCTAGTCTAGACATCAGGAAAAAATAATTTATTGTAAGGGTGGTGAGGCACTGGAACAAGTTGCCCAGATAAATTATGAATGCTCTGTGCCTGTAAGTGTTCAAGCTCAGGTTAGATGGGGCTCTGATCAATCTGGTCTAATGAAAGGTGTCCTTGCCCATGGCTGGGAAGTTGGAAGTAGATGAACTTTGAGGTCTTTTCCTACCCAAACTACTCTGCAATTCTATGAACGTTCCTAGAGCTTACATTATACACATAGCCAGTATTAATTCTCTCACTATGACAAGACAAGCAAAACTAGCATTGAAGAAAACAGCAAAAATTACGGAAGATAGCACTGGAGTCTGCCAGGTGCAGCCCTGTGGCTGAGAGGGGGGCCCAATTGGTGCTGGAGGCTTGCAAGCCCCGAGTGTGTGCCACATCATTCTGCCCAGACTTAGAGCAGAGAGCCAGGAGCACTTGTTTGTCCTCATTGTCATTCAAAGTGGGATAATTTGATACACCCATGCTGCTGATGCTTTTGTGTCAGAAGGCTCATCTCTTGTGTGTGCCCTACAGCTCCTGTTACATGTGTGAGTTCCACTTGTGAGCACAGGCTGGGTGTGGGAAGGGACAGCCTTTTGTGCACCATTACTTGACATACTGGCCCTTCAGCACGAAGTCATGATGCCTGCAGTTGTTTCACTCCATCCCTTGGTGGGCTCAGACTTCTTCCTCTGAAAGAGGAGGGATTCCAGGACCAATGTCCTGGGAGAAAAGAAGGATGGGCACCTGCTCAATATCAGTGCTTGGCTGTGAGTGCCCCCCTGCACGCTGTCAGCACGGCTCAGCGAGATTTGCCTCCCTGCAGCCAGCCCCTCTGTGCTGTGCTGAGCCCTTAGCTCCAGTCATCTTTAGTCTTCCCAATCCCCTGTGCTCTTTATGCTCTCAGCTGTCTTGTCTTTCTCTTTTCTTTCCCTGCCTCTCCCCATTTCTTGTTCCTTTGGGACTTCTCTTTGCCTCTTCCCTTCAGGCTTCCTGTCTCCCCTCCGAGCCGGCACTTCCGACAGCAGGAATTTCAAGATATGGTACTGCTCATACATTTTGTATTAGCTCTAGGGGCTCTTAGGCCTTCTGACATCACGGGGTTACACAAACTAGCAAGCACTGGAGTCCAGGAAAGCACCTGGAAGTAAGAGAAAAGGAGGGGGGGAAATTAAATGCTTAGCAACAGAAATGCCACACTTTTGAAGTATTAACTAGCTGTTCATTCAGTCAAAAAGGGTTATTGCATTAAGAACTCACATTAGAATTAAGCAGGGGAGAAAAAAACACTTGCTGGCTAAAGGCTGAGGATAAACCCAGCATTTCTTTATCACTGCCTAGGGTAAAGAAAAACCTTAATTACAATACTTGTCTTTGAATAATATTTCAGTCATAACAGCACATTTCCCAGATTCTGCATGATAAGTGCATTAATATTTATTCATTTTCTATGACCTTTAGATGATTCCTAAGGGTTCTATTTTGCTAGCATTGATGTTTGCTTGTTTTTTTATGCTTCTTCTTTACAATGGTCCAAAGCTTCATCACCATATATCAGCGTCTTTCTTGTCTTTGGACACCTATTCCTGTGAAGAGGGAGGAAAAAAATGTGGTGCTGATTTTGTCCTCAAACCTAATATTTAGGAGTAGAAACCTACTGTGGTAGACCCTGGTGGACCTCAGACATAGTATAGAGACTTGCAGAATACAGAAATTTATTCCTGTAGAAAGTGTTGCGACTGGGAAAGACTTGCAGTCACTCTTTTTTCACTAGTTTTCTTTTCTGTCTCAAATGTTTGTTATTCATTGGTGTATAGCTCCCTTTGTCAACTTGAATACACATCCAGCTAGCCCTATAAAGGAGGGCTGCTTTGGAGACTTCAGGAGTGAGACTATGTCCCTGTGATTTCACTATTTAAAAACACGTACTTCGCACTTCTAACACCTTAGAAATGCTTTCTACACTCTAAAAACTTCTTAAAATACTTAGAATTTGCCTTATTCACCCACTGACATTCAAACTGAAGGGGGTTTGCTGAATTTTCACAACTTAAAATATGGCCAGGTGAACATCCTTTGTCAGTGTTCAGGCCATCCTCTTTTCAAAACATTTGCTTTCTATGAAAAAGTTAGTATTTCAAATTATATAAAACCCTGTTGATTTCCAGTTATAAAAATAGGGTATTGAAGACTCAATATTCACTCACTGGCACCTGGCCAGAGGATTTTCCTGAACTCATTTACATGTAGCATTTTGAACAAAAATACACTTGTATGAAGAAGTATGAGCTAGATATGATCATCATCTTCTGAACAGTTTACAGGCAAAGGAAAATCTGTAGTTCTTCATCTAGTGTCTGAGTGCATACTTACAAAAAAAAGAGCACTCTAAATTTCTGGAAGTACATTTGAATGAGACTGTGCCTCTCCTTTTTGGTATGCCAAATACTGAACTCCTGATCATACTGTTCAGTCTTTGGGGATAAAAATGCAATTCTGAGAAGAGTGTAAATGCCCTTTATGCAAAGAAAAGTCTCTTATCTGCAGTAATTTGGTGAATAGGCTCTGTGATGATATCTGAAGTGCTGTGCTTCACCCACAGAAACTGTGCCTTCCACTTTTAGTTTTTTGGATCAGTAATTTCCAGAATCGGAGAGATAGCTAGGCAGAGAAAGGCCAGGGTGGCACATTTACCTGTATATCACTGGATCACTGATATACAAGTCTCTTTTCCAACTAAACAATTTAGAAAAACAAAAGACACTATCTTTCTGGATGGTTGTATTTCTTTCATAAGCAACGTCAGTAGATAAGGGTGTATTTCTGTTCTTGGCTAAGGAGCATTTTATCATGCAAAGGCATCAAAACACTATCTAGTCATGCACTTGTCCCAGTGGAAAAAAAGATTTTCAAAAGCTGAAAGAGAAAAATGCAAAAGCCTTAGTATTGAAAAATCTTCTATTGACAGTACAGGACAATAGTGACATGTTAAAAAAAAATACTGGCTTTGGGTCTTTTGTAAATACAGAAGATGCAAATCTTAGAATCCAAATAAATTTCAACTACATTTACAAACCAAGAAGCCAGACTAGTTGTGAAGATTTCAATGAGGAGCATTCAAAGAGGCAAGAAGAAATGCCTTTTGCTTAAAGCAGGTAGTAGTGTAAAGGCTAATTTGTACTTTGTACATGTCCTTGGATTTATGATCTGATTTTCAGCTATTCTTAATATTCACAGGAGCTAGAGAATTTTCTTTAGAAACTGGAGTGGTCACTATTCCCACATCTTAGGCACTATATCCATCAAACCCATTTCCAAGACAGCAGTCCCAAACCCCTCCCAGAGCTTGGAGCCCAGATGCCTCAGAGCACTGAAATGATGGATCTCTTCCTGGGAACAGACTACTGGAGCATAAACACTGTGAATGCCTCCCTAGCAGTGCACCAATCACTGATGCTGTATCTGGAAATGCATTTAATATATTTGGTTGTTTCAGAGCATCTTATTTTAAAGACAAACACAAGATTGCTCTCCCCAGTGTGTGAGAAACAATATTCTGGCTGACACAACTAAACACGTTACACCTATCATGGGTACAAATATCACAGTATTTGTCTCACTAGGAATAGTCATGCCCTGGATCCCAGGCAGGAGTACCCTGATGAGAGCCTACCTCAGTGACAACCAAGTACGATATAGCATTTGGGACAGAGCAGACATGCTTCACGTGTAGTTCAGCATGCAGTACAACCTTCCTTTTAATCATACGGAAATCTAAATTCACAGCCACTGTGAACATTAAAGGGAGGTGAAAATCCATCATTAACCCATGCACTGTCTTTCTCCTGGCTATACTGATGAATGATAAACACAGCAACCTTGTCTAATATTTTACTTTAATTAGAGTAAAAGTAAACTGCAATAAGCACACAACACAGGGAATTAACAGAAAATTAAACAAGTTCTATGTGTAAACCTGTAAAAACACTCTGAGGCAATTTGAATTCTTCATCAGGCTGGGGACTGTACACATATTTCCTTCTTAATTTATTTTATTGAGAGCTCATGTTTCATTCCTTAGCAGGTCTGCCTGTATTGATTCGATCTCATGTTCAGTGAAGTGTGTGTGTGCAAATGTCTAATGGGAGCAAAGACCTGAAAGATAAAATGGTCTTTTTTTGGCCAGACCACACACCCTTGGAGATTTGCCCGGCCCAAAGAGGATGTCATTGCACAAACAGCACAACCTCTTTTTGAAGCCTAGAGGGGAACTCATGAAACAACATTTGTGCATTGCAGCTGAGAAAAGCTCTAATTTGTACTGCTTATCTCTGATCCATGCACAACAGATCTGAGAGGAGGATTTTGCCCTTAATTTGTTCCCTGGTGTCTACGCATTTTGAGTGTGTTAGATCAATGAACGATGCTACATTCCATATGTGCCACAACACGTAAGCCAAGCTAGGTACACTGAAGATGAAGAGGCAGCAGCAACTTTGAACCTCCTGTTTGTAAAACAACTTTAAACGTTAGGCAGATGAGTTTGCAAAAAGAATTAATTAGCAATAAAGACCAAAGGCACATTCTGTGTGAATAAACAACATAGATTTAGATCTTAGTTAAAACTTGGTGAATGTCAACTAATAAAGAGGTCTGTAGAGTCTGTCAGGCTTTGCAAATCCTGCTTTTCTGAAAGGATAAGTATTACTGCTCACAGGAGAAAATGCCTATATAAGGGTTGAATCTGTGTGGTGGAGTGAGACCTGCAGCTCAAAGATTGTGTCTTCAGCTTTCTATGAGAAAGACCTTTTTATAGCTGTTTTTTATTTAGCTAGGGTTTTCTCCTGGGAGGGCAGGAGGACGTTAGCTCAAGAATTCACTTGATAGATTTCAGATCAGCAGCTAATCTGTCACTTCAAGAGGTGACAATGACAGGAGGGAAAGACTTCCTAATTTATTCATAAAATACTTTATCTGTCGATTCCATTTATTTAGTTCATTCTTCATAGGTAAAAGTATTGAAAAAAGGAAATTAATCCTGACCTTGGAGGTGAGAAGTGGAATGCTGATAACTCCAGCTCTGGGGGCATGAGTAGGCCAGGACTTTTCTCACCCAAGAGTGTAAAAAACATGATAGACTGATATTATCTCATACATTTTACCCCTTGAATTCTTATTGATACCTCAATACCACAGAGGCTTTACTGACTTATTAACAACACTTACTGGAAGCTCATATTCAGTACAGCGAGTCACAGCCTTGTTTGTTATTTTGGCATAGCACATAAATGCCTGTGGTACATTTTGTCTGCCATTGTGCACTTGCTGCCAATGAAAAGATTACATCATGTCAGAAATGCCAGAATTTTCTGAAGGAATTATTTGTAAAGTGTAAGAATTCATATATATATTTTTCAGTGAGCTGCAGCTTATTCTTAAGTTCATCACAGTCTGGAAAGAATTATTGTGTGATTTGCTGGGCAAAGAGTCTGAGCAGCAAGAATTCATTGGCCAAACCCCAATACAATTTTCTTCTTTGATAAGTGTTGGAAAAGCATTTAGAATTTAATTTTGCTAGGACTCTCATGTCCTTAAATCTTAGGTGATGCAGCACACTATTTATGGAGTTCACTATGATCCTGTGCAATTACATTTTGATTTCACAATGGTAATATGGTAGAGGTTTTTGTTGCTAGAAGTTAATTCTTCATAACAGAATAGAGTCTACTTATTTAGCCACTTTGAGTTACTATAACTTCTGTTTTAATTGAAGACTTTTTCATCACCAATCTCAGATGCAATCCTTACTAGACAAATATCACAGTATTTGTGCAAAATGAGGTATGAAGATTCAAGAACTGTCTTTCAGCTAATGGAGCAAGTTTGACCAGGAGCTGAACACCTTTTTTACTGATCTAAACTATTTTCTGAAGTGGTATTTGGGCTACCCCTAGAAAAATTCAAGGTCAGGCTGGATGGGTCCCTGAGGAACCTAGCTGAAGACGTCCCTGCTCACTGCAGGAGAAAGTGCAGGAGATATTCTTTAAAAGTCCCTTCTCAATGAAACTATGTAATGCTATGAGTCTGTGCTTCACTTAATATGGTCTTTAGAGATATTCCCAGCCTTTCTCTGCCAGATTTCAATTTTGAAAATTCAGATGATTTGCAATGATGCAGCATATATAGTTTGGATCATATGTAGGTTTTTTTACAGCTACTCCAAAACCTATTAAAGAGGAAATCTTCAAAAATGATCTTTAAAGAGTCTGTAAGGTATGCTTTTCAAAGGCATGTAATTTTTCTAGGTCTGAGTTTGTTTTTCTGGGGCTTTTTAGGAGATCTGTAGGAAGTGCATCTTGACATGACAATGCTTTCTTGCCAGGTGTCACTTTACTTGAAAGCATGGATATGTTAATGTTTCCCAAAATATGGGAAAAAAAATACGCAACGGTATTCCTTTCCTTAATTTCAGTTTTGGAATGACAAATAGTTTTTTAACTAACATATATTAAAAAAAAAGGACATTATCTAGAGGCAGGTATTTCTCATGAAAAACATAGGTTGTTTTTTTTAAAAACAGCAAAATATCATTGCACCAGCAAACAGAGAGCTACTGTGAAAAGCAAAGCATGTCACCATGTGAATTTCAGACAAATTCTTCAATTGTTGAGGTTTTTGTGTATAAAACATCTCTCCTTAGACATACAAGAATGGAAAGCAACAGTATTTTATATAGCTGGTACTGCTCAGCAGCATTGGGGACCAAGAGTTTTTTGTGAAACTTTCACATTTTTCTTGTGTGGCTTTTGGTTTTCCTCTTTCAGGAGAGCTGAACAGAGAGAACAGTGCACAAGTTAGAGGCATCCCCGTACCCACCTGGACTGCAGCTGAAGTGCAGAGCAGGACCTTTGAGCTGAGAGCTGTTCCTTGATCACACAGTTTAGACATGCAAAGAAAGTCTTATGTATTCCCCTTCATAATTAGACCTCAGCCTCTTGATCCACCATGTTTTCCTCATCCACCATTGCTCAAATTGATTTTTCCAACTGTTTCCTCAATCTAATATTTTTCCCTAATTATTTGGTGTGATATTTCTGAAATATCAGAAATTGCTAGATAGTCTCCAGGTCAAATATTTGTCAGGCCCAGGACTCCATATTATATAAAAAACATGGGAGCAAATGCTGCCAATATGACTTATGTTCAGCAAGTTCAGCACACTCTGACAACCAAGATAATGCATGATGATGATATTTATATCAAGGTTTTAAAAAAAAAATCAGCTTTAAAGAGGATACAAAGAAATGTGTATTTAAATGTAAGTCATGACTTAGTTATTGATTTCTCCACTGGGTTATGCATGAATATGTCATTAGGAGATGTCAGACCAGAACATCAGTGAAAGTTTCATTCTTTGAACTAAGCTAATGGTCACATTGACAGTGAATATATAATGTGTGAATTTATATAAATATAAATGTATAAATATAAATATATAAATGCTGACTTTCCCATGCATGATTGTATGATCAGAGATATAAATATGTAAATATGCATGTAAACACGTTATTAGATATAGGTACATGTATACATGGAAAGCTAATGAAAGAGAAGCAAAGCAGCTGAAATGACTTCTACATCTCCATTCACAGGTCTACATGTGTCAGAAAGGGCCACCAGCTCTGTCCTCATTGCAAAAGCTACTCCACAAGTGGCCTGAGCTCCAAGCGTCCTTGTGTCACTGGAAACCAGAATTTTGGAGGAACTCTCTGAGACATGCAGGAATCTAGTTTCCATTAGTCTGTGAGACATTTGAGCAGGTAATGACCATTACTGTTAATGCAGATTATCCATGTAGGGCCCTGTTAGACTCTGTGGGGAGCCATACCATAAAGGCAATGTATTTTCAGGTGTAAGGATCACATCTTAATTTGATTAAATAATTAGATTAATAAAATGATATTGTTATAGCATTTATTATAATAATTATTATATAAATAATGATGTTTTTATAATAATAATTAATAATAATAATAACAACTTTTCTGCATGGGAAAATTAATGTTAACATCCTAAAATTGGGGCAAAACTCAGCAAAGGTCTGGAGACAGAAGGGAGAAATATTAGGGATAGAGAGTGGATTTTTCCAGTAGCAAAGTCACATTTGGGTCACCTTTTCAGGGCTTTTGTCCTCTGGCTTCTTCAAAACAAATGGTTGAGAGTTCCAGCTCTACCCCCTTTCTTCTACATCTCCTCTTTGCAAAGCATATTACAGTAGAGGGCTCCTTCATCTAAGCAATTTGCAACTTCCCTTCCATGTGGAACACCAGGCAGAGCTGTACAAACAGTTATGATTAATCTATTTTTAAGCCATTCAGCAGCACAACTTTGCATTGTATCTGGCTGAGATGGAGTTCATTTTCCCCCAGCAGCCCTCACAGTGCTGTTCTTTGCATTGGTAGCTGGAAAGGTGCTGATAACACATCAGTATTTTGGCTACTGCTGAGCAGCTGGCACGGCATCAGCGCTGTTTGCTCACCCTTCTGCACCCCACAGCAGATTAGGGTCGGACAAGATCCTGGGTGGGGACACAACTGGGCCAAATTAGCCAAAGGGATAGACCATGCTAAATGACATCAACTCAAACACAACAGCTAAAGGGAAAGGAGGAGAAAGGGGCATTTGTTTATTACACTGTTTGCCTTCTGGAGGAGCTGCCAGGAGTGCTGAAGCCCTGCCTTGGGAAGTGGCCCGGCATATCACTTGCTGGTGGGAAGTAGAGAATAAAATTATTTGTTTTTCTCTTTACCTGTGTGTGTGCAAACTTTGGCTTGTGCTTTAGTAAACTGCCCCATCTCAACTTAAAAATTTTTCATCTTATTTTCTCTCTGCTGTTCAGCTGGGAAGGGGGAGAGACAGAGCAGGTTGGGGGTACCTGCTGTCTAGACATGGTCAGCCCACCACACATAAATAGCACAAAGACCAAGTCACAGTTCTCTCTAGACTGCTGCCAGACTTTGCCAGAGTGAAGGAAAAAATCGTTGCTTGTGCTTTCTCAGGACTTTTTCCTAGACATTTCTATTTCTCTTGGGTGACTGGAGCTGTGTGATGGCCTGAGAAAAGAGGAGCACAGCTCAGAAAATAAGGGCAAGGGATAATGAGTGTAATTTGTAATTTCAGATTTACCAAAAGATGTAAGGAAAAAGAAGTGTCAGTATCTGTTTTGTCCCCACCTACAGGTCTTTGGCCCTAAGGCAATTCAGACAAGAATGTTTCTGAGAGTGGGGAGAACACTCAGATTACATGCAGAAAATGGGTAAGCCTCAGAATTTAGCAAGGATCGAAAAAAAAGGGTGATTTCTAGTTATTGATGAGCAACATTAGATGTCCCACTTTGCTTTCTAAAATTCTTTGTTCCTGCTTGCAAACAGAAACTTAATTTATAAAAAGACTGGTTAATCCAAGTCACATTTTGAGTCATAGAATAATTTTACTCTTTTTTTTTTTCTTTTCTACTGTGTCATCTTAAGTGTTGATTGCTTTATGCTGGCTGAAGAGTGTTGCTCTTGGACCATTTTAGAAATACACTACTAACTGTACCTTGCTGAAAAATGCAAAATACTCACCATAATATGGAAGTAGGCCTAAGAAACTGAATGATATATTCTATAATGAGATATACAAGTGAGGCAGGTCATTTGGTTAAACACAGAAATGACGCATCATGCTGGATTTTTGTATTCCTTGTTTGGGAACTGCATGATTGTGCAAAAATAATTTTTATTTTTAAATTAGATACAGAAAACCCCATTCAAGTCTGCTTTCAAAATAAGAGTGTTTTATCAGTTGTATTTATATTCATTGAATTCCAGGGTTACATTTCAGAAACAGTAGGGTACTTGCTTTGATGCTGAGATTAGAAAAATGTCCACTCTTATTTTTTCCAGCACTGAATTGAACATAAAATGCTTTCTGAAGATTCAGTTGGGCTTTTTCAGCCAAATTTACTTAAGCATGCCTGTTCATTGTGGAGCTGAGGAAATGAGGAGAGGATGAAGAGTGCTGAGGATTGTTTTCTTCTGTGTCTGCAAAGCTTTTTTTATCATTTTCCTTTGAAGTCTCTGAAAGTTATCTGGCGTTTGTATTAACTTTTTATATGAAAAGAGAAACTGATTTGTCTTTCTAGGGACCATTTTAAACATCAGAGATTGTGAAGAGCAGGAATGAAATCCACCTGACTAAACAAAGCCTAGCACAATAAATGCAGGCAGTGGAAGGGTTTGGTTTCAATTCTGACTTCACTCTTGCAATAGTGCTATCTAAATTTACCTCCTAAATAAACGAACACTGCAGCTCCCACTCCAATGAAAGAAATTTCTCTATGCGTGCCTTGAGGTTCCTTCTGACGTATAATGGTTAGATTTCAGAGCAGCACCCATGGGGTAAAATAAAAAAAAAGTGCAGAAAATCCAGGTATAGCATCTTTCATGATGACTAGTTAGGAACAGAATGAATTTCACTACCTGTTAATGGGTTTTATAAAACTACAGCAAGGTCTGCATCTGTTTCTCTAATTGATCCTGTAAGGGAACACAATGCTCAAGTTAGTTTTGCTTTCAGTGAAAGTTAATCCCTGTTTTATTTCAGCCTTAACACAGGGAACCCCAATAAGTTTATTTTCAACTCTCTTAGATTTACTTGGCCCTAAAAAACAGGAGAAAGATAATTGAGTGTATGGGATTTAGTCTTTGTAACTCAAATGTCACAGAAAGCCATAAAAGTCATGACCTTCTGGGCTTGATTTCCTGATGATATATGACACATATGTCTGCCTAATTTAGTGCTTATTAAATGAATAATGTTAATGGTTAAAGAGTATGAAGCCTTAATTAGATTTTGCAAGCAGCTAACTACTGTAGCAAAAGGAGCTCTTTATTTGGTATTTATTGCAAACATACCAGAATGCCACGAATGTAATCTGAGAAGACTAAAGCCAGTAGAGAAGCTGCAACCTTTGTTAAAAACTAATGGGTTGTGTGTCATTTTTAAAAACTGATTTTGATGTTATTCACAGGTGATTTGTTTTTTATTGAGTCTTGAAAAGCAATAATTATGGGACACTTTAAATGTAAAAGAACAAACTAAGAAGGACGCTCAGCAGTTTATTTAGAAACACTTCCAATTTGAGCTTCTCTAGATCTTTTAAAGAGGTTGCATTAGTTGATGCATCTACTTCAGAGTTAGAGTTAGAATGATGCAAGAAATACACATCACACAAATGACTGACCATAGATTTACTGCTACTCTTACCACCATAAGAGAAGGTATTTCCAAATATTTGTTGTCCAATACTCACAGTATTCAAATCACGGTCTGTGATTCCATAATATTGTCCAAATTCTTACCTGAAATGCATTGTTCATTATTATTCACAGTTCATTTGTTAGTCATAACTCATTATCTTTTGTTAAAGTTTCAGTCAGCTAATCAAGAAACAGAAAATATACTGTATGACCAACATCATCCCACAAATAATGATTAATCAAAATGAGCAGTTCCTGAAGAGCAGAGTAACTAAAAATCATTCAGCTAAACCAGTTATCAAAGACATAAAATACTCATGTATTGACACCAATCAAGAGTGTTTTGTGAATGAGTCATGAACCAACAGCCAATTTGATTTAGGTTTCCTAATAGCAGTAGTAAATGAGTGTTTTGACATAAAATACTAAATTTAAGTGTCATAATTCCCTTTCTTTAAATACTACTTCTGCATGCCTTATCAGAATGATCTGGGCAATCTACACTTAGCTGTAGAATTGCCAATGTCTTTTGTGGGATAAGGATTAGCATCTCTATGTGTTTTATTAAACCCACATGTTAGTTAATGCTTCCTTGGCTTGTCTTCTCTGTAAAAAACTGTAACTTCTTGTTTCCATAGTCTCATCTTGGGTCTCACTGACAATTTGGCATTTTCTTATACTGTTTTAGCAGGAACTCCATTTTGTTGATTGAATGATGACATTTCTGGACTGAGAACTTGACCACTCATATCCTTGTTCTAGTTACACATTCAAATTTACCATTTTTGTCTGAATTCAGATTAATAATTTTTCCGTCCTTTAACCATATTTCAGCACTCTATGCATCATCATTTTGAAAGACCAGAATTCCCTGCATTAAGGTAGTTCCATTATACAATGCATTAATATGTTGAATGGTTTATCTACTCCAAATCAGGCTCCAGTAAGTCATGGCCAAATTATATACTGCAGCTGAAAAGAAAGTGGTTAAATTTAAAGATGTTCTGAAAAGACTGAGGAAAATATAAAGATACAGGATTTACCTTGAAGTTCTCCAAGACCTTACCATCATCTCTGAATTATGTGATTTTTGGAGCCCCAATTTGAATTAGATGCAATTCCATTAAATAAAAATTTAATTTTTAAATTTTGACAGTGGAAGATATGGCTTCAACCAGTTATATTTAATTATTTTCATGAGAAAAATGATCATGATGCATTGTGTAGTTCGTTTTCTAGAACAGCTACATTGAGATGTTCTGAGATTCCTATTCCAGCTGATAAATCCAGACATGACATTTTGCATGAGCCAGGAGATATAGTTAACTCAGAATTGTTGGAATAAGAAAACCCAAGAGCTTTTAGCATTGCCTAAACAGATATTGCCATTATTTACTGAGAAAGAGAATTCTTTTTTTTGGTCACATCTGAGATCTGTAGGTGTGAGAGGCCATAAAATCTATGGCCAGGGGAGGACAACACCTGCTGTTATTATTGCATGGTATCTACTAATATCCTGGTAAAAAAACCTTTTCCTTTATATGTGAATATACAGCATTATTGTTATACATTATGTGAACGCCCAATAATTTATTAAATCTATTTTTCAGAACAATACTGATATTTTAAGCATGTTTTTTGAGCATCAAGCTTGTTTTTTGAGCATCAAAGAACAAACTAAGAGCAGAATTATTTTTTCAGCTATAAACGACATATGTTGCATTTACAATGTAATAAGTGTTTTTAAAGAAAAAAACAAGGAGAGTAATACTAAGTGAAGGCTTGCAAATGATAAACAATTCACATTTTACCTAAATATGAAGGGAAAAAAAAAATCCTTAGCATGGATATGCACTTGTCAGACGCAGTGAGAATAGCTGGTCTAATGAACAGCTCTTTTTCATAGGGCTGGAAAAGATGTTGGTTCTGCAGTGTAATTCTCCTCAATTTTCCCCCCTCTCTGAGCTCTACTGCCATCATACAGAGCGATTTGTTGGAGAAATTGCCAATTTTTCCCATTAAAGGAAACTGCTTATCGTTCTAGCTTTCCTAATTTCATGTAGCAGATGATACCATGCATTTAAGAGAGCTCAGAGTGACCTTTCATGCATGATTTTGATGCTTTTTATTGAGAAATACTTCATACACATACATCCTTTAAAGCAGAACAAATGTTCATATATATACAAGAAAAAACTCTTAGAAGCTACAAGGTGTTGATGTTTTTCATTCTTTAATTCATATGGCAATAGGTTTTGAAGATTATCTACAAATGTCATACTTCTGATATTTTGCATGTCTTTTGTTTTGCTAAGTGTTTTCATCCATGTTGTCACATGAAAATAGTGTAACAAGACTGGAAAAAACCCGTGAAATAGGATGAATTTTTTAACATAATATTAACAGACTCTACTACTTAATTGTTTAACAATGGAGAGGTGAATACAAAGAACAAGAGAAGAAATGATAGTACAGAGTTTATGATGAGAAAATCCATGACCATTGGCTTGCAGAGGAAATAAGTACCTAATCATCATACATGGGAACACTTGCTCATTATATGCTAAAACATAAATTGTAAGGATGCATAAAAAACTCTCTTTCAATTGTCTAGCCTCATATTTATCCTCCAAGCAAAATTTGAAATGCTATGACTACATATGGCCTAACTATGCCTGAAGGGATAAACTCAGATGTTTAGAGTAAGAATTTTCCCAATAAATAGTGGTACAATCTGGTTATTTCAGATTTGCTGGCTAACTCTAGATAAGTGAGAAACTCCTTTTAATCCAATGAAATGATATCATTTATGCACCATGTCACTGCAATCAGGCCACAGAAGTCTACCAAGTACTATTAAATATAAATAGGTCTATCTTGTCCTTAGTGCCATTCTTATGATATTTATTTCACTGTGCTTTCCACTCACAAGTGAAGAGATCTCAGCTAGTGAAGAGATTCTTGTTGCTGTTGAAATGGGTTTGTTCTTCCTCTGTTTTATTGTGTCTGTTAGTGGCAATACTGGAGTGTCCTGAGGCATGGCTATCTGTACACCCAGAGCAGCAGAAGGACACCATAGGTGATTGTCTTTCCTACATAAACTGTAAATATTTGTTTATGCCAGCAATGCCAGTTAGTGTAAACCAGTGCCTTCAGGAGCTGGGCATGTTCCAAAAGGCCAAGGAAGGCTCCTGCTTGACCCATTCTGCATTTTTCCATGTTTCCCTAAAATGAAAAGTAAGGAAAATCACTGCTTGCATCTGAGTTTTAAGGCTCTTAGCAAGAGGACCCATGCAAATGAACTGCAAAAGCATGTCTGGAGTATGACAGTCTCTTCTCCATAAAAAACATGAACAGCTTCCATTCACAAGTGAAGAAATCCCTTGCTTTTGCAGTAAAGGAAGACTGGCTTGAGGTCTGCTGTCAGTTCTAAAGCATACATTGAAGATTTGTCACTGTGGGATCTAACTGTGATCTCTGCAGAGATTTGCAGAAACTTGCATTGGTGTGACTGTGCAGAAGCCCCTGTGAATCTGAAGAGGTGTCAATAAAACAGAATGTAGCAAGGAATATGTTTTGGCATTAAGATTTCCAAACATTGGTAATAAGCAATAAGCCATCATTTATGGCTCAGAATTGGAGCCAGAATTTTTTCCATTTGAATGTAACCTGTGACTTTATCCATTTGGGAATGACTTCCCTGCCAATACATACACACACATATATAAAGACTTTCAAATATATTGCCCCCGTGCAAGCTTTGCATCTAGGATAAAACTGAGTTCACAAAAATGTATCCAGAAGCATAGAAACCTATAACTCATATGGATATTGACAGCAGTAGCAAAACTGTGTTTTCTCAGTTTAGAAATTAGGACCAATACGTGGAACTTTTGCAATTATGTTACAAAATATTGTTGATGCCATTAAAGAACAAAATAATTAGGACTGTAGCTATGCTGGTAGTGTTAACATCTACTCACTAGCTGGATTAATTAATTTATTTGAAAAAAATTTCATGTTTCTTAGCACTGATCAGAATTTTTTAATTTTCTAGGAAAGCACATTGATACACATTGTACTACACAGAGATCTTGATTTTTCAGAACAACCAATGAGAGACCATTTCAAAATCTTGGTTAATATGAGCAATTTAAATATCAGTGGGAACTGATTGCAGGAAATTCTGGCATCACTGTATAAGAGTCATCTGAGAATTTACTGTATTATACAGGACAGCTTGAAGCAGCAGTATATATAATTTCTGTTGTACATTGAGCTCATAGGATAGTTGCAGCTAAATGCAGGTAAACAAAGTTTATCTATTTCTGCTTTGGATCATTTGGAGTTTACTTATCAATCACTATTAGGCCTGTGAAACTAAACCTGTGGATTTATTCACTTATGTGCTGTGCAGGTGTATCTCCCCAGTATGATGATGTTAAGGACTGTGACTTTCACAATATGTGACATTTGCACATCTAACATGCTAGGTGGCATATGCATCATTAAAAGTCAAGGTCAAAAATGGAGTGTCTAAAACAAACCAAAATAAAGCAAGGTATCTGTATCCACTCTCATTAATTGGCCATTGATATTTATTTTTCCTGGTCCTTTATATAAGGAAACAGTTCATATACAGACATGTATTTATAGTAATATAATCCCAAATCACTGCTCTAATGAAAATCTCTGGAGGTATTTTATCCTTCTATTGACACTTTGAAAGTAAAATATGGATTTCTAACTGCATACAGAACTTTCTGACATGGTTGTCAATGATGGACCGGATCTCTTAATATACAGAGGTTTTAGAATGTAATTCAAATGTATTTTCCATTTTGAAGTTGTGATGGCTAAGTACACCTGCTTACTTAAAAGTTATCTGTTAGTTTGTAGTTTTCAATAGCTTAATCATCATTTTATTTTCTCAGTTTTTATTGCAAGCAGTTCACCCACTCTTCATTTAAACTTGAATGTTTCCCGTTTACACATCAGAAAATACAGAAAGATGATAATATTTAGAAAACAAAGAAAAAATAAAAGCTGTGTTCAAACACATTATTTATATAATTATCCTATAATTAAAGTAATTACAGTTTGTGATGAGAAATAGTCTTTATTTTTTTGAAACATTTGCAGGTTTCTTGAAGGGTGTTTACTGATTATTGCAGCAAAGTGACATGAAAAATACTTGGAGCTGTTCTCATTTCTGCAAAACATTTAAGCTGCATAAGACATGTTCATGGAACAACTATGTGTCTTTACAGTCCATTAATTGACAGGCCTGTATGAAAGAGAGTTAGGCTGATATTCAAAGACATTTGTGAGCTTTTGTAAGCTTGACTACAGCCACAGCTACTCTGCATATGAATTTTTGAATAAGAGTGGATTTCTAACAAATAATATCACAAGCAATAAAAAATGGTGTAAATGAAGGATTTCTTGCCTTATGGTATTTTTTGAACTTCTAGATCCAATTTGCTTTTCTTTATAGCACCTGGAAAGCTGGAAGTTTACAAAGTGAAAGCTTTGTGTCCATGAAACTACCTGAACCTAGGATCAGTAGTTTTGAAAAAAACCCGCTGACCATTCAAAAATACTGATCTGAGATTCAGAACATGAGGCTGTTACTTAGGAAGCCAACCCAAAGAGTATTTCTGCCTTTCACTGGTAGAAACCTACCACAGGCATTAGAATGAGAGAAGACAGGGCCAGGGACCATCTCAGGGCACTTCCACCACTGAAGTGTGCCTGCTTTGCAGCACTGATACTCAGCTGGCAGCACATAGCCCCTTCTTCACAAAGCATACCCTACCCAGACATTTTGGGGGGTGACTGGGGGTCCTACTGCTCTATGGATGAGGATGGGTTTCCCTATGGAGCTGTTCTGGATTTTTAATCCTGGATTCATTTTTTTTCACCTCACAAGCCATGTTTCACTCTTCAAAGAACTGTACAACAAAAATCATTATGGACAGATTAATCATAGAAGCAATTCACATACTTCAAATAACACATACATGGGACATATTCAGTAAGAAATACTAGTCAGCTACTACATTTGCTTGATTACATTCATGTAAATATCAATATGTGCACAATCAATACCTGCCAGGACTGTGGAAAATTAGGAAAACTATAACTCTCATAGCATGACATTTTTTTCTTTATTGTACAACCAAAGGAAAGTGTATATTGACTAGATCTCCAGAGAAAAACATCTATTTATTATTTGAAATGAGCCATATCAAAGACAGAATGGATTTTTCTGCAATTATAATAGACAAGTAGAACTTGTTTGAGAATTTTTTTCTTTCTTCTTTAAATATGATCTTCAGCAAAATGCAATCTTTTATTTTTTTTTTCCTTTCCAGCCTCATAAGCAAGGGCTAAACCCAGTGAGCACATACGGGTGTTAAAATAAAGTTTATAAAAAACTTCATCCATCCAACAACCCCCTCTCATTTGGATATAATCTGCTTTCACAAGTTCCTTCCTGCTATCATCACAATCATCATACATGAGCACTTTCCCTGCAGGATGGAGGATCTCCGCTAAGCACAATTTTAGGGTGCACAAGAAAATATCTGTTTCTCAGAGGGACATCTTGAAGCTGTTAAAAAAAAAAAAAAAAGTGAGTCTTACCATCTGTCTAAACTGTTCAACATTTACCTGAATAAGTTTGTTCTTTGGAGACCTATGAGTTCTAGACCTTGTTTTGGCCCTTTGGTCATGGCCCACAAGCAACTCCTGCTACATCTCCCAGTTTGCAAAAAGAGACCACTATCTGTAAGCAGCCAGTGGCTCCCTACCCATCGGTCTGTAAGGCATAGATAAACTGTTTTTAAGTTGTGATGCCAGTCTTTTCAGATTTAATACCTCAGGACAAATTACTTGGCAGTTCATGTTTGCACGGGTAACCAGATCCACATTAATTGAGTGTGGCTGTTTTTATGCAAACTAACAGGATCTCTGCAATTATTGGAGCAGTTTTCTGAGACTACCTGCTTGGGAATAAATTAAATAAAATTTTTTTATCTGGTTTAGCTGATTTTCTCAAAAAGTATGAGAGAAGTTAAGAGACTTGGACATACAGTGCTGAAAAGATCCTGGAGCTTTGATAGGGCTGAGTTCTTGAAAGATGCAGTGTAGTTGCCCTACTAGTCAACTGTTCATAACACTTAGAAAATAAATCCATTACCAAATAATTTTCAACTATTTCTCAATAGTTTAAATAATATAGAAATAGCTGGGGGAATTCATAGCAAGAAAGACTTCAGGGATTTTTGTACTCGATACTTCTACATATGAGAAGACTAATTTTGCTAAGCCTGTCTCTTCCTAAAAGTGCAGCCACCTTGGGCAGTCATTTCAATTTGTAACTAACCCTGCTCTTAAAATATTTCCCTAGAATTTAAAATAAATCTTTTTGTCAAGACAGGCTTAACTAAAAAGTCTAAAAAATAAGTCAAAAAGTAGTCTTTCAGCACTTTACAAGTACATTTTTACCACTATTGGCACTTAATAACACTTAAAAAAATATTTCTTATATTCTTAAGGGTCATAGATTATATTTTGGGGCAGAATACATATATACATATACATATATATATGTGTATATATATATATATGTATATATATGTATTCCCTCTTTCTTATTTTGTTAACCAGAGGAGCTGAGACAGGCAATTGTGTCAGACTAGCAATTTACACCTTCAGTAGAAGATTTGGGTAAACAACACTGTTTTGACATGTTTCTTTCACTTTGTCTTTTTCATTTGCCTTTATGGATGCTCTCCTTTGTTTTGATGCTCTGGAAGAGGTTTAAGATGCCCTTCCTTAAAATATTGATTTTTTTCTTGTCACTAGAGGATACCAGAAAGCACAGAAAGTCTGGTTACAGTCAAGGATCACTCTTGCACTTTTCCTGTGTTCACCACATAGCTGGCATCTGATATCTGTGTGCCCTTCAAAAAGACATGACCTACCTTTGGAGGGCAACTCTAAGTCAACAATTAACAAGTCAAAGCCCTTTGAAAAATTGCTTTCTGTAGACAGGACATAACAGGTCTGGTGTCATAACACGTACCAATACACGAAGAAGCACTGCCATTTGTTTTAGTCTAATTATCACTCAAATGGTAAAATATTTTTAATTTCAACTCTTTCTTAAACTAATCATAGAGCACATTAATGTCTTAAGTGCATTTAGGATATGGTTAAAGAGAGAGATGCTCTGAGGGACATTGAAACCTAGCTGAAACCTCCAGAGAAGCTAAGCCCTTTGGACAGGCACAGAGAATTTTCAGACTAAAGAAGATTTAGGAAGCAGTTACAGCCAGAGTATCTGCTGGTTTGGGTCTTGTCCTGCTTAATAAAGTGGCAGTCACCTTCTGTTATATCAGTTCCTTGTTAAGCTAATCTGCCATCTGCATAATAAAATCATCTGTCAACAATAATTGAGTCTGCTTTTTTGTTCAGCTTGCAGTGGTGTCTCCATGCTACTCCATGCCCCCAAGCTTCCCAACTCACACTGCTGAGGTGTGTCCTAAATCACACCAGGCACTGCACGGCTCCCAAAATCAGCCTGGGTCATTGTAGAACAGCAGACGTGTCCAGTGAATGAGAATTATTCTCTCATACCAGTGAAAACCTTCTCAATAATTAATTACTACACACTGAAGACCAGAATATTATAATCTAAGTTTAGAAAAGTAATTTTTAGGTCCCTCCAAAGTCTTTTGAGTGGTACATGAAAGAAACCACGCTTTAAACAGTGGCTCAAATTATATCTCCTCTGGTATTATGCTGTGGAATTTGGGTGGCTGATTCATTTCTACTTTTTGCAGTCTAATAATTATTCAAAGACCTTGGTTGTTCAGAAAAGCACTCTTTTTAAACCATTATAGTCCTTTAACTGAGGTTCAGAGGAGTTACTTGTGATCACCATAAATTTGTGCCCAAAGAGGCAGAGTTCAGCCTGAAACTTTGAGGTACTGATATCAAGGGGAGCTCTGACAAGATATACTGTAATTGCAGGATGTATAACCATGAAACAGCCTCTGGTTATTTGGCTGAGACCTCAGAACTGAACTGAACAGGACTGATCAGAAACCTTCTATAGTGTTTGAACCCATTTTCCCCAATCCCCAATTATTTTTTTCTTCTTTTTAAGTTGACATTCATAAGAAAATATCTAATAATTTTTAACTTCCCCAAAATCTCTGCATTTTGTTTGGTTTTTTTTCCTCTCAGGTAATCATCAGCAACATCTGCAATCATGTGCAATTCCAGAGCACCTAGTTGCCAGACAGATGTCTCAAAATTATTGAATATTTTCATTTATCATTGTTATTAGAAGCATAATTTCAATGAATTACTCTAAGCTGTTTGCACCCTGTTTCCTCTTTTCTCATGTTTTCACCACCTCCTCAAACCTTGGATGAAACAGAAGTCACAAGAAGTTAAGCTACCAGCAAATATCCTAAAGAATTGGGTGAAAATACGGAGAAAATTTTCACAGCAGTCCTCTTACTTCATTACTTTTCTAAGAAGATACTGAGGAAGCTCAGGAAGAATGCAACAACATTTTTTCCTTTAACTTTTTTTTTTTTGTTTGTTTGTTTTTGGTTTTTTTTTTTTTACTTAGGGAAGTTTTATGTAGTCAGGATGAACTGAGGACCAGGAGATCTCAGTGGTATTGACGCTGATTTGCTGAATCATTTTGGGAATACATTCTATGTGTCAGAACAATAGTTTTGCTGATGGAAAGAGTGACCTAATGTTTACCAACTTGAAAAATAGAGGGTCGTGACAACCACAGTGATTTAACAAGAAGAAGTATTTCACTGCTGGAAACACTATGGTTGCAAGTTTTATCATGATATTATCATTATACTTTCTTCTTACTGTTAAGGAATAGGTTTTACTCCACAGTTCCTAGAAAAAGTATTTTCTAAAGCATGAGCAAAACAGTTCTTACAAGAGTTATTTTTACAGCAAGTGTACATGGTGCACATGAATTTTTTTTCAGATATTTGATCTGAAAAAGAAATTCCCTATTCTGTTGAAAAGAAATTAAATTAGAACAAACAAATTTCATTTCCCTCAAAAGAAGAAATTATTAATAAGCATAAATATGCAAATACTTTAAAGAAAGATGCTTTGCTCTGCAAAAAAGTAATTAAAAAATTCTGAATGTGTAAAATAAACTGATTTTAACTTTTAGAGCTGGAACCTTGGTCAGGTTCAGTGAAATTTTTAGGTCTCACTTGAAAGTTTAAGTCCTTCATTAGGAGTTATGAGGGAAGCCTGCCTACATATATTTCAAGGTATACCTGTCACTCATTTATTTTATGTATGTTCCCAATATGTCTTTGCTATACATCATTTAAAACAAATACACTGGATTTTTTTTCTCTAAAATATGAATTATCCAATGGCAACTATTTAATAGAATCAATAGAAGGGCCTGGGTTGGGAGAGACCTTAAAGATTGTCTATTTCCAACCCCCCCACCTTAGTCAGAGACAGCTTCCACTAGACCAGCTTGCTCAGAGCCCCATCCAGGCTGGCCTTGTACACCCCCAGGGATGGGACATCCAGAACGTCTCTGCACAACCTGTTCCACTGCCTCAGCACCCTCAAAGTAAGAAATTTCTTTCTGATATCTAATCTGAGCTTACTCTCATTCAGTTTAAACTCATTCCTCCTTGTCCTGTTACTAAACGTTTTCGCAAAATCTCTCTGCATTTTTCTTGTAAACTCCCTTCAGGTACTGGAAGGCCTCAGTTAGGTCACCCTGAACAATCCCAGTAGGAGAGGTACTTCATCTCCCTAAGCACCTTTGTGGCCTCCCCTGGTCTCATTCCAACAAGGTCGATGTCCTTCCTGTGCTGGAAACTCAGTGTTTTTGGTTTCATCAAGATCTTTTTGTGATGTGGTGTTTTTTTTTCAAGAAATAAAAGATTTGACTTTCCTGTGGCAAAGGGAATATCAAGAATTAGAAGAACAAGAAACAGAAAATGTTTAAGGATGACTCTGAAGACATAGATGCTAATGATTAATTGCCTCAGCCAATTTTCTGTAGCATCTGCAGGAGTCACACAGACAGAATTTAATTTAATACAGAATGAAAATACCTCTGGTAAGCAACCAGATTAGTAAAGTCTATCAGGTCTATTATGACAGGAAATATTTTAAGGGTTTGAAATGTTATCTGCTCCTTTCTACACATTTAGTCATGCTCCCCTATCCCACCTAGTTGAATAGGACTATTTGTATTCTTGGAGGGAGGCATGTGTGTAAGCATATCCTGAGTTTCTTTACCCAGGGAAATTAGAAACTACTCAAGTTGATATGTCAGTGTCCCACTTTCTTTGATGTTCATGGTGATGCATGGAGGTGTCTCATTTTCTTATGAGAGAGGAATAGAGTAGAAAACAGAAAAGGATTAGGAGACAGCGCTAGATATCTGAAAGATCAATTCAGTAGTTATGGGTTTATCCCATCAAACACAGGTCATTGGCCAATTGAGAAGGGTCTGTATTTACAAGATGTCATCTCTGGACAAATACAGATATTGAAAATCTCAAGGCTGGTTCTCTCAGTGTGGCAAACAGGAGGTGCAGAAAAATCCCATTAGCTACTAACTGGATTTACACCCTTGTATCTCATGCACCACTTTGAAAATTCGCTCTCAGTCATCAGGAAGTAAGGTAATATTCCAGCATTCCAAATTGCGTCATTCAGATACAGACAAGCAGACTAATTGGCTATCGTGTACAAAGAATCAGAAGCATAAAGAATTGCTTATGGTTACATATTTTATTTAAAGCCTGAGTTTTTCCACTGGACCTGTCTACATATGAGTCTTTAATTAAAAAAAAATAAAGAGAAAAAACATTACTGGATCTTTAGTTATTTATAACTCGGTTTTTCAGTTGGATGGAAATTATTTCCAGTCTCAAAAAACACAAAGATAACTCAAGATAAAAGAATTAAAAAAAAATTTACTCATAAAATGGGAACAGTACAGTTACATAAAAAACCCCAAACCAAACAAAATACATGTATGCTGTGCAAACTGTTCAGTTACCCATCATGTTCCAAGAGTGTGTTATGTTTATGACAGTCCAGACAGGAATCCATATTTTGAATCTGTGCCATTAAATTCGCATAATCAGATTTTTATTGTGATGGAAATTCTGTGGCTTTCTCTTAGAGGATTTTGGAATAGTTCTTATTTTCTATGTCACATCAAGAAATGAAACTGGAACACACCAAGCAGATACAGAGGTGTGTGACTGGTAGAGACCATCATACCACACTCCATCCGTGAATTCATACCAATGATTCACTCAAGTCAAAATAATTCATGACAAATCTTCTACTAGCATAACCTTCTGCCTCAAGATTTTTTAGTCAAGAAAAATGTAAGTGGACAGCCAGGGGTACTTGCTTAATTCTTCATTAACTGTTTGAAATGTGCTAAATATCTTGACTAAGAAACTTTGAAAGAAAATGATGTCCAGAAGATTCCTTAGAGTACTCTCTGTTTCCAGTGGCAAGCTCTTTTCCCCAGTCATAAAAAAAATGTCACATAGTTCGTAAGTACTCAAGAGAGAAGTAGATTCTAATCATGAAAATATGTGTTTTAATTTTTAATCATAATCCTTCACATGATTGAATGTGAAGAGTTCATCGACGTATACTTTAGTGAGATGAAATAATGTTTTATCATAAATGTTATCATTTCAAATAAGATCACTACATGCATGAAAAGATGATGAGTAATACCTGAGGAAACCAAACCATATTTAAATGCAAGAAGGAATGTTTTTGTGTCAGGATGTTTAGCAAGGCTGTTCCGGGAGTCATTGCATACTCTGCCAAAATCGTTCATCATCCTGGAAGTCCTTCTGACAGCATTGCACTGCCTTTCCTCCAAAACAGCACCTGAAGCTGTGCTTAGCCTTTGGAAACTAGGCTGAAGCCAATATAAAAACCTCTAATGAACCCAGAAAAAATTTCTCCTGTGAAATACTGAAGTCCTGATATATTTATATTAATGGGTTCTCCTTTTTAGCATGAATTTTTTCCCCTCAGAATTTTTTCTCTGAAAATTAGTAGCCATAACTACAGATCAACTCTAACCCTGACAGGTTGTGTGTCTAGTTAAGCACACCACTCCTTTTATAAGGAGACTAGAAAAAAAAAGAGGAAAACTCTAATAGCCTTCTCATGGTTTACATAAGAAAAGAGCAAGTTTTCCAGAAGTTAGCCTTTTTTCATGGTAGGTAGTTATATTTCAGAGTTCTTCATACTTTAAGTAAAACCTAAGTGTTACCTCCAACCTCTCTATGTTTTTTAAAGCACCAACTGCATCAGCTTAGCTGATGTTTAGGTGTGCAGGACAGCACCATGCCTGGTGCTTGAAGCAACCTCATGAAGTCAGTCCTAGTGAATTCACAGGAGCTGGGATTATGCTGCTTCTTGGGGATGTGGCTCTGGCTGCTAACTCAGATGGTATCTCTATCTTTCTAGTATTTGGACTCTTTCTGCCCAACAGGCATTTAAGGTCTCTAGGCAGTGCACAAGGGGACACAGAATATTAGAACAGAACGCAAACCCCTCCAATAAGGCTAAGAAGAGAAGATACAATATCACATACATGTACAGACTGTGCAATGTGTGGTGCTCAAAGTCTGCCAGTTCAAAATTCTAAGCAAAAGGATATGTTTTCCCCTTATTCAGGGCTGTGGAGAAGTACTTCATCTACCCTCCTGAAGGTAGGGAGATACCAGTTTTCAGTCCAAAAAGTGACTTTTACAATTGCAATGCAAGATCGGGGGGGAATGGCTGATTTTAGCTCTTCTTTCCCAGTCCAGCCTTATGGTTTATGCCCAAGTGAATGGGAGACAGTCAGGCTTGATCCTCCTCTTTGCCAGAAGAGTCATCAGCCAGCAGTGTTATCAGGCTAAAGAGAGCTACTGCTGGGGTAATGCTGAAGGGAGGAGAAATACTGCAGGGAAACACACTTTATCCTCTCTGCTCAGCCAAATCTGCTCCACAGAAAATAAGAGTCACAGGGTCAGGAAACAGAGGGCCTGGGAACAGGAGTCTAACCCAGCCTTCAAAGACAGTTCCTATCTATTATGTACCACACGTGGTAAAAAATGCATTAGTAATCCTGAAAGCAGATGTCAGACTCAAGTTTTGACCTGCTGGGTGCTCTTGCAACTATGATACCGAGTCATGCCCCATCTTTGCAGTGCATTTAAATATTCTTATCATAAGACTGAATATGGTTACTCTTTTACATATCAAGGCCCTTTTACAGAGCCCTGGGTAGTGCAGTTGTGGTTAAATGAAAACTGCCCTCAGCTGTTAGCCTTTCCAAAAAGTTTTGCAGACCACCTGAGGTATTTTAAGTGGGAATTATGTAGTCTGAATATTTCATATTACTAATTATCTCCCACAAATCCTTACTGTGTCCTCAGATAGTTAGGTCTGTTGTAATTGCTCCGCAGCAATTTACAGAAGGTGAGAGAGTGAGTTCACCTTGTTTCAAAATCCTTTCCTATCACAAATTACTCTTTCATTCTGATAGCAATTTAGACCACTGATGGGTAAGTTTTGTTCCTTAACATTTTGAAATAACCCAGCCATTACAGGTCAGGAGCTTATGCTGAATATAACTATGCATGTATAATGATACAACTGGTGGACTCAAATAACAAATATAACAAATATAACAAGTAAAAAATATAACACATAATTGTGCTTGTCATAGTATAACAAAATATATGGAGCTGGAAGGGACCCACAAGGAGTGGATCTACTTCATGGAGAGTGCCACAGTTCCTTGCCTTCCTTGTAAACACAGAATTGGTTTCCCTGATATGAAAACAGTTTTAGATTTTTGTTATAGAGACTTATCCAGCTTAAAAGCATTTTTGCCTCTGGTTGGGATTTACAGAACATGGAATTCATAGTAAATGACCATGTTTCTACTGTCTCATCAGTGATATCAATAATACAATAAAGAGATTTGGGCTGTTTTAAGGAGTATGCAGAGAACATGGCACTTGTACTTGGATTCTAATTTGTGAACTGCTTGGCAGTCTTCTTTTGCCATAATGTATTCATCATAAGATATATTGGTTATGCAATAAAGTATTTTTTAATTGCTAGCTTTAGAAATATTTAAGTACCCAATTATTTTTATCTAAAATACTATTATGAAAAAAAAAGGAAAAGTTAAAAATGGATATGGCCATGGCTAGACAAGGATTATGAGTTCCACAGCAAGAGCACTGAGCCTTTGATGAAGTGTATAAATAATTAGTAACACACTTTAGGACATCTTTTTCTTGGTTCATAGCACCTGTGCTCATTTAATTCCAACTGAAAATATGCCTATTGTCACAGATAGGCTGGTGACCAAGTCAATGGGAAAAGTGATTCATGTTGAAGCACCTGAGGCCAGATACTTTGTGCACATAACAGAGCAGACACTCACTGAGAGATTAGGCACCAACACAAATTTGTCCTGTCAAAAGACCACAGGGGACATGAGACAGGCACGTATGTGGCAGAGTAGTGACCATAAATGAAGGTCTGTGAGTGTGTATAATAATTTAACATTTAGTTTTTATGTGAATGATTTTTAGTAACCTGAACAAAAAATGAATAACAAGAAATAACACACTAAAAATGGGCTGTCCCATTTTTGCTTTTTTTCAAAGTTACATGAATACCCAAATATCTTTTTGGTTCTTTCCACAAACATTGATGGGATGAATTCGGTCAGCACAAATGGATATGAACTTCAAAATCAATTCATATATTCATTGAACTTCACTAAATTGCACCTCAAAAACCTTCACAAAATATTTTCACATTTGAAGAAACACTTTGACACCTAAAGATGCAAGCAGGGTGCCTAATGTAAATACAGTACCTAAAGACTAAAGATAAATGTCTAAGTTCCATTAGGTTCTCAAATCACTGCCAAATTCTGGTCTTAGTATATATATGCTTGTTACAAAGAGGAACAAAGATCTCAAGAGCTATACCCAGACAACTGTTTACTCATCTCAAAAAGGACTTTGGAGAACTGCTCTGCACCAGTCCATTGATTTGCAGAATTCCCTAAAATATTAAACAAATAACAAATAAATATAAAGCCAAGGAAGATTGCTTGCTGACTTTGCTTTTTTTCCTAGTGATTTATAGACCGCTTCTGCAAAGCTTGTCCTCTCAAAGTTCCTCACATAACTAATACAAAATCAATTCCTCTTATCAGTGTATCCCCAGTTCAGAGTGTCACACACAGAACTATGTTATGTAAATCAGCATTGCTGTCAGCTCCATCTGTGACTGTTGCCTCTTAAGTGAGTTACTCCAGTTGAGATGAAGTAGCTCCACTAAGAGAAGTCTAAAAGATGTCATAGGATTGCTTCAATCCCAACATCATTTTGTTTTATTGTAACAGTGTTTCTGCATCAACACATATAATTAAAGATACTGTACCACGCATACCATTAAACAGGATTACACTTTGGACATTCCCCATATTTCTGAGTTCATAATATACTACTAGTGTTCATATGGATGTCATTACAGGACTCTTTGTAATACCTTAGAAATTTTTTTAAGTTGTAAATACACCAGAGCAGGGAGATAGAAGGGCTGACTTCTTGATAAAAGGGCTATGGTAGAAATTTTTGAAGATAACTATAAAATTGACAGTCGTCAACTATGTAGTGGAGTTCTGCTTGTCAGTTGTATTGTCACTTTTCCACAGCAAGGGGAAAAAAAATCCTTGACATGACTTTACTTTCCCTTTTAAATG
Organism: Agelaius tricolor; assembly: GCF_023055355.1. Taxonomy (NCBI): domain Eukaryota; kingdom Metazoa; phylum Chordata; class Aves; order Passeriformes; family Icteridae; genus Agelaius; species Agelaius tricolor. The sequence continues at coordinate 60,007,791 of NW_027269262.1, read as the reverse complement.
TATGTAAAGAGGAAAAGCACTGTACCATATTAATGCAGCTAGAATGGAAACACAGTGTTTTTCATAAGCACCCGTTTATGTGAGAGCAGCTAAGCTATTTGCTTTCCTTTTCTTTTGTTGTCCAAAACCTAGTAAAGAAAACATAATGGGGTCTGAACAAAGAAAATTAGAAAGTAAGCTGATTTTCAGGAAAATTATCCTCATATCTAGCAACAACTATAAACCTAAAAGTGCTATTTCATTATCTATTCCATGTTTCAGATTTCAGAAATTTTTTTATCATTCATTCATTCATTCAAAAAAGAAAAAAATATTATAAGTAGAGAGATTTTTTCTGATTTTTAATCAATTTTCTTAATATTTTAATTTCATCCTGAAAAAAAAGAATTGGGAAAAAATATGGTAAAAATATTTTTTTACTCCCAAATCATGCATAATTGTTACTTTAATTTTGGAAAATAATACTCATGATTTTAATTTTTATGATAGAGTTCATATATAAATTTAAAAGTTTATTTTAAATTCATATTTAAATGGTTATTTATTATAAATTTAGATTTATATTGTTATTTTAATAAAGGCTGTCAGCTGCCTTTAGTTTGCTTTGCTTTTACAGATAAGGAAGAGAAATAAGTGAGGCAAACTATATTAGGGCTCAAGTTTTAGGAGGTAACACCTCACCATTGTTTGATGATGAGGGAAATGCCCAAAGGGGAACATAGAATCACAGAATCACAGAATCATTAGGTTGGAAGAGATCTCCAAGAACACTGAGTGCAACCCATGCCCTAAAGCCTCAAGTAAACATGGCACCAAGTGTCACATCCAACCTTTTTTTAAACATATCCAGGGATGGTGACTCCACCACCTCCCCAGGCAGACCATTCCAGAACTTTATCATTCTTTCCATAAAATACTTTCTCCTAGTATCCAACCTGTATTTCCCTTGGCCCAGCTTAAGGCTGTGTCCTCTCCTCCCGTCAATTGCTGCCTGGAGAAAGAGACCAACCCCCACCTGGCTACAGCCACCTTTCAGGAAGTTTCAGAGAGCAATAAGGTCACCTCTGAGTCTCCTTTTCTCCAGGATAAACACCCCCAGCTCCCTCAGTCGTTCCTCACAAGGCTTGTGTCCCAAGCCCCTCACCAGCCTTGTTGCCCTCCTCTGGATGTGCTCAAGCCTCTCAATGTCCTTCCCAAACTGAGGGACCCAGAACTGGACACAGCACTCAAGGTGTGGCCTCACCAGTGCCGAGTACAGGGGAAGAGTGACCTCCCTGCTCCTGCTGGCCACACTGTTCCTGATGCAGGCCAGGATGCCCTTGGCCTTCTTGGCCAGCAGGGCACACTGCTGGCTCATGTTCAGTCAGCTCTTGACCAGTACGCCCAGGTCACTTTCCACCTGGGCGCTGTCCAGCTTATTATTGCTGCAGGGGATTACTGTGGCCAAAATGCAAGACTCAGCACTTGGACTTATTAAGTGCCATGCTTGACTCTTGAAGGTGCTGTGATGTGACTTCATCTTTTTGTTTGGGGCTCAGAAACCTTTTGGTGAAGCTATCAAAACTTTTTGGGTACTGATAGGCCTGGAGTTGCTGGCTTTTCCATCCCACTGCTCCATACAACCAGAGCGGTCCTGCTGGGAGTCTGCGGCCAGGTGTCCTCAGCCTCCTTTGCCCAGTGACCTCGCACACTTGAGCCCAGCTGCAGGGTAGCACACTGCCAGCCCACCAGCACTGCTGGTCACACAGAGTGGCAGGGGTCAGTGCAGCCATCAGAGAGAGGTGACACTCCACTGGCCCTGCACTTCCTGGATGTGTCCACGCGCCTCCTGGATTGTGACAGACAGGCTTGGCCTTTCCGTTACATGTCATGCGCTGAGCAAGCAACCCACACACTGAACATGTTGGTCAAGCCAAGAGGAACAAAGGTCCATGTTCCCACATGACACACATAACATAACATTCCAGGCATATCCACACGACATTCCAGGCTGAGAGGTGATGATCCTGGCTGCAGGGTCACTGTGCAGTGCTCACCAAACTCGGTAGATAAGCAGAATTTTGCACCTCACGCACTGTCTGCAGTCTCCTCCACAGGAGAAATGCAATTGAAACCTCTTGTTGGTGGCACACCTGTACACTACTGCTATACATTTCTCTCTCATAAGGCATGTTGTGATATGGATTTACAGTTCAATTTCTGTTTGTTTTGATGCATTTTGTTTTGGGGTTTTTTTCTGGATTTCACAGGGCAGAAAAAAAATCACAACTCTTTAATTGTTTTTGTTTTATGGAAGCTATATACTCTACATTTGTTTTAATTTGCACGTACACATCCGTGCTTTCTATCTGAGATTGCCAGAGATTTTGGCTATACCTAATTAACAAGTTTTCAGGAGACCTCTGTAGCAGTCCTAAGTGCAGCCAGCCAAGCATTGTGAAATTTTCCTGTAGTTGGGCCTCTGTGGCCCAAAGCTGACTGATAACTTGCGAGAAGTATCCTTGTAACCTGTCACCTCTTTAATCTCTCCAAATTTCCCTGGGAATAATAAATCACTAGAATGCAGTCTGAGAAACCAAGTATAAATGTAAAATAGATACAGTGTGCAGAGAAGCTATGGATTCTAGGTGTGTTGGTCTGAAATTCCTGCATCACTGGATATTACAGTGGATGAGGTATCTGCTTAAGGACCAAGGCATACTTCATCCAGAGCAGGGGCAGTAAAGACCAACTTCAATGGTTCTTACCCTGGTGGAACAGTCTGAAGACAAGACAATCAATGCAAGATGGGAAACCAGTATGTCCTTGGGATAAGAGGCAGATTCAGAAAGAGACTGATGGGTGCTACTGTCCTTGAAAAGCCCCAAAATATGAGATATCTGGGAAGAGAAAAGCTACCAGAATGTACTCTATTTAATATGAGATTTATTGAGAAAGAAGTTCAACTAAAGTTTGAAAAAGACATAATGGCCAGTAGAAAGGTCTTGGAAATGCAGGAGGACACCATCCACTTACCAAAAGTATTCTAATATTATAAGTTATGGTCTATCAGCTTATGTTTGGAGTTTCTAAATTTATCAGAAACACCTAGTAGGTATTGGTCAGAGAAAGCTGCAGAGCCTGGAAAGCTCTCAAGAAAGAAGTGGGATACAATATCAAATGTACAGAGTAGAGCTTTGTTTCTGATCATTGTTTCAAGGGACCTTCTGGCTGTGCAATGGTAGATTAAAGTGAAGCTGGCTTTTGGCTCCTCCAGTCTGTCACTCTGAGAAGTATACATCAAATGCCAATATCTAAGTCAAAATCCTATTCTTGTTTTTCTTGATCCAAGAAAATTTTCTGTTCTGAATTGTTCATTTAGTGTTGTTTTTTAACAATGAGGTTTTAGGACATACTTTCATCAAACTATAGATTTTGTTCTTAACTAAAATAAGGATATATTTTTACACATTCACCTGAAGACAACCCTTAAGGTAGTCTAGTGCCCTGAACACATTGTTATGTTAAACTCATAAAAGACGTGAATTTTAAAGGGAAAAATGCTATGTATCCTCATTATTTATGAACCAATAAGGTCAGACACAGATTTACCATATGTAGAAAACTTGAAGTATTTAAAGCTTTTGTGATTCAATAGATCCCAAGGGTAAAAAATAAAGGCACTACTGTTAAAGTATAGTGACTCTATCAATTTCTTATATTTTTTCTAAATTACCATTTGTGGGAATTAACTCTATAGAACAAAAAAATGTAAACTTTTCTAGCGGTTACCAAAAAGCCATTTATTGTTTGTATAGTTCCAGATATAACTGCATTTGGGTTAAATAAAATTAGGTCTTTTGCATTGTGCATTCCTGCAGGGGTTTTTTTTAAAGTATTTGAAGGGAAAAATCATCACAATGTGTTTTACCAGTTACGCACACTAAGACTATTTGCTATCTATGGAAAATTTTAAAAGATAACTTCTGAAAGGCAAGTTATGGAAAAATTCCTTTTAAAACTTACCTTTAAAAAATGGTGACTTCATGGATTAAAAAAGATAAAGGAGAACTTTTCCTTGAATCCTTTTTTTATTTTGCATTTTGCCTTTATAATAAATAATATGCTCATTTATATTTCAAGTTAAAACAGTAGTCCTGTGTAAGAAAAAGCGTGCATTTCAGTTTGTAACTTAATGTAACACTTTAAACTGATTTTTTTTCTTTGATGATACATTTTTGTTGCATAAGGTAATGTAAAAGTGGCATAAAATTTCCCTTTATTTTTATTTAAAATATTTACAGCATTCCATAAATATATTAGCTACTATATAAGAGTTTAGTACTGAGTGAATTGATTAAATAGCTAGCTGGATACATAATTAATATCTCAAGGTCCCTTTTTTAAGCTTGAGTATAGCAGCCAATGAGAAGTGACGCGGCTGCTTTGGGATGAGAAAAGCTTTTAAATGTTACCCTTCAACCCACACAGCAGTCTCCCTTTCTTCACAGAACTGTGTTCTCGTCCATGATTTTAAGGGCCTTTGTAAATGGTGTAAGCAGCAGGACCTTTGGTTCAGCAGCAGTGATTTTTTACAGTTAAATGTGTAATTCTCCAAACGGAAGGACAGACGCTTTGGAGACATCATTATTCTTCACCTATCTGTCAGAAACTACAGAGGATCTAGCTGGTTCAGTTGCAATCCTTTTATCTTCAGTCTGATTTCTACAATTTTTCAAATAGATCCACAATGCATTCATCACACCATGAGCAGGAATTTCAGCCTGAGCATCACCAGTTATATAAGTTCTGGTCTGAGTAAACTAATTTCCCCTGATTTCAGTCATGTGAAGCAGTGGGTGGAAAGGTCACCCTCATTAGTGGGGAGAGATGCTGCTGCCCTGGTGGCCAACTGGCTTTGCACCTTTTTTGTTATTGATCTGGGAGCATACAGGAGCAGGCAATGGCTGCAGGGCACAGCTCAGCTCTCTCTTCTTGAGGCTCTCCCAGGAAAGCTACCAAAGGTTTCCTTCTACGTCCTGTAACTCTGCTATGGGTAATTAAGATTAGGCAAGTGAAATATGTAAAAATGAAAGATTCAGATTACTAATTCCTCCTGAAAAAAAGCTTTTTGGACAACAAATCCAGGGAAAAATTTCTGGGCATATCAGAATCCCACCAGGTTAAAGTGACTCAACACTTAGTTTTCAGAAAGCAAAATCCCTCTGCATTCAAAGCCAAGGAAAATGTTTAATATCCATTATTTTCTTGTGTACTCTTTGTTCCTTACCTTGAATAGCTGATCCAGAGCCAATGTGGGATTTGGACCATAATGCCAAGAAAACTTCAGAGACAGTCAACACTATTTCTTCTAGAGGGGGTCATCCTATTCCTTGGCGTCTTGCCAGTGAAAATTATAGGGATAAATTAAAAAGTGAAATTGAGGAACATCTTCAGCATCCAAAGAAAAATCAGTTCATGACAGAAGCAAGAGGTAAAGCATTAGTAATTGTTGAAACAGAAGTGCATACTAATAGTGTAGGGTTTTTCTAAGATACCATAAGTTTCAGAAATGGGTCTGAATTATTAAGCAGTTGAAAACATGACTGTTAGTGAGAGAGAGGAGAGAGAGCGAAAGAGAAAGTAACTGATGCTACTTTTTGGGGAACATTTAGGAAATTAGTGAGTTAATTTTCTACATCACCTGGTCAGACAGCTTGAATACTACGTTCTAGTGTGGACACTCAGATTCAACTTTTTTTAAGTTGGAGAAAGATGACTGATTCTTCCCCAAAGGAAGGAAAGGTATAGAGACAGCTGCTTGGGAAACTCTCCCCTTCCTGAGCAGGTTTCTCACAGGCTGCCTGGGCCCTAGTCCTGCTGACTGTCAGAGGTGACAGTACAATGCAGGGAGGAGAATGCAGCAGGAGAAAAGTGAAGACTCCCTCCAAAATAGCACATTATTCTGTGCAACAAGCAGCCATGGGCAATCATCCTCCATGGCCAGTTTGGGGAAGGCAGGACTGCCTTGTTTTAAGGCAGGCTTGGAAAAAAATATCCTGCTCTCAATCCAGACTCTCAGGTTAGGCTCCTGCATGACAAAGCACAATGTTAAATGGTCTGTGCCCATTGTGACAGCAAGAACCACTTAAAGTAAAACAATATGGAAAGTGTCCCAAACTTCATAATATTCTGTTGTATTCAAATCTACTCTAATTTAGGTAAAAGAACCATGAGCAGGAATCTAAATATACACACAAGTAGAAGAAACAGCAGTGTGGAAACGAACCTATAACTCCTTGATCCCATAGGATGCTGGGCCATACTCACCATGTTATAAGGTCAAATTGGCTTGCAACTTATCATGAGATGTATACAGGAACAAACTGAAAGCCAAACAGAAGGAAGCCATTGAAAACAGAATCTTAAAATACTTTGGGTAGTCTCTGAAAGAAATTACTCGCATTTTTTCTAATATGAATACTTTAATGCTTTCTATTTTCTTAAGAATTCTTTATTACTTCCTTACCCTTTTCTTCTGTTACTTTTTCTTTCCTTTTCTTTTAATTTACCCATTGTTTATAATTGTAATAGGTCAGCTTGTGGAGAGTTAGTACAAAATGGATAAATCAAATTTTTGTTTAAATCTTTCCTTTTATTTATTAGTGAACCAAACAGTGATTTGCATAGAAGCTTTCCAACATAGGTGCCTTGAGCTGATTAGCACTTTATTCTGCTTTCATAAAGCAGAAAGTCCACTCGTTGTTTTCCTGCCTGGGTTTCACATACAACAAAACCCAAAACAACATCAAAACAATTTTTCTGTTCAGAAACTTCAAGATATATAAAATTTTGTTCCAGTGAGAATTGATGATTGCTTGCTTTTAATGATTGCTTTTAAAAGTCTTTCTTAAAGGGGCTATTCTTTTTAAAGAGAAACCAGTGTCAGAGTTCTGTGAATGAAAGAATGAGCTCTCCAAAATGACTGAATGGTGTTGTCTCACTTCTCCTAATTGATTGGTTCTTTGGTTCTGAAACCTTGGCCCACAGACCATCTGTGTCCTGCAGAGAACTTGCTAGTAGAGCCTTTAGAGAGGAGCTAGATACCATAATGATAGTTTCTCTGTTTGATTACTGCTGTTAAATCATCCTAAAAGCAGTTAAATATTAATGAAACCTTTTACTAATCAGACTTCTTCTAGTAAAGCAATTCTAAGTGGGAAAATACTTTTTGCTTCTGAAGATGTTCTCCTTTTTAATACACGCAAATAATAATTAATAACTTATTTATAAAGCCCCATTGGCATGGCTGAGATGCTTGGGGTACTATAAAACACCATCAAAACAGATTCAAAACAAAATGAGCAAAAGTTCACCCTCATTAGAGTCAAGCTAAACACAAGAAAAATTGCACACAAGAAAACAGGATCTACTTCTCTAATCACACAGTCTCAACATTTGTATTCTTGAAATGATGCTGGGGTTTGAAATACATCAGCATAGGCCTCAAAGAATCTACAAATAAGGGTGAAGTCCCTTTGTTCTTCCATAAATTTTCATTTCACATATCCCCATATGGTATCCTCACTCACCTGTTTCAAACCTTATGCATAAAGAACAACCTGTAAGGTATTCTGGATTGCCAAGGCTGTGCATGCTGCCCTGTAGAACCTTCCCCAAATAAACTGGCAGAATAAAAGGTGCTCCAGGAGCTTTGCAGTAGATGTTTCAAAATGTGACCTGCTATGTACCGGGGGAAGTTATAAAGCAATTTGGCCTTTGCCACACTTGCAAATGAGAACTGTGGGGCAAAGTTCCCTACTTGCCAGCTCTGTGGGCAGGGGAAAATCATATTAGTATCAAGATCACTTTTACAGACAGCCACAAGAACATGAATTTCAGTGCCGTCTGTCACAAACCTTGGAAAAACCTATAAATTAACACATGGACACATACACATTTAATCATTCAAATGCACTTACAAAAATATTTTTTAACTTCCATCTGATCCATAGTGCAGGGAAACATCAGTAATTTTTTTCTGCCATGTTACCAGGTACCATTTCCACAGTGCAGATTTTCAGATATGTAGATTGGCTGTACAAAACAAATTAATTTGTTCTTTTTCTCTCTTAGACACCTGCCAAACTGTCACTCTTTACAAATAGGTTGAACAGGTTATGGGGGATAAATACAGGAGGCAAAAACAAGAGAAAATATATAGTGAAAGTTAGGCTGTCATTAGCAGCAGTTCTTTCTGATAAAGCTCAGGTCTTAAACTATGGAAATGGGGAAAACAGATTAAAGCTGTTGCTTTGATGCCTTAATACAGTATCTATTTAATTTGAGATTACACAGTTTGTAAGGAATAAATCCCCAAATATATTTGTAAAATCCTTCAACAGCCTTCAAAAGTATCACAGTGTATTTTGCAGAATTCACTCTCCAGAGTCTGATTTTAGAAATACATCAGTGCATAAATGATTTAAGAGAGCAAAAGCTGGTTTTGGGTTTGTATCTCAAGGTGCAACATTTGCTCTAGGCAATAAGTTTCAAGGAAGCTCAGCTGGAACTGAGGACAAGTATTAATGGTAGAAGTTCAAAGGCATGGGTGGGAGCAGCAAGGATGGATAGGCACAGGATTCTAATGTGCAGTGAGACTGATGAGGGATGCATGCTCCTGTCCATCTGTACCTTGAGAACATCTATCCTAATATATCACCTGACTAATTAAACAGTGTTTCACTCAGAGGAGTCCACATTAGATTGGACTTCAGCATAGAGGCCAGATCCAGTGTCCATTAAAATCTCACGAGAAAGTGCCACAGAAGAGTTTTGGCTTTTGCACTATTGTATCACTGTTACAGAGCACACATCACACTCAGTCTCAACTATATACATGCCAGGACATACAGACCTGTGGCAGGAGAATGCTGTTTTCCTGATCCACCTTCCTGAATTTCATTTTCTTTTTCAGGAAAAGTGATGCTGAGCATTTCACAGCATTCATCTTCTAAAAAAGAAAAAAAAAATAAAGGAGAGCCTTGCAAAAATGAGCTTTTCCACTATGTTTTTTAGCTGGCATTTTCATGTACAGTCTGAGTTCTGATGCTTGGGAATTCTGGAGTTCTGAAAATATTTAATTGTATGGGAGAAAAATACAAACTCTTGAATCATCTGTTAGATTGTATAACTGCTTCTCAAAAGTAGTAGAAGCAAATATAAAATCATCAGAATTTACATGTAAGGAAGAAAACACTGGGTAGGGAAAATTATTCAACAACCAACTAAAACATATGGTCAAATATTTCTTTCTCTTAAAGTCAACTCTTGTCATACTCTAGTCCATAGAATGTTCTCCATGGAAAACAAAAAGTAATAAAAAAACCAATTGTTTACCTTTTGGTTGTTTTTAACTTTTCAAAACCTTTTGCCTGAGTAAAACTTGTTTGTCCTTAAATGCTGACAGCTCCAAAAATTGTCTTTGGATTAACACAAAACAAAGCAATTTTCTTTGTCCAATCATCTAGCATGAGTTCAAATTTAGGAAGCCAAAGTCTGTGATTTGCATAGAGTATATTTAAACAAAGGTCTAGGGGATCCACATGTACTGTACAATCTTCAACTCCTTCTTGTGTGAAATGAGTTTATGCAAGCCTGGTTCACTGAACAAGGCTATTCAGTTTTGTTAGTTCCTTGAATTAGTTTCTAGGTCAGCAAAGCACTAAGAACATTAGAAAACCAAAACAAAGTAACAATGACAAAAAAGAATCTAGACAAACAAAAACCCCCCAAAAACCTCTAGAGCCTAAAAGACTATATCCTTGTTATGCAAGTCTTCCTGCTCACACACTTCAAGTTAAAACACCTCCTTTGACGAACAGAAACGGGATTGCTCAAAGTTAAGTACATGAAAAAGAGGAATCAAGGCTAATGACTGTTTTGCCCAGTGGAAAACTCTCCAAGTTGTATTATTTCAGCTCCTATAAATATCCTAATAGGATTTTCATGCTGCACTGGAAAATTCCACAGCAGCAACTCAGTCTGTTTTATATGTAATTCATTCCCCTCTTTCTTTTATGCCTGGTCATTTTTTTATGTACAAACATGATACACAGTTTACCAAAACATTTGGTAATTGTCTGAGTGAATCAAACAGTTGTAAAACCTGCATCATGCAAAAAGCTCAAGGCAACACTAAATTTTGCCCTGCTCATGATAATTTTTAATGCTGCCTGTATTTGTGTAAGTCACAGACAGCCAGCACCACATAGCAGACAAATGTAAAGTCATTTTCTCTTTTCACTGTATTATTGAAATCAGTGAAGCATAAGGAAAAGCAAAATCAGAAAGAAAAGTCCTTCCCATTTCCATAGCACCATCGGGCTACAGTTGTATGTTTATTTTTGAAAAATGAAATGAGTCTGTTCAGCTGCTTTGTTTATAAGTGCATTTCTTGTTTTTCCTAAGTTTAATACAATTTAGGAAAATCCGGAGAGATTATTTACATGCCTTCCACTTGAAGCACCTTGGCACTAACAAGGTATCATAAAAAAACAAAACCTGGAAGACAGTGTCCCTGTGGACTGCCTTAGTAGAGTCACCTTCATCCACCTACATCTTCATCTTCATCATACCCCCTATTTAACTAGACACCTACCATCAATGAAAAGACAACAGCAGACACAGGGGTACATGTGAAGTCCTGCCTCCCATTCAAAGTCAAATAATTTTCTACCTGGTGGGACACAGACCTTTCAATTCTCTGAGGGCAGACACCAAAGTAGACAGAAAGGATCTTAAAAAATAATTTCATTGGACGCAATGATCCCTACCTTTTGGAGCTTTTGACATGGCTACAGTATTTTCTAGGAAAGAAGAGTTTCAAAGTGTGCAGCTCCCACTGTAGGACAAATCCATCCTAGGCAATACTTCAGTACTGAATATCACAGTTACCTTGCAGTTTAAGTTTGCAAGTTGTTTCTAGCTGATACTGAACTGAAAGCTTTTACTGCTTCAAAAGGGTTGCCAGGCACCAGCCTGGATTTAGTTGCTTTCAGATATAATGTCTGTGTCTCCTAAGGCAGGGTCCTACATAAAGGATTTTTGAGATGTTGAGGTTTAAAACTATGGAGGATTCAAGCAGATCACTGCTAAAAGTGAACCCATTTTACAAGGAGTCTTTACCTGTCCTACTTCCAACATGTAGAGAATTATAAAACTGGGATGTGTCCTTTAGCATCTCTGTGCCTTCGTTTCCCTGCAGAGGATGGCAGCCAAAATCTTCAGCCGCTGTGGTACAGCACAGATTGTGCAGCCTGTCCTTGCCAGACTTCAGGAATACTTCTCAAGGTGACTGCCCTCATTCATACATCTGGAGTTTTCACAATCAGGATCCTGGAATGAAAGCCAACACATTACTGTCAGTGCAATAGATTAAAATGCTGATGCTGCAGAAAGAAATAAGGGTAGAAGGTTCTGGATTCACAGACTCATTCAAAAGCAATATAAAATAAGTAGCGAAAATGACTATGTGGCACTTAAACACAGTGGTGCCCATACTGAGAAAAAAGAGCAACTGTTTCTTTCTGCTGATTTAGAGGGAGGCTGCCAAGGCACATCCAGTAAATAACTATTGTTCAGAGTCATCTGAACAAAGTCCTCTGAAAGCTGAGTTTGATATACAGGAGAAACACTCAACTGACTGTTATATAATAAGAATTGACTGCAGAGGAATGGACTTCATACAGAAACTAGGGCTGTATTTTGAGTCAGGGAAAGCTTTTTATTCTGTGCATTGAAGCCCTGGGCTTTATTCTATTGGAATTTACTTTTCCAGATGGCTCAGAATGCTGCCTGTCCTTGCAGCCTGTTCAGGGGCCAGGTAATGGGCAGTGGTGCTGCAGAAACACAAAACAACTTCAAAGTTTCCTGACAAACATGACTAAGAGGAGGAGGAGAAACAGAGTCTACTCAAGAGCCAAGTCTGCAAGCAGCTAAAAATCAATCTGAAGAGGGATGCCGTGCCTGTGAAAGTGAGGAGGGAGCACGTGCAAAGCAGTTGAAACAGTTATGGGTTTTTGTTTTGTAGTTAACTTGGCGCTAAAAAACACACAGCATTATTTTTAGCTCTTAGAAAACCCGAGGAAAATGCTCCAGGCAGCTGCTATCTCTTCTGTCTTGAGTAAACATTTGGTTTTTGTCAGTTTGATGTTCAGTCATCAGAATGTGGAACTTTCCTTTTCCTTTTTAACTTTCCCTGTCCTTGTCCTCATTCATGTTGTTTCACAACTTTCTGGAGCCTGCAGTTTTTAAGAGGAGGAGATGCCCCAGAACCATTTCCCAATTCATAGGTATCTGAGATGGTCAAATGTCTGATGCACGTGATTATCTGTCTGAAAGCTGAGTTTGATTTCTCACAAAAGAAAAAAAAAAAAAAATAGACACGGAGAATATAGGGGAGGTCATGCATGGAGTTTTAATTTTGTTTGCCTCCTTCTCCCCACACAGATTTTCTCAGTCCTAATAGCAGCACCCATAGTTTGCAGTAATTTCATTGTCCCTTGATGCCAAGGTGAAAAAAGAGGAAGTATGGCTGATTTGTATGTTGTTCACATTCATTCCCTGCTCCTTACTGGCCTATTCTAAATAATATAAAATGAGTCAGTCAATTTGGAGTAGAGCACAGATCACAAGATGTTGTTGATGATGGTGTCACACATCCAGATTCCGGGAAATAGTGTCATCCAAGGTCCATTCTGGATTGTTACCACAATCAAACACTGCCATGGGTTGACACTGAGGAAATTAAAGAAAGAATTTCCTTAACTGGAGCTGATGAGGACTCCTTACAAAACCTTGTAATTGTAACCTCTGCAAGTAATGGTGAGCAGAATGCAAGTGTTACTTCCTATGCCTTCCTGGATGTCAGAAATGTGGACTGGGTATTCTGGTGGATTTCAGGATAATTGACATTCTAGCGTGTCACCAGCTCAACAATTGAGGTACAGCTAGATTTTTCTGCCATTTATTTGCACTAAGGTTGAGTCCAGGACATGCCACATTTCTGATACTTCTCACACCTGAGAGTTGGAAGCCTTGCTAACTCTCAGAGTGTCATATCCTGGGGGCATTCAGCATATGGCTCCAAATAAAAATGAAATTACTGTTCTTTCTGGGGTCAGGGATGAGAGGAAGTAGAGAGCAAGTGGTTGTGATCTGGGTAAAATTTGCAGTCTTTCCTCCATTTTTTGGTGTGCTAGAGCCAGCCAGCAGTATGTGTCTGGAACAACATGACCAGAAGGATTGCTGACCAGCAGCAAGGAGCAAGCTCATTAGGGCACACAAACCTCCTTTTTCTGGGATGGTACAATGTGCTGTTGACTCACATGGGCCACACAGTCTAATCCTAAATTATTAAGAATGACCCAGATTCTGGCACTCTGGCTTTTGCTGATTAACATCTTACCCTGCAAGCAATTTAGTCTAGCTTAAGTGGGGCTGCATCTTCAAATTAATTTTCAGTATAAGGATGAAAGCATCATGACATATAACTCTAAGCATGGTTCTAACAGATCCAGATAGGAATTATAACATGCACCAGAAGGAATGAAAAGAAATTTGCTCTGGGTTCAGAGCAGTCTGGTAAAAAAAAAGATAATGAATTCACAATCCTTAATTATATAAATAGCACCTGTTTTGACAAATTTTGTATGCTTGTTTTCTGAATTAGCATGCTTCCAAAGTACCACTTTTTTTCATAACATAAATGACAGCATTGACAAAAAAACCCCAAAACCACAGGCTTTTACTATATATATGTTTATAACCTTTAAGCTTTGCAAGCAAGAAATTGTTGAATTCATCCAGCAATTCATCCCATAACCTGTGCATACTTGCTTGGTCTTCAGCCATAGTGCAGCACACAAATATCTGCTTATTGGGTCTCAAAAGGCTGTGATCCACAGCACTAGTTGTGTACTCAGACATAGATAATGCAAAGTGTTATATTATCAGTGCTGCAAAATCTTCATTAATGACCTAGTCACTGACACAGAGTGAGCCTTCAGCAAGTTTTCAGACAATACAAAACTAGGAAGGGTGGCTGATACCCCAGATGTCATGCTGCCATCCAGAGGGACCTCAACAGCTGGAGAAGTGACATGTTGAGAATCTCATGCTGTTCAGTGAGGGAAGTGCAAAGGAACAAGCCCAGGACCAGCACAGGCTGGGGAGGCACCCCTCTGGAAAGCAGCTTGGCAGAGAAGGTCCTGGGGGTCCTGTTGGACACCAGCAGAACAGGAACAGCACTGTGCCCGTGCCACTAAGAAGGTGAGAGCTATCCTGGGCTGCATTAGGCAGAGGAATGCCAGCTGGTGCAGGCATGTGGTTCTTCCTCTTTAGTCACTGCTGTCTGCTGTGCAAATTTGACACTGGAAATACTGGAGAAGAATCCAGTGAAATGCACAAAATTTATTAAGGGGCTGCTGCATCTTACATACAATGAGAATAAGAGAACTGTGACTGGCCATCCTGGAGAAGAGACAGTGCAGGGAGTCTTATCAGCATACAGAAATATCTGATGGGAAGGAAGGAAGAAGAGTCAGAAAGATTCTTCTCATGAGTGCTCAGTGACAAGACAAAAGGCAATGAGCACAAATTGAAATAGAAGGAAATCCCCCTGAAACATATGAAACATATGAAAAAACTATTTTACTGTGGGAATAGTCAGATACTGGCATAGATCACCCAGAGAGGATGTGGAGTCTTCACACTTGGAGATATCCAAAACCTAAGTGGACATAGACTGAGCAACCCTCTGTAGCTGACCTTGCATGAATTTTCAGAGGTTCTTTCCAACCTCAACTCTTCTGTGATTTCACAATACTTTTCACACTACACCAGAAGTATTGCAGCAGTATTCTTTCAGCTGGTTTGTATTTGCACTTCTGACATGTCTGCAAATACCAGACACATTTTTTGTTCTTAGTGTTCAAGCTAATTATTCACTAGTACTCTTTAGGATTTGGGTAGTTTTAACCATATTTAGGCATTAATGACCAAGAATCAAGATGCCACCTTCTGTGCAGGACAGCACTGAAAGACTCACACACAGAAATGCCCCAGCAGGGTGGATTTAAACAAGCTCTTTCCCTAGTAAGACCGTCACAGCCACTTACAAAATGAAGTGATTTAACTCATGGGTGTCTGGCCAGGATTTTCAAAGAGGCTTACAAATTAGACATCACACTTAGTCTGCAATTTTTTGCAAGACCCTAAGAAAACCCTGTAAGGCCCTTAGGAAGCATAGAAAGCATTTTGATTGCACACTCCTGAAAATGAACAGGGCTGAGAACCACTCCTCTGTAATGTTGAAGCGTGAGGCACAGGAGAGATGGGGAACACAAGCCCATTTTTGGCACCTAGCTTGTTTTCCAAACATCTAAAAAACATTTGAAAATTGTCATGACCTACTTAGAAAAGTGAACAGGCTGGGAAAAACAAGCATAAGCAAAATATTTATAAAATTAGGACAAAACATACATAAGTAAAACTTGCAAAAATTCTTTGTAAAGCTCCTTACAACTCATTTAAAATTTTGCTCATCCACTGAAGTCAAGACCAGAACATTACAGATTATTATTCTATTCAACCAAACCAGATGGGATTCATCCATTGCTACAATTCCAACTTTCCAAAGTATATTTGTCTCTTCTCTCTAATCCCTCTTTCTCTGACATTAATGCAAGAGTCATTGTAATGGGAAGGCTTGTTATGAAGAACTCAATAGTAATAAAAAAATACAAAAATTGCTGATCTTGTATTCCTCTTGTTGTTGAGGAATAAAATTATACTGTAAATTAAATCTGATTTTATGACATTTTGCATGCATATAGATCTTCATGTGAACTCAGGGGAGCATACTTTATTTGAGCTCTGTATTCCTTATACTTTTTAATTAATTTTTCTTTGTAATTCGGAATAAGTTTCTAATGGATTCATGGAACAATATGGGGTCACTTGGGGGTGATTTTAATACCTGCAATTCCCATGGTTATTAATCAAAGACTTTTTAGCCTTTTAGATAAATTATCTGCCTTCTGTTTAGAAGATTGAGATTAAGCGTGTGAGAGAAATTGTCCCTACTGACACAAAGGAAAAAAAGTCATGAAAATACAAAATGCAACATTTTTGGTATCTCACAAAACTAGAGAATATGCGGCAGATTTTCAATTTTCTTTCATCTAGCTTCATGAAAATTGCTATAAAAATAGCAATCAATCTGAAAAGAGGTGATTTTCATTTATTGCCTATAAATCTCAGAAGCTGTCAGATCCAGTAAAACTTTTTTACTTGAGGATTTACCATTTCCAACTGACAGGTTTTTTAAAAAATTGTTTGACTTTTTAAGCACCTAAGAAAAAAAGGTGTTCACTTAGCAAGTTTAGTTGAGAATCTAAATTTGCGTACCTTTCAACAGTGGCTGTTACATTTTCATCCACTGAATGCTGAACCATACAAACAGACACAGTTTTTGTGCACTTAATTTGATTTCTCTTGACTTCATGGAGTCCAATAATTAGAAAAATCCTGGTTGATTTTCTATTCACTAAAGAAATAAAACAGTTTGTTTTCACTTGATCTAGGACAGCATAACTGTAGAGTAATGTCCTCAAGGGATACCAAAGACAAAAGAGCATACATCTGAATTGATACATTTAATGTGTGTTTATACATGCAAATATATATATATAGCCTAATTTCCAATCTCACAGTTCTGCTCATCATTTAACAATGGTTAATCTGATATCAAGAACTATCAAAAACAAAAGAATTTAAATCAGCTGTGGACTTCAACTTTTCACATACAAGCATCCTCAAGGTGTGTGAAAATTCAATGCTTGTCTCTAGCTCACTTCTGTCTCTCTGTCAAAATGAAATTAATCACCTTTCACAAAAGCATTTCAAGTATTTACAGCAGCTCTGTTATCATAATGTCTACGTATTTCATAATTTTTTTTCACCTGAAGAAGGACCTGATTCATCAGTTTGCTAACCTGAGACACAGCTGCCCCCAGAGGACAGTGGTTTTAGCTGTTCAGGTTATGTGGGGGATGTGAGGCAGTTCAGCTGCATCTGTGCATTGATCTAGCTGGGTGGATTCACCTGGATCTAGAACATCCATGGGACTCATCAGGTTCCATCACCTGCTCCCACTGTACTGCTTACAAACTCCAACTGTCTCCTTCAGCCCATCTTGTGCAGCAAGATATTTTATTCTTTCCCCTGCATGAAGTAAAGGGTGGGCTGGTTGTTTGAAGCCATGCAGAAATTGGTCAGAGGAGCTGGGCACTGCTTTCATAAATCTGAGGTTGTTACTCATTCTGCATCCTGTCTCCTTTCTTAGCCACCAACCTCACATAATTGAGAAAGTAGCAAGGTAAGGGGAAGACAGAGCAGAAAGTCAGCTAAAATTATCAGCAAGAAATAAAGAAACCTAAGAAACCTAAGTGGGTAAACAAACACCAAAAACCAAATATGGGGCCAAAACAGACCTAAGAATCATTTTTCCCTTTCATCCCTCAGAAGCAATTTTCTGGGAAGAGGAAATACATTGATGAAAGCCACATAGAGAAGTCAGAGAATAGACATGAGTTGAGCAAAACAGCCCTTGAAGACAACTCTGCAGAGTGATGTACAATGTTCTCTATAGCAAGTATTTCTTTCCTATGGAGACCATTGCAAATCACTGCACAAGGCTGCAGTTCATAAATTGGAAACCATCTTCAGAAAAATACATTTGTACACATCATAGGGTATACAATGTATACTTTGCTTCATCATTGTGATATTGTGAATGATGCATGTCTTTTCTTCCTAGAAGAATATTTCAGCGATCTCAAAATTTATTCTGCCAACAAAGTAGAAAGATTAGCATAAGTACAAGTTTTCTCCATGTGGTGTAGAATATATAGTGCACATTTTGTATGTTCATGGAAGGAAAGAGTCAAAATACATATTATATATACATAAATTCCTCTGTACATTAGAAATGGAAGAAGAGAAGACACACAGCTTCAAGAATGTGCATATATCAGCAGATCTTATTACAGTACATGTGTTGCTTGTATTCAAAAACTGGGCTTAGCATTTTGCAGAGCTGTCTCATTCTGAAAGTGAAGCAATTCTTCATCTGCCATGATCCTTTCATGAACTTGTGGGTAACTTAATGACATTAAAGCTGGCAGCAGCATATTTGTTTAGTAATTAGAATACTAAAATGGTTATTAGGAATATCACCCAAATTTTCTATAATTCAACTCTCAGCTTTATTCAGGAGCACAAGTGGCCAAACGTCTCAGCCTCAAATGTGAAAGAGAGGGAAGCAGAGTGAGTCAGAGCAGATGGCTGTTGACCTTAAGGCAAGATAGAAATGGATGGGAAAAGCTTCTCTCAGCTGTGCTTCTTCTAGGCACTGCTCCAGAAACTCACCTAGTCCTGGTAATGGAAAAAGTTTTACTTTTCAATATTGAAGAAGTTGAAATTTAAAAATAATGTATTTGCTTCTAATAATACAGATACTTTTAAAAGGTCCTTTAAGATACATAAACTGGATGACAATAGGAAAAAAAGCAATGCAATTTACTTTCTTGAATCACAGCATTCCAGGGTTTGAGTCCTATGAGAGCATCATACCATTCTTCAGAGCTGACCATTGGAGCAAAACTCTAAAGAAAAAGAACCTATGTTTAAGCTAAATGCATGTTTTCCTTTTGAAACAACTTGCAGTTTGAAGGTTCTCATTCTGTACTATATGAAACGTGTTATGATAGGAAGTTGTCAAAAGCTGATACATGATTCTGAAACAACCTGAAATTTTCATTATTATTTTCATTTTTCTTTGAGAGAATTAAGTGTCTACTGTATTTATCCTAGTTAAAAGAAATCAGATTGCTAAATTTTGAACTTCTCTGTAAAATGTGAGTCACTCTATATCAAAACAAATGCGGTGTCTGATTCGAGGTTTGGGTCAAAGACTTTTGAAAACAGTGGAAGATGTTTAAGTCTGTGTACTCGGGTTTTGATCCACAAAGGCTAAATTTATAGCCTATGAGATAAAATTACATAAAGCAGTCACCTTTCTGTAACTGTATATCTTGACTAGTTCTTAGCTCTTCTAATGATTTATCCATGACCTAACAGATAAACAGAATGGAACATAATCAGAAAATCACAGGTAAGCTACAGAAATATAAAAGTAAATGCCTCCTCATTTATTTTCACACACACCGAGGAAAAAAAAGAGAGAAATTGTTTCCATTTTCTTCTTGGGAATCCACTTGAAGCATTAATTAAGCATGTTAACTTGAATGTGGTAAGAAGGTCTGCAAAGTCGTTTTTACCATTTTGTAGTTTTCTGTGGTTTATCTTTCTTTTCAGGAGTTCTAATATTACCAAGATATTATTCCTGAGAGTGTAATTGTGTTGTGTAATAATGTATGTGCTGTATTCTTTTGAGTGGGTGAAATAACCTTCATAGTGCATTTTTAAAGAATCAATGATGCCTAAGGAGTCTGCAATATATGCTGCTGACTGGGAAATTATATTTGTATTTAATTATGCAATGCTGCATGGAATTGAGACCATATTGCACAAAATGGCTTTGACTGACTGTTACATACTTTCTGCAGGTGTTATTATACACCAGGCTAACATAGTTATCTCAGTGCTGTATGGAAATGAAGGAGTTCAGCACTGAGGGTTATATATTTAGAGGTTCACAATTGTGTAGTTTGCTTTACTGGTCATGCAACACCTCTCATTCAGACAGACTATACAAGCTTGCAAAAAATCATATACACCCTGCAGAATTTGATATTTGGTAATGAAAGCCAGGTCTGTTAGCAGAGCTGAGAATGCTAGTGTTTTGTATTCCCCAAAATACACTTGATTTCGTGGGAGCCCTACTGAGTGGCATCAAATGAGAATCAGGCTTTGTGTGCACTGTCCCACGGGAACGTCATGGGTTTGTTACATGAAACCCATAAATCACTTTGATGTTATCTGGACCTGTATTATCATAGGAACTCTACAGGCTGGTAAAATATGCTTCTGAATCATGTAGAATGAACTTATTGCTCCTGGGCATTGAGTCAGATATTGAGACTGCACCCCACTGTGCCCTGAAACACACATTTTGTGCAGCATGGGTGCATATGTGGCCAGAAGGAGGCCATTATCTGTACTTTATTTGCTCTTTCATTATATCTTTGCACAGCTATACTGACAACTCTTCCTGTTTCTGTTTAAAAACACAAACAAAAGCTAGCAAGCACTTTCTGTGTTTTCCCCCTTCAATATTTGAAGATTATATTGATTTGAGAAAATGAGCAAATAATGAGAAGTACTGCAGTCTAGGACAGGAAGATGGAGAACTTTTAAGTGCCAGGACTAATAGATGGCAAACACAATTTGTTGATGGTAAGAGCAAAATTGTGAGTTTTTAACAAACAACAAAAGGAAAGAGTTATCTTCTAATCAGTAAACTGAGGCATCATGACACAATAGAGATTTATAAATTGCTGAAAAATATTAATTTTTTTAGTCCTGAATTCAATGTTCAGGCACAACGATGAGTTCAACCAAGATGTAGAGGTGCATCCCCAGATAAACATGTTACAAATCAAAGCTAAAATCACAACTCCATAAGACAGTGCCAGATGCTGAGACTATGGCATCATTCCAGGCACAGTCTCCCAGGAAAGAGGGCGATGAATCTGAAGTCTGGGTATCCCCACAATACACACAAATACTGTAGAGCAAAATTGGACTGCAACAAGACAGAAAATAAAATTACCAGACAAAAGAGTATAAACTAATTGCACTAAGGAAGAACAAAATTAGGAATTCTTAATCACACCATTAGGTACCAAGAAGGCTGAAAACAAAAGCTTTAGTAAGAAAATTCCCATCAGGAATTATTTTTCTTTTAAAAACTCACTGAAGCATGAAGCGCTGCTGAACTTAAGTGGCTACTTGATATTCTAAACAAAGGAGACATAGGGAGCTATATGGCAAGAGAAAAGGGCAGGAGCAGAAAACAAAGGGATGGAAAGCAAGAAATAACTATAACAGTATTTTAACACCTAAAGGCAGCAGCAGAAACTGGGCAGAGATGAACCAGACAGTGAGCATATGCAGAGCAAGAGACAGACTTTTTAGCCAAGGGCATACACTTTGAATCCTGCTGCAAATCTCTAAACAAGTGACTTTATGCACAGAAGTGCATTGTGTTCTTATCAGGCTCAGAAGGTTCTGCTGAATGCTCAGTGTTTTGATAACTTAGCAAAGAGAGTCAGATTTAAAAGTTACACAGAACAG
The DNA here is from genome assembly GCF_023055355.1 of Agelaius tricolor. NCBI lineage: Eukaryota > Metazoa > Chordata > Aves > Passeriformes > Icteridae > Agelaius > Agelaius tricolor. Next base: position 59,986,431 of record NW_027269262.1, on the reverse strand, counting down.
CAGATCAGCCGACATGTCCATGCATCCGACTCTCAGTGTCTGGCTAGGAATACCTCAGCTATTTCTGGAGTCTGCCTGCTACTGAAAACATAATTTACAGTGCTGATGCCTTATGGTGGATCTCTAGTTCTGGTTGCTGCCTGTTGTTCCTGGCCTTACTTATAAGATGAGTGCAATGTTTTTTCACAGAGATCCTCATGCATACTTAATAAAAATTACTGCCATAAAAAAATCCTATTTGACCCAGTGTAAGAGATTAATACATGTTTAAATCCAGTTTCAAACAACAGGAGAAAGATCTTAAATCTTAGGAAAGCTCAGATGAAAATCTTTTGCTTAACTTTTTTTTTTTTTTTCAGTAAAGAACAATTCAAAAGTTGATGTCATTGTGGAAGCCAAATGCTTCAAATTCTCAATTCCAGATTAAAAAAAAAGTAGCTTAGAACTTGTCTGGACACAGGTCTAATTCAAAATCATGAAAAACAATAGAAGACCTTCAAAGTGCTCCGTAAACAGGCAGGGCTGCTGCACTTCGGGTCCAGCAGTTGAGTTTTTCTCAAAAGTTTTTCCCTTTCTGGCCAATTAGCAATTGCACTGAAATCACTTACATATTTCCATTTTTTTCTTTTTGAACTCTGTGTTTTCCAACACATTCTGAATTAATGAATGAGAGTGCCAACTAATTTGTACTACACAGAATCAGTCTCTTAACACTTTAAAATATTTTTCCTCTTTTGGTTACACCTTTTATCTTTTTATCTTTTTTTTTTTTTTTCTTAATGTTGTTCTTAGTAGGATTGGGTTTTAGTGGAATCACACAAGATGTTAGTCAGATCACAGAACTGGTTTCCAATTCATGTTGTAAATAATTTCTTACTCTGGACTACAGTAATGATAATTATTCTTGTACTCTGACTTTTGCTGTACTCATTACCACTTACCTCCTCCTCCACTCAAGTATTTTTCAGTTTGTTAGACTTTCCTCCTTTAGGCACAATTGTCATTTATCAAAACTCTGTAAGACTTAAAAGTGCTACACAACAAACGTAAACTAATTTTACAGCTTCTGGAATAAGACTGATTTTGTTAGCATGAGCCTTTTGGTTTTTTGGTTTCATAGAAAATCAAGCCTGCAAGGACTCCTCTTTCAGCGTGTATCCCAAACCATTAATTCAAATACTTCTATTCAGATTAAATTAATTTATTAAATAGGTTTTATTAAAGTCATTGCCAATTTTGTTCTGTAGATTCCATGTTATGTTGTTTATTCAGTTTCATAAAGAAAAATAATAGTGCTTTGGTTTCCACAGAGTACAGAGATTTGATTTAGAAGTGGGTTACTGAGAAATATTTAATTTTTAGTAACTCTTCATTGCTACTATTAAAATGGCAGGTGTCAAAAATGTCCTCTTCAATGTCAAAAAATTGCTCCTTTGTATTTTCATTATCTTCTGATTTTATTTTTGTTCTGTATTTCCAGAATCACAGAATGGGTGAAGTTTGGAAGGGACCACAGTGGGTCATCTGCTCCAACCTCCCTGCTCAGGCAGGGTCATTCCAGAGCACATGGCACAGGATTGCATCCAGATGGTTCTTAAATATCTGTAGAGAGGGACACTCCACAACCTCTCTGGGCAATCTGTCCCAGTGCAGTCAGCCACACAGTAAAGAAATTCTTCCTGATGTTCACTGGAACTTTCCATGCACTGGTTTCTGCCCCTTGCCTCTTGTCCTATTGCTTAGCGCTACTGAAGAGAGCCTGGATCCATCTTCTTGGCACCTTCCCTTGAGGTATTTATACACATTAATGTGTATTCACGGTTGTCCCCTCTCAGTTGTCTCTTCTTGAGGCTGAATAGGCCCAGTCCCCTCAGCCTTTCATCATAAGAGAGATGCTCCAATCCCTTGATCAGCTTTGTAGCTCTCTGCCAGACCTGCTCCAGGAGCTCCAGGTCTCTGCTGGAGAGCTCCACTGCAGAGCCCAGAGCTGCACACAGATGTGGCCTCACCAGGGCTGGGGAGAGGGACAAGATAATCATTGACCCACTGGCAATGCTCTTCCCAATGCACCTCAGGATACCATTGATTCTCTTGGCCACAGGGACACACTGCTGGCTCATGGACAGATGTTGTCCCCCAGGACCCCCAGATCCTTCTCTGCAGAGCTGCTTTCCAGCAGGTCAGTCCCCAGCCTGTGCTGGGGCATGCTACTGTTGCTCCCCAGGAGCAGGACCCTGCACTTGCTTTTATTGAATTTCAGAAGGTTCTTCTCTGCCTACCTCTCCAAACTGTTATTCTTAAAATGCTTAATTTATCACTGTTTTACTAGTTTTCTTAATTATTTTTACTAATGTGTTTAATTTGCTTTACATGAGAACTACCTGCTCACTTACCTTTAAATTTTTACAGTGCCTACCCTTGGTTAACTCACAGTTAGAGTAGTTCATACAATTGCACATGGTGAAGAGAGTGGCAGGACTGGCAACCCCACGTGCCTAGTTCCAGTAAGAGTCTATTTGAGCTAAGCAAGAGGCCAAGAAATGGGAATGACAGCAGAGCAGTTCTGCTTCTGCACACATTCAGGCTTGGCCCTCTCACATGTGGGATGTCTTCTCATTAGTGTCAATTACAAAGGGTAAAAATTTGTCTGTGTTAAAATGTGTCATGAAAGTATGAATGTACTTTACATGAGTTACTAAATAGCCTTTGCTGGTGAGAAATTTCAGTTATTACTTCCCTGAGACAAAGAATTCAGTATTTTATCCTAAGTCCTCAGGGCATGCAAAATGTCTCTGCCTTCTTCCCCCCAAAAGACCCACTTCACAAAACAGTCTTTAAATTCTCCAATAGTGTTCTGAAAAGGGGATATAATTAGGAAAAGATCTCTATTCCTCTGAAAAGAAAGAAGTCAAAACCAAAAGAGGATACACATAGCATCTACAATGGATTGTGTCCTTTGCCTGGTATCTCCTTATGAGGAGAATTCATGAGTGAAAGCTGCTTCTACTGGAATGTCAGTAACCATGTCAGTTCATGGGATCCAACTTCAGCAGAATTTCCTTGTGGTGTTGCTGTAAATAGTTTGTGTTGATTGAGCTTGTTGTGTTTGAATTTTCTATTGTCTGAGTTAATTACATGTTGGAAGCATAGGACAAAATAAAGCATGTGAACTACTGAATTAGCTGGAGTTTTATTCTTCTTGAGCCACAAAGCCAGACTCTGTTGTTCTTTCCAAATGGAAGGATACTGCAGGGAATACTTATTGCACAGTAAACTGTGGCTCCAGCCTCACAGGGAAAAGGAGGAGAGATGCCTTGACACTTTCAAACACGGGGCTCAACTCTGTTGCATCATGGCAGGGGGCTTACAACTGCAGGTGTAAACTGTGATGTGCAAAGTGAGCCAGCAAATTGCAGAGCTTCACAACTGGGAGACTGAAACATGTCCTGAAAGATAACTGGTTTTGTATAATTTTTACTGAAAGATAAATGTTTTTTGTATAATTCATGTTATACAGCAGCTTCCTTGTATGATGGTAACTTTTGGTAAAGGTACTGATTTGCCCACATATGAAAACAAGCATTGTTACCATGTAAGTACACAGGAATTTTTACATTGACTTGGATGGTACAGGCTGATGACCTGTATGACTTGCTTCAGCTTAAAGATGAAATTTCAGGCAATGATGAAGATAAATTTATAAGCTCATATAGGCCTGTTTAAAAACTGATCCTAAGAATAAAAATACTGTTTATAGCTAAGACCCACTGCAAACAAAAAGAAAAGAAGAAGACTTACAAATGAGATATAGTTACATTTTACTGACAGTTAATCTTCCATCAATAAATTAAATCGTATTTATCACTAGTGTAATATCTTTTTGGCTTCTGTCGTATCCTTTTGTTTGTTTGTTATTTTGTTGCAGCTACCCAGAAAAAGTTTATTCCAATGTGCTTCTGAAGAAAGTTCCTTGTTTCTGAAACTCTGCTCTTAGCACCTATGCTTCTGCTGTGCTAAAGCCTTCATCTCTTTAGAAGCCCCTTATCTTCACGTTCCCCACAGTTCTGGGATGCAGCTTCTCTAAGACCATGTCTCTGTGTTACCTCTGGAACTGGGGCTTATAAATTGGGTCTTGGCTCTAAGCTCTCTCCCCAGTGCGTGCATCTCTCTGTTTGCTCAACATGCATGATCCCACCATTCACAGGCCATACCATCTCCCTTCCTCTGTCTGTTTTACTATTGCATATAAAATATTCTACACTTTGTGTGGAGTACGCCTTTCTTCTTTAAAAGTTACCTTCCTTTAAATATTTCCTTATTTAAAAATAAAAGCAATGAAAACCTTTTTATTACAAACTTTCATCATTTTTCTTTAACTGTACAACTATTTGATACAAATTTGTTGTACAGAACTCCAATATTTTAGGTTCTGTCTTCTGCATTACTTACTGCCTTACTGCATTTCTGGGGGTGTGGGGTGTGATTTATGTGCTAATTAAGAATTACTTAAATTTGTTTGAAAAATAACATCTTTCTCTCACAGAGATCTCCAGTGAAACTTAATGGTCACCTCCAAACAATTTAGTGAGGATCTGTAACAGCTCTGGATTTATTTCCTTTTCTCTGAATGCTGCTTCAGATCCTGTTTTAATTTCTTCTGACCATTTCTATTCCTAAGGGCATCCTAATTATTTCATCCATTCTTACATGCCAGAGATATGATCTCACAGCTTTCATCCTTAGTTTTATTCTTTCTGATACAATCAGTTAGCTCACATTCAAGAATTTGTAACTTTTTCATAGCCAAAGAAGAAACTGTTTATGACCGTAGATGTTTCCTTTCTGGAATAATTCTTTTTTTCAACAAGGAATATTTTCCCTGTTCTATGTCCCTGGATGCAGTAGGAATAAATAAAGAAGGTGCTTTTACTCTGCCAAATGTTTCCAAATTATTTTCCTGGTACTTCATCTCTTTAGTTTTCACTCTTATGTCTTTCTCTTTTCCTTATACCACCTCTGTGTTTTTAAGCTTGGAATGCTAACACAAATTTAGCAAGAAAATTCAATTAGTAAGGGGTGTATTGATTAGTGAATAAAAGTAATTCAGCTATAAAGAAAGAAATAATTCTTTTGTTTAATTTCATCAGGAAAGGTGCAGGCATATATTGAAAAACATATTAAAATTTAAAATTGTATTAAAATCTGATTTATACGGAATATATGTAAGGTGAAAGCATTTTGTTGGTGCTACAAATTATTTTTGAACTATGCGTTGTTTTGGTTGTTTTTTGTTTCCTGCATGTAGTTATGAATAAAAATGACCTAAAAGTCAAACTTGACTTTGCAATTGCATGCATTACCTTTACATAAAATGGTCACATTTAAACTAACTTAACAATTTTAACTAAATATGTTGGCAAATAGGATTCCCACTTGATCATGGACTTGTATTGTTGTAGAAATAGATAATCAAAATGAAATCCAGCTCAGATCCAAAATAGGCTGTCTCTTTAGAAAAGAGAAATTAAATTATTAAAGTCTATTTGTGCAACAGTAGAAGGTTGATAAAAATTTCAATAATCATTGCTTTCTATTTAGCAAGAACACAATATTTCCATAAACTTAGTGTGAGCAAAAACCTCTATGTTAAATCCAGAATGAATAAACTCACTGAACTTAAAAGGTTCTGAAGTAAGAGTTATTTCAATTTAATAGTTTTATGCTGGTCTCTGAGTACTCAGGGACTTAGTACTTTGAAACAAAATTGGCATAACAATCAGTGAAGTGAATGATGTCATTTCCCAAAAGGCCAATTCAGGTTCTCCTTTTCCAGACAGATATTATATGCTCAAACTTTGTTCTTTATTAAACAGAGATATGTAAACCTCAAGAAGATATCAATTTCAAACTTTCAAATAGAGTTAATACTTGAATTTCATACTTCTAAGGTTAAATCTTCTCTATCAGTCTGATCTGCTTGAGCAGAGAAGGTAAAAAGTACAATTAAAAAAACCCTATAAGCTCCTGCCTATTCCAACATTTTTCTTTGGCTTTATTAATCTCTTCCTCTTCCCTTTCATTTAAATTTCTCTTTTGTTCTGTTTATGAGCATTTTTGTTTTCAGACAGATTCCTGGGCTGTGCAGCTGTTCTTTGGCTGAAGTGATTTGGAAAGGTAGCTTTGAAGAATTTTCTTGGTAAATTTCATTATTTTCTCCTTCTCTGAAACACTGTTGACAAAGATGAGATTTAAGGTTTAACATTAGCTGATGACTCTTCTTAGCTGAGGTACAAGAACAGTAAAGATACTCCAGTTTATGTTGTTCTATATGTTGAATTAAATATTAAATATAGAAGCATATAATATACGTGTCCAAGAATTCAAAGAAGTATTTAACTGTTTTAATTCTCTTTCAAAGGCTCTCAGAGCATACCAGCCAAGATCTACAGATAGATGCTAGGTTCAACAGTGCCTTTGCCTGATTTATATAAAATGCAAAATATGTGGTGAAAAGAAATGAATAATTAAAAAGCTTTATCATTACCATAGTGCTTGTAATTGGTTTAATTTCTTTAATTTATTTGGTGCTAATTTGATTTCCTTTATCTTACTCTCCTTGGCCTGGATCAATTCCACTTCACATTAGTCTGTGCATCCTAAGATTTGCTTCCAAGAGCAGTAAGATGAATCATGCTTTGGAGGTGACTCCTTTTTTCCTTTAGCTATTGAGGTAGCCAAGACAAGTCACTAAACCTAGGTAAAACTCCATTTGTTGTGTAAAAGGACCATTGCCCAGCTGTGTAATGCTATCACCTGCTGCTCAGGAAAACAAAAATTTTGTGCTGGGACCAGGTCTGTTCCTAGGCTAAGCATTCATTTCTAGGAAAATTCCTTTCTAGGGTGAATGCATTTATACATGAAAGTATGTATACAATGTGTCCCCTGGACATGAGGTTACCACTACAGAAGCACACCTTCCCTGCCAAAAAGTAAAGTCTTTATTGAAGTCTGGTGAGGTTTTCAAGAAGACAAGAGCCTTAGAATATTTTTCCATATTTTACTTTGTATTTGAAAAAACCACAGTGAGTGGGTCACACACAAATTCACACCTGCCCATGTATCCACTCACAAGGAAGGGGTGTCAGCTTTGGAGATGTTTGCACTGAATGTACAGGCTGCCAACCACTACACTGAGCAAAATGTTCTGCAGCTGAAATTGCTTTGATAGTTTGAGCTGTGTGCATTCAAATACAGAAATACAAGAAGATGGCCATTGTTGATGCTTGCAACTATTACCTAGTGCTTGGAAACTTCATATGGTCTTGAAATAACCACTGGTTGCAGGCCTTTTCTCTCTGTCTTTTTGCTAATTGTCATGTTGATGAATTGTTGACATGTGATTGTGAGGAAAGTGGCAGTGATTACCCAACAGAAATGTGAAAATTGCAACAGTGAGCATGATAAGGTAATGCCAAGCTCTAGGAAGTCACCTTGATAGCCTTTTGTGGCACTCATTAAAATTTCAATTGTCTTTTTTTTATGCATAGGTAGGACTGGCATACTGAATTAATACAAACATTTAATATAAAATTCTGGCCATTTATGAAGAGATTATTTATTTTAGTACCAGAATTTTCCTTTAATAACTTACAAAGGGAGAAACAGCTACTTAGGAGGTTGAGATATGGATTGTTTTTAAAGATAAAGCCTGGGAAGTAGAGGAAATTCAGAGGAATAATGCTATGCAGCACCTTGGCACTAGAGCAGGCTAGTGTTCAACTAGGCCTTAGTTCCATATTGAGCCCAGTGTAAACTCCTTAACCATGTGCTAATCCCCAGGTAAATGTAGATTTTGGAACATAGCAAACAGGGACCCACATGTGGAATTCTGACAGTGTGTGTTCAGGCTGCAGAGGGGTTCTTCCTCTAGATCTGACCCCATGTAACCTCTGATCTAAAGGTAACTATTCAGAGATAGGATGGTCCCTTCTCACTGGTATTGGGAAAAGGCAGGTCTGAAGCACTGGCTGAGTAGCAGCCTAAGGTAAGGACACAGGACCCCACTCAGTAAGAATATCAGTGCTATCCATTTATGTCACCATGTTTATGGAATGACACAAGGAAACCCTGCATGGCATTATTTGGTACCACCCTTGGAAGTAGACCACAAGGCAAAGACCCAACGGGAGGGTGAATATCTCACCTATGAACAATAAGCTGCCTGAAGGAGCTACAAATATACACAGTATATTGCAAACAAGTTGGAAAGCAAATTACTTTCCCAAGAAGCTTCCCTTTGAGCTAGTGAACTCCTTATGGAAAAATAAGAAGAATAAGTTATGTACTACGCATGTTCTTTATAAAATTTTGAGAATTTAGTATCTGCAAGAAGATGGTAAAGCAAACTCAATTAACTTTTAAACAGAAAAGAGATCTTTGCTCCCACATTTTCAAAAGAAAAAGAAATCAAGAGATTTATTTCATTTTTATTGGAAATAAAATTAATTTTTTTCTTGCTCTATATAACTATACAAATACAGCACAGAGTAAAACCTTATTTTAAACCACCTTTGAGTTTTATTTTTAATGGTTGTTGTCTTTATATTTTCATCTCAAGAAAAATTACTGAATAATAAAACTCCAGATCTCAGCCTAAAAATGCAACTGATCTATAATTATTATACTGAAAGCACTGTAACTATTCTAAGTTTATTAAAACTTTAGTAAATCAGTCTTAATAATAGTAAGGCTACAGTAATCATATTGAATAATAGCTGCAAGTTATTATCTCTATATTTACTATACTATTATAATAATTACAGCTCAACTATATGGTTTTATTTAATACAATGCCTAAATTTACCATGGCAATTTTTTTATTCAAGTATCTTCCTATACATATTTCCTAGAATACAATAAGTAAAACTTCTGGTGTGAACTAGGAAAGCTTCATATCTATTTTTTAAAACTGTCATTAAAAAGACTGGCAATTAAATAATATAGTTTAAAATTAATAAATTTGAGGCTTTAATGAATGAAAACGAATTGTCTTTTGTCATGGTACAAGAAATGTTTGCAATATGATAAAACTAATTTTTGAGACTAAAAGAGAAAGTAAATTATATGTTTTAAAACATTTGATAGATTTGTTTTCTTTAAAATTTTCCAAAGATTTTTAAAGTGGCAAGCAAGCAAAACAGTCTATTTTACTATACTATCTTATCTTAGTAAAATAAAAGTTACAAACAGTGAAATTGGACAGAAAATGGATAGGTTCTGCATGTGTCCATGTATACAGGAGTTTGTACACTCACATAAGAATATTGCCATTTCTGCACTTTAATGGGGCTATAAGGGGGCAGTTTCACTTATTTTGAGAGCTGGATGTGTCTCTGTGTCAGGCATTCCAGTGTCACACACTCAGAGCCTCATTACTCTCTGTAAGGCCATTTGCTTTTCTCACAGTTAGCTTGCATATTCTTACATTTCTTGCCAAAAGCCCACTGACACTATTTTTGTACATCCCACACTTCCTTCTGTAATATTTCCTCCATGTCAACCATTACAGGTTATTACTCAGAGCATTTGAAACTGTAATGACCTGCTCTCTTCTCAGACAAAAACCTGTCTCCCAGTCTCTGGGTGTCCCTTGAGATTTTCAAGCTGGCGATTTAGGAAATGGCAATTTCATTGCCGCCTTGCTATGTAGGATTCACAAGAATGTCCAGCCACAACCTGCTTCCGGCAGGCCTGGTGGTTAAGCTATCAGGTCAGCACAGGTCTTCCCTACCTGAGCTCAGAGAGTTAAACCTATAAAAGCAGGAAAGCTTTTAAAACTCCTGGGCTAGTATCAGACTATTTATGAGCTCTCCCGTCTGAAGAAGGATGGGATAAACCAGAAAATAAAGAAGGAAGAAGTGCACTCCAATGACTAAGCATGGGCAATTTAATATTCTAGGGGATGAAGGCAAGAACCTTTCTTCAGGTAGGACACATCAGACTTTAGCCTATTTTACCTGAAAGTTGTAGTTAAATCAGGAAGAATAGGGTATTTGTTTATGTCTTCTCTCTCTTCCATTTACAAAAATTACAGTGTCACTACACAGCCAGCATGATAGCCTTTCTTAGTGTGAAGAGGGACCTTATGCTTTAATGAAAGGGAAAGCAGTTTAACATTCCCAACATAAGAAAAGGAATTTTAAGGTTAGGCAGTCACTGCATTAATTAAAGATTTATTTTTCAAGCTAAGACAAGCAGTCATATGCAATCACAATTCCAAGCACTTCCAGAGAACCTGAATCTGATAGAAACTAAAGTTCCTGAATTATCTCCAGTTTAGCAAAATGAAGTCAAAATAAATTTCAGAACATCTCCTACAAAACTCTAATGTGAAATCTATGTGAAAATAGCTTGCACTAGAAAAAGTCTTTTTTTTTCTATAATTTTACAAGAAAGGAAATGCATAATTTGCTAGATAAGAAATTTTTTTCAGCTCTAAGATTTGTGGGTGTCTGAAACTACTTGTCAACATAGACAAATGCTAAATAAAATAATATTAACTGATAAATACAGGTAACAATGAAAATTGAAATATAATGTATTCGTATACAAATTTGTCTGTCATTCCAGTTGTATTCATTTAAATAATGAGTTGAACTTTTTTTTTTACTTAGCAGAGAAAAACTAATATTTGTATTTATGAAATTATGAAAATTTTAGTCAGTAGCTATACATATGTGATAAACTAGTTAGAAATGCATGGTCATGCAGAGGTAATCAATATCAGCAGAAAGAAGGGAAAGAAGAAGGAAAGAAGAACAAGAAGTGGAGCTGTAGGGAGTTCTGACTCACAAAGAAGCAAAATGAAAATATGGCTATGAACAGTCTGTGTGAGCCTGTGAGAAAGAGTTCACTCTGCCATAACAAAAGATGTCACAGGGGAACATGATGCTTGCCAGCACAAAGAAATCTAGCAACAGGAAGGAGGTGAAAGTCAAGAACCAATGTGTACGAGGAGCCTAAAATAAATTTAATTCAGAAAGCGACAGAAAACTTCCCCCTAGAGGAGACCTTTGTTTTACGTTATCACAGAACAAGCAGAAACACAACTGAAGGGGTTATTGCTGTGTCTGCCAGCTGGAGGCCAGTCACTGGAGCAGACTTAATCATTAAGCAGGATCCTCCACCCACTGGCAGGCTCTCATGGACCAAATTCTAAAAAAAAAACCTCCTTTTGATTGTGTGTTCAACCACGGCTGCAGCTCTGCAAGATCAGCAAGTTGCATGGGATAATATTATGATGAAGATGACTTATTTATTCTTTAGGCTTCAGTAGCAGGTGTAACCCTCCACACAGACAAAAAGCCCTTTCTGCACAGCTCTCTAGAAGCACGCAGGGTCTCTGGGAGGCCCTGAGGAGCACACAGCCTATAAGAGGTCAATAGACATCATCAGCATGGGCTAGTTCACGGGACAGACACAAAGGTACAGACATGAAAACAGAGATGAAGCTTTGAAAAACAAGTTTGTTAAAGAATGGTAATAATCTCAGCTGTGCTAAACATGTAGGACTTTCTTGCTTCCTGTGTGCCTCATTTCCCTCCCACATCTGCAGTGGCACATGTGATCAGGGCTCGACACCTGATACTCTTGCAACACTGGCAGAGCCTGTTGTTGTTCCAGGTGAGTCAAAAGCATCCAGCCCCTGCCCATGCCAGCAGCATCAACTTGCCTGAGCTCCTTATCAAAGCAGCAATGTATGAGGAATGCTGGAGGTTGCAATCTATATCCTTGAAGGCCCCAGTGACAGGGAGTTGAGACTCTGTCCTGGCATTGTCCTTCCAACAGAGTAAGAACAGGGCTTGAATAATGTTCCTGCCTACCTGGTGTGCCGTGCCAAGGCACTAATACTCGTTTTTGAATTTGGGAGGGTCTTGTACATGGGTAGGACAGTGAACAGTCCAGTTTATAAAATACTTAAAAAAATCTACAGCATCCCTCTGAAAAATGGGTTGAACTGTGGAGGCCCATGAGCCTGCTAAGGCCCTGTCCTGGAAGGGTACACCATAGGCTCCAGGCATTCCCAACAAGTTAGGGTGAGAAGCAAGGAATGACGGGAGCAGTTATGCAGATTAAGTTATTCCATATAAGGTTATGTTATGAATCCTGCTTTCTGATTGGTTAGTATTGTGTTCTATATGAGGCATGTTTTCTGTTTCTCTTTTTTTACTGGTTCCCTGCCCTCTATATAAGTTTGTGCTTGCCTCATTTCATGGCCTTCGGGAGCAGCTCCTTACAGCGTACAGCTCATGTTTTTGTTGCGCATTTATTGTTAGAGCACCTTTTGTTTCCCTTTATTAAACTTTGATTTTGGAGTACTCCAGTTTTATTTATTTTATGTCTACTTTATTTATTGCCACGCTCCTGGCTGACCCAGTCCCAGGGTTGCACTTGCCAGTGGACATGGGACCCAATGTTAAACTAAATGTGCAAGGCCTGAATTTACCTCTTGTTTTACTGAACATGTTAAAAGCAGAGCAGCACTTATTATGGCATGAAGAAAGCAAAGGAAATAGACTGGGATAACTGGGAGTACCCCTGTTACTTCAACATTTCCATTTCCAGAATATTTCCCCCAGCCAGTGGCCATCCACACAGGGTGCAAAAGGAAGGAAAAAACTGATTTTCCAGCTTCAAAGTGACAGAATGTCAGCAATAAATCATGTTCCTCTTTCTTAAAAAAAAAAAAAAAAGAAAAGGAAAAAAAAGAGAAACTAAAAAGATTTTACATTGCATGTTGTGTATCATATTTTCTAGAAAGCTTTTGAAAATGTTTTATTGCATCAGTGTTAGCAGTCAAGTATTTTTACATGAGAATGTAACAATGGCTGTTCTGGGTTAGATGAAGGGTTTATCTAACCCAGGTATCTTGTGTTCAACAGAGGCCAGTAGCAAATGCCTGGGGAGGAATATAAGAGCAAGACATGCAGTGATGCTCCCTGAGTATATGCTTTCAGCCACCAGAAATCTACAGCTCAGGGACATTCCAACCCAGAGGTGTTATCTCTATGTTTAGTAGCCTTTGATAGATTTTCTTCCATGAATTTGTCTAATAGCTTACTGAACCCCTGTCAGCTTCTGGCATTTTAGTGCCAGGAAAGCAGTAAAGCAAGGGGGAAACCAGATGTGGAAACCATTTTGATAAAAGGCTCTTCTTTTTAGCAGAGACAAGTACCTGAGGACTAACAGAGAGGCAGCCTTATGTTCAAAATAAGAGTTTTGAGCTTAATAGTGTGTCAGCTGCCCCAGAATCCTTGGCCACCACATGGGATTCCTGGGAACTGAAGTCTTCAGGACTGAATCAACAAATTAACCCTGGATTAATCGACAAATTAACCACTATTGTAACTGAGTCACAATATAGATAAACAGTGAAAAAAAAACCAAAAACACAGGAGGCCAAACTGATTCATTTTGAAAGTGGAGGGATTTTTTGAGAAACATAGTTTTCCCTGAAATTTCATAGGGAATAGAGTGTATTTAAGGTAAATATACATTTTTATGGGCACCAAGTTCAATCCTAAAGCTATTATGTCTGATAACTATCTGGGTTCTTGATATTCAACAGCTGTATCACCAAAGATTTTCTCACATTCTGAAATGAATGTTTTTAAAGTACTCATTAGGGCAGTACTTGTTTTTCACTAAGGAACTACATCAAGCCAAATTCATCCTTCAAGTAAAACTTGAGCCTTCAAAGAGAATTAGGAAACATTTAAATACAGTTAAATACTTCTGTAGTTTCTGTGGCCTACACAGGAGTACCCAGATGAGTCTCCTAATGCACAGGGCACATTCTAACATGACCATCACACTCTGTCTCAAATATAATGTACCTGTAGGTCTCTATAAATAGCTTTTACTTGGGGTGCTGGCATCTAAATATTTTTATAACCAATGCACGGCTACAAGCAGTTCTAAATGGCCCTGAAATGGCTAACACAGAATTGTAATTCCCTTTTTACTCATAAATCAAATAACCTAAAAAGAAAAAAAAAAATAAGCAACATTCTATGGGAAGCTAAGAATACATTTCTTGCAATGCTGAGCAGCTGTATGTGAAGTCATTTGAAATTTGTTTGCTTTGGAAGAATAGAGTTAGAATTAGACCAGGAACAACAGCAAACATATTTCTAAAATGTGAGTCAAGCAAAGAAAGAAATATGCCAGCAAGCCAAGGGGAGCACAGGAAACCCAAATATCCCCATATCATATCCAAAAAATAAATAATTCAGCTGAGCCCCACCATGTCATTTTCTCAGTAGATTTAGTGATCTCCCATGCAATAACATGCCATAGTACATTTTGATCTGCATCAAAATTAACAGTCAGCCACTTTATGAAATATTATCTTTGTTAGCTTTACCACTAACAAAAATACACTTTCAATTCTTCACATCCACATAGCACATCTATTAAAGCAATCTGGGAAATTAGTTTGAGATAAACTGTACAGCAATTTTATTCATAGCCTCCCTGTATCTCACACTGTTAATCTGCATCACAGCTCACTAAATAGTGCCTAATGTTTATTGCATTTAACTGAATGTATACGATTCTGAGGGTACGCCAGGGACCGATTATCATAATTATACATGTTTCTATGGAAACCCACAAGTCTATCAGTTTTGATTCATTATATTGTTATACCTTCTAGCACTTTCTAATTATTAGGTGCCCATAAAAAAGTCTCAGTCTTGCTGTTACTATAGAAATGAGCTATAGACAGGCCTCAATTGTTAACCCTTACAGGACAGGAATGGAAAGAAGGAAGAAACACAGCACCGGATAGGGGGTAGAGGTTTTAATAGGATAAAATATAAACTATTTTAATCTGCAATCTTAACTTTCTTTAATGCCTTCACTGAACTTTCTCATTTGTTTGAAGAAAAAATCCAGCTAGGAAAACAGAGAAAACCGTGGCAAACTTGGCTGTTTGCCACACAGTCCTGGATATGGGATGCTACAGCGGTGCTCTGCAAATGTCTCTCAGTGAGAATATAACATTCTCTTGAAAGACTTTAGTGTTATTAACAGAATATGGAAAATACTGTACTGTTTGGTCATTAGAAACCTATAAAAAATCTGTTAAACTAAATGGGAATATTTGTAATCTTTTCAGTGGTCTTCAGTCTAGAACTGGCCTAACGTGCCACTGGGTGATTGAGTGGAGAGTTGGATTCAATGCTGGAATTACAACTGCGTTCAGTGGGAACTCACAGGAAGTCAAGATTTCCTCAGGTGACTTCCATAAAGGAAGAATAATCCAAGAGAAAATTAGTTATAATGAAAGTAATAAAAACACTCTATTTTGATATGGTTATTTTAGTCTAAGTTAATGCTTTTGCTTACTTTGGTGTATAATATCCCCATTATCCTCCTCATCCTGTATCTTCTATCACAGGCCCATGAAACCTAAAAGGGACTGAGTGGCTTCACTGCTTCCCTAACCTTCCTTCTAATACAGTTTTCAATTAGAACTGACTTTTAGTTTAGATCAACAAAGCTCTCACAAAGTGGTAGCTCACCCTTCACACTGCATATCTATTTATTTTGGAAATCAACACACCATTCAATGACCCTGAGAACAGGCCTGATTGCTATGCTAATAGTATTCAAAAATATGTCAATGCCAATTGAAACAAGTAAGCTAGGATTAATTCATAAAGTCAATAAGAAAAGAGAAGTGAAACATTCACAATTTTGCTTTAGCTGAAATTTTACCTTGCAAGCTTCTGTCTTCTCTGAGAAATGACCACAACACAGATCATATGAGATTTCAGCTAATAATTCAATTTTCCTGTGTGGAGCTGACTTTATGGGGTACAGCTAAAAAAAACCAACAACAAAATAAAAACAAAGAAACCAGTGAAAAAATATCACTGCATATTCATATCATTGTGCAATGGTCATGGCATAGAACTTTTCAGCTCAAAGTTATGTACTTTTCATTCTGAATTAGGGAAAAAGCTGAGAATTTAAAATATATTCCCATGTTCTAAAAGACTCACATTGTGTAATTAGCTGTAATTTACATATTCAGTTCTAAATCAGACTTCCACAACTTCCAGTCAATTTGAGCTAAATCACATTACATACAACAATGAATGAGATGTACATTTGCATTTATATGTAAGAACTAGCATAAAAGAAAGTGAGCAGAGTGTCATTCTATATAAAGGTTTCAGATTTCTACTATATTTTCAAGGACCCTTCTGTTCAACTCTTATTTTTCTACTGCCATGGAGAAACCAGATTTGCTACAAAACAAGCTAAGCAGCTAAAGAGAAAATTTAATCAGATAATTTAAAAAATCCACTAATTGGTATATTAATACGTAATTTATAAGGTATAATATGTTCGGCTAGATTAAAATAAAAACCAGACACCAGAGAATATGAATATTTACGCAATTTAGCATTTCCAAATAATATGACAATGCACAGGGCCAGATCCTCAGCTAAGTTCAATGGAGCTTTGCCAATTTTCACAAGCTGAAGACCTTGCATAATATCCACCTCTTCAACTCAGTTGCTCATGGCTATGCTGTATAATTGTCACACACTGCAGGTGACAGCAGCATGAGAGTGTGCCCAGCAGTGTCCAGCAGTGTGCTGATGTGGACAGTGAGCATGGCTGACAGCCTGAGCCACTCACACCCCCCAGCAGTCCCATATTTTTTCACTGACTCGATCATTCCTTTCCCATCTGCTTTAAGGTGAATAACAACAGTCCTTCAAAGAAACATACAGAACTTAAGGATCACTTCCATCTTGCAGGTGAAATTTGGATCTCCCGTGGTGCTCTTGGTGACATTGCCTTTGTGACAATGGGGCACCAGATGATGGCTCTGGACACACAGTCAAGTCCCACTGACCTTCATTTTCAGACATTTAGTACTGGAAATGAGTCCATTAAAATTAACTTGAATCAATCAATCAATCAATCAATGGATGAATTATCTAATTAATTACTAACTATTAGGTAATTCATTGTTCATAAAAACATCATTCAGCATTTATCATACACACAGTCTAGTACTACAGGATTAT
Organism: Agelaius tricolor; assembly: GCF_023055355.1. NCBI lineage: Eukaryota > Metazoa > Chordata > Aves > Passeriformes > Icteridae > Agelaius > Agelaius tricolor. Next base: position 59,969,320 of record NW_027269262.1, on the reverse strand, counting down.
ATTTGTTACCCAATATATACCTTTTTTAACATATCTCTAATTATTATTTCATAAGCTACTGAAAAAAGCCTGTATTTTTTAAACCTAGCTATTTTTTTTCCATCTAAATATCAGATTCTTCTAAGAAATATAAAAGCTGGTCTCACATTTACACAAATGAAGAATACCTAATAGCCAGTACATCTCTGGCACCAAAGGGACAATGCACGTCATTGCTGCTTAAAGCAGCATTTTTGTGCCATCACAACTTAAAAGAAAATGTCTAGAATCTATGTAATAACTTCCTTTTCAGGAGACTTTCTAGATTTCAAAATATTTCCTACATAATTAAAGAGATACACCTTAAAATTGGTACATACATATGCAAGAACAAAGTAAAGGGAAAAATCAAGGGTAGAAACAAATTGGATAGATTAGTCATAAATGTTAGATTATCACAGCCACTGAGAATTACAGAGAATCTCTTGACAGCATATTTACTCTTTTTCAAAGGTGTTGAGTTTACAGACACAAAGTTTGAAGTTGTTTTTAGAAGTTAGCTGAGGCTAGCTAAAGCTACTTATCTGAAATTGCTTTAGCAAAGATTTTTTGCTTATGAATATGTATGGTGTTTTGTTCAAAGTACTTTTCCAACTGCAGGAATATTAGTATGAGCATACTCCCATCACTTCAAGTCTTTAGCTTCAGTAGCTTGTTGAATTGGTTTTGTACTACAAACTCTTCAGGGCAGGAACCTTGTCTGCTGTGATGTCATGTCATAAAGACCATGGCATGACTTTCCCTCTCCTCCCTTATCAGCTGTATTGAATAGAACTCCTAAAGATGATACAGACCTATGGGGGGTTGTCTGGGTTGTTATTCAAAAATTGATTTAGAGAAGCCAATGTTCAAAGTTCAAAGAATGATTTTTTTTTCCTTAGCTAGGTGGATTCAGTTCAGCTATTATTTTACACCATTCATTATTTGAAAGGATTTCATAATCAAAGGAGGGAAAAGTTCAGCTAAAGAGAGAAGTCCTCTCCTACAAAAAGACATTCAGATAGGAAGCTAATGTTCAAATTTCACCTTCTCTAAATCTTCTGCTGTGTCTGATTAAATCATTAGTCATTTTTATTTTTCTGTGGCCAGCTGCTGTCTTGACCTGCAGTTTTGGAACATGAAAATTTTCCAGCTATTGACCCTATAGCTTGGCTGAATACCTAACTGCAACTTTGATGTCTTTGTCAACAGATTCCTTCATTCTACCAGGTTTTGGGTAACTCTGAGTTCCACTTCAAATTTATATTATGGCAATACAAAGCAAAAGAAATGCAACCATTAACTACATTGACTGTGAGTGGGATTTTTAAACCTGCGAACACTGAGATTTTCCTAAACATATACATTATAAAAATACCAGTATTTATATAAGTTTATATTAAGAGTTTTCATGGAAAGTAAATTAATTTTTTACTTAGAATTACCCAGTGTATTTGTTCTGGTGAAGTACAGCACTTGCACCAACATCGGTGGCAAGATAAAAGTGTGAAAATCAATGAACCGCTGTAGTTTTATAATGAGACTCGAGGAAAAGGGAACAAAATAAAATTCCAAATTTTCACTCTTATTAGAGTAACTAAATAAAGACAGGGGATTTACCCATGAGTCTTGCATCTTGCTGTAATTGGCAATTGACTCAAGTTGCAGTGGCTAAGGCTGTAGTTCATTTTGTGCCAGATTTTTTTGTGTATGGGGAGGCCTCTGTGTGGGGTGAGGTTTGCATGAGGCTAAAATCATCCTCTTATTTTGTGCAGTACATTAAAAAAAGATGTGTAACTCTGAACAAATTCTCCTTTTTCTGCTGCAAACAGGGAGCCACCGTCTGAGGACAGCCAAAGGAAAAGGAGGGTTCAGGATGCTCAAATGTCTCACCTGTCTATATGTGTGTAGGAAAGTGAGGCAGTCTGCTTGAGTGTGATTAAACTCACATGATGAATGAAATTTTCAGTTTTAGAGCTGTTGGATGTTATTGACCCACTGACAGTTGCCAGGCATAAAATGAGGGAGACATATTTGTCATACAGCCCTTGCACTTCAGATTGGATTTCACCTCTGAGCCTTTAAAACTAAAAACATACAGTAACTTGTATAGTTAATACGAATTATGATCACTCTCACCCTAACTTCATGTAAAACATCCAAATGAGATTCAAAAACCACCCCTAAAGAAGAGACAACTACTATGAACCTAAGACTAAGGGACAGGCACTTGAGAGGAAGAGAAATAGTGTTCACCAAAAATCCTTTTGTCTCTTCTTTTAAGAGGAAGATAGAAATTGCACTCCTTTGCAAGAAGACCAAAGACAGGAACTGCATACACATAGCAGAAGCCTTTGGTAGCTCTAAACTGTGCCCATAGATTCATGCTGCCTCTCCAATACACACTGCCCTCTTTTGCAGTGATCACCTGCAGCTGCCCTGCTGCCTCTCTTCTTGCTCCCCCAATGCCTTTACCACGCGAACATTTCCTTGTTTAAGTCTTTTTCCCTGGGATTCTTTGAGGGCCCAAGGCTAACTGCTCCTTTCTAAGCCCTCTATTGTCTGCCACATACCAAACTCCTTCTCCTACAGATCCCTTTCTGCCTTTGTCTCTAGCTATAAGTCTACTTATCTCATTCTTCCAAGTCCCTCTCCCTCTCTCTCTCCCACATCTCTCCCTCTCTCTCTTTCTCATGGCTTCCTTTCAGGCTGTTCTTTGCTTTAGGCCTCATTCTTGCACAGTGTGGTCTCCCTGCCTAATCAGCCATGAGGCTCATTACATTCAGGAGCCCTTTGCTATCTGTTTGGGTTTTTATAAAGTCTCCTGTCACCATGGTATCTTGCTGTATTCTCACAACTGTGTCCGCTTGCTGTTTTTTGTATATTAATACATACACACATATTATAATATTTGGTACAAACAAGCAAGAAGGTTTTGCTTGGGATGTTTGCTCTTCTAGACCCTTCTCAGTTTCTTTTGGTTGTACAGATAAAGCTTTGCCATTCATGCATGCATTTTGAATCTTCATTAATGTCAGTTTTTCATTTCTATTCTCCTTGTCATCAACATTCATCTGTCCTCAGCCAGGAGTTAAGAGAGCATTTTAGAATGAAAGGATTGTAAAACTATTATTATAGCAGCAGGCAGAATGGCAGCATAATTAATAAAGGTGCTCAAGCAAAATATTTAAAATAATTTTTGTTGGAAAATTTGGTCTTTGTTGTTTTGACAAAACACTCTACAGGAGTGCCACTTTACTTGGATTATTATTGCTTCTTAGGTGGATTCATTTCTTACCATCCCCTTGCCCTCCCCCATTTGATTCCTTCCTGTTTGCTCTGCAACCATGGCAACTCTTCACCCCTACTGGAAGTTGGACATTTGACCAGTAGCATTAGGTCTGGTCCACTGAGTCAGCAGCTAAAGTCAGGGAAAGGGGGAAGCTCACATTTGGACAGCCTTCCCTTCTGTGTGCATGTACATCTGCTTTACCAAATTCTGCCATCCCCAGAAGACCAAAAGGGAAAAGATCTCTCTTTTTTCCTTCCATTCTTTCTCTTACTCCCTCCCCTGGACCCAGAGTATCTGGCTTGTGAAAATTCTTTAGGCTGCTTCAAAATTTAGTTGTGTATCAAGTGCCAGTCAAAAAAGAATTGCTTCTTTGGCTTGTGTTGTTTCTATGGGGAGAGAAAGGACAATCATTAGCTTAAAAAGGGTCATGTTTTTGAAAGCATCAATACAACTTTTCACTAAAAGATCTTTAAATAATTTCTATGCAATTAACTAAGTCTCACAACACTGCCCCAGAACTGATGTTATTGTACAGATGGAGAAACTAAAGGAGATTAAGTGACTTATACATTGTTATGGAAATCTGTGACAGACCCAGTCACAGAACCCAACAATTTTCTTTAAAGTCATGTGACATTTTATTTACATTTGGAAATTTATCATTCTTCTGCAGGAGTCCATTCATAAAGTTCAGTTTAAGATTTTACTGCTCTTCTCACAGTAATGGTCTTCCTGTTCAGCATGGCACTTCAGCACATACTTATCTTCAAGCATGAAAATTGGTCTGCTTAAGGGATTTTTGTTCTAGTTATTCTACTAAAACTTTTGGTTTAATGAAAATTGTCTATCTTTAAAAAAAAAAAAAAAGTACTTTTTTTCAAAATTTTGCATGGGACATTGATTTTAGTTGATTTACATTCTCAAACTAAAAAGCAAGCACATCTTTCAGAACTTATAAGCAGATATATTGATCTTCTCAGCACAAGATAGGCCATCTACTTAACTCTATTTTTCTTACTTTGGCCTTATGAACCAATAAAGAACAAAGAGCTTCATTCTGTGCTGGTAGCCAAAGGCCAAGAGACAGTATTGTACAGACAGTATTGTGTATGAAGTGAAAGAAAAAGAAAATCACTTTAAATATGCCAAATGCTAAGTTAGTAACAACTGAGAGGATTGAACATCTTTCAGGAAAATTGTTCAGCACCCAGCAGAATTAGAAATAAACCAGGATATGATGCTGTGCTTATTTGACACATTGTACTATTTGAAGTTTATTACCTACGGTGCTTTGAATTTCATATTTAGTAAATTCTTGGATGTACAGTAATGCAGCATGATACTTCTATGCATCCTTCTAAATATTTATTAAAAACGAATGCTCTTGTTCAGCTAATTAATTATTGACTATGTTTTCCACTTTACTCTCTTTAATTTGACACTATATACACTAGTACAGTATTTGCTGTTTTCACTGTATCATGACACTGGTGACTCATGCTCAGTTTGTGACCCATTATGTCTCCCAGGTTTTTTCTACATATCTGAAACCTAGTCTATTGCTTCCTATTTCCTATTCAGTTCATCATGTCTAAGAGCAGATTTATGTATTCCTGCTTACTGAAATGTGTTCATTTCTTTCCAGCTGATTTCTTCAGATCAATTTAAGTTCTAATTCCATCTCTGGCATGCTTGCAGCCACTCCCACAGTAGTGTTCCCTGTAAATTTAATAAGCAAACTGCTATATTATGCATCTTCCAGATTAATAATGAAAATATGGAGTAGTACCAAACTGGTAAGGAGTCAAAATAATTTTTGATCAGTTTTGCACATGTATGGAGTCAAAGAGTTTCGTCTAGCTTCCTTATGAGATGCCTGAGACAGCATTTATTTAAGTCAAGAACAGTAATGTCTACTGTTTCTCTTATATCCAGTACACTGCCCAGGACTGTATCACAGCTGAACTTGACATGGTTTGTCTTTGAACCATGCTGACTGCACACCATTTTATATACTTTGATGTGCCCATGAATAATTTGTTTCATTATCTGAGACCATCTCTCACAGAGAAGTGAAGCTGGCTATCGTAGTTTCTTGACTCTCTTTTTACCTTGTTATCATAGTCCTTACATATGGCCTTCTCAATTCTTCTGAACTATCACCTCTGAAAACACTTGTAAAGCATTGCTTCAGCTACATGTATAGTAGGAATTTCATTACACCCAGGCATTTGAAAATGTCTGTGTTATCTTTGTATGTTTCTAAATGGTTGTCTTAGCCCAAGATTTCATAACTTTCCTTGGTGTTAGTACTAACTTCTTGTCTGGTCACAGAATTTATAGTGTAGACATAAGCAGAAATTAACTATGTAAAATAGTTTCACTTTTTCAATCTCTGTGAAGTAATGGTCTTAATTTCCTTGTCTTGCTCCTACTAAAACTGTTTTCTTTTCACCTTTCATGTTTCTTGTGCAAAGTTTCTTTGTTCATCCCTTGACACTTCTGAATTTGTCTCAATACCTTCTGCAATTTTTTCATATTCATCTACAGTCATTTGAATTACTTCATACTTTCTAAATTCTTTATTTTAGATTTTTACTAAAGAGCTGATGATTTTACAAGATTGGTCTCATAGTTTAGTTCCCACTCTTCCTCTGTACTGGAGTAATTAATACTAATTTTTTACAGGAATTTATTTTCTTACAGATTTTTTTTTTCTTTATCTGTACACCTCATCTTTCTCTGCAACTATTAAGGGCTTCCTGTTTGAATTGCACTACTTTTATATTACAGGGTCACATGTCTCCTTTCCTTAATTATCTTGAACTCTTTCATTGCTTTGCCTCTGCCACTTTGCCTTCAGTCTCCACATTTGCAGTTAGTCCTCTTTGAATGATCAGAGCAGCCAAATCTAGGGCAGCCAATTCTCCAGAAAACTTTTTTTTCCCTATAACTTGCATACAAAAATATATGTAAAAGACACTTAGGAATTTTTGAACCACCAGAATATGGCTTGGCTTTTAAGAATGATTATACATTTGAAGGCCACAAATTAACTCTCTCAGCTTCTCCTAAGGAAAATCCAGCTTTCCAGTCAGCTGCTACCATGGCATTGGTCCCTCAAGAATCCTGCTACAACCTGGATTGTTGAGTTAATGAACTTTTAAGCATCTGCACTTGATGATGTAGACCATAATGAAGATGAAATTAATATTGGCATGTCCATGGTCTACCACAGCCCCATGAAATTGGCAAGAAATGCAGATTGTGTGAGGTTAGATATAAATTAATGGGGTTTGTGCTGATAATATAGCAAATATGATACAGATTTTTGTACACTATTCAAGTAAAATAAAACAACCAAGTTGCATTCCAGAAGCTAGCTATAGTTGTGGTATGTAGTTGGCATTCACTTTTACTTAGTGACCAACATTTCTGTGTGTAGAGGCAGTAAAATCAAGGCTTGGGTAGCTAAAAAGTAAACACCAGCAGGCTAACAAGCATCTCTGCCTCAGCCTTCTGTTTGGTACAGTTTGGTAGCAGCTCAGATACCCTCAAAGTCATCTCTTTTATCTCTTTTGAGGCATTAAGTGCAGTTGATAATTTCATGGTGTCACGTCTGTATATTTACCTCAGTTTTTAAGTACCTGAGGTACTTTTCTTAAGGACTTTGCATAGCAACTACATTTTTCATGAATAATTACATCTGCACAGTCCCAGTTTCATTACTTTTTCTTTCAAAATTAGGGACCCAAAGTACCTCTTACCAAATGAAACACCATTTTTCTGTGTTTTCTGTGACATACTGAATAGCAAATTTTGTTTGTACCTGCTCTTCTAGAGGACAAAATAGGTGACCACTGCAGTCATTCTCAAACTTTTTGTCCTAGTAGAGCAGACTTTTGGGTTTGTTATAGGTTCAAGTGAAGACTAGTAAATTATTAGATTTACTTTTTGGAATTGAAAAAACTATTAAAATACTATAGTTCTGTAAGCCACTCTTTTATTCTTTCCAGCCTCACCAATAGCCCATTAGGACCTCAGTTTGGAAACCACATCTAAGATGGAAAGGGAAGATTTTCAAGGTAAGAGAAACACCTAGCTTCTGACTGAGCTACAGTTATCATGGAAAATCTCTTCTAAAACTAGGTAATTCTATAGCTGTCTTTCAATAGTGGGGAGGATTAACCCTGGGAAGAAGAACTTGCTGATGCCACTGTGAATAGTGGTAGTACATAAAGAATGGGATGTCAATGCAAGAAAATTAAAGAAAATACTGATTCTGTATTGCATGGAAATGCAGGGTACTATTCCAAGTTAAACTATAATTTATATTCCTCTCCAGAACGCCTAGCTCTTTTCCAGGGTCTGATTTCTGCTGTCTGTTAATTCTTGATAATTTTTTACCTTCTTGACAAGAAGTAGAATAGATATCAAACTCCTATGTATTATGCATCTCAGCATTTTTAAATTCAAATCCAGATACTGTGTGCTGATTTTCCACTTTTGCTGTATAATTGGGTCATCAGGTTTTCCATTAAAATGCTTAACAGAACATTACAATTAAACTCCAAATCTATTACCTTTTGCCTGAGCATGTTTATAATGTTCTTCTTTAGTATCTTGGATGAAAACTTTTCTTTAAATAAAAGATTAATTAAAAGAATATGATTCAGTTTCTATAGTAATTCACTAAAATCATTTTTAAAAGCCATGAACACCATAAAATGAATTAAATTCATCCTGCTACATTTTGAGAAATATACATTAGTCCAAAATGGCTATATTTGCACCATACTTTGAAATTGGTACCCATATATTATTCTTAGAATATTCAAGTTTCTTCATCTTGTTTGGAGTTGACTGATCATTACGATTAATCAGTGGTTTGCTAATTTAAATTTAAAAACTGGTTAGAATGCCATTGCAGGGTTTAAATTATGACTAGCAGATGTGTTTTTTACCTTACAGAGATTATATGTTAGCTGCTGTTGAAAATGTAGGCTGTTAAAGGCTATTATTCTTAGAAAGGAGGAATGCCTTATTAAACAGCTTTGAAATTCACTGACAAAGTTTGTCCTTTCCCACAAGAGGAGTGTGTGGACACCTCGGTAGGATTCTGCTCCAGCCCCCACTGAGTGCTCCAGAGCTGTCCTCAGAAAGGTGCTGGAAGAGACAGAAGCAGGTGGCCAGGTGCACAATTATTTCAGCCTGGAATATAGCATAACAATCAGCCCTCATAAGGACATCATTAAAGCTGAACAGATTTGGAGACTGTGAAACAACTTGTGGAAAAACAAATTTCCATCAGTGTGGACTCCCATCTGAAAAAACCAGAGGGTTTACCAGATGACAAAATTAAACAACAAATAATAGTAGATTACACACACCACTCAAAAAACTTCAGGATAAAGTCAAAAACCATGCAGGTGAGAAAAGGCATGTAACCATTCTATGAATCTCTGATGACTTTTGAAAAACATGCATGAGTTTCAGCTGCTGTATTCTTACCTATAGAAATATTGCATAAGCAGAGATGTATGTACATGCAAAACGTGTATACACATATATATGTATACTGTGTGCATCTGTGTCCAGGCACATGTGCACAAGTAGGTGGGGAGGAGAGGAGAGTTGTAACAGAAAAACACAGAAAGGCTCTTCACGTTGAGTTGTTTGTTCTTGGTAGCATAACCATAGAAATAAATGAGATGTCCGTAGTTTTAGCAAGATATAAAAATTGATTTTCAAATTTGTGGTAAAGAGCTGAGGCAATATTTTACAATCAGATTAAAATACAGACACTTCATAGGCCCCAGAAGATTCAAAGGGAAGATGGACATTCACAGGCATTGCCTTAAAATGTGGATATAGAAACACCCCAGAAAAAGCTGTAAGTACCAAGCAGGACCCTTTTTGCTGAAGGCTTTTCACATTAGGTATGCAATTATTGTTTTGTACTATATGCTGTCTGAAATTCTCCCAAAACCTTTTGCTGAAAAACAAACCACTGTTTTTATGCTTAAAACCAGAATTACAAAATGTGATGGAAAAATTACTAATTTTATTTTACTTAAAGTAATAATTTTCCTCCCTATGTTAAGCCCCTGTGAATAGTGTTCTATATAGCTACAGTTTTGAAGAACTAAATAATGGGGGGAAAAAACTACCTGGCATTAACTGACAGTAAATTAGCCTCATTGTCACTTAGGAAAAAAATACTTTGGAAATTTAATCCCTGATGTTCTTGGTATCCCAGTTTCAAAGAGCATCTAGGAAGTACACAAAATGCATTGACCTTGAGAACAGGAAATAAAGGTGGGTGAATTTTAGGCAGTGGCATTGAATCCCTCTTGCTGTTGCAAGCCCAGCCATAATTGGAAAGCCATTCTGGCTCTTATAAACATTCATTCAGAGAATTCTGATAAGCTTTCTTAATTTACTCAGATCAAACCTTTTTAAAAAACTGCAAACCTCAGGACAATGGTCTTGTGAAAATGCATGTTGCTTAGTGCAGCATTCTTGCCAACTTACATGCTAATTTACTTTTTCATTAACATGTGAACGAAGAAGATAAAATAAAGAAGATATGTCAAACCAGAGAGTTTGTTGAAGGAGACTGACTTCAATCACTCAAAGTTATCAGAACCAATGTCAGAACTATAGAGAGCAGTTCTAGTCAGAATCAGAGCCATAGTCATCAAAAGACATTTTCTGGACCTCAGAAACAGAAGCTATGCAGTGAAAATAGGGCTCATCATACTTAAAATGTGACCCTTTTACAGTATCTACTACCTGATGCTAAATCAAAAGATAGGCTTAATTTTTCCTGTTAATGGATAACTTCATTTTACAGCAGCATAATGCCATCACAGAAACAAATTAACTATATTTTTTAAAATATAGTTTAAGAGGTTGTAGTATATATCAATGGCTGTAGAACCCTGAATCTTGTCAAAGCCTGGTTTGCTCTTAAAGGATGACATGTCCAAGCACAACCAGCAGCAATAGAAAATAGAGGTGTGATAGAAGAGAGTTCTTCCATGAAATTCCTATGTTATTTGTGGCAAAACTGTACCTTTACTTTCTCTTACTCCCCTCCATAATTTGTTACTTTACGGTAACACTCATGAGGAGAAGGTTGACAATTCATTCCTGCATTCAGTGTTTGCAACTGTGCACTGCAGTGTCCACTCCACAAAACTACAATAGCATTTTCAAACCAAACTCTCCTTTGGCAGTACATTAACTATGTATTTTGTTTGCTGCCTTTTATCTTAGATTCCCACTCTTTCATGCTCTGCAGCAGCCTGGGGAAGCACTGGTTCAGCCATCATCATTATTATGTACTTTTATTTATTAATCACATTCATGATGTGTTCGAGCTACATTCCAATCAAAATTGTGAACTTGTCCAGAAGATGCAGCAGTCATGTCATTTTGTATCAGCAGCTTCTCTTTTATTCCAATACCTCTCTGACCTTCAGCAATAGTGTCATATGCTTCTATAATGGTTCTCATTGCCTCCTTTCTCAAGCACCACAGCTCCCTAGAGACCATCTGCATGGAAAGATAACTTTAGGAGCCTCTAGGGGTCTGCTTTCTGTTTGCTCCCACACTGGCTAAAGACCAGTAAAAATCCCATTTGTTCAAATCCATATTTTCTTTTCTTTCTTTTATTTTTATTTTTTTTTAATTTAAGAGCACAGAGCAACACAGCCTCTGCTTTAAGTTTCTCAGCAAAGCTACCGCCTAATTACTGCCTGCTGAGCAGTGCAGTTAAACACAATCAGTCAGAAAGCCTTAAAGATACAATATCCTTTTTCATGAACTGTCTGCTTGTCAATTTGAAGTCGCCCTCCTGCTTTAAATCAACCAACCACAGAGCTGTTGTGAACAGCAACTGATTTTCCATGCAGTGCTGCAAAACAAAATCACACCGTATCCTATTTTTAATGGCCACAGTTTTTCAACTGCATAACAAGAGGTAGCTGGCACTGCTGAGCTGAACCATATCAAAAATGGGTTCAAGTAGAAATAGCACAGAATCCTTGAAGAATACAAGTACAGACCCAATTACATGTGCATTGTGATGCTCAAAGCCAATTACAGGCAAATAACAGTGAAGCATTGATTCCACCTTCATAGCTGCATTGTAGACATTGGTTGTTTTTATTTTTTCTATCTACAGGACACAAAGAAATTATTTTTAAGGCTCAAATCCTAAACATTATTTTATTAATACACTGTATATTTATGTACATTGGCTTTTAAAAACACCAGCCTTTATCAAATTCACATCAGTGTGGGCAAAGTGCTATAACTTAGTATTTCTGTAGGTATCTTTCTAATTGAACTTCAGACACAGGTATTAGGAGCATATGCATGGACACAGCACATTAGCTTTTAAAGACTTGACAGGATGGGCATTTTCTAACATACTTGGGACATTGGATGCTTGCCAATCTGACCTGTTCTCATCCATGCAGTTAAGCAATAAAGCTCTTGGTATCTAGAATTTTTTTTTATTAACTTGGTAACAATTTTAAATACGGTCAGTGAAGAAAGTACAAAGTGTACCTAGATTGACAAACAACATGCAAAATCACATTTCCACTACAATTTTGACACTTAAGTCAATATCCTCAGTATTGCTATTATTTTCAGGTACACTCTTGGTTTTTACTCCATTCTAGTGATATTGTGTACCAATAAAATGTCATCCTAATTTAAATGATCTGACTTACAAACTTTTTTGTCTTTGTGAAGTATATTTTTGTAATCATTTACTCTCACAACACTGCCACAAGGCAGAGTAAAGAGATTGCCCCATATAATGGCAACATTTAGAACATTATCTCCACATCTGTAGTAGTGAGTGGGCAGAGATAGGAGGAAATGGAAAGGGGAAATGTGGAACAGACATTCCACCATCAGACTGGATGGAATAAAATATGTACCAGTAGTTCCAGCATGAGCTACTGGAAGTCCTCTCTTGTACTTTACATTATTTGTCATAACCTCACAAAATCTGATTTTCTTCTAAGAAGAACGATGTCCTTCAATTTATTAAATGTGTAACGCCAGATTTAAAGACAGTAAGTCTTTTCCTCTTTAAAATACTGGGGTTTTTATTCTCATATACTACAATCTCAAATTGATTTTTTTTCTCAGTCTCTATCTCAAAAAAAAAATCCCAAAATACTCAGCCTTGCCTACACATTAATATAATCTTTTTTCTGGATACTCCACTTCTTCAAAACTTATTATATATTTAATATTACAAGAAAGACTCACATAAAAATGTAACCCCCTCCATATTTCCAATAATTCGTACTAGCAATAATGCATTGATTACAGATTACAGTTAAACTAGCATTAACAGAAGATCTACTGATAGGAGATATAAAATCCCAAGAAATTAAGAGGAAGGGTTTCACCAAAAAAACATACAATTTTGGTATACATTAAAATGTGTACATTAATTAATTATCAAAACTAAACTTTAGAAGGACATATATGCAATGAATCATTTAGCTTCCACAGAAGTGCTTGACTAAAGTACTTCTCATCTATCACTAAATCTAGCAAAAAGTAAGAACTCTGGATATTATTGATGTATAATTAGTTGGAAAAGTTAATACCAATGTGCAAGCATGGAACTAATATTAAAATGTAGATACAGAAAACTACTATTTTAGAGGAAACACTAGGAAAACTAATGGGATTCCTTACACACTCACAGAAACACTCATAATAATCTGATTTTGTGGTTCTGAAATAAAATATCTTTGATTGAAATATCTATTACTTTTAGAAAACATTTCAAAGGACTGAAAGTGATGTTAATATTACACATCCTTCCAAGCAAGAATATATTAATAAATTCCGTATTTGTTTAAATTTTCCTCCCCAAAATTTCTAACTTTGCAGAAACTATAAAGGATAAAAGGAAAAAAAACCAAGTAACCGTCATGTATAAGTTTCCTAAAATTTTCCTGGCGTGGTTTTGGACATTCACAGGACTACAGTAAAGGAATGCAGCACAGCCAGAAGACATTTCCCTACTACACTGAGCCAACAAACGCATCAGGCAGAATAAAAGGATAAAATGCATTGACCAATCTGTCTCTCAGTATGCAGTTAGTCTATATCACAGATTCATAGAATGGCTTGGTTCAGAAGGAATCTTTAAAAACCATTCAGTCCAACCCCCACACGATGAGCAGCGACATCTTTAACTAAATCTGGTTGCTCAGAAGCCCATCCAACCTGAGCTTGAATGTTTCCAGGGATGGGGCATTATGATTTCAGGTGGTGTATTTCAGAGACCAGGACAGTTATGGGAGAAGAGAATAGCTCAATAATTTGGACCATCTCTTGCTTTCTGTGTACGATACCACTTTGGAGATCCTCTGCTTCTTTGGCTACTCTGGATAATCATGGGGTTCACACTAAAAGTTGGGAATAGTTCTCTAGTCATAAGTCTCAAGTGCCAATTTAACTACCAGGAAGAACTCTCAAGATGTTCTGTCAGATTCCTTCAAACCATAGTTGTGGCAACTAATAAAGTCATTATACTCCATTATCCATCTAGAAGTTACTTAAGGATGCCAGTAGCCTACATGAGCATGACAGCTTGATAGAATAATCATTAATTCTTTTAATTGCAAGCTGTGTTCCTAAAACAAAGCAATGGAAACATAGTCATTTCAATAGATATGAAAACTCGAGATTTTGAATTATTTTACTGTCACTTGGGAAGAAAAACGAGGAAAGGCTGGAACAAATGTAAAAAATTGCAAAATACCAGATTTTACATGGTAAAATAATTATCGGATTTACTTTTGAAGTCACACTATACTTTTTATTAAGGATGAGGGATGCAATTCAGGGCAATGATACTCTCTTACATTTATTGAATTCTAGCTTAAAGCAAAAACTGAAAGTGTCTTTTTAAACTATGAGGGTATGCAGAGGAACCATGTGAAGGAAAGGTTTCAGCAGCACATAAAGTAATTTCTAATAAAATATTAGTGAAAGAATATGATAAAAGAAATAGGAACCACAGTGGTTCCCTAAAAAACATATTTTAAAGTTTAGAGAGAAAAGAAGATTAGCAAGCTCTTTCCTTGCCTAAAATTTACTCTTCAGTCATGCAAGACACTGAGCAATTTTTTTCTTATCTGTAAAAGCACTTAAGCTGGAGCTTAACCTGAAGCATATGAGAAATACTACAGCAATCAATAACTGCTTAAGTGCTTGAAGGTAAGCAACTATTAATGTGAATTGCTAAATAAAGCCATGCTTCTCATATTTTTTGAAGAATAAAGTTTCTATGCTATAACTGAAAAAGTCTTTCTAAAGCACTGTCTTGCAGTTATAAAAATAATGGCTCCAGATCAAAATAAATGAATACTTGTCTCTTGGTTGTCAGAGGGCTTTGCTCTCCCTTGGAAGTGCTGTCTGGTGGGCCTATGGACAGAGATTCTGAATCCTGTCATTAGGAAGGCCTTGGATGAGTCCCAAGACCATGAAATATGCCTGTGAAATCATTAACCTTCAATCATGTAATGATACGTCTGTAATAAGAATGATGAGTCAGGTTTACTTTTGAAATTAGTAAAGACAATAAAAGTCTAATAGCTGAGTTCAAAGATTCAGAAGCATTATTTCTCCCTGATCCTAATTTACAGCATCTTCTAGAAATGAGATTTGAAAGGTAGCTGCTCATTTCCTCACTCTTGCTATGAACATCCTGGAGCGTGATGGTTGTTTACAACACATTTACTCATCTACATACCATGTAGGAAAAATTATGTAATATGGTGGTAATAATTAGCTTTGACTGCAGGCAAACTCCTGAATAAAAGGCTGTATTCATGGTATTAAATAAATGAAGGGAGCTGTGACCTTTTTTATAACTTTCTGGGGAAATTTTAGCCTTCACAAACAGTTATAGCTATTAAGGAAATATTTCTCATACAATCACTTTTTTCTTCTTATTGTGGGTGTTAGTGCTACTATTTTATTTCATACAGAGCAGCATATTGCTAAGCACATCAAAGAGGAGAACACATATTCAGATGAGTATGATTAGTGCCATTATCTTAATGACCTGGTTACAAGATTCATAGAGTTAAAATCAAAGGAATAAAAAAAAGTCAATAATTGTGTGTTTGGAGTTGGTTTAATTTTCTTTTTCATTATTAAATGGGATTTTTGCTTGAAAACACTGAGAAAATAATGAATATATCTGCAGATAAATATTTATTTTACTTTTATAAAATTGGAACTTCCTAAAATTAAGATTATTCTATTTTCTGCAGCTGGGCCATTCTTACTAGGAATTACTTCATTTCATTTAAACTTAAAGGCCAAATATGGTAATATCATGGACTTCTTTTTTTAAACAAAAAGTTTACTTATGTATGTAAAAAAAATGTGACTTGCCATCCTGGGTCAGAATAATTTCCACCTGTTGTAGTATATGATTTGGAAACACTTAGTACTCCAGAGGGAATTTTGAAAATCCTGCAGAGGCTCATGAAAGCTATCTGCCTCATACCCTAAGTCTCTTCCTAATTAATAACACAACCAAGCCTGCTTTTATCTCAAAGTGTAAGGTTTAACCCTCATTATATCACATGCTTATAGCTAATTAGGCTGACACTGGACTGGACTGCTCTACTTACAAAGTTTGATTCCTTTCTTAATTTTTGTGAATTCTTGATCTTTATAACATTAGTGGCAATGGGTTTCACAGTATTCATATGGTGAAAAAATGCTGTAACTTTAATTTTAACCTTATTGAATGTTCTCTTGTGTATTAGAAAAGAGACAATGAATTCACATTGTGTCTCCTCTACATGTTTGATATTTTATTCACTGCTTTTATGTGTTGCAGGCTTACAAATCCATCTGTCAACATCTTTGCTACATCAATGCCACAGGAAATTCTAGGTCTGAAACTGCAACATCTTTTTTCTGTGGCATTAGTTGTTACGAATGGATATGAGAGCTTGAATATTTAGCAGTATACTCCTTGTACGTATTCATTCTGTTTTCATAGTTTTAAGAACCCTTTGTAATTCATTTCCACAGATAGAGTCAAGAGTTTCTTACACAAGGAAGCTTCCAATTGCTGTTGCTTTCAGTCGAAGAAACAAGAATACAGAAAAGCTATATAACAGAAGTAGAAAGAAAAATAAAACTACCAGAGCATTAAACTGTGGACTGCATTTATGCAGATAATCAAAACTGATATGGAAGTTCCAAGGCTGAAGATAACTCATACCCTGTTTCATGCACTACTTAGTGGCTCATATAAACAGGCCTCTTCAACTGCAATAATGTTGTTGGTTCAGAAACAATTAATAATATTGGCATCCTTTATCTTGGTCACAACCTGACAGATTAAGGTGGATATAAACCAGAAATATTCACACGGTGGCCAAAGGATGTTCACAGCTGTGATGTATGACTGATGTATGTCAGTCTGCTATTACTGACTCAAAGGCTGCTTTCTTTCTAGAGAATATCAGTTCCAGGGCAATAAACCCAGGCTTTCATGAGTTCAATATTCCTTAATGATTTTTTAAAATAATTATTTGAAATGGAAAATAAAAATGGATTGTATTGAATTAATACCATAGCTACAACAGGCTATTTTGTGTGGGCAGGAGTAATAGGTAAAAAATGAAATCTGAACCCTTTGGATCACTTCAGATGAGAATGTATATAGGTAAATAAAGGCATTCCTAGACATGTGATTTCATACAAAAAAAATTCCACTGTGGAAAAACTGTTATATTTTCTCTAAACATTTCAACTCAAATAATGTTTTACAGGTTTTGCATATGAACCAAAACTGGAAAGCTCTTGCCAAAAGCTTTCTGGTCTTTTTACTGGCACTGCAATTGCAGTTCCAATCCTAAAATTCAGAGTGGCTACATGGCACTGAATTTTTGATTTCAGACTGATTTCAGACTGGCCCTATTTTGAGAAGGATGTCTTTTGTGCAACTTTTGAGATAAAACATATGCAGATAAGCCCTTTTGGAAGATGTATTCAGTGGTGGAGTGATCAGTCAACATTCATTTTGTGGCTGGTTACGGTACTAATTTCTACATTAAGACCAAATTCTTGTTTAAATTCAGTGTTTCAGGCAGCATTCATACACTGACTCACTGAATGTTAAATGAAAGGCTAATTTGAAAGCAAATGATAAATCTTCATAAATTCACTCTCATTCTACATTCTCATCCTACATTTCCTACCAAATCCTTCCTGGGGTTTTATGGCTGTTTGTTTAAAAACATTTCTATACAGAATGTTGCAATTTTCCGTTGAATGGAGAAGGTCTTTAGGTCCTCCTTCTTGGTGACAGTGGTAACCATCCCCTCCATGTATCACTAGGTGAGAATACAACTTTGGATTGAGACTGTCAGGGAAAAATAAAATAATTAACTTTCAGTTTATATCCTAACATACATTACCAGTTTATAATTCCAGCTATTTTGGTGAAGTAAAATCATCTTTCTTTTACTTCCTGAGGCTGAATATCCCCAAAACAACTGCTTAAACCCCTGTCTGAAGGATGATTTGCACAGCTCCATTTATGAATCATCTTTATTATCTCTGCTTAATGGGTTTGAGGGTGCCTTGGATTCTCTTATATTGCTTTAAATCCCGTCCATTCTCTTTTTAGACTCAGCAGTGATAAACAGCTGGAGGCAATAATTGGATATTCAGTCCTTTCGTATGCCCTTCCTAACCTTCACATTCCATGGACAGTCTGCATGCACTGCAAATTGCAGCCAAGTGGATGCAGTCAAACTAACAGGCAGGAGACATGTAACTACCCCAGCAGCACCCTGACAAACAAGGGCTGCTCCTTCTCCCAGCAGAGAGAAGTCTCATGCAGTCTCTTTTATTTCCAGTTCTTTGTTCCGTTAAAGGTCATTTCTTTTTACACATGATTTGTTATTCCCGTCTGCATGGAGTGTGTTTCCTTTGGAAATGACCTATTTATAATCATAATAATGCATTCCACTTACATATTATTGTCCAATAACGGGATGCTTTGGGCTTTAACAGCACTGCTTCTTGCACTTCCCGTCCAACAACTATTGAGGCGTGCCGTTAGATTAAACTATAACAGATATTCCTCTTTAATATAGTGTTGTTTGACCAGCTTTAGATAAACTGCATGCATTACCTGATTGCTTATATATTCAAGGATAATCTCATGAAGTCTATGCTGTCTCAGAGTGGAGTGCAGTATCTGCCAGGAAAAAGAAACCATGGAAATTATTGACTTGATAACATCCTGATTCCTAGATGTTGTGATTTGAAATATTTAGATTTTCTTCTAAACAGCAACAATATGATTTGAAAATAATCCTGGGAATTTCAGCAACTGAAAAAGTGTCAGGAAAATTTGTCTTTAAAATTTTTACTGAAGAGGTGGGAAAGCATTATGGATCCAAAAAATTTCTCTAGTGAGAGAACATGCTAGTCTGGTATCTAAAATACTGACTATTGTATGAGGTATTTGGGTAAGATAGAATATTGTGGTAGTTTTGTTTTCTTTTTCTTTCCTAAACCCCTTTTTTAAATTTAATATTTTCAAACAGGGGTAGAAATGAAGCCATTGCTCTTGGCAGAGAAAGGAGGAAAAGAGAAGTTATTTACAGGACTCTGAAGTGGTACTGAGACATACTGAAGCTTCTCGGGTGTTTTTTCAGAATGCAAGATTTAAACACATGAGAGTACCAAGATTGGTCACTTGGAATGAGCTGTCATTCTGTTTGTACCATCAGTTCAGAACAAACATGTAAAAAACCCCACAGGTAAATATTTCCCCCTTTTCATCTATTTTTGAAGAGGAATCAACACATTATACAAGATTTTTATTTTTATCTTATCGAGCTAACTGTGTTAAAAATTTCCAAAAGAAACAGTATTCAAATTACTAAGAAGTTTATTTGTTCATCATCTTATTGGCATATTTCTCACTAGATTTATTTCTGTCATTATGGAAATGCTTTTATCTACTCTACTGCAAACTCTTTTTATATCTAGTTGTTTATGTACAAGCAGCTAAAAAAACCCAAACAAACAAGCAAACAAACAAAAATAAAAGGGCTTTTGAGATGGAAAGATTTTAGGAAGAGCCCACAGGAAGAAAAGAACCATTAAGATATATTTTACAAAAGTATCATTTGGAATCTAACAAGGATATTTGAGAAAAAAAAACAGATGCAAAATATTTTTAAATAGTGAAGAACCTGGACTCCTCAAACTCCTTTTAAGTGTTCTCTGTCCGTTCTTCACATAACATAACAAATGGATTGTGTACTGATTTCAGACTACTCTGTTCTTCTGCTTCTTCAGGGTGAATAGGCTACTGAAACAGAGAGGACTTTAGTTTATAATGTGTCAAGTACTTCCCTCTCCTTGAACATAAAATCCTCAAACAAGATCTTTGAGGCAAGCATAAAGCTCTTGTACAGCTTGTTGGCTCATGATAAAATATTTTCTGAAAATTTCCCCAGTTTTAGTTGTGCCTATAAACACTTTTATGCTATGATGGCATTCTTTAGAGTTGGGATATCCTCTGCATTACTAAATACATAGTTATGAGTCTTGGGCTTGCTATCTTCTCAATTCCCAACATCTAAAACCTTCACAGTCTCAACTGTTACTTCCTTTTCATAAAAAATATAATCTACTCCATTCCCAGTTTTTGTGCATGTTCTCTTGTACATATTTCAAAGGCTGGTTCCTTTTGGTAAGATATAGAACCACTGTTTTGCAAATTCTGCTTCCAGTTTTTATTTCCTTTACATGTTTGGATGAAGAGTCTCCATATGGCCTTATACTTCTCTTGTACAGCCCAGAAGAATAGGAATTGTTTATATTCTTGCTTCTTGATCTCCCCACAGTGAGGCTATAAAAAGACCTGGACCTAGAGCCACCCTCCATCTCTACACCCAAGAAATGTACACAAATGAAAAATGAGAATGGATTTGTCATTTTTGTATTGAGCCTTTTTTCCTCTTCCTGTCTTCTCTGGAGTATGTTGTCAAATCACTTGCTTCCATTTTGGGACCTGGAAAATGACTTTCCTAGTTTGAGCTGCAATCAAAACCTGCAGCTTTCTGAATTTCTGAGGAACATATTATTACCTTAACACTTGCCTATCTCCAAGTTGTCTCCTGGCTCTTAGACTATTCAGCATCCTTCTCTCCTTTACATTCATCTGCTTGTGAGGTGTAAAATCTGTAGTCAGAAGTTCCCACTTTCAATCTCTTTGCATTCCTCTCTCAACTATTATCCCCCCTATTTAGAGAAGGTAAACTTTTTAGAATTTAAAAATCTATGCCTGAGGCCTATTTTGAAAATAAAAGTAAAGCTTAAAAAGTACTTATATTTCTCCAGAATGAGCTAACAAGATATTAATACAGAATCAGCAGTGGAACACCTGCTGCTTTTCAGAGGATATTTATCACATCACCAAAAGAAGAAGAAGGAAATAAGTTCATTCCCAAAGGGAATTGACGCTTAGTGGTGTCAGGAAGAAAAGAAAGTGTTTGAAAAATTTAATGGTATTATTTTCATTTTTTTGCTTTGAGGTTTCTGAACACTAATGACTTATTAATCTGGCTATGTCCCCTACAATGAGTTAAAAGTAAACCTCTAGAAGTTTCACACCAGAAGTTAGAAGTCTCCCAGTGCATGTTTCAGAGATAATTACAGCCCATGATATATTTATAGATTTTTATGGGACATTGGGATAGAAATCATGAGCAAAAAGGAAATGAAGGATGAAAGAAATATTTTGCTATCAGTAAGACATAATTACCTTGTATGAGCAAGCAAGACACATTGTCTCACATGATTTTCCTACATACCAAGGAGCTCATAGAAACACTCTACTTTCCTCTGCACTTGTGATACAATATTTTGCATTTCCAAAGTCAGAAACAGAGAAATATCTTTATAAAATTACTGAAGTGTGCAAAGGAAAATTTTTTGGTCTCCGTAAGTCTTGAGCAGCATGACAAGAAATCAATAGAAAGTACAGATAATGCAAAACCAAACTAAAAATGCTACCACTTCCTACAAATCTTGCTACAACTATTATTGTGCTTTGGCTTAGGCTATATACAGATAAGTTATCTGATTTTCCTCCAGAATGCATTGATTTCTCTTAAAGATGTCTTCTAAAAGATGCAGAAAACTTTCCAGCCAGTCATGCTTCAAAAACTCTTATTAAAACCTATGATTTCTATTGCACTGTTAGTCAGCCTTGTCTTCCAGAAAAGGAGCAAATGCCAAACAAGTCCACTTGCTTGCTTACTTGAAGGGAAAAGGGGCTAAGGAGAAGTAAAAATACGCTTGAACCTAACTAAGGTGAAGAAAGCTAACAGCTAATTGGTCCCAAATTGCTGGGATGCATTTATTTACCTAATGATGGTCTTTATAATCTGTTTTGGCTCTAGAATAAAGGACAAAAAGATCTCGGATAATTAGGATTTTTTGTGACAAAAGATTCATACATACTTCTTTCATTTTATTGCTGTTTGTCTTGTTTCCACTCTCTTTGTCTTCTGGCTTACCATGTCTGGAAAAAGTCAGCAACTTCAAAAAAATACCTAGGGACAGCTGCACTTCCCAAGAAAGTGAAGTACCAGCCTAGGACATATTATGATGAGAATCCTTTACCTTGTACTTCCTAGACAGCAGGAATTGTAGGAAGCTAATTTTTACTCCTTTCCTTGCTACCCTCTAGTTATATTGATATTTCAATCTCTTAGAAATATAATCAGCATTCTAATCATTGTTCTACCTAATAGCTGAAAGAAAAGTTCCCATACTGGCTGTCAGTCCAGAGGGCATTTCTTTTGTTCTCTGAGGCAAGGAATCCTACTGATTCCACTGATAATGTAGGAAGGCATTTCTCTAGAACAATTTGGAATATCCTTTTGTTTTGCAAGGAAAAACAACTCAATGATCTCAAAGGTCTTTTCCAACCTAGTTTATTCTGTGATTATTCTGTGAAAACTTTGCTACTTCTATCCCTCCTAAAAGTTTTTAAGCATACTACATGTAGAATTATATCGCTATTGCTCTGTGCAGGTAGAAGACACAGTTCTACATGTTAGGTACCATTTGACACAAGTTATGATGATGATGGCTTCATGCTCAGCCTTCATCACAGGTCTTAGCCAAATTGCTTCCAGTTATGTAAGTAGATTCAAAGTCAATGGGAAGGCTTCAAAAAATCAAAAAAGTGAGGAAACATACTCGTACTGCCAAAAAAAATTGTAAGACTGCAGAAATAAACCAGAACTGTAGACCTAACTCTTTTGTTGGCTTTTGGCACATTCATTAATTTAACAGGGCTTTGAAACAAATGCTTCTATTGCTGTTTAAACAACTAAATAGTTTTGAAACTTTTTCAGCTTCCTTATACAATCTAGGCTTCTCAGCTGCTTGTCTGAGGCCCATAAGCTATTTTTAAAGCCTAGAGTATTCTATATGTTAGCAGAATGATGCATATTACACTTGGAATTAATTCTGAGCTGGCAAAATAGTAAGAAAAAAGTATCTCATCAAAAAGATAGTAATTGTAAGATCTTAAAGAAGAACATAAGGCTCCCTTGCAAGATTTTTAACTTCTAAATTAAAAATACAGTTACACTTTTGTCCTATTTTTATCCTCAAATGACACTGAAAGATTTTTATTAATAAAAACTAAGACACATAATATCACAGAGCTGTTATTTAAGAATTAACCATTTATTAAACAATAAGCTCCCTTTCAATGCTAGATATGTACATAATTTATTTATATGGGGATTTACCTGAAAAGAATAGTCTTTGAAGATAAGTATTTTTTAATTGATGGTACTTTTAAAGGGATGCAACATTTTAAATTAAATTACATTAAATGCTTTTGTGTTTACTCTGCATTAAACCCTATTTTATTTATTGTCATCTTCCCAGCATGGTCTCATCATGGTTGAAGAGGGCTGCTAATGCTATTTATATTATGCTGCACTGTCCTCTAATTGACCTTGTTTGTGCAACGGAATGGCTGCTTTTCTCAAGCTGCCAGCTCTTTATTGCTGCATTTTGACCATGCACTAGTGGCTCTTTGTGCTGCTTTTGAGTTCAAGAATCAATACTGCATTCCCCACAGCCAATAAAGGAAGCTGACAGCATGAATTAACTGAGTGTAGCCAGTTGCATGGAGGGCCATTGTCTTTAAGGAAAATCCGGATGATTACAAGCCTCCATTGCTTAGTGGAGATTTTAATGCAAAGCGCGAGGTTGCTGTAATTTAATTTTGGCCTGCTGCTCTGACACACTCCTCTTTTCTACTGCTTCATGGAGTCCAAGCTATTAATGGCTGCAGACCAAAACACATAAGGAGACAAAGGCAAATAGTCACAGTCACACAGTAACAGCAGTTACTTCTGATTTAACAGCAATTTTTCATTTGCATTTAGTGGAATTGACAGAAACTATTTTTTTTTCCTTCTCAGACTTTTCTCTGTTGAATTCATACATGTAAAATAAGCCAAATGAAAGCAAAACATTCAAACAACAGAACCGCAATGTGGTGGCATGTCTTGAACCAACACTTAAAGGAAGTTTGCACATGGGGCAAAATCGGAAATGTATGCAATGCCCAGGGATTTCTCCCCTCTATTCTTACTGAATAATCTAGTAAGGGATGCTACTTAGCCACAGCTGCTGCAAAGTGTTGCAAAGAGGTATGCACAAAAAAGGCATGGTAAGAAAATGTAAAGTTAACAGTAGGAGTTCTGCTGCTAAGAGCAGAAATGAAATCACTTTTTATTTTAAAAGGAGTAATGGCTTTTATTCAGGATGCTTTGATATTAAAAACTGTAGTTCCTTATGACAGATAGTATTGTTGATTCAAATGGATTCAAGCTCAGTTATTCAAAAGGACATGTGTTATGTACAAACCATTTAACTCAAGCTTTTAACTTGTTTTCTCTGTTGACAGTAGTATGAGAGATTGTCTGAGGGGTAATCTTTCTAAAGCAACACCTGAAAAGTTTTATCCACTTACAACTTCTATAAAAAAAAAATCCAAAGCTCTTGATTCCTACTGCCTGGTTACCTGCCATATAAATGTCTCAGGAATTTACCTGAAATAAAAAGCTGAGGCTACGCTTAATTCAAAGGATATTTCTTCTAGGCTATGGGTCATGGAAAAAACCACAATGCTTTTATCTCTTCTGCCATTGGCCATCGTGGCCATCAAAGAGTGAATCACCTTTTTCCTCTACAGCCAGTGTACAGTAAGGAAGCATTTCAGGAGGATGAACGACCCCACCCCAAAGCAGCAGCTAGAGACAGCTGATGGACTATGATCAGGAAATATCTATTAGCTAAGTTAGCTTTTAGAAGGGCAAAACATGGTGAGTTAAACTCCAGGCTAGCTTTTTTTTAAATTATGCAGCGTGATAGAGGGAGTGAAGAAAATAATAGTCAAGAGCTTGACAAGGTATTTCTTTATTCTTATTGACACTGCTTCAAAGGTGTGTGAACAGAACTACACACAAATAAGGAGGGGTGCATAGGAGGTATTAGGGCTCACAAAAGGCATATTTCCTGCCAAAATGCAAAACCCCAGGGGACTTTTTCCATCAGCAAAGCCAAGAGATAGGAACTTAAAACTACCCTGAAAAGAAGTTATTCTCTTCATCCTGGAGATGGGAGCTAAGGGCTGATCTTACATTTTAGGAGATACTCATGAATGCTCAGGGTAATTTTCCCTGAACCGTCATATTTAAGTGTCTTTTACTAACTACTCTTCAACTGTTCCATGACCTTCTCATCTTGCAGTCATGTGCCACAGCTCTTCCTCTCTGAAAACACAGATAAATTTACCTTTCATGAGATCCTTCTTGATAGACCATATTTTGCTCATATTCACAGAGCAAGGTACAAATAATACTAAATTGTTTTCCTAATGTGGAAAGTTTAAAGATTACCAACTGTGAACTCAATTTTTCCACCCTATAAACATCTTATATAACCTATAACAGAGATGAAAAACTAACGAAAAAAAAAAAAAACAAAAACCAAAAAAACACCAAAAAAACCCACACAAGGTAATAGTAATTTGGAATGACCCACAAGTGATCATTATCTCTTGTACTGCAAAATGATAAAACCGAAAATCAATGGATCTATGAAAGAAAGGATCAATAGATACAAGGAATAGTTAAGCACTGTAAGGGAAAGTACCAAGGGGACAATAAATATAATCTAGGCAGACAAGCTGACTCATGGGGAGGAACTCAGTTCTGTACATAACATCGGCCTGACCCAGCTCCAGCCAGCAATAATTAAAATTATATGACTGACACCAGAAGAATCAGATGTGGATCCTAAATGAGTTTTTAAATACTTTGTTGCTCACTGAGAAGGCATGTTGAATTGCTAGCCAAGTTCAGAACTAAGGTACCCAAATATATCCCCCCTAGACTAAAAACAAAGCTACTTGTGTTTATTATTGGATGGCAGAACATGGCACCAGCTGTTGAAAAATATCATCAGTCACAAATTATCAAAAGCTACCCCTATTCACAGAAGATTATTTTTCCAGGCTAACTTATTAATAAACTTGAAAATATGTTTCAGACCTTGTAAAAATGTTGACAGCTAGGAAGTTGGAATCATTAGCAAGACCCAGTTTTCAGGTAGAAACAAGGACAGAGCACACCTCGCTTAACTTTGAAAATAATATATTGTTAGGATTAAAACCAGAAAATGATATGGAACTAAGGTAAACTGAATTTGCATTCTTCAGTTCAAAAGAAGAGTTGCTTTGATACCACTGTGGTGTATTTACAGTACGTACATATGTCCCTGGGAATAAATGTTTATTACAATTTACTTGTCTCTTCTTTTTTTTTTTTACTGTGTGCTTTTTCTCACAGTCAGATTTTCAGTAGTGAAGATATTCCAAGTGCACTTTATGTATAAAAATACTGTTGAGATTTCAAAGGGAAAAATTAATATAGAATTTGGCAAAACAGCAATTTTATAAATGCCAGTAGTCATCACTAAATTCTGTACATTTAACAGGACAGTAATTTCTCTTTCTGCCACTAATGAGAATTGAATCAATGACTATGTTTCCATGCACCACAGAATATAGAGTAACTCAAGCAATGTTCATTTTTAAACCCCAAGCAAATTAAAACCTATGTTTTGCAGATGTGTTTATTTGTTACTTCTTGAAACCTTTGAAGTTAATTTTAGCTAATGAGGCTAAAAAGGTATTGCTCCTGCTATTGTTTTAACCTTTTTACCTATCTCACAAATATTGGTTTTGCTTACTATGCTAAATACAGTACTAATAGGAAGAAACAGGTCCCACCACAGATGCTGTGCCATTTTAGTGAGTACAAATAGTACTTACTAGAAAGTTGGAAAAGAATATTGGTACATATAATTACTACACAATCAAAAAAATTTTAAATTGCCAATAGTACCAAGGATCCTTGTCTATCCCTCAAAAAGACATAATTTGTCTAATTTTTGAGAATCAATGCAGCTCATTTTTGTGAAACCTGAAGGGAGTGTGGGGAGCTTTTGGTATGCATGAAAGGGATCCTTCTCTCAATATGTATTATTATTGTTGTTGTTGTTGTTGTTGTTGATGATGATGATGATGATGATGTTGGACTCTTCTCCCAAGCAAAAGCTTTATCCCTATCAATCCATAGATAAAAGTGATTTCTTATTTAATGATTTCTCTGTCAAGGTAGATGAGAAGCACATGTTATGGATATCACATGGTCTATTTTCTTAAGATAATTTATAGGCTGTATAAAAAGGTTACTCACTTCACTTGCTACCAAAATGGATATGCAAGGTAGCCATATGGTATGAGTAATACTTTCAGAACAGTTTTAGGAAGGGAAAAGAAGAATATCTTAACATATAAAAGCCATGGAGAACCTAAGAAGAGAGAATATGATCAACTCATTTAGAATTTGGAGAGCATATTAGGGTTAACACCTCTAATGATAACTGCCACTTGAGCTTTCATAATCAAATGCTTCAATTTGAGGTCTCATCTGAAAGGCAGATCACACAGAGAATAGTCTGAAACTCTTTAATTGCCTTGTATAACAATACACATTTTTAAGTAAGTGAATGCATTACAGCTTTGACTTTTGTTCTGATCATTTTGTGTTACAAATAGAAGCACACCCATCGTTCTTCTCATCGGTTAGAAATTTTAATGTTGGTGCATAGGATATTCACTCTGCATAATTCCTTTTACTCATAATAGGAAATGTCTGCTTATGCCTTTTACACTGAGAAGAGAACTGAAGCCATTGTCCTTGAAAAGACTGCCTTTGCTTTGGGTAAAAAACTGTGTCAGTGTGAACTGGCATTTGTGTCCTTTGCAAACTACAAAGCAAAATAACGCGTTTGAAAAAAATGTATCTCAATGACCAGTGTCCACTTGTGACATTTTATGTTAATAAAATGTCTTGCACACAGCTCTTATTTACACCTCGGTGAGTTGCCCCAGATGTGTTAATATCAGGAAAGTTGCTCCAGATTTACATCTGCAAAACTGAATTTGGCTCTAGGTGGGGACACATAGCTGGTGTTATGCAGCCTCTCATCAGAGGTTTTGGAGCATGTACAGAAGCAATGTGTAGAAGCAAATGAAGAGGTAGGTGAGCAAAGGCTGTCCTTTTAAGACAGGGGCAAGTCTAGCAAGTTGACACTAACAAAAAAGTTCCAATACTTGTGCTGTTTGTTGACTTGTGCCGTGGAGAGCCAGCCACCTTTTTCTGGCTGCTTCCCATGTGCTAAACGAAAATTCTGCCACCTACTTCTTGAGATGGTGTGAGACTTAATTAATAGTGTTCTAAAGCACCACATGAATCTTATTGCTGCTGGAATTTGTCCACTGCATACATTTGGTATTTTGAATCAGCTACAAGTATCCTGATATCCATGTTTCCAAAGGAAATTAAAGGAAACATATTATTACAGAAAAGGGAGCAAGAAGTAACAGTTTGGGGAGTGTGTCACAGACTCTCATTGATTTATAGAGGTATCATGTGCATTTCCATAGACTTAAAAATCTCTTCCTCCTTACACTGCTTGCATCCATCCAAATAATAATGGGAAGCATGTGGCTTTACTTTTAAACACTGGCACACATTTCAGTCATATAGGTTGTAAGTCACAGATGATATCCAGTTCTAGAATGATGACATCAGCAAACCAAGGATTCCTTTTGGAGGAGCAGAGGAGGGCATGGGAGAGCATGGCCCGGCTGGGTCTTACTGGGAGGAACTTTTCCAAAGGCAGTGCACAAGAAACTGTCTGAGGGAGCATTCAATAGTCAAAGTATTGGGCCATCAAGGGTGTTTGGGGGGACAGAAGATATATTATCTTTTTATCTTGTCAGACAGAAAAACAAAGGCCATAATCATCCCAATCCCAAAGTATAGGGATTTCTACCCCAAGTAGTTCCATTCAGATCAGTCTACAACTCAGGAGAGATGGAAAGGTAGAACTAAACTGGTGCCTGCACTTGGCCAACCAGCCTGGAGAGTCACACACTGCAAGACTGTATGGTTTTGCTTGTGCTAATCAAAGTACATAAACAATAATAAAATAATACATCAGAAACAATATTACAAACCATTCAGGCTTATAAAATACAATATAGCCTTCCCTTCTAAATGCTAATAAAAACTTGATTTCTTCAACAAATTTTCCTTTGTAAAAATGAAACCAACACTTCTATTAAAAGATTAGCTTTCTGGGCAGCAGATAAAATCTGTAATCCAAAAAGCTGATATTAACAATGTGTAGTGGCTTTTTGCCTTGTCTGGTCTTCCAGAAATTATTTTTTGTATTTTAAAGGAGCCTATTGCCCTTAATGATTTTAGTTTGCATTAGATCATGTGGTATTGATTTTAATTTTTTCCTCATGACTTTGAGCCAAATTCTGTAATCTTGCCTTTTTTATTAAACACTTGTGGACATCCCTCTTGAGCTAAAACATCATGTGGTCATTTGGTTACTGAGATTTTTAATAATGCATTTTAAGCACAGAATATATTTGACTGGAGAATTCTTTTGTGCCACCATTTTGTTATTGCCTTTTGAAGGCAGAAAAAAACCCTATCAATATTTTATTGAATATAATGATCTCTGTGGTTTTTGTCTGTGAATATGCAAGGCAATGAACCAGAGCTGTCTGAGACAGACCAGTGTCAATGCTGTCAAAACCAATGCAGCACCTCCAAATACAGCCAGTGAAATGTAGAGCAGAAAGCTCACTCAAACACTTTTTTATTGAAGAGTGTGCAGTTTTCAGGCTCACCTTAATCCCATGCTGCCTGCCAAGATCACCTGGGAAAAAATGAAAGACATTTTCAAAAACAAAGCAGGTCTTTCTAAAAACATTTTGAAATAAGTTTCCATTATCTGCCAAAGCTGCAGAACAATAGTAAAATCTATTGGATGGAAAGAGCCCAGTGAAATATACTGAATAAATATTTCTGTGCTGTTAATTGAAAGAAAAAAGTGAAATTTTCAGGTTTTTTAAGGCAAAGGTAGAAAAAAATCAGATGATGTTAAATATTGATTTAGAACCTTCACACTCATCATTCAAATCTGAAAATGTAAACCTTCTTTTTTTTAACCAGAGTGTAAGTTAGTAATTCAAGCTGTAATTCTGATTCTATGTGTTCACATTATTGCATTATATTCAACAACAAATAGGCTATTTACTGTGTGTATACAATGCATAACAATTCTCTGTCTTGAAAAGCTGATTATTTACAGCTTCAGTCCTTATTCATGTGCTTAATTTTACAGACTTGAAGAGCTGCACTGGTAAAAGAAATATCTACCTCCATCTTTGACAGATAAAGGTTCAATTCTGTGGATCATAACAAGGTGAGTGCTTAAGCAATAAAGGCAGGAGTTAAGAAAAGAGCAGGGATAAGACAAGAGTAGGGCTCTAACAGGAAGTTATTGCAGCCACAGTAGGTGCATATCAAATGTTTTATAAAATCCTAAACCCATCCAATACATGAGATGAAAAATCTTAAGAAATCAACACAAGCCTATTGCTGCACAGTCTGTGATTTTACATGTTGTACCTGAATACCTGGTTGCACATCTGGATGAAAGAGAAGCAAGTGCAGTTTAAAAAAGAAATCATACACCAGGCAGGATTGAAATTATCTATGACAGAAGAAAAACATGTAACAGTGATGCAGAACTGTAATTCATGCAACATGACCTAATTATTTTAAAGGAAATGCTAGCAGCATTTTAAAAGCCCGTGGAAACACAATTGTTAAAATTTAATGCTGGTGTTTCCATGTATCAGAATTTATGGAAATTCAAGTGAAATTTTCACTTCTGCTTCATCCAGGTCGACTCTGAAACAAGACTGTGACCTCAGTAGGGTTATTCAACTTAATAAAAATTTTAAATAAAATAAATAAGTAATGCCAAGTCATAGCTCATTTGCAGGACATCAATCATACATTTGTAACTTGTGGATTAAATAAGTACAAGGAAGAAAAAATAACTTGAGGCCCAGCAGAATTCAACATCTTAGATTTGTTCTATTCATTTCTTATATGAACACAGCACATTTTCTCAGTCTAACCCAGAAATGACCTGGCATTCATCCACAGGTGCAATACAATTCAGTAAGATGCATTTTTCAGGGTCCTTTTTAATCTAACAATAAATGAGTAGAAAATGTCCAGCATATCACTTTTAGTGAGGCATCCTCTCTGCAGAGATGTGCTTCATGGTTTGGCAAGATTCAACTCATCTGATGCCAGCAAGAAACTGGTATGAAGAGCCAGTTCACCAGGCACTCTCTGACTTCTCACTGCATGCTCTGCACAGACCTGCAGGCCCTCCCTGCTCTAAGTAGGCGACCAGTTTTACTGGCTGCAGTGAAAGAGGCAGCACATTTGAGGTATCATTCTATCTGCCTTTCAGCTACCTGTACACTCCTTTTTGTGACTGTAGGAGAAAATAAACTTGGTTGCTAAGGTTATTGCTAAGTTATGGGCAATGGCTCATGAACCAAATCTTGCTTTGATAGAAAAGACCTCTACAGACACCTGGATCATTCTGAAGCTGCCTGGCCTGGCATAGCAGTGGGATTTGACACTGCCTTTACACTTGAACTTGGATGATTCCTACCCAGCAAACAGAACTAGGAAAAGAGGTTCTCAGGGAGGGAAGGAGAGCCCACAGTATGCAAGGACATCACAATATGCAATTTTCCTATTGACTGAATATTTAGATGGAATAAGGTTTGGAGGAGGACTGCTTCGCATTTCAACTACTTCTGTGACACTTGGAGAGCTATGTGTGGAACTGTTGACTGGATTTTATGCTCTCAGGTAGTTGCATCCATCATCTATTGCCTGGTAGCCATCTGAGATGACCATGTCTAGCACCACATGATAAAAGGACTCTGTGATGCCCATTGCCTCCACTGATGACACCTGAATGATCATGCCCTCCTCTCAACCTGGAGAGAATGTCCTTGCAGGATAGAAATGAATGTGACTCCTTGTGCCATGGCACCAAATAAAGTCAGTGACAAACCTTTGCTCTGCAAAGAGAGAGCAGATAATTAGGTAGTAAACATCATTGTGACTTTCTCCTGACCCAGAATAATCCAAACACTTCAGCTGAAGGAGATCTCTTCCCAAAATTGCAACACTAATGATATGAGCTAAATATTGACACATATATGTACAGCTTGTCCCTCTGCATACCCAACTGATGCTGTTTTGGTTTTTGCCTTTTTTCCTTATATATTCTCTGTGTTCTTTACACATATATTTGTAGCCTGTTGTATTAGTGGCTAGTTTTCCCAGTAATTTTCCATGCCCTTTCCCTAGGCAGAAAGACAAATCTATCTGTAGGGCCCCTATCCTGTCTTGGTTCTCCCTGGCTAACAAGGTCGATAACTCTTTGAGACACATTTTCATAAACAAAGTACAGATAGTACCAGGAGAGGGGTCCAGTAAAAGGGTGTGACCTGGGGGTGGGGGGGGAATTGCATCACTGCTTGTCCTCCTAACTGGTGCTTTTTGTCAATTATGCTAATCCTCCTAACTTACAAAACTGTATTCACCCCTATGGGGGTGGGCTTTTGCAGACCCCCTTGTTATTCTTTCATAATTGCCCCTGAAGCTCCAATAAAGATCCACTTTTATATTACCTCCTGTATTAATATTATCTGTAAAGTGTGTGTTGTTTAATTTCTAGGCTGAAAAAGGCATCACAACCCTCCTCTGGCACAAGAAACAGTGAATGTCATCCAAAGAGCAATGCCATGCAAGACATACAAGGTTGTATCTCCTCAGAGGTGGGAAACTACTTTCAAAGGCTCAAAGACAAGCTTTGCCCTGCCCCTCCCCCCCACCCCAGCTTTAGTGGAAGACCTGAATTTGGCCAATTAATGATAAATAAAATGGAAGAAATAAAAGGAACATGAGGACCCTTTGGCTTAGACCTTATAGTGGCATCCTTTGCTGAACTCACCTAGTAGTTGGCATTACTGCTGAAATGTACTGACCTGTCTACTTCCACTCAATATCTGTGACAACATCTTTCCATTATTCACCCTTAGGGCTGTATTTAACTAATGGAGAGAGTTTTAGTGCTCCTGACACTGAGAGACAGATACCCATGGCTATAGTCAGGCTTGGTGTAGCAACTGTCCATGAATTCTGGCTCCAGTGTATGGGTCAGTTAGCATCAGCTTACAGATTTCTGAGCTTTAATTTATTTATTGAGGCCAAATTACTTCAGTACGAGCTGCAGCTATTCAACACTTCTCAAATCAGACAATTTTATTAGAACCCTAGAGAAAGGAGTCAGTATCTGGGTTTTAGGCAGGGAATTTTTTGTCCATTGAGAATGAAACTGGTGGTGCAATTTAGGCAGGCATTTTGCTCTTGGCTCCACAGGCTTCTGCTAAACATACTTAGGTCTGACCTGTACCATGCCACAGTTGACTCAGTCTTTGGGCTTTCTTGACTTAACATTGCCAGATTAAAGCTAATTTACACCAGTTATGTGGTAAATATGTTTTACAAAGGGAACAAGATTCAATCCGTGGTGCACCAAGACAGTGCCTGCCATTTGCTGACTGCAATATGTCGTGCTGACAGTGGCAGGGGTAGGCAGAGCATCAATGGTATGGAAACCACAGGATGTTGAATCAGTATCCTTGTTGCTTTGCCAATGAATCAGCTTTTGAGAGGCAATATGTGGCCCATATTTCCCAAAGCATGGTCTGTCTGGTGTTTGCAGCTCTGGAAGAATTGTTGAGTTTAGCAATTTAGTCATGATTAACCCTGCAGTCAAATATACGCAAATCAGAACAATAAAATCATTTCGGTTGGAAAAGTTCAAGATCATCGAGTGCAACTGTTAACTTAATGCTGCCAAGTCCACCACTAAGCCATGTCCCTAAGTACCACATCGACAGGTCTTTTAAATACCTCCAGTGACGATGGCTTTGTCACTTCCCTGGGAAGCCTGTTTCAATTTGTGGCAATTTTTCCAGTGAAGAAAATCTTCTCATATCCAACCTATCCCTCCCCTGGTGCAACCATTTCCTCTTGTAATTTCTTCCTACTCAGGAGAAGAGGCCCACCCCCACCTGGCCACAACCTCTCTTCAGGTAGCTGTAGTGAAGTTCTCTCTGAGCCTTCTTTTCTACAGGCTAAACAATTGCAGGTGCCTCAGCTGCTCCTTGTGAGATTTGTGCTCCAGACTCCTCACTAGATCCATTGGCCTTCTGTGGACATGCTCCAGCACCCCAATGTCTTTCTGTCTAGTGAGGGGCCCAGAACTGAGCACAGGATTTGAGGTGCAGCCTCAGCACTGTCAAGTACAGGGGGGCAATCACTGCCTGGTCCTGCTGGCCACACTATTCCTGATCCAAGTCAGGATGCCATGGGCCTTCTTGGTCCCCAAGGCACACGCTGACTCACTCAGCCAGCACATCCAGAGCCTTTTCCACTGGGAAATTTTCCAGCCACTCTTGTTCAAACTTGTTGTGACCCGAGTTCAGAGCCTGGAGCTTGTTGCCTTGCTGGATCTCATACAATTGGCCTTGGTCTGTCAATCCAGCCTGTCCAGATCCCTCTGCAGAGCCTTCCTGCCCTCCAGCAGATCCAGAACACTCCTACCAACCTGGTGTCATCTGCAAATTGATTGAGGGTGCACTCAATCTCATTGTCCTGATCACTGATGAAGACATTAAACAGAACTGGGCCCAAGACTGAGCCCTGGGGAGCACTTCTCTGCCAACTGGATGCAACTCCATGTAATCACTCTCTGGGCCCAGCCATCCAGCCACTCTTTCTTTACCCAGTGAAATTTTTGTCCTTCGAGCCATGACCAACCAGTTTCTCCAGCAGAGCTCTGGAAATCCATGTTTTGGTTTGGGGAAACCAAAATACAAAACGCAAGCTCCAAACTGTTAGGTTTCTTTCTCACTTCACTCCCAATGTTTTCCTGATTTTTATTTTTCCAGTAAAACTGTACTGCATATAAGACTCTGTCTTCTTATTATTGCTGTTATGATGTGAAAAAAAAAACAACATAGATAAATCATTTTTGTATGTTTTAGCTGACCTAAAGATTCATTCATCCTTGTGGAAATTATTACATACACTTATGTGCACACACATCTCAACTAGTTTAAAAATCTGTCCAAATAAAATCTGGGGAGAAAGTACTTTCCTCTTTATACATTTAGAAACAGGATCATTTTTCTTCCCAATTATAGCAACTACACAAAGAAGCAATAAGTCTCAGAAGATTTGTCACAAATCCTCCAAGTCCATGACACCAGTTTCAAAGAAAACCATTGGTTCCCTTCAAAGCAGTAGTCTGCAGCTGCCTGATAAAAGGCCACAACCCAGTACAAGGTAATCATTAGGCAGACATTATTATTATTTTCCTAATTAGCCAAAAATCGTTGGATTTCCTGTGGCTTCTTCCTGCTAAGCAATCATTTGATCTTGCTTATGTTGACAAACATACAAGTCACCAATTGTGCCTCAATTATCATTTGACAAGGACAAAGTTTTCTTCTTCTTGTGTGTAGAAGAGAAGACTAAGAACCAGAAAAGAGCCAAGAAGATTCAGAATATAACTGTCCTTTCTTTTCACTTCAACTGATCTGGTGTCAATCCCCACCAAATGAACAAGATGTGCAGAGAGCTATGAAGTTGCTGTTCAGATCCTGGGGGGGAGTGTTACTGCAAAATTCTACAGTGAGCCTCACGTAAAATAGACTGAAAATATTTCTGCTACAACTGAAATGTAGAGAACTCTGTGTTCCCAAAAAGAGACCCCACAGCATTCCCCCTGCAACACTGTCTAACTGTCAAAATGTGGCTAAATTTAACAGAGAGCGCTCAGGGCTGAAAAAAAATATTTTGTGAAATGTAAAGAGTGAGATAAATTTGTACAATTCAAATCCCCAAATTTAGTTTGAAAGGCATTTCAAAACTCAGTTCCCTACATAGGGAGTATTTTTTAAACTAAGTGCAGGAAAATCTGGCATAAGGATGTGTATATGTGGAAGTTTATTTTTAGTTATTGCTAGTGATGGGTATGAAATATTTTTGGTCTAGATATTTCTCTTTCAGTAAGCTGGTCCTTAGGCTGCTCAGATAATGTTAAAAAAAAACCACTAATGCAAAGTAGACTGTTATACCAGTTCCTGAATATAAAACCAAGCACTGTATTGTTTCTAAGGAAGCTCCAGCATGTTTCTCAAAAATTCTTCTTGGTTGTTGCATACTGCAGCTCTTTTACTTGGCAGTTTAGCATATCACAGCATTTTTTTTTAATTCATTTTATGAATTAGTATTACCATCCCTCCAGGGAGGAAATAAATAATGGAATGCTGATATGGAGAGAAAATAATCACAGGAAGCATGTAGGAATAAGAAAAAGCATTTTAAAAGGTGTAAAATTGTTAATTTTCGGTATGGATAATTTAGAGGCAGACAGAGAAGTATCTCACTCAGTTTCTATATATGACTTAAAATGGCTAAGGCGAGCTGCTGAATTTATGGTATTGACATCTGTGTCATCAAGAAAGCTTCTATGTCAACCTTTAATGTCTTTATATTGAAGAGTTTTCATTACCTAAAAAAAAAAGTAAAAACAAGAATAGGAAGGGATGTGTATGAAAAATAATGCATTCTACTACTTTTATGGAAAAGGACAAGTATTTCATTATTAAGGCTTGTGAAAAAAAACCCCAAACAACAGATTGAAGTGGATCTTCACTATTTGCTTAAACATGTATTTTTTTCTAGGGAGATAATAGTGATTGCCTTACTCTTTTATTTGCAGGCAGTTTAAATTGTCTCTCAAAAATACAGTTTATATGTTGAATGATCTCAGATACTTTGTGAAATTATGGATGTGTTCTTTTTATTGAGGCTTACATATCCTGCAGCAACAGCCCTACCATCTCTTTGCAGCTTGCTGTACTATAGCTAATAATTTAGAAACAGACATGCCAGTTTTAATTTTAAAGAGACTGTATTTTTTCCTCTGCTTTAATAAATCAATCTTGTACTGCAATGTTGGCACTCCTTTAAATAGGTCAGGAAAGAGTGTGTCCTTAATTCACCTCATGCAGCCTGATTGCTGATCACCAATAACTTGATTAGCTGCACCACAAGAAATTATTTGGTTCAATAGATGTAAACATGACCAACCACATCCAAAACATCAAAGTCAAGAAGATTCTTCCTTCTCCCTAAATTCCCTGGAGCCAGAACAGCCTGTCGGGAGACTGCTCCCAGCTCAGGACACCCTGTCCCCTCTGCCTTCAGCAAATTATTTGTCACATGAAAGGATTTGGGGCTGAAATTTTTAAAGGAGCTATGACCACAATCTGACTTTAAGTACAAATACAGAAGTGATTGCCAAACAGAATATTTAGGGCTCTGACTAAGCAAACTCTGGAGGAGTCACAGCCACTGAGCCCAGCAAACAACCTGCACTGCCAGGATTTCCTCTTGGACTGTTTGAGATAGGGGGCACTTTTAAAGAATCTGGAATTTCCAAGGACATTCCTAATAATGCTCAGGCATTCAATTCAGGGATGTAAGGATTTTTTTTTCCCCCCAAAATGCATTTAATTAAATAATGCTTTAATCAAAAAAGTGAGGAAGGCTGGCTCTGTGTCTTTGTTGTTTTCCTTTCTCAGGCAAAGCCTGGCTTGCAGAAATGATGACATTTAATATCCCCACTTCTCCACTAAGCATGTGTGATGAAGCAGAGCTCAATGAAACATGCAGACATTATACAGGAATATTTATAGGTGGACTGGCTTGGTTTACTCTCTCCATCCTTCACCCTTCTGCACATTTGCTTCTTGTACAGTGGGCTGCATTGACAAGCCTTGATAAAGCACTTAAGGCCTGTCCTGGTACAGCTGCTCACAGAAACCTAATTTCAGCTCTGCATAAGGGAGTCTATATGTTCACTTAATTTTTAAATTTTCTCAGGCAGGTATTTGGTTTGGAATGGTTTCCTATGCTCACCCAATGAAAGAAAGAGTATTGTGGGATGGAGCTGAGCACCAATAGTCAAGCAGTGAATGACAGACATTAAGTGCTCACCATGACATCAGAGAACAAAAAATCTGTAATTGCTTCAGTTTAATAAAAATATGCAAAAAGTTAGTTTAAGAAAATAATAGTTTGGTTATAAAACTTTGCTGTCTAATTTTTAGAATAAATTATTCATTTCAGATTATTATCCCAGATGAGAGCAGAGATAGGGATTTTTGTTTGTTAAAAGGAAAAAAAGTCAAAGAATAAAAGCCTATAAATAAGTATAAAATAAAAATAACTTTTCTGACTCAAACAAAACGAAAACCTTATATGCTGTGCCTTACCACGATTATTCATTTTTTATTTTCTTCCTGGTAATGCCACAATTTCATTGTTACAAAGATAAAATTATGACAAAATTACTGTATGGAAGGAAAATGGTTCAGGAAAATGCACATTAATCTCCTTCTGGTTTTGATTTTGCTGTGAAATTCCACATTTCTCTCTTTTGTTTTTGTTTTAGAACGTTACTGACTTTTTAAAGATTTCTTTTCACTTCATGCATAGAAACTTTGACAGAGATAGTTCAGAATGTGAAGAACAGCTAGTTCCTAAAACAACAGAATTATGCATCTTAAATATGATTGAGTTTAAGAATGCCAAAAGGACATGAAAGCTCTGTTTCTATCTTGCCTGACAAAGAATAAAATTGATAGCTTGGATGAATGCAGCATAGCCACAAAGGACAATCAGAGTAAATCTATAATGGGCTGAAATTCAGTGAGAGCAATAACGGAGTCACAGTGGTTTGAAGGAAATGAGAAATAACTTGAATTTTTTTTAATCTATAATGATCTTTTTTTAAAAAAAGATGTATGTTTACTCTTGTATCACTTTCTCTGATATTACTGTAGCAGTTACACTGTCCTTCCTAACATTGCAATGACACATATTACAAGTATGTCATTGCAAACAAAAGAAAATTATTTTATATATTTATCCTAATTTCCAAGAACAGTCTAATAGAAATAGAGGAATTAAAGGAATGGTAGATGGTCATATGAAAGGACATGGTATTTACCATAGGTGGATTTTGATTCTCCACATACATTTGTTTCCCACCCACAGTGAAGGCACAGGATATCTGGGTGTGTCTGAGCTTGGAGTGCCACATAAGCTTTCTGAAGCAGGACAGAATTGTTGTCAGGGCCCTTGGCAGCCAGTCAACCACCTGCAACAAGAGTTCAGTTTCAAAACTGCAGCTGTCAAAACACCCAAAAATCTTTGCCCTGCACCTCAAGGCAGTTTTGTGGAGCCTAATTTCCCACACACATCCCTGACCTGTAACGGGGTCACATTCATTGGTACCTCAGTTTGTGAGCACCTTCCTCATCCCCAGGGCCATGTCTGACCCTGGTTGTTTTCACTGGGCCTGATCCATACCCCAACCCACTGACCAACCACCCTGTCCCAGCCTCAGCCCATCCCCAGGGAGATGTTCAGGTCTGGGCTTCCCTGGTGCCTTCCAGTTTTCCTGCTCCTGACTGGAATGATATTGGATGGGCTGCCATGCCACCCCAGAGAGCCCCCACTGCTCCCCAGGGAGACCACAGTGCCCAGAGTGCCCTGGCACACTTGCATTGCAGTAAATTTGGAGTGTGTGATTCACATTGAGGGTTTCAAGGGAGGTGTTTCTCCCTGTCTACTCTGCTTTGGTGACACCCCCATGGAGAGCTGCTTCCAGCTGTGGAAGGACCTCCAATATAAGAGGGATGTGGACCTGTTGGAAAGAGTCCAGAGGAAGGCCCCAAAGATGATCAGATGTCTGGAGCACCTCACCTATGAGGGACGGCTCAGGGACTTGAGGTGTCAGCCTGGAAAAGAGAAGGCTCTGGGGAGACCTTATAGCAGCCCTCCAGTACCAAAAGGGGCTACAAGACACTTGCAGAGGGACTGTTTCCAAGGCATGTAGTGGTAGGAGAAAGGGCAATGACTTTAAACTGAAGGAGGGTTATGTATTAGGAAGAAATTTTTCCCTGAGAGGGTGGTGAGACATTGGAAGAGGTTTCCCAGAGAGGCTGAGGGTGTTCCACTCCTGTTAGTGTTCAAGGCCAGGTTGGGTGGAGCCTTGAGAAACCTGGTTAGTGGAAAGTGTCCCTGCCCATAGTGTGGGTTCAGAACTAGATAAACTTTAAGGTCCCTTCCAGCCCAAACTGTTCTATGATTCTATGAAATGTCAGCTGAAGACACAGCCGGGATGCTCATGTAATGGTAACCCCAACACTGCCAATGCTGTTGGCAGCAGGGTCTGCAAGCGCCTACAATACGAAATGTAGTTTTCACTGGGTTGGATATGGGGCTTTCCATCTGCTCAGACAGACTAACTATCCTCTCTTTCCATTTTGAAGACAGACAACACAGATAAGGCCTTTTGGTGGACTGCCCCCCTTTCCCAGGCTCTCTTCCAGTACAGTGCCATACTCGGCCAGCTCACTTCTGCCTTCAAACTGTGCATGGCAGGGGCAGAGCAGACTCTGAACCCAGGCAACAAGGGCAAGGAGAGGCAGCCACCAGACTCCTTCCTTCCCCCAGCAGCACCTGAGCCACCCAAGCCAGGTCTGGGACCAAGCATGCACCAGTTCTGCACGACTGAGGCAGCAGAGCAGTGTAAATCCCGGTGAATGTGTTGTGCTTGTGCAACCACGCATTGGAAGAGCACCTGCAGTGAGACAGAGTATCAGAATACCAGTGCTCACTGCCTGCTTTTAGTCTCTTTTAAAATAAGTCACTGTGCTCATACTATGCAATGTATTTAGACAGGAAAAAAGTGGTTGTCAGAGACAACGGTTTAATACCTTGTAGAAAAATCATGAGTTGGACAAAACACAATCCATCTCTTTTCTGTTGTGTTTTCTCTGCTGATTTTTCACCAGAAGTCCAGGATTAGTTTAACAGATAATGTGAGATATTGCCCATTACCCACCAGCTGGAAAGGACCAAAGCATTCAGCAACTGGTACAAAAGTGTATTCAGACACAATATTCACAAATGTACATTTATTTATGTCTTGCATAGAAGACAGTTACTATTTAAACAGCAGATAAGTCACTGAAAATTTTATTTTCTTGTTTGTTTTAGTTGTCTCAAAGGGAAGTCATTGGTACGTGTGATCTTTAAACTGCACAGTTAAACTTTATCTACTTTGTAAGATGTTTGTGCTTCTGTGAAACAGCAGAGTGCCAGATAAACCTGCAGAGCAAGTGAGCTGCCATTACTGCCCCAGCTGGTCACTGCAGTCACTCCATAATGGATAAATGAGTCTTGAGGCCTATAGGTGAACTTATTATCATTGGGATTTTTCTGACATTTCTAACAATTCAAAATCAAAATTTTGAAAATTATCCTTTATCTGTGTTAGCAATAGTATCCATCCAATTAAAACATTTGCTAGATTTCATAAGTAGCTGCAGCTGCCTCAGTTTTGATATGAAGTGACTGCACCAAAACTGGATCAGCTATAAACAGCAAGAACACGTCTTGCCAGTGAAGAGAGCAGTGGGTTCCTCATAAACTTGGATTTACCCTATAATGACCTGGGAGAAGACAAGATAATAGGACAAATATGGCTTAGTTCAGTGGGACTGTGTGCAGAAAGGTGAGCAAAGAGTCTATGGCAATTTGGATGGTGTCAGAAAAAAAAGATCAGGAGATCTACGATGTCTGGAAGATCAACAACGCCCTGAAGAAGCAATGGGCCAATTGTTATCAAGTTAAAGGTCAGAATGAAGAAAATCACTGGAAGAAAAAAAGACAAAAACCTTTTGCTTCCATACTTGCATTTGGGTTGACTTTTAGACTTATATTTTTAGTAGACAAAGGGGAATAGGAACAAATCATATAGATCCTTAACACAAAACAGTATACAAAATATATTGACAGTATGAAAATGAAAGGAAGCCCATCTTGTTCTTGATAATGTTCTATTCATTCACCAATGCAAGTGAAGTGTCATCTGGGATCCAGGTAAGTTATGCCCTTGGGATTTTGTTTATATTTGTTCTTGTTTTGCCTTTGTCTGCATGTCTATATGGTCATGCAGTTTCATAAACTTTCTAAAATCTATCTTAAAACAATTTACTTTTGTTGCCTGGGGTATACTATTTGGAAGTCCACTATAATATTTTTTTCCTTCCTAATCTAAATTTATTAATGATAAATGAGCATTCAGTCTGATCTTTGAATCATACTTTTCAACCAGAAATTGGTTTTTTGGAAACACTGAGATAAGACTATAAATTAGGTTTGTTAAAGAGAAAATATACACTGGAAAGCTATGAGTCTGTTGCTAAAAGCAGACAGACATGCTTTCCAAATATAACAAGAGAATTGCACAACTGTTTTCCACAGAGAAGCTGTGGGATTTGGGTACATTTTTATGCTCTGAAAACTCTGAAAATGTTCTGCATCCCTCTAAGGATATACCTTCTCCCCACCACCTCTCTGAGGAATCTCATATACATAGCAAAGGGGAAAGGTAAGGAAAAATCCACAAAAATTTTCACAAGGGAAAATGCTTTGGGAAAGAGGCACAATTACCTGTCACCATCTCCTGGTTCTGTTTCTGAAAGAACTTCGATTCTTTTTACTCTTTCTATGTCATGTAAATAGGTCACAAGACTCTTGTGTAGACTTTGGCAAAAGCCACAGAGGGAGGTCAAGCCATCTGAGCTCCAAGGTTTGACTTGAAGGAAGTGATCTGGGTGTCTATTGGGCTGCTCTGTGCTTAAAACTGGTCCTGAGTTCAACTCCTAATGGATCAGGATGTTGTATCCTGATCATTCTTTTTGTCTCCAGGTTCTCAGTGGATTATTGTATATGACCACAAGACTGCACGATAGCAAAGTTTCTAAGATCATGCCAAAAGCTCAGAAGGAGGCTGACACTCATTCAAGGTGATCTACACAGAGGCCATGGCCAAACTGAGACCCCTTACTGCAAAGCTGGTTTGTGACCTACTAGTGCCATCTTGCTTGGCCATCCTACTGGGAGTTTCCAAAGAGCTGACTTGCAAACAGGTCTTTCTACAGGGCATTCACCTACACCACATGTCAACTCAGAGGCTGACCCAGCTCAAAGGGCCTTTATTATGACACAGACCCAAATATCCTATGACAATTGCCTTAAAATAAAAAACTGGGTCATTCCTGCAGTCATATTCATGTGAGTGATTGTTAGGCACTGAGGTAAGTGTCATTACAGGAATGGACTATTTTCATGAGCAAGTGTTTGAAACTCTCTCCTCAGGAGAGTAGGTGCATCACTTCAGCTTCTCTCTTCTTCTCACAGGGCCTCTGTTTGGTGTAGCATTGTATACTTGAACTATAAAGGCCACCTTTCATGTGGTCTATTCAGTTTTCCAACTGACTTTAAAGAAGGGTCTTTGTCTAAAAACACTGTAAGATATTTGAACTCTGTCAGGAATGCCCTCTGTGAGTTCAAATCACACTACCTTGCCCACTAGGCTCATTACAAAAAGCAAGATGAACCTACGGCTTTCTGAATGCACCTGAGAAGCCAAGATTGGACCACAATAAAGAAGGGCAGTGCAGTTCTCTTGATAGGCCCAGGTACAGCTCTGTTAACATCCTCAGGAGTTATTGTATCTATAGATAGAAGGAACAATTTTCAAATGCAATGCCTGAAACTCAGGTGTCTGTATCTCTGCCAACTTTAAATACTACATTAAACATAGCTTTATGTGTCATGTGTCTAAATTTAGACACCCTAGTTTTAAAGATGAACTTATAAAGAGGGCAATACATATCCAAGAGAAGACAGAAATGCTCACTTAGAGTACTTTTGACTTAGAAATAGTTTTTAAATCATTAGAAAAGGCCATGGAAATAGTCTTCCTACTTGCATATGAATAAGACTATCTGGTAAGAATAACATTATTAGAATTTAAGGGGGTGATCTTCATTTTGTACTAAAGCAAATTTAGTAAAGTGTCTTCTTGATTTACATAATATCATGAATAGCACTTCCTGAACTATTGAAAATAGAGAACAGGATAACCAGAAAATGGCTCCAATTGCAATCATCATACAATAAAACAGTGTGCAGGCAATAGTTTAGGATTCCTCACAGTTTTGTGCATTATGTCACTCTCACCTAGACAAAAAACCTGAAAACTGCTACCAAATCTGTGCAGTGGTACTTCACACTTTTTCTATGTGGTTGAAAATACCTCATAAAGTACTCAGCTAAATCACAGATAATTAGGCTCCGTTGTTTAATTCAGCACA
Organism: Agelaius tricolor; assembly: GCF_023055355.1. Classification (NCBI taxonomy): domain Eukaryota; kingdom Metazoa; phylum Chordata; class Aves; order Passeriformes; family Icteridae; genus Agelaius; species Agelaius tricolor. Next base: position 59,925,020 of record NW_027269262.1, on the reverse strand, counting down.
ACATAATGCTATTATATCACTTCAGCATAACTGGTCATCTGGTTTTGTGCAAAAGCAGAGTCACTACTTTAAAAATGCAAATGAGAAAGCAGCCTCATCATGTAGAGCCAATTCAGAGTATTTTGGTTATAATATGCAGAGTAGATGGAAAGGTTAAGAAGTGTGAGACTTTTATCAGGGAACAAAATCAATTCAAATAAATCAAATACATGTCCATCGCTCCCTCTGTGGGTGTGTGTCTGGATGGGGAGGGTTGAAAGCTCCATTTTTGTTATTTCCATCTCATAAAAGGAAAGCACGAGCCAAGTTCTGATCTCATCTGTATGCTCAAATCTTACTGACTCGCTCAAACTCTTCTGCAAAGTTTGCCAACAAAAAACTGACATGCAAGACAAAACTTTAAGAAAATCAATGCCAAATAATTGCCCAAGCCATAAGAAAGAAAAAGCTTGCCAGTATGTTATGTTCTACCAACACTGTGGTGAGCTGTAAACCTAAAATCTAGGGGAACGAAACAGCTTTCATTGTGCATAGTAGGCTTTATATAACAGCAGGCAGCACAAATCATTTCTCTACTGCAGTTCAATAGCTAGTCATTCCTTCTCTTCTATATTCAATTCTGCACCAGAGCCATGACTTAAATGCTATGCTGCTGTCAGTTAGTTGGCTGTCCTTCCCTGGGCTGCCAAAGGAGATGCTTACAAATGAAGCTATTGCCCCAGTAATCAGGCATCTACTGGTGGGACAGTATATGATAAATTTTTAAGGACATGGCTGCAGCACAAAACATGCTGTATTTTGCATCAGACATTGTCACACAAGGTTGTCCTTCTTTTTCTTCACTTTTAAGATTTAAGTATTGTTGGACAAATAAAATGCATCAGAATTGTAGGAGACTCAAGGCGCACCTTGCAATGTAACATTGCAGGCTTATGGATAATATCAACTACTAATTGCAAGGATACAGATAACCTAACTCAATTGAAGCAAGTCTAAAAGGCATACTGAGTATTGACAGAGTTTATTAATTAGACTATACTTGCCCTAAAAACAGGGATTCCTTTTAATTCTGTTCCAGGGAAGTTTTTTTCTCTGGATAATGCTTTATCCAAAGTTAAACATCTTCCCATATTTAAGGACAAGAAAAAGGCTATTGTTTGACATGTTTGCATGGTTTAACTAGTATTTCAGGTACAAACCTAACATATGTGGTAGTTGCAAATTTCTCAAATAAAAGTGTTGAAAATCACAAGGGATAAAACTCATTTGAAAGTCAATATTTCTTTCAAAGAATATTGGTTCCAAACATGAAAGCAAGGCTCGGATACCCACTTTCTATTTCCATGGCAGCCACAGTATCTAGGTCTGGGTTCCACCAGTAACAACCCCTCCTCTCAGTCTTAAAAGCAATTTTTCCATAAGCCACTTTAGCAAAAAATATTACTCACTGATTAAAAAAATCTCTATTGTCGAGACCTTTCAAACTGAGAAATAAGGGCTGATCAACTTATTCAAGTAAAATGGATCATTATACAGAAACACAGAAGGTAGTCAGTGGCTTATATTCAGTCAGTGCTGGACGTAGCAAATAGTATCATGGATGACCCTGCAAGAGTGCCACAGTATCAGCTCCTGCAAGTCAGTGGATATAACAATTTTTGCAGGTGTTTGGTAGTGATATTTTGATTCCTTTATTATTGCTTTGTAAAACTATATTAAAATACTTTTCCTAGTAATTTTTTTTCTTCAGTAATGAGCTTCCTTCCCTGCAGATAGACTGGTCACTTCAGGTGTTCTTATGTGAGATTCAACAGGAAGAGGGTAACGCCTAAAACTGAGTGCTGATTATCCAAACTGCACTGAAAGGCATAGAGGGAAAGAAAAAATTCTGTTGTGTAAGACAAGAGTTATAAGTACTCAATAGATGTATTTGAGATGCCAGCTCAAGCTTTCAGGACATTTAGTACAAGACTTTGCTGAGAATAACCTAAAACTTACACTCATTAACATCCTGAAGTTCCCCGGGGCATGTGTACAAGCGCGATCAGATATGAAGCAGAAAACTGAGACCTTGCAAATTGTTACTTGAAACCAAAATATTAGGAGTACCACCATGTTCTGTGACTCTAACCATGACAACATCTGGAAATTTTTAGAACTTCTAGTTCAATTTCTATTCAACTTTCAGGTTGACTTTATGTCTCAGTATTTTCTGACCAATGTTTTCTTGTAATCTTCTCGCCAGCTCTATGGAAAGACGCTTATTTCATTCTTGACTATTTTCCTACTGCTTTATGATGCTGAAAAATATACTGATAATACTCTCTGCCTTTTCTATTGCCACACTGTCTGCCTGAGAAAAATTTCTAAACAATGTGTTCAGTTAAGATTTCAGAAGCAAAGATTTTTTTCTGCACCAACAAGCAGAAAAATTATTTTGTGATTTTCCTCTACATATTTGCTGCTCTGATTAAATTGGTAGATGCATCTTTGAATTCTCATGAGACTAAGAGCTTAATAATGCAGTTACATGTGGGTTACAAAAGCCAAACTATTTTTTCAATAGGTATTGAAATAAGTTTCTTCAGTTCTTCTAGTTACTTCTCACACTTCTTAGCCATGTCCCCTACAAGTATCATACCCACAGACACACCACAAGTTTATAGAGATCCTGACTTATTCATGTGAGTGCTCCAGGACAGCTGTGTTGAAAGTCATACACCCATTTGGTTAAGCATGAAGCAAGACAAGAAAGGGAGAAATTTTTAAATAGACAACCTGTCTTTAATAATGAGTCTTCAGCATCAAATAGCAGCATATGAGCACTCTTACTGACATTTTAGTTCAACATCTCAAATATGACAGACCAAAGACATAATTTATTAACAGTTGGCAGTCTGGCACTGACTGTGGTCCAACTTTTACTGCAGTGTGCTCTGATTTTTCTCTCTGTTCTTTCAGATTATTTTGACTTTCAGAAGAGCTTTGTCATTTGCTAGTAGACTAATTCCAGACTTACTCCTCATTGAATATTAAATACACTACTTAGAAAATTTAAAAATATTTTTAAACATTACTGTAACAGGAAAAAATAGGAATAAGCAATCTTAGGCAAAGTTTAATTCTTATGTCTTACCTTCCTTTATCTTCCAAGGGTTAGTGTTTTTGTTAGACTTCTCATTGTGTCCAGCTAGATTCAGTTTTGTACTTAAATTATTTTTAGGTAAGATTTCTCCCCAAATGTTTCAAGATGTTCAACCTCGAGACTGTGGCAACCTACAGGTCTTTCAAGAATAATTGATAGTGGAATGCTACAATTCCTTTTTTCCTCTCCTGAGATTAAAGTTTAAGCAATATCTCACACAGAACAGTAGGATTGTAAAGTCAAATGAGGATATAAATGACAATCCTGAATTAGATAAGGACTGAGACTATTTATGAACTCACTGTCCTAGCCAAGCAGAAAAGATCAGGTAAACAATCTCTCATGGGGCTTCAGATCCTGGACAGGCTGCATTATGATATCTCAATATCTCTTCATACATACAGAAAGACCTAAATGACTTCAGAGCTTTAAAAGATTCTCTTTAGACTAAGAAAACACATCTCCATTTTTGTGAGGAGTCAAAGGGGAAAATGTAAAGGTAAAGCTCAAACTATTCAGCAAAAGGGAATACAGGAAAAAAAAATGTATAACATTTCCATTTCTTTCCTTCAGAGGCCACTTTTTTTTTTTTTAATCATAGGGTATCAAAAATTTGGCTCCTAAATCCCGAAGTTGACTTGCCACAAATTTACTGGCCAAACAGTTCTCAGATATCCTAGCAATGCCATGGGTTCTTATCCCTGAGCAGTAAAGAATAATAAAGGCAAGTGCAGATGAAATATACATGAGTGATAAATTCTGGATTTGCCACTCTGGCAGCATATTGCTTTTATGACTGAGATCCAGGTTACTTTAAGCCAGGCCATTTCAATTCAAATTGCAGAAGAAAGACTGTGAAAAAGACTGTTAACCTATTTTTCTATCCTGATAGAATTTTTCTATACTGATAGATGAAACAGCTTTGAATCAACAAGTTTAGGACACTTTGGTTTGATTTCTTTTCATTTTACAGGGAGGGAGTAAAGAGCATCACCAGTGATTTGCAATGAGGTGGATCAATACAAAACAGTAGGCCAGGTCCATTAAATGATTGAGGTTCAAATATCTGTGTTTGAAGTGTCAAAGAGCACCACAAGAGTGAATGATACAGTGAACATATCAATTGAAATGCTTTGTTTTTATCAAATGGTGGCAAGACATCAGTGCCTTTCTCATTCTTTAACTATTTATATTTGATTTTAACCTTTTTTTACTGGGTGTACCTTGCAATTGTTTTTTTAATGAGAGATCTTAAGAAACATTCTTGAAAACATCTATCTGTAGTAGAAGTTGAAAGCAAGCTTGTGAAGATCCCTTCACAATTCTATTAAGCAAGAATTTTTTTTTGGCTGGGGCAATATTAATGCTTGAGAAAAATTACCTCAAGCTTTTGTGCAATGGCCCAGCCTGTGCCCTCTAAGACCAAGCTCTCCACTGGTGTACAAAGAACCTGGGGGACACCTGGACTTGTAAGTCTTGGGCTGAAGCCCATTGGTCTTGTTCATCAACTCTTTCCTTCAATTAAAAGCTCCAGGTCATCAGAAATCTTCCTTAGGGACCTACTGCATCATGTAAAGTATTGTTCCCTACAAGGGAAGAGTGGTGTTCTTGTTCTAACTCATTTCCCAACTTCAGGAGCTTTAACAATTTTCTGCTTTAATACAATATAGCTTCCTCATTTTTCAGCAAAAATATGATGTTCCTAAACATACTTGAATAGCAATTCACTGAACATCACATTACTATGAATATATCAGCTTCAGAATGCCATTACAGAGGGAGTTCCCAGTATGGTGACAAACAAGTAAGTATGTGTGAGTGTGAGTGATGCAAGTAAAAAAGCTTCTGTTTTAGTACTCAACAAAAACCAGACATGAGGTCTATGAAGTCACACTCTACCTAGTTCAGGCAATATCAAGAATGTGAATATATCCCTGTGCTCAACCATCCATTCATTTTTCCATATGTACACAGTGTACTTACATCTACAATGGTTGTACACCCTCAGGAAGTAGGCCTCCAAAAATTTGAATACATCACAAGGCTGGAGTCAGAATTGTCATCTATGAGGTGAAAAGCAGATCTCTGTTGCTAGTGGAGTACAAGCAATGCATTAGAAATAGGCACTGCAGATAAGGAATCTGTAGTAAAAATGGAAGGAGAAATGCTGTCCTCATTAGTTCTACATATAATTTATTTTAAAACATAAACATACTCTATACTTTCACTTGACTGAAGCTTTGAAACTAAGATTCAAATCTGATAAGTACACAGTTGCAAATACATATACTAACAAATATGGTTCTCAGTTAAGTTTTTCTACAATCATTGTCTTTTCATGACATAACATATATAAAAATGTTGAATTTTAAATTTTTCTTGTTTCAGACTAATATTGCAAATGTAGCCTGGTTTGAATACAGTGGAAACATCTACTTCTTACACAACAGAGGAATTCAATGATACATATATGACTGTATAAAGAAATATATACAGATGTGTGTATATACACACAAAGATTTTGGAAATTCCTCTCATATGCAAAGATTTTTAAAGTATTTTTCTATGTTACATGGTCTCTAACAAGTCAATGTGTGCTTCTGCATTTTCACAGTATAAATGCATTGCCTTAAAGTACAGAGATTGTACAAGTAGCAGAGATATTAAGAGATGGAAACAATCTCAGCCATCCAGTGCATCTTCCAGATGATACAAGATTATTGCCTGCATCATGTTTTTTCTTGTTTGTCTAAGTCTAGCTAAGTATCCTTCCACCATATGCTACAGATTATTACATTTCCTAATGGACATCACTCAACTTTTAGCTTTACATCCAGAAGTTTCCTATTCTTTAAGTCATCCTCATCTCTCACTTTATTCTTTTGTGCTACTCAATCTCATCTTGTCTTCAGTAACAGAGAGGCTGTATCCTTCTTTGTTTTCTTTTCTTTCTTTCTATTTTTTTTCCTCATCCCTCCACCAGTTTCCCTTTATCCATGTTATCATTCATGGCTCTCTTCTATTCTCTTTCAAGTCTTTCACAGCCTGTGCCCTGGCCACCCTGTCATTTTTCATTCAATGAAAGTGGATACACTTTCTTCCAATCAACACAGGGTGATGGTCTTCAGCACCAAATTAATGATTTTCTTCGAAGGTTTTCATGCTTCCTGTCTTCCTGGATTCTCCCTCTTTTTAGCTTACTTGGAATGTGCTTCAGACAAACAGAAAATCCTCATAATTTCACTCCTTTAAGCACTCTTTTATTGCCACACACAAAAGGCAACAGGGAGAAGGGCTGTGCTGATTGATATAATTGCCTTTTGTGCCACTACTATCTTTATTATCCTTGATCCTCATGCTCCTCTCTCTCACACCACTTTTTGACAACCTATGGCCCCTGTTGCCTCTTAGCCATTACGGATTTTGGAGCAAGGTAAAATTTTTTGGTGTTTTCCTCACTGATTTCCTGGGCAGCAATCAAGACTGCTATCATTTCAATAAAAAATAGAAATACTAATTATTAATATTTATTGACATCTTATATTTGGAAACTTATGAGTACAAGTCATGCTTACCATGCACTATAAGCAAGAAAAAAATTCTCATCCCGCTGATGGCAATAGGATATTTCTAATCATCTTAAATTATAATTTTCATACCTAATCTAATGAGGCAGAACCTTGTTAGTTATCTTATTTTACTTTTCTTGCCTTTATGTTCCTGTGGACCTTTTGAGGTGATTTGCCAATTCCTTGTGGTTCCACATTAACTACATTCAGTCATCTAACTTGAACATCCCCCCTACTTTAGCTAGAGGAAATCCAGGAAATAAAATATTAGAAATTATCAGTAGTTTGTAGCAACACTTTTTCCTCCCAGCCTGAAAGGAAATCTAATGAGAGGCATTAATAGCAGCACCACTATTTCCCCTAGAGAACATGGAAGTGACCAATGTCAATTGTAAGTGAATATTTTTTTATTAGGTCAGGGAAACTTTCATGAAAGAAACTCTAGCTGGACTAGCAGTGCAAGTGTTGCTTGGACTTTCACAAGCATTACTATTCACATTCCATTGCATCACTTGCCACTACTCAACTCTGAAGCTGATGGATCAAATAATTATCTTTCATTCAGATTAAATATAATTAAACTTATTACACAAACTAAGATATCTCAACAAGAGCGAGTCACTTTCCAATACCATTGCATATGCAAGGAATTTCATTTGGGAAGTATGCAGTGATATGGGAATCAGATTCGAGTAAAATTATATGGTTATTTGGAATAGAAGGAAACTGAAGAGATGTAAAACCATTCAAAAAAGTTTGTGTAAAATGAGCAAGAGATGTTAGCTACGTCATGGCCTTGCTTGAAAAGGCTTGAAAAAAATCCCTGGGAGAGTGCTTTGTGGCAGAGTATGAGGAAGAGCAAGTCTTGAATCATAGGGAAATTATCTTCCACTGTTGTTTCTCCCGTGTTCAAAAATCCAAAGCTTGACACACAGTAACATGTGGCATAGAGATAACATAAGTAGAATAACTGAGTTGGCATGAAGCTCCATCTAGGCAATATAACTCCCTTGGGATTAACAGGATCCCATTAAAAAATAACTTTTCTTCTTTCCTTTTTTGTTTTTCTTTTAATGGAAGACACTGCACATCACACTCAGCATTGGACAGCCCCTGAGGATGTTGTGAGTGACAACTGTGTCATATTACATGGTTTACAGTGCCTAGCACAATGTGGCCCTCAACCCTGAAGGAGGCTTCCAGATACTACCTAAGGACAAATAAATTATAACAAATACATGTAAATAAACAGTCATTTAACGGTAGTCGAGACACATTGTTATGTTTTCTCCATCTTAAAAACCTTCACTAAAAAGTATTTTGAACCATTTTCAGGGGGTTTTTTTGTCTCTTTCCTTATAAGCAATATCAAAGAGACATGCCAGAGGATGCTGCTTAGGCTATCATGTCATATTTCCTATGATGCCAAGGAAATGCTTTCTTTTCTGGCCCTTCCACAGCTGGGGGCAGGGTGGCCTGCAGGGTTTAGCAGGAAGGGCAAAAAGCTCTTTGAATATTGCTTTTCTCTTTTTTTAATTTTACACTGCATATTGCCTCATGCTCACTTGTCTAAGGATGCAATATGCAGAGCCACTATATCATAGTTTCAATATGACACATTGTGAACCTTCTGGCTTCCAGTCCAGGAGCCAAATGGCATTGTGTATTCCCTCCATTTGGCCTCATTTTCATCTTCCCCCTTTGCACCCAGGCTGACAAGAGGAACATATGAAGCTTTGTCTCGCTGCTGCATCTTGACCTTGACCTTACAGCTTTAGAAAAGGGTACTTGCATGCGCAGGGCTGCTATTGTCTGCAGCCGGGTCCCACTTTCTTTTGACATTAAGCGAGTAAAAGGCCACGTGACAGAGTCCCTTCACAGCCCCAACATTTCTGTCCTGTTTCTCCTTTGCAAATGTTTTTGTACTGACTTTTTTTTTCCCCCTCTGGTCAGGCTTACAGCATCTTTTGCTTTTTTTTTTTCTCTCTGTTGTTCCTGTCCCTCTCTCCTTTTCCTACACACACGCGCGCGCGCACACGCAGACACGCGCACAGACACACACACACACACACACAGAGGAAAATCTATATGTGTCAGACATTCAGCAAGGGAAAGACAAAGGCACTGAGTTAATTACCCATCATTTACTGCTGCTGAGAAGAACAGATGGTAGCAGGCGATATGTAAATGGCAAGGGGCAGTGAATTATTCGATTTTTTTAGATTAATCGTCGATGACAAAGGAAGTGATTACAAGCTGTGACATTTATACAAATGTATAAAGTACATAATGCTAGAAAAAAAAAGGACTTAATATTATTATGAGGATGTCAGGCATGTGAACACCATTGTCATAATACAAAGCAACACATTTTGTGAGATCCAAGGATCTGCTTTTCTTTGATTTGCAAACTTTGGTAAGTCCTAGCCTCTGGAAATATATATTTCCCAAAATGAATCCATGCCTGACAATCATGAAAAAAAAGAGGTTTGGGTGCTTTTGCATATTTCCCACAATGCATGACTCTGCCTAGTCTCAACAGTAGAGCTGATGAGGGATAAAGCTGATGTCAAATCAGTGTGGACTGTAAAACAGAAAAAGGTGCTAATAAAACACATAGACAGGAAATGGAAAATAAAAAGAAAGGTGATGTTTAAGCTGACAGGCACTCTGTGAGGACAGGAGGGCAAACAGTAAGGTGGAAGTGAAGACAGAAGAGAGTACTGTTTGTTTACTGCATGTCTGAAAAATAATCATTTTAGAGACTTTGAAGGTCAGAATGACATAATTTCCAGGCCAGGCCTTGCTGTTTTTACACAAACATCCAACCTGCTCATCCTCAAGGTAGTCTACTGTATTTTCTGCTGTATAAATAATTAATTGGTACATGAGGAAAACAGATGCTTTCTTTTGCAGATCATAGAAAACGCTCCATCATCAAAATGTCTTCAATCACCTAATTATTAAATCTATACGGTGCTAATAATACAGATGGGAGATGAAGCCAGTGAGCTGCAAATTTTTTCCCATTGAAGCATCCCAATCTACTGCATTCCTTGTTTCACATCTTGCAGTGAACTACTCTCTGGAACATCAGCAAGGCAAATAGAAGGGAGAGTTTGGAGGCAAGTTTATTTATCCCCCTCAGAAATACTTTCTAATCAAGCAAGGCAAAACACCACCAAAAATTACTGTGAAACAGTCCACTGTTGTGCATGCTTTGTTGATTATAGAGGAGTGAGGGAGGACAGAATAACAGTATATTAGTCATCAGTACCTTTAAATCTAGCAATCCATTTAATATTAATATTTTCTCAGGAATAAAGTGCTGGCTGTACCAATATGCCCTGAAGAAAGAGAAGAATAAAATGCTGTAGCACTCCAGTATTTCCAGTGTGGTACTTTCAAAAGCCAGATACTCAAGCACCAATAGCTAAGCTATTGGTTTCTAAGCTGTTTTTCTTTTACTTCCTTTTAGGTAATGTTACCTCCATGAGATGCAGTTACTGCACTAATGCAGTTTACACTCTGTTCATTGGTGCACATGCAAGTTTGGTTAGTACATTTGTCTTTCTCTAAGCAAACATAGCATGGACCCCAGAATAAAAACACATATGCAGTTATTGAAACAATTGAGCTGTCTCCATTTCTCCTGACTGGAGACACTAAACTGAAAGCATCCCAAATCAGTTCACATTGCACATATCATGTTACCTACTCATTTCCTTGGGATGGGAGGATTATGAGTTAAAGTTGTAACCTGGAGGTGGGGAAAGGCAGTCATTTCTCTCTTACAAGGCTAGAACGCAGAACAAGATTTTCCCTTCCTGAAAATTATAGAGAAGGAAAACATCCTTCCTATTGAGGAACAGGGAATGGGACATGACATTGTGAAAATATCTAGGTAAATGTCAACAGCAGTATTTCTTAACCCTCCCTAGATAAGATGAAATGGTTCCAGTGAGAAAAATCATCACTCCCTGCTCCTCCCCCACCTCCTTCTTTTTTTTTTTTTTTTTAAACAAAGGATGGATGATTTATGACATGGGCATGAGCGTATACAGCTTTCTTGTACCTATAGATTCATATTTATGAGATTTTTTAAAAAACATCATAGGTAGACCATACATTACTGCAGACTTTCCATTATTAATGTGTTAATGGATTCCAAAGGACAAAAACAACATCAAGAGGGAAACATATGTTTTTATTTGGAGAAAATGGCTGTATCTGAATCTGCACCATATCTAGACATCTATTTATACACATTCCTGCAACACAACAAATTCATGAGGGAAGAGAAAATAAAATATCCACACATTTCTACAGTTTTCCACTGCTTTAGAGATATTTATTTATGAAAACCACAGGTAGTCATTATTTATAGTCCTGATCTTTTTGTTCTTTCATTTTTTTTACTAAAACAAAGATGAAATTGGAATTGATTTTTTGAGGGACATTTATACTGAAAGCAGGATCATTTTATATTTTCACAAGTTGAAGTCTGTATTCATTACTACAAAAAAATGTAAGACGAGCAAGCTAAACTATTTTCATTTGCTGCCCATATTTATTTTACAGGAAGCTTGTCACTGCACCATTGCATAAAAATGGAACTTAAACTATGCTTGACAATAAAATGAACTTCAGTGCACTGTTTTCATACACATTGAAATGATACACCAGATATATATTTTTCTTATGTATGTATGTATGTAAACACACGCTCGTGTAGAGGGGGTTTTTTGCTTGGTTAGCTGTAGAGTTTGTGTTTAGGCAAGCACGCCTAACAATCACAGTCTCCCATTAAAAAGATATACATATATAATATTTATATGCAGATGTGTGTGCTTGCCATCATGCATCCACAAGCATGTTTGTTAGCACTGTTTTCATTTCTTCATTCCCGTGCCATCCACATTAAAATAATGGTGAATTTCATCTGCTGGGCTTTGTGGAACATTTACACTGCAGTCTGTCTAACCTGTGAAAGCAAGATGTGCTGGGAGACCAGCATATTCCAGTCACTGGGAAATGGGGAACAATAACTAAAAAGTGGAATGGGAAGGCCTATTGTAGCAGTGAAGAGGTGAGTCAGGGCATCAAGACCTTGTTTAGTGAGAGAGGTCAGGCACTACTGGATAGCAGTTAAATACCCCAAAAGACTCTAGGTTATTTTTAGCTTCATTTGTATGGCCTCCTACAGCTGAGACAGTAATATGTTCAATCTTAACTGGGATATAATAAAAACCCTAACTAGCTAGGAAAGCAAATATTTTCCCTTAAGTCACTTTCATATTTATTAACACAGATTTTCATTTTTTCACTAACATGCAGATCTATCTTTGTGTGTTATGCTTAAAATATGTGTTGTAAGAGCAAATATGACTAAAAATATTTGGTAAAGAAGTTACAGCCATAAAATTTTATTTTTGGTAGGTTTTAAACATTGCAGGTCATTTAAAATTATCACACTGCTAATATAGTGCTATTCCTAAAATACCTCACAGCCCTCTGGACTGTGCCTTTCCAAAAGCGGATAAGTAAGTCCACCAGCATCAGTATCTCAAAGCACCAAAACAAACCAACAACAAAACAGATAGAGTAACACCTAAACGATGTCCCTTTAGGCATTTCTTTCAATGCACTTCAACTGACTCCACGTTTATATAGGTTATAGGATTTACTATAGCAACCTCATCACCCTCTCCAAAAAAAGTCTGGCTCCCCCTTCTTTGTGACTTAAATCAAACCAATAGAGCCCTCTATTGGTAAAACCCCAAATAGCTACCGAAGTTCCTTTGCAATAGGGAGCTATGCCATCATGTTGCAGCTGAAGTCAATGGCAGATGTTTTCAGACTTAGACAGCATTAGCAAAAGGCCCTGAGAGAAAAGGTCTGTGTTATCCCCCAAGTATGAAATTTCGTTTTTCTTATTGCAATTGACTTATGCAAGTGGTAATTTTGAAATTTGAGCACAACATCACTGCATAAACCTGTAGCACACCTAAGAGCACTTTGTTCTCCTCAAAAACATTTCATTTTCTGGAAATGATGCAAATATATTACACCTGGCCCTGATTCAATATTTCTGCTTTGATAAGTACAGGATTTTGACTTGACTCTCAAAAGGTTTTTGGGACATCATCTTCTGTACAGTCCTACAAATTAATTAAGGCCTTGGGTACATTATAATTAAGGGGCCTAAGGCCAAGTCACGGCAGCAACCTAAAGATTACTTTTTTCATTAATGGATGAGAGAGTGTACCAGGAATGGAAGTTGTTTCTGTGAAGAAAAGCAAGGAGATAAAATGAGGAAGTCTTTACAGAGAAGGACTGCTAGGGGGACTTCAGAGATATTTTTCTCAGTTCAGACAGCCAATGTTGAAAACAAACATTAATAAGTCCTTATGATTTGGCCCCTAATTTGGATTTCACAGTCCATATTTCACAGCCCAGTTCAAGACAAAGCTGCTGCTTGTAGTCACACGGATCCAAGTACTTAAAGATGCTATTGGCTTCACAGATCTCTTCACAGGGCAGGCTGGAGGGAGGAAGAGATTTTGGAGGAAGATAGACTCTAATATATGTCTGAGTTTTGCTGAGGTAACTGTCCATATCTTGGCTTTAACATAGTGGGATTTCATGACCTCCTTACCTATTTATGTTTTCACGTAAAATTATTAAGATTAGCACTTTGGGATTATAAAGTGGTTGTGCTTCCTGCTTAATTATTAAGGAATGGCACTGGCCTATCCAAAGTTGAAAATTATAATTTCTATTTTGTATTTTTATTTTTTCTATTAAGAACCAAAGCAAAAAAAGCTGATATAGGCTGCCACCAAAGTGATCTGTGAATCCACAATGTGGCTAGACCTGTCCTCCAGTTTTTGGAAATGGGAACTGGTAGGAGAACATATCACTCCAAGGACTAACCCAGATATGGAGCTCAGACATGACCATATCCAACATACAAGCTAAAAATCCTGCAGTCTTCCTGGGTCTCAAAGCTCAGACATAGTCCAAGGTCAAGGTCACAAGGGAAGGCTTTAGCAGATGCAGCTCCTGAAAACAGAAAATGAAGTCTGGTGCTTCAACTTTTTGGCAGCCCACATGGCCTCTGGCTCCTTCTGCCAGTCCCACATGGCCAAGTCATGTTCTCACTGAATCCAGTACCTTTCTGAAAGTCAGCATCAGTTTTTCCAGCTGTCTGTGAAGTTGATCTGATACATGGAGGTCTGTCCTGTGCCTGCGTTAGGGCTGCACGGGTAATATTAAACCAGTAGCAAACTCATCCATCTTCACGCCCATGTGAGTCATTCCTTCCTCCTTTCATGTCACTCATGCGCTGCCCTTAGGGTCAAACCATGTTCTTTCACCTGTTTATTCCATGTCTGTTGCTTTTTTTCTCCTTTCTGCGGGCAAGAAGGAAAAAAAAAGTATGAACAATTCTAAGTGTACAAATTATGTACAAACATCTAATTGCTCAAACAGTGCAAAAGCTTTTTTCGTTTTTAAATTTTTGTATTTTACTTGTATGAATTCTATTGTGCAGCAATAATTAAAATAGGCTGTGGATACTCAGTATACTAAAATGTGCACAAGTAATGCCTCCTTTCAAGTTAAGTTTGGGTTAATGCATTTCCAATGTCTTTCGATCACCTTTCTGTGTGACATAAGGATAAACTAGCTCTGGAAGGTTATGGCATCTACCAGAAAAGGTGACATTGTCAAAACATGAGAAGTCCTTTATAATAAAGCCTCTGTTCTGGCCTTATTATCAAGCAGTGCAAGATAGCCCTGGAGCCCAGTCCTCAGGGAGACAGGGTGCCCAAAGCTAGGCTAGCTCGAGACCAACGCCGTGGGCTAACCCCCTTAGCAAGCTTGGTGATCATCAGCTCTTTAGCGATTGCAAGCTCTTAGGATCTCAGCTCTTGCTTGCTAGGTAGGGTGCCCTTGGCTGAGGCTGCAGCAGACACGAGAGAGGAGGAGAGGTCCTGGCGTTCCACAGTGATGGTTTTATTTGGGGAGTCTGTGAAGGGTCCAGCAACAGCTCTTCTTCTGTCGAATGGGCTAAAGCATGCCCCTTTTATAGGGTTAAGGGGAATCCAAACTTGACCAATAGTAAGGGTTAGGTAACACAGCCTATAGGGTTACAGAGATAAGCTTTGGGCGGGGGTCAGGGAGACAGGAACTTATGTTGCTGTCTCAGCAGTTCCTATTGTTCGATTCTCCATGGGGCCTTACCCAGGTCCATGGGATTTACTACAGTCCTTCACTGGACATTTTCTGCCCTTCTTCCCTAATAATTGATGAACACCATGTATAGACTGTTTAACAGGCATCTCTGTATAACTGTGTGATTCAGTGGGAATTATTTAAATTCTATTTTGGAGAGACAAAGCCCTGCTATACTTCTGTCTGAGTGCTTGGTTATCTCTGTAAGAATTACATGAGAAAGTATGAGGGGGAAGGTAGAAAAGGAATAAGTCCTTGTGAACTGTAAGCCAACCTGCTATAACAAATCAGTCTACTACTTTCATGCAAGACTCAGGTCTTGCAAGTCCTGCTTCAGTCTAAGCAAGGTTCTTTGCTTTTCCCTGGGCATGGGATCTCTTCTGCTATGCTTGGCAGCACAGCAGTATGACCAAAAAGGGAAAGAGAGCAGGAGCTAAACTGATGTGTCTCATTGCATTTTTCCTCTTTGTCTTTGATGCTATATATTGATTTTCCTTTCTACATTTTCCAGACAAAATAATGGCCTTTAAAACATCTGAAGTCTTGGAGAAGTGATTTTTACTTTTTTTTAATTATAATTCACAAACACCTATTATTTAACTGGGCAAAGAAGCCTAATTTTTCTATGAAAAAGTAATGGCTTTCTAAAAATTATGCCACTCCATGATTAAACAGAAGAAAATGCCACTGTGTTAAAAACAGCTTGCCTCACACCCCGAAGCTCTTGCTGCTATAAATAGAGGAGGCTGGCAGCCTCCAGCTCGCCATCTTCCCCTACACTGACACGCCATAGTGCTAGAGAGGGGTGTGATTGCTACCTTCACCTGAGGAGAGAGTACTCTGGTGTCTTGTCAGTGTCTGCTGAGAAAGGGCTCCCAATTGGCTGATTTCTACCCTGTTAGGAATATTACAGCTGTCCTTGTTAAATCTCTTCCCTTCTTTTTTGCCCAGAGTGGCGCAGGTAACTGATTCGAATGGATACATTTTGGGTGTGACTGCTAAAGAAATGCAATAACAATGACATTAAAGGGAATATAAACTCAAATCCAGTTTTACACAGAAAAAATAACAGGAATAAAAGTAAATTAATGCAAAAACTGCATGTAATCTCAGATTTGTAATGCACAAGAAAAATAATTCTAAAAAATAATTACAGGATACAACCTTACAGAGGAAGATACCAAAATTATTCTGAAGTTGTTTGACTGTGTATATAACTGATGAACTTATTTTAAAACTGTGAAAAAGAAAGGCAACATGAAGCACGCATTGCAAGGTTGCACTTGTCCTAGAATAAAATGAAAGAAAGGTGTTGCCAGATGTACCCCCTGCAACAAAGTGTTATGGAACAAATAAAGGTTAAATCAAGTCACCTGGGTGTGATGTGTGCTCAGATCTCACCTCTCTGAGTGCAGGAAGGTTCATGTGCTTCAGCAGACATGACCCTGGCTCAGACATTGCCAGCAGGGTGCCAAGAACTGGGACAAGGACAGGGACTGGCTGGCAAGATGCATCACTAAGCAGCCCCCAGATCTGTGCAGAAAGGTCCCGGTGGGATAGACTGCCCTTACCCCTGCCATCACTCCATTCGCTCCCAAGAGTGCAGTGCTGCTCTGTTGCCCTTCTCTTCCTGACTTGCTGGAATGGGCATGCTGGAAACTTTTATCCTCCAGACTGGGGTATAACCAGCTTCAGAAGGATTAGACACATCAGTGTCAACAAAATCCAGGAAGAGCCAGAGCTTCAGTGAGCAATTTACTGAGAGGAAAAGAAAATTCTCTTTATTACGTGCAGTGACAAAGCACCAGGCAGAGGCAGCAACTGAGCTGCAGATTTCCCATTTGTGGCACCACAGCAGCAATTCAGCTCAGCCCCTCTGCACCTTCCTACAGTGTTCCCTGTCAGGGTCATGCTGCAAAATATGGCTGCTTCCAAGAGAGGAAAGGGGCAGGCAGGAAACCACAGCTGAATTCCCCCTGGATCCCATGCGGTTTATAATTGCCTGTTGGTAGGTGTGTTCTTCCACCGTGTGCCTGTCGCTTAAAGGTCAGTGCAGATCGTCCTTAAAATTTCAGGGCACATTTGTGCTCTACTGCATGATTTTTATTTCCCTTAGAAACTGGCACAGTTTCTACAGGGGAAGTAGAGCTGATTTTAGGCTCTAGGAGCAGTGTCTGCACCAGGAATTATGACTATTTTTTCCCTTAGGACAGGTAATTTTCTTTTCCAGTCTCCCCAAACTTTGTGGACTTTTCTCATCAGCTTAGGTAAGAAGATACCAAGTTGGAAAATTTTCCCTGCTGCTTTTTTTTTTTGTTTTGTTTAAATTGAAATCAACATTGTTTTAACATGTTCATGAGGTTAATACACTGCACTGAGAAGCTAAGGAGGAAAAAGAAGGGCAGTGACCAATTCACCTGCCAGCTTAATAGGCTGTTTGGATAAAGCTAAAAGCAAACTGTGGTTTTGACTGCAAGCAGCAATGTCCTCAGAGTCAGAGATGTTATTACATACTTGTGATCAATATATGTTGCAAAGCAATGTCTTTTTTTTTTCTGCTTTAGCCTTCAAAAGTGCATGTCTCCAAAACACTAAAATAAGTCACAATATTTATAATTACAGGTTCTAAATTATTTACCTATCATGGCTGAAATATGAATGTCATGAAGCCTAAAATTCAAATTATCAACAAGTAAAACATTCAGAAAAAGAATAAATAAAACATGATCACAACAGATAGGCCTGAACCAAAGCTTACAGCAAATACAAACTGAAGTTATCTTGAAGCTTGGGAAGTGTAGCAGTCTGTATTGCCTATTTAAAAAAAAAAAACTATGCCATAGGATTTTATTGGTCACAAAATATTTTGGCAAGTAGCTCTAAACACTTTAATTGTCCATGGAAACTATTCATATTTAACCATTAACCCACCCAGTGCTGAGAATTATTGCATTGATCAAAAGAAAATTGGCATTTAAATCAACATTTTCATTTTAAATAATCTTTTGTTCAGTGAAGATGAGACAAAGAAAACCCAGCAGAGACAGCAATGGGTTTGTATCAGCATTGATAATCTCATTTTAACCACCTCTCTCTTTACTTTATTTCCACAAACCTGTCCTTTTTTTCCTGCTTCCAGCTCTTCCTCAGAAACCACCACATATTCCAGCACTCTGCAGTTTTTCCACTTCTTCATGAGGAGCACAAACCATTTATCCCTATTAGCCATTTGTGCAGTTCCCATCAGCAAGGTTCAGACAGGCTGAAAGCCCCAAGTCCCATTGCCAATTCACTAAGTTATCCCGTGCCAACTTCTTTCTGTCTCTAACTTTGCTACTCTCTTTGGAACTGGCCCTTAATTTAATTTTTTTTTAAATTTGGCCACATGCAGGGCCAAATACAGAAGAAGTAAGAAACAGTGAAAAAGTAGATCCACACAATATAAAGAATATCCATAAAGGCATAATGTTTCAAACTGCTTAGACTGGTTTTGGTACATAAATTTTGTGTTATTTTTCTTAAGACAATGTTGTGATAAATTAAAGCTGTTACTATGTGCCCGATTATATCCTTTTCTTATAAAATTCAATTGTCACTTGCAAAGTGATACTTATCCTTTTTTGTTTTATGCTGTCACAGAGACTGAAGTAAAGGCTGCAGTGCTTTAAATTCCAGCTTTTAGTTTGGGAAAATACCAGCAAAAAGACAAATCGAGTTCAGTAAGACTGCAGATCTGAGTGTCTGGAGCACCCAGGTGAGCTGTGCCGCTCCATCTGCACTCTGCTCTCCGTGCCAGGCTGCTTGGCAGAGGAAAGGAACGGACAGGACCCTGCTGTCCAAGCATTGCAGAAGACATGAATCTTGTCAATTTTGGACTGAATTCCCTGCCAGTTATCGAGCAAGCAGCCAGCAAACTGCAGCACAGCGCACAGCAATGTGCACAGCAGCGTTTCTGTGCCTCACTGCCCTCCCCTGGATGGCGCTTGTTAAGGCATTTCCCTGGGCTCCAGGTGCTGCAGAGACCATCACCACCACCACCACCAATTCACAAGCTGAAACACGTTACACCAGTTGAAACACAAGCCTGTGTTTACATACAACATATCTCAAAACAGCTTTGATGTGTGACTCAAAATGAAATCTCTTTCACTGGACAAGCTTATAGGAGCTATAACCTGGTTTCGCAAGGTTCGGGTTGTTTGGATTTCTGTTACTTTAAGGTGCTGAACTCTAACGTTGTCAATTGTTTTCTCAAGGGTTTGAATCACTTCCAAGAGATTTTATCACTGTATACTTCACATTAGGCAGGACTGCAGTCATATTCAAAGCATATTGTGGTGGTTAACAGGAAAAAAAACCAAACTAAAATACATATTTCTTTGTTTCTAACAACTTTTTTTTTCTGGATTAAATTCATATTTGGCAGCCAGTAAAAACATGTTATTTGCTTTTCTCTTAAAATTCTTCCTTTAAGTAACCTGATTCCCTAAATTGTCTCCCTCACTTTCCTCCTCTAATTTTCTTATATTTCTTCTTCAGTTTTGTTCTATTCTTCACCTTATCCAGCAATTTCTTCCAGTCAAAGCATGAATCAATAACTAGAGCCTTTAAGAATGACACAGAAATGTATTTAAAGGGGGAAAAATATCTTACTAAAAGATAGAATGTCTTACTGAGATATTTACTGTCATTTACAGATTATATTCATTCAGTTTTATCAGCTTGCAATCAATGAACCACGAGCATGAAAGTTTACATATAAGTTTATCTTAATGGGAAGAAAATCAGAGAACGGAACTGTAACACTTTTACAACCTCCAAAGAAGGCTGATTAGAACAGTCACAAACAATATGGATTCTCTGGGGTTTTCCATAAGGGGCTGTGAAAAGTTTAGATTGGCTCATGAATCTGACCAGATTTTGCATCTCTCCTCTCAGATTAATTTAGCCAGGCTCTGACGATCTCCAGAGCTGCTATGGAAATAGTCAGGGACCAGGTGCTCCAGACCAGAGCAATCCCACAGCTGGGTCAGAAAGGTGCTCCCTGGAAGCTCAGCGGCAATGACAATGTGTCACCTTTATGCCATGTCCTTATCCCTGGCTCCAAACAGGACACCGTGGCTTCTTCATCAAAGAAACAGAGTCTTCAGTGTCACCCCGATTTTTTTAAGATTTTCTAAGCCATCTGATGTCTACATTCTTGTAACAAACTTTCTCACACACTTTCTGTAAATAACTCATTCTTTTGCAATTCTTTTATGGAGGAGGAGAAATTTGATGGGCTATTGGTTTGTACAGTATCATTGGAGAAGTGGCACTGTCACCCTCCAATCCACTGTCACTTTTGGAAAACTATAAATATTGAAGTCAGAAAATAAACTTCCCTTTTTTTCTTCACCTTGAGAGCAGTGGCGTGCGCTTGTGTTCTTTCATGTCCTATAGTGACACTACAGGGTCATTTATGAGGGTGACCTAGGGTACCTGAGTGCATGCCTGTGTTTGAGGAGTTTGCCAGCCTGTTGTTTGTAGGCTGAGCTCCTGGAATCACTGGTGGATGGCTGTGAGTGTACAGTTAGCCCATCCCAGGTGTAAAGTGATGTGACTTAATTGAACTTTCAATTTAAAGTTAATTGAAAGGGGTTAATGCTAAACCATATTATCTCACAACTGGAATAGGCCAAGAATGGAAAATTACTACAGCTCAGCAGATGGGCAACAGTTTAGTAAACCCTCTTAATTTCATTTTGTTCTCAAATATATCTGGCCTGACAAATATCATGACTTCACACAGCAGCTATCTTGCACCAGACCAAAGAAACTTCTGTGATGGAAAAATTTTTAGTGGGCAAAGTTGGACCATTAATGGTTTACACACCTGAAGTTTGTTCCTACAGGACTCCAGAATGGCATAACCATAGGAAAAAGGGTAAAATTTCAACTACTGAAAGCAAAGCTTTCCCGTGTATCTCAAAATAGTAATTTAAAACAGTGCCAGAAACTGATAAGAAAGGCAGACCCCAGACACCACTCCCATCCCTGTTAAAAAAAATTTAATTTGAGGCCTTGAGCACTCTTTTTTTATGGGAGAATGAGTGACATGATTCAATGAAGAAACGTGATGCATTTCTGGGAAAGACCCATTTGCTGCCTTTTGGTTGGAGTCTGAAGCTATGTTATTATGATGCTGCAATGTGAGCAATCATTTAATTCCCAGGCTTTTGTCCTGTACTCACACAGAACATCAAAGCAAGCCTAATGCCATTTGAAAGATCATAATCTAAACTAGAAGATTTAAAATGATGCCCAAGTCAAACTCATCTGCAAAGAAGATAGGGAGAAAGTGTGGTTTAATCAGCTGGCAGATTTTTAAAATATTTGTTCAGCATCTTTTTTTTCTCCTAATCAAATTTACCAGTAGCAGGGGAATTAAAATAAAAACTGTCTGTACAGATATAGATCTCGCTTATCCATATTTTCCAGAAAAAGGACACACATAGCAGAGATTTTGTGAAAACTCAAAAGAATATTAAGAGCATAAAAAACCCCAAGCCAAACCCAAACAACCCTACCAACCTAATGCAGGTACTGAGGTACCAACATCACTGTATGAGCCAAATGGTTTAGTTGGCACACAGCCATATCAGAGCTCTTCCCAGAGGAGAGGGCATCCTGACTTAGGATGCAGTTCAGGGAAAGTCAGGCTTGTTTATGCTGCTTCTGTCTGCCTCTGAGAGAAGCTGTGGTGCACCATTAGGACCATCAGCAGGGGATGGGCTGTGTGCCTTCTTCCTACCAACAGTAGACAGATGTGTCTCTTTTGTTCAGTCACTTTCCTCAGTCTGTCATTTTTCCCAGGGACCACGACCATTTGCAGGAGCCTGACACAAAGGTCACACAAGGAAATAGAGCTGTGAATTTGAATGAATTTTGTTTTTAATTGGGTCTCATTAGGAATGGCAGAGGGCTGGGGTTTTTTTGTTTGTTTTTTGGGGTTTTTTTGTCTATTAAGTTCTGGTGAGTGAAATCATCCCAAATACACAAAACTTGGATTTGATACTCAAGAACAGGCACTGGGGAAGTAGCTCTATGGTGCTGTTGGAAAAACCATGTGCAACCTAGGAAGTACTACTTCTAATTCTAATTCCTAGCTGCCCTTTAAATTCTGGGATAAGCACAGGAGGGAAGAAACACAAAGACTTAAAATCTGTACACTCACTGTATGATAATGCAGAAAGGGGGCAAGATTGACAAGCTTGTTTTCAGACAGGAAGCAATGAAGGTTTCAAAGAGCCTACAATATTTTTAAATTAATAAGGGATCAGTAGGAGCCAATTAAATCATGGCCATTCCAAATAGAGAAGATTGTATTGCTCTTTTTCCTGTGCTGCTGTACAGTAGAGTCTTAAATTTGCCAGTTCCTTCAAAAAAAAAAAAAAAAAAGGCTCTGTGCCTTTACAAATTACTTTGCTGTTTTCAGCCATAATTAAATGACAGTTAAGAAGCAAAGAAAACTTTTTGTTTTTCAAAATGTACTCTTTAGTTATCTGGGAAAAGTTTTCATCATCGGACTTTGTAAGGGTGCAGGGAGCTAACACTTCAGAACATATTTTGCTCACTACCCATAAATATGTAGTCTAGCTTATTGACACTCAAATAACTTGATGCCTTTCTCATGTCATACTCAGAAGACAGGCAGTTTAGGAAAAAAATAATCTGTGTAGCTCCAGGTTATATAGTCTGCTCCAGCATATCAATACCCTTGAAACAGTAAACTATAATATATTCTATCTGTCAAATCAATTCCCCCAACCTCTCCCAGGCAGAGGCAAACCTTACCTGAATTCCTAAAAAGGAGAACTCCCCCTCCTGCTTCCTTCAAATAAACAAATTCAGCCAATTCATTTTAATTACCTTGGAGTGACCAGCTGTGCATCTCAATACTGAAGTTACACTGTTCTTCATTGCTGGAGTTACATTTAGATGCCACTCTAATTTTGTGCCTGAAGGGCTGTTACAGACCCTGCTTCCTACCCCATCCTTCAGCCTCGGAGCTTAGAAGCTACCCTTCTTTCCTCTACACTTTATTTTTTGCCACTCCTGCATCATTTCTGCCTTCTTATCCTACTCTTCCATTCTCAGACTGATACTTAATAGAAAAAAAAACAACTGCTTGCCCAGACTTTTGTTGACATGCTACTGTGCTCACCACTTCTCCTGGTCAGCCAAAAAAATTGTGTGTTGCCAGGTTTGTGTTCTTACGCATAATTCAAGGAGCTTTCATTTTAAAATATGGGTCCCACATGAGTGATGTCTGTTTCTCAGGATTTTATAAAGTCATGAACTCCTCTGCATTAGCAAAGTGACTGTTCAGACAAAAAAATTCCAAGCTTAATCTGCATTGTGCATTAGAAAGGGGTTTATAAAAAGAGGAGAGTTTTAGATTCCATGCTCATTTTGCCTTGCTTTGCCTCAGAAGGTGCCATCTGATAAAATCAGCAGAGATGGCTGTTGACTTCATTACATATCTGCTAATTTCAGAGATACTTGCTGAGGATGTCTCTGACTTTAATTGCCATCTTGATTTACATAATTTTGCTCCTTTACCACCTTTACATATACTAATTAGGAGGCTTGGCCTACACTTTTGTATTTCACTGGTTTACTTAAGAAGGTGGACGTACTACATAGGAACAATTATTTTTTCTGGTACCCCATTCCCTTAGGGCACAGGGCATCACCATGTGTGTGGGCATGATAGAAAGCTGACTCACAGGCTGCAACCTTTCTGGTCCTCATTTGTTTTCCCTCAGGAAGCCCTAGTAGCTTCACATGATTTCTTATCTTCTATTCTTAGGATCCTTTCTGTGAGGAAAACCATCAGTATCAAGAAGCAGGTGTCTCCTGAATTACCTAATAACCACAACTGTCCCATTTCTTTGCTGTTTCAGTAAGAGAAAAGTGGTAGAGAGGAAAGGGAACTCTGCCAACTTGAGTAATATTCACAGTAAATGTCTTTTTAAAAAAGTACCAAAGTCTGCTGACTGCGGAATTTTTTTTTAAAGCCTGCTGTCAGGCTGGCAATGGAAAAAAGTCCTTCTCAGTCTCTCAGATGCACACTCACAGCCCCAAAGGATGAGATGACTAAGCTGTATGTGCTTTACCACTTTAGGATCTCATCTTTACCAGAATTTATGGATGGAAAATTAATCACTTTACTGCTGAAAAGAATTAATATCAATGAGATTTGAAAATGATGACTGAGTGAATAGATTAAACCTCCTGGAAAGACCCCTGGACATTCTTGAAGTAGCTTTTCTACCTTGTTTTCTTTATACTTCTGAACTGATTAGCATTTTACATGTGATTTTTTAATATCTTTTGATTCGAAAACAGTGGATAATTTTTTTTTTCCATTTTCTTTCTTGGACCAGACCAGACTTGATTATATGAACTCTGCAACAAGATGGCCTGGCTGCTGAAATCTGCATTACTTTGATGGTAGTACCTAAAACTTGGTGGAGGGTTTTATTAATGGTAATGCAGAATGACATAAAGCAACTGGTGCAATTTCCCACCATTATTTTTGTACTCTGCTTTTTGAATCTACTTCTTAGGAAAATAAAAAAAAGCTCTTTGTGATAGGGATTATCTCCATTATATGGTTTAGTAGTGAAGTAGTTAACCATGTTGATTTCTGCAGTGCTATATTTAAGTTTCAGAGTTAACATCCCTCTGAAACAAATAGAGCTGATTATTCCTTTTAGAACAAATTTTTCTTGTTCTGCAGACTGAGGTATTGTCTACATTAAGAACATTTGCACCATTATAACTACTCTAATTTTAGTCACATCAATCCCACTCCTTGATGTAGACGAATTATATGTAACCACATCAGATAAAGCATTATTTTATGGCTGTGCAGTCTGCTCATATTGGGCATTTTCAACAATGAACAATCGAGTTCCATTACTGCAAGGTTCCCCAAATAGGGAAAGATTATATTAATCACTTTTCACTGTCTTTATGCAAAAAAAAAAAAAGTGGGGGAAAAAGGAAAAAAAAAAAGCTAAAATGTTTTCTGAAGAAAGGGAAATAATAATTTAAAAACTAAAACCACATAAAACTCTGTGCCTGTCTGGGGCAGCCCCAGCCCAAGACTCTGGAGAGAGTAAGTTCCTGCTGCAAAGGGCTCTGTGTTTAATAGATATGGGTGCACGGCCAAAGGCTGATACCAACTTTCAGAGCAGACTACTGATACAGCTGAAAATGCAAACCACTGCCTTCCACAGCACCAGCCTCATGCTAAAGAGGCTTATGTTCCCTTGAGAAGGAACAGATATTTTCTGTTTGCATACTACCTAACACAGGAGGGTCAGCTACCACAATATAAATATTTAATCCTAATAACTAGGGAGGCAATATCAAGGGGATATGTTAACATGATGCCTCTCTAAAGCTTGCAGTTAATAAGCAGCCACTCCTCTTTAAGAGGTAGCAGAATAGGAGTTGGATTTTAGAATACAGAATCAAAAGTTGACCAAAGCCTGAATTTCCATGCCCATTTATGCTGTAGCTGAAGAGCCCATATTTTTAGCATAAGGCATACCATGCAGCAATTTTGCCAGTGTAAGGAGTCAGACAATGAAAGAGGGGCTGGCAGCAACAGAAATGGGGGTTTGCCTCTCTCTCCCTCCCCTTTCCTCCCTGGAACACAACATATTTTTATCAGGAACAAAAATAAACACATCCTCATTTGTCTTGCTGTGCCAAATTAGTATTCCATCCATGAACTGTCCCATCAGGGAAAAATGCCTCCCTCACACACGTGTTCAGGATAGCACTGATGGATCTGAGGGCCTCTCCAAACACAGTGACCATCTGCTAGGCAAAACATAGGGGTCTGACAAGCAGGAGCCATTCAGCCCTGTTGTTGGGCCACATTATTACATATTTGACAAGGGTAATGAGAGGCTGTCATTAACCTTACATGACAGTCTCCACAATGACACACACTAAAGCAAGAACAAAGAGCAGAACTCAGTAAAAAGGCACCTACTTCTCATTTAACCCCGAAATTGTCAGACACCATTATTGCTAATGGAAGCTGGTGGTCCTGGGGTTAATTTCCATCTCTGTGCTCTGCTTGTTCTCTTTTTGAAATGTACTCCTCATATGGTTAAGGAAGCAGTTTTATCAAGGCTATTGGGAAGGCAATGCATTATTTATCATAACACACTGAGATGTAAGAACAGAGAGGGTCTCCTGGAGGAATGAACAAACAGACATATTTCATGAACCCTTCTGATGGTCTGAAAAAAAATTCTGAGCTCAGTCTCTGATATTTAAGGTTATCATCGCCTAAGTGTGACCTTTCTCTCATCTGCATTTCCTGCCAGGTTTTTGTCAAGCTTGAAATCACAAGGCTGGTTTTCCTGGTGACCTTGTCACAGTCACCTGGCTTTAAAATCACAGGGAAATCCCATCGAGAAAGTTAATCGGTCGCCTGACTTTTAGTTGAACAGATGTAGGGTGACACAGCACTTACAATTTCAGGAAATAAAAGGTCATCTGAATATAAGATCTCTGTCTCAGGTGTGATGAGATGAGTTACAGTCCTGCAGCAAGTTATGAAGATCTCGTAATAGAGCTGCTTACCACCCCAGCAAGACGAGGAATGCATCTATTCCCATGGTGACCTGCGGGCTTAACCTGGGACAGGGGTCTCTGGGAATGAACGCAAGCACTTGTTCAGATGCCTTGGCACATTAAGGACAAATGATAGAAGTGAAAGTGAAGATTATGCCCCACTGCAGGAGACTCAGAGCCGGTACAGCTGGGCGTTAGCTCACAGGAGTCACAAGGTTTGGGAACAGCTCGAGCCAATGAGAAAATAGGACATCAGGTGGTGGGTAGCTGCAGTACGAGGATGCTCAGAGCCATGGAGGGGGGAGGGGATGTCATCTCTGTGGAGAAGCTCTCTATAAATAGCATACAAAAAGCAAATCACTTTCTTTCCACACAAAGAAGCAAATGCAGCAGCACGAAGCTATCCTTCCAGAGGCACTGGCTGGGAGGCTGAGAAAGAAGCTGTATGAACAAAAGATTAATATTTCCATGGAAAAAGTGGAAGGTAAAAACTGTCATTAGAAGACAAACTATCCAAGAAGTGAGTCCAAGCAACACCGTATTTTATTAGAAACAGTAGAATATATGTTGTACAAGCACATTTCAGATTATTGATTGCTTTTCCAAATGCATTGTGGTGTTCCTTTACAGAGCTGGATGCCAATGTCATGTGCTACCTTTTCTGCTCTCTCACTGGCAAATCTCTTTCTCCCAAGCCACCCACAGAGGAGTCTGATGCAAAATTAACTAAGTCTTGTTTCCATTGAATCAAACCTCTTTTGTAATCTAGCTATCCAGAATTCGTTTTCCATTAACATCTGCATGATCAAACAGTTATTTTACAACCAGTCTCAAAGAGCTACTGAAAGGAACACAGAACACACATGAAACTGAGTTCTGCTTTGAAATTACAAAAATGCCAGTGAAGCATTTTTTTCCTTTGCTCATCCTGGTATACAGCTACAGCTACTAGCATTCAATCAGCAGTGGAAATACTCCGTCCCACTTGTCCCACCTTTTTATCACAGGATAAGTCTAACCAGCTAGTACTCCTCCCAAGGAGATCCTCTTTCTCAGCTAGCACAGGACTCCATTCATTAATTTCCTCAGTAAATGTGCATGTCAAACCACTAAGGATGACTGAAGCATTTGTGCTGCAGTACCATCAATATATGGATTGTACACTCTTCTCTGTCTTTCCATCTCTCTCTCTCTCCCTGCCTCCAGCTCTTACCCACCTCCATCCACTCCCTCTTGTTATTTTCTTAATCCATAGTCTAAAAAATTATTGGCTTTTTCTCAAGACAGAGTAATATGGAAGTCTACCTTCATCATCTGATCTCTAATAATAATTGTAAATTGCATGATCTCTAATAATAATTGTAAAACAATATGGTTTGGAACCCATTGATGGGCAGCACATACAATGAGAATGAACACAAATTACCCCAGACTTGTTAGGCTAAAACTGGTGGAGATGCTCACCTCTTCTTAGTTCTAACTCTGGTCATATGCTTGTGAACAATGGGAAATGGCAGTGGTTTGAAAGACAGTAATTTCTTGCTAGTTTTTCTGAATATTTTATGTGCTAAACTTATGATAGGCAAAAATGATTTATGAATGTGGAGATATCATTGCTCCTAAGGAAATCTTCAAATGGAGTATGTGCATAATATTCTAGTGGCTTTTATTTCTGTAGAGAATTTGAGGAGTCTGTGTTATCAAGATCCCTCAGGACAACAAAGAAAGATTTGATATGTCTTTCCTTAAAGGGAATTTTAAAAGGATTCTTTAACTCTAATTAGTGAATCTACTTGGGAATTCTCTGAAATAGTATTTCATGCTCATAAATGAAAAATAAAGTATAATTTTCAAACAAAACAAAGTTGATTTCCTGTTTCAAGCACAAAATTCAGACTTTACAGAAGACCAGATTTGATGGCTCCATATTAACATACAGTGAGTTCCCTCAACACATCTAGACTTTAACCTTTTATGAAAAGGTCATCACATTTACCTATAAGAATTATTTCCTTATGAATGCAATTATTTATGGGTGACTCTCCTTGTGAGGCTATATAAAACTATCACATTTTCATTTAATATGATAGCTGGCAATTAAATGTTCATACTATTAATTGCCAGATTTGCTCTTCATTTTCTTTTTCTGAAGCTGAGACTAGTTGCTATTTTACTCCAATATTTTGTCAGTTATCCCATTTTATATAACTTTTCAAGAGATATATATATTGGTTAGGATTCTTCCTATGTTATGTTATTAAAGAAAGAAAGATCATCATTATATAAATGGTAAAACTGCACTGCTCTGCAGTCACTTAACATTTTCTAAAAGCTACAATCAACTTGCTACAAAGCCAGGGAAATGATCTTAGAAGCATTGAATGGTTTGGGTTAGAAGGGATCTTAAGATCATCTGGTTCCAACCCTCCTGCCATAGGCAGAGACTCCTCACACTAAACCAAGTTGCTCAATAAGGTCTAATACTGAGCTGTGACTGGAAAACAAATGAGGAATACTAATAGAATGTACCTCTGTTGTATTTTGCATCGCATTCAAGAACAGAAATTATTTTTATCACTTGTCCAAGTCACCTTTACATGCCCAGCCTTGGACCTGTAAATCTATTGTGTAGTTCACTGCATATGAAATAGATGTAAATGGAGGATTTACATTATAACCCTTTCTTGCAGTTTTCAAAGAAAGAAAAAAAGGCAAAACGGAGGGGAAAGAAGAAACAATTATCAGCATGAACAGAAATGTCTGCTATCCCAGAAAAAAAGGAACTTGCAATTTTTGGAATACGGAGCTATATAAAAGGGTTCATATTTTAATCAGGAGAGAGTTCATTCCACATCCCTGGCATATGCTGGCAAGTGGTGCCAGTATGATTTTCTGCCTTTAAATTAGCTGCAAACACGATCACATGAGTCAGACTAAACTATGTTTAATCAGATGCCTGATGAATTATGAATGGGTCTACCAAGCAATTGGACCAT
Organism: Agelaius tricolor; assembly: GCF_023055355.1. Classification (NCBI taxonomy): domain Eukaryota; kingdom Metazoa; phylum Chordata; class Aves; order Passeriformes; family Icteridae; genus Agelaius; species Agelaius tricolor. Next base: position 59,895,426 of record NW_027269262.1, on the reverse strand, counting down.
TAAGCATTAGATGAGACATAACTGCCCCAGATGCTTCACCTAGGGTAAACTCAAGTATTTGTATTCCAACTTTCTAAAAGTGGAAAGGCTTAACAACCAAAATTTGTTGATAGCTCAAGAGGCTCCAGGACTGGAAATTTGTTTGCATTAAGACAGCAATTGCAGGGTTGCAAGATGTAACAAAACAAAAAGGGCATATATGAAGAAACACACATTTTTTATCACCTCTGACAGAAATAACTTGACCACAATCTGAGTTCCAATGAACTAAGTGAAGAAGGTAGTGAGATAGAAGTTGTCTCTCTGAGGAAATGGCAGACAGCTTGGACTTAGACCATATTTCCATATAAAATCATGAAAATTATAGTCCATTCTGAGCCAAGAATTCTAAGAAAAGACAATAAAACAGCACAAGGATCCTGCCAGGCACTATTAAAAGATTAGCAAAACAACTCTGTCACTAAAATCATGATTTTCACTTTCAAAACAGTAGGCAGCATTGCAGATTTTCAAGGTCAGAAGTAAAATGACTGATTGACAGTGAAAAAGTCTGCCCTTCACTGTGGTGAGCAATGACTGCAATGAGGAAAAAATGATCTCCCTATCCTGGTGTCAGGGCACAATTTTGTCGAAGAGTAGTGCAAGCAGTGCAGAGTTTAGGCTGTATTCCTGTTATTCCTCTCATGGCTCACAAAGGACTATTAGCTTTTTATAGCAAGTAGCTGTTGGCAGTCCTGCACATGACCTAAGTACAGCAAGTGAGGCAAGTCAGCATGGCAGAACAGTTTGCTTATTATGGTCCTAATGTATAAGATTCAGATGCAAATACAAAATAACCAGATGCTGTAGGAGTGCCTGAATTCAAGGCTTTGAAGAGGGAAAAGTAGGTAGAGCCCCAGCAATTAGGTAGGTAGCAGCAATTGACTAGAGAGGAACGGTGTCTTACAATTCAGTAATTCTTTCTGCTAGTGTTGGATATTTGCCCTGGAAGAGGAGCTTACTGGAGGCTTCTTTTATGTATCATATCAGTGCAACTGTCCTGGTTCCCTCAAGCTATGCTGAAAACCCTAGAGGAAGCATCACATTCCCCCCCTTCACTCTTCCTGTGTCTCATCACCTGAACCCTTGATAGCCCACAGGGATTTGTTTCCTTCCACACAGAGGTCTACAACAGTACACTCCCTTTCCAAACACTTGCTGTGTTTGCAACAGCCCTCCACAATTTCCCTCAGCCTGGTCACGTGTGTTCTCCTCCTCCTGATCCCTGACAGCTCCCTCCAGCTGCACCTTTTCACCATGTGTCAAGGTGGAGGAAAGTTTTTGTGCCAGCAGCCTCTCAGACAGCAGGAGTTTCTGACAATCCTTGGCTCACTGCTGTGCTGAGGTCAAGGGTAACAAATTGCTTCTCTTGAGGAGTTGTGCCTCTAGCCCAGTGGGAGTCCACAAGGACACTGATGCTCCCTGCTCTTTCTCTTGGGAGGTCTGTGTGGTGCAGGAATACCTGCAGCAGTTTAAGCCTGCATGGAATTCTCCTGCTCTAGGAAGAAAATAAACCTGATCTACTGAGTTCTGAGGACATTTGATAGGAAGCATGCTTTCTGGTGTTGCCTGCTGCAGTCAAGGCTCTAGGACAGTGATATCTTTTAGTTAAGCAAAACCGGTGGTCTATCACAACTAAACTATACAGGTGGAAACTACTACAAAGAGAAAAATAGTCAAGAATTAGATAAAGGCCCAATGAAATGTTCTATGAATATCTACATTGTACATACAGGAAACAACTTGTTCCAATCAGGGCTCAGAAGAGGCCTATAACCTGCTCCACCAGGGTACCAGAGAATTGGATCAATTATTTTTGCCCTGAGGTTTTTTCCTTTCTAAAAAAATTAAAATGTACAAGGAATCATTCAGTTGACAATAAATGATGGGACTTCCAAAGGTGGGTAAGCATCACTTTCTGCTCATGCTCATGTTTCCAAAGCAGGTCACTGTCCTCTGCACATGGAGAATTCTGCAGTCCTTTAGGGAGTCACAGCTGTGCTGGGATGGGTTTCTTTTGTCATGAAATCAAGAGAAACACAAAACACACCCAACCCTTTCTAGTAATCAAGGCCAAATTATTGCTGTGGTCAAAAAGGAAGATAAGATACCTCTCTCCAGCTTTTTTCAATAACCCACATTCAGTCTCTAACATATCCTTTCACTGTCAGGCAGGCATCTCATTTCTGTCCTGGACACTTACTCATACTGTAATTTTGTAAGTACAGGTACTTTATGGATGGTATTTACACATCTCCCTACTCTGGACCTTCTCCCAAGAGACTACTAGGACCCATCTAAGTAGTGACACATCATAGCCAAACAAATTTGTGACCTTTTTAGTGAATTATTATTTATGTTCTCAGGAAGGCATAAATAGCTGTATTGTATTTCCTGTCCAGTCACAAAAGGCAAAGTAACCCTGTACCATCTCAAATAATCTGTGTGAGCTACTAAATCAATTCTCTTAAACCTAATGCCAATTTGCATGCTGAAATAAGGGTTGTCAGCAGTTCTGTTGCTTTGAATAGGAGAGCCAACATGCTACCCCTACTCTGCCCTATTACATAAAAGACTGTCACAATCACACAAATGAAGCCTGATCTCTTCCCCAAGAGCCATCTAATACTGCAAAATAAATTCTGGGACCACAAAGGATCTTCAGATTTCTTCAGATCCAGTTTCCAGGAATTTCTTTTGTCTCAGGCTTCACAATTCAGTGCCCTTTCTTCCCTCTTCACCTTGCCAGAGAAGTCATTCAGAGGATGATTGCTCAAACTATTACAAGAACAGAGGCACCAAAACCAGAATTTGGGTGAGACTGAGTGCAGACACCAAATAATTTCTCTCCAGACAGGCTCTGCTCAGCTTCACCTTCCCTCATGAGACTTCGACTTTGATTATTTCGGATCTGCCTCTGTGTATCCTCCAGAGTCTTCACAACCTCCAGAAACCTGTGAGGCTCAGTCCCAGAAGAGTCAGAACTTTGGCATACTGCTCCCCACACTACCCTTCACAGGGCTCGATCAGCACCTGCTTTCAGAGTCCAAATGTTGGTCCAAATGTTTTTGAGTCCACAGTTGGGTTCTATGTAGTTACCTCTGGGGTGTTTTAAGAAATGGTCCAAGAGGGTAACACATTTTGTTTGAAAAGCCATGGAGTTAGAAGTTTGACTTAGCACAGGCAGATTGCAGCTTTGTCACTCCAAGAGGGCAGGACTCAGTTCTCAGAAGGTTTCCTAAACTTTGTAGCAGTGAAAGGCAGGAAAGCATTTACCAAAATCATCTCATTTAAGCTCTGCCTCCATTCAGCAGCAAAGGCAAAATGTACTGCACCATGCTTTGGCAAAACAAACCCCCTGAGCTCTACAGGTATAAATGACTTTGCTTCAAACTGGCTTCTTGGATTGCTGATAGCAACTTTTACTCATGGGAAAAAACAATGGCAATACTTCTTTTTAACAAGTAAACAAATTTTTAGCACATACAGGAAGGTCTGGTACCTTCATTCTTCACCTTTTATTGTATGTTTGTATGTTCCTTTCTGCCAGTAAAGCACTGTGAAGAGAAGATGGTTGTAATCAGATCATTGGCTAAAACAACTGATCAATAGCAACTGCATATGCTGCAAAGAGCCTTTAATGGCTCTTAATCCCCATTAGGCTGATCTGGAGGAAGTTGAAGGGGAAACTGCATCACATTTCAACCATTTATAGCAGCATCCTGGTACTTGAGCAGCTTTCAGGGAATGGGAGCATTTGTTCTGAGGTGCTCTGGGACAGTCATCAATAGGTAGGAAACTATTGCATCATTATTATTCAGGAAATGCTTTGGGGACTCTCCAGGGAATTGACTCCAAGGGTTATAATTTTTTAACAGGAGCCTATATTGGGTCAACCAGCAAAGAAGTACCATGTGAAGATTTTCTACCATCGGCAACAAAACATGTTTTGGGATGTATTTGACAGTAGGTATAAAATCAAAGAGGCTAGTTTTAGTTATCTAAGCCACCATACTGTCTTTAGGAACATCTTCCAAACCAACATTATTAATCTTCCTGACATGCTACAGTGCAGCCACATAATGACAGAAGTTTCAACATATTCTTAGTTTGCTTCCTCACTAAACCAAATAAAAAGTCCACACCATGCCCTACAATACACCCATAAGTGGTTTAAGAACATTTTCTTGTGTATCCCATGTCACTCCTCTGTGCTGAAACAAATCTACATGTATGCCTTTTCAGCCTATACATTTTGTTTTGCAAAGAGAAAAGACCAAGATGAGGAATAAGGACCTAGAACATGTACCACTCATTTCATAGCTACTAGGCATTATCACAGGGTTCAACAGGAATTTGTAATGAATTCAGTGTTTAGTTTACCTGGTGATGTATCTTCCCTTTACTGACTTTGAGAAACATAAAGCCTTTGAAAACCAAAGTTGCGAGCTGCTTAACCTGAGCAGTGTGCTGTGGGCAATAGCCCTTGGGAATGAGCAGGTTTGATTCCAATTGCACTCAGTGTGGTAAGTGAGGAAAGCTAGACAAGCTTGTCAGGGCTGTGGCTGGGATATAAGGTTAAAGTAACTCTGCTCCCCACATCAGGGATCTGTGCATCTCTTTCCCCTATGCATACTTGGTATGTATTGAAAGAAATTCAGTGAAGCCTGTTTCACTGACGAGATCTAGAGCTGTACAAATTGCTGGTTTTCTTTACTAAGAGAATTTTTAGCAGCAAGTAGACTCTTGGGTACTTGGGACTCTGTGATTCTGGGGTAAGTCTAGTGTTAAATGACATCTTTTATAAAATGGCACCACTGCTGCAGTTGTGTTGAGTATTGCTTTAAAATGACAGCATTGAAATAGCAGCCAACTCTTGTGTTCTCAGAGGTCCTAAATTTTTGCTCATCTTCAGTGTCTGGAAGTGTGCAGGAAACAAAGAGACAACTCTGCATCAGTGCAATTCTGCTGGCACTAATGCAGGAAAACACAGCTCATAGAGCTTACCTTAACTATCATCTAGACCCAAGAGGCCCCAGCACATTCTTGTGAATTGATTTTGCAGCTGGAAGGATATTTCCCCTTTGCAACTCCAACCACCTCAGAGATACCATCAGATAAGTATCAACTTAGAGAAGAACATATGTACTTCTTGTTTCTTTAACAATTCATAGAAAAGGGCCCAAAACCAGAGAGGATAGATGGTTCTGTTCTTAATTTTAGGCACAGAGATGTTAAGTAGTCTGTAGTATCAAGGGATTAGTGTGGTCTCAGTGAAATTTGGCTATCACGTCATGTTTTTCAGAGCAGTTACACATCTACTGTTCTAGAGCAGCATTTGGGAAGTCAACCAGTTATTGCTCTGCACTTTCCATTGAAGGCTCCTATCAAGGCCTTATGAAGTCAATGGAAAAGCTTTACAGTAGACACTGGCTATAATACAGATGAGAGGCATCTCTTTGGTGAGCAGACTGGGTTTCTTTGCCTTTCTTTGCCTTCATCCTGCAAAATCAGAGGTTCAGAAACTGAGAATTTCAGTGTTCCTAATGCTTATACTGGCAGTTTTACCAAAAAGACTAAATATAGAATTTTGTTAAATTGAGCCTTCTTCCTAAGGCTTCTTGTGTGTCATTCAAGATTCTGATGGCTAAATAACAGCTGCAGTAATATGAAGAGATTACAGAAAAGCACCAGCCACTGGAAGTAAAGAGGTTATCCCATGGTGCTTTTGTGCAGCTTGTTTCATATCTGCCTCATGAAGTCCTCTGCCTTCATAAAATAATATGTAATTAGCATTCAAGACACATACTTTCTACTAGCAAATGGGAATAAAGAATAGCAGAATTCTTTAAGAGTGCTGATTCTTTTTTTTAGTGGTTTTCTATTTTGAATGACATCTGCTTTGTGAGAGACTTAGGAATCTGGAAGGAGGTTTGCAGAGGAGAATGAAATCATCTTTCTGATCCTTCTGTATTCTATCAGCTTCAAAATAAATACTTGTACTTGCCCTCCTGCAAAAATCAGTACAATGCCAACTCACTTTTTGACAGTTTTATATAACACCCTGCTTTGTGGAAATATTTTGAAGTTTATTTTAGTGTTGTATTTCAATTAGTCTAATCAAAACATTTAAGCATTTTAATAAACATGACTGAATAAAACCACACATCTGTCAGAAAACACCAATGATCCACTATATTATCTGCAGTTTTACATACCAGGAGTTGAAGACAGCTAATAGAGTAATTTTCTAGAGATTAAAAATGAATAACCAACAAAAAAAAGCCAAAACAAAACACAACCTTTTAGCTAGATTATGTATTTCCAATTGTTCAACCTCTTCATATTAGGGACAAAAATACCCTCCTTATCTGTGTGGCAATCTGAAAAGCTTTATTTGTTTAAATTACATCCTCTGCTGTAAGTGTTTACAGAAGAGGTGGCTGGGGTCTTATAGTGTGAGGATGTATGAAGACACAAACTTTAATCTTCTAGCTCATCTTGAGCTCCTGAGGGTAAGATCTGGCTCTCAAATTTCATCTCTGGGCTGCAGGGATGCCTGGTGGTGGGCACTGGTGAGCATCTGTGTGGCATCAGAGGTGAGGAAAGAGGTCTCCTGGATCTTAATAGAGTTTTCACAAAGTCCCAACACTGCTTTAGTGGTACAACCAAAGCTGGTGATGCTTTGATGGAAGCACCAAGGGAAGTGCCAGGGACAGCAGTGGGCCACCAAGGCACCTTTGCTGCCCTGATCTGGTGTCCAGGGAGTTTTGACACTTACTAGGGGCTTGGATATGGGACACTGTGGAGGCTTATCTGGCCCTCATGCTAGAAGTCACACTGCTCTTCTACCTGGGCACTACCTATAGCACTGCCTATAGCACAGATGAAGTCTGAATCATGCCAAGAGTGATTGGAGGGCTCTAGAATGAGGGTCAAGGATACAGACATTCTTTGGTGTCTCCTGGACCTGCTAGAGAAGGAGAGCCCAGGGAAGATCAGATGGATTCCACAATTCTGAGCGTTAACAAATGTTTGCATAGCTGGGGTTGAAAATAGGGATTTGAATTCTAGGACCTGGTATCTTCAAGAACTGACAGGAAAAGACAGGACACTTGATGAGGCAGGGAATCTTTGCCAACAAACTGGCCAATCTGGTAAGAGTTTTAAACTGGGAGAGATAAGGGTCATGATGACATTGTCTACTGGAAGAGGTGGACTGGTTTGATAATCAAAGAGTGCAGAGAGATGTGGAAATTTAATCATCAAAACAGGGCAGAAGGGAGTTCAGCCCAAGTACGTGCACACAGGGAAGGAAGTACCTACAGAATATGGAAGAAATTGTCTTAGCGTTTGGGGGAAAATCAGCATTACTGAGTGCCTCTCAGTGCCTGTACACTAACACATGCAGGATGGGGAGAAAACAGGAAGATTAAGAGGTCTGTGTGCAGGTATAGGATTTACAGGGTTGTACAGATCTCACTGGAATAATGATGTGGTGAGACAGCTCACATGACTGGAACAATGCAGTGCCTGAATAAAAGCTCTTTGGGAAGGATGGTGAAGAGTGAATTTGTTCTGTACATGAGAGAGAAATAGGGATCCACAAAACTCTGACCTGGGATGGGTAAGGAGCCAGCTGACACCTTATGGATCTAGATTAGAAGACAAAATTTCATGAGCAACCTTCTCACAGCTGTTTATTACAGAATCACAATCAGTATTTGCAGGCCCTGGTACTCATGGGAGAATAACCAACTCAGTGTCTTCCAGAGGGGTAATACAGCAGGGCAATCCAGAGGGTTTCAATGATGGTGAGTGAAAGGAGTAAACAAGAAAAATACAGGCTCTTCTCAGTGACACCCAGTGGAAAGATAAGAAGCAACAACCACAAATTTAAACATAGAAAGCAAACTTGGTTTTTGCTGTAAGAATGGTCAAAAAGTAGCACAGGTTGTCCAGGCAAGTTGTCAAGTCTTCCTCATGGGGGTTATCCAAAACCCCTCTTTGCCAAATTCTAAGCAACCTGGTGTAGCTGACCCTGCTTTGAGCATGGGGCTGGATTTAAAAGTCCCCAGAGATGCCGCCCAACCTCATTATTAGTGTGACTCTCTGGGTCATTAGTGTGGGGGCCAGGGGGCAATTTTTGCCTTTTGGGAGGAAGTGTCATTGGGATGGAGCTTTACCATAGTTACCCTAAACTGACAGACCCAGGAGCTCCTCTAGGATCCCATTTCTGTGTGCATATCCTGGCATTGGCTTGGGTTAGGGAATGCTCCTGCACCCTCCTCCTTGATTTCTGCTGGAAGGGAGCCACACTGCAGCACAGTGTTCTGTGAACCTTTGTGCAGTAATGATCTCATTTTCCTTCTAAATCAGGGAGGTTTTTAGGGTGTCTTGCTTTTCTTACCCAGTCCAATATAATTTCCTTGAAATTCCCAGCTGGAGGGGCAGAAAGCAAAAATTCCTATGCAGTTCTATTTCATCTCACAGAGGAATTGACAAGGCTGAGAGTCTTAGATGAGTCCAACCCAGACAGAAGAGCACCAGACTGAAGTACACACAGCAACCAGAAAGCTGACAAGCTGTTGCATTTTGTAGCAGATGCAGCTCTAACAGGGTATGTGGCTTCATTCCTAGATATAATGAGTTGCAAACGCATACTGGGAATGCTGTTTTTGTACAAAAAATATCTCCTCGGTTAATATACAATATGTGCACGGATGATTGTGTGCTTCTATTCCCATAAAGCAGTGAGAGATCACAGAGAGGAGCTGTCACACTTTGCTGGGCTGATAGTGATTGTTTTGGCTGTTCATATTGTTGCTATTTCTCTTCTGAACAATACAGTTAAAAAGCTAATGCTCAGAAATCGAATTAAAGGATGTTTCTTCTACCACAAGAAGTACAGTTCCAGGCTGTTTAAAGGGATGTGTATTCTGCCTGAAGTTCAAATTGGTAGGATGTACTCACACTTTCTGTGCAGAAGTCTGAAGATTAAGTCCTGTATGCACCAAAATGCAGAGGAGTTGTTGTACAGATGAGATGAGATCAGATCATATATGTCTCTTCTGTGTGCTCGAGAAAGGAAGCTGAAAGCAGAGGGAACAATGACCACACATACTGGGAGCTCCAGAATGGATTAAATGTCATCAAGAGGGTGTATAGAGAGTAAAATTCTTCCTTCGAGACAACACAAAGGCAAGAATGGGTGATCAGGTACCAAAGAGGTAAAGAGATAAATTCACTAACTAAACATGAACTTGATATCAGGGCAAATAAGCAGCACACTCAGGCAGATACCCAAGCACGTATGTAATTCTGTCAGCTTCATTTTACATCACTAAGATATATGAATGACAAGCTTCACAAGCATTAAAGACAAGATGTTCAAAGTAAAGTAAGTTTCTGATCTGGAATAAAATGAAATATGAAGGAAGAATTTCTACCAGAAACAATGCTGGTTGAGAAGGATGTCTGGGACTTTAAGTATGTACACCCTGGATTCAAAATCAGAGGTAACAAAATAGCAAAATAACAAATTAAGGAAAGTTATTCCCTTTTTTCCCTTCAGTTTGAGGGTCCAAGAAGTTCACATGCTAAGCAGCAATGCCCACTACATTACAAGCCTGTCCTCCGCTACAACTTCCATCTCAATGAATAGGAAAATAATTTGAGGCAGTAGCAGTATAGAGAGACAAGCCTGTGATCGTAAACTTGTTTTCAATGTTGCCATTAGTGTTCAAATATTGAATTTTTTATTAGCTTTTGTGAGCTAGTAATGACAGAATTAGGCTTGCAGTGTTTGACATAGGATGTCATTTTTCTGCTGCCACAACAAATTGCAGAATCATGTGCCTGTTGAAGGTGCTGAAAGGATCAAAGTGAGTGCAACTTCCTTGTCAGAAGCAACTCTTAAAATCAGATTCTTAAGGATATTCCTCCTACTGTGCCCTTATTTTAACTGTATTTTGCATTTAATACTGCCAGCTGGCCCATTTTGGAGCTTGCTACTGGACTCTGAATCAGATTAAATGGTCTATCCGGTACAAATAAGAAAGATGGAAGAGGAATAAACTAGGTAAACATTTAAATTCATGGTCTAGTGCTACTGATAGCTCAAAGAATTAAACCAACTGTGTTTTTCTATGAAAAGTTCCTGCTGATTCTGAGAGAGGGAAAGGAATAAAGTGATTGCAGAAGAGAATTTTTTTTTTTTTTTAACTTGGAAAACAGTTATTAAGAAGATGAAAAAAAAAAAAAAACCAAAACCAACGACAAACTAAACCACTGCACTACTGGGAAGTTTGCAAGGCAAAGAGCTCAGAATTATGAAATGCCTTAAACCATGTCTATAGATAACCTACAACCTGCACAGGCACATATCCATTTTCAGAGTACATTTGGTTGTATGACTTTCTATGATAAACACAGTGTGTTCATCCTGCAGTACTCCTGCCTTGTGCAATTTGCTGGACAGATCATGTCCTAAGGATGTGTCAAAGTGGAGTGGACACTTATGAGAAGGACTCCCATCTCTGGCTGGTTTCTGAGATCAGGATTTTCTTCATGAAACGATGAAAATTTCCAGAAGAGAAACTATCTTCCTGATTAAGTCCCTGGACTATCATCTTGATCTCTGATTTTTTTCTCTGTCTAAATCATAGTTTTTCTGTGTGATACTGATCATAGCATTTGTGGAAACTCTTTCTCTGTGATCACTCCTGTTTCATTTTCTGAGTGTCCAGCCTGAAACAGCTGAAGTATTGAACTCATAATTGCAAAAGTTTGATATGAACTGTGTCCTGAACATATAAAAGGCAGCAAAATGCACAGAAAAACTAGGTTCTATTCTTGAAAAGTAGACTCTAAAAATGAACTGATATAGGACAATTTTGGTTTTAGTGTCAATGGCTTTGTTGCCAATTTGTAAACCTGAGACACCATCCTATTACCTGGCTGAAGTTTTGTAGAAGTAAATTCATTAATATCTACAAAGATACAGATATCAGAATCAGATTAAAGACCCAGAAAAAGGAATGTATTTGTGCTCAGTACAGCTTTTGGATATTAAGCATTAAATGACATATGGGACCACTCACAAATGAAGTAATAAAAACTGTTGTGAATCATGTGTCTTTATTGTAGTGTATGAACACAGTTGGCAAATACAAGACTGTAGGATACTTTAACTGGTTATTTCCTGGCTGTGAAGCTTCACCAATCTTTCCAGGTAAGATCTTTTATTTTCTTCAGAGATATTTGTATACTTGTAAATTTCTGAAATTTCTACATGGACAGTTAAGAGCCAGTGATATCAATCCCCACTGCATGGACAAGGACTTTATCTAGGCCATGTGAATCTAGATAGAGGAAAAAGATCTAAATAATTTGGAAAATTCTAATTTTTTTTTTTTTTTTTTTTTTTTTTTTTTGCAGTAAATAAAATTCACAGATTACCCAGGTTAAGGGGAAATGTAAAGAATTTTTTTTAAATTCTCAAATGTCAGCGACAGAAAACATGCCCTGGGCATGTACAGTTGTGTGGGAGACCATGATATTCTTTTTTCATGGTGCCCTTATTAGGTCTTTCATATCTGAAGAAATGCTAGTCATAACACAAAGGTTTGAATCATTGTATAGTTCAGACAAAGTATTACAAAGAAGAACTCCAACTAATATTATTCATCTGCTCTGCTCTATTTATTTCTCCCTGAAGTCAAGTCAGAGTTTATTTTCAAAGCCTTTGATAGACTACAACAAAATTTATTCATAAAACAAGTCTCATTTTGGCTGCCCTTGGCCACTTTTGAATTTTCTTGTGAGAAATGACACGTTCATATGCATGGGAGCAGAGGCTCAGCAGATGTCTCAGCAGATACACATCTGAAGTTCACGTCCCTTCAGAAGGCAGGCAAAATGCTCTATGTTTTGTGAACTACCTAAACTTTGTGTATCTGCATGTCTGCTGCATCGTTATCGTTTTTGTTAAAAGCAAATATATTTGAAAGTCTGTAGTTGAAGTGTGCCATGAGATAAAATGTGAACTTTGGGAATGGCAGGAAAACTACTCAGCAACAAGCTGAATATCAGAGTGATGAGCACTGTTTCACTACATCAGGATGGAAAAAATCAGGCAAAAATGAGACAGGCTACCTCACCCCACCTGAGAGCATTCAGAACCAATCTGCTTATGTTTGGCCCTCAGGTAACATCACAGTAGCTAGGGAAAGGCTTCTGAGCTATGATATGAATAAATAAACTGTGGACAAGATCCATTTTTCTCCAACTGAAAAATAACTCTCATCAAAAGTGCAACAAATTTCTGTTTCAGAATTTCTTATGGTCTTTGCCATTAGACTAAAACCCCTATTTGATTTATAGAAAATAAATAAATAAACCTACATTCTTGATATGACTGTTATTTTTCTCTTTTTTCTTTTTTTGGACTCACTTATATATCTATATCCGATTATTTTCTTTACAGAGCTTTTCACTTGATGTTCTGTTTTCTCTGCTGAAGTTCAGGCATATGCAATACCTGTTTCATTAGTGTCACTTGGCTTTTCATTAGACAAAGAAAATGAGCCTCTAAAGCATTCAAGGAAGAGACCAATAAAGATATATTACTGTCACTTCACTCAATAAGAGCAGATGGGTCATAATAGTCAGGCTGATACTAGTACATTTGTAGAGTTATTCTTTCTTATCAGGCAGTTAATGAAATGAATTTCTATCATAGCATCTTTAAAATATAATACACTCACAACTGTCTTTAAAGACCTATTTTGAGCCAAATATGTTATCTATCAAAATATTCATTAAAATTAGGTGCAGGCCTACAGGAAGAGACAGATTAAATCATTGAGGCATCTGGGCCTCTTATTCCTCTAATGTGACCTCATTATATCCTAATTTGTTATTGCAGAAATTTAATTTTCTGATGCCATGGAATTATTGAGGGTCTTCCCATTTCCAGCATTTTCACTCTACCTAATTGTGAACTTCAAGATCATTTGATATTTGATACTGTTTGTCTCCAAGATTGGATAGGAAACCGATAGCCTGTAAATGAGGAAGCACTTAATGAGGAAAACGTGATGATATCTATTGACTATATTCTAAAATAGGATAAAGAAATAACAGTTTCACTTGAGATGCCCTCAACTTCTCCCTGACACATTTATTAACTCTGTTCAGAGCAGATTCTTAGTTGCCTCAATATCAAGGAAAGAGGCAGCTTCAAGAGAACAACCAAGGCCACGAGCCTACAGGCCCTACAGTTGAGCAGTGACTAACCCCATGGGTATGAAGGAGAAATTACCTGACCTGAAAGCCTGGAAGCCCCACTTTGACTATCACAGGATCAACATGACAAGCACTTCAGCTAAAAAATGCACCCATGTGACTTCTTCATGCACTTTCAGGGTTCTTCGTTGGGACAGTCTTCCCTGACGCTGAAATATACTGGAAAAGCAAATTTCTTTCCTGACACTCTAGTAATCCTCCCCAGATGAGGCATGACATTGGAAGACTTCAAATTTTTCAGAAATTCATGACAAAGTTCTATCACCTACCAGTTCTTTATGGCAGAAAATCTCATGTAAACAATAGGACGACTTTGCCCTACAGAGAAGTTTCAGTAAGTTTTGGATACTGCACAGCTGTTGCATGCAGGACAAAAAACCAAAACAGCTGTTAATGCCCCCAGTTCTGTATTCAAAGCTGTCACAGAATGGGGTAGAATAATGAGAAGGACATACCCTCTGTGAATGGTATTCCAGTGTTCCTATACTTTCCCGCACCAATCACAAAATGCTCTTTCAGGGCTTAATGATCAAAATTGGTGCTTGATCACTCTGGGACAGCTTCTCCTGGTGCTCTGAAGTTTGAAAAATCTTTGTGCAAGTCCAAGTCAAAGAAGAATTCCCCTTTCAAGTTTAAAACCAAAATAGCCTTAATTAAGCAATTAAAAAAATTTTAAAAATCAGGTATAAGCAACTGAATTGAGTTCTCTACAAGTATAGCAATGAGAAGAATGCATTCAAATTGTATGCAGCTTTGTCATGTACTAATTTACACATATACTTGTGAAGGCTAAAATTAAAAATCTTAGTTCTAAATCAACAGAGAGTGGGTTAACATCAATATTCATGTGCAAAATTTGGCCAAGGTATTTAGCTTCATTTTCTATGGTACATCAACTTTTAATTTTTAGTGAGTGAATGAAAATACTTTTGCAAGGATGTTTCAAATTACAAAAGAATTCACAATACAGAGGTTATTACTTAACCTCAACACACCTCAAGAGGAATAATCATCAGCAATGCTCAGATTTTTTAAATGAAAACAAAAAAATCTTTCATTTTTCAGTCTGCAAGTGGATACAAGAATTCTAGATGTTAAAAAAAAAATAACCAAAACCAAAGGACATCTCCCTGAGGTAGCTTCTGAAGTGTGTTAAGTAAAACCACTTTTCTTAATTATCTCATTGCTCAATAATCTAATACTTATTAATTTCAGTTATACCATAAATATCACTTAAAACACAAACTCCATTTTAATCAGTGAAAATGGCCATTTGTTGCAAAGGTTTTTTGAGTAATAACTTTGCATTCTTATTAGTAATGTGGAGCGATAGGAAAATCAAAACTATATTAATTATACCATATCCTCATTATATTTTAATAGACTCAGAAACCAAACATTTTGTGCCTTGCAGACTGAGGTCTAATCCTTACATGAGGCTTTGCAGCAGCAGCCAATGTGGCACTTAGCTCTAATGCTCCTACTTTAGAGTATTGACTTGATGCCCCTGGGACCCATAAGCTCAAATCCAGCAGGGAATGCAGATATGCTGCACCGAGCCTTCAGAACAGTGTCTTGGGGTTTTTCACTTCTCACAGGGGGCCAAATAATGTCAATGGATGCAGTTTGTATTTTCAGACATCAGTATCTGAATGCAATATGTGTGTCACATGTCTATTCCAGGCAAGGCTAGAGAATTCTCATGCTCTGATGGGAGAGGAGTCTGAGAAGATGCAGCCCCTCAAGGTCAGCAATATGCAGCTCTTTAAACACAGGCATGCACAACCCTCACACCAAGCTGTGAGCTGAAGCAAGATATCATCCTCAGAGCAGAGGAACAGGAATGCTGCTTCTTGCACTGCACACAAGGTATTTGCCCCACTGGAAAGCCTGGTTGCTTTGGCAGCTGGTGGGATCTGGTGTTTGGGTTGTTTTCTGGGTATAAGGTGAGAGCAAAATGACTGATCAATTGCATCTCCATGACAGCAGCCTTTGTAGAGCAACTGCTTAAGCCAGATGCCAGACTTGTGACATTATTTGGTCGTCGATGGTTTCTGTAACTTAACTTAGTTTGCTGCTTTTTGATCAATTTGTTTTGTGGTCCAAGTTGTTTATTTTGAAGACTGCTAAAGATGACTGAAGCTGCCAGACAGATTAACTCCATTATTGTCCATATGAATCTTAACTATGCTGCTTTACACTGCCAAGGATTTCTGCATGTATCCCAGACCCAGGAAGCTCCATGGAGAGAGACATTCCTCAAAAACAAATTTTAAGGGAAAACACTTTGACTAATATGGAATAACAGAGAGAACCACTCCCATCTAGTTTGCCACACAAGACTCACACAAGAGAGTGGGCTCCCATTGTGTCACTGGCTCTCCCTGCCATATCTTTTCCATGTGTGTGGATGGCTCCATATGCCTGGAGCCCCATGACCTTGTGAGATCTTAAAGGAAAGAGAGGTCAAGGATATGACCCAGTCCTTTCTCTAAGCCCAGGAGACTTCAGAAAAGGCAGTGTCATTGCTGGAGGCTCTGTGAATTGCTCTGTGGGGCACGAGACCCATTGGAAACTCCCTCCTACCATGACCTAGGGTGGCCTCACTTACAGGTGAGACCTAACAATCCATGCTCAGGGAGAGGCTTCAGCTCTCTCCCTTACGAAGACCTACCCCAGTAGCAAATCAGGGAGTGATGCCCCTGCAAAGAGAGCTAATTCCTCCCTCCCACAAAAGAAATGGCAGATCCTCATGCCTGGTGACTGCTCTTCATCTGTTTTTAGCTTTTCTAAGTTCATTTTCTTGACTGCACCATCCTCATAAGTGTTTGCAGCTCAAGCTGTGTCATCTGAATATGTCATTAGTCACTGAATAGCCGAGTGAGGAACAGTCAGCTGGGGAGGATTCAGAACTGTATAGTACTGATCTCTGCCCTCTGAGGATTATAAGCATTTTTCTAAGTGCCTCTAATTTTAATCTCCCAAGCTGTGGCTTGTACAAAAATATATTCAATGGCCTACTCTCTATTATAATATCTTTATATTAAGGATTTTCTCTTTCACCTCAGGAAGTCAGCTTTGTAGCAGACCATCTCGTTTAAAATCTAGTGTAACAAGAGTGGCATTTTTTTGTGTAAAATTGGAAGTACCACAGGTGATAGATTCAGCTTTTGCTTCTGTCTGGTTACAAGTGTTGGAGATGGAAAAAATAATTTTGAAACACATTGTGGAAAGTTCAGATCTTTTCAGTTAGTGAAAGTAAGTAATTTACTTCTGTCTGTAAGTAATAATTATCTGTGTAGAAACCATAGTGATAGAGAAAGACAGCCCAGCGGGGTAAAAGGGGAAAAAGAAATCTTTGGATTTTCTGAAAGCATTCAAAAGGATCAGTAAGCAATTTGTCTATACCTCCTTCTTGGCACCATGAACACAGGATAAGAACACAATAGGGAAATAAATAAAAAATTCAATAAAATAAAGCAGACACCCAGCAAGTAGAGCATAGATGATTCTCTTGTGATTCAGGTAAGGCCAGCAGTTAAAAACAGGATCCAGCTGCAGGGAACAGGAAATGGGTATGCAGACAGAGGCAATGTTGGGTTTAATACTGATCTCAGGAAAATCAGACTGTGTTGGGCTGGTGTTGGGGCTTTGTAATGATCAGACTTTGTGACAATATGAAAACATCAGGGTAGATGTGAACGAGTCAGAGCAAAGGTTTAGAAGTATGGCTGAACTTTTGTCCTTATTTGTTCATTCCCACACTTCCCACACAGCACACCACAAAGTGAAAGAACCTTTTCATGGGCTTCCCTGTGGTTGCTGACCTACAGTTCTAGGTTGAGGAAGTTCAATGGCTCCTGGTGACCATGAGGACTATTCTCATGTCCTACGATAGGTCACCACTGTGCAATTCCAACAAGGTCCATGGACGGCTTTTGGGGAGCTTATTTTTAGTAGAGGGCAATCACATCCTTATATTTTTTTCCCTCTTTTTCACCCTCTGCACTGGTTTGTTTATTCAGCAACATACTCCTTTCAGACAGAGAGGAACTGCCATTTCAGAGGCTGGGAAGACAGCAGAGGCACCAGCCACGAGCAGCAGCTCATGGGAAGACCTTCCGAAACAGAGCAAGTAACAACACTTCCCAACTATATACTGACTATCTGATACTTTTCCCAGTGCTTTCTCACAATTTTTTGTTGTTGTTGTTGTTGTGTCATGAGCATTTTTTCTTCAGTAGACACTCATTTTTTTAATAAATCATTAAGCTGCATTTACCCATCCTTAGACTTAGAGCTTTCTGTCCAGTGCCTTAACCAAAACATCCTTCACACTGCCAGAGCTTCCTGCACGAATTGTTTCTGATCAGCAGTACAGCTTCATCTGCAGTCAGTGCCCTGAGCACTGTGCCTCCCCTATCAGCCGTTTCAGGCAGGAGTGAAAACACACCCTATCCGCCTATGATATCCTCTTTATTTCCTTGTTGCAGCCCTTTTCATTTCTCCCTGGCTGTTCTCTGACAGCTGCAGCCCAGGCTCCAATCTGCTGCAGGTGGCTCTTTTTGCCCTTCAGGCTTTCTTCACCATTGTGATGCATTAATGAAGTAGAGCTCCCTGTCAGACTTCATCAGCAGTCTTGTGAAGGCAGAATGAAATCACTTCTATTGACCCACTGGCATATTTATAGGCTCCTTCTTTTTTGCTGAGTATGGCAGTTATCACCTTTCCATCCCCATGTTGTGTTTATTCAGCAGAAAGCTAAATCACATCTGTGCACAAGTGGAACATTAATCAGTAAACGAAAGCCACTCATAAAGGCTGCTGAACCTATCTAATTACCAGAGCTGGGACAGCTCACAACACCTTCCCCTCAGAGGGGTTTGCAACCCCATCAATCCACAGGCCTCAAACACAGCCCAGCCAGCTCAGGCACTTTTTCTGCTCTCCTCTTGCTAGACAGTCCCCAGAAAGCTGCATTTTAAAGTTTTCCTAGGCTTGTTCCTGATACTTCTCTTGTCTCCTACAGAAACAACTAACCCACTTCAGGGCAATGTTTTTTGGTTTTATTGTTGTATTTGGAGGTTTTTACTCTATCTCTGCTTTCCCCTCTTCTATTACTGCGATTGCTAATTACCAAAATCAAACACCCTCCATGTTATTGGCGTTGGAGTTTGTCATTTAGGTTCATACTATATTACAAGATGAAGCATAATACTACACCAATATAGTAGTATTTTCAGTAATTGTGCATAAACAGCCAGAGCAACTGTTAAACTTTGCATGAAAATAAGTTATATGTTGTATGCCTGTGTAAGATGGAAAAAAAAGGTGCTGTCAGACAAAGTTTGTATCATTTTTGATGAAACTCTGAATTGGGCTGCCTAAGATTTCTCTATGGATAGATATATGTTAGTGTCTAAAAATCTTCTGACACAGTCTTGCTTAATTCTGATGAAATTAGAGGCTCTCTAGTTTTAGGTGAACATTTTGTTTTCTGGTTTTTTTTATGGGCACTATCTAGAACAGATTAAATGTGTTAAAAAGTGATAAATCTACAAATCTTTAAAAATGGAAGCATCATCTTCTGGTGATATTCCAGTCAGTAACGTTTTCTTTGTCCAGTGCTATATTCAACAGTCAAGAGGAAAATCTTGGAGGTAGATTTTGCCAATCATATAAAAATCCATGGAGTAGTTAAAAAGAACAGATAAGTTTCAAAGAGAAAACTGGCTTATTTTAGCAATGTGCATTTTAACAAAAGTAAATCTAAGAATCAGATTGATTGATGGTATTTATAAGAAAGAAAAGCAGTTAAGGAAAGGACTTTGGGGCCAGGACAACCAACACAGTGCTTCACTGCAAGAGAGGATATGGCCCTTGACTGAGGGAGCAAGGGTACATCAGTTAGAAAGTGAGAGTGGTTTATACCACAGCAACATAATTAGCAAAATCCTCTAACTGGTAATGGTTTCTAAGTTTATCATCTGTGAGAATGTAAAAGGAGAGCTCCAAGAACTGTTTCATAGAAAACCTTGATCACTGTGAGAAACTGAAGTACTCTTTTTAGTGTGTGTTACTCAGAAGAAACATGATCATGTAGTTACTCAAAGAGGACAAAGGTTTCAGATCTAGTAAATTTATTTATCTAAGGAGATGAAAATACAGCAAGAGATTGAGCTTGGTCACTTCTGCGGAATCAATGCAGTATTTCAATGACATCTAAGATAATTTTAAAATAAAGAAAAACTAGAATTGAGAAAAGCTACCTGGATTTTTATTGTTTTTTTGTCACTTATTTAAACCAAGATAGCAAGTCCTCCAAAAATAGATACCACATTTCAGCTAAAGAACTTGATAGAGAAATCATTTTGTATAATTTTAGGTTAGATGATTTTATATCCAAGTAGGTAATAACTCAGATCCTTTGGGGGTGGCTGAACAGTGATCTGTCTTTATGTTCAGTAATGGGCCTCACTTGAACTCTTGGAAATTTTACCAATGGCAAAATGGATAATTAAAATTTTAGGGGCTTACCTATGTTATTAAATGAAATTATTAGGCCTGGGAGGACACAGCTGAGAAATTCATATTCGCATCATTAGAATACAGGTCAGTAGGGATCAGGTGCAAGAATCATGTAAATTGTACACAGCCAGAAATTCAAGAAACTCAAATGTAGGATACTGAAATAATTACTTAATGGATATGCAGTCTTCTTTAATTTACCTGACAGCAATTTTAAGGAAACACGTGGTTCTAATTGCAGAGCTAGAAACACAGAAAAATTCTGATCAACATCTTTATTATCTCTGTATTGAGATGAACTTTGTCTTTTTTCATCTGAAGGAATGCATGAGCTCTAGTTCTCATGAACTCTTTCTGATTAGCATGTTGCTTTTTTCATATATTCATAGTTTGTTGCTTTTTCAGGAAAGCATCACTGAACTATAGCCAGAAAATAGCAGATGATCATGCACCATCCAAACCTCTTTTACAAATACCCATTGCTAGGGATTTAATATTGATAGATTCATATAAGAGTTTCTCACCAAAAATGTTTATTTAACAGGTTTTACTTTGTTTATCCACAGGACAAAAGAGTGGTCTAGCCCTTGAATTACACTAGTTCAAGTGATTTTTCAAACTTCAGTTCTGTAAAAAGCTTTAGATATTTCCTTATAAATGTAAGATAGAAATCCAAGATAAGCCTTTATTTATGCCGTCTGAAATCTTTCAAATTCAATAGCCTACTAAGTATGAATTAACAAGATTTATTATTTTATTGTGAGGACTAAGATTATTCCAAGAAAAGCCATATGAAACTAGGAGATCTTCCTCTGGGATCTGAGTACTTAAAAGAAACTCATTGTGTATGAGGAATTCATTACGCTGTGTTGAAACAAAATGAAAAAATCAAATAATACATATATTTTTCTATTGGGAAAAAAACAACAGCGGTTTGCAAGTCGCCTGTGATCTCAACATCCATGTCGTCTACATATAAGATACTTTGACTGCCTGCTCCCACTGGTGAGGGTCTATGAAGCAGAGGAACAGACACAACCTAAGATTGTTTGTGTTCCCTTTCCTAGCAGATAATAGAGGGGAGACTGAGTCTGCATGAATGTGTATAGATACAACTATGGAATTAGAAACCCATGGAAACCTCTTTGCCATCACATTACTACACAATACAGTCACCACAAAGCCAGCAAAGACCTCTGTTTCATGATAACCTTTCCCAAAGGCAATGTCAATTAATTCAGCCTTCAAACAGTGAGGATGTCAGGGAGGCAGAGAAGGCTCCAACTGAAGACAACTATTTCTAGGAGTCTTCATTTCTCCATAGATCTAAGTATCATAGAACCATAGAATCATTAAAGTTGGGAAAAAACCTCTGAGATGATGAAATCCAATTGTTAATCCAGAATCACCATGTTAACCACTAAACCATATTCCCAGATGCCACATCCACACATTTCTGAACACTTCTACACACAGTGACAGTGATTCCACCACTTCCTTGTGCAGCCTGTTCCAATGCCTGACGCCACATTCAGTAAAGAAATTTTTCCTAATACCAAATCCAAACCTCCCCTGCCACAACTTGGGGCCATTTACTCTTGTCCTGCCATTATTACCTGCAAGAAGAGACGGACCCCCACCTGGCTGCAAAATACTCCCAGGATGTTGTAGAGGGGGATAAGGCACCCTGTAAGATTCCTTTTTTTTTTTTGCAGGCTAAACAACCCCAGCCCCCTCAGATGCTCCCCATCACACTTGTCCTCCAGACCCTTCACCAGCTCCATTTTCTTTCTCTGGACATTCTCCAGCTCCTCGATGTCTGTCTGTAGTGAGGGGCCCAAAACTGAAAACAGGATTTGAGGTGCAGGCTCACCTTGCTGAGTGCAGGTCTGAATATAGTCCCAAGTATACATACTACAGCTTTGGTATTGGAAGTAATCCTTCCACTGCACACTTTCAGAAGAAGACCACTGAAGAGTTGCTGAGATCAGGCACTATTTCCTGATCTCACAATTCCCAGCTACCAAGGGAAGGGTGAGTGTACATATGTATGTGCCCACATGAGCTCAAGTACTCTTTTGCCACTTTCCAACATGCTCTGGGACCAATTAATTCAACAACCCCCTCTTCCCTACATGGTTCAAGAGAACTGGAGACTTGGAGGTTGTTTTCTTTGTCCTCATTTTATTGTTTTGTCTCTACCTTCTGTCTTTGAAAAGTATGTCAGGAAAAAGATCTTTAGTGAGAGATCATAATTCTCAAGATCAGGTGTCTGGATTTTTCCTGTCAACACTCATTTTACCTTCAGCAAGACAAACATGCTGTTAGCCGTGTCCTACAGAGAGCTTGCATGGCCTCAGCTTGGAAGATCTGGTATTCCTGTTGCCCAATACATCCTGGTTGCTGTTATAGGGTACAGCACTTTATTATAGCTCAGCATCTTTCCTAGACCCTTCCAAAGCCCACAGACTTTAACACTGCTGTTACCAATGTACATACTTCCTATAGCATCAGCTCTTCAAAGGGCAGGTTTTCCTCAATGCCATATTGACTGATCTACAGCTGTCTTACAAAGTCAGACTGTTGCTGAGGCAGTGAGGGTTAGTGCCATATGAGGTATTTTGACTACAGGGGAAAAAGGATAGGGGTAAAAGGGATTGGAAGAAGAAGAAGAAGAGAGAATAATAGCAGAATTTGACAAATGCTTTTCTCAGCATTATGTCAAACATGTTTACGGAACTGCACAATTAATTAAAAGAAAACCTGCACTAGAGTCTCTAATTATTATTCCACACAGGGTGGAACACTTCTTCATTATCCCTTTTTGAATTGATTGTGTACATCAAACAGTCAAGATATAAATAAAATATGCCTGCATGCATAATACCCTCACATTAAAGCAGAAGGCAATTAACCTATGATTTTTCATTAATTAAATTAAAATAGCCCTCTGAAAATGTCTCAAATCAAAAGAAGTTCCTTACAGAGTACTTTTTTCTTGCTATGATGCGTAGACCCTGCTTGCAAAATCATTGGTCCAATGAAATCACAATTTCATCAAAGTCTACCAATTTTCTTCTGTGGCTTCATTGTTCAAAGTGCTAATCCCAAATACAATATTTGTTTTATTTTTTAGTCTTTAAAATATTTACTAATGCTTGTTCACTATTTAACATATTGTTTACATTTTATTTTTGCTAATTATATTGATGTGCTTTGCAGAATTACTGTACCAATTAATCTGTTCAGAAATTTGGCAAATAAGACTTAAAGAGAGGGTCGTTTCTCTCTTAAATTTATAAAAATAATAAACTCAGTTAATGTAAGGTTTTGTGATCGCTTTATGGTTATCTCCATTTAACTGAGTTTAGTTTATTTTGCCACAGAAAGGTAAGAGTCAGTCTGCTCTTTGCCCCATACACAAACATATTCTTTTTCAATCATTCTATTCAGACAGAGTTGCATTAAAGATACCTTCAGATGTCTATTTTCTTTGTGGATTGTAAGCACACATGACTGAAAAACAAAGGGAAGATGTACTTCAGCCAAGAATACACACTGGACAATAACAAAATGTCTATTGCAAAATTGCCATTTCCAAGATATGTCTACTTCCATTCCCCAGATATAATGATGCCTTAAGAGGCTACCTAGAACAGAGGCTATAGACAGTGTTAAAGGAATAAAGCAGATATTTATTAAAAAGGCCTTCAAAGGATACACCTTGGGCAGTACAAGAGCCTGGCCATGGCTCCACCCAGGTTAGACGAGAGGTCACACATTTTCACACTTTTATAAGTTTTGGTCTATTTACATATTGGGGTTAATTGTCCAATTATGGCTTCAGGTTATGAAGTCCTATCCTCCCAGACTGGTCTCCTCAATTCACCATTGTTTACAGTTTTTGGGCCCGAAGCTGCAATGGTATCCTTGGTTCTTAAGCTGGAAAAGGATTGTTTTGTCTAACTAAACTGTGAAGAGACCTTGCTAACACTTGATATGAAGTTCAGAGTTATGTATTAATGCAGTACAGAACCTGGAAAATATGGAAGCTAAAACTTAAAGGCATCAATAAGGGAAAACTACGAAGGTCACAGATCTCAATGGAAAACTTGACTGAATTTGGTTTTGTGAGAGATTTTTGGTTTTTCCTTGTGAAACCTGAGGATAGAGAATTTTAAATACCACCAGTTATTTATAAAGCTTTGATAATAAGAAGCCACAAAATAAACTACCTCTTTGTTGCCTTGTAAAACTAAATCTTCACACTCTAGAAGTGTTGAATTATGCGTCAGTCTTATGAGAGAGAAAAGAGGTTTTCAAGTACAGAATATATGAACAGTGGAGCTTCAGGAACAGTGTGTTTCCTTTAAATCAGAAGTCACTTAGGGCTTCTCAAGGACTCTGTAAATTTTGAATTTACAAGATTTTGGCTGTTTAATAGACATAAAAATGACTTGCTACATTAGCAACATTAAAAAACAGCCTTTGGAATGACAATTTCTTCAGTACAGATTGTACATGCCAAGGTAACAGAAGCAGGAAAATGTCATGTTCCCTTTCTTATGTGTTGTTGAGAGCCTGGAGTCTATGGATGAGAAAAGAGACCAGGGAGCATCTACTGCAGGGAGGACACGTTCCACATTCCAGCAAAATCCAGCACATATGTATTCACACCACACATGTGGAAAGTTGTATACCGAGTCACAAAAACATGAGGACAGATATTTTGGTTCTTCTGCATTTTCAGATATCACAAAGTGGACTGTTTTGCCTGAGGGAAGGGAATCATCTTGGTTTTTTGTTCCTTTGTCCAGAAAATGGGGACTATATTGACCTCATCCAAATGCTGTGAGAATGCATGTATTAGATTCAAATGCTGAAACAATGAGTTAGTAAAGCCAGCAGGGCAGGTCCTTCTGCTGAGTCATGAGTCCCCAGGTCAGACTTGATAACAGACTCTTCTCAGTCTTTCACAGACCATGCAGGCCTCAAGATTTTCACTTTCTACTAGGGAGAGTCACAAATAGCCTCAGAGCCTTCAGCACTGTTTTCTCTTCCTCTACTTCTTAGCTTTTGGAAGGTAACACCCAGCCAGTGCTTCCTTTACTGGTCTAATTCCATTCATACTTTGATAGCTCGACCACTCATGCACTCCTCTGTATTTTTGTGCTCAGCACTTGTAGTGTGTCTCTGGAAGGAATTAAGATTAAATGACCAAGGTCCCCTAATCCTGATTGAAGTAGACAAATAAAAGGATGAAACACATCAGGCCTATCTTTCCTGACAACAGTACAGAAATTCTTTGCACTTTATGTGTTTCAGATTTGAGATTTCATAATTTCATGAGAAATAACGTTCAGAAATTTCACAGGAAGAACTGAAATTTCAGCTACCAATTTTCTTCTAAGATGCTCCAAATGATTAGCAACCAAATTTGACTCAAAATAACCCTGCTTCATGTCTATTTAGCTTTGAAGATAACTGCTTTTATTTCAGACCTGTAAAAGGGTTCATGGGCATAAAATCCTGTTTGTTTTTTCCAACTATATGACTTGTTCTAATAATAGATCTTACTTCTTCCACAAATTGTAAATAAATAATCATCATAGTGATGGAGAAATTAGGGAAATTAGGGAAATTCCCAAAATTAGGGAATCCTTATTAAAAGGATTAAGAGTACAATTGACATATGGTTTTCTATTTAAACCAAATTCATTCTGTAAGCAAAAAAATAAATACAAACTCTCACCAGGTTACAGTAGAGACCCAGTTGGAAAATTAATTATACTACCCTCATGTCTGAAAAACCTAGCCTATTCCTAAGCTTGAATTCTTGCACCATTTTTTAAACTAGGTGTAAAAAAAAAAAACTTAGTGGTTTAAGAAGCATAAGGTGTTAGAAGTTGGCCAGAAAACCCTATAATGCACTGCCTTCTTTTCGTAGCAGGTATTTTGTCTCCTCCTACAAAAGTTCTTCAAGACATTCATTCATCTTTCTCATGGAATACAGCTTTCAGCTCCTGAACTGTCTTTCTAATCTCATTCCTAACAAGTAAATTGAGTTATTTCCTTCATCCTAATGTTATCTGTTTGTGTTCTTCAGCAATATGAGCCCGCAGTGCCAGAGAGGAGCTATAGATCTGTTGCAGGCCTTTGGCTGATGCTTTCATGCTTGGTAACTGGCCATTCCTACAGAACATTTTAAATGGTTGCATACCTCTATTCCTCAGTCAAAATGCACATAGTATTCAGAGGAGATTACAATACAGATGCCACACTTTGAGGGGGAAAGAAAAAAGAGGAGATCACAGTGTATTTTTTTTTTCTTCAGCCAGATAGAGTCAACTTACAGCCTCAGCTTCATCTCTGTACCTATGCTATAAATATGATTAGGCCTGGAAAATATCCCCTGTGAATCCAGGGCTGAGCTTATTGAACTTCTGAGGGATTTGACAAGAAAATGGCTTTTGTGTCTATAAATTCTAGGAATTATTTTTTAATCTAGACAGGAAAGATTCAAGTGAGGACAGAATGGAAAGGCATATGCTGCCATTACAGATCATCCTTAGGGAAAAAAAAGAAATGAAACCAAATCCAACAGCAACTTTTAAGCAGGACATGGAATGGGCTAGCATTTTTCTTTCAGTTACCTGTAATTTGCATTTCACTTCCTGTAACACTTTCTTCCTCCCATCAGTTGTTTTTCTTCTCTTGATCTACTCTTTCCCTTAAAGAAGCCAACTCAAGAAATTCTATTTGATACAAGTTTGTGATATGTAAGTATCTTTTAGGAGTGAAGGAAAGCAGCTGAAGGCCAATGCCTCAGACACCACAGGTGTAAATGAAAGAGTGCGTCATTCTTGTTCAAAAATAAATGGAGACTATTGGCTTTATTCCAAGCATGTGAAGACATTTGTGCTTTTCATGAAATAGTAGGGAAAAAACCCTATAAATTACCCCAAAATATAGGCAATTTTCCCACTCTTCTCCTCATTGCTCCAAGAATAAAGACCTTGTAAAAAGATATATATTAAAAAAAATGCATTGAGATCCAAATGCACACAGGGTAATTCTTTCTGGCTTCAAAATGTTCCCTCACCAGTGCCCCAGAGGGCTTGCATAAACACAGAAAGTGGAATTGGCAACAGCTGTGGTGTCATAGGCTATCACATGGATTCCAATGATTATCACCTAAAAAAGACCAAAAAAAACCAACAAAAATTCTTATCAAATTCAGAAGGGAAAAGGTGGGGAGACTGCCTGACATTTTGCCTTAACAGAGCCAAGACAGCAGCTTTGCCCAGAGAAACTCCAGTGCATTGAGCAGCTGGGCTAGGCAGACAAATCACATGCAAGGGCACTACTGGTCTGAGATTTTCTTTTTTATGTCACAGCTTAGGATACTTCAAGATGAACTAAACATTTTTGCAAGCTTATGAGTTGCAGATAGCTAACTGCACTGCATTTCATACATTATTTTATAGGCTGGAAAGAAACAAGGACTATAACATAGACTGAGGACACTGGTTACACAGCATTTCCTAGGGTAGGAGTCTGAAGATGTGCCATAAAACTCCTGCTGTTTTTCCAAGGCCAACAGGAGCCAGGAAAATAGCCACTTTAAACAGCTGCCAGCATTAATCATTTCAGTAAATGTGGTAGGGGAAAGCAACAACATAAGCACCAATATCTAAATATATTTTTCAGTTGTAAATGTATGTAAAAATTAAATGAAATTATCTGCTGGATTATCACAAAGGCACATCCAAGAGCTCCCCAGATCAAAAACTGACTACAGCATCTGAGAAAGCCATGCATAATTTCAGCTCAATGACAAATTGCTGCCAACTGGACAGTTATTCATGTAAAATTTCCATTTAGAAGCACTGGACTGGATTTACTATTAAAAACAAATAATGGATCACTGGCATTTCTTCATGATACCCTTATGTCATAAGAAGGCGGAGAAAAAGCTGACAGATATGAAAGTGTTCTACTATGAATAGCCTGAACACAAGCTCTTGTCATCCTGCTACTTGTCAAGAGAGGAGAAAAGAAGTAAACACTAATTTAAGTTAGTCTAAACTGCCTAAATAAAGAAGTAAATAGATATGATTCCAACAAACTGTGCATTTATTAGCTCTGTCATCTGAAATCAATGCTTTATCTGCCTCTACAGTTTGAGAAAAGCAGAAGTATAGGATTTCAAATTACAAATTCAACTCGTGTAATGAAACAGATATATTGTGTCTTTCTCACAAAGAGGGATTGTGATGGAATTCAAAGCTGTTAAATGAGCTCAATTCTTGTCTCGTGCTCTAAGGATACACCTCTAGTCTTTGTTCAGAGCAGGTCTCTTGGAAGATTTGAGTGCTGACTTCCACAGGCTAGTTTCTAGCCCGTGTTAGAGTGCAGTCAGGTTGTGTCCTATGTATTTACGCTGAAATGGAGGCGGGTCCAAGCACCAGATATATATCAGTTATTGCTTTATGCAGCAGTGCACCAGTGTTATCAGTTGAGAGTACGTAAATGAAGAGTAAGAGGCACAGTGAGGTGCTGACAGTGGTGGAGTATCTCACTGTGAAGAGCTCTGTGGCTTATCCTAAAGAAACAACTTTCCTGCAAATAATATGGGAACTAAACTATCCTGGTCTCAGAAGCCACAGAATCACAATGCTGAGCTGGAAGGAACCCTCAAGGATCATTGAGTCCAACTCCTGGCTCTGCAGCATCATTCCCAAGAGTCACACCATGTGCCCAAGAGTATTGTCCAAAACATCTTGAACTGAGTCAGGCTGCTGCTGTGACTTCCCTGGGAAGTGTGGTCAGCTTAAGCAGAATGGATACCTGCTAAATGGCACAGAGCTGAACCTGTACTCCAGGGAGAAAGGAAATTATTCATGTCTCGAACTCCTGCCTTTACTTTAAAATCCAGAACTATAGTGGGCATCTCTAAAATCATTAGGTTACTCTAAGTGTGTTACATAATTTACAGTAAGTAGATTCTCTGGAGGTGAGTAATTTTGCACAGACCTTCTGCAGAAGAACTGCCACTAGAGTTCCAGGGGAGCAGGCAGCTGATGGCACACAGCCCCCTTTGGTTGCAGCAAGGGACCAAGAAGGGAGGAACAAACTGCTGGAGGGGAAGCGACTGTGAAGCTGGAAAGCAAATAGACTTGAAACTCTCTCTGTTATGACAGATCTGCTGTAGGACATTTCTAATTTTTGTCCCGAGCTAAGCATTGCTGCCTCCATCACCTCTAGAGGTTTCCAGGTATTTGCTGTGCTGGTGCAGGACTAAGCGCGACTGTAGCCTAACCATGGTGGGTTTGGGTGGAGGAGAGACTCTCGTTTTTAACCATCATGCTTGGTTTAACATCAGCTGTACCTAAGGGGCAAGATCACAAGCCTCAGTACTGAGGAGCACACAGGCAGATTCAGGCCCCAGGGTATCATGCATGCTCTATGACCCAAGCCTAAAACACATCCATAACTCAGTGGCTGCAAGGGTTATTTCAGTCTATAAGCAAGAAGAGAGGCAGCTTTTATGAAAACACGCTGGGCAGACAACAGCTCTCCCCCACTCCTTAGCTTTTTTGTATTGTTCTTTACTTTGCCTTGCATGTAAACATAATAAATCACAATCTAAGGCTCTGAAAATGCAAATGCCTAAAGGCATTTAGAGTGTACAGTCATTTCTTGTGCCATGGAGGCAGTGTAAGAGGGCTGTGCTCCCTATGGAGCCCTCTGGCACCTCTGTGCTGATTCCTATAGACAGTCTGGGGGAGTTTCAGGGCTTCCTCCCCCCAGTCCAGACAGGCACAAACAGTAGCCTTTTGTTCAGGGAATACCTCCTCCACTCTGTTCTCTGACAGAGGAGCACAGAGTCTTCCAAAAAAAGAATTAAATTGTTCCCTCTGCAATGGAAAGGTCCTTGGGCAGGAAGGCTGTCTCAGGCTCCTTGTTATAGCACATTTCAGCTTGGGGTTGTTGTTGGGTGAGAATGAACATGTCAGTCTGTCTCCATTGCCCTGTGAAAATCAGCTTCTCAGCTGACTGTACTTGATATGTTTTCACCACAACAAAGCATTATGTTCCAGAAACAATAGGGTCTCCACTTTGATTCAGGGCTTTTTTATTCTTTAACTGAATGTTCAGAAAACATACTACCTCTCTGCAAAGGTGTGCATGCATGAGGGTTCCCCTTGGACCTTGAGGTACTCTTCCTCAGGTATTCTTTATCTTTGCAGCAGAACTTTAAAAGGACATAGGAGGGCCAAGCTGGCAGCTGCAAGTACCGAAGGGAAAAGATTTTGCAGTAATTACCATGTAAAGGTCTGGAGAAGAGTACATACAGTTTGTGCCCATTTGTGATGGACAAGAAAAGATGTAGCTTGAAGATGTTCTGCAGCAGAGACCTTTACTATATGGTTAAAAGATTGGGCTAGAGGACTCTGTAGGCAGGCTCAGCCCAAAACCAAATGTACAAAATGGAAAACGCCTTGATATTTTCCACAGTGATAGGACTAGGAAGGGATGTACCTGTGTGAGTGTGAGCAGGAGCAATAACTTTGGGAAAACACTTACAAAGCAGGGACAACTGAGACATGGAGATCACACAGGTCTGTGATTCACTGACACAGACAGTTGTTGTAATAATGCTTATAGGAGGTAGATACAGAGCATAATCAAGGCAATCTGAAACCAAATTAGGGAATCCTTATTAAAAGGGTTAAACAAAACTGAGAGAGAAGAGGAAAAAAACACCATGAAAAGACACTTACTATTTTGTAGGGCAATCAGAGTTTGTAAAGAGTACTCACAAAACTTGAGAACACTGAACAAATATTTCCTGGGATCAGTCAAATTGTTAAGTTTTGATTATTTTTGTGAGGGAAAAGAGCCTGTTTTCTCCATGAGATGTTAACTCACATTACACAAATATAAGCTTGCTGACCAAGGTCTTTTTTTTCCTGATGAAACAGAATTTTCCAGAGAACAAAACACCATTTTCTTACTGGATCTTAATAATGCCTTCAGGATATTTCCCATGCTTATGTAGATTTTTCTACAGCAGCAACAACAAAATACAATGTATAATTTCTGATCTTGTTGTCTTATAAATAATAAGTGGAAATTATATACATATAATTCCATACTACAGCAGTTGTTTAGGGCTTTAGGGAAGGAAAAAATACAAACCCAAACCCAAAAACTAGACAAGAAAATCCGTCAAATATCAATAACTATCACTTCAGATATAAGCCACCTAAGTTTAAAAATTTCTTCATCACCCTGTGAAATTGCCACAAGTTCCAGGTGAAACCAGGAGCTCCTGTTATGGATAATACATTTCACTGCAGCCCAAGTTTGGGCAGAGAAGTAATGACCAGTATGAAATAGCAAATGATAATGAAAAGTTTATTACTTTCACAATGCAAAATATCCCAGTATCTGAAGATACAAATGGTTTAAATGTAAGCAATAAATAAACCAACTTTATCCAGTGTTCAAAGTGCCAGGCTAATGAAATTAAAGGATTGTTCACTAACCTCTCAGAGTCCATTCAAAAATAAGGAGTTTGGCAGAATTAAATCCCTCAATGACATATACACTTAAACATATTTCCTCAGCCCTATTCCATTTAGTTCTTTATGAAAAGGTGTAATATGTAAAAAGCCTAATTGCTCAGACTCAATCAACAATAATTACTTTATTCTTGGCTATCATTCTTTAAAACTTATTCCTAATCTGGCATGTTTTCTTTATGAAATCCCTTGTGGCCATCTGTTGAAATGAACTGAAATATTTTCTGAGGATGTATATAATGCAGAAGAAACAGTCACAGTGTTAAGATCATAAAAATCCGTAAAAAAGAGAAAGACACAAACCTGTGCATTAGCTGGTATGACATTGGCTCTGATTCAGCCTGGAAAGGGACATTGAGAGGAGACAGGAGAGAATGGTACCAGGAAATCAGTAAGGTACACAGCCAGGGTTACAGCTCCTTCATGGCAGAGTTCCTGTATTACAAGGAGTGGAAACCAAAGTGTTGCTGCTTTTTCTTCTAATGCCCACTTTATACCAAGGACAAGCCTCCATCAAAACAGTCTGTAAATTATTCTTTACTTTTTTTATATCTCATTGCTCATTCTTCTCTCTGGAAAAGGAAACAACTCTGGGTTCACCTACTGCATGCATTTTTGAAAATATTTTTGTTTTATGGTATTTAAAGTTATTTTATGACTCATCATGTTGAATGTACAAAACAATTTTTCAGCTACAACTCTCCCTCCCACATATTTTTGAACAAGCTGATTTACCTTTTAGATGCACTAAGCAAAAAACTTTATGCTTTCTGACAGATCCTCAACAAGACAGCAAATTCAGAATGAAACCAGTGTAAGGCAGTCATACATTCTCATACTTGAAATTTATGCTCAACTAAGCAACTAACAGTGTTAAATTTCTTCCAAATAGTTGGACATATTTAGCTGCTTCTTTTGTTTGAAAATAATTCACTGAAAGATCCAAAGCTTTGCAGATTTACTTGTCAATAAACATTAATCTGCAAATGGTTCATGGAAGCATCGTGCAGCCAATGGGTGGCTCACAATCTGTTTATTGCTCCTATTGCCTGGTAGCTGTTATCACTGCAACTGCTTCCTCATACAATGACTCCTAAAGAGCTTCAGAAGGCCACCAAACAGTTTAATTCAAATATCCCTGCAAAGCCACATACCATGTTTGTTTCCTGCTAACACCCTTCTGAACACAGATCCACTCAGAAAACATTGATGGAGGCAGGAGAGTTGTTTTTGAAGCATTTGCCTAAGGCAAAAAATTTCAGTGGTGACTAATTATTTTGGGTACTACATCTTCAGCGCTTCCCAGACATGCACCTGCAAGAGATCTGTGTATAGAGTGGTGAAAATCCACAATAATTCTGGGTCAGACCCTCTGAGAATGTCTCCAGGTGAACAGCCAAAAATTCAGGTGTTTGACATCCTTAGGCATTCTTGAAAATTGTAGTTTACTGTGGGGTTTTCTTTGTTGTATGTTTTCTTGTTTTGGTTTGGTTTTTTCCCCCTAACAGAACTTGAGTGCTCTTTCCACAGACATCTTTCTCTTGGTTTATAAGATTTCCATAACATACAATTTTGAGATATTACCTTTCAGTTGTAATGAAATTCAGATAACATGTATCTCATTTTTTTTTTCCTTGGGGACAGAAAATTTATGGTAAAAAGAAAAAAGAAAAGAGGAGAAAGGGGACTGTGCATATTAAATGACAGGCAAACTCTCAAATTGCCATAGTTATAACATTTTTCAAGGTCATGTGTCAAATACAAATGAAATAATGAACCCTTGCTAGTCTGTGGTATCCCATGTCAGGCAACTTAGGCATCAGCATCAATACAACACCTTTGATGAACTGCACTTCTGTGCCCTGCTGCTCTAACCTGGAAGTTTAAAAGGCAACAATTAAGTTTTCTAAAAAGAAGCAGGAAAAACAGGAAAAATGGGGCTAAGAGCTAGTAGTATTCTTAATTGTGGAATAGTTATTTAATACCAAAGCAAAAGAACTAAAAATGTGCAGACTGAAGGTAAAAGGCAAGGAACAGGGGTGTTAATGAAAAGGTTGGATAGGCTGCAGCTATGAGACTCACATCTGACCCATGAGACATTTCAAGAAAACAACGAGGTGGGAGTGTGGGGGGAAACATTAGAGGTGAGGGAGCTGTTATTTACAATCCTATGATAGAGTGTAATGCAAAAAAAATGCATCAATTTTTTTTTTCAAAAGACACAGGACTGCATGAAAAAACTGCCCAACTTGGATGATTCATTTTATTCTAAACTATGTCACTCTAAATCATCGAGTTCCTTCCAGAAAGGCAAATTATAGTTACCTATACACTGCAAAGGGGATGTACATTATAATCCAATTTAGGACATGTTATATTGCATTATTAGAGAACAATTTTCACTTTGCACAGCTCAAAATGTCTTAATGGGTTTAAAACACATGCTTCTTTTCCTTTTCTCCCCTCTCAGCCCTGCATAAAATGAAGCTATGGTAATATTTCTGTTCCATGTGCCTTCCTGGGAAGTATATGTTACTGAAACTGAAATAGGTGACTCCAGAGTTGTATATGTTACAGCCATATTTTGAAACCAGTCATTTCAGGAAATGATTAAAATTTTCAGCCATTTCACAAAATGGCTGTTTCATTCAGTTATTCTGCGAAATAAGAGAAAGTTTCACACCTTTAATGAAGTTTGGGAAACAAGTAGGGGTGCACCATGTGAAATACCTGATACTTTATGACAAGAATTAACTTAAAAAGACAACACATGAGGTATTTGTAATTTATTTACTTCTAAAGCCATACTGAGGTCTACATTTATTCCTGAAATCTTCCAGTCTCACATGCCAGAACTGAACTTGCCTTCATAACTAAGGTGACTGTAACATCAGTATTTTCTCCATTTTGCTTTTCAGTGTTTTCCTCCCTGTGAAGACCGTGCTTTACTGAGAGTCCTGCCTGCAAAGCCAGCACTACCCAGGCTCCTTCCTGCTGGCCAGAGCAGCTGACAAGGGCAGAGGGCAGCACGTGGGGCAGGATTGTGCAGGAAGTGGCTGGCAAGGTGCCTTAAAAGTGAAGGACCAGTTAGCTCATGGGTATTGGTGGGTGGAGAGTTTGGTGCATCTGGATTAATCCATTCTGAGACAGCTTGAGCTATAGGAATTGATCTAACCTTTAGATTAGTTTAGCAGTGCTTCCCATTTGATTGCCTAGCACTGTATCAGGCATGGGGAGCAGTGTGTCTGCTGGGGATGTGGGGCTTCAGAAAGAGCACTGAATATAAATTACAGATTCTGCTGACTGTGGAGGTGACTGATGATCCCTGATAGTAGAAAGGCAGAGTTATTCCCACATTTGGGATTGGTACAGAAACAAGCTGCATACAGTGTGAAGTTTATTTCA
Source organism: Agelaius tricolor (assembly GCF_023055355.1). Lineage (NCBI taxonomy): Eukaryota > Metazoa > Chordata > Aves > Passeriformes > Icteridae > Agelaius > Agelaius tricolor. Next base: position 59,860,555 of record NW_027269262.1, on the reverse strand, counting down.
GATTGATGGGTGGTGCTTTGAGAACTGGGCAAAGTTGGTCCACAGTCCAGTCCCATGAATATTGTCTGACATCCATGCCAAGACCATTTGCTTATCATACCCTTTGAAAGACCCCTGAATTTGTGGATATTTCGCTTTTCCATACACCAAAACAAGTGTAGGCCACAGAAGCTTCATTTCTTGGATGACTTCAGCAGCAATTTCAGTTCTTTCACCACTCTGCAACCCAACCAAGTAGGGTTACCAAGACCCAACCAAGAGTTGCCAAGTAGGAGAAAAATACTGAAAAACTGAAAGGCTGTTTCTGGTTCCCTGTGAGGTAAAGACTCAGAGAACACAAAATCTAAGAAGGTGGTCTTGGTACACCATTACGTCCTTAAAATTGCCTTGAGATGAAGCTTGCAGATCAATAAAGTCAGCCTGGCCTCTGATGAGTACTCATTGCTCTAATGGTCAGTTTTATAGCAAGGCCATTAGTCAAGGATTTTAGCACCCAAAACAGAAAAATCTCAAGACCTGACCTCAGCAGTCTGTCTTTTGGTGTTCGCATATTCACATGATAAATGCTTTATAACAAGAACAGGTAACAATTCTTACTTATCATACCTCTCTTCAACATTCACACAGTATGTAGGAAATGCTTCTTTAGTCCAGTAGTTTTGATTAGCTGCTTCTTGTCACCAGCCATAGAATTTCACACCTATGAGCAGTGGAGGAAATATAAAAGAACTAACCAGCAATTCCATAACCAAAGAAGAAACAAATTACGATGAGAGCAGAAAGAAAAAATAACAAAGAAAGAAAGGAGAGAGAGAAAAAAAAAACAACCTGTTTTTTCAAACTTTACAAGCAAGTAGTGTTCAAGTCTTGAATTGAGTTTGGGATCCTGGCTTGCCTTTTTGATCTCAGCGATAACTGTACTATGCTTTTCCTTTAGTATCAAGCACTTTGGACACTTCTCATACTTTTTGGAAGGTTCATTTCTGAACCTACCTTCAAAATACAGAGTCATCTCCAGCAGCCAGTGCAGAAAGAAGCAAAGGATCCTTATCCAATAACACCTCTTTTCACAATATGCCTGTTACTGGGTGAAACAGTCAAACAGTCTGGCGGAATTTGCAGCACGTCAGTCACTTTGTAGAGCACACGAAACTTTTAGTCATTTTACCAAATGAGTGACTGAAGGAGTCATTTGAAAAATGACTGAAAATTTCAGTCATTTCGGGAAATCACTGGTTTCATGATACTTCTAACATACCGTGTGCAGAGGGGAAGGCTCAGGCTGGAAGTGGGAAGCAGATTGCGTTCTTCAAACCCCCTCTTGTGGCTGTGGAGAACAGCGCCACAAAATACCGCATTTTACTGTGATCTTTTGTTTAAAGACTGCAGTGATTGCTTAGGAAGGAAGGAGATGTGAGAGACCTTGTTTTATCCCGATGCTAATATTCTTCCCTGAAAATCTCTGTCAAGGGAGGTTTTTAGGGCTTTTTCCTCAATTCTTAAGAAATAGTACATTCGGTTTGAGCTGGATACCTCTACAGAGATCCAGTACAAAGCAGTTACCAAAAAGGTTCCATATGGATGAATCCAGTGGCTATTCCATGTGACTGTTCAGTTTCAGTATAGCTGTATCTGTCTCATATGGAAGTAAAACCTTCACTTTGTTTTCTGCAAAGTATTTTAAAGCTTCACAGCCTTCAGGTAGAGCTGAAATAAAATTAATGTGCCCATAGAATACTTTCTTAGCAGATAGTTAGCAGTGAAAAAGCTTTCACAAATGCAGGTGAGCAGCTATTCAAATCCAAGCAACTTAGAACAAAAGCTGTCCTGAAGGACAAACTCCTTGCTTTTCTAAGTAGAAACCAAACAATTGATCTTCTTGTCTGAATGGGACTGAAACAAGGAGCTGATGGGAAGGGAGGGCAGGGTAAGGAGAGAGGTGATTGTGGTTTACTCTGAACTCTAAAATTCTTGCTTAATTCCATAGTGTTATAAAAAGAGTGATGCAAGTGATGGCAGAAATTTTTGATCAATACCATGTATCTGCAGCGCTGCCTTCACATTGGCTTTGGGATGTTGCATGTTGAGCATGTCTTTGCAGAAATAGTACCTTGACTCCCTGGCAAAAGGATAATGCCAGACAAGGAGTTAAAGCCATCAGATCAGATCCTTACTTGGTTTGGAGCCACTCAGACAAGATCAGCACAGGTGTCCTCTGTAGGACTTCAACACAAAAGCCTTTGGACACTGTCAAGGTCTGTGATTCTTCATTTTGCCAGCATTCCCCTCTTCCCAAATACCACATACTTCCCCTTTCTTCCACTATTGTTTCAGAGAATTCTTTTAAATAGATTTTTTATCTAATTTAAGTAAACATGGTATTTCAGCATAACTACTGCTATTCATTTCTCTTTTTTTCTTTTTTCATTTATCTTAATTTTGTATTTACAGTGATATTGAGAGTCAGCAGACTCATAACTTCTGAAAACATAGTCTGAGAGAATATGGTAGAAATCTGGTTTTTGTACATTATAATCTGATAGACTGAAAGACTACACAGATCAACTACAAAAGTACTTCATACCAAAACTTAGAGGAAGTGTGTTTGATCAAAGCAAAAGAAAATTATTAAATTGCATAATTTAATAAAGGCTTACATTAGAGTGAAACACCCTGAGTATATAATAGTTTAAAAATATAACATGGTAAAACATTACTTAATCAACAGAAAGGAAACAATTGGTTGTGCCCTCCTTGGATTTTTTTCCCATTATGTAGGCTGCCCAAAATAATGACCATTATTAAGTTCAATATACTTCATTTATTGTGTTAGGAAAACAGCACAGTGAGTTTCTGCTATACAGGTCTGTAAAAACTAAATTGAAATTCCTTTTTACATGAAAAATTAGAGACACTTTTTAGGGAAACATTTTAATATTTCATTTGGAAAATGCAACTATGAAGTCAGCTAGAAAACATTTTTCCCTAGCTAAAGCTGTCATACTTCACAAAAACCACAGTATGAATACTGGCTACACATTCTTTTGACAATAGATACTTCAGCAGCATGGTTTTATACATGTGTCTACATATTTAAAGACCCCAAGGTTTGGTTCCTGGTTCTGGCACAGTTTTTGCAAGTGCATTAGGTCAAGACGAGGACTTGTAACAGTGACTCTGAATCTGTTTGAATGTGTCTGAGTTTGAAACCAGTGAAATTCCACTGTGCTTCATTTCAGAATGTCCTGATGTGCCTCAGCTCCCTAAAAATATCTTTCTGGAAGCGAAAATTTATAAGCTCTTGTGAAGAACCCTTATGCTGTGACAACAGGGAACAGACAGGAGGACAAGGGCAAATCAGGACTGGCCAAAAGCTCCTCAGCAGGGTAGGACAAAATTCATTTTTTCCATTCTTCAACTTATGTCATACTCACAGGTAGTAGGAACACAACTTCTCCATGTAGCACCCTTCCTAGACAATATGCTGGCCTAGGGAAAGATCAGCCTTCCCAAGAGGCAGCAGCCAAAGCCAGAGTTTGCCACCTCCCCAGACACTTGGGGCTCAGCAGCTGCTGTCCTGGTCTGATCCCAGCCCCCTGCAGTTTTTCTCTATAGCTGCAGGTGGTTTTGTCACAGATGGTTGTGTGGCACCTTGAAAGGTTGGCTTACACCTTGCCTTGCTTTGAGTGGTGGCATGTGTTTTGGGGCTTTATAATGATCAGGCACAAACTTTCATAGAACCTGCTATGAGCCTGACTAAGTCCTCACACAGCCTTAAGCTTTTCTATCCCAACAGTTTTAATTAAGCCAGCCAGTTCATACTACATGTTTATCACCATTAAACCCAGTATTATTTGCTGAAGTGAATGTAGGCATGCAGAGAAGTCAGGTATTTGTCATTACTGTAAAAGCGTACTATATATACATTTACTTTATTGATTTCCAATATTTAATATTCCACTGTGACCAGCACCCATCCAGCTACACTAATGAAAATACTAGTATATTATTCTCAGTTCCTTAGCCAATATTTAAGACTTTTTCTATTTACCTAATACTGAAGAAAATCCCTATCTCTAATAAACTAATCCAAGTGAGAAGCTACTTTCAAAGACCACAAGATGTTGTGGTCTTTGAAAGTATGTATGATGCAATGTATGATGCAAAGAGCAATGTGTTTTCAAATGTGACTTGTCTACTTCATTCACTTTTAAAATATATTTCCATTATTTTGCACCTCTGCTATGTATTTGGTTATTTTGCACTGTTTGCATAGTGGATGGTTTCATGGTTAGGCTGAGGAAGCTGGGGCTGTTCCACCTGGAGAAGAGAAGGTTGTTTGGAATCCTCATAACACAGTTCCAGTATCTGAAGGGGGCCAACAGGGAAGCCTGAGAGGCAATCAGGAACTGTAGTGACAAGACCAGGAAGAATGGCTTCAAATTGAAGGAGAGTAAATTAGATTAGATGTTAGGAAGAAATTATTTACTGTGGGGGTGGTAAGGCACTCAAACAGGTTGTCCGGAAAAATAGAGGATGCCCCAAACATGGCAGTGTTCAATGCCAGGTTGGAGGGGACTTTGAGCAACCTGGTCTACTGGGAGGTGTCCCTGCCTATGGCAGAGGGGGTTGGAATGGGACAAACTTTAAGGTCCCTTCCAACCCAGAGCATTTTGTGCTTCTGTTTTGCAGTTCAGTTGTGCTGAGACACGCCATTGTGATCACATTTTTGCAACAGAACATGACAGGTTGGAAATTCTTTCCTTTTACTTTTGCTCACTTCATCAATCAGTTTCTACTAAGTTAAATTAATTTCATTTCTCAAAGATGGATAAGAGGTGGACTTCTAAACCTCCTGACCTTTCAGCTCTGTGTTTCTGATATTAGTTTGCTAGGGAGGGGATCAGATCTACCCCATGCTCTTGTTTTCAACCTTATTTATACGGGGATTGGATTTCAGGAAGGCAGATTTTTAGAGAGAACTTCATTTGGGTTGGTCTCAGAGACAACAATTTTTCCTGTGAATTCTACCATTGCCTTCCACACAAGTAGCATCTGGTGAAGACTGAATACATTTGAAGCTCCTCCTTCAATTCAGTGTTTTTCAAATGGTATCTGTGACTAGAAGAAGCCAAGCTGTGGGTTCAGGACCTGTAACAACTGTTCACTTGATTCAAGACTATAGCATTGATAGTAACTAGATAGATAGACAAGAAAAACTGCAATGTGGAACAGACTACAGGAAAAAAATGCAGCTTTGGCATGTTTAAATACAAATATGAATGTGAAAAAAAAGGTTTTAAGGTAAGTTGTCAATTCACTAGAAGATACAATACTTGGCTTTCTTAACCTTTCCAAAGCAAGTGAGGACAGCCAGCCAACCATTTTATGGTACGTTGTCAATTCACTAGAAGATACAATACTTGGTTTTCTTAACCTTTCCATAGAAAGTGAGGACAGCCAGCTGAGAGATTTTTTTATGAGAAAAGAATTTAGTGAGTTGAGATTTCCCAATTCTAGGTCTTCTAAAAAGCACATCAAACTGACATTATTTGTCTATCGCATCCATTCGCCAAGTGAGAACATCTTGGCTTTTTTTTTCTAAAACAGCTTACAAAAGCATTCAGTCCAGTCATCATATCTACTGCTTCTCTTTTAAGTTTTCCTTCTGTCATTTCCACAGCTTTATGTTGTGACACTTAAAGACCCACACTTCCTCAGAAAATGATGCTTCAAGGTACAAAATGCTTCTTGAAGATCATTTTTCTTTCAATCTCTGATGTTACTCCCAGTTGTACCACCCTTCTGTCCTGCCTGCTGCACCTTCAGTAATAGACAACACAGAGAGAATTTGCAAAACATTAGGAAACTAATCACCAGGAACTGGATTTGTCTGACCATAAGGAAAATTCTGAAGAGCTATTTGCTTGGCAAGAAGCAAATAGAGAAGCTGAACAGAGAAGCTGAACAGTTAAAGATGTCTTAAAGAGATCTATTTTTTAAAACTTAATATGTTTAAAATTCACATTAAATTTTATGAGAATCACTTTGTTCTTACTATTGATAATTAAATAATCTAATGCTTTCAAGTGTGAAAACAGTAATGTCTCAAGTAACAAGTGACCTCTGCTGCAAAACAAAGACCGGAGACTTTACAATGTTCTCAGTCTTCTTTCCTGGCAGAGATCATGCACTACCAGATGGGGATCAATTAAAGGAACATGGAAAATCTGACAATTGGCTTCTTGGCTAAATTTAAAATGTAAAAAAGAAGCTGTTTCAGATGATGTCAAAATGGCCAAGTTTTACTTGGGAAGTGGAAAATTATTGAAAAAGGTGAAAAACTTTTCAATTTTTTTATTTCTCTCTGGGGTTTTTTGTCAAGAAAATTCTACAAGTTTATCACAAACTTACAAATAGTTTTATCTGACCTGCACTTACATTTACAGCAAAGAAATCACTCAAGCAAAAGACATTCATCACCTCTGGGAACAACGCACACCTTTTTTTCCGTGCAGCTTTCCTGAACACTAGTAAGCCATTAACTGTATTTGCTGCCTCCTGCATTCAATTACCAAACACGACGTGTTTGCCAAACCAGATTTTTCACATGAAGGTATTCTACACACAGATATTTTTTTGCCAATTCTTGTCCTATTCTAACAAATTGTTCTGTTTTAATCTGAACGAGGAGTGAGTTCCATGATGAAGGATAAGAAATGCTGTTTCTACATGCTAAATGCAAAAAGCTTGAAGGACTCAAGATCTGTATCCAAATTATAGCACTCAGACTGATTCTCAAGAGGGCTGAAGTACAGTTTCTTTCCATATTTTTAATTTAAAAACAATACCCATATTGTATAATTGTACTCTTGGTTTTTTCAGAGCTACTGTTTCAACAGCAGAAGCACTCCAGCAATGACAAATACTTTAAAAAACAATAGGACAGGTACTTTAATTAATTAATGCACTGTTAGAAACAGTTCTGGATGCAGAATCTATGGGGGAAGTTTATGAATATTTTGTCTGAACGGTTCTTCTGTTTTCCAACAATTCTGTAAATATTTTAATACTGTAGCAAAAATGATGCATCCCTGATGAAAAGTTAAGAGACAAGAGAAGGAAAAAAAGTGTTTTCAACCTTTCAACCAAAGTATTCCCACCCCAAAAATAGGAGATGTAGCCCGGGGCCAGGCAACTTCAACCTTGTTAACTGAGCCATGAGCATCCTCTTAGGAATGACTAGAATTTATTGCAGGCTCACCAGAGCCCTGTAATGGATTCAGCATCAGGCTTCAAATGCAAGGGCTGAGCTTCATGGACCAGCAAAAGGCATGGGCTGCAAAACAGGCAAGAACAAAAGTTCTGTGTGCAAATTCCTCCCTCTACCTTTAGAAACTGTTTTCTGCTGATTTTTTCTTTCTGCAAGAAAAACCATCTCTTTCAGGATACATTGCCTTCCTAATTCTACTCAAATTAGAGAAATTATCCTGGGAGAGGGGAAAACATATGACAAGGTTGAAAATATAGCTGTGAAATAGCAGTAATGTGTTACTGGTTTTGCAGTTTGGTTTGGTAGTGGTGGTTTTTGTAAGTTTTTCATATTGTTGTTGTTGCTGCTGCTGATTTTTTTAATAAAAGCTTTCGATTACCATTTCCTTTACTACCCTCTCCAAAAAGAAAGGGTTTAATTTTTCAGTCCGTTCTTTGCTGAAATCTATGGAGGCAGATTTCTGTGTACCTTTTCAAGATACCTTGAGCTTTCTGGAAGGAAACAGAATATTCGCTGTTAACCTGTAGTGTGTTAAAAAGCCTTATGGTACCTCTCCTGTTTTCATTTTCAATCTGCTCTTGCTGGAAGGGATAATCAGCTTAGTCTCTGTTGAGTAGGATAGGAGCTTGTGAGTTCCTACATTGCTCCTTGTCCTGCAGTTTCCTGATGCTTTACCCTCTGAAATTTTGAAGGGTCCTGCTAAGAGGATTGCAAACCCTTCCCCAAATCCCATTTTTCACCTGGTGTGACACAGCACTAAATTGTCCCATTTATGTAAATCTGTTCTCTGAGATCATTCATGGACTGCCCTGCTCTCAGTCTGGCACTGTGCACCACTTGCTTTACCTTCTTGCCCTAAACAACAGTAAGAAGCTACAGACAACCAGGGAGTTTTCTTCAGGAGGCAAGGTACTAAACATGAATGCTGTAAATATGGTTCTCCTAAATCCCTCCTCCTTTTTTTATACACACACACACCCTTCCCCTATATTTAAAATCATGTGGAGGCTGTTGGCCAGCTCTCTTTCAAGGTTGTTTGGAAGGCCTTCACTTTCCCTGAGGTCAGCAACCAGACATGAATCACAGCATTCAGTGAAGGAAGGGCTGCCTGTTGGCTAAAGCATCCCAGAATATTCCTTTCAGACTCACCCAGAGCACTGCCACAACATCTAATATTAAATCCCAGTGATAAGCAAGAGGTGAAACTAAACAATGTGTGTGTCAAAATCAGTTGGATCTGTATAAAGGCAAAACCAGTGCACTTTGAGAAACCCTGAAACAGGGGGGAATACCAGGGGAAATCGGTGTGTAAGCTGTCTGACCTCTTATTTTTTCCCCCATTCCTCCCTTACTGTCTTTCTCCTCCATCCCCAAAGGAAGTTAAAGATGTTTTTATAATGTGGATGATAGAGATGACTTATCTGCATAATGAAGCTGAAAACAGCCTGCTTGTGTGGAAGCTCCTCCTCTGCATGTTACATGCCAGCAGAGATTTGCTGCGAAACAGGAGAGCTGCAATGCAGCATTTTCCTCTGGAACTTTGCAGCTGTATTACAGTTCCAAGCAGACCACAAAAAGACTTTTGTTTACAGTATTTAAATTCAATTTAAATGGCAGCTGTTAAAAGTAGGCAGATGAATCACTACACATCCACTAACATTGTAGTGCTCACCCACTCTAAAGCTTTTATTCTTAACTGAATTACTTTGTGTTCTCTTACAATTAATTTTCCTATTGTTTTATCATACTACCTGCCTAATAATTAATGGTCCTTAATATTTGGCTATTAGCAGTCCTTAATACTCAGCAAAAAATAAGATGCCTGGGTAAAAAAAATAGAGTAATAAAAGAGCTCAAACTACACAAAACCACTAGGTAGGGATAATGAGGGCAGTAGCCTCAGAAGGCAGAGAAACTTCAAGGAAAACTTGACATGGAAATCATCTCTTACTTTCCTCAAGCACAACAGTGTCAGTTCCCAACAGCATTCACCATTCTGCTTCCCAAACTGTGCAATGTCACCAGAAGGTCAGTCAGGATGGCAGGATCTTACCTCCAGAAGTCAAAGCTACAAGCACTCAGTGACTCAGTGACTGCTGTTCTCCTTCAAGCCCATATTGCCTTAACACTACCTAGCTTATCAAGGCAAGATATTACAACGTTGTTTCCAATATGCATCCCAAGCCCCAAAGCACTGTTCCAATTTACTTGTGAATCTGAACTCCAAATACCCTAGAAAGAGTTAAAGTCTTGGTCCAAATTTTCCTCTCTTAGCCCCTACACAGAAATATTAGTTTAACCCACCAGTATTTCCTTTACAGGTTCAATATATGCTGCAGTTGCAAGTGAGAAGAATAACAGTGCTCTTAGACTAGCTCTCCATGGAAATAGTCACCAAACCAGTCAGCATAATTATCAGACTCTGGTGAAGAAAAATCCTGGATGAAAAATATATCAGTGACAATGATAAAATTCAGCTGATGGAAAAACTCTGACTGAGCTCTGAGGGAAAACTATTCCAATACTCTCTCGCTTTTGACATGATATGAAGATAATTCATATAGAAGAATTATATTTGCACAAGGTTAGTAATAAGAAATCTCAAATTGGATTTCTGCTCTTATTTTTTTTTTATACCCAACTTCCTACATGCTGGATTTAACCACTGATTTCAATAAAGCCGGGATTTAACTCTCATTGACTGCAATGCAGCCATTTCTCCCTAAGCTTGAAAAATACTTAGCTTCCCACACATGTGCACGCAAACAGAACAAAAGAGCAGAAACTACACATCCACATGTCTCCTATAATATCTTCCATCAATTGCATCTTACAGAGTGATGGCTGCAAGAGTGCTTTGCACCAAGCTTTCACTCTGTGTTTGAAGCTATAGCACACAACATTAAAGCACTTGCAAACACCTATGACTGTCACAAATGATAGAAGTATCTCTCCCCTTCATCTTTCTCCTGCTATTTCACTAGAGAAGGCAGGTTTATGATGGGTCCTTATTTGAATGATCATACTCTGATTTTCTGCATCTTCTGTTGCGATTGACTGGAGATCGATCAGTTGTTGATAAGTGCTGGGAATGTTAAAATACCTCAGGCCAGAAAGAGGGACAGATTTCTGTACTAGCTGTGTACATACAGCCCAAAATAGCAGACCTCTCTCCCTTGCAAAACTTACACCTTGCTGTATTGTAAATATCAAACAGCAATGAGTTATTTATTGCCCAGTCTCTCACTCTCAAACATGACAAACTCTAATGTTTTGCCTGAACTGACCTCTGATGGAACAAAATTAATCTCTCTGTTTCCACAAAGGCTGTACAGATGTCCAAAATACGGGATCTTCCTAGATATTTTATTGTTTTGCTGAGCAGAGTGCTGAACTGGATAATCCCTAAATCACTGACTGTTGAGAGGTTTTAGCATTGGAAGGATCACTATTTATGTTCCTATACACCCCTAAGTATCTGCCCTCACTGACTGCTAGAGACAGAGTATTAGGCTAGAAAGACCTGTAGCCCAACCTCCATCTTGTGATTATAATCACAGTTTAAATTCACAGTACAGTTTTTGTACTAGAATTTGCATCTAATTTAATGCTGCTCCATGCTGAGAAGAGAAGGTACTGGAAATTGCCCTCTTCCCTCACAGACCTTCCCACCCTCTGTACCCACACTCCCACCACCAGCACTGGGTGGCCCCAGACTGGGTGACCCCAGGACTGCCGCTGGGGGGTCACCAGTCCTGCCACAGTAAGCAAAGGCCATTTCTCTGCAAGGTGCAAAGCCATGTTTGCTGCAGCAACAGCAGCATGGATCCTACAGCTTCTCACTGTGCTGTGGAGATCAGGTTCTTCTTACCCTATAGCTTCAGAGCTCACACGAGCCCTAAAAACTTCCTTCAGCCCCTCAAACTACATCACAATTAGGGTCAGGGGAGACATCAAATTTCAGATGGTTGGAAAACCACTGTGGACTTCAGTGTAACCACTTGGACCTAGCTGAACTAATATAGCCACTGCTCAAATGTCAAGCAACTTTGATTCTCAAAAGACTGCTCCATAATTGAAACTATTCAACAAATGTTTTCTGCAACTGTAATTCAGCCAATTGATTGTTTATAATCTTTGGCTGTGACTGCTGCATTCAGTACAGGGAGAATTCCTTTCTGTACTCATTTGCATCTGAGGATCAGCCTTGCAAACAAGGGTATATTGTTTATCAGAACATTCACAAGAAAATGTTAGAGGAACAAATCAATACTTCCCAATTACCTGGAAAACATATCCTCAAAATCACCTGTGACTACTGATTTTATACAAACAACTATTTAAACCCAACCTTGACCCTTGGCAACTACAGAGCTGCTCAGGGCATGTTAGCTGGGAAACCTTACCACATTGAGATAGCTATAATGTCAGCAATGAGCTATCCTTAATGAAAAATAAAAATTCCCATATGAAAAAAAATCCTTACTTTTCACTGCTTTGGAACTATTCAATAAGTACTGGCTCAGTACAAGACTCAACACATGCATTAGTGAACTCTGACCTTACTGCATAGTACAGTCATAAGTGTTGGGCTTTTATTACAGAGGTCTCTCACAGTCAGTGCTGATAAAGTAGGATCCCAGTGGCAACAAACCATTAGAGAAACTTTCTTTTTCACCTGTCTAACAAACCTTGAACCTGCAAAGTACTCAGGCTAGTGAAGAGTTCCAGAAAAACAAGGACATATGCAATGAGAGTGCTGGACAATTTAATTACAACAGTCACAAGACCAAAAACAACTCTACAAACCAAATAATTATTTCATGCTCGAATTTCATTCCTCTTTATTCCTTTATGTTGTTGCAATTAAACTGCATATTACTATTTAATTTCCTTAAATGGGACAGTATTTCACACAAAATGGATATCCTCCTGGATCTCTGAACTCCTCTCTGAGAGTGAGTAACTGTTATTAAAACACTATTAAATAATCCTGTAGTAGTAATTAATCAGCCTCAGGTCTAAGCTGTAAATGGCAATAAAGGAAGATTCCACCACCATGGAATATTAGTCCCTACTTTAAAAATCTGCATTGCTGATTGGATTTAGGTTTTGGCTGGCTTGTCACTACTCCTAGTCTGAGCAACAAGAATTTGATCAAGAAGAGGAAGTATGTGGAATGTAAGGGGAGAACAGCATACCCTGATCAAGCAAGAGGCAAATTAAACATTCTTTATTCTATTTGCAGGAAGTTCTGCTAATGAAAACATATAAAATCAGAATTTAATCAAGTCAATACAAGCTAATATACAGGTATGAAGTCCAGCTGTATAACTTAAATGACTTTCATTAAATGGTCAGCTATCTGGAAAAAGACTGATATTTTCAGTAGAATTTTCTGAATGAGATAAGAGAGAGAGAGACGCCTGTTTTTCTAAAATGTAAATAAATAACAATAACTAAACTCAGGCAAATATCACATAATAGACAGACAACATAGATGGGACTGGGTGCTTTGACAGGGCAATGATACTCCTCTGACAACTTGAGCTTCTTTGTTTCCCTGTGAATTTCTAATGCTTAGTTAAACCAAAGACACCACTTTAAAAGCCTTGTGACTGCCTTAAAATTGTGTTTCATTAATCTGTGTTAAGGCACAGATGTGCCAGACCTTTCATTCTTCACTCAGAAGGAATAAGGATATTCCATACTCAGGGCTGCTCCATCACTTAGCCAGGAACAGTCAGTTCTACAGCGCAGTGTAGGCCAAATGATAATAAAAATTCATGCTTCTAACCCTTCAACAGTCACAAATTTCAGGATGTAAAAATAACACACTTGAGATGCATTAAATGCTCATTAAAATTAATGAGAATGATGTGATTCTTACAAAAAGTGCAGCATTGTCTAGTGAAGGAACTGTTTAGTCTCACAAGTGAACTGAGAGTGTTAAGAAGTCTGGTGGTACCAGATAAAATCCACAACAAAGCTGTATAGAAAAATTCACATGGCCACCTGGAAAAAAAATCACGTTTCTTTCAGCTCTATTTTATCAAAGATTTTGACACTGTTTCCACATATACTGTGGGTAGTTTTCACCCCATACCTATTGATTTCTTTTTCTTTTTGTGATTTGTTTTCCTCCTTTCATGTAGTACAATCTCTCCTCTGTGTTTCATGACCTAATTTTACCTCTTTGCCCTTGAAAGTCTGTATTCGTTCTGACAAAATAATGACCAGGACAATGAACAAAAGTAGCATGCTACAGTTCTCATGCTTGGATGGATGTAGATATTGATAACTTTGCTGCAATTTTGAATAGTATTTAACCCCTCCCATATCTAAAATCTCGTAAAGAATTATCCCAATAAATGAATTTTTAAAGGAAAAAATCTAAGATCAAAAATGGAGGTTCCAGGACTGTGGGAAGTATCTAGGAGGCAGAAAGGAGAGTTGAATTAATATTAATAATTTTGACTATAACAAGAGACTTTTAGAAGTTGCCTGCATAATTACATTAACTCCTGGTTTGGCAAAAGTGAACATGTTAACAATTATCACAAAAGATGTAGAAGAACAATAATTAATATGGAAAATAAAATCTAGAAATAGAAAATAAATACATTTCCTCTAGAAAGGATTAAAGGTGTTAGCACTGCAGTGACACAGCCTGTACATTCTACCTAAGGCAGGTCTGCAGTAATTGCAAAATCTCAGGCCAGACTGCAGCCAATTAATCCTCTCTCTCCTTTGAATCACTGGAGTGTCACTAGAGATTTGTATCCTAAAATGATGCCTTGGGACAGTCCCACCGTATAGCTGGTGTCAAGTTACCTGATAACCCAGCAAGAAAGGACTGTCAATAATCAGATCTCTGGAAGAGAAGTAGTAGCTTTGAATTGATCAAGCACAAAAGAGCTCCAGCAGCAGCCATTCAAAACATTAGAAAGCCTGAGGAAAATGAACAGAAAAAAAACCAACAACAAAGAACAACAGCAGCAAGTGAGGTTTGCACAAAGCCAAATGGAAAATTACTAGATTCAGCAGTTGTTTTACTAGGATGTTAGATCTTATATTAAATTTCAAAAGCTGTAGTATCATTCATGTACTGATAACAGTACAACAAAAACAATATGAAAAAAATCCAAATGTGAATAAAATAATATTTTTTATTACAATCCATAGGGGAAGAAAGACTGATATACACTGCTTAGTTTCATTCCCACTGACATTTCAGTTCTCACTCTCTACTATTGAGTTATCTTAAACAAATGCAAAAAGTCAGCTACTTTAAAATGCTAAAGTAGAATATTCTATCTGAATTCTGTGTAGGAAAACAGGTCACAGAATGCAGTCCCAGACTACTAAATCTGCTTAATGCAGACACATTCCTTTTCCACTTTGAATCAATACCATGATTTTCAGGAGCTATGGAATGTTCTGCTGCTAAATAAATTTCCTTGTATCAGTAATGCTGAGATCCTATTGTTTCAAGAGAGTCATGGAAGATATAAAAGATATGAATTTGTAGGGCCAAGGGCCAAGTTGCCTATATGGATATAAAATACTAAATCACATTATATAAATAATGAAGAGAGATTCATACAACAAAAAATCCTTAAAGAAAGCAAGAATCTAATTTCTGCAGTTTTATTACAGATATTCCTCTCTTCCAAGAAGAGTGCAAATGACAGTGCCTTTTTAACTTGACAGCTTCCCTTAAAATAGATTTTTTTTTTGTTTTAGATTACAAGGATGAAGGAGAGGAAGAATTGTTTTATGCTTCATTTTGAGTTTTTAAATATTTCCTACTTGATAAATCATTTTTCAGTGACGAGTTTGTAGCACTGGGACTAAAATCTAAGTCATCACAGGGGCATTATTTTTCCTTTTTCAGAATTACACGTGTTTAAAAATCAATGTTTTAAAATACATATTATTACCACACAGTAATAAAAAATTCTCCTGTTTATCATGGAGCCTGTATTCATAGGCTTATTTACAAAATTCATAGTCACACAGGGATGCAACATCCACCATAATTAACAGTTACATGGCCAAGAAATTATAACCATGGTTTCAGAAATGGGATTGACTGAAGTCAGCAGAGGCTGCAGGGCAAGGAAGAGGTAAATGCTGGGAGTTCTCCTGCAGCCCTGAGATACTCACTTGTGTGAGGTTTGGATGTCCAACCCAGGGCTCCTGCAGCTCTTGCACTGGGTAGAAGAGGCTCTCCAATGAAAACATGCCTTGAGAAACCACCCCTGGATATGTGAGCAGAACCAGGTAACTCAGACTTCCTCTTGCCTGTTCCCATGTGGAGACCATCTTCACCTGTTGTTTTCATCATTTTGGCACCCAGGGCTATACAATGGCCAGCTGTAAATAAAAAGAGTGGAGTAAAAAAACAAGCTAGACCCATTAATAGTTTGGAAAGAGCCTCCAAGAAGCCATGGAGAGACTTGTACATGTGCATTTTCTTTCAACCGTATGCCTCATCACCTGCTTGACACGCAGCTATGGCAATCCTGATTTTAGTAATAAAATTTACTACTAATTTGGGATTATTGGGAAAAATCCCAACAATTCTGCATATGCTTTTCCTTGAGGTATCCAAATTCCCAACTTCAGTATAGAGCAATAGGATGCTCCTGAAGAAGTAGGTTATGATCCTTCAGATACATGAGCACAGCACATGCAACACAGTGGGTCATGCAGCCATTATTCTTAAAAGGTTGTAAAGAATCCAACCACTTAGAGAAATTGACATAGCCTGGATCCTTTTCAAGCACTAAATATGAGGAGCCTATGGTCTTCTGTTTTGTATTTGTCCTGTTAAATAATGGACAAGGTCAGCTACATTGGACTAGGTTCAGTAAAGAAATTAATGTTTGCCTTTATGGTGCCAATAGAAAGAGAAATGCAGAAAAATCACCTCCGGTTCTAACATCTTATTATGACCACAAAAAAACAGGAAAGACAATAAACATATTTTAAGTGCCATTTCTATAGCATTAAGACTATTTCTGACTTCATCAAGCCTTTAATATCCAGTGGTCACTCTGCTGATGAAATTGCCCACCTGGTGAGTACCACTACTCTATGAACAAGTTAGTACTACTAGGTAAAATTAAGTCTTTGCCAATTATTTCTCAGTCACTGATTGAGAATGTATATCTTTTCCCTGTGGCCCATGTGAGGCAACTTACCCTCAGTGAAAGAGGCACTAAACAGTTCACAGACAGGCATTAACCACACAGGAGCTGACTTACAAGGAGACCACACGCTATTGGGCCTCACAGCAACTTGCTTTCTGACCATGATTTAAAAACTCAGTATCAGAGAGAAAGTACCTCTCTGCAGCAATTTTCTCCAAATTGCTTTCCATAGAAGCTAAGCACAAGACCTGTGCCACAGTAGCAGATAAATGTGAATGCAAGAAATGCACAGTTTAAATATCTACCGGTACTGAGAAACAAACAATAGTTTGATTTCTGAGCAATGCCTACTGGGACGCTTCTAGTGACCATGTCAGTACTGCTGCAGCACATTTGGCATTTTGCAAAATCTGAAACAAAAACTTGCACTCTTCCCAGATCTCCTTTCCAGTCTCTGAGGGGATCAAATGCAGATGAGGACAGGAGAGAGAAAATGCACAAGCTGAATGTTTACTAAATACATGCAAAAATGAAAGCAGAGCTTATTTAACATCAACAGCCCAAAATTTATGTCTGCTGAAAAAAAACCCCATGTCTAGATAGGTGTCATGGTTTCACCCAGCCAGCAACCAAGCCCCACAAAGCCACTCACTCACTCCCATAACCAGCAGGATCAGAAAATGAATTTGAAATGCAAAAGCTGGAAAACTCATGGGCTGAGATAAAGACAGTTTAATAGGCAAAGCCAAAACTGCTCAAACAAGCAGAGTAAAACAAGAGATTAATTCAGTGCTTCCCATGGGCAGGCAGGTGTTCAGCCACCTCCAGGACAGCAAGACTCCATAACATTTAACAGTGACTTGGAAGGACAAATATCATCACTCCAAATGTCCCTCCTTCCCCCTTCTTCCTCCTCCCCCTCTGCCCCCCCTTTATATACTGATCATGATGCCATGTGGTCTGGAATGTCCCTTTGGTCAGTTGGGGTCATCTGTCCCAGCTGTGTCTCCTCCCAACCCTCCCAAGCACCCCTAGTCCCCTCACCAGCATGGCAGCAGAAAAAACAGAAAAGGCCTTGGCCCTGCTCAGCAGTAACAAAAACATCTCTATATTATCAGCCCTGTGTTCAGCACAAATCCAAAACACAGCCCCATACCAGCCACTGTGAAGACAATTAATTCTACCCAGGCTGAACCCAGCATAACAGGAATGGACTGAAGGCAGGATACTGACTTTTAGTATGATCAGCCCTAAAAATAGCAATTGGCACTATCTTTCCCTGTTCTGAAGGGAAGATACTTATATCTCAGGGGAGATACCTATTCTTACAGGCATCTAAAACCCCAAATTAGGAGCCCTCTGTCAGAAAAGTAGCAATGTAGAAGAGAAGGGAGAGCCTGGGCTGTGATATGACATGCAGCATGTAGATTCTCTTTAATTATCTTTCTACAAATTAATACCTCTGTCTCTCATAACTCCTTAACATAACCATATTCACTGGACTCTAATTTAAGGTGTGTGGCTGCTGTTCTGTACGACATTTCTTCCAGATAAGAAAAAGGGCTGTAGAAAGGAGTTGTATCAGACTGTGGCAAAAAAAAAAAAGTTTTATACTATTTCCTGGGAGTAGTGGTATTATTAATAAAAATAATAATGGTAATCATTATAGAAGATACGTGTACCTTTATTTACTTCACCTGAAATCTACTATGGTTTTCTCAAACCTGTCAACATAACATTCAAAGAGCTCTTTCAATTACTGAATTATTTTCTATTAAATTAGAAGCAATGTACTTTTCAAAGAAATCATCTATTATTTATATATAAAAGGCAAAGAAACATCTAACTCACAACGTCTCTACAAATCTTACAGCTGAACTGTTAGGCTGTAAACACAGCCATATTAATGGGCTTATTCTACAACAAAGCACTTAAAGATAGCACAGCAACAACAATGATAGATGCTAAACTGTTTTAATAAAAACACAAATCCAAACCATTCATGAAAAAATGTTAGACATACAAGGGAAATTCCCCTGCTTGTAAGCATCACCAAAATGTCTGGTGTGGAACTCAAGAATAATTCATTGCCTCTCTACCCCAGATTCCGACTGTTGAGATGAAAAAGTCTGATATTTATTGACTCCTGCTAAAATATTCTACATATATAATAGGCAACAATCAATATTTGCCTCACAATGAAGGGACAGGAACTTCAGTCCTATTTTATTGGAAAAAAAATAAGTAGAAACCTATAAATCGTATCAGCACCTAAGACCCAGTGTGAAAGGTTTTCTGTCACTGCTATTAGCCTAAGTTTAGGCCCATTCTAATAAATCCTGCTCAATAAAAATCCAAGGTTAAGGGCATTTATTGAAACTGTTAATTTTCATTAACAAGAAGAAACTGAGGCAATTCCTTGGAGTCCTACCAAATAAGATGACTCTAAGACAGTTCCTGGAAAAACCCTGGATATACCAGTATATTGTGAGAGGGAAAGCCTGCCCCTGAAACTCTCATTTGTCTCTCTTTCTCTTCTTTTAAGCAATAAATATAAAAGCTTGAAAAGGAAAGCCTGGAAGAGGCCTCCAGACTTCATCTGGTTCATCCCTTAGCCTGATAGTCCTGTACTGCTTCAGACAGATAGCTTTCCAATATCTTACAAGCTTTTTAGAAGAAGTTCTTACAGATTTCCAAGAAAGCTTCTGCCTGGGCTTTGCTAGTCTTACTAGTTTTCCTTGAGTCCTAATTGAAAAATCCCTTGTAGTATTTTAAAATCATTTTTTTTTCCTTTATCTATACAGGAAGTTCCAATTGGAACTCTAACCCTGCTCAAGCAGCTTTACTACTACTACTGCTGCTACTAGTACTATTATTATTATTATTGTTGTTGTTGACACAGTGACCAAAACTAATAACAGACTGTTCATCTTGCAAGACCACATCTAGCAAACAAGATTTATAAATCCCAGTGCATTTGCATTTTTTTGCAACCGCAGCTTGACTCATTCAATTTGCATCCACTACAACCTGTGGATCCTTTTCTATAGATGAGCTTGTTCTTCCCCTTGTATTTAGGCAGCTGATTATACATGCCTAAAAGTAGAATTTGCAGAATTGAATTGTATCTTATTTTTTCTCTTAGCTCATTTCTTATTCTAATTCTCTCCTCCAAGGTCTTCCCACCTTGATGTCATCTACAGATTTAATAAACAAACTTTTCATTTCATTAGCCACATAACGAATTAAAACATTCAGCAAGTTAAAACGCAAGACAGGAACAAAACAAGCCCCCAGAGCAATGCAAAACACAATGTTCTATCTTGAAAACAAACTACTATCAGCACAATTTTTCAGTGTTTACACCTGCAATATAGTAGTTTTACATGAAATGTGAATCTGCAGCTTAATTTTAAACATCATGCAAGTCAACATCAGAGGCTTGAATCCTGAAAGTTAGAATATCTATGGTTCTCTCTCTCCCCAGAATATCTGTCACTTTAATAGAAAGATATTAGACTGATTTGTGCTCATTGTTTCCAACAACTCTTCATGATGATTCAATTGCATCTCATTAATACCTTGCAAATAGCTATATTATCATTTCTGTTTGTTTGCTCGCTTGTTTATTTTACCAGGAATTGAAATTACATTCATTTCTTTCCCACAGGCTCCTTCTTTATGCCTTCTGAAAACAGAAATTTTATTTGTCCTTTTCCAAACTTCTAAAACCCCAAGTCCTATTCATGAGATTTCAAAGGTAACCTTTCACTTTTTGGGACTTGCTTCATCTTGCACTCTAAGGAGCTTTGGATAAATGTTAGATCCTTTTGAATTGAATGAATCACTCTTCTGAATACTCTTTAACCCGTACTTTCTTTAAGTCTGCAAAATACTTCTGGTTTATCATTCTTTTTTGTTAACTGTATTAATAACCTGAGCAATGTCTTTTTTTGGAGAGAACTAAAACAATGAAGTCCAGACTTCATCACATTTGATAGCTTCCTCTCTGTTTTGAACAGTGACAAATTTTTCCTTGACTATCTTCTTACTAATAAAATAATCTCCTGTTATTCTTTACAGTCTAAGAAATATGCATCTTGATTTATTGATCTTTTCTTTTTGACTTTTTCCTTTCACGCAAATTTTATTGTTTTATACTTATGTTTAGCAACTTGGTCTGTTTTCTGAATCTACACAAGTCCTTTTTCTGCTCAAGGTCATCAAAGTATTCAGGAGTTGGACATACTTGCTTTTTTACCCTCTAGCCTCCCTCTACTTTCAATTGTAGCCTCAGAGTAACTTCTTTAAAGGTCTGCTGTCTCTCATGAGAAACATTTTCCTGAGACTTATTTTCTATGAAGTCTTATCAGTCAGTTTTCTGAGTTGACTCTGTTCTCCTTGCCTTACCTCTGTAAGTTGCTTCAGGTTGTTTGTACAGGAGCGCATCATAAATCACCAAGAAATACAGACTTGAAATTTTGTCCTTGTTATAATGTGCTGCCAGTGATAAATGTGGCGCTTTTTTTTTTTCCTTTTTAACATGTTTTCTGATTTTGGGTTTGGTGGGGAATTTGGTGGGCCTTGGTTTGTTGTTGTTGGGGTTTTTTTTATTCTACTTTTTATCCTAGGTAAAAAACCAAACAGAAATGGTTATAAGCAGAGAAACAGCAGGATGAGGGATCATTTTGTGAGCAGAAACAAGCACCTTCACTCTCTATCTGTCCACCTTCAGACTTAGGATATGTTTTAGAAGGTCAAGGAACAGGTATCGAGAGGCATAAAAGCAGACTTTATAAACATATCAAGGCAACGATATCACATTAGCAGTCGCAGCTGGGAATGGACTCGTGCAACCAAACACATCGCCTCAGACAGCCCTGCAGCACGGGCAGCTCTCGGGCAGTCTGCAGCAGCCTCTGCCGCAGCGCCATGCACACAGCTGCACGGCAGAGCGAGCAAACGCCTCCAGCCAGCGCAGGCTTTTGGTACAGACACACAGAAATCCAGCCCAGGAATTCTGCAGCATTTCAAGGTCAGTCTCCGTGGCAAGGGCGAGAGATTTCCGCAGCAAACGCTCGTCAGTGCTGCGGCTGCGGTAGCGCGGTGCCATCTGCAGCCCCGCACCCCCCGAGTCCCCTGTCAGCTGCTGCCGCGCCGGAGCAGCCAGGCCTTTCCGCAATTCCACGGTCACACACGCGCTGCCCGACTCATTTAACTCTTTCTCTGCGCTTTGCTACCGAAGCAGTGGCAAAACAACCTAAATGCGCGGAGCTGGAAATGCAGCAAGAGCTGAGCAGCGGAGGTGAGCTCTCCCTGAGGTGAGCTGTCCCTGAGCCCTGTCCTCTGCTCCCCCCATCCATCCAGCCCCGGACGGGGCTGAGCTCTGGCAGGATGGATGGGGGAGCAGAGGGGAGCTGTGCCATATGCTCCCGGCACAGGGAGAGTCCCTACTGACGTGGGAGAGGCTGCTGGCTCCCAGGGCCTGCTGAAGCCAGCAGCTGACACCAGTTCAAGAGTCACGACCCAGACAAGCCCATGCTGCCAGGCTCAGGCTCCCGTGGCATACCACAACCAAGGGAGAGACAAGA
Source organism: Agelaius tricolor (assembly GCF_023055355.1). NCBI lineage: Eukaryota > Metazoa > Chordata > Aves > Passeriformes > Icteridae > Agelaius > Agelaius tricolor. The sequence goes on along the minus strand of NW_027269262.1, from coordinate 59,838,533 downwards.
ATGCCAGCACAGCGAGGTTGTTCATTCTCTTTCCGATTTCTGGCATTTCAAAGGCGTTTCGTTCTGCCCAAATCTCCTCGCTTGCGTCTCTAAGCCCCCAAGCAGGCACAGGCTCTCTCACCTTTATTTCTAGTGTGATGCCATCCTGGAGCCTGGAGCTGGGAAGTTTGCCCGCTTCTTTGCAGACCCTGCAGAGCACAAGAAGCAGCACGTAGGTTTTGCAGAGCTTTAGCCCAGAGCATATCCACTCCAGGCTCACAATGGTGACGGCTATCCCACAGCTTGCCACAAGCTGGTTGTGAGAAAATTAGAGGTGGAGGTACAAGGCATTCACAACCATAGCCAAGCTCAAGTTCCCCTTAAGATTTGGATGGATACAGAGAGGGATATAGAAGAGGGGTGGGAAGTTTGTCACATGGACAGTTATGAGACACAAAGAAATGGTTCACATCTGGCTTGAACCAGCAAAAGGCCCAAATTTTCCCATCATCAGTATATTATCCAAAGACAGAGAGTCTGTCCTGCTAGCTGGGAGAAGTTCACTGCATCATTCGCTGCTCACTGCAATTTCAATGCTTTTGCACTTTCATCAGCCTGGCAACATTCAAAAATCTCTGAACTGACCTCAACACAAGCATGGAAGTGCAGAAGTATAAGCAAGGGGGAGTAGGAAGCCTTGTAGCTTCACAGTAAGTTCTAGTAAGTTCTTCTGTCTTCAATTGCCTTAGAATTGGCTGGGTCTTTAAATGTGGGCAGGTATTTCTAGCCAGTTCATTCCAGCTCAGCCACTAAACACATAAATTTTTTTTATTCCACTATTCCATTATTCCACTCTCCAGCTCTGGCACCTTTGCCTTAAAAACCACTGGGTTTGTCACTGCTATACAGAAAGAAAACAAGGACATTTTTCTTTTAATAAGAAGCCTTAAATATCACAAATGGGATGCCATTCAGGACAAAACTTTCAAAAAAATCAGCTCTACTATAAGACAAGACCTGAGCTAAATGAACATATTTTCATATATCCAAGACTTTCTTCAATTACTGAATTTTTTTTTTTCTTTTTGAAACATGATGACAGTTCCTGAAATAGCATTTACTGGTAGTAAATTCTCCTAAATTATCATACCAGCTATTGCAACTGATCAATTTAATTTTGACTGATATGTTAAAGTGATTATAGAAGGACCAGGCTCCTGAATATAATTGAATTTCAATAGAACTGTGGCACTTAGTTCCTTTAAATATGTAGAAGATTCCAGACTTTAAGACTAAGTATTAAAGCTGCTTAAAAAAAATGCTACAAAAAATTTCCAAACTACTTTGCTTTTCACTTCAGAAAGTGCTCTCAAATTTACATCATTTTCCACCACAAAAAAGATGACATTCTAAAAAGAAAATCATAAGAAGCCAGGGAAAGTTTTTATTGAATATGATTCATGAAACATTTGTTTAGCAGAACACATACAGGCCACCAATTTTCACATTTTTGATTAAAAATTCTCACCCAGTAATGAAAAATTAACAGATACCTGATCTAGATGAATTTAAAGGTAAGATTAAATATTTAATAATTATCATAACATACCATTAGAGGGTTGTACAAGTTTCAGAGCTTTCTTTTTCTATCACATGAACTGAGGTAGATTAATGTGGGGTTTTTGGCACTTAAGAAAATTGAAAATAATTAATCTGTAATGGCATTGATGGAAAAAGTGTTCAAAATGTCAATAAAAGTGCTGCTTTAACAGTACTTCAAATAGTCTACTTACGCAGCTTAAGAGACACATTATCTGCCAGACTACACACTTTTCCATTAAAATCTATGAAAATCTGCAGGTGTTTAATTACCTGCTCTCCCATTGTTCCTTGGCTGCAGCAGGAGTAGTTTGAACACTGTGTAAAAATTAATGTACAATTTAACATAACAGTTATGCAGATTAAAACTTTCCCTAGTTTCTATTTTGTATGAAGAGTCTCAGACAAATAAACCATAAGTTGCTTTTCACCAGAAAGAGTTGTTTTATTATTTTCACTAATTTCAAAACATTTTGGACTTACAGAAAGAGTTAAGTATCACAATTATAATTATCAACATAAGACCATAAAATACCTGGGGAAATATTAGAAGGAAAATTACATCTCCTGAGAACAGTCTAAATACATGCTCCTTTTTCCCAAAGCAGGAGACTGTTCAATAAATTCTTGTTCAGGAGTTCATTTAAGCTTTCACAGAATCAAAGCACAACTGAAGTTGGGAGAGATTTCTGGGGACATTTGATTCTACTCCAGTGCTTGAGCAGGGCCACATTGCTCAGGCTGATGTCCAGACAACTTCTGAATATTTCCATAAATGAAGAATCCTCTACCCCTCTTGTCTCAACCTATGTCAGGGCTTCATCACCCTCACAATGAAAATGTATTTCCTGATGTTCAGAGGGAACCTCCCACGTTGTAGTTTGGGCCCATTGCCTCTGGTCCTGGCACTGGACAGCAGAAAGAGAGCCTGGCTCTGTCCTCTTTGCACCTTCACTTCAGATGAGATCCCCCTGAGCCTTCTCCAGGCTGAGCAGCCATCACTCTCTCAGCCTTTCCTCATATGAGAAATCTCTTCACCATCCTTTGGGCCTTTGTTAATTCTCTCTGGTATGTTCCTGTATCTCTTGTACTGGGGGAGCCCAGATGTGGGCCTGGCCTTCCAAATCACCAGCACTGAGCAGAGGGCAGGATCATCTCCCCTGATCTGCTGTCATTGCTTGGCCTAACACAGCCCAGGATATCACTCTCTTTCTTTGCAGCAAGGGTGCATTCCTGACTCACATGCAGCCTGGTGCCCACCAAGACCGTGCCAAGCTGCTCTCCAGCTGGCAGAGAGCAGCTACCTGGGTGGCCTCCAGCATGTACCAATGCATGAGGTTGTTCTTCCCAACATGCAGGAGTTTGTACTTCCCCTTGATGAACTTCACAAGGCCCCTGTTGGCCTGTTTTTCCAGCCTGTCAAGGTCCCTCTGGAAGTCATCATGATTCTGCAGCCTGTCTGCCAGTTGGGTGCCATCAGCAAATTTGCTGAGGGTGCACTCTGCCCCACTATCCAGACAACAACAGGAAATGTTAAACATGACTGGACCTAATATTGAAACCTGGGCATCACCTCTAGTCACTGGCCCTGAGCGAGACACTGCACTGCTGATCACCCCCCTCTGGGACAGACATTCAGCCAGTTTTCAATCCACCTCAGCACCCAGGCCACACATCATCCAGGCCATGCAGCAGCAGCTTCTCTATGAGACACCTTAATGGTGTCAAAGACCTCACTGAAGTAGAGGCAGACAATCTGCACTGCCCACCCTTCATCAGACTAGTTGCTTCATCACAGAAGTTTATCAAGTTGATCAAGTCAGAAGTCAGCCATGCTCACTACTCCTGATGATTTTCTGATACTTAATGTGCCTGGAAATGGTTTCCAGGATTAGCTCCTCCATCTCCCTCCCAGGGACCAAAGTGAGGTTTGGTCTGTAGCTCCCTGAATCTTCCTTCTTGGTCACCTTGCAGTGCTTCTAAGTCTTTTCTGTTAGAATTTCATCATTGTCAGAAGGACTCACAGTTTGATGTTTTTGGCCAACAGCATCTAGTATCTTGGGTCTGAATAACATACAAAGAAGGTCAAGAAATCTGGGATTTCTTTTGGCATTTTTCCAGGATCCAACCAGCTTTTTTGGCAGGCTTCTTATTTTTCTGTTTCATGCTTCATCCTTTCAAGGCAGGCCCACAAAAGGCAGCCAGTATTTAGATGTGTAGTTCATGAATCCTGAGTCAAATATACACATATACTCAAGGACCATGAAGGGCATTCCACTACATCTTCAATAACTCTGCCCATTGCATGGTCTTTAGTACCATGCTTCACCCATGATCAGCAGTCCAGGACCCATTCTGGGACCAGGCATCTGCTTTCTTTCCTTACAGAATACAGAATACTCTTCTAATTTCTAACACACTGTAGGGTGAGAAAGCAGGAAAGAAAACAAGCCATATTTTGTGGAACTGCTCCATGATGCTGAGATGCATTCACTCTGCAGGTTTATGTGTTAAATTCAGAGTATCACTCTCCAAGCCAACTGTTGAGGCATCCTCCACCCTTGCCATAGAACCTATCCTACACTACAAAAGAATTAATTAGCAATGGAACAAAGGTAAAAGGGACTGTGGATAACAACAAGGAATAGTCTCCAGGATGCACCTGGACCACTTCAAGGATAGAAGTCTCAGGTCTCACTCACTTGTCCCTTTTAAAAATTTTTTTATCTAACCAAGGCACTCCAGGATTTTGCAGTCTCTCTTGAAATTAGCACAAGCTATCTCTTTGCCTCTCAAGTGAACATGATGTGATGCCTGTCTAAAGGGACAGAGCTCATTTCTGTCAGCCCAGGTCCCTGATGCAATGCTAAAGAACCATGTTACATTTCACTTGTCCTGATGCTACACACTAGTTCCACAGCATCTTGCAACCCCAATCCCAAAGTTTATATTCTTCCTGAAACTTTCAAGATGCAGTCATCCCACTGCATCTGCATTGCAGACAGACAGGCAGGTCCCTGGGCATCTGTATATTTTTGCAATCCTTTGTGAAAACAGCTCATTGCATTCAAAATTATCCTGGAATATATTTTACAGTATTTTTGCTTCTTTAGATAAAATGGCACAATTAGACCTTTCACTTGGCAGATGTCTCTTATGTGGCTATTGCTGCCCAGCACTCAAGATGACCATCAGAGGTAAATCATGCCCAAATCTGTTGCAAAAATGTGAGATGGATGAGATCAACTGCTTTGTTATCCATGTAGGCTGTCTGATCAAAGTACTATTTTCCCTGCATAGAGAGCACAACATGTCCTATCAACACCATTACAGTGTTAGTGATGCTAACTTTAGTTTTATGCAAGTTATTTATAGCTTTCCACATAACCATTAGAAATTGTAGAACTCCTACTTTCCTTGTTTCAAGGCAAATTTCAGCTTTTTCTATGCTCCAGTCTAAGCAAAGAAAATAACCTGGAAGCTGTGTGGTCCTGTTAGCAGGGGATTGCACCCCAACTAAGAAGCTCTAAAAGAAACACTCCAAAAGGCAATCCAGATATTCCCCAGTTTAGGTGACAACAAGATTTTTATTAAAATCCTTGACCTAGAAGTAGCACAGTCTTTGCTGTTCAGGGCTGAATGTCACTCTCAGTCCTGAAAAGTGCTAGTCCCAGGCTTCCCCACAATATGTCTGATAGCACATGAATGCTGCATGAGGCAGTAGTAAAAGTCTCATAAAGGGATTTCCTCCCTCTTTATACCTGCTGCTGCTCACCACCAACCCTGACCAGCTGAAAAGACATCATTTCATAGGAGATTTCCAGATTTTGCTGATTTTGCAGAAGCAAATTGCCTTATGTAATTTCAATATTTTCACAAAGCTAAAAATACCAAAATAGGGAGTGGAAGGGAAGTGATGAGGTAATCATGTTGAGAACGTTAAATATATAGAATAGAACTAAGAGAGCAATACTTGTATTTAGTATCTGGAAGAACCTGGAGCATGAGAAAGAAAGAGACAAAGACTTAAATTCAATTCTCTTCTTTCCCTATTATGCAGGACTGCAGCATCAACAACCAGCAATTGAGAGAAGAGATACATCATTAAACTTATTTATAGCATTAACTACTTTGCATTCATCCACACAAGTGAAACTGTAAAAAGAAGAAAAAATTATAAAGGCAGTGTGTGGTTCTTTCATTAGCTTGTCTGTAATGTTGGATTGGTCCATAAATTAATGTGTAAAAAAGGATGGGGAAAAAAAAAGAATTCAAAGCTTTGCCATTGTAATTATAGCTCTTTAAATATCAAAAGACACAAAGAAAGATTCCTTTTGAAAAGAGTACCGATTCTCTTGGCAAGCCACTATTAAATACTTGCATAAATCTATGGCCTGTATCCTGCAAGTTGAGGTGACATTGCTATCATGGCTTACAGGTCTCTTCACATGACTATTGGTGCAGTTCAGTGTTATTTATATTTATATTTATATATATATTATCAGGACACTTTGATGAGATAAGATGCCTTCTTTCTGTCATGAGTGAAGGGCTAGTAAGTAGCAACTGAGAAATCTTGCAAGTAAAAGGGCCTTGATGAAAGGTCACCTAATTGATTTGGGCTGTTCCAGATACAAGCTCTGGAAGTCTCTTTGGTACAACTCAGACATTCAGGAGCAGTTTCATCACAGATTTACCAGTAGCTCCTCCATAGTGTGCACCACATGCAAATACCATGTCACAGCAGCAAGAAATCTGTCTGCATCCCTCTGTCTTCAAGTTCACACAGTATTTGAGCCCAGAGAGCCACCAAAACTAACAAAATATAGTAGTAAAACATCTTCTAATATGCAGAGCAGAGTGGATTGTTGGGCACAGCTGTTTCTAAATTAAATGCCACAAAGCTCAGTTCTCACTCACAATTTATTCACTCACAGGCAACCTTTCCTTACAATCTCCCAGCAAGTCTTTTGAAGGGTGCCACAGAGAAAGGATCCCATTCTTGATACCTGTCAGGATAAACCAGTGTCCTTTGGTCCTTAACAGATTGCAAGTTTCTTCAGGTCCAGTCCCATAACAGGGCAGTAGCTCCAGATATTTTCTAAAAGAGCCAAATCCCACAGTGCATGGGGTCTAATCATGTACTGCTCCTGAAATAAATCAGAAGCAGGCTTTTGATGAAGTTGAACCACTGCTCCCACAAGGTTGAGATCAATACCTTTGTGAGCAGCTGCAGCCCCTGTGGGTTTTTCAAGGTCTGATTGTTTCCTCAGGCTGCCCAGAAGTTGCCCTGTTGATGCTCAACTGTCATAGATAGAGCCCACGTGGAGTTTGCAGCATCAGTAAGCCTTAGTTATGGCACAGCCTCACTTCTAAATTGACACTTTCAAACAAAATCCAAGACATGGCTCTTTAAATACACAAAGGAATGAGAGAATTCTTTGGTGAAACTCAGCAACTTTTCCCCAGATGCTAGAAATATAAGCCAATGCCCAGAAACGGGCACTTGCAGGACATTTTTTATGAAGCCATAGAACCTGGGTGCTCTCCTCTTCCTAGTCCTCAAGCACACAGTCAGAGGCACTATCCTTTCTCACTTAAAGGTATTAACTTTACTTTAAAGGATAATCCAGTTGAAAAGAAGCAAGGTGACTTTGTTGGTCCCTTAATGGGAATGAACTGGACTACAGGAGGGGAATATAGGAATGGGCCATCTCAGATTTCATAATTGGGGCATGGCTGAAATGTAGAGCGCAGAGGAAGTGTGGGACACACCACACAGCTTCTTCCCATAGCTCCTACTGAGAAACTCTAGGTGAAACAGCTGATTTCTAAGTGTAATACTTTTACAAAGCCAGCTACATGGTTTGGGCAGTCTCTCTGCTGGTGGTTTCATATTTGAAGGAAACTGGATTTAAGAATCATCAGGAAGAAAAGCAGATGCTATCACAGATGCCCTAAACCATCCAAAATACACAGACAGACTTGCCTGGTTGTGATGAGGAAGAAATTCAAGAGCAGACACTTGAGGTACAATGTGATTCCTCCTAAGAGTGACTTGACACCATTTAGCACAACTTATATGCATTCTTCTTCATGAGCTAACAAGCCAATTAATTATGAAATGCAACAGGTTTTGGCCTAAAGCCAAATTACAGTGGTGTCATTAGTCTTTGCTTTGTAGCAAAATCAAGAGTCCTGCCTGGATTACATTCTTTGAACTCTTCAGTTCAAGGATACTGTGCTGTAGAACTCTAAGTAGGTGCTGACACTTACACACACATATAATAATGGGCACTATAATAGCAATAATCATCCACATTTTTAAAGGATTTTTCATTTTTAAATGTTCAGAATCTCTTGTTAAAACATGTGACCTCAAACAAACACCTTTCCTGTGCATCTACCCACCTGAAGATGAAGAAACAGTACCTATTATTAATACATAAAGTTTACCTGGAGGAGCTGATCCACCTGCAACACTCCTACCCCATCCACAGCAACTTGACCCTGCTCTCAGTACTGCCCCTATTTCTGACTGTCTACACCTTGGATTTTATGCAGATTATCCCTACAGATTGATTGCTCACAAATATAATTACAAGGAACAGTATTTATACAAAACAGATGAAGGATGTTTACCTGAAAAATATTTTGTTTCAATGAAGATATGTTAAATTAGAATAATACTCTAAAAAGCAGAACTGCTGGGTCTACAATATACATTTTAAGGCTATAGATGCACAGAAAAAAATCAATAAGCTCTGAAGCAGGGACACAATTTCAAGAAAGATGGTGATCCCCTAAAGATTTTCCCCAATTAGGCTACACCTCTACCACAACACTTTAAGGTCTTCCTCCTGAGATATCTTCACTTTCCACCTCATTTCATCACCCAACACTGCTGTGCCACCCCCTGGAGTCACTCTTGAATTGCTGAGCAGGCTGGAGAAGCTGCCATGAGCCTCCCACCCCATCAATGCAGCATGCATGGCTCAGTGGTGCGAGTGAGAGAGCTGCAGCCAGCCGAGCAAACGCTCGGTTCCGAAATTGGGAAGGCTCCGTCTGAATCCCATTCAGCATTATTTATTATAAAGCCTCATATTTAAGCTAGCAGGATCAATGGCTCATCTCATCAGATTTCTGTATCATGTGAAACAATGAGAATTCACCCTGTGACTTCTGTGGTGCTGTTGCTGCTTCTGATAAAATATTATACAAACACATTAAGGAAACCAATAGAAAACACCTGAGATATCTATCTACGTTAAAGTTTTATTACTTCTGGGATCTCAAAAGGCTTAGGAAACATCACTGAACATTGTTTCATACATACTCATGAAAGGGTAACGTAATAAAACCAGGTCAAACAACACTGAATATTAAATTTAATATAAAGTATGCAAAAGAATGAAATACAAGAGGTGTTGGAAGAATTATTAAAAAATAAGGAACTGTACTTGTGCTTGGGGGGAGGGGGTTTGGTGAGGATTTTCTGGGGTGGTTTGATGGGTTTTTAACTGACACACAAAATTATTTTACATCAATAGAAAGATGCAATTAATTTTTACTTTTTTTTCTGACTAAATTTGGAGCAGCTGAGAGGTTGGTTATTTCTATCTTTAAAAATGGACTTATAATGTTGCCATCTGTTGGCATATGACAGATATAGCATCCCACAATTCCAGACAGAGTCACAAAAATGCAGAAAATTAAAGGGACAGATGTGAGAAATACATGCTCTCATTTGGTTCCAGTGTTCACATCTGTTCTCCTCAAAGATTTTTCAATCATTTAAATCTGTCCACAGAAGCTAGTACCTTGAAATGTTATGGCATTTCTGGTAATCATAAAAATCATATTCTAGTAGAGTTTATTGCATTCCAAAACATCACTGGATTCATAAAAATCTGGTTTCCATCAAGAGGACACAAAGTACATAGCAACATTACCTGTCTGCTTAAGTTACCTCTCCTTCACAAACCATGAGCATATCTCATGCAGCTGTAACATCATGGCAAGAACAAAATTCCAACAGGTGTCTGCAGGTACTTTGCCCAACACCAAGAAAAGAAATTGGCAGCTCTTTCTGATGGTGCCTGCACATTGCCCTGTCCCTGTGGGATCCTGGAGAGTGTGACCCCTGTGCTGATGGTGTGAGGGCTCTTCTTGTCCATTGAATATTTGCATTCCATTGCAAGCACATCTGCCTTTATTTGCAATGTCACCCATTTCTTTTCACCATGCTTTTTACAGTCTGCTTGTTAATGCTTCCAACAACAACCAAGATTTTTCCCTCTGCCTGCTTCTCTGTCCCAGCTCCTCTAGTCACACAGCACCAGCTCCCTCCGGCTCCCTCACTGATTTGCAAAGTGTAAGACCTCACTGCTCCTCACAGAGAGAGATGAAATAATCACAAAACCAGTCACAAAGGTTATTACTCTTCCCTCTACTACCCCAATTTTCTACACCTGTTAGCCATTTTCCTTTGGATTTGAACTTTTGAGTATCATTTCCATCCAAGAAGACAGAAAAAGTACATTCCCTACCCTCCTCCCCACCCCTATTTCCTTCATGGGAGTGGGGACTAAGCATGCTTGCATATTTGTGAGACACACATATTCTTCCATGGGCAACTTGTACCTCCTTTTTTATTCATGGATAGGTTTTAATGGAGAACAGAGAAATGATGCTCAAATTCTTATTTTGTTTTTGGGTATGGTGAGCCCATTTTCATCTTAAGTACAACACACCTCCTCTGTAATACACTGCATAAATCCTCTCTCAAAATGGCAGCATCATCAAAAATTAAAAGGTATAGTACAAAGCAAACAATATTGGAACTACATAAGCATGTTGATTATTCACATGAACAGTTTTTGGTATTTACAGAAAGCATTGACTGATGCAGCTCACTGGCCCTGTGAGCACTATGTTAAATCATTAAATTGCAAGCAGCCTTTATTTGTATTGCAGCAATATTCTGTATCCCCATCCCAGAACCCCAGTGGGCTCAGCACTTACAAACAACCACCAAATCACGACTTGTATTTGAGAATTAATTTTTTTCCTTTAAGAACTAATTTAATCTTTGACAACTCCTCATTTTTCTACCTATTTTCAATTATTTTGAAGCACAAAATGTCCTGCAGGCTACCAAGTAGAAGACAGAATTGCTCCACATGCCTCCTGGATGAAACACCAAAATAAGTAGAAAATCCTAATTATTGCATATTCCGGAAAGGTCAGTGACCTGTATAAAATTCACAATACATAAGCAATTACATGTTTGCCTTTAGCTGATAAGTGATAGTTGAAATAGACTTTCTGGTCCCTCTTGCTCCTCAGGTAAATGAAAAAGATTGTAATGAAAACATCTTTTCCTGAAAAAGATTCTGAATTTAAGACCAAAGCAATTTTTGTGTCAGCTGGTACTTAGCACTGCCTATCTAAACATGATAGAAGTTTAAAAATAACAGAAGCAACCATAGATTCTTAAATTTCAGATGCCAGCAAGCAGTAGGACCAGTGATTCAATATTCCCTCTGTGGGTTGCCCTTTGCTTAGATCTTGTGGCCACATAGCAGGGCCATGATTTGTACTGCTATGAGAAGCCAACCCAGGGAATAAGGAAAACACAGAAAACTTAAATAAAATTAGGGCTGTCATTGTTAATATGGACTCTCTCAGAAGCATTTTGTCTCATATTTAATTATACTAAAAAGGAAATTATATTTGTATACTTACTACAATTCAGTCAGAAAACAGGTTCAGGCTAGGGTTTTTTTACAGAGAAATACGTGCTTGATCTACAGTTAGCAGTTGATCTACAGTTAGCAGTTTCTCCTCTTTTTTCATGTTTCCCTCCAGACCAAAAATTCTGTGTTAGACATCTCACTTCATTCAATTACTTATACAACTGTTTGACCCTCAAATTCCTTCTCAAATTACTTGGGGGGTTTTGTTTTGGTTTGTTTTTTTATTTAGTTTGGTTTTGGTTTGGTTTTGGTTTTTGGGGTTTTTGGGATTTTTTTTTTTCTAAATTCTAGAACTATGAGAAGCAGCTACACAAGTTAATTTTCTTCACTCAAAATCCTAGCTGTGATAGAGATCTATATCACCTAAATTCAATCATCTGACCAAAAAACCTACACCAAAATTCTAGAGACCAGTAGTTCCAAACTTCTTTACACAACAAAACTGCAAGAGCCTCTGGGAGTTGTTTTGATGTTCTTATGACCCTGGTCATGACAAACTGCCTCTTTCCTCCATCCACTGGGAAGCCAGCTCCTGACCAGCTATAGTGAAGCTCAGCTGCTGACTTCAGGAGCTTTTGAGAAATGCCTGGCTTACTTTTGAAATAAGATGTTACACAAAAGAGAGTCACCATGATATCAGACTGCAGCTCTTCAGTAAAAAGAAAAGCAGAGGCAGCAGCCAAATTTGTGAGGCACCCTATTCTGTCAGTCTTGCATCTCACCCACTGTCAGGGACATAAGCAGAAAAACAGTCAATATTCTGAATCCTGAAAAGGCTTGAGCACAAAAAAAGGTAGGGGAATGCCTGGCACTTGCAAAATGAGAACAATGCTGGACTTGGATTGAATGCATTTTAATCATTTTGAATTAACATACAAAAATCAGTGAACTTGTAGAGTGCAGATTTAGAGAGCAGGAGGGGTTCAGTGTGAGCCCAAAACACTTACTTACCTCTGCCTCTGTGCATTGGAGGGCATGACTCATCAGCAGAGCACACTGTGCCAGCGGGCACCCTCCAGCCCTGACCTGAGCAGGAGGAGGCTCTGGAGTCAGAATTGCAGGTGGAAGCAGGACCACATCCACTCTCGAAACAAGGGGTTAACAGCTCGTTCTGTCCCCCTCCAATCAAGCCGCTGCTGATAAATGCAGAGCGACACTTCCTTAGAAATCAAAAGTTACCAAAACAAGTCAATTCACATCCTGCACTGTGATGCAAACGGATTTTTTAAAGACAAATATACAAATCAAAAAATGTTCATCTGGCCATTTGTAAGAGGAAAAAACGCTTGAATGCCCAATGCTCCTGTGTCACTAGGGAAGGGCCATGTAAAAAGTGCTTCTGTTTATTTCATTAGCATCCATTTTCATCAATACCCAAGATGGTATCATTTCACACACTAGAAAGCAATTGCCAGAAACACGCTTTCAAAAATGTATCAATTGATCAGAAAGTGCTGATGAGATGAATCAACTTATGCAGACCAAGGAGAAATATGCTCATAATCCCCTCGCAGCTGGAAGAAACTGAGTGCACAGCAGCCTGCAGACAGCCGTAGCAAAGCCCTTGGGGTTTTTTTGCTGGTCATGCTTAACACTCCTACACCACTGCCACCTGCCGGCAAACAGCAAGGCACACATTTCATTCTGAAAAAAAATAAATAAAACATCAGCAGTACTTTTAACCATGAAGTGCTAAGGCTGGAAGCAAGGCATTTGGAAGATCCAGAGCTGCAGCAAGGCACCTGTGTCCCCCTGGAGACACCACAAGCTTGGAAAGCACAGCACTTCCATCAGCAGCATCAGCAGCACTGATTGATGTTACTGCTCCCTTTTAGGAAGGATTTGCCTTTCCACAAGAAAAATCAAGTCTTAAATGTTCCTTCATTAAAGGCAATGCAAAAACTTCCATTGACTCTGGTAGGAACCTACAGGTGACATTTACAAAGCACTGACCTGTTGGATAATATTTTCCTTTTTTTTGACAGTTTATCTATGCAATCAAAAGAAGAAACAAAAAAAAAAGTGCAGTGCAAAGTCAATACTCCACAACATTTTCTTCCTCTCACGAGTCAGTTTAGGTTTTCCATGAAATCCAGAGGAGTCTTTGGTGACAGGCACAGCAATACGTGCACAGACCTCAACAAACCTTCCTTGCACCTCTTTGAGTGCCAAAGTTCTATGCTGTTTACACAAAAAAATTGACAATGTGAGTGCTTTTTCATTTTCCCTGGCCAAAGGGTGGGTCAGCTGATCAATACAGATTGGAGCACCAGCAGTGAGTTTTCCTGTGCGTTTATTTGGGATTAACTGATGAGAAGGAAAAACATTCAGTTCTGAAAACTCAGGCATCAGCCCCAAAAGCAGAGCATCTTTCAGAGGTCTAGAACTGGTTAAAATTTTTCAATTAAAAATTAAACTTTGTAGATAGAACAAAGTAATAATAATAGCAATAATAGCAAACAATTTACTGCCAATGCAGTGATGTTCTTTTAGGAAAGAATGTAGATTTTGTGATTTAATGAGTCTTCAGAATTTTTCAATAGAACAAGATTGCGCCTAAGGAAACAAGCAAAAAAACCCAAACAAATCTTTGTTCTGTAATCATTAATCTGTAAACTATAACTCTATAAGCTTTAATTTGTAAATTGACACATCTATATTATTTATGCTACAAGAAGATCTAGGTTATGGAGCAGGCTCCTTCTAGCAGTAGGACAATATCGGTAACTACAAAGCTTCCAAGATAACAGAAGAAGAAAGCACAAATGGAGGATCTCATCCATCAGTTGCCCAGGGAATTATCCTGGAAGCAATAGCAAGAAGTTTTTCTGAGCTGCCTGTGTGATTCACACCACAGAACGCAGCAAGTTGCCCTCATTCCTTGCCATGGGCAGCAGGCACGGATGACTCCTTCAAAGCAGGCAGCAGTATAAAGCCAGCTGAACCTCACCTTGTGGTGGAGGTAGGACAAAGACTTGAGCTGCCTGCCTCTGGTCAGCATCAGCCTTCCTGGTCACATCACCTAACAGTACTGTAAAAAGACAGAGGGAAAATAAAGATTTTGAAGGGGGGGTACAGAGATAAGATGGCACTGTGAAAAGAGAGTGATGGTATTTTTAAGAAAATTAAATTAAAAAATAGAAGGAGATTGGCACCTTAGGTTACTTCAGAGGAAGAAGTTGGTACAGTCACAGTGGAAGAAGTGGTGGGTAGGCTGGGAAGGAGCTGTGAAATGGAGTTTATGTGCAATGTGCTAAAGAAGTGAAAAAGTCTAAGCAATGGCCTAGGGGAAGAAAAAAATCTTGACAAAGTTGGAAACTGTCCTGCACATTCAAATAAAGTAAGGCAGCAATTCCCATGCCAAAATAGATGTTATAACACACAACATAACAAATTAGAAAAAGTTATGTGTGCAATTGGATTGGAAATAAGAGGGAAAAATTGCAACAATTGGCTGTAACATGCAGGAGAGGCAAAGACAATACCCAAAAATATAGTGCCCTTTATAGGTCTGAAGGAAGTAAGAAAGCAGAGTTGCCTTGAAGATAAAAATGGGTTGTGGAACTGTGGATATATAACAGAAAAGATAGTTTGTCTTCTTTTAATATATTACTCATATCTTTATATAGATATGTGAATGAATAAAAGAAAAATTTTGTATTTATAAAAATGCAAAGATTAAAAATATAGACCCTTTGGGGACTTCAATTAATGGTTGGCCATTCTTGAAGAAATATCACACAGGTGGGATGGGGGTGACTGGGAGGAGAAAGCAGTTTGACAACAGAGAATAAGTTTACAAGTATAGAAATAACACCAGTCTCTGAAAAAATTTAAATATATATATATATATATATATATATATATATATATATATATATATATATATATATATATATATAAAAGAAGGGACAGAGGAATAAAAGCTGAAACTAGTCTGGATTTCCAAAGGACATGTAGTCAAAGTCAGTATTATCCCTGCTAGGAGCTAGAAAGAAATTATCAGGAGATCATGGGAGTTGCTTGCAGGGAATACAAGGGAAAGAAGCAGGAAACTGAAACTAGAACAGAACTAAAAAATAAAATGACAGCAGGTAGGATTTCCAGTGATTTTAGAGAAGTTAAAGTGAAGAGGGAAGGAAAAAACCCAAAAGCTGAAATCAACACTGATAGATCTACAGTCAGAGAGTGAGCAAGGGAAACAGAGCATATAGCATGTAGAGTGGGTAGTTGATGCCAAAATGAAATCTGAGGTATTAATTCACATTCAAGTCAGAGGAAAACATGGCTTTCTTTTTTTGGCCTATGATCTAGGCAATCTCAAGAGATGAAGCCTTCTCTTTACCCAGGAGCCCAGCTTCCATTATGAAATATTAAAGCATGTGTGTTATAGAACATAACTAGATAAATGAAACATCATAGAGAAGTAAACAAGCAATATGGCATTGAGCAGAGATCTTGCAAATGAGGGGAGAAAAATATCAGCACTTTCTTTCAGTTTGGGTCTGGAATCCATCGTGAATTTGAATTAAGCATGAAGATCAAAAGTGAGTCTAGTTAATATTTAAAGATATGCTTTGGGGGAAAGCCTTGTTTTTCTGATTATTTGTGACTAACTTTTAATCTTTAAATTTTTTTTATTACACTTTCTGTTGAATAATATTTTAAGCAGTGTATCTTCTGAAGTTCCCCTGAGCTCCAATTTGAATGTGATAAATAACATGCCTCGGAACTCAGAAATTATCTTCCATACTCAAAATATATAAACTTGAAAATGTTACATTATATTTTTTTCCTCCTCTTTTGTGCAGTTTCTTTTTCTTCTTAAAACTTTGAGGGACTTTTTTGGGTGTAATGGAGAGCACTATCTCACTTGCTGCCCACGCAGCTCTATACCTAATAGAAAAACAAGACTCAAAAGTGTAATAAACACTAAAAAGGCTTATCTAGATTAAATATAGTATTCTTTAACCCTTTATCAGCATCAGAACAAGTATGGATTATTGGTTGATTATTTATTTCTAACATCTTTCATTCAGAAGGATCAGCTCACTTCCCTAACTGTGAGGTGCTGCCATTCCCATTCAGAAAGGAGCTAATCTAAGGCCTAAAACAGTGAAGTAATAATGTCAAATCTAATGTAAAAACAGCATCTCATGACATGTCAACTCCTACTCTGTCCATTGGACCACATAACCTGATATCTAACATGATACAATTTACTAGAGGAGATCTTCTATCCCACTTTTTGGAAATTATTGTTTTACTATACCAGTAAAAGGTCCCTACATCAACTATTCAGGAAGCAGCGATCCTAATTGCATATCAACCATATCCTTTTTCAAGCAAATAATATGAGATATCTCTCACAACAAGTATAACAGCAATAATTAATATGAAATGCATTATAAACTCCTCAGGAGTTACTAGTTTAGATCTATTGTTTGTTGTTAATCAGAGGAAGAAAACAGATCTCTGAAGGTAGATAGTATCATATTGTGCTTGGCCAACTGAAAGCCATTTAAATGAGAACTTCATTCCTATACTTTGTTTTATATCTATAAATTATCCAGTTGAAAAAAAAAATCATAATTTTTTTGAAGCCAGAATGAATCAAATTAATACAAACTTGGTTACAAGCAAATATTTCTATAATGAACTAACAGCAGACCCTGGGAGAGTGAACAGATCCAAACTCCATTCAACTGCCCCTGAAGTAACAATCAGTCTCTCTTAATAGCACTAAAGTTGTAGGATATAAAAAATTACATGGCCTGAGTAATAACCTCTAAGAAATGTAGTTGCAGGCATCAGTAACCTTTGATATCACTGGCACAGGGGAGCTCTCAGCCTTCCTGAGGAGCAGCACAGGTCTCCAGTCACCAGAGGAACATTCCATTTCAGGCCTGAAGATCTATTTCAAACACCTAACAGCCAGCCACAGCTCAATATCCACAACAAGTGACCACTGTTCACACACCAGAGAAGTGTGTACTTCCATGAGGGACCGTACTGTGCAGTGGACTGGTACTTCTGTGTGTGACACCAGACAATGTTGTCACAAACACAGCCACAAGCTGGTTTGCTCAGCTGTTTGTTTGGTTTGTTGTTTCTTTTTAAAGCCTTCCCAATGAGCAGTTAAGTTGTCACAGTTCATAGAGTGACTTCAACCTGATGATCTCATGAGTGCACATCTGCCCGCAGGAATAAAAGTGCCAAGAGGATGAGTTGTTTATCTCTGGTCCCCAAAGGCAGAGTACAGCTATGAAGGTCAGACAGTACATTTGCAAGAAGTGACAGAGTTTCTGCATCTGCTTCATCATTTCAGCACCCGTAACTGAGAACTCTCCAGACATGTGAATGGCAACCAGGAGGGCCAAGTGCACATGGGAAGCTGAAGGTTGCTATAGCATATAATACCACCTTGTCATGTGTGTTACTGCGTGACAGCTGGAACTTCAGAAGGTCAACCCATCACTAAAACAAAAAAATCTTGAGAAAGTAATTACAGTGGACAGACATGCAGGGTGCCCCTGCTTTCATTTGATGCTGTGTCTTGGAATTAAGAATGTCACTAGTGGATTGCAGGAAAGAAAGAATGATAGAAACAAAACTGAAGTGAAAGAGAGGTTAATATACTGCATACTGGAACTTTGTCTATTAACCCAAATGTTTTTAAAAACAGCAATCCAAAGTCCTTCGCCTTCCTTTCTCCTATTTTTTTATTTCTTTTTAACTTACAAGCTTAAATTAATTGTAAATTCCTATCAAACCAGATTAATAGATGTTGGCATTTTAAACTCAGGAGCTGTTTCAAATCACTGTAAGGGTCCATAAACAAAGAATGATGGTCATAATTTTTCTTGGAAGACATGAACATGTCCCACCTTCCAGAAATAAATGAAATAAATGGATAGTTTGAATGAATGAGTGGGAGCAAGAGTGAAAAACAAACCATAAGGATTGTATGAAGGTTGTTTTTGTATAAAACACACTCTCATTCCATAAACGTACAATATAAGATTAAAGGAAAAAAAAAAGTTTTTCTTTTGCAAACCTCATTTTATTAACATTAGAAAAATTTTAAAATAAAAACATTAAGGAGATTAGGAATATCTGTAATGACTCATAAAAGGTCTCAGTGACCTTATGAAAAAATAAAATACACTTCTGAAATGATACTTTAATTCAGCCATTATGCATTTAAGTAAAACATTTATAATCTCAATTGAAGACTTAGCTGGTATAACAGAATTTGAAATGTAATTACAATACATAATGCAAATTTTTTAAATTTTGATTCAAACAGTGTCTTAGGGTGCAGTTAAAAATATTATTTTTTAAACCTAAAATCTAATGTCCCCAGACTTTTGCACATCCTTTTGGAATGAACAACAGTGGAAAATCTGCTAAGGCAGATAAATTGTTGCTATTAGATTTTAGAAGGATCAGTCTTTAAAAGAACAAGAGCTAACTGTTCCTTCTTTGCTGTCCAATGTAAAATCTCATCAAGTTACAGCTGTAGCAGGTATTAAATTTAAAAAATGAAGGGAATACTCATTCTGTTTTACTCTAAATTTTGATAAGCCTAAATCACAAGCTATTGGTTGTTAATTAAATTTTTTTGAAAATTCAAAGGCAAGAACAAGTCCATGTTTTAATGTTTCAATTTCAGAGGAAATACCCAAGTTCAGGTAAAATGTAAGTCTATGCTTTTATTTTTAAGTCAGTGCCATACTTACAGTAACCTAAGATTCTATAAATGCCGCAAATCTTGCTTTTAATTGTTTGTGATTTCTTTACAGAGCTCCAACTGTGTATAAGATTTCTTCCTGGAAGCATCATTTTGTTGTTTAGACCAAGGACTAGCAGACCCATCAAAATAAGAAGAATTTCTATTATTTCTGTCTAAAGAAAGCAGTCATTTTTTGTGAGTACAGAAACATTGCCGGATCATACCAAACAACACATGTCTCAGGTGACTGGAATCCTGTTGGCAAGTATGAATTTCTTCCCTTCTTGTGGATCTTTCAGCTCAATTAGCAGCTATCAAACAAGTTAACTTCTTAAGGGAAGAGATAAGAGGTGGAATGCACCTCAGAAACTGATATAAGCAGGACCAGATGCAGATGCAGCACATCACAGCACCACAGAGGCACAGGTTACTCTAAGAGCACCCCAGGTGTAGGGACTCTCCAAAACCAGAGACCAGAAAGCAGAGAAGGAATAAGACTCCAAAACGCTCCTCTTTTCACACCACCTCTGTGCAGCAGCTCATGCCTCATCTCATCTACTCCACAAAGGCTTTCCATGGACCTGGAAGCTGCAGACAGCAGATGTGAATACACAATGCACTTCAAAGAGCTCACATTCTGTATAAAACCTCTGGAAGCTTAGTTTACCATCTGATTTTCTATTTTTTGGGACTAGCGTCAGCACTGACAGGCAGGGAGGTGGCCACTACACAGAAGTGATGGGGTTGGCAAATCTGTCCCTGCTCATGATGGGTTTAGTTCTACAGATGGTAGAGGAGCAGCAGTGCTAGCATGAAAACAACATAAAGCTGCCTGGCTGCAGCCCAATTAGGGCTTCTAGCACATCCATGAACTCACTTCCATTTGTATTTGGTCTCTGGACTCTCATTTTTGTTTGTGTGTATAAGAGACTAGGTTTGCTAAATTGAGAACACAGCCTTTGGTTCCAAGTGCATTTCTGTGTTCAGCTAAACCTCTTTCCACAGATGCCTAACAACCTCCAGTTAAATCTATTATTATTAAAGAAGTAAAATGCATTGAACTCTTACAGATCTATACAGAATTTTGTGCACTGAAAAAATGGCTATGAACCATCATTTAAAGGACATAGCAGTTTCCACTCTTCATATCCAAAACTGAAAACCTTCAGCATCCTTTGATAAGAAGACAAATCTGCTTGCTCCCTGCCCACATAGGCAAATGTTAAAAAAAGAAATGTGTTGAGGTCCAAGGTTCATTCCAATATCCATGTTTGTCAACAAGCATTCAGTGGCTTTAAAAAGTACACCAGAACAATTGTGAAGGTGAGATACTAAGATAAGAATGATATTAAAATCTCTCCTCAAGTACATGAGGAGTTCAAACATTGAATCAGCATTGCATCTTAGATGTATTCACAAAAAAAAAAAACAACAACAAACAAAAAGATAACCAAGAAAACCTCAAAACAAACAAACAGAAACCTCCAAAACACAAAAACCCCACCACACCTGTGAACTGAAAAAAATAGCTGTTTATAAAGACTGATGTGCATTCAGGATGTGACTACATGGGAATCATCATGAAGGGTAATGTGAAACTCCTTCTGCTGCTATTCAATATCAGGTAACAGGTATTGCATGATAGCAGAGTCCTGGTCCAAACTAAATGCAGCAGGCATGGCAAATACAGGTGCTAATGCAAACATTATCACCTAGCTCTGGCTTAAAGCAGCTGTGATCCCTGGAGTAAAACCTAAACTGGCATTGTTCTGCTATAGGCAGCTCACTTCATCTTCCCCCCTCCACTTTCTCCTCCCACACCACAGTTTGTGCTGCACCCTTTGATTCAGGGACCACGTGCTGCAGTGTTTGTGCAGACACCATGTAGCACTGTGAGCTGTCATTTCTTCGTTGTGGTTTCCAGCAGGTAATAGGGAGAGTCAATAATAAGAATTTAAACTCATTTTTCTTCTTAGCCAATTGCCACAGCCTATCAGTTAACAAGATTTCTGAAAATACAGAAAAACATTTTGTGCATACATAGCTTGCTTTTGGGAACTTCTGTTAACATTCTTGCAAAGCCCACACAGCTTCAGGCACTGTGCAAACATATGGGAGTATACAGACTGAAGTAAACACAAAACAGTAGAAAGAAATATCAGTAGATGTAAAAAATGAGGCCAGTAATACAGATTAAAAATAACATGGATTTATAGTACAGATTGTAATAAATAACACTGCATAATCCAGTGGGGGCTTCATGCATTTGACACACTAAGGTTATTGCTTGCTGCACAGTTGTGTTCCCAGAATTTCCTCTAGGAAGGTGCCCAGAACATTAATATAATCAAATATCTGGAAGCATCTCATTACCACAAGTGGCACTAGAGTAAAATGGATTGAACTAGCATGGATTTACACCCCCCCCGTCCCCCCATTCTAATTCCATTAAATGTGAAGGGGAATAATGCTCTAAACTTGAAGTCCCTTTTTTTTCCCCTTTAAAACAGAACCAAATAAACCAAATCTCAATGGCTCCCTCTGCTGTCTTGTCTTAGAAGTTTCATTATATTTGTAAATCCTTCTTAAAAACAATTTTTTCCTTCCCCAGTCAGTGAACATCTGGTATTTCCACAACATCACATAGCGTGCCAGCTTTAAAGAGTCAAAAAAACCTTCATCCAAAAGCAAATTTCTCAAAGTGCAATTCAATGCTTTCTTATCAAGGCTGGAATAAGTAGCATCCCTTCATGTTTGCATGGCAGCTACATGTAGCATCGTGAAAAAATGTTAAAGATGGTTTATCATCTTTGTAATCAGCTTTGGGTTGATCTGGATTTAACTGCATAGGTGTGGATTTTGACTCTAACAAAGCCAGACAGTTGCATGAAACAACTGTATCTTTAACAAAACAACTGTAACAAATATTTCAGAGCTATGGGAACAGTCCCAGAGAGAGAACATGTTTCTGATAAAACAGAAAATACTCCACAACACATTAGCCAAGCTGGAGAGCTGTACTGCCTCTGGCAAACATTCTAGATTGCTCTTTGCCAGGCCCCAGGGACAGATAATGGTCATTACCTGGCACAGGTGAGCAGCAAAGCAGCAATATCAGGGTGTATTGTCACACAGCTGACAAGGATTTGTCTGCCTCTCAGCATCTCGATAGGAAGTTTAGCAACAAATACTCCATCAGAGACCTAACTCCAAGCCACAGAAGTCAACAGGTCACTCAAAAGAAGCAAAAGCAGACCCCAGGATCTGCCCTCCCACACATAAAGAACTCTGGAGGATATAATTTACTCTCAGCAACGTACAAAAATGGAAGATAATAGAAATCTGCAGTGCTCAGTCAAAACACAGAGGTGTCAATTTAAGAGAGAAGCAAAACCCCTCAGTGCTTCACTTTGCAGTGAGTGGAAGCACCTCCCAGGCACAGAGTGTGTGGGGGCAGGCAGCTGAGCAGGGACGTCCCCCCCAGCAGCACTCCCCTCTCCGTGGCTCCCTGGCAGGAGCACACACTGCTGAATGACAGTCCCTCAGTGCCCCCTGAAAGCAGACTTGGTGCCTGAGCTTAATGGAATGACAGCAGAGAATATTTCCACACTAGCCACAGAGTTTGTCTCAATTGCCTCCGTCTTCTTTGTGCTCCGAACCCGATGCCTCTCAGACAGGGAGCTATATTTATCCCTCTCACACAGGGATGTTCTCATGGTGCTAAATTAGGCAGCTTCTGTCACGCCCAGGACCAGCCATAACCCTTCCCTATTGGTTCTCCACATCAGAGTTGTGGGTGCATTTGTGGAGCCCTGTCTAAGGCCAGCACAGATGTACACACCGAAATAGGCACCTCACTCATCTGGTGGTGAAAGCTGAGCGCGCTGGATGTCCCACACCGTACACGTCCACTTTTCACACAGGATGCATCTAAACTGCTGAGAGACAACTTCTTGAACTGCCAGGGTATCACTGATACCTACAGCTTATTCTGCCTAAAGATTACACCCACTGTACCTCAATCCCCTTCCTCCAGGAAACATGCAGAAACCCATCACATTTCCAGTCTTCCCATATTCTTGCCAGCATAAAAACATCCTCTAGATTTCAACTGTTCTTTTCTTTTTTACTTTTTCCCAGCTGGGCTTACTGTGATGGTAGGCTAATTCACCTACAGGAGGGAAGTTTAGTTTATTTTTTAGAAGACATACAAACACTTTATTACTAACAACCTCGTAGCTTGAAATGGCTTTGCTCTCATTTTGCTAAACTAGGCTCACACCTTAAATTCTACCTATCTAAATACAGACAATACGTGTAACATCCCAGATTTAACTTGGAGATATACCATCCTAATCTGACAAAAGAAAATCTGAAAGGGTTTTTGAAATTTCCAAAAGTGAAGTTTGCCCAAATAATATTAAGACAGCTCCACATTTCAAACCTCTCAAATGCCTTCAGCTTACAATGATGGTTCTTTGCTATAAAAGTCCATACCCATTGAATGTCAGCCTGGTTTTATTCATCCAGATTGCAAGTATAAATTACTTAATCAGCTTCTTAGAGGCAGATACTGCATACCAGTATCAGGGAAAAAAGCTTAGCAGAATGTCCAAAAAACATTAAAGAATGACTCCTTGTATGGAATTTTGTGTTCTCAAAGACACAGTCATAAGAGTGATGTATGTATTACATTCCCTCCAGATTAAATCTTTTTACTCTCATGTTTGCAAGAAGTTGGATCTTTCTTTCTTTAAGCTGGGCCCAGCTGCTACAAGCTTTCTGGTTTACTGGCATTACTTGTAGACTTTCCAGACTGAAGACTTGTAAGGAGCAATTTTCATACAAGAATTGCTGATTACAGAGGGGAAAAAATTTGGCACATTTAAACCTGTCACTTCAATGTATTTGATGCTGGAAAGCAAGAGGGTAGGAGATGAATACAATTAGTTAATGGGAGCAGTGATCAACCCTATTCTCTGTGCTTTTTCAGACAGGGGAGAGAACACAGCCTCCCAAAGCTCCTCTTGCATTTTTTCCAGACTCTGCCTACAGAGCTGGAATAATTATCCTGACTTGGGATCAACTAAGTGTCAGAAAGCCTGAAACAAAAGAAGCTTGTTAAACTTAACAGTATTTACATGGTCAATTTATTTCCTCACCCCTTCTAGGTAAAGGAGAGTCCACATTATTGTCATGAAACCATGGCATGAAGGTTAAGGGATGTTTAGTGTTCTACAGAAGACTGAGGCACCAAAAATCCTATCCCCTCCTTTTCTCTAATGCTGTTAATCCACGAATTTAAGGCAGATCTCATTTCAACCCCATTGCAGACACATTGACTATGTTTGCCTACCCAGTGGATGTGAACTGATCCTGCTTTGATCTTCCCAGATGTGATCCAGCTGTGAGTCAGAAACTTGCAGCAGTCCAGGGGTGCTGCTGAGCTGGTTAAGTAGCAAAGCTCTGGGCCAGAACTATGCTGCAGAGGTTGGCACACAGGCAGCAGAGGTGCCTGACACAGCTGACAACTAGATGAGCACTTGCACAGGTAACAATCAATGACCACAATGTATAAAAAGGGCTTTTTCCATCCTAGCTGTTATTCTTTCACAAATAATAAACTCTCTATAGTGGCAGTAAAATAATCTGTGTAAATTACAACGCACTTGAAATTGAATCTCTTACAAAAGGACTCTATCCTGAGCTGAAGAAAAAAGAAACATGAATACTCAGGGTAAAATCTGTAGAATATAAGAGGTAATACCCAGCAGCATCTCAGCCCTGCTCTGGGAACAGAAGTTCCTGGAGTGAAAACCTGGATTCCTAAGCACTTCTACCTTATTTCAGAAAGTATTTTCTCAAGTAATTACTTGAGAAAGCAAAGGACCCAACTTTCACCTGGGAGTAGGTTTTCCTATGCCAATACGCCTAGGCCCCCACCTGAGCATGATGTAAGGAATCCATAGGGAAGAAGAAACCCAAACCAGTAACTAACCTTACATCAAGTACATTTTGTCTTTGTACAGGGACAGAAGCACTTGATTCAGTGGGAGTGCAGCACCTGCCCCCGTCTAACTCCTATATTTAGTTCTCCTGTAGGTTGCTTTAGAATGCTTCCTCTGTAATACCAAATGCATATAAAGATGGAAACTTTGACCAAATGCTCCAAAGGTAACATTGCTGGAACTGTGAGGTATTTTTCCAAGGGAAAACAGAGTGTGAAAAGTCTGTGGATAGATCTTCTGGACACACCTAGTAATAGAAACTTTCCAACCACATTTCTCTCAAGTGCAGGCTAGATTTCATTTTGCAATGTAAATGTCATTTTGCCTGTAGAATAACAAGCCATTTATCATCTTGATAATTTTTCATATTTGGTTAAAATTTCTTTTTAACAGAGAAAAACCATGCTTAACTTTGTCCTTTTGAGAGAGTTCTCAGTGGACTTTTTTTGTTCTTGCCTCTCAAGTGAATCATATTGCTACTGCAGATGATACAACCGTTTTTTAAAAAATTACATTTTGCTACAGAATTTTCCTTCATTTAAAGTTTTTCTGAGTCTGTTCAAGCTGTGTTGAGCAACTATTTATGTAATCCACAAACATAAAGCAACTGAAATAATTCAATGAACTAAAAATCCAGGAAGGGTCTTGATTCAGAAAGTCTCAGCCAACAGGAGGTTAGGTAAGCATGCTGGAGGCAGCTTCTTTCCTTGCTCTCACACTGCTCCTCTTGTTCTCATGATTGGTTGTGGTCAGAGTATCAAATTAGCCAGATTTTTGGTCCAACTCTCATATCCATTCCTATTAATTGTAAAAAAAAGGCAAAAAGGGCTGAGGTAGTTTTTAAAATATTTTTGCCACAAACTCCTTGAATTCGTTAAAACCTAGGACTGAAGTGTCTTTTCACACCTCCTGGATCCCAGCTCAGGCAAACAAAAAAAACAAAAAAGAAAAAACAAGACAAAAACAACCAAAAAAACCCAACCAAAAAACCAAACAAACAAAAACACAAAAACAAAACCAAACCAAAAGAAAAAAAAGAATGTCAGTTTTATTTACATATTTCATGCATCTATTTTTATACCCTTTTTTGAGCACAATGTTATGAACACTAAATAAAAAGTGTTGAAAGTAATTTGATTTAGAAAGAATAATAAAAAAAAAGTACGCTGTGCAATTTAATACATCATTTTTTCATCCAATGTCTTGGTGCATTTCTTTAGCTACTGCGGTAGAAGACTCCGATACAGGCATGGTTTTTTTGTGTTAACATTACAGGAAGATTTTAATTTGATCTGTACTGGATATTAGTCTTTGTGACATTACTGGCCGAGGACTTTGGGCTCATCATAAGTCTGTGAAGCTTTGTGATTAAAAAGAACACGGCCTCAAAACTCTCTGCAATATCAGAGCATTCTATACAGATGGTAAAGAGACCTACAAAACCAGATTCAAAACAGCCAACAATGAGCCTTTTATTATTCGTGATGTGAGCTAGATGACAGGGGAAGGCTAAAATTTAATCTTAAACCTCTCCTGAAAAATTTCATACTCAGAGGTTTAGTCTCCCTTAAGACTCAGCAGTCCTTCTCTTTGAAAAGCTGCACAGAGCTCATCCTTCTTTAAATTTTGCTAGCAGATTAGAGGGTAAATTACTTACCAGCCTGGATGTTTTCCTCTTGACTTCCTTCCTCAGGCAGAAGTGATTCGAGGTCAAGCTCTTACCTTTGTGAGGAAAGTTGCAACCAGCAGAGAACTGCAGCCATCCTGGGAGCATGCTCTGGTACTTCCACCTCTTCCCTCCTACTAGTGTGATGGAACACTTGTACTACAATTGTTTCTCCCAGATCAAACTCTAGACTCAAATACCCTTAATAATTATCAGTTTTATTCCAAGACCCCTTTGCAGCCATTTCTGCACATTCTCTATCATTGGCTTAACCTGTACCTGTGACCGTGTTCACAGGGGTTCTTGGATGAGGGAAGAGACGAGAATGTTGACTCCATGTTCAGAAGGTTTGATTTATTATTTTATGATATATACATATTACATTATAACTATACTAAAAAGAAAAGAAAGGAAAAGGTTTTCTCAGAAGCTAGCTAAGCTAAGAATAGAAAAGAAAAGAATGATAACAAAGGCAGCTCTCTCGGACTCTGTCTGAGATAGCTCAGTCCTTGATTGGCCATTAATTATAAACATCCAAGATGGGCCAATCACAGGTGGACCTGTTGCATTCCACAGCAGCAGATAACCATTGTTTACATTCTGTCTCTGAGGCCTCTTAGCTTCTCAGAAGGAAAAATCCTAAAGAAAGGATTTTTAGTGAAAAGATGTCTGCGACATGTACCTTCTCATTAAACCCTTTTCAGTCCCTAACAGAGACTCCATCTTCATGGTCCTTTCCCTAAGATTTCCATATATCCCACCACTACTGACTTCTATTTAACCCTTTCCCCTCTACACACAGAAATAAAAATATTTGCTGTCAGCACATTCTTCTATCAATCCCCATTTCCTCAGTCTTATTTACAAGTGTTTAAGTTGAGTGACATCCATTTGTGAAATCTAAAGCATCTCCCCTTTGCATGTCCTTCAACTCTCCTGTAGAAAATGTGATTAATTATAATAGGATTATTACATTATCAGTTAAATATAGATGAGTTTATGCCTGCTGGTGGTTGACTAAGTGTAAGAATTACTGTATTACATTTGTGCATTCTAGTTGAGGATCTGTTTCTCAAAAAATACAAAGTGAAGAAATTTGTGCACACCAATGTTTGCAGAAATAAAAGATTTTAAATATCACGTTCAAGATTATCTTTTGACAGCCAAGTGAATATCAATTCCTCTTTCTCTATTAGTATTTTGATGCCAGAATTTAAGAAAAATTAGCTCTCTTATTTAAATAAATCTTATCATATTAAATGACTTAAAGGCACAGCACAGTACACAGCTATTCTGTTCTGGGCACACCATTATCTCAGTGCTTCATTAAAACATTAATTGCCAGTCTGTAATTGGAGGGTGGGGTTTTTTTCTCCCTTGCTCAGGGAAAGCAAATACTCTGCAGCAGGGATGGTCTCACTTGGGGTCTCTAGTGTCTGTGCTTCAGTGGTGCCTTAAATTTTGAGAAAAAAATTGTAAAAAACACCAAGTTATTTGACCAGAGCTCTGACATGGGCTTAACCTGTTTCAAGTCTCCTTTCACAGGCTTATCTTGCAAAGTGAGCTGCGTTATCTTCTAGGGTCATGCAGGCAGCAGCACCTCAGTTTCAGCTTCTCTTTGCACATCCCTTTGTGAGCTAGGAGATTGCCCCTGAGTTCATGAACTCCGAGCTAATTGTTCACTTGTCTGCATTACACAAACTTTTTCCTGCACTGCTGGTAGGTATTTTTGAGGGATTTGAAGATGGAGAAGTAGGGAACTCTCCAACTTAAAAAAAAAAAAAAAATTAACTTCTCCCCAGTGGAAAAAAAAAATCACCCAGATTTTTATACTTGGTAATCATTAGAAGTGTAGATTTAAGGTCAGAAACTCCTTCAATTATGAAAAGACCCCAACAAGCACCAAATATACCCAAAGCCCCTAAGAGAAACTTAGCTACATACTGAACCTTTACAAAAATGTATAGCAAAACTACACATCTGGACAGCATTTCCTCCATTTCCTTTTACCTTAGGCTTTGTTGGTGTATTTGCTCCCTGTAGTTGAAAATACCACAAAATTCATCTGTTTCCAATTTTTTGGAAAGATGTCCCCTTATCCCTCCCATTTGTTTCAACCAAATACACCAACAGCTTATTGCTCTTTTACATACAATAGTTATGATTAATTGAACTGCAAGGAATGGGAGAAAAACATCACAAGAAGGCAGAAAGTCATGGTGTTCTTCCACGTGGAATTTCTGTTGCAGACAAAGCAGGCAGGTTCACTGAATGAGATTTAAGTTTCTCAGCTGCCACCTTACTTTCAGATATAAAGACAGACAGGAAGTGAAAAATTCCCTCATGGTGTAATGCTGCAGAAAAGCTGTGTTTAACAAACTTTCTCAGTCCACCTAAAAAGTCTTGAACACCATTAAGACAGGTTTGGCACAGAGGAAACTAAATAAAACATGCAAGAAAGTTAAGTTGCAGTGTTCAAAACACAGCTTTGTGTGGGGAAACATCAGGTTTTTTTAATGTAAAGCTCATATTTCATTGTCTTGTCATTTAACCAGTATGAGAATAAAAATGATGCGACTCATCATTATAGCCTCCTCCAACTATTCTTCTCAGAAATAAGCTAGTAACTAAGTAGCTTCTTCAGATAACCAACTTTTTACTGGAAAGCAAGGTAAGACTGTAAACTGATCTAAGACCAAGAATAAAATCATAATGTGAAGTAAAAAACAGAAGAGAGCTGAGACAAATGGGGGGGGGAAACAAAACAAAAAACCCACCACATGCAGATCAGTTTAGGAGTTCAACTGGACCATGTGAACATACTTAATTTTAATTCTTTGTTCAAAATATTCTCCCAGCTACACTGCAATGTACAACACTCTCTTGGCTGTTTAATATCTTTTATCTCATACAGCTGTGAGTTCTCTTCAGTATTCCAGCACTTCATCTACTTCCCAAGACAAGCATTTCTGTCTCCATCTTTGACTTTCAGTTTTCAAAAGAACCATCAATACTCATTAGCAACCCAAAGAGCAGATAATGATTGTTATTTATTAACATTTAAAATAAGCATAAATTTCAGTAACTAAAAAAATTCTCTGTTCTGTATGTGATATTCTTGAAATTAAAGAAGATCAATACAACTGAAAGACCAAGCATTATCATCAAATATAAAGTTGAATGGAATACAGATCAAGTTAATAGCAATTACATTACATTAACTTGAAGAAATTAAATACAGTTTTACACATTTTCTGATGAAGCACCACACTCACAAGACCCAGTGAAGCATCTTATGAGAACTGAGCTGCATATCAGTTAAGCATCTGAAAACAAACAGGCAGCCAATTTAAGTTTAAAAAAAATGTAAGAATTTAGTAGCCATGTTTTCCAGATAACTATCAGAAGAGAAGTAAATTTCTCATTCAATGTATTCCAGTCACACACCACAAACACCTGGATTTTAACCAATTTAACAATTCTTTATTTCTGGAAGAAGAGATCCCAGTCCTCTCACCACCTATTTCACAAAGCTGCTAATCCAAACTGATGAAAATCCCATTAGGATTCTTGGGTAACACTGAACAGCAGCTGCATATATTAATGCTTGCAAAATAAAATTTCAGCTTTTTTTTTTAAACAGTAGATCTACAATTACAGTAGATAATGAATGATCCACGACCTTTAATCTCACCTCTTTGCTGAAATGTAATAGCTTAGCTCAAACTAAAGCTAAACCTCCATTTAGCTTGCTCAAATGCTTCATTTGGAAAATTTTATTCCTGGACTAAGCATGAAGGGAGGATTTCTTTTGTTAACACCTGAGATTCTTTCAGATGTTTGCAGAACAGGAAAGAAAGGATGTGTAAATTCAGAGCTCAAGATGAAAGTGTAACGCTTCACATAAGAGTGCACAAATCAAGAGAGCTTGTGCATATGGAAGTCCATAAGCTCAACCTAAATACAGTCATTGATCTAGAGTATCTTGTTTCATTTTACATGAACGTCCACTTCATTCTCAAGACGCACATAAACTTGTGCAGGCAGATGAAAAGTTATGGTATCCCAGAGAGGATGAAATTCAAAGTAACAGTAAACAAAAATTAAGTTTCTCAAGAGTTACAAACTAATTTTACAGGCAAAGGATGTTAATTAAGATGACAAGTGCAAATGCACACAGAATATGCAAACAGTTTATAAACTCTCACTGTTAACACTTTGGTTATCACCAGCACTAAAATTCAGAACAATGTGGATCCTTGTTTTAATTACTGTGTCCTTAAATTCCAATGAAATACTGTTCCTGTTTCCACCTTCTGAATGAAAATGCTGCAGAGTTAACTTTAAAAGATGGCATACACCACATAGGAGACTGAATGAATCCAGTTATAAAAGCAGTATTTTTCTATTTGCATTGGGGCAAACAAGGCAGACTGAGACAAGCTTAACTCAGTCAGAAGAATTCCTCTCTCCAGAGAAAGAAATAAGTGAAGTCAGGAACTTTTTTGTAGATTGTGAAAACAGCACCCAAAGCCAGGCTTACCTTATGGGCATCCAAAGGAAACAGCTAGCAGACATACCCAGTGGAGTTTTCACAGAAAGGGTAGGAAAGTGGAAAAGAATGCTTCCTTAGATGGGAACAAGAAATTCACTGGCTCTTGAGCTTTGAACTAAGAACAGACTTCTGGAGGAAGATCAGTGAAGACCCACCCATCTGCACTCTGCCTGCAGTGTGGCAGAACAAGTTTATTGTGAAATACATAGTTAAATTGATTGGAGAAGACATCCAACTGGTCATTGACTCCTGTTTGTTGCATTTTCACTTGCAGGAAATACAAGGTCAGAAAAGAACAGATAACACAAACATTAGGCATCTCCTAATATTAATAAGCAGCAAATTTTATTATTAATATTTTGCTTAGAGAATCCTGGACATTGACAGTACCATTAATAAGAATGCTTTGTAATTATTATCAGAAGAGAAATACTGTTGAAAGCCTGGACTAGATACCAATTTAAATTTGTGAACGGAAAAGTTTGTCTTCATCATATTAAAATGCACTTTATTAAAATATGTAAAGTAGAACAGACAGTATATAACAGATGCTTTGAGGAAAGCCTGCCAGATGTACACCAGTATTTGTATATGAGACTAAACTAATTTACTTAGAATTCCTATGACCCATAGAGAAATTCTTTCCTCTCCCATGCTGAACTACACTAAATGTGTCTGGTGGAAAATAGAACAACAAAGGATGGGAACAGGTTGCTCCTGAGGACACTTGCAAACATATATAAGATCCAATGGTCAACTCTCATGTTAAAGTACTCTCATCTATGTCACCACACGGTAATGATACAAATAAAACAAAAAAATCTCACAAAATTGAAACCAGGTTTGCTATACCTAGATAGAAAAGAGCCACTCTCTTAATCTCTCTTAATTTATCAGTAAATTATATGGATCTTCACCCAACAAAAGGATAAAAAAGACATTGAAAAACTTTGTGTATTTCCTTAACTAAATAGAAGGAAAAAATAGTAGAAATGGCTTTGGAAAGCCACTCCTAAATGATGGTTTGCATTTGAATGCCTAGAATTATTCATTTAAAAAACAGTGCTGGAGAAAATTCAAAGACTCCCTCCACTGGATTTTCACTGCACTAGAATCAGGCAAAGTATGTAAAAATCCTTCTGGTGAAAGTCACCAGTAATTTTGAAAAATTAAGGTAACTGTGACTTCCAGAATTCAAAACACTGTTGCTTCAACTCAGGTTCAGCTAGGGAAAGTGCACTGATTTCATTAGGAATTTTCTAGAATGGCCCTGCTTGCACAGGGAGATTGGACCAGATGACCCCACTGTGGTCCCTTTCAACGTGACCCATTCTGTGAATACATTTCAAGTGTGCAAATCCTCCTATGGAATAGAAAGCAACTTCTAAATAGAACTTGGATTAAACAATGAAAAATATTTAGGCTGCTTCCTCCTAAATATTACATTGTTTGCACTTGACCTCAACATTATTTTTTGTTTGGTGCCATAGATTTGTCTGGAATAAGAATAATTTTGGCAAGAGCTTTTGCATCTAAATTTTGCAGACAGTGGACATTGAAACTCCTGGAGTAGCCAAAAAGAAAAAAAAAAACAGAGAAAGAGAATATGGAGAAGCTAGTAATTCATAAATTAAGCACAGAATGACAAAATACCTGAAGAAGTGAAATTTGTCTAGTTGTGAATGTTGACTTTTTCTCAATCCAAGCCGCTCAAAATAAAGTAGTGCTCAGGTCTTCCTTAAGCAAGCAATCCGCACTTTCAACTGACAGAAATTATTCCTGTCAATTATCAATTGCTGATGTTACAAAGTCAAAGATACCCAAAGGTGAGCAAAACACTTACAATCTTAGTTTGCCCCACTTGTGTTGGTAGGACAAGCTTTTCCACAGCAACTTTCTATGATAATTCTTAGGCTTCCTCAGACTGGAAGAAGTAATCAAAATGGAGAACACTCAGCATTTCCTCTGTCCTCCTCGTATCACTAAATGTGTGACAACATCATATCTCACTTGTACACTACCAAAATCTTACACTGGAAACAGAATTGGTTGGTTTACCCCTGGGGAGCCTTTGCCACTTTTAAATATTCTGCTGCATCTCTGTCTCACCAACCCCAGGTGTGTAGTTGTAGTGCAGCTAAGTCTATTCAACAGTGGGTACCAGGTTCTGAAAGAACAAATCTCTTCCTCACCCTCCCACCATCTCTCTTCTAAACATCTAGCATCACAGAGAGCTGGCCAACCATTAAAGCAGCAGAAAATGGCTTGAACTGGCTCAGTTTGGATCACAGGAAAACAAAGGCTGGCACAAAGGAGGAGGCATCAGGAACAGAAAAGGGGCTCCACTGATTCCTCCACTAGCAAGTTAGAAAGCAACCATTGTAACACCTTCACCATATTGAAAAATCAGACCAAAAAAGGCATTTCTACATTTATTTGAGATAATAAGCACCATTCCTTTTCTTTCTGGAGGAAAAGAACTTGTGCATAAGGAAGCTGAAGATTAGAAGCTTCACATGTCCATTAACTAATACAGCACTCCACAGCTGATTTTACAATGTTATATACTATTTTTACAGTACTTTATATGCACATAAAATTCCTTTCAATTTCAGCTGCACATACTAAACTCTCAGCAGTCAGCAAATCGGTCGCAACATGACTAACACCATCAGCAATCAAACTCTTCTATTTGTAGATTTGCTAACAATCCTGGAACAGTGTAAGAACTGTCACAGCTCTCTAAATGTGATCACCTCCTTCTCTCACAATCCTGTCTCATCTTCCCAGCTTTCAAAGCCTGCAACAAAGTGATGAACCCACTTGATGCTGAACCTGATTCAATATAAGAGCAGTGCTCATGCTATTAGAATAAAAAAGGCATGGGGTAAGGCAGAAAATATTAACAAAGCCTGCAAAAATATGAATACTGCAGTGATAGCAAACTAGGGTTGCACATGCAATCAGTTCCTGAATGCTTGACTCCAACATTAGCTTTCTGGTAACTGGGAACTTCTGGGAATTTTCATAAGATAGTTTTGTAACAAAGCAGCAGAAACATGCTGATACCTTGGGGGATCACAGACGAACTACATCCTTTGGACTCACTACACTGACCTTTGCCACTTCAGCTGATCAATGACAGCTGGAATAAATCAGTCCACAGAGGGAAACAAATAGCTATAAAACCTGTTAGCAAGGAACAGATTCACATGGAAGCAGTAATTTTTGGGCTGAAGCCAAATTTCATAGGGATTGGTCTTGAAACCTTTGTCTCCTAGTCTCCTCTTAAAATATGCACTTTGCTTATCCCTCCCTTATCCCACTTGCTATTTATGACTCATCTATCATTTAAGTGACATTGCTTCTTTACTCCAAAATACAGGAGTGGCCTCCCTTTTGAGCTTCCAGATAACTGGCAGTAAAAATTAAGATTCGTATCTGCTACCCTGCAGTCTCTAACATTTAAAATAATGAGCAAGAAGTGTGCACTGAACTTCTTGCATTTGCATGATTGTATGAGTGCAAAGGGCTTAAGAAGAGAGAAAGCAAAAGTCAGCAAAATCATCTGTATTAAAGACAAACCTCTGCTATTTAAGCTCCAGAACTTTGACTGCCAAAATCTGTAAATGAAGGACTTGAAACACAATATAAACATCTGTGCTGGACAGTAAGACATGAAGCATGTTCAAATAATATGTGCTACTGCTATTTTAAGCTGTAAGATATCTGACTTCAACATCGCTGGTCTAAAAAGGGAAAGCTGTCCCTGGAGTTTGGTACAGGTTGTTCAGTAATTTGTACAGTCAATACACCCTCTTAACAGTTTTTCAATATTCTCTTCCAGCAGACAGAATGCGTTGCTATATGAATTGAAACAGAAGATATAACCTTCACAGGTTAAAAATTAGTATAGAATTGGCCCATTTAATATGTACTCTAGAACCTCTTGTCGCATGTTTCTAACAAAAATCATCTTAACACGGTTATCAACATGTCAACTCCATGGACCAAAGTATTCTTCTCAAAATATTTCCAAACAGGGGGAAAAACACCTCGATGTTGGCACAATGAAACAAAAAAATTTGAGAAACAGTATATGCTTGCTAAACAAGAATTATGTTTATTTAGCTAGTGAATCACCTAGAGGAGTAAATTTTCACTTTCATGATAGCAATCTGTCAGGCTTGCAAACACCCAGAAATAGGAATTAAAGATTATTTTAAATGTAGTTATAAAGGTCATAAAAAGTCTGATTTAGACTGAGGTACATTTACTCAAAACTGAGATTCATTGAGTGGTAGCAAACAAACAGTTCCTCAGACAAATGCACTTTTTTTCAGTATACATGTTACAGAAAAAAAATAAAGAAATGTGCATTAACTGGTGGTGTCCACCAAGCTGCATATTAATATTCTCTTACACCAAACAGTTTGAAACAAGGGAAATGTCATTCTATTATAATTTCATGTTACGATTCATTTGGCTAAACTGCAGCTTAAAGTTGCTTTGCCATATTAAAAGATTACTACAATAATTTTCACATGAACATTTAGACTTGAGTTTTACTCCAGGACTAAATATGGCATGATTTGCTTTTAATCTGTTGAATAGCTAAAAACTGACAATTAAAAAAACTACAACAAAGAAAAAATTAAGTTGAAGCAATGTGAATCTCACATCATTGAACCACTTCTAATGGTTAAATGTTAGTATTTAACAAATTCAAAGAGTTAATGAATCCTTGCATTCGTTCGGTCTCCTGTGCCTTAGCTAGGATGCATAAATACAAAAGACAGCAGATACTGGTAAAAGCTTCAGGACAGAAAGTGCTTGACGAAGGTACAGTTCTCAAGTGTGTTTGGTGAGAGAGTATAAGGGCAGATGCACTGATGAGAACCATTACAAGAAGAGTCAATTTCGTGTTAAAGTGTTCAAAGATGTCACCTTAAGCAGAAAAAAGCTTTAATAACGTCTTCTTAGACATATTAGGCATTTCCAGAGTCTACATCATTAGTGTTGTATTCTAGCAGGACATCTCCATATAGTTATTGTTTGTTTCTATTTCTCTCCTGAAAAAAACAAAAACAAAAAAGGA
Organism: Agelaius tricolor; assembly: GCF_023055355.1. NCBI lineage: Eukaryota > Metazoa > Chordata > Aves > Passeriformes > Icteridae > Agelaius > Agelaius tricolor. Next base: position 59,802,135 of record NW_027269262.1, on the reverse strand, counting down.
CAATCATGTTAATACACACAGATCAACATTATCTGCTTTTATTTCATTACAGCATTTTCATTGCTTCCAATTTAGCTAAATCAGGCAACATACTTTCAAGGAAAATGCTTCAATTATTTCCAGGAATATTAAATTATACAGTTTAAGTCAACTTCTTAAAGAGAAACACAGAAGTATACATCAAACTAAAAGGCAAACATGTTCAAAAAACTGCTATCAATAAAGGACTTATGTCAGTTTTAATTCACTTACAGTGAAATATATTGCACAAAGTGAACTGAGCAAGGAGACCAAGGGACCTACACACAAAGCAAGATGTACCCTAAATCTTCTGCTTAGCTTATCAAAAAATGCTCTACTCTCTATCCATTATATCCCTGAAAAATATGGTATTCCCAGGTATCTCTATCAAAGCCCCATATAATAAAAAGTGCTTAAGATCAAAAGGGAAAGTAACTAGTTGGCCCAACACCTCATCCTCCATACAAATGCTCAAGTGGCAAGGAAAAAATATATTTTTTAAGAAGGTCATGCATACCTTTTTTAGAATTTACTTTCAGTAACAAAATGAGAAGTCAGTGAAATAGGAATGGCGACAAAGAAACCTCACTTCAATGTGAGCCTGAGCCACAGTGAGGATCACATTAACCAGACAGCCCTCACAGCACTATGAGATGCCACATTAGGCATTTAGGGCTAAAATAACTAATGGCACTGTAACTACCAGGGACTAACAAATCCGCATTCTGTAGTACAGGTTTAACAGAATAAATGACACTGCACTTTATCATCATCCTCCATTTTCTCTACTTAGTTCAAGATAAACATACACTTTGGCATTATAACTACCTCCAGGAAAAAAAGAACTGATCAACAAACGATATATTGTTGCCTGCATAATACATCTTCTAGCCTGCAAAAGGACACTGGTCAGTGTAAAAAACTAAAACCTTATCTTTCAATAGAATTTTCCATAATACCTTTTTTTATATGTACAACTGAGCACATTAAAGAAATATACAAATACCTGCATGGAAGAGAGGTAGGTTCCCATCCCCATTAAAAGATAATAAAAAGTATAAAGTACCTCTCCATATTTTTATTATTATTGCATCCTATAAATGGAACAATAACAGCAGGGAAACAAAATAACCCAGGAGGCATTTGAACAGCTATTTCAAAACCACATTGAAATTTTATTATGCTATATACTATTTAAGAAAATTGAAAATGAGCATATGACCCCACATAGATTCTTCCAAAAAGACAGTCTACTGAAAGAAGAAGGTATGTAACATTTATACTGGCTATTATTGGTGATCTAGTCCTTTCCAAGACAGATCTCCAAGTTGTTTCAAGGTGAAACCAAAACAATAAAGCCCAGTCTTGGTGTCAAAGAGCAGCTCATGGTCCCAGCAGCTGTGTCTAAGCCTAGACATTAACCAGAGAAGAATATATTTAAAGTGAAAGCAATACTTGCACTACTCTGCTAGAAAATTATTTTTCCTAGTTCAAAAATACGTAACTAATATTTTCATAGTGAGATACTGCTTTTTAAGATTGATAGTATCAGTCATTAATACAAGCTGATATCTTAACAATGCACTCTTGGCTGAAAACAGATGATGACTGACCTCATGCCTCACTATGCATGTAAGGCATGTAAAAATAGCCTGCTCAGGCACATCTCAGATTATTCCTCTAATATTAGCAGACTTCAACTGCAACAACTACACAAAGTGTTGAAAAACACTCTTGCAGTAATAAGTAGGGCCCTATGAAACTGCAGTGTTAAAATATATAACAATTTTAAACACAGCCTGTATACAACTGAAATCATCAGTTCCTGTTCATTTGCAAGTATTACACACATAAGCACTGACTCAGGCTGTCTAGAAAGACTCTCTGCATTTCAAACTGCTGTACTATAAACTGACCAACACTATGCTTTGTGAAGCTCTCAACTCAAAACACATTTAAGTTCATAAAAATTCAAAGCAGAAAAGGAATGATACCCTGAATATCCTCTTCCACCTGATGAAATAAAGGAGGTGCTGCAAATTTTACATCTGCTTTGAATTCTAGAGAGGAAAAAAAAAGGCTTCAAAACATCAGCACATCTTTCCTATAGTCTCAAAATTACATTTTACTACATTTATATTTAAATATTTCAAGCAGACATACAAGCATGATTTATCAATGCAAGTGCACAGTACATTCTTCAAACACTGGTATTGGTGACATTTGGCACTCTGTACTGCAAAACAGAGAGAAAGAAGACCTGATTTACTCAAACCACAGGCAGTGCTATTCCACTCAAAACCAAACCCCTCCCCAGCTACAACATACCACACTCCTGGACCACTGTCTTTTACTATCTCAAAAAGTAGTTTTCCTGGGGGTTTTGGGCTTTTTGGTTTTTGAGTTTGTTGGCTTTTTGGGTTTTTTTGTGGTTATAGACAAACTAACAGAAGAGTTTACCTCCAGAAGGTTTCCAGTACCAGATAGAAGTTTCCAGCATAACCGCTTCTCTTTCGTCCAATTAATTTCATTTCTTATATTCAGATAAGCAAAACTTTTATCACATCTCTTGCAATGCTCTTGGATGAAAACTTTCTCCTGTATATTTAAGTTCCCTGCTAAAGGTCAACTCACCATGGTCAGACTACCCAGCTGCAGGGGAAGTTTATGAACAGGACATGGAAATTAACTACCATTCAAATCAGGATGCTATGGGAACATACTGGTTGGTTAAAGGTACTTTCAGCTGCAGACCATATGGCCAGCACATTTCACACATGCAAATAACTTTCTGCACAAGCCAAGTAAAGGTGAATCTAAAAACTGCTTCAGCCTTAGAAATGTTCATCAATCTAATACAAACAAAGCTATGAAATTAGCCTGGTCTGACTGCTAAGCTGACTTACTTCCAAATTTTAGTTGTCTGAATTCAGAGCATTAATTGAATGATCCCATGCTGAGAAGTAGCTGCAATGTAATTCATCCTCAGATATAATGAAATCTGTGTGCTAACAAAATTTCAAAATTCAAAGCAACAAAAACATTTCCTGATCTGATTTGAAAGAAGGTACTGAGATGCACACAACCCTGACTTTGGGATTTCTTTGCTACAAAGAAGGTAAATGAAAAAGCCTCATTTTAAGTAGTCTACATGTAAATACAAATGTAGCCTAACAAGAAAAAGAAGCTACTACAGTCTTTGGCTGTATTTTTTTCCCAATGTCCCATAAAATGAAGCTCAAGGTGAGGAAAGGCAGATCTGAAAGAATGACTTTGGCTGATTTTTACAGTACTTGCAAGTGCAAGCATTTCAAGGTGTCCATTTGGAAGCTATCCAGGGTTGCAAATTTACACAGGCCAATTGCAGAGTTCCCACACACCCTCCAGCACTATCAGCTCTAATTGCAAAAAAAAAAAAAAAAAGAAAAAAAACAACCCTAACCAAACAAACTAGAATTTTGCCAAACCTCTGCCTCTTACTGCAATGTTGAAAGTGTTCATGCCTGGAGCTGTCTACTCTGCCCCTCTCCCATGAGGGAGCGTTCTAACAACAGCTTCAGAAGCTGCTTTACTGCAAACTGTGATTTAATCTGCAACTTAGAAGCCCTGCTCATCTGCAATGTAAGCCAACATGTCAGACTGCATTCTGAGAAGTGAGGCACAGGAACTCATCTGCTCTGCCAACTGTGCTGCGTGGGCACAAACACCTGGCAGAGGCAGAGCAGGCAGCTGTAGAGGTGGTGAAAAGAAGCCACAGCAAAGCTCATGAAATCTCATTTACTAGTGGCATCAGCCATAATCTGCTATTTATTTCGTTCCAGTGTACCATTAAAGCCAGGACAGCATAAGCATTGACCTTAAAGCTTGAGAACCACAATGAAAAACAGATTACTAGAAAAGTGAAAAATTCCAGAAACTGTTTACTCTGTTTATATCACTGGCTGGTAATATAAACTAGATTACTGAAACTTTAAATTTGTGTAAAATATTTGTTTACTGAACTTCTCACTCTTGAACTCCCAACTAAGAGGGCACATCTCCTCAACACAGAAACAACCTAAGAAACATATATATATATATATATATATATATATATATATATATATATATATATATTTAAATACATTTCTCTGAGAAGCACCTCTGGGAAGAAGGGAGGGAAGGAATAGATGAGAAGGGTCTCTAGAAGTCTTAAATTAACCTAGAAATTTTTCCTGTGCAGATGCCATTCCCTCCCTAAACACTAATTTTTTTCTATTCCTTGACCCAACATGAAAACCACAAGGCACAAATTAAAAATCAAAGTTAACATACAAAGTCAAATAACTTTTACAACTTCAGAGTAGCTTCTTCTCCCAGTAAGCTTTGAGAATTAATACTCATCTGAGACCCTGCTGCTGCAGATCAGTTGAACTATAGATAGTATATAAAGGTTCTCAAGTACATAAATATTAAGAAACTCTGCAAAAGCCAGAAAACCTAGACCTCTAATTTATTTATTCTTCCTACAAGTTTTGATGGCATTTTACTTAGTCACTGAAACATACTTGTAAACATGTTTTCCTATTATAGGAAAAAATTACTGCAAAAAGGTAAATAAATTTAAATTTAAATTTGATCAAACTCATGCACTGTTAGTAGAACATGAACAGACCATATGATTTTATTATGGTAATGATAAAGGCCGTTAAGAAGAAGTTAATCCCCATCTGAAATTCCACACAGTACAAAAGGCAGAGGTGGAGAAAAAAACCCAACTACTTAAAGACACTGTATGATAACACACAACAATGAAAGGCTCTGCAGAAACCAAGCTTGAACTCTATGAGCCAGAAAAGCCTTCCAGTCTTGTCTTCCCAGGCAGATACTTCCAGTGACAGATTAGCTAATTCTAAATACAAGTAGCAGGTGCTTTGCTTCAGCATTGTACATCATTATACACTGAAATACCAGACTTTAATTATCTACAAGACAGCCATTTCAGCAAGATGATTGAAAAAAAAAAAAAAAAAAAACAACCAAGCCTCCAGATCCTCACTATTATTTGTTAACCATGCTCAGAGTATAACATTGGCTTTTGAAGACTGACAAGAGATAGCTTCTTAGCAAATCTATAGAAATTGCATTTAGTGATGACCTCTGTCCCAGCAAAAGAAGCAGAAAGATGACTGACACCTGGGTTAGTTGTTCTCAGATGCCCAAGGGCAACAGGAACACATTACTTAATTGCTCTGCAAAGGAATTTATGGTAGCCTTGGAAGGGAAATAACATTCACTGCAGGGCTTACAAAATACACTGCAGAAGAATTTCTCAGACAGTTTTTCTTTAAGCCTCACCACTCATACTCTTTGAACAGATGTAACTCAAACTTCAATCTACCATAAGGAAAAATGAACTTACTTTATCTTGGTTTCCTATTTATATGAAAATGCAGTGAACATGGAAGTTTACATTTACTTTTTACAACTGACTATAATCTGTATGGTATGGAACAAAACAATAATTACTCATCAATATTAACTACACTGCCAAACCTCTGAAAAATTCACAAAGAACCAGGCTTGAGAAACCCATCATCTGCTAAGTTTTGCAATGCTTCATTTCAGGTAGATGAATATGAAGTTTTAAGCAAATTGGTTCTGATATAAAACAAATAATCCTAGTTCAACCGAATCTACAGGAACAGCTTCAATAGACATGCAAGATCTGTATGTTTTAAAGTCCCATTTTTTCCAGCAAACCACTTCCAGGAATCTCCACTGAATTACTGCTAGCTAGCCCATCTGCAGTATGAATCAATGAAGCAAGGCTGTGAAGAGTCAGATGGGTTGGGACTTTCTTGCAATACACAGGCATATTTCTTCCCTGCAAACTGCAGGAAAAGCAGCACTGTTCTAGGCAATTTGTTGTTAATAGAGCACTGAAATCTGAGGAGATGTAGCAGGAAGCAGAAGGCTGCCTCATGAATTTTTACAGCTATATGTGTATACTTAAGGTTCTGCTTCTGCTCTGGAACAAGAGATTTAGAATTTCTCCTTTGCTTTAAAAATCACAACTTAAAAGACATAGCACTGAGAAAAGGTACAACTGTCACAGATCCAGCTCAATTCAAGTTTGAAGTCTTGTCTTAGCTAGGCTAGCTGCCTTAATATTTAAGCAGATAAAGTATTAGACTCCAAAAAGTGACTGGTCTCAGGCTTTGAAGTAAACCATTTGGTTGATATTCCTAGCTTTTCCAATAGGGGTCCCTATTTTACAGGAGAAATTGGTCTTTCCACTCCCAGAGTAAGAGAATCCACGCTGTAAAAAGGACCTTGTAGGCTTGATTTTCAGGTAGTGATTTCAAACAAACACATGACAAGATCTGTACAAGTGTTGCTATGAACTAAGACTGCCTGTGAGTTTAATTCCTTTCCACCTCTTTTATTCAACAGTCCAATATTGCACTTTCCCTCTTGCATCATCACTAGAGAAACACAGGCAACATCACTGCTCAAACTCTTACATGGTCACTCTGTAAGAAACCATAAACATCTCCCATACTCTTAAAGAATTCTAAACTATACCTTGGAACAGAAACAATGATTCTACCTAATGCACAGAAAACAGGCACACTTGAAATCCCTGTGTCTGTAACAAAAGAACATGAGGGTCATTTTTAAGTTTTTCCAAAAGACTAATGATGCAAAAGCAAATAAATACACAGCAAATAAGCACATCATCATGGAAAGGAAATTCTGGAGCAGCATGCTCAAAATTATTTTAGCACCAAATAATCTTCTCCCATGACCAGGGGTACATATTCATCTTACAGCTAGCAAGAGAGGGGAAAAAAAGTGTTCCCTGTTTCTACTTTCCCACTTCCAATTATGAAGATGACACTCTTGACAAATATGAAGGTCAAGGAAATTGAAAAATAATGTCCCTTGAAACTTCATCAAAAGCATACAGGAAATGAACATGTTTCTCAGAAGATATTAATTACATAACCCTCTTTTGGACAGTTTCATGTTTATTACATAAACCTCTTCTAAATATAAATACACAAACTTTTAGAAGTTGTTTACTACAAATATCTTTAAATTGCATTAAAAATTTTTGTCAATCACCTGTTTTCCTTAACTGAAAATCTGTCAATGGACCTATATCTGTTCTTGACATTATATTATAGTAATTGATGTCTGGGAGTTAAGAGGAGGAAGAAGCAGCTACAGTTCACTCTTAATTGATGATTTCTCCCTTGAAGATATTTTTAAGAAATATCAAACCAATCACAATGTCAGCAATGTCCTAGAAAGGAAAGGAGTTACACTGCTTAACGCTGCAGCCTGATAATGACATAATTACCAGGGAAACAAAAGTTACATTGATATCAGAATGAAGGGGGGGAAAAAAAACATCACTCCTTTTGAGAGTCAAGAAGTTCTAGCTATGTCAGCATTCCCATTACAAGATAAGTAATACAACAGAAGAAAGCTAAAATTTTAAATGCCTATTTATCTGCCATTTAAGGGCTTCCTGAAAAGTAAAAAACATTCCAAATGCAAATTAGATAAACACAAATATATACTAAGTTATTCTATCTTACCTCATGTATAAAAATCAATTATTTTTGTGGACTATCACACTAAGAAAACCATCTAAAGCACTCTACAATTACATGAAACCATCACCTTTTTTCCCCACTATATGCTACAAAAGTAGAATTCTCCATCAAAAAGCACCAAAAGAAGTCCTAGGACAACTGGTAATAAGCCACCATCTGAAGGGCAAGGAAGTCATAATCTGCCAACAACTGCATTTTTAATCAGAGTCACATTATATTTTCACCCATATACTTACTGAAGATCAGATGCAAAGCTACTACTACAGATGTTTTTCTTTATTTTCAATACCTTTGATTTTCTAAAATGTAATTATGTCATCTTGAAAGGCATATTTTCAGATTTCTGTTTCATTCATTTAGTTATTACAGCTTTCCGTTGAAAGACAATCAAACATCTTTTTAAATAATATGCATACAAGTGCACATTTACACCACAAAGCAGCAGTTAACTAAGGACAAATGGAATTCCAGATTATTTCAATGTATGTCTGACAGAACTCATGAAAAGCATCACTCATTTCTCTGATCCTTTGGTAAAAGATCACAGCACTTGTTTGTTTAAAACAAGAGTCTGGAACCTGAGCTGGAAGAGAAAGGGAATGATTACTGCACAAGCCCTGCTATACAAGCCCTGCCTCACCCACACCAGGGTTACATCAAACACTACAGTTCTAATATTTATGCTTAAAGAGACTATTCTTTGTCATTTTCAAGTTACCTTTATCAAATGGCAAAGTTGCTATGTTTCGTGTTTATCAGAGACTATTCATTGTACTTTCAGAAGTATACTGCCATATTTTAATAAAACATACTGCTAGGCTATATTGGAAATGAATTATTGATCCCCCTGAGTTGTTAAGATTAAACTTTTACAACCAATTATTTGAAGATGAATTAGCTGTAATGATGAACAGTTATAAAGCAAATTAAATCCCTAAATTATTTGCTGCTTACAATATTTAGATTGCTGGCTGTATGAAAGTTTGCAACCACCTATGCAACAACAAAATATTAACTGAATTTCAAGGAACACGGAGGGGACTACTGCAGCCTGAATCATTTAATATTTTATTAACAGCTATAAGCATATTTTTTATGACCAAAACACTGGAAAAAAAGTGATTGCCACAGCTGCCAAAGGAAATAAACAGGAACTTAATTTACACAGTTCTACAGGCTGTAGAAAGTGCACATATTTAAATACAGCTCCATGAAAGCTTAGCTGGCACTAGGTAATAAAGAGCTATTCAATTAACCACAAACCAGAGCTTACAATACTAATTGGTGCATTTACAGACTTAAATCATAAGAGTTAACAATTGCATGTTTACAATTTAAAGACAGATTACTTGTACACTGTGTGATAAAAGAAAAACCACAGATTTAAAATCAACATTCAATCACAAGAGAATGCTAAAGTTAAACTCTCAGTAGATGTCATTAGTTTGATTTGAACTTCCTGTATTTTAAGTCTATATTAATTTGCAGAAAGCACACCTCAAAAATCCATCTACAAAGAGAAAACCTCATGACTAACCTACACATTCTAAAGCAATTTTTGATAATTAGTTATAAAACCAATTTGTACAATGCCTTAAAAGAGCCAATGGCCACTACTGCAAGTATCTTGACAAGCATGTTTTCTCTCAATAGTGTTGGGAAAGTTAACTATTTACAAAGAAACAGAGGGCAATATTTGAGCCATACAGATACTGAATGTTTCTCTGAAGATATTATTCAAATAGCAATGTTACTTTATTAGTCAAATACCCATCATCACAGTTATGTAGTTCAAGACCTACTAAATGCTGAACTCAGTACTTTGAATTTTAAGTTTAGCACACATAGAAACACTTCCACTAATCTACATTCCTCCTCTTCATTACATTTTGTGGCTTTTACCTACTACTGAGGGAACAAATCCACAAATAAAACAATTTTCCTGAGTTGCTAGGGCATGCCTGAATTAGGACTTGTTTGTGAAGCTTTTTTCAACAAAGGAGATATTTTTGAAGCAAACCAGTTATTTATGAAATATCCCAAAATTCTGAAAATTTTGAAAACACTGAAGTGTGAAGGCTACAGAGATCCATTATACATTATAATCTCAGTCCTCCTGAAACATTACAAAATTACAACAAATCACAGAATCAGAACATCTGGAACATTACAAAATTACAACAAATCACAGAATCAGAACATCTGGAAAGGGCCCATGAGGATCACCAAAGTCCAACTCCTGGTTCTGTGTCCAAGAGTTGCACCATCTACCTGAGAATATTGACCAAACACTTCTTGAACTCTGTCTGTCAGCCTTGGTGCTGTGACCACTTCCCTGGGCAGCCTGTTCCAGTGTCCAACCACCCTCCTTTCCTCTATCTGATGTACATCTTCCCTGATACAGCTTCAGGCCATTCCCTCAAAACCTGTCACTGGTCACAACAGTGACGAAATCAGTGCCTGCCTCTCCACTTGCCCTCATGAGACCATAATAAGGTCTCCCCCTCAGTCTCCTCCAGGCTGAACAAACCAAGTGTCCACAGGTTCTTCTCACATAGAGAAGACCAGACTCTTCACTATCTTTGTGGCCCTTCTGGATGCTCTCTAATAGCTTTATGTCTTCCTTATACTGTGGCACTGAAAACTGCACACAGGACTCGAGGTGAAGCTTCACTAGCACAGGGTAGAGTGGGACAATCACCTCCCTCGACTGGCTGGTGGTTCTGCCAAAGTCGTACCAAAGCCTGAAAAAGTCCAAGTCCTTCCCTTACATTGAATATTAGTTAGGAAAGAAGTCCATCACTCCATCATTGAGATACCATGAAAGTTAATGATACTCATTTGGGGCATAATCCATTTTCTTTTTAGGAAAAAAATCCAAAAGGCATCACATACCCAACTGGGATACTCATCTAGCCTCCTAACAACAGAAAACTTTCAACATAACAATTTATTGCAGTCATGCAATAGAACTACAAAATTGGTTTGGGGTACACCTGACACAGTTCTACAGGAGATGCAACACACACGTTGAAGGATTAGGAATGTACAACAGGGGTGAAACCACCACAGTACTAGAAACCTAGGAGAAGTAAGCATTTCACCTGCTTCACAGCTTCTTTATGTGTCAGCTTCAAGTGAACAAATTCTCAAGGCCTTTAGTTAGCATAAACCCTAAGCTTCTGGAGGTTTTTATTCCAGTGACTGGTATGACATGATGAACAGAGAACATTAGCAAAAAACCATACTGATGGCAACCCTCATTTTTGTTGCATATCATCTGACTGGTAAAAACAGATCCTGAAATGTTTCTAACCATGAGACAAATCATATATTTACAGTTACTGGCAAGTCTGGAAAGCAAGTAAATATAGGAAAAGGAAATATTGTGGCCAATGGTGAGCACAAGTGTTATGATTAGGGAGGGTACACAAGACAAAGTACCCAAGTACTACAAAACTGCTTTAATTAAATGCTTTTCCCTTGTCTGATGAGCATTTCAGGAAATGTCTCCAAAACTAAAGGTTTCTCTACAGGGTTATCACATTTACTCTTCCTTGCAGAAATGAACACTTTTTTTAGGAAATGAACTATCAGAAAGGTCAAAAAATTATTTCAACACTATTCAAGTCACCACTGTATCACTTCTGTTTTTCACAGTTCCACAAAAGATAAATTGAATCAAGGAGAAAACCTGCTCTTCACACTAACCGTGCTGTTAATGTTTCATTAAAGCAGAATTTGAATTAAAATGTTATGTGAAATAAAGTATGCTTCTTCTCTAATTTCTGTTCCTTTTTGTGACATCCAGAAACTGTAAAAATCTAAGCAAGAAGACTTCAGTTACGGATAATGGACTCAACTCAGTTCTCATTTGCATTGAAGAAGTAGAACCTGTCAGATGCCTGCTTATTCAGGCCTACCTTCGTCTTGTGTTTAAACAGATGACTGAACTAATAAACAAGTTACAGGAACTTAAATTTTTCCATTAAGAGCCAGTTATATCAAGTAGAGACTTTGAGCAAGAAGTACCACTTTCTGATTTAACACTTGCAGACAGAAATTCCAGATGAATGAAAAACAAGGTTTCTGAAAACAGAAAAAAAAGAGAGCTACTGTAATGACACTGATTTCTTACCCTACGCATGGCTTCCTCCTCCTCTTGACGCTTCTCGTAATGTGCAAAGTCATCAAAGATTGAGGTGGTATGCTTGAAAGTAGCAATTATTTTAAGCACTTGCTTGGCTTTTTCTAGGGGTACCTCTTGAGTGTCCCTCGAATTGGTAACTGGTTTGTTGTCATTGTTTTCCAAGCGAATATGTCGCAGTTGGTTATTGGGAACGTCTTTGACAAAGATCCATTTGACATCAAACTTCCCCTTCCACTTATCCTGAGACCAGACACCAGCATATGCATTGTAGTCCACAACAGACTTCATCTCAGCCACTCCGCAAAAGTGTCCACTGCCATTCACACTGAAGAGTAAATAGAGTGGGCCTTTGCCATTCAGGGACCGGTAAGCAGCATCCAAGCGCTTATTCCCATGCTCAGTACTACACCAGATAGAGTACTTAATGGAGCGATGAATATCGTCCTCTGAATAACTTTTGATTATAAACACACGTCCGTTCTTCAGATTCCAATCGAAGTCTTTGGGATTGTAGTTGTTTATGGCCTTTAGTTTCTCCAGCACTGGGTGCACTTCCACACCAGAAGGTGAGGAGCTGACGGACACAACACCTAAACCAAAGTTCTCACTACCAGCTCCATTGTTCTGGCTGAAGCCCACACCCCTATTACGAGGAGCTACCCAGCGGTTTTGCAGCTGTTGCTGCTGCAACTGGTGAGGCTGGGCCTGCTGCTGAGGTCCTTGTTGCTGTTGTGGTTGCTGTGGCTGAGGCTGCTGTTGAGGCAGTTGGCTTTGCACCAGTGGTGGTGGTTGAATTAATGGCTGAGGCTGCTGGATTATAGTCTGAGGAGGCAGTACTGGTTGAGCTGGGGGAGCTTTTACCACTGACCCTTTGTCATCCCAAGTTCCAATATTCATGTTGTGTTTTATAGGTGGCGGCGGTACAGCAGGGCCCCCAATGCCCACGTTACCTTTAGGCTTGAGTTTCGGCTGAGGTTTAGCAGGTTTCCTTGCAATTGCAGCCCATGAGGTTGGTTTAGGTGCTGAACTGCTAACTGGGGGCACGCTGTTAGCTGCAATGCTTGTCATACCTGTACTGCTCAGAGCTGAACCTACGGTTTTTGTTACAGCAGCCGTCATATCTCCACCAATTTTCAGTCCAGTCATGCCTTGCTCAATGCTGCTAATCCCAGGCACCTTGCTCAGAGTATCACTGCCAAATCCAGCCTGTCCATCTGCTATGGCTCTCCCAAGAGAACTAGGTGGATAGCCATAGCTGCTGCTGTAAGCAGAGCTTTGCGTTGATTGTCCCTGAGATCCACTTGTCCCCCATGTAGAGAAGTCTGCATTCCCAGGAAAAAAATTAAATCCATGCTGCCCAAGAAATGGAGGGGTATTTCCTAATGCCCCAGGTTGACTAAATACACCATCAGGTATGTAATGGTGTTCACCATTGCTCATCTGTCCATAAGTTGTCAAATATGGCATTGGAGGGTCACCTGCAGTTGACCATGCTGCTTCACCTAAAGAGTATGGAAATCCAATGGATGGAGCATAATAGCTAGGCATGTATGGGTCTGACATTGGTGGATAGCTGTTACTCTGCAAGAAAAAAAAATTTTAAAAAATCAGCAATATTGACAATTATGCTCAGGGGAAAAAAACCTGTAATACAATCCAAAACATTTTTAAGGGCTATATGAATGTATTTGTAACTTTCACCATTCCTCACAACATAAAAGATAAATGAGGTATCTGTCAGATATGGCCATTTCTTCATGAGACCTTCTCAAAGCATTAAAGGGCCCCCTTTTGCTCTGGAACATTATCCTCATGTTTAGCACCTAAGCTAGGTTTAAAATGCCTCCATGCCAACGGCATCAAGAAAATAGCAAGCTACTCTAAAACAAGTAGTTTTTTCTTTAGTTATAAAGGTACAAAACTGTATCTTTATAACTAAAGAAAAATAGCTGCAACTATGATTTAAAGTTGTTGTATTCTTAGATTTTGTCATATTTCTCACTTCTAATTGGACACTCCAACAGACTAGTACAGTGAGATGGATGCAAGGATCCCTGTTTGTTTCAGGAGTAGCAACAAAAAACAGGTAACACATCCATGCTATGGAGAATGGGCATTAAATCAGTACTACTCCAGACAGACTCCTGGGAAATCACACAATTTATTTCTTGAGACATTTGAAGGACTACCCCTATACGATTTCTGCTAGTTTTTTGTAGAAAAAATTGCACATATCATCCTCTAGCTGATGCCTCCTTAATGCTGTACTTTTAGGGGGGAAAAAAAAGTGAAGGCAAGCAAAAATTCTTAGTCTTTTAATAACTTGCACTCTCTCTCTCTCTCAAGATCACTCCAGTTTACAAACTTAACATAACTCATATTAACTTTCAACTACAGAGGCAATTCACAGTTCTGGAAGTCAAGCCATTAGTGTCTTGGCAGAAGAGCTGTACCAAGCTGTAGTGATACTAAGCTTCCATCTATTACGGCATCAGCTGTGAGCCCACTTTTAAAGGAAACCATGTCCAAGTGGTTAATATATTCTCAGAGCCAATAAAACTGTTGTTTTGGACTGCATCCAAAATGATGATTTTGTTTTAAATGTAAGGGTTTGGTTTTTAGCTCAAGTTTCTTGTAACTGCATCTTTCTGAAGCTAGAGCAGAAGCACAAGAGACAGGGACATGAAAGCATGCTTTTTAACTGAAGCTTTTCCAGAATTCTTAAGAACACTTCATCTGCTTAAGATATCATATGATGAGACAAAGTATGACATAAAATTATATTTCTAGGTATATTCAGGCAAGTCAGTAATGGTAAGAAATATCCCAAAATGAAGTCTGGAAGTCAGCTGAATGTCAAAGTTAACTTCAAGGTACTAACCAATGTTCACTTACCTGATTTGTCTGACTACTTAGATATGGCTCAAAATCATCATCATTTACTGCATCCTTTTGATGAATCGAACCGTTTTGTACTGAAACTAAAAATAAATCTGTATTAGAATAGTCTCTGGAAAATCTATGCTGCACTTTTAATCTAGGTAACATTGCTTAATCGTCTGTACATTGAAATACATATTATTGTTAAGCACCATTCCAATTTAAACAAAATAGCTCATTCTACTGATCATGAGGATCAGATCTAGCTGCAAAGATGGCAGCTAGAACAGTCTACTCCTGACTATTCTTTCCTGGGATCCACAGACATGTGGATGAAGAACTGCAGGCACACCTTATTTGCACAGGCAGTAAATCCAGCATTTCCGGAAGTACCAGACTAAGTGCAAATGTGCAGACCAACCACATCTATAGACATATTCAATAGGTTCAGGGAAAGTTGCAACATACAGCTTTCTCCTGCCAGGAGGAAAGGCAGTTACCCACCAAGACAACCATGAAGGACACCACTACTCAGCTATTTAATCCTGTATTTCCTACATAACTGTACTGCATTAGTGACATCTCTGAAGCTCTGAGGTGACAAAGCAAGACAGAAGTAAAAGCTTAAGTCCCAAAGGGTGATTACAAGCCTTTCCCAACACATATGCCACTATATGCTGGAATCTCCTCCTACCTGCTCTTCTTGGTCTCCTATTACCTTTCATTTCATCTAAGGCATTACACCTACCTGGGATTCTCCAGCTGCCCAAATTACTTGAAGTGTCTCTCTACCATCCCCCAGGCTACTATTCAAACAAAGCCACACTGCACAAATTTCTGCTAAGTTCCACTGTTTCCCAGGGTGCAAGGCAGAACAGGGACTTAAACCAGCACTTTCAATTACACAACCTGAAGATGAAGATCTGTTCTTAAAAATAAATTTACTGGTTATCCAAATGCAACTTTTTTCTTTTTGTCAAATATGTTCAGTGGGGGGAAAAAGAAAGTCTCAGGATGATTAGTAAGGTGCACTGAAACATCATGACTGCAGAAGTTACAAGAAAACAGCAGATTTTCTGAAACTTAAAACTGAGTTAGGAGCCAATTTTATGGCTTCCCTCTTTTAGCAAAAGCTTCTGAAAAGCATATACAGCCATGTAATTAAATATTCAACTTCGCTGAAATTAGTTGTTAAAAGTCAGGGTTTTTTTCTTGCTTCATTGGGGGTAGGGGGGTTGCCACCCAAAATTCACATTGTAAGCCAAGTGGTGCTTGAATTTTTTTTCACATTGACTTCAACATCTCTAAAACAAAACTGCCTTCAATGAATGAAACTAGCTGAAAGAAATGACAAAGTAATAGATATAATCACAAGGAATAATCAAAATCCTGGAAAATTTTATTAACTTCAGAGAGCAGTAAAAAAAAGATAAAAATTCATAATTTAACACAGAAGGCTTTTTCAAAGCAATTATCTGGGAAGAAAGCAACCTGTGTCTTGACTACCTTCTTGACGTTTTAAAGGAACACCAGACACTTCAGTTATTACAAATTGGTACACTGCACTTCTATACTAGCAATAGTCAAATATGAGCAGCAATGCTGAGCACAATACAGTTTACAACTGGATAGAACAATATTCCTAATTAAACACCACATTTAAATTAAACATTAGGTGTTGGGGGTTCTTTTACCCCATAAATAAGAGTTTCAGTTCAGGTCATCTATCATCCTGAATTTACACACAATGGTAACATATTAATGAGCTCTTTATATTGGAATTCCTCTTTATATTTGGCCCAGTTACACACAGGAGGAAGCCTCAAAACATTTCGTCTATGTCATGTTCACTGCTTAGACTTAACCAAATAGAACAGACAGCACAACTTTCAAACACAATTTTATCACAATGAAAAACATGGGCAGCATCATACAAGTTTCTTAAAAGCATGCAACCACAAGTAAAGGAATAAACAGATGTATATCAAGACTAGTATCCCATCAAAATTAATCTCCTCCTACTGACAGCTAATCTTCATAAAACATGCATCTGCTGTGTTTATTGTTCCACAGGTATCTAAAGGTCACTGAAGACAGAATTATTTTTGGTCTGACATTACAACTAACATAAAATATTCCTGTCAATGTATTTTCTTTCTTATTCATTCTGTACTGAGATACCAAGTCAGTGACACAAAATATTTCTACAGAGACGCTTTTTCTGGTGAAACAGATACATTTCCCAGTGAAATAGCATCACTGGGAGCACGTTTCTTTAGCTTTTCATTCTAACTTCACATAATGTGTTAATAGTGAAGAATGTAGCCCACACAGACATTTAAAAAGAGCAAATGAATGCCTCATTCCCAAAATCTCATGTTAAGTGTTCCAACTGAACAGGGCAGTGATGAAGAATACTAATTGAAACTAATCTACAGATACTAAAAATATCTGTATCAATATGATGCTAAAAATACTGTATGTTTCTGCAAACACTGTGAAAACATACAGTGTAATTAGATATTGGGAAGAAGCAACTCATCAAATAGAGGAATTTAAAGCTGATATTCTTTAACTGCTACTATCCTTGGAATAGCCACGCACAAAAAATGATACCCAAGGGTACAAGAATAACTTTTTCATTACAAGTCATCACACCTTAACATGAAGCATAAACACTGAGAGAAACATGAAATATTTCATTCTTGTTTTGAACCTAATAATTACATTTAAGCCTGCTACGAAACAATAAATTGTTACACACACAAGTGTAAAAATAAGTCAGCACCTTCCTATGACAGATTTGATACACTGCCATAATAAACAAAAGGGGGGAAAACCAAAAATGAGTCCCATGAATGCCTTTTGTCTTCACACCCCTGTAAGTCATAATTTGATGGATGCCAGTTCTGATATTTTACGTCAACTGTACAGTAGTTGACAACTAGAATAAGTAAAGTTTCATGACAGGATGATTTACTCATTCAAGCCTCTGAAATACCAACACACATATCTGACACAACAGATAGATAGTACTGTTCTACATACTGGAACTTCAGTCCCACAAATTGTGGTTGAAGGAAACAGCACAGCAGTTTATGAGCAATTAGAACAAGGCATCCAAGGCACTTTGCTAGACAAAAAAAATCAGCTACCGACCAATATAATTCTCAGGTCTAATAGTTTTCATTTTAATATGAAACATGTATACACCCCTTTCACTGCTCATTCATTCTCTCATATGGCCCAAGCTCTACCAGACATGTGGACAGCTTTTGCCATCCTCCCTAACATTACTACTCTTCTCTTATGCACAGAACCACCTTCAGACTGGTTTGTTAACTATCTTCCCTCAGAGCTCCTCTAAGCTGAAACCTATCACAACAACTGAAACACTACGGGCTGCTAACATGTGGTCAGTAAGGACTGCTGACACTGACTAAATTCAACCACTTGAAAAAGCCTCTAGCCCAAAGCCAACAACTTGTGCTACAGTGAAGATGTTAGCACAATCTCCTAGACCTTTAATCTAATGCTAAGTCATAACTTAGTTTCACTAAGCAGACATTACACCAAATAATTTAACAGAACAGAGATTAATTGTTCTGTTTCACTATAGTTTTCACTCAGGTCATACTCTCACCAAGAGAATGTATCATAAGTATTCATTATTTAAAAGGACAAACTCCATAAAAATCCAAGTTCAGAAATGCAAAAATCTCTTCCTTACATAGCAGGCAGAGATGTGTTTTGATTCAAACATTCCACAGCAGTGACAAATTATAGAACACAAAAATATGCTAACATAAATAAGCCAAAGTAAAGCTGACTAGTGCATTTTCACACACTGTAACATAGCACCCAAATAGAAATGCTTAATACTTCCAGTCCAAGTCACATATATAGAGTACAGTTCAAAAACTACCTGTGTGATTCTCTAACAGATGCATCTAATTAACCTCACTAAAACTGAGAAACGATAATTCAAAGATTGTGAAGCCACAAACTATTTGCTACAATGAGTCTGACTTTTCTTCTCACTTAAGGGCAACATGGAAGGTTATAACCACAAACTATTTCAAAAACATGAAGTAGTTAATAAGTGCACTTTGGGCAAAAAAAAAAAAGAATATGAGAGAACAAGTATTTAAGAATGACCAAACTAAGAATGTCTGAGGAGATAAACATGTTCCTTTTTCTCTGAATGCAGAGAAATTAAAAAGAACAGGCCAAACTCAATGAGATCCGGGAACCACATGCCACCTCACAAGCAATACATGTAACAAGAAGCAGATAATCTGCACGTAGACAGAATAATAGAATAAGTATGCTGTGGATAACATTAAATGACAGCTCACAGAGACCAATTAAATTAGTTCAGATAATGAACTAAGAGGGGCAAAGAGTACCCAAGCTCAAAAAGAAGTTTCTTATCTGCCTAAGTATAACAAGCATATTAACACACAGAGGTAGCTGTGTGCATGCTACTCTATAGCTCAGTTTGCTGAGCAGCTAAGAATTAAATAGGCACAAAGTGGACTGCTTAGGCAGAAAGAAATTCCAAATAGAATATTAGTGAGAAAATAAATTCCAGACAAAATACTGCAAGATATAATCTGAAATGCAGTTTACAACTGACTTGCCAAGAATTTTAGAGAGAAGAATATTAAGTAGTTAGTAGTTTCATCCTTCTGTGGGAAAGAAATCCCACTGAGTATGGTATTTAAAAACTAAGACTTTGACGGAAACATGAAAAAGCAGAAAAGCAGTACGCCTATTACAAACACAGACAAAAAATCAGTTACTGGTGCTAAAATGAAGCAAGACTACAAAAATTCTGAGAATAAGGAAGGTGATGTTTTCTGCTCATAGATATGAGTAACTAGTCACATGGTTGCAGTGTAGCAAACTGAGGAAGCTGTTCAGAAGATTCTTCCTGATGATTCTACTCACTACACAGAAAGGCCCAAGGTGTACTGTTAAGAAGAGATTACACAAGCATATCACAAAGGCAGCTAAAAGGAAATAACTATTTAACTGTCTGACTTCTGACATTAATCTTTTGCAAAATAACACATTGTAAACTGATATTCTGCTGTGCCACAGTAAAAGTGCTGGGAAGTAACATTTTGGCACACAATTTAGTGTCATTCTGCCCTGAAATAAAAGACATCCTATAGCTACAACATCTTGCTATGACTGTCAGACATTATCCTCCATAAAAGCAATATTACAGATTTATACAGAAATACAAGGTTAACTTACCTTTATTTCCCTGTCCTTTAGGTCTCTGTATATAGGAAAGTGGGGGGTGGAGGGGGAAAGCAAAACAAGTTCAGTTAGAATCTCTAATATAAACTTCACTGTAATTCTATTTATTTGCCAACTCTGCCCTTTCCAACTTAAGGAACACTTGAAAATATTACTAAACCATGCTATTATAAAAATGTTGTGACATTAATTAAAATAACATTATAAAATACTACAAAACCAAAACCTAATAGAATTTTATTAAAAATATCGAAATAATCTAGGATTTAACAGCATATGAAGATTAAATGGTGATGAAAAGCTGAACAAGTGAATTTTAATTGCCCCGGGGCCTGAAAAAAACCTTTGCAATAAACAGAACTAACACGGAGTTAAAAAAAAAAGGTTAGTACCTTAAGATTACTGCCAATACCCAAATTTCATTATGATTTGTCATCTTTTAAATTGACTGACAGGTACTTATCAGAGAATAACATACAATGCCTTGCTTTTTAGATATACAAAGGAATATAGAGTTGTATCATACGCTGAACTTCAAGTTGTGCATTCCTTACCTAGGCAATTATACTGAGAAAATTATACAGTCTGTACAAAGCTTTCACACAAGGAAATAATTCCTTAAGGAGGATTTTTTTTGGGATTAGTCATTACAAAACACTGTTAATCTGTCATGCACTAAGAATCAATGTAACATTACAAGTTACAGTATCCTTAATTCCGCTAGAGCAAGATAAACTAACTTCAAAAAACAAATGCTAGTCCATGAAAATCTAATTCACCTTCTCGTATTACTTTCAACTAAGCAGGAGTGGGTCTCCAGGCTCCATCATTCTCTTAACAATTTTTAGTCCTGAAGAACTCAGTATTCAGAGGTTTGAAATTTTAGGAGGTAACCACCTCCAAGTTACTTTAATGTGCATTTGTCTCAGAGTTACCATAAAACTGTTCAACGCTGCTTCACCTAGAAGTGCACTGGTTAGACACTGTGCTCTCCCAAAACGGGAAAAATCTCAGTAACTTGAAAAACCCCAACAACCTCATCTTTTGGGATGAATCTAATCCAGACACAAAGGCATGCAAAGGCCAACAAGAGACAGAACTAGAAAAAGTTGGGAAGAAGCAGCCTTCATAAAAGACAGAACAATGAAAAGCTAAGAGATCAGTGAGCTAGAAATAAATGCTTAAAGGAAACTGGAGAGCATGCACAGAGACAAAAGAAACAGAACATTAAAGGCACAGAGAGAAAATAAAAGGAGGCAAGGGACTGAAGGGCTAAAAGTTTTGGGGAGTGGCAGAAACCCACGGACGAAGCAGAGATCAAGACAGAATAGCTTCCAGCCAGAAAGAAAGACCAGCAGAGGCCTAGCAAAGGTAAAAAAACAACAAATTCTAAGCTCCGTGAAGGACCAAGTTTAAAAAAGTGCTGCACAGCGCAAAGAGAAAAACTGAGAACTACTGGAAGAAGCGAAGGCCGAGGGAAAAGAAGTCAGAGGCCCGAAGGGAGAAAGGTGCGCGAAGAGAGCGAAAGGCAGGACGAGAAAGGATGCGGTAACGGGGAGCCTGGCGGAGTTTGGGGCGCGCAAGGAGAGGAGCCGACTAAGGCGGCTGGGCGCCGCGGGGAGCACGGCCCTACGGCGCTCCCGGAGCGAAGAACCGGGATCCGGGGGCCTGGCCAGGAAGGGCCGGCTACCGAGGAGGTCACACACAAAGGGGGCCGCGGGCGGGGGCCGGGCCGGAGGCGCTCGGGGCTGAGCGGCAGCGGCGGGCGCTGCGGGCGGGAGCGCGGGGAGGCGGAGCGGCCCCGGCGCGGCTCAGCGGTTATAAATAGGGGCGGCCAGGCCGGGAGAGAGGCCCGCCATCCCGGCGGCGATGGACAGCCGCTCCCCATGGCGGCGGGGAGGGAAGCAGGGAGCGAAGGAAGGAGGGAAAGAGGAGGCCGCGAACCGCGCCGCCTCGGCGGCGAGGGAAGGTGCAGGTGGCCGCCCTGCCGCCGCCCTCCCCCGCCGCGGGTAACGACGGGGCCGGGAAGGGGAGAGAGCGGGCGGCCGCCCCCCCCGCCCCGCGGGCGGTACCTGGTCGACGCTGGTGGCTGACATTCTTCACGGGGAGCCGCGATCCCCTCGCTCCGCTCCGCCTGGGCCTCGAGTGATTCCGCACGCCGGGGCCGCTCGCTCGCCTCCGCCGCCTCCTCCCCGCCTCCGCCGCCGCCGCCTGATTGTCGCCGCTGCCGCCTGGGCTCGCTGCTGCTGCTGCCGCCGCCGATCGGGTTCCCGCTGGAAGGAGCCGGCCGGCCGGACGCAGCGCCGCTTCCCCCCCCTTGCTCTGGGCTCCGCTTCCCCACAATGGCGGACGAGGCTCCGGCTCCCACTTCCGCTCCGCGCCGCCCTGACCTTCCGCTCCCCCCGCCGCCGGCGTCGCCGCTGACCTTTCCCTTCCCGTCCCCGCCTCCTCCATGTCACGTGCCGCTCCAAGCCGCGCCGCGCGCGCGCGCTCTCCCGCCGCCCAGCGGCTCTAGCGGCGCGGGGGGGCGGAGCTTGCGGCGGGGGCGCCAGTGCGCATGCGCGAGGCGGGCGGAAGGAGCCGGGACCGTTGCCGCCCCCGCCGGCCTGGGGGCGCGCGTGTGGCTCCCGAGTGCCCGGGGAGGCGGCGGTGGGAAATGTGGAGGGTTCTCTCCGATGTGGACGGTTCTCCGCTCCACCGCGGACCTGCTAGGGCAGGGCGGCGTGGCGAGGGCGGCGGGCATCCGGCCGTGAGGCGACCCAGCCTGGCTGCCCAGAGTGGCCGTTGCTGCCTGAAGGCTCGGGCGGCGGGCATCCGGCCGTGAGGCGACCCAGCCTGGCTGCCCAGAGTGGCCGTTGCTGCCTGAAGGCTCGGGCGGCCTTCCCGCAGCCGCTGCTGGCGCCCATCCTCTCCTGGGTCACAGAATCACTGAATGGGTCAGGTTGGAAGGGACCACAGTGGCGCATGGTCCACACTGGTCCAACCTCCCTGCTCAAACAAGGTCATCCCAGAGCACATGGCACGGGATTGTATCCAGACAGTTCTGGAATGTCTTTAGGTGGGGCAGTCTGTTCCCGTGCATGGTCACCCACACAATAAAGAAGCGCTTCCTCATATTCAAGTCGAAGTCCTGTGTATCGGTTCCTGTCCATTGCCTCTTGTCCTGTTGCTTGGCATCGCCAGGAAGAGCCTGGATCCATCTTGTTGACACCCTCCCTTGAGATACACACTGTTAAACCCCCCTCAGTGATCTCAGTCATCTGAGCAGGCCCAGCCCCTCAGCTTTTCCTCATGGAAGACAGGCTCTAGACCCTTGAACCAGCCCTAGCTCTCCACTGGGCCGGCTCCAGGAGCTCCGTGCCGCCCTTGCACTGTGGAGCCCAGAAGTGGACACAGCACTCCAGGTGCTGCTGGCACCTGCACAGCAGGTTGTCAGCAGGGTCGAGGGCGCTGCCTGGGGTCAGAGCCCGCAGCTCAGAGCCCGGGCTGTCTGCATGCTCAGGCAGGTGAGCTCACTTTGACAATGCCTGCTCATGACCCTTTATCCTGTGTGAAAGATGTGTATTTTATGATTGGCTTTTCGCAAATATTAAAATGAATACTATATGTGTTTTGTTAGAAAGTTATGCTGTATTAATTTTCTTAAGTAGTGTTTAAATACAGTTTTAGGTTATAACATAATGTTAAAATAGAAACTATGCTATGTAAGATACTTTTTTTAAAGCGAGGACTCGCACCGAGATAGCAGCCACAGAACACCCAAATCTTTCAGAGAAAATGAATTAATTGCTCCATTATCAGAAGAAATGAACTTCTTCCCAGCTCGCTCAGCCCTGAGGATGCCATTAGGATTAATAGGAAGAAGTTGACACTGACCAGACAGAATCCTTTGTTTCAATGGAATTTATGCATCATGTATGAGATGTATGAATATGCAACTGGCTATTGCTTTTAAGGGTTAATCCTCTGTTAATGTGTGTCCTTTTTCAGGCTTATTTTGCCCAGAAAGAGGTACCTGGACTGTCCATAACTCTTTGTTTTTATTGTCTCATATTGTCCTAAATCCTAATTGTCCAAATGTTTATTACTCTAATTATATTCCTATTTTTATAACCATTTTATTACTATTAAACTTTTAAAATTTTAAAAACAGGTGATTGGCATTTTTCACATTCTACAAACCCCCACTTCTCTGCTCTGCTCCTGCCCAGGTACCTGTGCTGTAGTACAGATTTGGTGGGAGAACACATAATGCTTCATCAAATGCAGGTTTTTTTACCTAGCTGCTTTCAACTCCATCATTAATGAATTACACTGTGATTCAAGTGATGGGAGAAGTTTAGCAATTGTGTAGGGGCTTCCTGCAGCAGCCATCTGTAAAATCCAAGACCACTTCAACAATGCTCCAGGGAGAATTAAGTATTTATAAACTTGAATCAGAAAAGTCAGCATTGTAGTTAATATGCTGCTTAGAGTATATTAGAGTATGATTAGAGTATTAGAGCTGATTAGAGTATATTCTCTCTGAGGGAGAGAATGCCTTAAACCAAATACAATTGTGTAAACATACCTGTCAGAGCAATGGGAAGGTGCATCCCTCATGACCTTGAATCCAAGTCACTTTTTAAAACTTGGTTGCATGTGTTCTTTCCTTCTCTAATTAAAGTGTTCTTTTTCTGTTTTGGCTTTTTTTTAACAATTGCACAAAGTGATCTTGAGGAAATAACACTTCTGGATGAAGAGTCAGTTTATAGTGGCAAATAATTTCTTAAAATTGTCAAAATAGGAACATTATACTGGAAGTTTCCCAGGGTTTGTATATGTAAGACTTGCAGAATGCTCATTTACTCTGTTGCAGCAGAGTCTGTGATTTTGACCACTACCCATGTAGGAACACCCTACAGTACAGAGGGAAGCAACAAGCATGATGTAGGTCTGGATGTGGAAAATAGGTTCTAAAAGAAAAGACTGAAAGAAATGGCCTTGGTTGGTTTAGAAGGAGAAGAATGAGGCTGGGATATCATAAGAAAGTAATCAAATATTTTTATGCATTTCAAACATCAAGGATAAGGACAAAATACCATGGATTTAAATTGGAGCTGGCAAGGTAAAAGTTGATCTTTTATGACACCTGGATGAACTAGTTGGCCTTTAGTAGATCTGCAAATTTAACTTTGGATAAGACACTTAAAACACTATCCATAAGTTAGTCTGCACTCCTGCCTCTAGCACAACAGTTAAGAAGTAGGTGGAACCCTTAGATTCAGTCTTTCAAATCATATTTCTTTCTCTTTCTTACAGTTTTCCTAATCCATAGGCAGGTATGGCACGAGGGGATTTTCACTTCTTAGTGAAGTGTTATAAGGTACATACAAGAAGATTGAATAGGCAGAAGAAAAGTAAACAGTGAGTTTACTGTGAGTCAAAGGAGTCAAACAGAGCACAGGCTCTGGAAGGAGTGCCCACATTACACAGACTCCTTACTGATAGGCTAGGCATTCATTTCTGCCTTTGGTTTTCTGGGGTATTTTGTTGGTTTTCCTGGGATCTTCTATCCTTATTTCATTTAGCCACAGTGAAATAACTTCAGTCTTGGAATGCATTTTGGTGTCGTGATGTTAATACTGCTTTGAGAAATGTGGCTTCTAATCTCTTCCCAGTGATTAGAGAATTCAGATCTCAGCATTTCTTAGGTCATGGGGACTACTGGCCATGGGTACATCACACCAAGTTACATGATGAATATGGCACTGAGAATTCCAGTGGCAATCTTAGGGACCTTAAATTTGACATCAGTAACACTCAAAAAGAATCAGCCACAGAAGTCCATTAGAGAGTCTGGTCCAGTGAAACAACAGCCTTGGAACCATCTGGTTCATAGCAAATTGCCAGTTCTCAAGATTTTATCCTGTGATCCAGGAAATGTGGCTTAATCCTCTATTTTTGGAATCATAAAATGATATTAAAATGCCAGTGTTTTAAATGGTTTTGACCCTCCGGATAAGACAAAGAAGTCTGGAAAGCAAGCAGCCAAAAACTTAAAAAATGGGCATCAGGAAAAGAGAACTCAAATTTACTACTTAACATCTCATTGGTTTTGATCCAAGGCCACTTATTTTATGAGGCTGACAGTTCTTTTTGAATATTTGGAGTTTTAAACAGTGCTTCTTTTGTAGAAGTGCCTTTGAGATAGAGCTCTGGCCCATGGTGACTTAATAACATTTATTTAGTTAAATATTCAATGTAATAGGGAAATAAGTAAAAGCACTATGATTTTTTTTTATTCACTTTATCATGGTTGCTGTGATTTGTATGACAAAAGTCCAACATGCTGCAAATATTTTCAGTTTTTGATAATGTTGGTGTCTGTGCTTGCAAGCGGTTCTACATTGTTCCTCCTTATCTATACCATTAGGAATGTGGTAGAGTGAAAATTATCCTTAAAGAAAGTGCAAGTTCAGCAGGATTCCAGTCTGCATTGCAAGCTTAGGCTCAAATGAACCTTTTTGATGGGGAATAATGCAAGCCTCTGAGGACTTACTGGAATGCTCTGTGGCAATTAGTTCTGTAATATTATAGTTCAAGTTCCGGCCTTATGTGGCTCTAGAGACTTTGGAAATATATGCGGTTCATTTTTCAAAATGCTTTTAGGCCTCTTTTTTATCCCCTCTAATTTTCCATCATCCAGTAGTTAGGTTCAGGAATATTGTTCGTGAGCTGAGCTGCGATGGTTTGATTCCACCACGCTTTGCCATCAGATTATTGTACTGAAGGTCTGCGTCATCTGTGTGCATGACTTGCAGAGTTGGTGCCAGTGGAGCCATTTCTAGGCCACTCTGCTGGCAGTTTTCTGAATTGACTTAATTGGACAGGGAGTGCCAACCAACAGGAATATTTTCATCAGGACTCCATTTCCTCGTGGTTCTTTGAAATGCATATCAGATGGACATGTGTTCATGACCCTGGAAAGGACTTGGGGCCCTTCAAGAAATGGAGCTCTAGGCTGCAACAGTGCTCAGGAGGAGGACAGTTTTAGTTTGTTTAACCTTGAAATCAGTAGGTCCTTATCAAAGTCTTCCCTGTTACATTCAGCAAAACCTTTTGGATTTTCCCATTACTGCTTTTAGGATAGTTATTGTGCCATCCTAAAAGCAAACTTAAAGGATGACTGCATTTACCATTTTGAGATACCTTTTTCCCTTTAGCTTCACTGGACAAAACCAGAAGAAGAACATTTGTATTTTTTTAAAATTGAGGGAAACTTTATGGTAACAATTTCTTTTGGAATTATTGAGATTTAATACAAAAGTTCTGAAGTGTTCAGAAAATGCAGAGAAGTTTCTCTTCTTAACCATTAAAATGTATAAAAACCACCATGATTTTCTTCTACATCTCCAAGGTTGTCACTGGACTGTAAAACAGGTGCTTTGTCTAGTCTTGGCTACACACAGAAAGTGGCTCCAAGAATCTTAAAAACTAATATTAAACAACAGACAAAATGTAAATAGCCTGCTGCCTCTGTTTCTCAGTTTAGCTGAACTGTAGCTCAGAAGAATTAGGAAAATATTTGTTAAATCAGTAGAAAATACATGCTACTAGTATTCTTCTGTTTCTCCTGTCTCAAAAAATATAAAAAATACATCAGTCCATTATGATCTAGTCTTGGTGATGGACCATCTCCAAACAGCAAGCTCAACTATGTGGCCTTCAGGAATCCAATACTTTTATTATTTTCTGTGATTAAGAAAATCTGTGAATGATTCATGAGACGAAGTCAAAGCTCAGGTTGGTGACTGCTGATGAACATGCCTTCCAGAATGTCCCAGTTATTAGCACTCCTCCAACTGTCCCTTGGCTTTAGCTGAGGTCAGAGATTGGAATGCCCAACTTCATCTGGCCTAAAGGATCATTGCATTAATGAAAGTACTCAAAACATGGGTTACAAAGGAGTGACAAACAGCTCAGCTGCAGATAAATAATTTCCCTCTGTGTGCATAAGACTTAATAGTTCTGAGCTATTATATGTAGGAATAAAGATTTTGTCATATATAATTTACTCAGTAGTTATTAAACAACTACATGTTCTGCTCCCTGTGAGAAATTCATTTCTATGTTGAAGTCAGGGCAGGTCTCAGATTCCATCAAGCATTCTTTCACAAGATTTGAACAGTTCTGAATGTATAGTAGCATCTACATGACAGGATGCATGCATATTTCAAAATATGCAACAGGCCTTCTGGAAAATACACTGATCATAAAAGTGATAAAATTATACAGTATGTTAATGTGATTGACGCACTTTTTTGGGAATGAGGAAATACAAGTTTGCACTAAGGAAAGAATGTCCAGTAAAACATTGTATGAAAGGACTGCAAAATTGTATGATAGACTGTAAATAATCATAGAATAAAATTACAATTGATGGACAAATAAATAGAAGGTAATAGCTCAAAGCTAGCATTGTGACAAAGTAAAGCAGCTAAATTAGTGTACACTCTCTTTAAAATAGAAATTGCTGCATTTAACCAACAATGTTTTCACCTCCTAGATACTTTGATTTTATTTCCTTTGTTATACAGTATGTTATTTTTAGTGGGCTCCATTATCTGGGAGCATGAAGCAAGACAGAAGCTTTTCACACTGGCAAGCTCTTCTCCACAGAGATACTAATGTATACTAAAGTATTGGTATATTGGATACCAGTGTGTGCTTAATGTTTGGCTTAAGGGAACATGTAACCATATCACAGCAGGCTGTGTCTACAACAATGATTAGTTACTGACAGATCTGCTCTCGTTAGTTCATATGAAACACAGTCTTAAAAATTAAATATATATGCCCTTTATTACTTACATCCTCTCTGTGAAACCCTTCTGTCCATTAGTCTATTTTTTAGCTTAAATATCACTCATATGTTGTGTAAAATTAATGTCTCTTACTGCCTTTGCTTCTAATCACATAGAGCAATCTATCTTTTGGTGTACAAATTGCTCATCCTTATTGCCAGCTTGAAGCTGGGCTCTGCCATCATCCTGACTACAGCCCGAGGGCTGCAGAAGGTTCCCAGTAGATGGAGTTTATATGGCTGGGTTACTTCTGCTCTGCGTCATAGCACTATTTGGACTGTACTTTTCCCAGTCCATTTGCAAACAGACAGTTCCTACCTGTCTCAAGATATTCCATATGCCAGATCAGAAAAAGCATGGAACTATTGTACAGACACTGCTAGATACCTCCCTGTTTGTCAAAGTATTTTTAGGTGACCTGTACTAAGAAAAGCTTCTCTAGTTCCATTTAGGCTGTGACATTTTTACTCCAGCACAGCTGCTTATATGT
The DNA here is from genome assembly GCF_023055355.1 of Agelaius tricolor. Taxonomy (NCBI): domain Eukaryota; kingdom Metazoa; phylum Chordata; class Aves; order Passeriformes; family Icteridae; genus Agelaius; species Agelaius tricolor. Next base: position 59,772,870 of record NW_027269262.1, on the reverse strand, counting down.
TTCATCCCTGTCTCAAGATTTGGCTTTGATGAGCTGTAGGTAAGACACAAAGCTAGTCTTTTAGGAGCCTCATATGCTAGCCTGCTTGCCTGAGAATATGCACAGAGTGCTATTCTCTAGTTTTAGTTTAACTTCATAATTTCCTGATGTTCAAGAAAAATTGTCAGGAACAATTCCATTATTATGTCAAAGATAAACTGTGTGATTTTCACCTCAGACATTATCTTCAAGAATAATCTTTGTAGTTAAAACAAAGTGAGACATAATGTGCATTTGCTGAGACAGTCACCTGTTGCATAATTTTGCTTTGGTACTTATTTTGGAAAAGAAGTATTAAATACATTATGGAAAGGGTGCACAATTTTACCACCTTAATTGTGATTTTTTTGTTTGCCGTGGTGGAAAATACCTGTAAACTTTTCTGAAGTCCTATTCTGCAAGTGACTGCATCATTTTGACTCCTGCACTCTTGATTATTTTATTAGATAAATGAAATGTTTTTTCCTGCCTGGTTCTTCATGTCACAGCAGGGCCCTATTTCTTTTTTCCCCTATAACCTTTACTTTTTTTTTTTTTCAGAAATGGCAGAAAGTTGGGTCTTTTTCACAGGATTCTCTGGTTTTCATTCTTGCTCAAGAAGTCCTGCAACTTTTGTCTTTGGTAAAATTAGTGGTTTGGCTCTGCTCCCAGCATCCATACCACATCCCATTCCATTAATCTGACTTCTAAGCTTGGGAAATTTTAATCAATTTTATAACCTTACAGAACTTTCTAAAACCCTTCTCTCAGCAGTGCTTGCATTTTTTTCCTAGATGCCTTTTTGCTGTGAGGTTTGCTTAGCAGTCAGATTTAAGAGCCGTACAGCACAGTGCTGTAGTTGTCAGCTGCTAAGCAGAAGAAGAGGGACTGGAAGGTTACCTCCAGCACTAGCTCCAAGCTCACTTGCTCTGAAAGATCTGGAGAGAATTAAAACTATCCCTCTCTCCAAACCCTGTGTCTAGAGCCTGCTGTCTATAAAGGGATGTCTATGCAAGATGAGTTCTCTGTTAACGGTCTCAGAATGAGACCTGTGAATCAGAACATTTGATATTTTGTGTTTTCACCCCTCTAAAGTAATAAAAATCTGGGAAAGGAAGAAGTTTTGTTTTCTTCAAAATATGTAAGGCATCCACCTATTTTGTCAGCACAGCCACTCAGCATCCCCAGGATTAAGGTATTTATACCACATTATTTAGGCACAAAATAAATTTATTTATATTTAAATATCCGGATATTTACAAAAGAATACCACGAACAAATAGGCACCAAAATGGGATTCCCCCTTTAGTATATGTAGGAAGAGTGCAAGTTAAATTCTGTTTTAAAGCAGAGATATCTTGTAATGTATCACATACAGACCAAACCAACTTAGGCAATTTCAAAATAAAGATAAAATTGTGTTGATTGGTAAATAGTACATTCATCATATGTATTCAGTCAACCAATAGTAGCTACATTTCCTCATTAATTACAAATGTCTGTTCTTTATCTCTGCTTGTAGCTCTGTGTTACTTACAAGAATGGATTTATTTCCAGTCATGCCTTCCTGTAAAATACAAAGTTAAATCTAGACTCTGAGTTCAGTTTAAAATGCATAAAAGTACTTTCAATATACCAAAGTTAGAACTAAGACTGTTCTTTTTCCCTAAATATAGATTAATTGAATGAATAAATATAAAATACAGATGAAATAGCTAATTAAATGATGGAACACATAAGCCATTGGCTATTGTGAGCCATTTTTATTTCAACAGCCTCATCAAAGAGAGATATACAATCCTTGCTATATTTCATTCCAGATATAGAGGCTGTCCATATTTTTAAAGCTTTTCTTTAACTTATGTAACCAAAAGTCTGATCAGCTGCTGGACCAACACCATTAATTCTGGTCCACTCAAAAGTGTTTACAGGGAAGACAGCTCAGGATTATTTTTTTCTAAGCAGTGGTTTTTACTTTCAGTTACTTCACTGATTTCTGTTTTCAGCTGTTTTGATCTTTGAGATCAGTACCTGCATCTTATAAACGCTCATGCTGATTCTGGCATGACAGGCTTTCTCTTACAGTGACACTTCACAGTATTCTTTCTATTTTAGTTGCCTAGTCATGGCCATTTCTATTATCTGATCTTAACTGCAAGGTCTGGAATTAAGCTCCCTAATTAGACAAGGCACTCAAGGTTTGGTCCCAGTCCTGTGTCAAGGTAAACTTAGTTTACTTTAGGCTGATCACCCATCACTTTAAAGATCCCAGTTTTTATTATTTTCAATCAAATCTCAGTTTCTTGCAACAATTATTCTGAGGTCTTGCAAAAAAATGCTTTTCATAGGTAATATGTAATGCATGAATTATATACATTAAGATGTGCTGCTCAGATCAAATACAGAATTTTAAATAAGTAACCATCCCTCTAAATTAAATCAGCAAGAAGAATAAAAATTTTAACAAACAGTGTATTGAATAATGTTATATTTGTTGTAGGTAATTGCTCAGATAGGACATCTATCAAGTGTCTCTAAGCTTAATATACTGCATTTTAAAAATTATATGCTTACATAATTATATGGCCACATTTGACTGCCTGGTGAACAAGATTAGAAGTACCTTCTTTCTTAGGTTAGTTATTTTCCCGCATTAAAATAATGACTACTCAGTCTTTCTCACTTGCTTCCATTTAGAGGAAGAAGAAGTTTATTTTTCTTTACTCAATAAATTCTGAAAATTAAAGGACATATCCATCTTAATGTTCTGGGCATAATGAATTGGGAAGAGAATGTCCTACACTGAGCCCCAGTAAGAGCCAAATTTTGTGCATACTAAGCAGTACTTGTTCACTTGTATTAACTTAGTGTTTTTCAAGCACTAAATCACTGTTGTGACTTGCTATGAACAAGCAATCAAACAGCAAGTTTTAAAGAAGGGAGGCTGACAGCTGCTATTCATACCTTGAAAAAATATTTTGCTCCTTGCTTTTGTTTTGATAGCTTTAAAATAGATCCACTAGGTGGTGCTTGAAATACAGGGGCAACTGGAAATCATTGTGACTAAGAAATATTAAATTATAATTCCTTAGTCAACACTCCAACACAAATATTCTTGGCAACAGAAATAAGATTGCTATCCAAATGCTTGGGCTCCTCCTTTTCCAGAATTGAGTTTTCTGTTTCAGAAGTAAAACTAGATGTTCACCATTATGGAAATGTACTGCTCTCCATTATAAATTTCAGTGGGTCTTCACCTTTGGCACCCTCAGAATAGATTGTTTTCCATTAGTATTTTTGGCATTTGAATAAAAAGTTTGTGTCCAGACTCAAAGTGATTTGGATTAGTTCTTTAAATACATTAAATAAAGACAAATCTTGGCATTGCCTGAGTGCTTCATCACTCAGAGGAGAAGTTTAACTTCCAACAAGGAATATAGGAAGACTATTGTGATGTTACAGCACACGGCCAGGGGAAGGGGCAGGAAAGCCCCTATGGCCAATTATGCAGGTGAATTATGAATTATGAACACTATTCCAATTTCCTTGTAGAGACCAAGGCTTGTTTTCTCAAGTTATTCTTTAACCATGTGCTGTGTAATCACACATTCTAATGTAAAATGGCTTTTTTGAAGCTGTAAAAAAAGTTCAGCTTCCCCAGACTTCTTGGTAAGCTGTGCACCAAGTCAGTAGCCCAATAATTCTCCTACCTTGCAATCTGACAATAAAAGCTTCTGACAAAATTATTTGCTCCTAACACTGCTTCCCTGTCAAACTGCTGTCCGGTGCCCCAGTGGGGACTTGAAGTCCCTGCAGCTTCCAGGAGAAGCTGTGACACCTGTAGACTTCAGGCCACTCCAGCTTCCTTTCCTGCCTTGAAGGTGAAATTCTGGTGATCCAGGCCTCCCTCAGCATGTGGTTTTGAGGGAAGTGCCTTTCAAAAGGCATTTCTTTGTTTCTTGCAGACCCCAGGAGATCAAACTCCTTTAATTCATATGGTAAGGGGAGGGTGGATGGAGGAGGAGGAAACACACTGAACTTGTGCCTATCCATTTTCCTTGCCTATGCACTTCAGGCAGGTGGCTGAGGACACTGACACCACCTGTTCAAATCTTGCCCAGGGAGTAAGTTGGCAAAGGTGACACCATGAGAGGGATCTGATTGATGGGGCAGGTCTAGGAGGGCTTCAGGTCTGGGATGAGGGAGCTGAAGAACTGAAGTGGGGGAGCCCAATGGGAAACTCAGGGTAAGACTTTGTGTGGGGCAGGAATTGGAGGTTCTGCACTAGGAGTTACTGATGATTAGGAAAATCAAATTAACCACAGCTGGAGTAGTTTAAGAGACACAGAACAAATTTAGAGTTAGTCAAGCTTCTGTTATTCATAGAAAAATTGTTTAAAATTACTATATGAAGAAAAAGCATGTGTGAATTGCCAATTTGAAGAGATTCTAGAGAGGCTGTTATTAAGGTCTCTAAAGGGTGTACATGTGAACCTGGAGAATTCAGACCTGATTACTGCTAAATGCACTGCAGTGAGATTTCATCTGTCATTTAGGTGTAGCAGTCTGATTTGCTCATGGCCAAAGCGCAAAGGCCCTTTTCACTACAAGGGTGGGAAGCAGAGTAAGGTGTACAAACTAGGAAGGGTGTACATGGGAAGCTAACCTTTCACCTTTACACGTCCACATCATGTAAAGTATTTTGCATGTTTAAAATGTAGTCTATGAAGAAATAGCCTAAGGATATTGATCTTAAAGAAAATTAAGGATTTGGGTCACTGGAAAGCTCTAGAGAAGAAATTAATCAGAAACTCAGCATTTTGTGGACAGATAATTTACAGGATGTGAAAAAATAGGCTTAATTATCTGCATTGTATCTTGGAATAATGATGATATCCATAATCTGAAATATGTAAATTAGATGATAGTGCAGCCCTTAATTAATATGAAGTTGATTGTTCAAAAGCTTCCTCCCCATTTTCTTTGCTATTGTAGATCTTAAATGGATGTACATGTTTTATTAAGACACTATTTTCTTTCTTCAGTTTGTTGTTGCTGGTAAAGTTTATCACCAGTTTTAGTTTTGTGCCCGAGTGCCTCCTTTTCTCAACTTGCCTAACTGCCAAAATCAAAGCCTCTCTTTTAAACCAGAAGTCACATTTGGGTAGATCAGGTTGTAGATTTTATTCTTTATTTAGCTTATTTATTCACTAAGTTTGTGGTGAGTTTTAACAACTTAGCTCTTATTTTACTGCTTCTGTTTCATTTTCTTCTGAGGGGGCTGATAAAATCCTTGTTCATGACCACGTGAGTCTGCTGCATAGTCAGGGCCAGAACAGTAGTTTGTCATCTCAGCAGAGAGCCAAGAAAGAAGCCCCTGGTTCTGAGTCCTCAGAGTAGGAAGGGAGCTACTCCCTGTGCCAGTCTCAGGATAGACCATTTTCAAATCAAGGTGAAGAAGGAGCATACTCTGATGATTTACCTTTTCAGTGTAAATCTACATAACTGGGTGATGTTGGTGTTTTAGAAACATTTTCTGGGGTGATCTGTAAGACAGAAAATGGTAAGTTTACAAAGAAGTCAGTCTGAAGACAGGACTGCAGAAATATGCCTTAGTTGAAAGCCAGGACACACAGCCTTTGCAAATGGGAGAAAATAAGTTTCTTAGCTTTTTAAAAAACTAGAGAAATAGCAGGTAAAGATGTCCTAAAAGCATAGTTTCTGTACTTTTTCACCAGGCTCTCTCACAGAATGAAGATGATTAAAGAGGATGAATAATCAAGGTGTTTGTGATGAATTAAACATTGAATATGTAAGGAAAACAAACAAGCAAACAAAAAATCTGGAGTAAATGACTGTTTCTCCAGATAAAAGGAGGTTATTAACAGGCCATACTAGATATCTGCGTTAAGACCATATTACTTTTGTTTGGAAGCAAAACTTTTATCCACTCAGTCTAAAAATAGTTTAATATGAGATGGAAATAACTGTTAGAAATCAAAGATGAGATACCTTATTTCTTTGCTACAGGACAGAGATGACTAGTAACAGTTCTGAGATAGACTACAGTATGTGATCTGTTTTGTGCTTGTATTGCCATGATATATATCAAATTATACCTGCCTGATATATGTCAAATACCATTTATTTCTATGCAATTGGTCATGCTTTTTTAGGGTTATCACATCCACTTCTCACTACGAAGACATTTATCTGGCAACTGATATATTTGTATGTCTCCCAGGCTTCCTCTGATGAATGATTAGCCAACAACCTCATCCTCACCGCTTAACCCTTGCTGCTGTGGCAGATGTCATTCTTCTGCCTGTCATTTTGGCTGTACCTGAACATCAAGCTCTTCTATGTCTTCATTGCTAGATCATACCTTTATTTTTTTTAATAATTCACAGAGTGAATTATAAAAAAAAAAAAAAGTGTCCAGGATTGAATTTCTCATTTTCTCACTCACGTTATGGTTGTCTCATTTATTGAGACCTTGTTCTGGTTTTGTCAAATTCAGTCTTGACATGCTCACACCCCACCCACATGGCTGGTATACTGTGCACATCTGAAAGTGTTAGCTCTCTGTGTGTTTCTGTATACTCCAATTTATCTGTGACATCACACCTAAGATCCTTATCCTCAAATTAAAACACTTTTTACTGTGGCTATTTAACCTATGGCATCAGCATTTCTTTAGCAGTGAGTTAGAAACTGGTGCAGGGCAGCTTCTGCCTTACTGTTGGGAAAAGCTCTTAAAAACGAATCTGCTGCTTTCAGCCCCTCCTTGAAGCTCTCATCTAGGCCATTTCTAAACTTCCCTAGAACTAGGCTGCAGCCATGCAATAATTTAGGCTTCTTATTTTGACTGTATGGTTCCACTGGTTTCTTGTCCTCTGTCTATAATTCTTTTTGTGTCTTTCTTATATGTACATATAGGCTGCCCAAGGCCAGAGACAAACTCATTCTGCATCTGCACAGAACCTAAGAGAACAGAACAACATCAACCATAGTAGTAGCTCCATCAGTGCATATTATTCACCTTTTTGCATGCTTTTTTTTAGAATCACAGGTATCTTTTCAGATTAATCACAGCACAGAACTACCTTTCAAGTCCTTCCATGCTCATGCCTTTTATTGAATTTCACTGACATGATGCCGGGTTCTCTTGCCCAGACAGCTGAAAGGACATCACAGGGAAGACTTATTTCATTGCCTGGGGACAGGTCTGTCCTCTGGCTACCTTCATGCACTAAAAGAAAGGAGAACATTAACAGAAGATAGAAATGGCTCACATTGACAGAAGATAGAAATGGCTCATGCATGCTTCCTTCAATGGTGCTGCATTGAGATTATGAATATGATTATTATCAGCAATATAGAAAGCATTCTTTTCTAGTTAAATTTACTGAAGAAAGTGAAGAATAAAAATACCTAATTCATTTATTAACTCATCTGAGTCAGTTAATACCCAGTGATTGCCCACCTGGGTTGAAGTTTATATCTCACTGAAGGACTCAAATGTTGTTTCACTTGGCAGGCAAGGGTTAAAGTAAACAGGATTTCCCTGAAAGTAGCAAGAAATTATGATGCAATGTGGTTATTTATTAGCTTTAGTTTTACTGTCAGGGAGATGGGCAAATAATACCCTAATGCTTAGAATTTACATGGGTCAAACTATTTGCACTGCTTAGACTCTGCCTAACTTCTTTATAAGTTCCTAGAGCTAAGCTTCTCAATAGACATAACTTTGAGAAGCCCTATATCCTCCTTTGATACTTTGTGCAAGTTCAAGCACTTTTGAAAATCAAGCCATTCATCTTGGTTTCGCAATAAAACTACTCAGAATAATTTCTTTGAAGAACATATTCCTCATTTAAACTCAAAGCTTTCACAGAGAATTACCAATCTGCATGTAGAGAGATCTGCCAGTTTGGATTGAATTTTTGTCCTGAAATGTCCAATGTTGATGATCTAGTCAATGCAAATACAGTATCTAAATATCCATCTGACATTTTAAATTCAAATACAAATATTTTGACACAGAATGCTCTCATAGGTTTTGGGGTTTACAATACAAAATGAAAGCAAATTTTTTAATCTTGGAATGCAGTAAATGGATGGTTGCCCTCTGGACAGATTTATTTACATTCATTATAAATAACTTGTTATTTGAAAAACATACAGAAAAGTCCTTGTTCACAGTTTAAAGAAATAGCATTTTAAAGTTAATTAGTCTTTAAAATCAAATTTTCTGTGAAAAAAAAAAAATTCTGAGAGTAAAATATTGGTCCCACTGATGAAATTTGCTTTCCATTTGACTGGGAGAAATTAATTTTGATAGTGAGTCATACCAGTCTTAGTTTTACATTGCCCAACAGACAAAGGTATTACATCTCTACTTCTCATCACTCTGCTTACTTTCATCTGCAATCCTTGCTGCAAATAGTTATCAGCCAGAATTTGCTCATAGGTCCTTACAGTGTCAGTGCACCTTATCTACCACAACATATGCCTCTTTGCTGCACACCCTGCACGTAAAAGTAATGAAAACCAAATGAAGGCCTGCCTTGATTGTGCCTTTGCAACATTTCTCTGACACACTGTACATTTTAACTGGCTATAGAAAATGAGGGATTTCTTACCCAATATTTATTTTATTTATTTTTGCCACTGCGAAAACTTATACCAACATCGCTTCATCATTGCTGACTGTTTGTCAGCAATCTAAAGCTTTGTTTCCCCAGTGACATTTTTACCAGAGTGTGAATTAGGACACAATGTTGTGATTTTAATTTTTTCAAGGTTTTCAGGCATCATCATTGCTTTCATATAAGCTTTATGAAATGGTAGACTCTTCAAAATCAGTGCCAAAACTCCTATCATCTACCATTTTAAATACAGCAAGTGGGGTTAAGGCTAATCAATTGATACAGCAAATCCTATTAGAGTCATTTAGGTTAGACTTTAACTGTTACTTAGGTTCCTAATTCTCCTTTAATCTGAGTTAAGATGAGGTGCATAAATAAAGTTACCATGCTGGGTCTAGGAGCTTTGGAAAATCCCACCCTCCACCATACAATCTACAGTTTTGTGTATGATTTCATGTATTCTCAAGGAAATAAATGGGATCACATTGCCTGGCCCTCTCTCTGTCTGTCAGTCAGACTCTGACCTGTCTGTCTCTCTCTCATAACTTTTGAACCCAAGCTAATGTTGACTGCAGACAGAAAGACAAGGGCCCAAAGGTATTTAGTCCTTACAAAGTATAATGCTTGGAGAAAGTCGATCTGCAGCACGAGTTCCACTGCCCTCAGCTCTCTCCTGTCCACACAGGCTCACGGGTCAGCCCGTGTGTGGGTCCCAGCCAGCACAGCACCCCTGTCCCTGTCCCTGTCCGGCAGAGGATCTTAGCTCCAGGAACAACCCACACAGAGAAGGCAGCAGGCCTCCACCATCTGCCAAGGATGCTGAAGGAACTTGAAACACTGGTCCACTGGAAACTGGGCCACATTGATTTCATCATCTAAAACCTGTCAATTGCTAACTTGCAACAACCAACAACTGACAGTCACTTCTCAACACAGTTTCTGGAAAAACACTCTCAAAAACCACACATTTCCTCTGAAATTATATCAACAGGCTTTATTTAAAAGTAGTTGTTCTCTGGACTTCCACAACTTTGCTGTCTTGCAAATGGCAAAAAATTTTGACATATCCCAGTGACAGCAGCCATACTGAAGAGCTGACATTGGTGCCTACCCTGCAGAAAGTTTTCCAGTCTAAACTGACTCTACGACATGCCACCAGCTGCAGACACATTATAATCCAATTTTAGTTCACACTGGGTAGTATTTCTAATCCCTCAGGTTTACCTCATCATGATCCCTGGTGGTCAGCAAAGATGATGTGTACAATTTCAGGAAGAGTAGAAATGTATCCACAGCCTAGGGTTCTAATGTGGCTTCTCACACTTGGGCTCTTTTGTAAGTAAAATATTGATGCCCAAGCCTGTGAAGCTTTATGCCATCAAGGCAGTGGACAGTGCTTTTACATGCTTATAAAAGTACTTTAGGAAATTCAGTGGAGATGATTGGCCTTCAGCTGGAAACAGAGAAGCTAATGTTAAATGAAATTAAGTTGTCAATGACTCATCTTAAAGTTTTCTATGTGTTAAGACAATACAAATTTCAGGTAGCATAGACCCATTTTTAATTCAGTATATGAAAGGAAAATTATGATAGCAGAGTAGGAGGAAGAGATGAGAGTTAAGGAACCTACACAAGTCTTTTCTCCCCTTGTATAGAGTGTGATGCATATTATCACAGCCATGTGACAGGGCTGGGTCTACCGAGTCCTTATTGCTTTCAGAACATGCTCAGACTTCGAGGGGACGTCCATAAACCTGGCAGTGAACAAGCATCACTTCTGCATCCAGTTTGGTGCAGATGATTCATACTCTTGCTACAGCAAGACAGCAGGAACAAAGACTTCATAGCTCAGTCAGTCCTTGAGTGACCCTGCCAGTTCCTGGCCTTCAATGTTTTTCATTATCTCATCACACACTGAGGATTGCAGTGTCTTACAGAGCAAAGTAGGTTTAGTTTAAGTAGAAGCTTGGGCTGTGCTTAAATTACATGTTTTTTAAAAACCAAGGTGGCTTTGCAAATAGTCTCTTGTGGTGTAAAATGAAAGATAAGTTCTCTGCCATATACCTACCAGCTGAGACTGCTGAATTACACTACAGAGCAAGACTTTCAGAGGCTGTTACTAAGTCACTGAGTCACCAACCAACCTTGCTACAAAGTATGTTACAAGCTTTTGGTCCAGTACAATAGAAAAAGGTTTGACATAGTTTCAAACAATGCTATCAGCACCAGTGAGTAGACAAACAGGAGTATGGGTCATGGAGAAATTAAGACAGAAAATCAGAAGGTATATACTGCAACCAGACCTGCTACACTTTAGGGTTTTAGTGAAAGGCTGACATCTACAGCACTACTATGCTGAAGTATTCTTACAGAATGGATTCAGAGAAGGGTGACACTCCTTTTTGTTCATTTACACTCCTTTTTGCTGTACATAATGGTCACCCTCAGATACAGTCACGAGCTCTCAATTCAATTTTGCTTAGCTTGAAAGATTTAACAATAATATTCCAGTTCCAAAGTACTTTACATGAAGAGATTCCTATGACAAGCTTGAAGTGATATGACTGTCTGCTCTGGATTTCACTGGAAGTTTGCTTGTACAGGACTATTGGTTTGGAGGGATTTTGGATTTTTTTACCTGTACATAATAAATACCAGAGTGATAGATAATATTGTTTTTTCATGCACATGGAATGTCATGTCTCTCTAGTTAATAAATGTTATTGCAATTTGTACCAAATGCCTGTTCACCCTGGAATATGTGATAATCGTGAAGAATTAATACTTGTATTCTATTGGGAGTATAGGGTTACTTTGCTTTAGCTGGTGTGCACTTCTTTGACTAGATAGGAAAGAGGAAAGAGCAATCTGTTTGGCACCATAAATCGACTCTCCCAATATTTATCTTGATTTCCTGACTCACAAGTCTGCATTTATGTGTTTTAAATATGTGAATTCTTAGTAGAAAAAAAAATCAAAGACCTGAAAATCAAACATTCCATGATGTTCATGTTTTCTGCACAAGTTTAAGCAAGTTAACTAGAACATAATTTATAGAGATGCTAACATCCTGCAACCATCAATGTCTGGAATTAAGTGTTCAGCATTTATGTGATCCTAATGAAACTTGTATATTAATGTTAACTTAAGTGCATGTGCATGAAAGACAAGGTCTTTCTATTTATCCATATCATTCACAGAAAAAACATACAACTACTACTGTAGGATTGAAATTCAAAAACCTTTTACAGTTTTTATAGAATCTTGTAAAAGAAAGAAGCACAAGTGCATGTGTATGTTGCAGTCAATCTAAGACAGTTGCCTTCTTGCCTCTTGAGCACTTTTCACAGACCTGTTAAAGTATTATCCGGGTTTTACTTGGATGTAAATAGTCTGTTGAAGGACTGCAAAGTCCAGCTATCTGTTAAAAGTTATAGGGATATGCCAAAAGGAAACATCAAAGAGCTCCTGTCACATTTTCAAGTCTTTTTTATAAGAGTAATCATCCTGGTCCAAGGACACAAACAAGGCAAAGTTTACAAACGGCATAATTTATTTAAACAGAACTTTCAGACACGTGAGCTCTTTTCCAGATGTAATTAAACAAAACAAAAACTTTACTTACAAGCTTCATCTTGCAACGGGTCTTAATTGCTCTTGTGAAGGGTCAAGTATACAACATGCTGGCACCTCTGAAGGAAGCCTTGATGATATCACATCTTCATTGTCAGAGAGAGGAGTTCTCATTAGTCTTACTAATGCAGCCTCATTTGAAGAATTTTCAACAAAACCCTCAAATTTACAGATATTTTTGTAACTGAGTCCTGAAGGAAATCATTGAAACTGCTTGTATAACTCACTTTGTTCATATATGAAGCCAAAATCACAATATGAATTTTGTAGAAAAGCGAGTTAGAAGCTATGAGTTGCTCAGCTGATCAGTCTAATGAAAAGTATCTGTATTCTCTTGCTCTTTTTGTTTTCACAGATGAAGCACTAAGTTGGGAGAATTCTGAGAAGGCAAAATAAGTGCTCAAAATTATGAAGTGGTGTTTAAAATCACTGCATGAACTTTCTGTGATTTAGCTTTGTTTGTCTCCTACCACCCATGGCTGGGTTACACATTTGCATGCAAATCTTTCCCATGGAAGCTCTGCCCAGAAACAAAAGGAGTGGTTTTTTTTTAAAACTTGTTGTTAGTGTCTCCTCCATATTCTGTTCTCTCTGTTTCTTGCTGTATTTCCAGCTTGCTTTTTCTTCTTCTTCTTGCAGGGTAAGCCCACACTTCCTCACACCTCCTTGCCCAGATATCCACATCTAAATACTCTTGACTGCACACCCCTTTCCGAGTTTTTATCCTTTCCTCCAATACTTTCTCCCTGCAAGCTTGTATTCTCTATTCAGTCCCTTGAGTTTCTGCCTTTTTATTCCTTTTTTTTGGGGGGGGGGGGAGGGGGGGCAGCAAAAAAAAACCACCCTCCCACTCTTTACCTAACTGCTTTTAGCTAGGCAGATGTTTTTTCACATTTGGAAAGCTGAGGGGGATACCTGTAGACATTTCAGTAGTGTATGAGTCCAAGACATGGTTAGATATTAACAAAATGCTGATCAAAAAGTAAGTATTAACTGTAGAAATCCAGAAAAGGGGAAAGTAATATGGAACAAAGCTTTGTAAACCTTTTACTAGACCTAAGCATGCCTTATTAATTGTATATTAGATGAAATAAGGCTTTTAGCATAAGTAGGCCAGAGAGATCTCAAAGGAAACCTAATACAAGGAAAAGGTGCTACTAAAAATACAAAATACAATAACAGCAATGAACTCTTTACCTTTCATAATCAAACTCACTGCTGGGCAGCAAAGTTAGACTAAGGCTGAATTCAATTTCACCACCCTTTCTCCTGAGAGTGAATATATTTTCATTACTGCATATTAACGTTAAGGATGAGGTGCTCCAAGGCAGTTTTGCACCAGCAGGGATCCCCACTTTACACTTCATTTCCTAGCTGCAATGAAGTTGCAGCATTTTACGATTTAGTATCTAAAGATGGATTATTTTTGCAAAAAAAAATTAAAAGGGGAAGCCACGACTCTCAGCACGTTCCAGGGGTCCGGGATGACCCTCCTGCGGCGGGGCTCTCCCTGCCCTGTGGGGCCGCCCCTCGCCCTCCAGAGGGAGCAGGTCCGGCTCACTTTTGGGGCTGGAAGAGAAAAACAGGAGATGGGCTTAAAGCGTAAAATGCTAAAAACCGATCAAGTCCGTAAAAGTGGAAAAGACAAGCCCGGGAGGGGCAGGGCAGGGGAGGCGGCGCACCTGCCGCTCCCTCAGCCGGGGCCCGGGAGGGCGCTCAGGGGTTAAGCCCCGCGGGGGCGGGAGCAGCCGGGACGGGCCCCGCCGCCGCCGCCGCGCTCCCCTCAATGGGCCGGGGCCGGCGGCGGGGCTGAGCTCGGCCGTGCCGCGGGGATGTCGCAGGCTCCGCTGGGCGCGGGACACCTCAATGACCTGCCCGACAACTCTCCGCGGGTGCGCGGCGCCGTGTCCGAGCTGCGGCGGCGGGCCGAGGCAGAGCCCGGCCAGCGCTGGCCGCAGCCCCTCTCCGATGCCTTCCTGGTGCGGTTCCTGCGCGCCCGAGACTTCCACCTGGACCTGGCCTGGAGGGTGAGGAGCGGCGGTGGCAGGTCCCGGTGCCCGGGGACGGGAGCAGCCGGGCTCGGGGAGCGCAGCTGCGGCTCGGTCTGTGGCTGCGGGTTTGGGCTGTGGGATGCGTCCGTGCCCTGCGCCGCCGGGTCGGGCGAGGCCGAGCGCGGAGTTCCAGGGTGTAACTAATAATTGCTTGTCACGCGTGTCCTCGGCGCGGCACGGAATCAATGTGCTGGCTCAGCGCGGTATCGGTGTGGTAACACCGGCTGTGTGTGGTAAGCGCGGTACAGTCACTCGCCGATACAGTAAGTGTGATAAGGTCACAGCTCCGATTAGGAAACAGTATCCTTCAAAGGACACCTTTGTCATGATTATCAGGCTCAGGTTACAAGCAGGCGTACTAGTTTCGCTACAGACTTATAATTTACTCTAAAACGATGAGTATAAACTTCTTTTTGCTTGGAGTTTAGTCTTTTACAGCACTCCTTGTCGGCTTTAGTAAGTTGTGGTACTTTCCTGGCTCTTTGTATGCCTTTTTGCCACAGAGCACACATATTTTTAATATCTAAAGGCACAGATTGTTATCAGTTCGTTATGTTTTTAAATGAAAGATTGATAGCCGTTAAACCTTTGGAACAGAAAGTATTTCCAAATCCTCCCAGGGCAAAAGCTTTGATTCACATGTGCCAACTGAAAGCTGTGTTTCCATGGAATTTTTTGTTGTTTACACTGCGTTGCCCAACAGAGTTCACCTATTGGTTTCTTCACCTATTAGTTTCTGACTTCTCTGGACTGTAGATTTTCCAAGTTTACTCACCATAAGAGATGATTGTTTGCATATGGATATATTGCAGGATCAAGGTAGCTAAAAAAGGAAACTGAGAAATCTAATTAGGCCCTTAATCATAAACAGCTTTAAAAACTGTATTTTTGTTCTTTTCATTTTACTCATGGCATTTGCATCATAGCTTTAAACCTTTCCTCCTCAACAGAAGAACGACGAGTCAAGTCAGATTCCTTTGGGTTTTATGTATCTTACTTTTACTTGAAGTTCATGAGATTATTTATATCAAAGTTGTGCACTAGCCACTGTAGGACCGTGGTTTTTTGCCTTTCCAAACAAAAGCCATTTTTTTCCTGTGTTCCATGGTTCCAAAATGCTTAAAGGGCTTAATAAGGACATATGGATTCCTGAATATCCACTCCTAATTGCATTGTAATTGGTTGTTGCTGGTAATCCTATAGACAGGACAGTTGCACTTCTGAATTTGGCCTGTGTGTTTTTGCACTTTGATGGGATTGTGAGGTGTGTTAGGTAGGTAGGACTAATCTTTGGGAGTGTGGAATCTAGACAAGGTTTAGAGATGGGAGTCTATGAAGTAGCAAATTTCCTATGCTTCTCTTGGGAGTCAGCCCTCAACACTGGGGACCTCCTTTGAAA
Organism: Agelaius tricolor; assembly: GCF_023055355.1. NCBI lineage: Eukaryota > Metazoa > Chordata > Aves > Passeriformes > Icteridae > Agelaius > Agelaius tricolor. Next base: position 59,757,118 of record NW_027269262.1, on the reverse strand, counting down.
AAGCTGTCTTTTTAAAACCTCTTTAGATTTTCTGCGTCTCCACAGGCTGCTAAGTTTCTGAATTTCAAACCTTCCTTTGAATTAAGAGATTCAGATGCTCAAAACCAACCCATGTTTAATGTTTCTGTCTAGAATTTCACTTCTCCAAGTGCTGTAGCCACTTGCACTTAATCTTCTACATCCTAGCTGGCACCATTTTCTAGAATACTTCTCTTACAGTAAGGGAAGAATAACAGAAGCACCTTTTTTTTTTTTTTTTCCCCACAGGAATGTATTTATTGCAATTGGTATATCAAGGCCAAAGAGAACTATTGTGCAAAAATCTCTCATGGTCCCAAGTTGCATATTCATCTAACCCAAGTGTGACTTCACACAGAAGTTATGTTAGTACTTCAGCCTAGGCAGAGCCCTCCTGCCATCAGTCCTGAGAGTGGCTTTTCCCTCTTGTCCTGATCTGATGTTGCCTCTTGGTGTGGATTTCAGGCCAATAAGATTCTCTATGCCCACTGAGCTTTCATGTACTACTGCATAGTATTTGTAGGGCAGCTATGGGATAATCAAAGTTAATGGCCCTGTCAATGCATATAAGCAAAGGTTGTCCAGCATCTTAGTACGGGCTTATACTTAGCCTTAACTATAAATCAAGAGTCTGGCACCTGACCAGACTGCTTCTTTGATGCATTTCTGGTTAATAATTGACACAGATTTATCTGATTTCAGTTATCAACGTTTGGAAATGCTTCAGAAAAGAATAGTCAGGTAGATTGTGTGAAGACACTCCATTTCTAAATCCTTTATGGTGACTCATAACAGCAATTTTTTCCATTTTTCCAATGGCAATTCCAGACTTGCTTTTAACGATATATCGATATCTCTCATGCTAGAAGAAAATCCAGCGCTGAAACAGCTATCTGGACTTGAAGGACTTGAAGAAGAGATAAAACTGTCTTAATTTCTTGAAGACAGTGATCATTCAGTTAAGCTCAGTAACAGACTATCCTCACAGAATCACAGAATATATTGAGTTGGAAGGGACCTACAGGGATCATTCAAGTTCAGCTCCTGGCCCTGCACAGACATCCTGTCAGAGAGTCACACTGTGTGCCTGAGAGCATTGTCCAAATGCCTCTTGAACTCTGCCAGGCTTGGTGCTGTGACCACTTCCCTGGGGAGCCTGTTCCAGTGCCCAGCCATTCTCTGGGTGAAGAACTTTTTTCTAATACCCAGCCTAAACTCCCCCTGACACAACTTCAGGCCATTCCCTCATGTTTTGTCACTGGTCACCACAGAGATCAGTGTCTGCCCCTTTTTGACTGTACCGGCTGTGTGTGTATGGTTGACTTTGCTGTTATCACCAAAACCACTCTCACCTGGATTCACTAGGGATATGTGAAATCTGGAGAACTAGCATCTCCTTTTGGACATAAATGTTTCTTCCTGTTTTATTATGCATTGCATCCTATAACTCTAGTATAGGACTGACTCTCAGAGACTTTGGAATGCGATCTTTTTGTACCTGAAATAGATTATACTCTGGGGAACAGAAGAAAAGTGTTTGGCATTGAAACTATGCAGAGGGTTTTCATAACATACTATTGTAAGCATCACTTTTGTGGCACTGAAAACTCTCTAAATATCTAGGATCCTTTTAGGAGTTCTGGTTGATACCAAGGTGTATAACCAGACTTTGGTTTTGCATTTGACTTGTGGAGGAATGAGGATTTCCTGGTGCATTCTGCTGCAAGGAAGTCACTTAGGATGACTATGCTGTACAAGAAGTGTTGTTTTCTGTAGTGTCAAACGCACTGCTGAGTCTCAGACATTATCCCTGAGGATCTTCACATCATTCAAACATAAATGCTAAGGTGAAATCAGTTACTTGGCTGCTTTTCTTCTATCAATACTGAGGAATTCCTTGAAAAGGATGGAAGAGCCCTTATAAGCTCTCTGAGCTGACTCTTGAGGAAACACAAATCAGTCAGCCAGGCTTCCCTTTGTGCTAAGCCAGCACGTGCCAGTCTTTTCCAGTGACAAGGAAGTAATGCACAAAGAATTAGGAAAGTTCTGTGTCTCTATAAAATATTTTAATTTTTTTGTCTGTATATACTGTATGTTTAAATTCTGGGTACATTGGTACAGGCATATATAAAAAGCAATATAAAATACATATGTGTAAAGGTTTGTATTCTGAAATTTGAGCTATGGTTTCTCCTGCAAAGAATGCCAGTAAAAAACACTTTTTCCCCAAGTATTGTGTGCATTTTTACAACTTCTGACACAACAGAGGCCTAATTCTGCCTATCAACCACATTAATATAACTAAATAATTATTAATCAAGAAAAATATAATTAATTTACATATATAGATACATTTGTTTCTCTAACAAGCACAATGTGTTCTAGTTCTTTTGCTTCTAAGTAAAGTACCAAGTTCACTTTTGTTTGTAGGATCTGGATCTTGGTTTAATTGATAACTTTGTAATCTCTAATGTTCAGAAATCTGGAACTATCCCCAACAAACATCAGGGGAAAAAACATCTTAATTAATGCTGAACTAGACACACTGGAGTTTTTCATCCAGCTTTCCCCCCCTTTATCAAGTTATCTTGCATCTATTTTGAGATGCTGAGCAGATGCTAAGTAGGTTATTCCATTTGTAAACACAGATAATTATACATTGAGATGTTTTTCTTGTGTTGTTAAGTGCGTGAGCCATTTTTTATACAGGGGAATGAATGTGTCTGTTTTTCCTGAGATTAGGTTGTTTCATCTGTATCCAACCTGATTGTTATATGCAACATTTATGTTTTACCCTGCTGAAAAAGAATCTTACTTGAAAAAAATTTTACATGAATTTCTGTGCTTAACCAGTGTAAAACTAGAAAACCTCTAAATCACTGCTAGTGTTTGAATTCCTTTATATGTTTAAGGATTACTCTTTTAAGTGGCCATGTGAGACTTGACTATCTCCAGCTGTAAGAAAGGGGTTGCTTACATGAATAAAAATTTACAGAATATCTGCCAAAACTAGCTGTAGATTCCATTGAATATTCTCTAATGCTGATCTTTACTTCAGACTTAAATAATTTTAGGTAATTAGATTAGGTCTTCAAAATCTGAGAACTCTTCAGCACTTTGTGATTTTCTTGCCAAGGGAAGCATGTTTTAGGGTTATCCAAGTTACGTGTCTGAAAGGTGCACCACTTACTTGTGTCATGGAGAGTGTCAGAAGTATTCCAAACATATATTTTCTCCTTAATGGGTGTGCAAGTAGGTTAACTATGCCTTCTGTAAGGATCTTGAGTGCATCACAAGCTGAAAATGCCACTCTCTTTCTTCTAAAGTCCAAGAACTTAAATCCTTGTTTCCAACTTAGAAAATGTAAATATCATGAAAATGAGGATCTATCTGCATTGACTAGACAGGATTATATAGGGTAATGAATTAATGTGTCATTTTTATTCCCATCTTAGATTTGTCAGGGCGATTTCAAAGAGGTGTTTATATATCTTCATGATGTTGTGGTACCACAGATTTTCGAAGAAAAGTGGCAAATTACAAAGTGACAGATGTTTGCATAGTTGTTTTCAGGGTGGTTTTGTATTTTGCTGCTATTTCAGAGTCTGTTTTGGAAAGAGCAAGGAAGAAACATGTTGACATTGCTGTCTGGCACAAAGCAGTTGGGATTGCTCAAACATTGCCCTTTGTAGACAGACAGACAGTCAAGTGCTGACAGAATGAGATAATCAGAGTACCTCAACAGGCCTATCTTTGCAATTGTAGTGAACTGTTCCACAAATTAACTTACTTTCCCTACTTCCTCCCTCTTTCCTTCACCCTGTTTGTTTTTTAGTTTTAAACTTAAAATTAACCTAGGCTAAAACTGATTGAATGCAGTCAAGAGACTTCTAATAAGATTCTCCTAATGGTTAAATGTTTCTTTCTATGGTGATTGTTTAGGATGAGGCTTTTATCTGGATTTTTTTTTTCACTGACAAATCAAGTGGGATTCTAGCATGGTATATAATTTTTTTTTATTTTTTGGATCTAAATATGTATTTTTAGGCTCTATTTCCTTAAAAATATAGCTAATTTCTAATCAGTGTACCTTGCATTTTTATGTAAATTTTGCTGATAAACAATAATGTTTTATAAATAGTTTCCTCATGGCAATTCACTTGAGAGACTTTCAAAATCATTCAACCTTAATCTGAGCAGAAAAGCATTAAGCTGAAGAAAAAGTATGTTTTATGTAAAATGATACAAGAAGCATAAAAATAGAGGGAAGGGTAGCATTAATTATCTGACATGAGCACGCTGTGAGCTATAAGATGCTGAGTTCCAGGTCTTCCTCTAAGAGTCTGTAGGGATTAATTCAATTTTACTGAAGTTCCTTTTGATCATTCTTCCAATGAAAATACTGAAGAAAATTATACTTGCATATATACAAGAAATTTTTAATTTTTTTACAGTTATATTCTATTAGTTGGACCTGACAGCTCTTTTAACTTTAGTATTTCTGTTGCAAAATATAGAGTAATTGATAAAGGAAAAAAAATTTTCTGTTAATACAAATTATAGCAAATAAAAGACTTTTGATTGATGTTTTCAGTGTAGTGAACACAATTTGTGAAACTGTGCTGAGGATCAGATTGGCTTTTCCTGTTTGATGAAATATAGAAGCAATTTTAAAAGCTAGGCTGTGCATGCCACCTTTAAGATTTAAAGCTACATTTTGGCTTGCCATGAAACAAGGTACTGAAAAATTCTTGTTCTCAGCTACTTTGAAGGTCTTGGGTTAGACCTCTAAGTCAGAGCCATTGAGGAAATTAAAACAAAATATGAATTACTTGTAATAGCTATCTCTCTACTTTCCAAGCTTAGTGATAACCTTAGCAGAGGTGATACAGCAGAGACAAATTTTAGTTGATGAGCAGAGAGGAAGCATTTTAGAAGACAGTCTTGCATAGCTTCCTACTTATGCACAATGTCTTAAATAAATTTTAGTTGCAGAGCATAGTTCATTTTCCCCACAACCACTTAGTTAATATTAAAGGAGAAAAGTAATTAGACTTGGAAGTTAGAACTACTGCATTACCAACATAATTTTTCACGATTCATCTCTAAGATGACCTTTCACAGTGCTGCCTGTAATTCCTCAACACAGATGTTACCTCACAGAGGAACACCTTTAGTTGCCTCTTCCTTAGCACTAGTCCATGGCCTTTCAATACACAGCTCTTCCTGTAGAAATGCTGGTTATGGTGCTGCCTCCCAGCCTCGAGAACCAGGCTGACCAAGTCCCTGGCAACAGACAGGATCTGTTTTAACCTGACAGGATCTCATTATTTCCACTCTGTGAGAGGGAAATTGTCAAATGTGTAATGGACCCACTACTGTGTTGTTTTCTCTCATTTCAGAGGGGTAGAAGAGACCTCAAAAATGTTTTGGGGTATGCTGATGAGCATAACTGTTTCAAATAGTAAACTGGAATTACTGATGACTGTGTAAAAAATAGGGAGGGTGGGAGAGAGTGAGTGAAAGAGAATGTTCCTCCATAAAATTTTGCACATCTAAATTTAAAAAATCCTGAAGGAGTCTGATGAAGTAGCAAAATGAACAATCCTAAAGGATTGTTAGCAGAAAAAAATTTGGTTTAGATGCATTTCACATAGAAACTACAGGGTTATTGTACATCCAGTTTTCTTTCTGACACAAAACGACAACTGCAGTCCATTAATGATTTCACTGGTTCTAAATTCATCATGGTAATTTACTTACTTGGTTGATCCAGTATAGCAACCTTCTGTTTCTAGAAGTGATTTGATTAAAATATACAATTAAATTATAGCTAATTTAATGAATTAAACCTGACTGTGACCACATTTGGAAAATATATTTTTAACTGTGCTCCTCCTATAATAGCTGATGCTTACCTGACATCCACATTAAATTTTTTTTCCAGTTATTGAAGAATTATCAGAAGTGGAGAATTGAATGCCCAGAAATAAGTGCAGATTTACAACCATCTTCTGTTCTTGGTCTTTTGCAAGCTGGCTATCATGGAGTCCTACGGTCAAGAGACCGAGATGGAAGCAAAGTTCTAATATACAGAATTGGTGAGTGACAAAATTGCTTGGAACAGTTTCACACCTGATTCTGACACTGAAGTTTTTGGCCTTTCTTTGTTTGCTTTGTTTCATTTTGTGGTTTATTTTTTTAATTATCACCATTTCAGCAGCAAATCAAAAATATTTTATGGGTACAACTGCAGGGGTTGATAAAACTAGATCGTATCAGAATATCTTAACAAGAATGGTAATATGTTTATGTTCCTTGCTAGAAATGCATTTATGTTAATATAAAGGTGAATTTACTGAGCTATAACAATTAAATAATTTTACTTATATATTGGTATGGCTAAAGCTGTACAATCCCTTATGAAGAACGTAATTTTCTTTTCAGTGAAATTCTTGTTGCATCAAAAGAATCTTGAAGGTTAAAACTTGTAAGATTATGTGGGTTTTTTGGCTCTGAGTGTCCCAAAAATCATTAGACTTCATGTAAGCCATGGGCTAAGACTGTGGTGCTGATGCAGATGCAGCACAGAGTCAGGAGAACACAAACAAAGGTGTACACCTTGTCATATATCAACATTTAGTTTAGGCTGGGATGATCACCGGCCTTTCGTTGTTTACTTGTAGCAAAAGAGCCCTAGCAAATAACACTTGGAAAATGCTTGATGCAACTCCTAAAAGTATTTTCAAAAAGTACATAGTTAGAGCACCATGTCTCTTTATGTTTGTTTTGGACAGAGGCTTTATTTTTGCCAACTTTCAAAGAACTGTCTTATTATCATCAGGTCTGGTAGGCAGTTGTGCCCCCTAAAGCTTTCATCTAAGGCTCATCCCTAGATGAATGCAATTTTTCGCTCAGGCCTCAGAAAAAAAAAAGTGAGATTCACTGAGTTGTGCCAGAAAATGACAGTGCTGAAAAGCAATTCTGTTAATTGATTGGACTGATGATCTGCAGCTTCTGCTAGCATGAGTGTTACTGAATTGTACCTTGTACTGGGTCTGTGGCCATAGGTAGAGCATGCTACATTATGTAGCACCATCTACTAAAAGAGCATCAAAGATGAATGAGAGAGCAGGTACACAAATTAACTTATGCACTGGCAAAACAGTTTATTTCAGGAACTTTGTTCTTGCTGATTAATTCTTTTTCCTGAGAAGCACATTAGAAGCCATAGGAAGAAAAAATGCAGGTGTGTGGGGTTTTCTCATGGTAATGCAGGGTAATCTATCTTCTCCTCAGGACAATGGGATCCCAGTTTGTTTACAGCATATGATGTGTTTCGTGTAAGTCTCATCACATCTGAGCTCATTGTAAAGGAGATCGAGACTCAGCGAAATGGAGTCAAGGCCATCTTTGACCTTCAAGGGTGGAGATTTGCTCATGCTTTTCAAATCAGCCCAGCAGTGGCCAAGAAAATTGCTGCTGTTCTCACAGTAAGTATGACATAATGCTTTATGCAGCTTCATTGCTATGATTTCCAATTTTTCATCTCTTCCAAGCTATAGTAAATTTTCTTTCTGTAGGCATTCTCAGACTATGCAATTTAGAGGAACAAAATCCTAAATCAATTACAAGTTGTGCTTGATTTTACCTAAATTTTATTCTTCTATACTGGTAAATGTCCTCTAACTTCTGCTATTTTATAAGAACTCCACCAACCTGTTACAACACAAGAATTTCATGACTGAAGGAGCAGATGAAGCTCAGTTTTGGAAGGATCTCTGTTCGTTATCCTTTTGCATCTCTTCTCTTCCATTCTTTTGTGCATTATCTCAATATTTAAAACATTTATTCCTGTCTCAGAGAATATTAAAAATAGCCTGCACTGTGAGCAATTAAGATCAAGACACTCCTAACTTGTTACCAGTATGGATGGTGCTTATGTGATCATCCATCTGCTAACAACAGAATCTGTTATATTTATGTTCTGCTTGCTTTCTTCCCCACAACATGAGCATAGTTTTGTGCAAATCACTGTTACCTCACTTCCTGTTTTTCACAAAACTTGTCAGGACTTTACTGTCTTTAAGGCTTATTCCTTTCTGCCAAATTCAGTTGAACTTTGCCACTGGATTTGAGAGGAAAAAAATTAAAGTAAAAAGGGGGCAGAGAATTGACCGCAAGCTACAGTTGAGTCCTATAATCATATTTTCCTTCAGAAGGTACGTTGAAAGTCAGTTATAATAAAACTGTTAGCCTGTGATGTGGAAATGAGCCAGGGAGATAATCTCTTGCTGTGATTCGGTAGGGTTCATATCTGAGATTCAATCAAAGCTTAGTCATTGAATTAATATCACCAGAACTTCAGATGTTCTTCCTTTCTGATATCTACTGTAAAACTTTATTGAAACCATTAGGTATTCCGAACTTTGCACATCTAGAATAAGAACTCCTGGTGTTATGCAATCTTGGGTCAGTTCTCATGAAAACAGGACTAGTGAGAGTGTTTCGGTTGATTTCTGAGGTAGTAAACATATTGCTGGTAATTTTTTTAACCTTGAAATAGAGCAGAAAGGAGGCAGAATAGGATTTGCACGTACATCTAAAAGTTTCAATCCATTATCTCAAAGCAGGAAATTCTTTGACTATGATGTTTCCATCTTGACCTATTTCTGATTTTTTCAAAATTCTACATGTTTATTCTAGCTATGGAAAAGGAAAATTAAAAATTGTGTGTTTCCAGTGTTCTTTTCTAAGAAGAAAAAGAATTTTAATTTTTTTTGTCCCCTGATTCCTTTCCTCACTTTTAACTGGGTTTTTAAATTTTATCCAGAGATTATATTAGTGTTGTTCAATATCATTTAATCATAGAATATGTTAAGTTGGAAGGGACTCATCAGAATCATCAAGACCAACTCCTGGCCCTATGCAGGACACCATAAGAGACACACCATGTGGCTGAGAGCATTGTCCAAACACTTCTTGAACTCTTGTCAGGCTTGAAGATGTGATCACTTCCCTGGGGAGCCTGTTCCAGTGCTCAACCACCCTCTTGGTTAAGAACTTTTTCCTCATATCCAATATAAGCCTCCTCTGACACAACTTCAAGCCATTCCCTTAGGTCCTGTCTCTGGTCAGGAGAGTGAAGAAATCTTCTCTTCCTCTTCCCCTCACAAGGAAATTGCAGACTGTGATGAGGTTTCCTCCTCAGTCTCCTTTTCTCCAGACTGACCAGACCAAGTGACCTCAGCCACTCCTCACACCGCTTCCCCTCCAGGCTCTCACCATCCTCCTGGCCCTCATTTGAAGCTCTCTAATAGCTTAATGTCTTTTTTATATTTTGGTGCCCAAAACTGCACACAGTATTCAAGGTGAGGCAGCCTCAGTGCAGAGCAGAGCAGGACAATGCCCTCCTTTGCCCAGCTGGACATGCTGTGCCTGATGCACCCCAGGACATGCTTAATGCACTCCAGAATATGCTTATAAGTAAAGAAACCTTAGTTTTAACCCAGTATTTTACTCAAGAAATGTGTCTTTAATGTGTCTTTAATAGCAAATTACTACACTGTATTAAGAACCAGAAGTTAATAGAAAGGAAGTATGTACTAAGGAATGGAAAACATAATACGAATAATAAGTGGCATTATCTTGAAAAATCTGATATCCCTGCAGAAAACTGTTTTGTGAAAATCATGATAGTAGACTTTAAGTATATGATAACCCATAATAACATTAAGTGAAGATACAAGCTGATAATTTTAAGGTCTTTATCATATGTTATATCGAGAAGGAGTGGCACTAAAGAAATGTGTTAGCCTTGGGTTTTTCCTTCCTTAGAACTATTGAACTAGTGAGGAGATGTGTTTGTGAGAAGTACCATTTTTATAAGCAGAAAACATCTCAGAGGTAGTAGCAGGTGGGATGTGAAGGGAAGCTGTACTTTCCCCGTTGCACAAAGCTTATTTTGAGCACTGCCATATTTTCTTTTAAATTTCAAAGATCTGGAACTTTTAAATGAATGCAAGTAGAATCCAAGCTGGTTTATATTATAAAGGCTGTATAGCAGATATTTTTTTCAATTTCATTAAAACAGTAATCTTGTTGTAAAGCTGAACTTCTGTCTTGGCCAAATTCCTAGTAATTTCAAGGCTTATCTCCAAACTATAAATTTAATTTATTTAACTTTAAATTAGTTTTCAATAGTTTATATGTATTTATGTATTATCCTTCAGGCTGTAAATTGCCAATAAAAACACATAGCTAGATAGCATTTTGTAAATTAGTAGCAGAATCTTGTGAAAAATTGTACTTTAGAAGAAAGGCTGAGCACAAAGTTTGTGTACAATATTTATGTGCAATTTGGTGATAGTTTTATTTTTTGTTTTTCTGTTTGTTTTTAATATTCAATCTCACCTCCTGCTAAGATGAAAAAAATGGTGAGATTTTGCCCTCTGATGGGGGGAGCAAGATATGATTTTTCTAAATGTTGTTCTTAATTTACACTGCTAGAAAATGCAGGAGTTGGCAGGTCAGAAGAAATACTTTAACCTATGAACTAGACAGTTTTTACAGGCCTGTGCTTAGTAATAGAAGTGTTTCAATAATGTTTTCTTTTTCTTATTCTGTTTTCCATGTATGCTGACAGGATTCCTTTCCACTGAAAGTTCGAGGTATCCACTTGATTAATGAGCCTTTACTCTTCCACCCAGTCTTCGCTCTAATTAAGCCTTTTCTCACTGAAAAAATAAAGCAACGGGTGAGTGCACACAAATATTTCTTTCTGCCACAAAACCCTTATATGACAATCTGCAGCACTTTCCTTAGGCTCTATTACTCCTGAGTACTGAAGAGCATAAATAATTTTTGTTTGTTAGTGCCATACAGACATCCAGAATCTAACAGTAAAGCATTTGCAGTTATTATTAACATGAGCGTTGCAAGTGGTGCTGTTATCACTACTCTGAAGAGAAAAAACAGCAACACAAAGAGGTTAAATAATTTGCTTGAGATCACATAACAATTCTTCTGCAGAACTAGAAAGAAGTAGGTCCTGGATTTCCCAGCACTCTGCATACAAATGATAGAGAAAAATGATCACTGAGCAGTGTTTTATGGTCCAAGCTGTGCAGAATTAGTAGAAAACAACTGTTTAGCTCTGACAGACCTCCAGATTTATGCATCAAAAATTGGTCAGACTTAATTTCTAAGTTTTTTTCCAAATAGCTCCTTAGTTGCTTTAAATAGTTTTGCAGTTAGAGATCTGCAAATAGATTTGTATTTGGATGCAAAAGCATGCCAAGGACTATGGTTTGTTGCAGCATAGGAAGGATATTGGAGTTTTCAGCTGGCACAAAAGTGAAGTGGTAACAGCAGGACTAAGGTACAAAATAAGCAGCTCTGCCTATTGTTGTTCTGATTCTAAAGCCTCCTTTTGGTTATTTTTTGGTTTGGATTTTGGTTATTTGCATTAGCCAGTGAACGCCAGGACAGTAAATCCTAGAAAAGTATCAAACTGGAAGTAATGAACAAGGCTTCAAAATAGCTACAATAAAGCAAGAGTAGAAGAACCAAACCTACAGTATTGAGAGAGTTAAAGTGGAGAAGTAGTCCAGAATCCCCTTCCAATTGGAACTGAAAGATAAGGACTGATATATAGATTCTGTTGAGTATCTTCCTTGACACCTGTCTGAACCTACATACATACTACATAATCTTGTTTTTAAATACATGTGGCAGGACCAGATAGTAATGGCCATGAGCCAGACAGGGCTCTTTTCGTAGAAATTACTGAAGGGGAAGTACAAGATATCATGACAAAACAAATGACCGATATTCCCGTGGTTTAGCTCAGTTTAGCAGTTTGGATGTAGTGCGTACTCTCACCAGCGTTGCTAAACCAGTCTGGAACAAGTGTGTAGTTAGTTTTGGCTCCTGTGCTCACAGCTACATAAAATGCAGTTCTCAGGTCGTAGTCCATCCTTCACCAGCCTTCAGATTCAGAGGAGGACAGAATTTGAGTACCTAGGGGAAACTCACAAGGGTAGTTCCACCTTTTTAAGAATTAATTATGAACAAATACACTTCTTTAGTTAAACCAAGCTGGTGGATTCAGCTCTTGCACTGAGATGCTTTGCTGCCTGTTCTCACTCAATAGTCTAGCATTCATACCCAAGTAAATGCTTTTAATATTTTGGTTTAGGTGTACTTGCATGGAAATAACTACTTGCAAAGTCTGACCGAACACTTCCCCGTCAGCATTCTCCCACAGGAATATGGGGGGAAGGAAGTCTCCATTGAAGAGCTGGCCAAGGAATGGACTGACTTCATAATGGCATCTTCAGATTATCTTCAGAGCATTTCTCTGGTTGCCTAGGAATAATCTTAATACAGTATTTTATCAATTCTTGAACACTGGATTTGGAAATAAGTTTAATATGTAAATTTCCATTGTGAATGAAACTGGTATGTCTTTGCAGGGCACTCACTGAATGTTGTATTGGCTGCACTTTTGTACTAACTGGAGTCTATCAGTTTGTATGTCTGAAGAGATTAATGAATTTTACATGTCTGTCACACTGTTTGTTATTGAGTAACTTGTATGCCAGAAAGCTGAAGAGTGCATTGGCTATCAGATTGATACTGCTGCTGTTAGGTCTTTGGAGACAACTCATCTGTAATAATGTAGTCCAGAACCCTACACTTAGCTCTTGTATCTTAGCTTGTCAAGACAATACAAAACAAAGAATAGACTGTGCATATGGTAGTTTGTTGCAGAAATAAGACCACAGGGCTCATTTACAAGGAGTGAAGAGGCTGCTTTTTGGAGTGATTCTCAGGGAAAAAAATGCTGTTTTGTTAGTTTGTATCAAATTGAAAATTAGTGTGTCTTCCCTTTTTGTCCTAATTAACAGAGTAATCTTCAAGTTTTATAGAAAAACACCACGTACATATTCTTCAAAGAACAGTGTGCATCAGAGGGAGGAACTGGTAAAAGAGTCATAACAACCTTGAAAATTCTTATTTTCTTTCTTCAAAGTGATACTTTCTATGGACAAGTATAAGCAACTCAGATTATTATCCTTTAATCCCCCATGTAGAGGACTACAGAAATCAAGAGTTTTCAGCTGTTTGCATTATCTGTTTGTTTCAGAGGGTAAAGTAGGTTATCCTTTGCAGATCTGAGCTTTAGAAATATCTGTTGTATGTTTTAAGGACGCTTTGAGGTCACTTTGGACCTCAGCATGGGAGATGCTTGGTATCATCATTTTATTTTCAGTACAGTAACTGTTCTTAACTCTGTTTTGTTTTTGCATAAGCACTACATATTTAAGCATTCCAAATGAATTTTCCTATGAATCCATAAAAATGCTTTTATCTCAGGTAGTTAGAAATTGTAACTTCAGTTATTTTGTAATCTTTAGGACATTGGAATGGTATATCGGCATAGGGAAGAGAAAGGAAACTATCCTATTATATTAGAAATGCCTTACTTTAGATTCTAATTAGTAAGGCATTATTGCAAGAGTCATTGGAAACTATTTTTTTATTAGCAAGAGGAACATCTATGAAAGACCTCTTAGAGTACTTGTTGGTTGTAGTTTCTTCTGCTGTGGTAAGATCAATGCTAGAAATTCTTTCAAAACTGACAACAAGCTTTTTTTTTTCCTTCCAATTTCCAAATTTCCTGAAGTGCCTTTTTAATTTTTCTCTTTCAAAATATTTTTATATGGGGCCTAAATTTAAAGAAACCTTATTCAGATACATGATTATATGAAAATGTATTTCGTATATATTTCTTTTTCTCAGATTTTGTGATACTATTTTGTGATACACTGTTTTGTGATACAAAAGCTCTTTAAACAGAGTAGTTCAATGAACTGCAAATTCTTCTTTATAAGAAAATAGACCAAGTAGTCAGCTATCTGGCAATTGTTCAAGTGTATAACTCAAGTTCCAAATAATTTACCAGTTGGAGACCCAAAGCTATTGTCTTAATATTACAGTCCTTCAATTTTAATCTGTGAATGTAAACTGCACAAAGGAATGAACCATGTTTCAGTGAACAAGAAAATTTAAACTTTTCCTATGAAACCAATTTCTGATTGCTACTGGTTTATGTAGCAGAAACCTCATTTGATTGCATATGTATATGCATATTTAGCTGGGGCTCTTTGATCTTTATTTGGACTTCACCAGCTCTATGCATATAAAGTCCTAAATGTCTTCAAAAATACCCTGATCCTGTTATTAAGTGGTAGCGTGTTTACCTAACTCAGCAGTTAGAGCACTGAGTGCAGTTATTTTTTCCTGAACTGTTAATTATTTTTTAATGTTTACATATTATATAGGAGGTGGGAACTCTTAATTGCCATTGTTGCTAATAATAGGAACACACTATAATTGGAACATTTACATAATGGATAGTGAAGATATTGGTATGATATGCGGTGGTGTTGCAGCTGTAAGCAGCAGCCAACAAAACAAAGGTCCCTACGTACATTATTCTTTATAAACATCGGGAGTGCCTCTAAAAAAAATAAAGTTCCTGTTAAACGGTATAAATATAATTTACTACTGACTATAAGCACGATGTAATGCCCAATTTTAAACGTTTTTTTCTCTGTATTAACATACATTTAAATTAATAAACTCTGGTTGGACCAGCCTCGTCTGTCACGGATACGAGCGTCGCTTTGGCAGGGATGGGGGCGGCCGCGGGTGCTGCCTGCGGCGGGGCTGGGCCCGCGGCCGGGACTGCATTTCCCAGCGAGCCGCGCAGGGCGGGCCGGCGGCTGCGTGCGCAGGGCGGGCACCCAGCCCAGCCCAGCCCCGCCGGCAGCCGTGCCCGGCGGCGAGCGCTGCCGTGCCGTGCTCCGAGCCGAGCCGTGCCGTGCCGGGAGCCGTTGGCCGTGCCCGCAGCCCTGGCCATGGGGCGCCCGGCAGGGCTCGGTGGCGCCGCGGCCGCCGCGCTCCTCCTGGCGCTGCTGCGCTCAGGCTCCGCCGCCTCCGTGGCGCGGCGCGACCGCCCGGCGGGGCGCAATGACAGACCCATCATCGGTAAGGGGCCGAGGGGCCGCGCACCTGCCTGGGCCGAAGGGGAGCGTCCCACGGAGCCGAGGTTTGGCTAGAGCTGGTGTAAGCAGCGTTAGGCTGTTTCCCTAAAAGTTAGGCTTGCTTGAGAGATGTTACAGTGCTGAGCAGTCATAGCAGGGAAGCCGAGTCTTAGTCAGGTAATTGTGTTTGTGTGGTACCTTGTGACGGGGCGCCGTAATTGATGTCCCGTTGTCTCGGTGCCTGCAGCTCCTCTGGGCAGTGAATGTATCGCTGCTAGCTGGAATATAGGAAATGGGAACTTAATTAATTAATAGGAGCACGGGTCTTAGGAGGAGCGGCTGAGGAACCTGGCGTGGTTTGGGCAGGAGAAGAGGAGGCTCCGGTGTGACCTTATCGGTCTTTACCATTGCCAGAAAGGCGGCTGGAGCCAGGTGGGGGTCGGGCTCTTCTCGGCAACTAGCAATAGGACAAGAGGACACTCTTAAGCTACCTAGGGGAGGTTTAGGTTAGACATTAGGAAGAATTTCCTCACAGAAGGGGTGATTAGATACTGTAATGGACTGCCCAGGGAGGTGGTGGAGTCACTGTCCTTGGAGGCGCTTAAGGAAAAACTGGACATGGCACTTGTTTCATGGTCTGGTTGACACGGTGGTGTTCATTTGTAGGTTGGATTTTATGATCTCAAAGGTCTTTTCCAAGCTAATTGATTCAGTGATTTTGCGACTTTTCTTTCAGTATGTAGCATCTGCCATTTAGATGGTGCTAATTTTCTTCCTTGGGCCCTTCAGGGATATTGTCACAGGAATGTCACTTTGATGAGTACCAGCGATTTGGAAGATCTTATATTGCGGCTTCATATGTGAAATTTGTGGAATCTGCTGGTGCTCGAGCTGTGCCTATAAGGTACATTTTTTTTATCTTTAGGAGTGGATAATAATTGCATTATGATGAATTGTATGCATGATTTTAGAGGCACAGAAAGTAGTTCTGCTGCTTTTCTGAGTGTTTATTGCTCCTCAAAGATGATTTGAAGAGGCCACAATTCTCAAAGTTCCAGAAATTAGAATAAAAGCAGAGTGGAACATATACTTTTTAATACTTCTACTTAAGTTGTTAGTCTCTCTTTGAAAAGTTCTAATTTATTTGTTTTTTACCAGTAAAATTGCCTTCTGTAGTTTGCTTGCATGTTTTTTTCAAGTTAGCTATATTCAGTGTACAGTGTAGTGCCCCGCAAACACACATAAATGCCTAGATACATAAATGTAGATATCTTTTTTTTCACATTTTGTAGCCCTGGAATTCAGGGAATCAAGGAGGGCTATCAGTACTCCTTTCAGAAAACAAAGTCCAGTTCTGTTCAAACCATGGGTCATTATCTTCTTGTATTATAGTTGTTTGGTGAAAAGTAGCAGGGTAAGTAACAGCTGACAGTACTTCATATCAACGCTGAGCTATAAAATATTAAATGCACTGAAACCAGATGGTAAAATTATAAATTTCCGTTCTTAAAAACAATACTAATACAGCTGCAGAAAAACAAAATAGCATGTATCTACACAGTCCAATAAGAGCACCACTTAAGTGCCTGGATTAGAAGCCAGCATTCCTCATGTAGCTGCTGGAGCTTTCAGAATGTTTGCTGACCAGAAGCTTCACTGCTGAACGGATGCTTCTAATACTGGCAATTAAGTTACTTGCAGCAAAGCTGAACACTTTCACTTACACCCAACTTATCACACCTCTACAGAAGTGTGGCCATCTGTGCTGGTTTTGGCTGGGGTAGAGTTAATTTTCTTCACAGTAGCTGGTGTGGGGGTGTGTTTTGGATTTGTGCTGAGCACAGGGTTGATAATATAGAGGTGTTTTTGTTATCGCTGAGCAGGGCTTACAACAGAGCCAAGGCCTTTGCTGCTTTTTGTGCTGCCACGCTGGCAGGGAGGCTGGGGGTGCATGGGCGTGACCCACTGTTTGCAGCTCTGCCCTTCTTGGGAATCAGTTGGAAACCGGAGTTGCCGGTCTGCAGGAAATAATATCCGTGCCATTCATGTAAATAGTACATTTTTCAGGTGTCTTGCAGAAGGGTCTCAGAGTACCTGCTCAGGAACTCTACCTGACAGGGCCCATTTATAGTCTTGTGGATTAAGCTGTTTCAAGTGAAATGTTTAATTTGATTTGTGTCCATTTTACTCTGTTTAAAGCATGCCTTCTCCATATTTTCTGTCAGACATTTCTGTTCAACAGAGATTATATTTTCGTTGTCAAATATATGTATGTAGTATGTGTTCTATAATTATTTTTTGGTGTTTCAGATTGAACCTTACAGATGAAGAGTACGATAAAATCTTCCACTCTATTAATGGGTAAGTCTTGAGCACTGATTTTCTGTTGAAAGGCATGATGGTTCTGTTTTTGAGCTCTGCTGTGTTCTCAAGAACATTGTCTTCTTACTCTCTTGAGAGGTTGTGCTGGGCACTGCAGACATGAAAACAGAATGCATTATTTCATCCAGCATTGTGTGCTGCCTTTCCTTCCTTGAGGAACACGTCAGATAATCTGCAACAGTGCCAAGGCTCATCTTGGCGTTCCCTTGTGCTTGTCTGCAGACAGGGAGAAGTGGTATTATAGTATGAGCAATTTTGCAAGTGAGATACTTAACTTCCTTTTTGTTAATTTTTCTGTCTTCCTCATTTCACCTGTCATGTTAATTTTGATGGTTAATAGCACTTGCTTAGCATTTCACCCCTGTTTCTACCCTTTCTTCTCTCTTTCAGTCCTTTTCATATCTTCTCTATTATAAAAGTTTCTAATTTCCAGTCTCTTCTACTCTTTTCTCCATGTGTGCTCTCTCTCACTACTTGAATGGTCTGTCTTGCCTGTTGTGACTCTGTGTCTTAGGTCTTTGTTAGAAAAACTTCCTGGTTTTCACAGGATCTGTGGAAACTGGCCACCCCTCTGTTCTTCCTTTTAAAGTGTGGGATAATGTGATCTTGCCTAACAAATTTTATTGTGGACTAAACAAGGTCAAAACCTTTTATGTTTTTTTAGCCTTGTGCTGAAAGTGCACTTCAGAAGAGCGACATCAGCTGATGCTACACTTCACAGCCATGGTGGTGTGTGAGGCCAGAGCATGTGATTGGGCTGCTTGTAGTCATGAGACGAGCATCTTAAACCATGAATACCTTTGTTAAGCTTATGCATATAACTAGAATGTTAATCAGCATGAATAGACCTTGCAGATTTAGACTTTTGGCTGTCTGGGAAGTGCATTGTCCTCCTACATCAACATGCCCTGGACACTAAGACTTGGGTCTTTGCAGTCTTGTGCTATAAGTGAGTGTAAGACAGTGATGCTTTTGTCTGCTGTGTTCTGTTGCGGGCAAAATGAATAATTTCCTCCCTTTCTCATGGCTACCAGCTTCACTTTGGTTGCCAGAAGGGAACCAAAGTGAAGCTGGTAGCCATGAGAATGATCCACTAATGGGATCTCTCATTGTTTCTACCTCATCACCTTTATCAATGCAGAAGAAAGTGT
Source organism: Agelaius tricolor (assembly GCF_023055355.1). Lineage (NCBI taxonomy): Eukaryota > Metazoa > Chordata > Aves > Passeriformes > Icteridae > Agelaius > Agelaius tricolor. Next base: position 59,738,514 of record NW_027269262.1, on the reverse strand, counting down.
TTGGAAAGCAGATCCACTTTCTTAATCCTTCTATCCTTGCAGTCAGAAGTCAATTGAGTTTGTGTTATGTAGGTGAGTGAGGATGGTCTATATTTCCTCCTGTGGCCCTCCACTGTCACCTGTTGGCTTCCATGTTGAAACTGTGTGTAAATAACACAAAGGAGCTCTGGAGGAAATTACTTATATTCTGTGGAAATTCACAATAAGGAGGAGATACATTGATCTTTCACATTGTTCTTTAGAGTTGGAAATTATTTACTATAAGTGCTACCTTCTTAAAATAATGAAGTTTACTATATTAAAAACATAATTTTTATGAATGTACTTCTGAGGTAGGAATTGAAATGCCCAGTGGAAATCATCAGCTCTAACCAGGCAGTGATACTGGAATACACGTAGTTGCATTTCAATCTGCTTATCACAATGTCAGGCCATTATCATTGCTACTTAATGGGTTATTTCCTTTTTGCATGAGCAAAAATGATGATCAGTTTTACTAATTAGTATAGTCTAGGTTTTGGTCTGAACAGGTAGAGGGAATTTCCTACCACTTCCAGGTAAAGATCACCGTATTTGTCTAATTAGATCTCTGAAGAAACCTATAATCTGGCCTGTTTTGAAAATACCTTCAGCTTCATTAATTTTCAGTGTTGACACTGGGAAGTAAAGTTTTTTGTATTTTTGTGACTACTACTTTTCCACCAAATACTTGGTGGGTTTTACATGAACCTGTACATGATTCATTTGCAAAAAAAAAACCCCAGTCACAAGGATTTAAATCCATATTTGCTCTGCAAATGCTTGGGATCATTTGAGATGTTATTTGTTTCTAACTGCTTGTTATTATCTCACTGATTCAGATTGCCATTTTCAGAGCACAGACATGTAGAGAAAATCCTACATCTGTTTCAGTAAAAAATCAACAATTAATGGATATGACCTGAGTAAATCCAATTGAGGTCCTTCAGCAGTGGATTAAGGAATGCTCACACATCTAGTTTTGTTGGTTCTGCGGGCACTGTTCCAGTTACAGCCAGGAGAGGCTTCCTTTATTTCATGTTACTGTTTCTGATGGTACTTGATTATTTTCCATGTCATCATGTGTACATTTGAATTCTCTGCTAGACTGTGCTGAAAGTTTTTCTTCTCTGGTGTTTTTTGGGGTTTGGGGAGCCACACAGGGAATTGCCATTCCTGATTATATTTTGTGGTGGAAAAGCTTGTGCACTTTTTTTATGAAATTGTCCCTGAGATTGTCTTCCTTAGCTCTGTGGGATCCTGTGTGACCAAAGGTTATGGTCAAATGTACTTTTCTTCCTTTTTGATAGGAACTTTTTGATCTTTGCTGTGTCCAGTAAGAAGGTCACTATGCTAGAGCCACAATTCTATTTTTCTGAAACTGGACAGAATGAATCAAGATTTGGGCTGGAATTTTAAAGTGGTAGTGAGAGCCAGCTGAGAGTCAGGATAGGAAATGAGAGTCATGGCTTGTAACCCTTTTGTATACTAGCTGAAATCCGTGTGTTTTATGTATTTTCTGTTTAATTTCTTCTTCCATATGTTGCATTAGGCTTGATCTATACTTTGTGATACAGTAACCATTCTTCAGTGGAAGAACACTAAGAACACTATGATTAACTTAAAGACTGAAATACCTAAATTTAGCTGTCTGCCTGTGCACTAGCTGTCCAAACTCACATAATTAATGGAATGCCAGCCAGTGGAGCTGACAGGGCTGTTCAACCTACCCACCACTCAGGTGTCTGCTCTGGAAGATCTACTTGAATCTCTAGTGACTCTCCTGACTAGATCCCTGCTGTCCATAATGGGAGCTTAGATGCCTGTCTGTAGATTTCCGAAACCTAGAGCTAAATAGTACCCTTAAAACTGCTCTCAGACATTTCTCTGTGTACATTGTCCAAGTTTTGGGTTGATCACTGTTGCTAATCATATTCTTGGATGCTGCCTTTCAGGGTACTTCTTCCAGGAGGTGGTGTGGATCTTAGGACTTCAGAGTATTCAAGGGTTGCTAAGATGTTTTACCACAAGGCCTTGGAGGTAATTACTAAAGAGCTGTTGATTCTTGTTATTATCACTGTTCAGAGATCAAAATGACAAGTTCATATTTTTCATAGTTTTGCATTGTTACTCAGTGGGTTAACTGTAGGCCTGAAAATAGGTAGCTTATTTCTTGCTTCTGCATAAAACTTCTGCATTAATAGCTTGAGATTCTGACTTGTGACACCCACTTCTGTTTTATGTGTGTTCTGATCTTAAACTCCTAAGTTCTTCAGGTTAGAATGGTATTGTTTGTTCATTGTACCTGAGGCTTTATGACTCTGTGTAAACTTGGCAATGAGGAATTGCTTTTCCACCTTTGCTGCTGACTTTCCAACAGCAGGCAGGGAAAGTGCAGCAATGGCATTCACAGGACCAGTCAGCTGCTGCAATTCTGTAGTTGAGCTCCCTTTACTCTTCAGTCTCTGTGGCACTAATGTTCTTGTTCTTTCTTGTGTGTCTATTTGTGGTGAGTCTTGCAAAGACTGTCTCAGTTTTATGTGAGACGATTTCGTTTGTCTTCCTGGAACTGCTCACTGTGTGAACTGCAGCCTGTGCCTTGGTATGCAGCACTGGGGCAAGGGTTTCTTGTGGCTTGTTGTACAGTTAGGAAATTATGTTGACATTTCACAATGATGAACTGAATTGCCTGTGTCACTTTATGATCAGAGAGACAGGTTTATTAGCAGATATATGTACTATGAGTGACTGAAAGGCAGAAAATAATATTCAGTTCATCCTAGGTAACCCTTTATAACAAAGGATGATTTTTCCTTGCTGTTTGTGATAATTTTGTGTTTTGATATTCATCTTTCAAATCTTAATTACTTTAAAATATTTCTAGTTTTACTTATGTAAGGTAAGCTACAGTAGTCAAGAGTATCTTTACAAGTACAGAATGACTGAATTTTATCTTTTGCTAAAACATGAGGGGTCTTTTTCATTTGCAAATGCTCACAATGAGAAATTACTTTGATCTGGCTCTGCTTTAATATGAATAGAGGATATGAAATGCTAATCCCCATTCAAGTCCATAAAATTTTACTACTTAGGCAAAAATCTAAATGAAACACTGTTTTTCAGCTCTTAAATTAGTTTTTAAAATGTGATGTCTTGAGTATTGTTTAATACATGCTTAGCCTCCAGGCCCTAGTTTATTTTAAAAAATAAGTGGGGGGGGCACAAAATCTTTGTTTCAGTTGTAATTGGTTTTAAACTGTAGTTTATTTTTTGCCTTCAGTAGTTTTAGTCCTCACTTGCAACTCCAATGTCTGTCTTTCATGTAAGTTCTGTGTCTCATTATACATTAAGGGTGGTCATGAAGACTCTGCAGTCCTATCAGCCTTTTTTCTGTACATCTTCCTTGTTTTGCTGTGAGAAGAAGTAGCTCTGTGGGCTTTTCTTACCATACTGTCAGTAATGCAGTAGGGGAGCATTATTATTCTGAGCCCGTCATTTTAGCTTTCTCAAAAATGGCTTTGAGCAGGAGTTCTTTTGGGGGTGGTGAGTGTGTTGTGGTATGCATAACTTAAAAATGTTTAGAAACAAGTTAAGAAAAACTAGTCAGATTTCACAAAAACAGGAGTTCTGAAACATCCCAGTCTCCAACATATGCTTACTATCAGGTATAAACCATTTAAAAATGCAGACTTCCTCTGCATGTATGCACCATGCTTAATTAGGTCACAAGAAACTAGTTGTGTTCTTGGTTTTTTGCTTTCTTTTTTTCCTTTTTCCTATTGTTTTCACACTGACCTGCCAATTTTTATTCTTTTGAAAATGATCGCCACTTTTTACTCTTGCTTAAATGTACATTTTTTCTTTTTGGAACACAGGTCTAAACCTGCTAGCTAAACAATCCTATAGGTAGGATTTTGAGACCACAGCTATGCTAGTAGTAGGATTAATGTTTTTTTAATACAGTTGTGTGGGCACAGACATTGCAAAGGTCCCTATGTGGTCAAAGTATGCATTGTAGAAAAGTTTGAATTGTAATGAGCACACTTTCCCTCAAAATGGCAACAGACTCTTCTGTGTCCCTTGTGATGATGGCTTTTTTTTAGAGAAATGTTGCCATTTTGTGGTTTCTGTTTAGGCTGCTCTCAAAATTACTTGTAGAACAGAACAGTCAAATCAGTATCCACATTGGGCTTAGTCTGCTGCTTCAAAACTCATATATATCCTTTAGCCTTCATATATTCTCACCTACACAAAAGCAAGTAAAAACAGTAGGAAGTTCTTGTCAGTCTCTTTTCTGTAGATTTCCATTACTGTTTCCTTATGTTGTTGCTTTTATTTTGTAGGCTAATGATAAAGGAGATTATTTCCCGATATGGGGAACATGTCTTGGACATGAAGAGCTTACATATCTCACAAGTGGTGAAATTTTACTTGTTCACACCAAGACAAATGGTTTTTCACTCCCTCTGAACTTTACCTCAGGTGAAAAATTCGTTACATATCATGTCTGAATTTTGGTAAGAGGTGTTGTGTTTTGTTCATGATGAATGTTATGGGTGAATGTTTGTGAGGTTCCTGCTGATTACCTTCTGTTAAATTCTGTGTTATTAAGTTGCATTGACTGTTTTTTGTAAAGTCAGTGCAGCTGTCACTTCTTAAGCAGAGGAATGAGCACAAGCCATTTGAAACCAACAGCAGTCAGCAAAAACTAAAGTTGTGGCTCTTTGAGTCATTTGAAAGTTCAGACCTACAAAATGATGTCTGCTTTTTGTTACCAAGTTCACAAAATTCACAGATTCAAAACCTATTAAGCTTGGAGAGCAGGTGAATTTAAATTTTTGAAATCACATCTTTCCTCGTGATGAATAGTAGCATTACTGTCCTATTTGAACAGTATTGAAATCACAGAGATTCCTTGAGATAGTGCTGTGGCACTTGGCAGCACTGGTAAAGTGTGGCCTCTGTTGATACTTGATCCTTTGTGAGTAATTAAAAAAAATGTAACATTCAAAAATTCTGTCACTTGTGCTCATTGTGAGTGGAAAGGCTGCTGAAATGAGTGTCAAAGAATGGTGCTTATTTTTTTCTCTCTCTTAGTGAGAACTTTGGATCCTCTCTGGGTCAAGACCAGTAGACAGTGATAACAGCACATTGGAAATCTATTGTAGTTATTTCACTGATATTTGTTGCAGGATATTCTAAAATAATTAAGATTTACTGCTGAAAATACAGCATTTTATTAAGTGTCTTCTGTCCGTATAAGTCCATCTGAGACCAGTTTTGGTAATAGAAAATACTTTTTTTCTTTTTGTAATAGCTGCAAAAGACAGTAGAATGTTCAGGAATTTCCCTGATGATGTGTTGTACGCACTTGCTACTGAGCCATTGACATCAAACTTTCATGTATGGAGCCTCTCCATGGAGGTATTTGATCTTTTTATTTCTTGCATACAAACTTTTTTTTTGTTGTTAAAACTAGAAATAAATAAGCAAATAACACATTTTCCCTCTTCCCCCTCTCCCTGTCACAGAATTTCACCAATAATGAAAAGCTTCGTAATTTCTATAAAGTTCTGACCACTAACACTGATGATGAAGTGGAGTTTATATCTACCATGGAAGGTAAGGAAATTCATTTCCTTTGGAAACTATGCCTGTAACAACCTTGTTCTTTAGGGCTGTTGTGGCATGGATGTGAATTGGTATTGCAAGGTGTTCAAATAGCAGGGTGAGCATCAACCCTGTCAGGGCTCTGGCTGTGAGGAGCATTTCTGTTTGCAGGGATATTTTATCTTTTGAGTGCTGTGAGCCTTACTATTCCTCCCACCCACCATTCCCCTTCCAGATATGCTGTTACATGTTAGCACTGGCATATTTGAGAGCTGTGCTGTGAGCTGTACAGCTCTTGTGCTGCAGTAGTTGGATCCCTGCACAGTGCCTCTGTCAAGCCGTGCCTGCCAGCTCCCTGCTTAGGCTGGCGTTTCCCTGGTGCTCTCTGTTTGCTGTATGGGAAAAGCACTCCAGGCTGCTGAGGGAGCAGCAATATCCCTCATTACCTTAGCAACAATGCTGGTAATTGTCCTCCTCCAAAGGCCTTTTGCATGACTTGTTTTGTCTGTTTTGCACTGGGCTTGCTCAGCTCAGGAAACAAGTTAGCTCTTCAGGGAGTGTTTTATCTTCATGAGTGCACCACTAGCAGCCCTGTTGTAGGACCCAGCTGTCACCAATGGGATTCTTCTGTGTGACATCCTGGCTGGCCTCCAAAAGAGAAGAATAGCTCTTTGATCAGCAAACCTGATTAGGCTAATGACAGGCATCACCGTGCCTGCAAGCAGTTTATCACAGAGCAGTCATCAGCCGCTATTCCCTGGAAGAGAGCTAAGGACTGACTCCCCCAAAATGTATCAGCCTGGGAGCTGCCCTGGATTGACTGGGCCTTCAAGGAGATGTGAGGACTTGGATCTTTCCCATGGAGCTAGCATCCTGTATGGCTGGGAATGCTGTGTGATGCTGGCAAGAAGATAGGAAGCTTTGAGAGTGATGTACTTCAAACATTATTTTTTAGTGTGTATATACACTAATTATGAAATGACTAATCAAAAAAGTGATGTACAAATATTTTCTTTTGTGAAGTGAGACCCTTCTTTTACTGTATCTCTTTTCCTTCAGTTCTACTATGACTTTAACAGTGTTTCAACTTGCTGTTTAAGCTTCTGTGAAACTGTTAATAAGATATATTTGTAGCTTATCCTCGGAGTTTACTTTGCAGTAAGATTAATTACATGATTCTTAAGGCACACATCCTTACACGCTTTGTGTTTTGTTGTAGCATACAAATATCCAATTTATGGCATGCAATGGCATCCAGAGAAAAACCCTTTTGAGTGGAAGGATTCTCCAGGCATTCCACATTCTCCATCTGCTGTACGAGCAGCATATTATATGGCTGATTTCTTCGTTAATGAAGGTAAAAAGTTTATTATCTTTAAATGTGGGGGGTGAGAGTGAAGCATTACTGAAAAACTTAGAAGATGACAGATTTCTTTTTCAGCTGTCAAAGTTCAGTACCTCGTAGTGCTTTCTGAGAAGATTATTCTGCAAGCTTTATAGGCTTATAAAACACCAAAGGATACTAGAAATAGAATGGCTTAGTGAAAGTAACATCAAAAGGCCAAGCATTCCACAAACTCTTTTTACTACGCTGGCTCTAAAACATTGTTCTATGACTTCCTACCATTTCAAAATATCCCTGTAACATTTTGGCCTTTCTTGCACAAAGACGATAAAACAAAAAAAAGTACTCCATTCTTAATTCTAGGGCCTTCTTCAGTTCCAAACTGACTTGCAGTCATTCAATGTGTTCTCAGTTTTGCTTGCAAAATGCATACACCAGGACTATAAATAGGGCTTGGACAGTATGGATGTGTCAGAGGGGTGCAACATGTGCCCTACAGTTGTATTCTATAGACAGCACAAGGAGTTTTTGAATTTTACAAAGCTGCTAATTTTTTTTTGTTGTTTATACTCTAAGAATCTGGAAGTAACTAATGCATAACATTTTGATAGTTTTATGACACTTCCCATCTGTTTGTTATAAATAAGCAGGATATAAATAGAGGAGTGTTTGAAGGAATCAAACTTTATTCCTTAATTTATCCCTACTTAATAATTCTGCTGGACTGTTTTATGAAATTGTCTTACCTCCTTGATGGAGACTATGAAGAACATAATAATTAAGCTGGTTGAGTTTGGTCTCTAGACTTGGTCTCAGATCAAAAGAGTCAACTTAATGAAGAAATAGATAATGATGTAAAAAATGCAATTTGTGCTGACCTGATCAGTGAGAGTGTAGAAATAAAATTTGCATTTCATACAAATTCGAGGTGCTTTTTTGCACAAAATTAGTCCTATTCCTCTTTGTGAAAATGTTACAAAACCATTTTCATATGGAACTTAGGGCCTGGCAGAATTGGGCTTCTGAGCAGCCTGGTCTAGTGAAATGTGTCCCTGCCCATGGCAGGGGGATTGGAACAAGATGATCTTTAAGGCCCCTTCCAACCCAGGCCATTTTATGAGATGTCAGACTATGATAAAAACAAGGGGGGAAACAGGAGAAAGTAGAGTGTAAGTCTGATTTTAATTTTGTAGTCTAATACTAGAAAGCTGTGTGTTCTCTGGCTTTGTTTGCTACTTTCTCAAGTGTCTGTCTGCAGACTGTACTCCCAATAGAAGCTTACTCAGGCCATTATCCAAGTTAAGTGGGGCAAAACAAGGGCCAGCTCTGCTTGTAAATCCAGTTGAGGTACACTGCCTGTGAGTTCTGTTACACAGGTAGGTGTGCACATCCAAGGAGCTTGTGCAGAGTGCCACACGGGTGTGTCACTGGCTTTTGGATCTACACGCCTACAATTCCAGTAGAGCAAACTTTCTTCAGCCAGTGTTGTCCACCCCCGTCTCTTCTACCCAATCCTTAATTACTCTTCATGGCCTCCCCAGTCTTTTGGGGAGGTACTGAAGCATTAGCTGCTCTACTGAGTACTTCATATCATAACTTTGCAATGAGTAATTGACATTTTTAGCTAGTGTAAGGCAGAATATCTTCCCTAACTTTGAAAATAAACCACAAGATGAAAAATGTAAACTGTTTTCAGCCAGTAAAAATATACTCATGTGTGATCACTTAGTAACTAAACCATTCTACTGAAATGACATTTTTATATCCATCCATCATTAATTTTAACTTCTGTAGAGTTGCCAGCTTGATAAACCAGTTGAGAATTCAGTTTTATTGTCCTCATCAGCACAGTCCATGCAGCTTTCAGTAGGCTGATAGTCTCATGCATTTCTTTCAGAGTTAAAGGTTTTTCTGGTAGATACTGCCAGTATCTCATGGATAACTATTTTTTACAGTCTTGGCTTTAAATTCCCCCTCTTCGGTTATAAAATATGCTGTAACCAGCTTTCTGAAGATGTATCTTCACAGTTCTTCACATACCAGCTACTGTAATCCCATTTGTTGCTGTGCTACACAAAATAACTTACTTTGCCAAAATAAATATTGTTGAGGAGGATAACATTAAAATGATCTGTACTTTTATAATGTTTTACAGCCAGGAAGAGCATGCACCATTTCTCCAGTGAAGAAGAGGAAGCAAAAGAATTGATCTATAATTATAATCCAGTTTATACAGGAACATTTTCTGCATTTCAGCAAACCTATTTTTTTGATTGAGTGTCTTGTCAAAGGTGCAGTGTTGTTATTTATAAATGGAATTATTTGCCAGCACTGTGTAATTAAGCTGATATAGTGACAGAAAGCTAGAACAGTTTTCCTTTACAATGATTTATTCTGTGTATCTTCTGCACTATTGAAACATTAATATATAAATTTACATTCAATAACATAATAATCATCTTGGATCACACTTTAAGGCAAGCTACAGAAAAGTGTATTTTTCTTCCAGGAAAGAGGACTTGACTATGCTTATAAACTTTGAAGTAATCGCCTTTGGTATAAGGAAAAGTTTTCATATATTTTGAAATATGAGACTTATCTTTGTAAAATGTTTTGGACTATGATAGCACTAGACTCTTCGATACATTGTGTAGTAAAATCCTGTCCTTTTCAAATGATTTGGCAAATGAGACTCTTGGATTTGTCATAGATAAGTGTATGCAGCCAAGTTCTTGACAGGGACTCCTTTGTCATTTCAAAAACTGACCAAAATAGTAAGTCATGATAGCAAACAGATTTTTTTTTTTGCCTAAGAAGTGCATTATGTCGCATTTGTGAAACTTTCTCTTGTACATTAAGCATTTTTTGGAGTCCTTATACCTTGTGAGGCCTTTGTATCACAAATACAATATAAAATAAGTAAGTTTGGAGGGCGTAGTTCAGTGCTGATTCCACTCTCAGTTCTTTTCAGTTCCGTTTTATACATCCTCCAAGAATTTGTCTTGGTGTAACTGGAGATTCCAGATACGAGATGCAGACACTTTGTATTTAAAAGAATGTAAATTTAATTTTTTTTCTAAGGTGTCCGGTTTTTCCCATAGCTGGGTAGAATTTTCACTTGAAGTCAAGAGGTAGTTTGCCACTGTATTAGTAAACAAGGTAGTTTCTTTCTGTCTTGTTTAATAGTTCTGTGCAGCTAGAATTTAAACAGCAGATGAATGTATATGAGAAACCTGTTAAAGGTGACACAATGTGATAATAGCAGTTGCATGCAATACACCGTTTTCTCTCTGCTTTGCTCCAGACCTGGTGAACGTTTTGTTCAGTGGTTTTGTGTGTTGTCCAAAAAGGAACTAAGATTAGACAATCAAATGTAATTCTCCTCTCCAGCATAGCTTCCAAACTGTTGTTAACATTGACAAGGATTTGGAGTTTATGAAGAATTCAGGTTTATAAACTTCAGCTCTGTTTTGTATAACTTCATTCTCTCAGGTACCGTATCTGAATAAGTCTGGTAAGTTTCTCAGGTTTTTCAAGTAAAACACTTTCTAACTTGTTCTTTATCATGAAACAACTGCATAACAGAATGTGAAATGTATCAGTTAGAAAAAAACTATGAGGAAACATTAACTGTAACTAGCAGAAAAATACTTCTAGGTAATTACAAGCTTAAACATGAGATATTTTTACATTTGTCATATCAGCCAACTTAGTAAATGGTTATCTTCTCTTGCAAGGGAAATGTCTGCAATGGTAGTAATTAGTTCCTAAATGTGTAACTATAAAGAGTATTATGTGTAATATGATGAGAGAAGTTTATATATGATGAATTTATATAATGTGTCTTTCCTTTATATGCTTTCTCTTGTAATGCCTTATTTGATGATATGCATGATTTTTCTGTTATACATGGAATAAACTTTCTTTCAAGCAGACTTGTATTTTTGTCATCTTTTAGATACCACCGATGAAGCACTGACAACAGTCATTGTTTTCTTGTTTCCATCTGTGATAGTCATGAATCAGGAGGTTACAACCTGTATCTGCCTTCTGTGGTCATGCCAGCAAGTCAGGGTCAGGATGAGTGAGATCCATGGTTTGGCACAGACATGCCTGGAGCCCAGGGCTTGAGCTTGAATGCCCTTTAATGTGGCTGCTGAGACAGGGGTAGGAGCTTTCAAGAAGGCTGCCCACAAATCATTCTCACAGAGCAGGCTCACCCAGGGGCAGTGTCAGACCTTGCTCAACACAGGCAGCCAAACCCCCACAAAAGTGGGAAGGAGCTGCAGCACTTTCTGGGTTCTGAAAGCTGTAAGCAAAGAAATTTCTGCCTATTCCTTATAATACCCAATATCTTCCATCATCTTCTGCAGCCAGAAACTGCAGAAACCCAGAATTGTCTAGCAGTCACCTAACACCATTTAAAACTTTGTTTTAAGGAAGCCCTCCCCTCTGCTCTGTGTTGTACAATTTGCTTTTTCATTGCACAGACAGAACTCCAAACACAGTTTTTAGAAATGCTAGAGAGAGAAGAAGAGCCTGTGACCATACTCAGCTTATTGAGCCTGGTGTATGACCTTAACCAACTTGTTGCTGTGTGGGAGGAACATCCACTGATCAGCAAGGTAACCCTAATATATGTCTTGCAGACCATATTAAATCATCTCTAAGAAAGAAAAGTTTGAAATCGTTTCCTCCTTGGAGTATTCTGCTCTTCCCACTAGATGGCCTCCAAGAACCAGTATTTTCTGTTATTTTGTTATTGGGTGTGGTTGTGTCTCTCTAAAGTTCAGTAAGATATTTACTGTACTATGGTATGTAGTGGGATGTTTGGGATGTGGGGGAAGAAGAAGGGAGGAGACAATAGCACTGGAATCTTACTAGCAGAACTGGGCATATTGGCAGGATTCCATGAGAGGGCTTGTGAACATTGAATTAATTCACCTGGGATTAAATTTTGTTTCCAGTGAATATTTAAACCATTCAAGCATTAGCTGGAGGTGGCTGGAATTACATCTGTCTTTCCAGGTGGTTGTTCCTCCCCTTATCTATAGAGTCTGTCTTGGTTCCATTTTCTATAAATATGAAACTAGCTCATGCAGAACAGGACAGACAGTTTAGATGGGAAGAAATGAGAACTTGATCTTAGAAAACCTTTGCCTGGGGGGCAGGAAAGACCAGTTTGAATTCCTTCAGGTAAGGAAGAAACATCCTAAGTGCTGTAAGTATGGAGTTAAAGAATAAGAGGAAGAGCTTGACCCACAAGCTTCATTGTGAGAAAAAACAAATCACAAAACAACTTGCCCAAACCCCCATCACTTTTGGGCTGACAAGCTATGCAAAATTCCCTGGCAAGGTAATGAATCCAAAGCAGAGATTACTGTCCAAGCACTTCTATGTTGAATACCACATTTTTAGGTTAACTTTTAACCTTTACCCCTTTAGCATCAGTGCCACCATATTCATTGCTGTGGATACTGCTCAACCAAACAATATTGAAAGCTGGTCTGTACTGGGGAGATTTCTATAGAAAATAATGATTAATGGCCTGTTAGGATCAGTAGGAACCATCAGGAACAGCCTGATGGTTCTTGCCTTGGAACAGTGAGGAAAGTAGGGGGACGGTTTGAACAACAAGGAAGAACCATAAGGAATGATTTCCCATTTATGTGTTAATCCTGCATTGCCCTTATGAGCCAGCAGCCCTGAAAAAGGAATAGCTGTGTGTGTAATCAGGTAATCAGGTGGCTGAAGTCTGCCTGCCAGGGCTCAATCAAGAATGTTTGGGTTTGAGGTGGGAATATGTACACAATGTTACACTTTTATCACAGTAAATAATATTTTATCTGGGGTTGTGTGGGTTCTTTTGGTTTTTTTTTCTACTGTGAAGTTCCCATTCATGTAACTGGTGATGATGTTACCAGAAAAGCTATGGGAATTGGCTAGGGTCCAAGTCCACTAAGGTTTCTAAGTGCCTTTTCAAATTATTATGGTTTGAGTACTTATGTGGAAGACAGATTGAGAGATACTGTGAAGTGATTGATTACCTTTCCTTGTTAGCCTTGTGTCTTTCCCCAGGACAGGCCTCTTCTCTAATCCACTGCTTATTTATAGGGCAAATAGTGAAGTTTATCCTGCTCTGAGCCACCTGTTGATAAGGATACTGTTCCAGCTTTCATCACTTCCTCATTATGTTTAGATCTGTTTCATAAAGTAAGCAGTATGTTTTAAGAGCCAGCTTCCTCTTTTAGTTTTTATATAACCAAAAAATTTACCAAGACAATTTCATCCAAAAAAAAGCCTAGACCATTTAAAAATAACTGTCACTATTTGGAGGAGCACTTGAGCAAAGCATTCACTCCAGACTTAAGCAAAAACCCCGTGATTATCTGACTTTCAGAGATGTAGTGAACAAACATCCTTGCAACTAAGCTTTCTGTATATGAAAAGCAAAAAAGCAGAAAACTCAAAAGGTTAAAAGGGGTAAATTCTAGCAGTTGTTTCTTCTGAGCATCAAAACCACTGGGTTGAATAGTGTGGGGTACTTTTTGGGGTAAAGTTTATTCTCTCCACATAGTTTGGATAGGACCTTGCTTTGGATTTGTGCTGAACACAGGGTTGATAATTCAGGGATGTTTTACTGTTTTGATCTCAACCTATGAATTTTCTCAGTTTTACTCCTCTGATTCTCCCTGCCCACCCCTCTGTGGGAGGAGTGAGTGTCTGTGTGGGACTTTGGGGTTAAATCACAGCAGCTTGTGACTGTGTAGCTCCCAAGCTGCCTTTGATGATCTCTTTCACTGTGTGTATGCAGGTTTAAGAGCTGATGTCATATGTGTTTGGTTTCTTGCAATTTTCCTGAAGAATAGATCAGCAAGATCAGAAAGACTAAAATAGCAATTTTCTAACTGGAAACACATTAGGAAATTAGTTTCTCTGTGTGACTTCTTGAGGCACTGATTTAAACTGGTTATCATGACCTTAATTCAACTGCAGAAAGGGAAGTTTGAACTTCATATCACTGTAGTTGACCAGGATTTACTCAGCAGGTCTTGTACTAATAATGCCTAAGGACCTGCTTTTTCAAAAGACAATGGAACATACTAGTCTGATTAATTACTCCATTACTATTGTATTAATTACTAATTTTAATACAGTATTAGTTTTAATTATTAATAATGTTGTTTGCATTATAGAGGAGGCACAAAATAAAGTGAACAGGCCACAGACGATTTCTGAGATTTTTTCCAAAGGAGCCATGTCAGAATGGAAGTACTCCAAAGTTTTTGGCCAAACCCATTCTCACCCTGGATGAAGTTAATTCTTTCCATTCTTGTAGACTTCTAAATTTATTGCTGGCATTTAAACTGTTGTACCACTGATGGAGGACATTTGCAGGATCTAATAGCAGATCTAAACATGTCTTGGGCTACCTGAGCAAAAGAGAGAAACCTGAGTGGCCTATTATCTGCTTTGCTTTAATTTGAGGTATTTGTACTGATTGTTTCTCATTAATATTTGCAACAAGCATCTCAGTCTACCACTTGAACAAAAAGGACCAGTAATTCTTTTGTTTCTGAACTTAAAACCAAAACATTTTCTATGTTCTTTATACCACTAAGCTGAACAGAACAAAATTTTCTCTTTCTAGGAACCAGGAGCTAATTCACTGTTCATTCCTAGGCTCTTAAACTTTACTTGGGTTTCCCATCAAATTCAGGATGAGTTTGTTCCTATCCCTGTAGGTTTCCCACTTAGGTTCTTGCAGACTGTGCTACCTTGTGGCTCCGTAGGGAGTTTAATTACTGTACCAGAATGTCGAGGCAGCAGTTACTACTTCTTCCAGCAACAGCTACCATAATCTTCCCAAATTACTGACTGTTCTGCTTCAGATGCCTGCAAATGGGGGAACTGGCTCCATGAACACACTAGATGTTTGAGCAAGCCCTGTAGCTGCCTGGCCAGTTTGTGTCAGCTGAAGCTCAAGCCATGCAGCCCAAGATGATGCTTCAACATAAATGTCTTTCATTTCCTCTTATTCTTAACTGTCAAGAACCTTGCCTTCCCTTAGTTGTGTTTGCAAAGTTTCCCTAAGAAATCTGTTCAGATTTTTTCAGAATCTGTCAGCTGTTTTCTCTTTGTTTTCCACACCAAGGGAGTCAGGTGCCTGAAATGAATTCCTCTTGATTAATCACCAACTCTTTTAACAAAAAGTAAAACTTGAGATGACGATATACTGTAGCTTTTAAGCTATGCTTAAAAGATGTGAGTGGGGAAAAGTTATCATAGAGATATAGCATGGATCTTATGCATTAATTTTATTTTAAGAGAAGCTGAATTGCATAACATCAGCATGGGGAATGCCAGTCCTGACAATAACATCTGTTTGAACAGCAGGGCTTGCTGGGCATCTTTTGTTTTCCCAAATTTCTCACTTGCCCATTTTGACTGTAGGGTCCAGGGTACTGTATCATATCCTATCCTTTTGGCAGCCATTCCTGCAAATGCTCAACATGGATAGTGATGGTCACTCTAGGACCTTGGTGCTAAACTCAGTCTCCCTCTGAGGCTTGGCTGTCTGTGGCAGTCAGGCCACAGAACTGCATGGGACAGGACTACAAGTCACGTGCCAGGTGATGTTTGACAAGCCAGGGTTTCACAAAACACAACATTTCTGTCATGCCTCACTCATGTTTGGACAAATTAGGAGAGTTTTGATTTCCCAAGAGAAGAGAAAGCCTGAGGCTCATATCCTGCATTGCCACAACAGTGAGTGCAGACATGTGCTCAAACCATGCCATGTATTTTTGCTGTTCAAAAGGGCTTAAAGTGACATTCAGAAAGGTTATTAGGTGTCAAATAGTGCTCTTTTAAATTCATTCTTTATAAAAGAAAATTAATACCTATATAACACAATGAAATTACTTCTATGTAGAAATTTTTTTTATATCCATGGGGAATGGTGGTGACCATGATAAACCTCCTGGGCACTATCTGAAATGGAATGCTCACCCATGCAGGGTCATTGCTAACAAAGCCAGTGTATATTTTGAATTCCCAACCTGTTTGGTTTCTGGATGACATGAAGCAGATGTCTGCTGGGATCAGTTGAGGAGTGGGAGCATGTTTATACAGTGTCATTAGGGCTAGGGTTTACTGTGGGAAGAAAAAAAATCCTGTTTAAAAAAAAAACAGCAAAACTGTCTTCAGAACAGAGCTTGATTGTCCTACTCAGTTTTCAGTTACAAGACAGATTGACCCCATATGGTAAATGAAGGTCTAGACTGACATTTTTCTTATGAACTTTGCTGCAGCCCCTAAATCACTACCACACATCATTTTTATTTCTTCAGCATAGTTTATCTCCTGCTAAGCTTGCCATGACTTCAGTGAAAGTTTTTTTTAACTCATAATGTTGAAGAATATAATGCAGACAGATGGATGATTAATTGTATGAGAAGTAATTAAAATGAAACATGATCTCATACTTTCATGTGTTGCAGAATTTTTGGTATTTATCTTGTTCTGTGTCCTGCAGAACTTCCTGATAAATTATCATCTAGATACCAAGACTTCAAACCAGACAAGAAAAATTAAAGAGCTTCATTTATGCAATTTGAAATTAGACTGTGGCTCTAAAAAATAAAGGCAATTAAAATTTGGGATGTCTCAGCTGCCTGACTAAGCATCTAACAAGATGCATGACTGACACTCCTCTCCAATCTTTATTTATTTGTTTATTATTAAAAAGCTCCTCAGATGTGTATAAGCCATCTGCTGTTCTCAGATTCTCTGAGCCTTGGTATATTATGCATCTGTAAAGCATTTTCATTTGATGCCATTAACTAGGGAAATTTGAGAATGAAAACTTCCAGTAGAAAAAGCTGATGCTTTCTAGACATTTCTGATAATGGCCCAATCTTTCCTCTTTTGTCCCCAGCATCTCTATTTTGATCATTACAGCTAAGCTGCAGACTGCTTTGGTGTGATGAATGACACCAGCCAAGCGACAGCAGCCAGGCTGGCTCATTCCCAGCATCTTTGGGCTACTTATCCTGGTTATTTCCTCAGCTCAATGTGGAAGCTTCCACCTGGAGATGGGGCCCTGGCTCAGCCACAGGACTGCAGAGCAGCTGGAACCTGGGTCATGGTGTGTTGAACATCATGGTCTAACAGTGACAGGATGGACAGGAGAGCATGACAGCCTATGAGGAGTTTCAGATGGAGGAGGATGATCTGTCTGTTGGTGTTGGTGTCAGACAACAGCCCAGGGAGGGACTTAACTTGGGTGAGCATCCCAGCTGGCTCCCAGCTACACACCCCCTATCACAACTACAGGAAACTGAGCCATGCTTTAGCACTGCCCCTTCTCCTCTTGCAAGGGCAAGGAAAGCCCACAACCCTTCCTGGGCACAAGCAAGCCTGCAGACAGGTGTGGGAGGAAGCCCAGCCTGGGTCAGCTTCATCCAGACCTGCCACACAGCTGGCAGTGAGCTGCCACCCTCTCCTGACTCCTGCTGAAAGCCTTCAGCCTGCTGAAAGCTGCTTTATATTTCTGCAGTAATGAGCATGCTGAGCTTTGCTGAGACAGCTGCTGTAATACAGCAAACACATGGAAATGAGAAGGAATACATCAACACATGAAAGAAACTGGCCCTTAGCTCCTGGATGGAAGCTGAAGCAAGACATGGCAGCTGCAGCTGGTGAACATGGTGTTATTAAAGACACTGGACTTCCCAGCTGACCCTTGTTCTTGATTTGAGCATGTACCTCTGGCTGTCAGTCATCTGCCTGCCTGCCAGTGTCTGAAAGATGGAAATCTCAGCTCTGTGGATGAGGATGGAATAGTTATCTATCATTTGGCCTTCAGTGGTAGAATCTCCTTCCACCAGTAAAATTCCAGGAGAAATCCTGAACTCTGCAGCAGTGAGCCTGCTGTGTAGCAGCAATGCTGTGGGCCCTGAGGGAAAAAGTGGTGGTGAGAAGGCACCACTCTGATGAGTGAGATGTAATTCCACCATACCAGGCCCCATCACATCATAGAAATGTCTTTCTGTGGGGCATTGGCCCTCTACCTGTGCACTGCTTAGCTTCCCCCCTCCATCAGTCAACCCCCTTAGTCCATGGAGGGGAGGTCATTGGTGCCACACAGCAAAGAATTTATTTCACTGAAGAAAAAGGTGAGACTGGAGCATGTAACTTCTCATTTGTGAAGTAGGAAATCAATTTTCACATCAAACCCTGTATGACTTGGGCTTGTCTTTACCTACAGCTGCACCAGGGCTTCCCACTCACCTTGCAGGAGTAGCCAGGACCTGATGCAGATATGTGGGGCAGAGTGAGCTAGACTCATGTGAAGAGGCAGGTGAGAGTTACAGAAGCTGACAGGTGTAAAGAATAGCTGTGGAGATTATCCAAATGTCTTGCTGGGTCCAGGTCTTGATTTTTATTACTGTCACTAGGGCTGGTTGCAAAGACAATTGCCTATAGCTGTCCAGGGCTGCCCAAATAAGAACATGCATTAATCATGCTGTGTCCAAGGTACAGGTGCATTGTAGCATCAGACTTAATTTTACTGTACCAATAGTCTGTATATTCATACTGAACAAATCAAGGGTTTGTTTGCAGCTGGATCAAAGCTAATACTCTAATAGTAATAATGAACCCAAGTGGTGCCAAGCAGGTGCAATTTCTGGGTGGGGGGAAATGGCCATGAAGTAGCCCTACACAAAGGATCTCCATAATTTAAATTCAGTTTCACTATATTATACACTTTACACTGTATTTTTCCCCTGCACCTCTTTATTGCAGTGTGGTTTTTGGCAAAGTCTTTTTGTCTGCTTTGTAAAAGCATTTAATAAATTCTTCTGGGTTTTGTTTGATTTAGCAAAAATAATAAAAGCAAACCTACATAGCACTGAGTTTTTGGGAGGGCAATAGGATATAATGAGGTGCAACTGTAACTGTAATGCATGGAGTACTAGTGCTCACTTTTTGACTAAGCACTGTAGTGGATGCAAAGCTGGGGAGCCTGAGGACTGTGTCAGATTTTCTTATAGTGTTTTCAATCTGCTTTAGGTGTTTGAAAGCACTCTTAACTACAATGAGGACTAGTATGTTTCTTCTTGAATCTCTAAACCTATTCCGTGGGTGGTTTTGTGGCTTATAGTGGTTTCTGTTTGTTTGGGGTTTCAGCATTGTGTTTGTTTGTTTGATTGGTTTTTTGTTTGTTTTGGTGGCTTTTCTTTTTTTTTTTTGTTTGGAAAATTTTTTTAACATCTCTTACTTTTCCCCTGAGGGAAAAAGATACATAGGTAAAACCCAGTCCTGTAAACGACAAGTTAATTTTAGTTCCTGAACTCTTCTATGCTTAATTAGTTCATGCAGCTGAAAATGAATAGGAAAACCCCATGCCCCAGAGCTATATGTGTTCATGTATAGCACCTAATATCTTAAATCCCTTCATTTGTCTCTAAAGAACACCCATTAAAGCTGTGTGTGGAGAAAATAGCACAATTTGTTGCATATAATCCGCACACTTAAAAAAGTACAAATATTTTTTATATAAGTGGGCAGCTTCACTGTCAGCCTGCACACACCCATAACATGCCCAGAAATAGGTATCAGAAAACTAAATGCAGTAGAGGAATCTCATTCTCTCTGTTGGTTTCCTGCATACCCCTCTCTGTTCTCTTGTGTTTTCTCCTCTCACAACCCATGGAATTCATCTCTCTGTGACTGGCATATTTTTTTCTCAATTGTCTCTGCTCTCTGAATATGGAATATTCCCTTTCTTATGTCTTCTTCTCTGATGTGTTTTTCAAAATTCTTATCCCTGGCCTGTGCCAGCCTTGCCAAGACTCAGAGCCAGCCTGACTGAAAACCATTCTGAGGAGAAAGTGGCAATGCCACAGCTGTGGTGGGCAAGGGCTGGTGCCTGAAGCCCTGTCCTGCTCTGTGTGATGCAGAGCCTGACCAGCTGCTGTGCCCTCATCTTTGCCAAGCACAGCTTGGCCCTCCTCTCCAGACTAGACTTGGGGGAAAAGGGGAAAAATGAAGGAATTTGATGACAGCACAAGTTTGCTTTTGGATTGAGGTACAGCCTTGGTCCTTTGTCTTTGCAGCAACATGACCATCTGGAGTCAATGGAAATTGAATCCAGAAGCTGCTCTGGGAACTACCGGCATGGTTTCCATGCTTGGTAGTCAGCAGCTCTGCTAAATGAAATAAACCCAATTCAAGTAACATCCTGTTTCTGTGAGCAAGTCCAACACAGCTATTACTATTCTCCTTCCCCAGAGTGTGATACCAAGTGATTAGATATGACAGTGCAAGCCCCACGGTGTCACAGCCACAACACAACGAGGGCCATGAGGTTGAGGCCTCACTCAGCAGCAGCAGCGCTGTTTCAGAGAAATCCCAGAGTGTCTGCCATTCCCTTAAAGTGTCTGTGGCAGATCTGGGCTAGTAGAACACCTTGCATTTTCCCAGCACAAAGAGAAAAGGCCTGCATTTTCTTCTTGGTTTTCCAGTTAGGCTTGGACTAACTGGTAACACAGAGTAAGAGCGGTGTTCGAATGAATAGCCACATCTACCAAGGAAGTTGAATCTTCATTCTTCTCCAGAAGGACAAAGACAGATGTGCATACCATTAATTACTGATGCAATGGCCCAAGAAAGTTTTCATCAGTTGTTTTAAATGTCATTATATATATGTCATTATATATAAATGTAATATATCTATATATATATGTCATATATGTATATGTGAGTGCTTTCAGAAGATCGCTTTTGGAGTGTATATTCCAGTCAGCTCCAGGAAGTCATCTGTATGTAATTTGGAAGCAGAAATTGTATTTATTAAGGAGCCCCCACTTCCAACATGCTGCCTAATGTTATGCAAAATTATATGTCACACAGAGCTGATCAAGATTCATAATAGCTGCACTGGATGAACAGAAGAGACCTCAAAAGGCAGGAAGCCTGTCATGCAATACATTATACATGGCTGGCCAAATCAGCTCCAGAAGCTGCAAGTAAGGGGAAAAGGGGTTTTAGCCTTTTTTATGGTTTATATTATATATATTATTTTTATAGCTTTATTTTTATTTATTTATTTATTATAGCTTTTTAAAATTTTATATTATATATATTATATTTATGGCTTTCTTTACTCTCCAAAAATTCTGACTCCAGTATCACATTTGCTTTGTGCATGGTCTCCTTGCTTAAGCAACTTCTAGAAAGAAGTTTCAGGGTGATTAGATTGTAAGTTTAAAAGCTTACAATATTTTTGAACAAAACCATTTCTATTACTACAAAAACTTTATTAAATTGAAATATTTTGTTTGCTGTAACTATCATGTATTGCTGTAACAATTGCTTGTGATCAGGAAATAACTAGCTGTTTTTTTTTTCTGATGAGGCTGGCATTTTAATTTATCTGCATAGTAAGTCATCCTTTAAGAACAGAGACTTTCTGGCAAGACAGAGGAATGAGGAGAATCCCTAAATGTATCAGTAATTTTGTGCTGCAGATTACTGCTCCAAGAAGTGCATTCCTAGGACAAGAGGGATAGAATCCATCCATAGCCTTTCTAGACATATAAATCAAAAGTATTTTATTATCTCTGAGTCTGCATCAAAAAACAGGGCACAGGCCTTTCTTCAATTACATTAATAAGAGTATCTGAATATTACAAATGCAAACAGTGCTAGACTTTCACATTAACTTTTACAAAAATTTTAACACATAAATCTCTTGCTGACAGATAATCCAGGTAGGGTTTCTCTATCACCTCTCAGGGTAAAAGACTGTGGTACTCTCTTGAAGAGGAGTTTTAAGCTATGTAGTCATTTCTTATGTGTCCTGGATAGGTCATCTTGTTTGTGAGTTAACCAAGTCATAGAAAAAACTCTGAAGACCTAACTTTTTCATGCCTCATTTCCACTTTGCATGATGCCATGTGTCTGTGCCTAACTAATAATTTTTCCTTTGAATATGCTTTTACTTTATCTCCATTTCCTCAGATGCTCAGAAGCTGACCATACTCTGAATTTTCTGCAGCAAAGTATCCTTCATTGAAAGATCAGGGAAGTAAAATCACAGGATTGGGAAGTACATTTGTTTCACATTCCTCTGATTTTGGGTTGGACTGAGATGCCCAGATTAAGAGCTTAATTATCACAAACTTCATATGAGAGCAAGAGAGATGCAGCTCCTCTCCTCCCGCTCCTTTGCTAATGTTAGGCCACTGGACTGCTAAGCTTCAATATTTTGTATAAAGAAATGCCCAAGATTAAGTAAGATTATTTCTATTCATGCATGAGCTATCTGTGTCTAACCCATTGATTTTAACAAACATTTTCTCCAAAGTAACTTTAGTGCAACTAAGAATCTGGCCATCACCTAACTGACTGTGCACTCCAGGTCACATCAATTCAGCTTCCATTTCCACTTTGTATAATTTATTCTAATGGAAAAATGTAACCTGGTCTTTGCATGTGAACTCTTGACTCAAGTGAAAATCATATTCTACTGAGGTTCTGGGTGTTTTTTATCTTAGAACTTTAAGGTCATGGTAAAATCCAAATTCAGTAATTAAATGTATGCTATATACATCCAAGACTGTAATTTCATGTTAGTTATCCAGTTGTAACTAAACATTATGTCTTGTTGTTAAAGAGGCAAAGAGATACTTCCTGAGTGGATAACAGTGTGTTCTTCCAGATAATGGCAACCTTCTGAAACAAGCTAAACACAGAAACTCCACAGGAGGAGGCATTTATGGGCTAGGACCAGGTCAACATTGAATTATATGTTACGGTAGCAGTATATTTGCAGTAGAGGTGCAAATTCAGCTGTTAAAAGGAGATGTGTTTTACAGCACTTTGTCTTTATATATAATTCAAAGATTTGATTTAGCACTCTGCAATGATTGATCCCAGTGGGACTTCTGACATTTCAGCAATATATACCAACTCAGATGTGCTACCTTTTTTCCTCTGCTGTATTTCTGACCCAGCACTGAGTGTGGTGGTATTTCTGCCAGTAACCATGAGGTGGCATAACGTGCTCAGCAGAACAGCAGCCAAACCTTCCTTTTAATATTTCTTTTTACATCATATTTCTTGGCATATTAGGTTTTAATGGGGAAAGACAGGCTGTAAAATTAGTTGAGCTTTTAGAAACCCTACTCTATTAGAAAAGCAATGACAGAGATATGTATTTGTGTGCTTGTATTTTGTGGTGCTTTTCATTCTAATAAATAATAACTTTGAACAGGGTGATGTTAAAAATAAAGATCACTGTTCTTTTCCCATTTTGTTTTTTGTTTTGTTTGCTTTCCACTGCAGAGTTCTGCTTCTAGTGTGCTGCCTCTTCTGATTTCTTTCTTTTCCCAATCTCTTTTTCAGTGCTTGCCTGTCCAGGCCTGATTTTTCCTTTCAGATTATTGTGATGAGGTTTGATGAGATTAAATTAGCCACAAGCCTAATTTCTTACTGACTAGGCAGATTAATAGAAGTGCCTTTAAAATCAGATACATATTATACATCTGATAAATATACACCTGTTTAGTATTTCCCCAAGCACACAGTTTACCTTAGGTGAAGTCCTAATTTAGATAAGATCGTATTGGAGTGCATGAATTTAATATTTCATCATCAAAAGCACATCAGGACTCGTTTCTTGAGATCAGCTTTTTGTATTTTGTTTTGGTCAGGGGAGGTCACTGTCGAGGCACAGGCACAACCTCAGCACAGCATAGGTGAGCACCACAGCCCAGGACCAAGGCTTAAATGCAGCCCCACAGCACAGCAGGAGAAGTGTCCCATGAGGTTTTCCAGGGCTATTCCCCAGGAGGCTCTGCAGGGTGCAGAGCCCAGGGAGGAGACCTGCTGTGACAGTCACAGCTTGGATCTCCTCCAGAGATGCCAGCCAGTGGCACCAGGATGGGTCCTGGGGGTGCTTCCATGGGTGGGCAATGATCTCCACTGGTGTTATTCTCCAAACCCCCCAATGCTTGGAGGAAAACTTCGTGCAGCAGCCCAGATACATCCTCCCCTAAACTTCAGGAAAAAATTATTTATTTGAATTATAAAGTCATTAGAAACCAAGCCATGACTATTAAAATATATACGTGTGCGTGTGTGTGTGTGTGTGTGTGTGTGTGTGCTGCCAAGAGAAAACCCAGAAATTGCAGTGTGGATTATTAATATGAGATCAAGGTTGTTTAAACAAGCTGTTGTCTTGCATTTGCCCCAGCACTTGAGACTCAACCTGCTTGCCACCCTGGTTCTGGCTATGCAGATACAGCAGTATAAGAACATCCCAGTGACATTTTACGAATAGTATGGGCCAACACAGGAAGCCGATTTCCTTGCTCATGTGTAGCAGAGTTCTCATTCCAAATGCATCACGTGCTAGGGGAAGCTGTAACCCCTCCTTGTACATGATGCTCTACTAATTGGGCAGGTACCCAATGTTGTGGAAAATGAGAAATTAGATTACTCATGAATCACATGCAGCCAACTTAAAATTCAAGCTTCAGCAAGTCTGCTTGGAACTGACTTACAGGAGTGTTTTGAAAGCATGATTGCATTTGGGTGGTGTGAAATAAATAGGAAACTGGGACAGAAAGCTTGAAGAAGTGATATTGGGTCTTAGGGGAACAAGCAAAACAAGGAGAATGTTTCTTGCATTCCTGGGATTATTTATGCATGGCTGCTGCTTAGTGAGACTATCTTCAGAGTCTGTTTCTGGTTCTGAGAGGCAATGGACCATGTAAGGGCAGCTATTCCACAAAACTGTCACATCCAGGACTGTGCTGTGTGACTGATGAGCAGGTACTCATGTGGAAGCAGGAATTAAATCCAGATGTTTATTTTGTTTAAAATCAAAGAGAATCATTCAAACTGTGGCTTCTGTGAAGGAAGTGGAAATTATGTCAAGAAACCATCATTATAAGCAGATAAATAAAGATGGTTTGTCAGCTTGGGGAAAAGGCACAACTTATATGTAGCTGCCAAACACAAAGCAGTACAGGCTAGATCTGTGTCCTTAGCTGCTAAATAATTATTTAGGGTCCTGAACAGCCTTGTGTCCCCTTACAGTGAAGCAGAGTGCTGCTGGTAATTCTGGGTGATCAGAGCTGACATCCTAGGATCACACTGCCAGCATGCAACGCAGACATAGCTCTAAGGGGCAAACACTGCAGCAGTAGTCTTGATATAGAACACCTTCTTTAGAGGCAAATCTTCACAGATCTGCATCCCCTATCATCTATAACACATGTATTAGTTTGCTCAGGAAGCCTCTGCAAACTAACAAACCTTTCAGGCTGATCCCCATTTACGGTTGCAGGGATAGTCAGCTCCCTGGGCAGAGTTAGGAGAGAAACCACTTCTTTAGGGCAGCATTGTTGAGGGCACCCTCCACCTTATGCAGCCCTAACCCATCTGACATGATCTCAGGATGCAACCCAGCCACTCTGCTGTAAAAGTGCTATTGTGGCATGCAACCTCATCACTGTGTTGGGCACTCATAACCTCATCACTGTGTTGGGCACTAAGAAGGTTTCTGTCAAAACGCCCAGAATAGCAGGCAAGAGATGAACTGATTTGTGAAAAACATCCTGCTGATATTGAAGCTTTAACATGGAAGGAACATTTTCCCAACCTGATTTTTTTTTGTCTAAAAGAGATGCCAGGTTGTAATTTGTTATAATTAAACCAGATGAGGCTGATACTGGAAGGAGGCAAGACAATTAGTTTGGGATGTCAATTTTTGTTTTTCACTGTCAAAGTCTGTTAAAGGACCTTGATAGATTGCTGGGTTGGCCTTTTCAACCTGCTAATCCCCACATGAAAGACAGGCAGGCAGCTGGGTGCAGAGAAACACGTTGCAGTCAGTGTTGAGAAAAAGGTTACATCTGCCAACATGGTGCTTGGAGGTGACAATGGTGTTGCAATGCCTGAGCTGTGGAAAACTGGAGGAAGAGATGAAACTCAGGATCCAAACATGGAGAAGAGTCCTGCATGGCAGCTGTGAATGAAGAAAGCCTGCACTTGAAGTTGTTTGGGCTTAAATCTATTGCATATATTGCATATCGCAATAAATCTGTTGCAATTTATTTGGTGCAGAACAACAGGCTTTTTAGTGACCCAACTATGTGTTCTCAGGTTTTAAATAAGAAAAGTTAGTATTGTCTCGTGCTAACCAGCAACCAGATACCCTAGCTTCAAATTCCAATTTATAATATACAGTAAATACCATTGTCTTGAACACAGAATCAAATAGGTTGGAACAGACCTCTGAGATCATCGAGTCCAAATGTGACCAAACACCATCATGTGAACTAGAGCAAGGCATTGAGTGCCACATTCAGCCCTTCCTCAAACACTTCCAGGGATGGTGACTCCACCACCTCCCTGGCCAGCCCATTCCAATGTCTTATCCCCCTTCCTGTAAGGGAATTGTTCCTGATGTCCAAATTAAACCTCCCCTGGGGCAGTTTAAGACTAGATCCTCTCATCCTATCTCCAGCTGCCTAGAAGAAGAGGCTGAACCCCTTTGGCTACAGCCTCCTTTCAGGCAGTTATAGTCATAAGATCACCCCTGAGACTCCTTTTCTTCAACCTAAATAACCCCAGCTCCCTCAGATGCTCCTCAAAGACTTGTGCTCCAGACCCTTCACCAGCTTTGTTGCCCTTCCTTAGACAATGTCACCTGCACTCCTGAAAGCAGTTATTGGATAAAACCAGGCATCAATTCCCATGGGTTTAATTGAGAGAGCTCTATTGAATATTATCTATAATAGATAATATTGTATCTTCTAATAATATAAATAATCTATAATATCATACCTTAGCACTAAAAAAACACCCTTCAGCCAATCCAAGTTGTCTTTCATTTTAGACAGTTCCTTCAGATCAAAATTGAATTTCAAAAACCTTCAAATTTTATGTAAAAAAGTCTCTATGGGTATGAAAGAGTCCAACCAATAATTCCACAAATTGTAATATACAATCAAGGTATGTCTGTCACTGCACCAGGCAAAAATCTGTTAATTTCTTGCTACAGTTTTTGTTTTCAGATCCTCAAGACATCAGCCGCTCTTTTAAGAAACTGGTTCAATTTCCTGGCTCAGTCCTTAGTGAACATGTAATGCCATATTTCTGCAGTCTCATCCCCACTTTTACTGTCAGCTAAAGTACTGCAGCAAATCTGATTCTCTAAAAAACTGGAATTAAACAGAAACTTGGGAGAAGAAAAAAAAATCTAAAAGTTTGAAGGACAGATCTTCAGCTGCCCTAAAGTGTAACAGTATGACTCATTAATGCTACCAGAACAGTTTGTAGCAAGTGATAATCTCCAAGGTTTTAAGATTGTCAGCAAATTCTGTTTTGCAGTACAAACCTAGTCATTTCCTGAAATTGCATGGTTCAGTTAGGCTTAAGAAAACTATCCAAGTTTATTTAGAGAGTCAACATTTATTTCCTACATAGCTGGCTGATCTGGGACTCACCTAACACCCACTGAGAGTATGTTTTGCAAAAATAAAGGAACCACTCAAGGCTTCCTACAAAAATGTTCACTGATATGTCCTACAGGACACAGCAATTAACAGTCAAATGCAAATTCTCAATATTTTTTTTTACCCCAACATGTACAGGTTGATTGATACTATTTTGGGTGTCAGTTTAGAAAAGAATGACAGTTTCCTTTGGCATTTCAGTCTGCATTTTGACTGGTCCTAATGAATACAAATTCTTCTTAATCAGGATTGTTCTGTTTGTTAAGTGAAACAGATGGCACACTCACTGTATTGGTAATGATTCTGAGATTTTAAGTGTATTTGGAATATACTGGCTTCTGTCCCCTAGCTAAAAAGTGATAGATATTTCAAATGGAAGAGAACTCAGGTTCTGTCTTTGCAGAATTTTTGTGATAGTTCTGAAGGACCTACAGAAAGACAGGTTTTAGACATGTTCAGACAAATCTGTAGAACATGGTCCAGCAGACATGCCTTGGCAGAAAATCAAACACACACTTCCAAAGCCCTGCCAGAACTGTGTGTTGAGACTGTGCCATCAATGGGGGTTTGTAGCACTCATTCCTGTTCTTCCCACCTCGTCCTGAGGGCAGCACTGGGTTCAGCTGAAGGCTTTTATTTGTTGTTTATTGAGGTATATCCAGCTCAAGGAACACTAAAGAAGGGTTTTTCTCTAGTTGCCATTTCTTGTTGACTTTGTCTTAATACTTACATCATACTCAGTTTCAGGAAAAGTTACCAAAGTTCAGCTTGTGTTTTCTCCAAAGTCAGTGACGTCTTTAAATTAACCAGCTGGAAAGCAGGTGGATGAACTACAAGACCCTTGTCACCTGAAAATATTAGACTCTACTTCCATTGTATTTATTAGCATCCCCAATAGCTTCATATTGGTAAATTACACTGATTTTAGGAGGGAAAGAATCAAGACATGCTCTCTTATAGCTCCCTCCTGCTCAGGGAGGGAAAATAGACGATAGAAGAGAAGACTGAAAATTCAGGACCTTTTGATTCAGAATTTTGTTTAGATCAGCTGAAGATTTCTTAGGGTACCTATGGAGGAACTTTTTGGGCATCTGCTTAGCCTCTGGTGCAGATGTAGAGAAATACACATCAGAAGGACCAGCCTTCCTGGCTGTCCCACCAATGAAATGTTTAAGTGAGAAAAGCACAAAACCACAAACAGACTCAAAACCCTCATGATGTTCAATGTTGAGGCACATATGCTCTGCAGAGAGACAAGACTCTCTGGGGCATAGAAATCTACACAGCACTTTATACTGTAATTAAGATGAAAGAAGCAAAGTGTTCTGTTAAAAAGACTGCCAGCTCTCCAGAGAAAATAGTTTTGTGTATCACTTTATGCTAGTGGTGACAGAATAGAAAACAAAATACCACAGTTACGTACATGTTCTTTGTCTAGAAGTATTTACAAATAACTTTACAAATTTTTACAGGCATTTTTCAGTTTTGCTTGTCTACTTTTAAATTAAGAGAAAATTAGTCCCCAGAGGATTCTAAGGCTTCAGTTGGTGCCTTGTACTGTACATTCATGCTTGGCTTCTTCCTGGGAGAAGGGAGGAAAGGAGTTTAAAAATGTGCAAATCACAGACATCTAAACAGCCCTGGGTGTAAGGGTTCCTAGAGATGGGCATCCATTGAGCAGTCATCCTACTTCTCTTCAAATCAGAGACAGCTACTCGAGATGGGGCAAAAGAGATTAGGAAAGGAGGAGTCATATATGAATTGTAATAATTAGGTGAGTACATTAGTGCTTGAACATTGGGTAAGAAGAGTCATACATCAATCCCTGCTGCATTCAGCAGTTCAAAAATGCAAGGAGTGGACATTGTGAATTCTAAAGACAGCGTTGAAATGATCTCTTGATCACTGTTAGGGTTTGACTCCTGCTGCGTATTTTGGAGTCAAAATTACTGTTTACTGACACAATCTTGACCAGGCACAGTATGATCTTCTCCGGCAAAAAATATTGAACTTTTGAAAAAGACGCACCCTCCTCCTAGTTTTCACAGGTTGTTTTGTTTTCATGCCTCAACACTAAACATTGTAAAAATACTGAAATTAAAAAAGAAAAAAATTTACAATTTACAAGTGTCCATATAAGTAAATTATTTAAAAATTCAAGATCATCTACAAGGATCTACGAAATAACAACGCTGATAATGACACTGAGCCTGTGGGAAGAGCAATCCACATGCCGTGAGGAACAGATGTGGTGGGTTTCTTCCTGAATGATGATTCACAAGGTTGGTCTTTTTTTCTAAAATCTGTTTCTTCAGCTATAGCAGCAGAAGTCTTGAGTCCATGTTCATCACTTACTTCGACCTAAAAAGTAGGATATAGGAATTACTCACAAATGAAAATTTATTTTGTGTATCTTCTAATTTATAAGCTGTAAATTCATACAAGTTGAGAGGTTAGTAACAAATGAACAAGTGGATAAATCTCACGTGGTCAATAATTTAATCAGCTGTGAGACTCACCTATGTGGTCAAGAATGAATGCTGGGTACAAAGCAGTAGCTTTGTACTATGCATACCACAAAATCAGAAAACATTTGGGAGAAGTCCAATAGCTGATAAAGCATATCTGAAGCTCATACAATATATGACATTGATATACATTATATATGATATGTTATATATATATATGATATTATATATACACACTTATTCATTTTAGCATAATATATTTCAACAGCATGAGACATATTTTCACCCAGTTATAAAATTCAGATGTGATCTGATCACAAACATGAGCATTTGAGCTGGACTTACACTATTTATAGTCCTGACACATCTGCTGAATCTATGTATTCTCACATGACTCCCAGTAACCATTTTCACTTGTGTAATCTTGGAAGCTCTATGTGGTCTTTCAGAGCAATTTATAGGTGGATAAAGTCTCAGGAGAAGATACAAACAGGACAGGATCACACAGATGCATCACAGAGTGGTGACCTCTCCACTGGCACTGTTTCTCATACAGTGGATCAACTCCACAAGGACAAATTAGTATTGTTCTTAAAAAGGCTAGGGACATCCCTAACTGGAATTAGGGATTCTGGTGTCTGACCAGATAGAGTTGCTCAAAGCTGTAGCAGTTTTATTATATTTTATTATTATTACTACTATTACAATTATAATTAAAATTTTCATTATTATATTAGTACACATTGTTCTTATTACATCATGATTACGATATTACCTTATTAACATCTATTATAATATAATAATTATTAATATTAATAACAACCTCTAATGCAAGCCAAAATGTAGCTTCATATTTTTTCCTTCTAGCCACCATGCTCCTCTTTTTTTCCACACATCAGTACATGAAGAGTTTCTAAATATTACTGAGCGACCTGGCTGCTGATTCTGTGATTCCAACAGGCACAACAGTCTTCTCCATAGTCCATATGCTTTAGTCCCAAAGGACACAACACAATGATAATTTTTCTACTCCCCCTGTTGTCTCCTGCCTTACACACACCTTAATTCAAACTGCATGGCTGAGGGCAAAGATCCTGCTTCTCCTTGTCCCATAACCTAATGGAGTTAGAGGCAGAACAAAGAGCAAACGGGCAAGCCATGATCATTCATGTTTGGATTAAAAATTGCTCCCCACGAGAACAAGTGCAAATTTGACTTCTTCTCAGAGGTGAGTAGGAAAACTAATCTTAGTCTTGCTAATCATTAATAATTATGGTAGCACTAAGCAGACATTATACTGAATGTGAGCACTTGATAAAAGCAGACTGTCTTCTGCATAGCTTGGATGAGACCACACAGTCTTGTATTTTCAGTGGGCTATGTTTAGTTAATTTTTGAATGAAATAAGGGAAATAAAAGGGATGAGAAAAATGGAAATATAGCCAAGTTTTCATCTATAAAGTAACATTTATAAAGGCTTCTCATGTATTTTTACAAGCATTATTCATATTAATTTCTAAGAGAATTCTAACTCTCAGAAATGGAGTTTTGCACAACCTAGACACCGGAAGTCACTTTTTAGAGATACTAAGAATTTTCAGACTGTATATGACTGATACATACAGCAATTAACTTATCAAAAGAAGTCAAGAAGGCTAACATGCTGCAGAGAGATAAGCATCTGCAAAGTTCTGGCACAATCCACTGACCAAATTATTTCCAGTAATTTGGCTTTTAACTCAGATTTTGATCAGTGACATAATTTCCCTCCCAGCTTAGATAAAGGTCCTCTATATCTTTCAGTACATACAACCAAAACATCAATAAAAAAGGAAACCCAATATAATTTTTGTCCCAGTTTTATACTCCTTGAAGCAATAAGGAGGCCAGAGAGGTCTTCCCAGCAGTACAAGGATACACATTCATAGGAAATGGAACGATAACTCTTATTCTCCAGTACTGTAAGATCACCAGCAACCTCCAAATCCCTTGAGCTACTTATTGAAAATCTCCTATCAAGAACAAATTATCAGATGCTGTGACTCTTCTACTGCAAAAAAATGCATATATCTTGCAGGAACGGATTTGTAAGTATTTAATGGATATTTCTTATATTCTCTTCTTTAATTAGACTAGGTTTGCTAAGAAAGTACTAAATATTTATGCACTTGATGCTTAAAACAAGTCTGAATGCAGGTTTAGAGATTAAAATATTTTATGGAGAGGTGTAAATGCTGCAGGTGTGGCCTTCTTGCTCCTGAATATCAATTTAACTTTTTAGTCTAGCAGCTTATACAGAAGGTTCAAACCCCCATTTTGCAGTCATCTTTCCCACAGAAAATGCAGCAAAATGAACATTTAAAGAAATATTACTAAAGAAATGTAGACTTTAATGTAGAGCATGTACTTAGTCAAAAGTCAGAAGGTTCATAACTTTGTTTAGTTGTCTTAATGTGTAATTTGCTCCTGTTCTAATATACACCATAATTTTGGGCCTTCATATTCTATAATGTTTAGATAAATTTTTAGTAAAAATTTTTCTCTGTTTATTTCTACAAATTGAAAGCTGCATCATGAATAAAATATATTTTAAAAACCTGCAAAAATTAATAAAGTCACAAAGTTCAGGTGTCAAGTTCCAACCCCATACAATTTTTTACCAATTGTCCATTTTAAATTAAAACTCCTAGCACATGCATACATGCATACAGCAGGAAAAACCTTCAACCCATTCTAATTCTGTTAACTGATAAGTAAAATAGTGTCATTAAATCAGTTTCAGTCAATTAGCTGTGTGTGCATTTCATGCTGCATTTAAGAAGCATGAAAGGCCCAAAGGTAAATTTAAAGACAGAGAGCAACATCACAACAAGTTCCAGCCATAAAGAATTTCCAAATTAAAAACTTCTGGTTTACGAATTATACTTTGAAAAGCCATATACTTGAAGTTATGTGAGCTTCTGCCAAAATACATATACTTGTAATGTCATCCCATATCCTAATTTTTTCCAGATAAAAAGAATAGATATGCATTCAACCTTATTCATTAGGTAGTAAAGCAGGAAGAGTCTATGAAAATGATTTTTATGGTTCAAGCAAATAAGTGATGACAAAGAGATAATTAACTTCCAGTGAAATTCTACAGGTAGATTTTAAGTTGACATGTGTTTTTTCAGCAAAACTTTTTCTTTCAGTAGCTGGACAAATGTAAAAACTACTGCTTTTCTATAAATGGGTTAATCTCATTAAGGTTTCTGCAGTCCCAAAATCTCTAAACCAGCTCTTTTCTTGCTAAAATTCAGCAAGAAAGCAATTCCATCCTTCAGTGAGAGCCTCTCCTTGCGTTAAGATGAGGCACGGCGTGGCAGACATGGTGATTTCTCCTAATCCTTGCTTTAGCAGATACACCATCAATGACAAAGTGTCCTTACTCCAATGTGTTATGTGGATTAATTTTTAATTAAGTTCTAATTAAAATATAATTAAATTATCAGTAATCTGATGCCCAAATTGTTTTAGGAGAAGGTTAGCTTTCAGTTCAGTTCAGTTAGAAGGATTAATGTGGTCCGTGGGACCAGAACCTTACCTACAGGCTTTACAGGCTTTAACTCAACATGTTCCTGGGGGGGCTGTCGGTAGGAGTATGTGTCAAGTCCACCTATGAAATCAACTGAAAATACAACAGTTCCAGAAATGAACAAATGGAAATGAAAATATGTCAACTGAAAAAGAAATGTGGACAAATTATGTTTAAAAAAAAAAAAAAAAGTTCATGCACAGATTTGCATACAAGAAATAAAGCAAGTAGATAAAGATGCTGTGGAAACTGCCTACAAAAGGTTCCATGCTCTGTCTTCCTTGGGGTCTATTTAGCCCCATGCCTGGAAAGACAGGCAGCAGTTGGTTGAGCAGACATACACCCTCCTACCAGTGTGTGTGCAAAAGGAGCATTCATGGATGTGCAGAGCATGTAAAGAGAAACCACTATGGGGTAAAATAGCTGATTCTCTTTAGGGAAATATCAGTGTATATACACACACACACACACATATATATATATATATATATATATACAAAATTAGATAATCCCCCTTAAACTCCTTTGTAAGTGTTTAGAAATTTAGTAGAAACAGTTTAGCTTGTGAACCTAATTTCACCTAAACTCTTCAGCCTCAATGGACTTGTAGAAAAGCACAAATAAAAACTAAAGGCATGAAAGCTGAGTTAAGAACAAATAAGTGATCACTAAATACAAAAAAGCAGCAGCATCTTCTCTGGATGAACTCGTGGGGTCAGGACACCTTTACAGAATCCTTCTACTTTCTATGTCAGAAATAATGTGCTCTTGAGAAGTTTTTAGTCCCTTCTATGGTGATAATGATTTTTTAAAAAGACATTTTAGTCTGAGTCTTGTATTTTGTTATTTTGGTAAGATTTTAAGCAGCTCCAATAGGCCAAAATTTCATTCTATCCTAGAAATCTGAAAAACAGGTTTGTGAAAAAGACTATTCTATTGATTTCAAAGGGCCTTTAGCAGACATGTGCAGAGCTGACAAATCCACAGTATGGTAGGATTCTTTGGTCGCACGGAAAGCAACTGCCTTCACTTGTTATATATATGCACATAGACAAAAGTCCTAAGCAGAATTTTGATACTCATTATGCTAATTGCTGAATGAGCAATGAATGACAAAGCAGTCCTTTCCCAGTCAATGTGTGCACTAGGTAAACCAACAGAGTGCTTATCCAGGGTGAGGCGATGGGAAAATGAAGCTTAGAGATTGACAGACTAATGAAATACCCTCTGAAATCTGTGGAAATGCTCCTGTTGATTTCAGTTTGCTTCTCCTTCTGAGTCCAGAAATGGCTGAAAACTGAACTTGATCATACTGAACTGAACTTCAATCATACAGCATTACTGCTTCCCCAAGATTGCTCTCTTAAAACTATCTGAGCAGGACATAATGTGCTGACATAATGTGCAGGACATAATGTGCTGGATCTTGCCCAGCCCCAGTGCCTCCCCAGCCTATCTGCACCTCCTCTTTCTACTGTATTTCTTTCAGGTCACAGCTCTCTTTCAGAATGTTGTCGCTATACGCTGTAACAAGCATCAAAATTTACTTCAGCACTAGTGGGCTCAAATCCTTACAGAGGAAATAGCTGCAGATCAGCTGTTGTAAAAGTTGATTTTTAAACCACAGAATCACAGAATGGTTTGGGTTGGAAAAGACCTTAAAGATCATCTAGTTCCAACCCCTCTGCCAGAGACAGGGACACCTTCCACTAGAGCAGGCTACTCATCCAACCTGGCCTTGAACACTTTCAGGGACGGGGCATCCAACTTCTCTGGGCAATCTGCTACAATTTCACAATAAAGAATTTCTTCTTAAGATCTACTCTAAACCTACTCTCAGTTTGAAGCCATTCCTCCTCATCCTGTCAGTACATTCTTTTGTAAAAAGTCCCTCTCCATCTTTCTTTTAGGCTCCTTCTAGGTACTGGAAGGCCACAATTAGATCACCCTGAAGCCTTCTCTTCTCCAGGCTGAAAAATTCAAATTCTCTCAGCCTTTTCTTATAGGAGAGGTGCTCCATCCCTCTAATCTACTTGGTGTCCATCCTCTGGACATGCTTTAACAGATCGATGTCCTTCATTTGCTGGGAACCTCAGAGCTAAATGTTAGATGTCTAATACATTACACATTTACTAAATAATTTTTTTAGAAGAAATCATGTCCACAGGGTTTTTTTTTTTTTTTTTGTTTGATTGGGGTTTTTTGTCTTTTTTTTTTTTTTTTTTTAATTGAGCACACATTAACAGAACGAGCAAAAAGAATGTTTTTGAGGCAATTCACCACTTCAGAACTTCACATCATTTGTCTCAGCAATCACAAGAATTATCTGCAATTGTAAGCAGGGAGAGAATTTAAAGTAACTAGCCTTTCTACCAACAAATCTTCTTGAGCAAGAAATGAAGTTGAGATTTATTAATGATTGACAATACAGACATGTCTTTGTTCTGACAAGGAGAATATATTTAATAGCACCATCCAGCAAGTGTGGAGATGAGCTGCTCCAGCCTGTTTAGCTGAGGCTTCCTCTTTTACAATCCAAGATATCTTATGCAGTATTAAAGCTGAAGTTCACCTTAAAATTTATGTGAAGCTCATTCTCAAGGCAAGAAGCTGTTCCACCACACAAGGCAATGGAATGTGCCATTTTTCATTATGCACTCTATTTTATGGCTTATAGCTTTTTAATATGAAGATTCGTCATCAATTATTTGAATTATAAGTTACTTCTAGTTTTAAAAATTAATTTTGATTTTACCTGGTATTTTCATCCCTTATAATTAGTAGTCTTCCAGGACTAAGACCACAAGTGGCCATTAAACATAGAAAATTTAATTTTTATTTTCATTGGAGGTACAGACAGTATTATGTACATTTCAGTGTAAGCAGGCATCAAACATCTTAAAACTTTACATTGAATGAACTTTTGGATGCATACAAACCTCTCTTTAATTGGCCAACAGTAAATAACAGCAACATTTATGTAGGTTTTCAAGAGGAAAACATTGGTTTAGGGATGGTATAAAATGGTTGGTTTTGTTTATTTCTGCCTGGTTAATGGATTATGGATAATTTCTGCCATAGATTCACAGGACTACATTAAATAGCTTCAGAAAGTTGCATAAGCCTGGAAGAAAGCTCAATTAATAAAACATGTTCTATACAGTTTTATAGAACTATGCTTTAAATTGAAAAAAAAAACTCAAACCAAACCAACAACCACAGCTTGTCAGTAGTAGGGATATTCAGTCACTAAATAACAAACACCCCATACAGTCCAGTCATTAACTACAGTCATACAGAGAGAAACTTAAAATCCAAGGGAGAGGATTTTTTAGCATCCCACAGATAATAGCAGGTTACAGAAGAAGCTGGTTATTTTATCTGCAGCTGGCTGCAAAACATGATCCCTTTGCCCAGGGAATTGCTCTCTCCTTGTGTCACCTCAGTTTTGTGGTCATGCTGGATGCTTAATGGCCAGTGTGAAATGTTCCTTTAGAGTTCACTACCTGCTGTGCTTGGAAGTGCAAATCAGTGCTGGCTGTCCACCGCAGGCAGTCCATTAAAGTGATGTTCATTCATTCACGGGCCATATCAGAGCAACGGGCTGTCATAATCTGCCTGAGTGAGAAAAGGGCAGGATGCTGCTGGCTGAAGAAAGTGTATCCGCTGTCATCACTAATTTTGAGGGTTATTTTTTTCTAGACAGATGACATTTTGGGTTGCCATACTACTATTTATCCAGTGCATCCACCCATATGCAAGTTAAAATTTGCTTTCCTTTGAAGTTAGCGTAAAAGAATCAGAGCTCAGAAAAAAACAATCCTTTCTCCTTTTCCACCCTCTCATCTGGAATTCAGCTTCTCTGGCAATATCCCATTGACCTGCTGGCAGGCCCTGTGCATACAGCTGCCAGAGCTTGTCAGCTCATTGGTATATTACTAATATCTTATATCAAAGTTGGAAAATTCTAAGCATGTCTGGAGGTGCAGGGTATGAACCGAGCAGCAATATGGCAATAGCACAGTTCTTAGGAGATCCTGCAGTCTCTTAACCTGGAACACCTTATATTCTATTCATGCTTGCCTCCCCATTTTATAAATGGGAGTAAGCCCCAAAGCTGATGGCTCGAATAGTTGGCACCTTCAGCTGTCCCTTTTCCAAGAGAGAGGCAGACTAGCAGGTGTTCAAACTTATATTTTTATGGAAAGAAGATTTTCTTAACCTCTGGGGTTCCAAATACTATTTTGCACTGAAGTATTTTCTTTGTACTGAGATTTTTTTATTGAATGGCAATATATCAATGCAATTACATTCATTAAGAAAAGACATGCAACTGAGGAGGGTGTAACTAGCAGAAAAGAACAAAAATCAATTAAGAACAGGAAGCAAAACTGGGGGATCGATGATAAGTCAGTGCTACATGCATGAAATCCAAACTTTGGACTTTCCAATGTTTGCACTGGTAGCTTACATAAACTTTCCAGACAAGCATGTTTTTTTCCTGAAAAAAACTGCTTTTTCAATTGCCTTTCCTCCTCAAGAGATCCACTGTCCTTACACCCTTCACTGCACAAGCCAGACTGACCCAGCTCTCTGTCTGGAGCCAACACGACCCATTTTCCCCTCTACATACTAAGCCTGAGCACCTGTCTCAAGCCATGTAGCAGAAGAATCACAGATTCCATTGCAGGATAGCAGGAATAGCTTCTCACTTATGTAGAGGACTAAAGGAGGGGAAATGTGTGCAGGACAATTAAGAAAGTGAGAAGAAGAGACATCAGTAATCCTTTGTGGCACTCTGATTGCTCCTCTGTCTCTATAAAGTACTGGCAGATGGTAATCAGGTTAAAACAGGACAAAGTGGTAGAAAATTACTAAGAGACAACCTTTTACTTAAGTTTTTATTACTGGAAGCTAGAAGGGGAACATTTCAATGTTCCACAGTAATTATTAAGATATTTGCACCAGATTTTCTTCTTAGTCTCCACCAGTGGGATAGATCATAATTTTAAAAACTGCTCTACCTTGCAACATGTAAGTACCACACTTCTCTGCAGGGCTGCACTGAAAGAAGGATCCTCTCAGAAGCTGCCTTAGAAAGGGCACTGGCATGGAAATTTTATCTATGGTCTTTGCTACTGAACTCTCTCCTCACTTTACCAGTGATGTGACATCCAAGATATTAATATCATTTATCCTCCAGGGATATGACTGCCCAGTAAGACAAAGGAAGTATGAAGAAGATCCACAATGTTAGGAAGTGAAAATTGCTCAAACCTTCTTAACACAGACCTCCCCAGTCATTCCAAATCTGAAAGTATCATCCAAAAATCTTCTCTGTGCCATGCCTTTGGAAGCTATTTAATACCATCCCATTACTGAAACTAAGTGGAAGGCTGCCTGATTATGGTGTTTGGCTGGGTTTTTTCCCCTAGAAGTAAGTATTTTTCAGTCACTTTCATGTCATTAAGGACTCCTGGCCACTACTTGGTAAAAGCCCCTAGAAAAGTATAGTTATCACACATAAGGCATATAGGAAAATATTTACTATCAAGTAATATTTGCTACAAGTTTATTATCACTAATTCAGTACTAAAAAAAATTATATATTATATATATTTTTATATATATATTTTATATATATATATATTATATATATTTTTATATATATACTTTACACTGCAGGTATGTACAAATTGTTTCCTTTAGGCCTAGAAAACATTCATTTTTCTTGACATGGTGCTATCTGCCAACCCACATTCAAAGTTTAAGTTGATGAGGAGTAGTTTTCCATTCTGCTTTAAAATGTTATACTGTACTCTCTCTAAATACTTATCAGCTTGGGCATCAACCATCCCGTACATCTTAGCATAGCTGGCTGTGACTTATGTTATGTTTCAGCAATGCAATTCAAGTTAAGTATGATGATACATTTTCTTCCTTTATAGGTCTCTATATTTTTCTGTTCCTCATTTTAATGAAAATGCTAACATCCCTGTGAGAATAGTAATACATGGAAGTTGTATTTAAAAACATTTCAAACAGACAAAACTGGGTTTTTTTCCCCCCTGAGGCTTGTATTTAAAGGTGTTATTGCTAGTTCTAGTCTGAGATTTCAAATACAGTGAAGGGTAGCTTTCTTTCTTCCTATGACCAAAGTAAAGTGTAAACAATTCTAATTAAAACTTCCTAAATAATTTTTAATACAGTGAGAATATTAGAGATGTAAAATTGGTGAAAATTAGTCTTCACTAATTAATTGTTTTCCCCTTTCTGGTACCCTTTCTGATCTATTCTATGTACCAATTAAACCTGCAATGGAAAAATAAAACGCATAAAAGACATTAAATGTCCAGAAACTACATCTATCAACTACATTCACACAATACTGGGAGAGAAACAAGCCATTGAGTTCTATCCACTAATCCATCCAATCTATCCACTGAAATGGCAACTCAAATATTCCCAAGACTACTGTACAGAAGGCTGTTACAGCTTCAGTCACACCTCCAGACACGTGATCTTCACAATAAATGTGTCCAAGTTGACTTCAAAAGAGACACAACTCTGAATCTGCTTTTTGAAGTTATGCTTTGATCTTTTTTTGGTATTTCAATTCAGGAATCCACGCTATGTATTAGTGTGCCTTTATATTATTGCTGAGTTTGAAGCCATAAACTACAGCGTTCTTTCAAACATGTTCAGTGCAGATCTCAGACTGATTGGAATTGATCTATTCCACTTACAGTTCATCGCTAGGTTGCAGGTTAGTTGTTTTGTTCTTTCAAGTTGGTAGTTTGTTTTTTTTCCTACCAGCTGAGTCCCACAGGGCTCTGTTCCTGACCTGTCTTTCTTTGTATCCATAGAATTTCTTTTGGGTTCAGTTATTTGTCAGTATGATCCAATTATTTACTTTGAGTCAACACTGAAATATTTATACCTGCTTCATTATTATACAACCGAGAATACCACAGCTACTTTTTCTTACCTTAACTACAAGCCACTGATATTTTAGTATGAGAAATGAATGTTCCCTATTTTTAAAATTAATGCTGAACCTGTTCAACCCTAATGAATAATTAAAGATAAAATTCCTAGAGAAAAGTATTTGCAAGATCAAATACATGACATATTAGAACACGTGACATTTGGAGGAAAGGATTTCTATGTACTGAAGAAAGTTCATGTCATCCATTCACAACAGAACATTAATTTTATTGTTAAAAAGTAGGGTACAGGACTGGAGGGATTCTTCTTGTCACTGAGTGATTCTGGGTTTTCCCAGCTTCTCACCTTCCTAGGGATGAAAGGCTGCTTCTGAAACTTGCTACTATCACCCTCTAGGACATGATATTTGCTTCATATGTTTGTATCTTTGTCTCATAAAAAGTGAAGTGAACCGAAGACCTTCAGGAGAGTGTCCGTGTTCAAGGCACAGCACAGGGTGCAAGCCAGAGAGGGAAGGAGCTGCCAGCCTGCTCCTCAAGCAGAGACTGCAGTGGGAGCAGCAAACCAGGCAGCCTTAAGAGATGATGGAAAGAACTTGGCAGGCCAAGCAGAACACCTGCAAATCAAGAAGCCAGAGATTTGGCTGAGACTCAAATGATCCTCCAAATACATAGACATAGAAAACAATGAAGGAAATGCTATAAGCCCTTCATTTCTGTTCTGTATGATGCAGTAACTTTGAGTTTTTCCATTTTAAGAGCATGCTAGTTTATAATGAAATTAATTCTGCCTTTTATGAGTTTTGTGTTGTGGTATTCTCTGGAAGTTTTCCACAAAGGGAATCATGCACATCCACTTCAAAGGTCTGGCTGACTAAAGCTCTGTCACATTGAGCCCATGTTGCAATTTTTCTTTCCTTTATAACTGTTTTTTATTTGCTTTAAAATCTGCTCAACATGCCTGCCAGTTAATGTCTTTTGCTGTCATCAAGGAAGTCTCCTTCTTCCCTGCCCCCTCCTTTATTAGTAGCTGCCTTTGCTGAGATCCAGGTACAGAGCTACCATCTTTACTTCTAAAGACTTGATATATTGACCTGGCTACAGATGCTAAAACTTGTACTTCCAGTAGCCTGAGAGGTCAGTTGTCAGCTTTTTCAAGAGTACTGACCTGATGCTATTTTGCACTTTATGACATCAAACCCATTAACACTATTTAACATTCACTATTTAACATTTTTTCCATTTCAGATGAGGCCATTTCCGTTTCCTCATCCTCCTTTTCATTTATCATCCTGCCTTTGCCCTCATAACTACTGTTGTAATAAGACAGCCATGACTCCATTTTCTTCATGCAGGAAAACCCCCATTTTATTGTATAGGTCATATTATTAGAATAATCAGAAGGTATTGTGTCAGATCTTCTTGATCTTATTGGTTGACAATACATTCACACTTAGTTCATTGGTCAGTACATGGTATTTTGCATATCTATCAAACCTCTGTATTTTAGTTAGTTTAGTTTACATATTTACATTTTAGTTAGCTTACATATTTTCTCTACTGATTCTCATGAGACAGAGCTTATTGTTTATACAGGTGCACTTAGTTTTCACCCTAGGAATAGATTTTTGTGCTAATGAACTCTCATTCCCAAGATTGTTTTCACATGGGAACTTAAAAACTACTCAGGTGCACTTAGAAGTGACAGGCCAGCTACTAATTTAGCAGACCAAGGCCTAATTTTATGAGGCCTTTCTTGTATAATTTCTCTACCTGTCTGTGACAGACAACGAGTGACATTCTGAGTAGGAATCCTGCTTCAGCACATGACATTTGCTCCTCTTGGGGGGGGGCATTGCATACATTCCCCACTCTGCATCTACACTGCACTCATAGCTACACCTCCCTTAGGGGTGGTCTGCTTCACTCCTTGAGGTGGCAGAACCCAAAGTTCTCTACCACAAACCTCCCAGGGTTTTAGTGTCTTTAGATCCAAATTACCATTTTTCCTCTGCTGTAGTAGTAAGGGACAGGCGTTCGGAAGATTTCGGGCTGTGACGGAAAATTACAGGAATCCTTCTGCCCCCCTCCCCATAGATAAGGATCACCCTTAGAATGTAGCCAAACAGGTAGCCCCCCTAACCTATGGATGCCAGTAACTTTCCACTCCATACTAACCCTAGAAAGTGTAGCCAAACCCCTGTCTGACGTAGAGAAACCCCTTAGTCCATAAATACCCTCGAGACTCCTCAATAAACGCCTTTAACCGTCCACCACATTGGTGTTAGCGTCCGTTATTGGCCACGAAGGATCCCAAGGAGGAGATCGCAGTGCCGGACTCTGAAACCAGGTCATCGCGGCCTTCACAAGAAGGCAACACTCTGCTAAGCAGGCAATGTTTCCTCCAGCACCTGATGGAGCCCTCTTCTCACCCCAGAAGAACATCCTTCCCAGCAGAAGCCTGTGGTCCTACTGTGCCTTCTCTGAATGAAAGTCTACAGACTGCAAATGGAAGTGGATAAATCCCTTCAGTGATCTATAGATTCTCAATATCTTCTTCTTTTAATTTTTATCTCTGTGAATGAATACAAATCAACAAGCTCTAGTCTTCTGTTTCTTCTTGCTTTTAGTTTTTCAAAATGAGGAAGCCAGCAAAATAACATTTGTTGATCCAGTATCATGAGAGCCTTTTCCAGCCCCACTAAATGCACTATCAAGTTCTTCTATGGTACCCTCATTCCACCCCAGAATATATGGCCATCAAGCATTTTAGAGCCACTGTGGATATATCTGCTAAGTTTACTACTTAATCACATCCAAGTGCATTCATGAGTACCTATTTTTCTCTGTGTTTCTCTGCAAATGAGGAAATCTATTGCTCCTCATATTTTTATTGCTTTTTTTCCTGCTCTATCTTCACATTCAAGTCAACTTTCTCATCTCTTAATATTGCTTTTGGTATTACCATCTCTGTTACGAACTCAGATTACCAACTCCTTAACAACCCAAAACTTTTTTTTTTCAGCTTTGAAAATAGAGCTGAAAAGGTAGAGTATCATAAAATGAGAGCTTACAATAACCAGTGGTCTTCTCATATATGATGGAGTGAAAAAAGAAATATCACATGTGTTAGAAAAAATGATGGCTAGGAAAATGGTTTTCTCATTGTTAGAAAGTGGCATCATTTCATATTAGGGGAAAGATGAATGTCTGCAGTAGAGTCTGTAACAGGATTAACACTCACTTTGAAGCCACCAGTGAATCAATCTGCTAACGAAAAAGAAAGATAATGCAATACTGCCTTCAATCATAAAAAAACTCTCCCTGAAGAAAGATAAAGTAAAAATACACTTTTCAGAAAACCTTGTATCTAAAATTTCAGTCCTCCAAAACAACAGATTTTTCATTATTAAGGAGGAAAAGAGAATGAGTAGAAATCAATGCCAAGGAATAGGAGCCATCATATAAATGGTGAGAGTCACATGCCACAATTTTGCTGTATCTAGTCTGTGATATTGAGAAAAACACAGATGAACTGAGAATGAATTTCTGCTAGCAAAACCAACTTTATATTTACTGATTCAAGGCAAAAGAATGTCAAATGAAGTTTGAAGTGAGTCCAGCAGTGACCCAAATCACAGAGCACTGGTAAAAGAAAGATTTGTTATGATACAGAGTTAATAAAGCACATCAGCAATACAGACTAAATGCAATAAATATAATGTAGTCTTTTTGAAAAACAGCTTTTCTAGGAGCAGGCAATATATTTTATTTGACCAACTGGCCCACTGGAAAAGCATAACAGCTATATCTCCTGATTTATTAAGACAACACCTCTTGCTCTAAACCTTTCTTATCTAATATACTGAAACCATTAAGGCTGTTGAAATAGCACAACTGGAAAATCTAAAAAGCACAGCATATAGACAACAACTCAAAGTTTAAAACAGGAGGAATTAAAAAAAGGTTGAAGTTGTGATGACATCAGAAACACAGTAAAGAGAACTAAAGAAGAGGTAAGAATTTCACAGGATAAAGAAAAGTGTTTACTAGCCATCACCTAAATTATTTTCAATATTTTGACCACAAATCATTCTGAGTTGGAAGGCACCCACAAGAATCATTGGGTTCAGCTCTTAAGTGAATGGCTCATACAGGAATCAAACCTACAACTTTGGTGTTAATCAGCACCATGCTTTGACTAACTGACTTAATAATTTCTCCTTTCTCTTGCTCTTTGACTGTAGATCTTCTAAGAAATTCTTGTGATACT
This sequence comes from Agelaius tricolor, assembly GCF_023055355.1. Taxonomy (NCBI): domain Eukaryota; kingdom Metazoa; phylum Chordata; class Aves; order Passeriformes; family Icteridae; genus Agelaius; species Agelaius tricolor. The sequence goes on along the minus strand of NW_027269262.1, from coordinate 59,693,739 downwards.
TGATTTACAAGGTTATTTTTCTTGCTTTGATATTGTCAGTAATCATTGTTTATCCCTTTCTCTTCCAAACAAAACTGACAATTTTTCTTGGTGGAAGATGCTGCTTGCCTTCAGATTTATGAGATTCAGACCTGAGATTTTCAAAGATGTATAAAGTGTTAGTTAATTCTTATTCAACTTTTTTCAATTTTGACACATTTTGAGAAAGTAACCGTTACCAAATAAAAGTGTCTTCAAAATTTACCTGACTATGACCTGAAATTCAGGGCTTGGTTCAATGTACTTCACTGACTGCTGGTCAGCCATCTCTTTTAAAATTTATAATACTCACTTTTCTAGATAGCTTGAATATCCTCTAAGGCTATAATGTATGATTACATACATTGGAACCCATTAGATAAAAAGGGACCCATTTGTATGATTTTTGTCATGGGTACTCCCTTAAAACAAGAAACTAGCAGCTTTGGCTTTTCTACTGCTGTATTTCAAAGCTTAGTCTTACTAGAATTGTGAACAAACCTTATCTTCAGGAAAAATCAGTGGCAGTCTCTCTACTCAGGTGGTCTGTATGTATCTGTTTTACTTTTGAGGCTATTATCTGTAAAGAAGAAGGGAGGATTTTTTTTTTTTTTTTTCTGAGAAGAAGCCTCACCATCTCTCTTGCAGCCCAGGAATGAGCATAAAGAAAAGGCACTGAGAACTCTGACCACTTATGTTAGCATTCAGGAACACATAATCATGAAATGATTATAAGCAGGCGCCTCTATTAAAGAGCTCTGGGTGTCAGGGGACACAGACCCAAATCTGACGCCGACACGGTTTCATGCCGAACATGTTTTATATTCTATCATTATATAACTTACATTTTAATTATTAAACTTACATTGTTCTATTGTATACACTGCTTCCATCCAAGCATGGGTTTCTCATGATCCCCCTCAAACCCCTAATATAGTTTCTCACGATTCTTCTTATGACTAAACAATAATTACATCTAATTACTAAAAAAACATCACATTGAACAATCATATCATTTATCATATACTGATTACACAGGTGCAGTTTCACATAATCTACAAACACAAGGCCTAACATTTCCCAGGGTTTACCTGGGAAAGAAAGCCTAACTTTCTTTCTAACTCCCCAAATTTTCTATGATTTTAAAATCTTTTACTATCACTAAAACTGCTAATTCATCTGCAAGTCTGCTGGGTCTGTCAAACAGGTTGAGTTACACATCATATCAGGAAAGCTGTGGGTATAGTTGTCTCAATGAACAGCTGTCCTAACTGTTCATTGCTCACTGAATTCCCAGATTCCTTATCAGTATATAATGACCTTTTACAGCCCAGTGTAGAGCCTGACTAATCCTGTGCCCCCCTTGGCTCAGCACTCCCTTTCATTATGGGGGCACATCATTCGCTCCTGGCTGATGCTTCCCACGCCAAAGGCAGCAGTTATTCCCAGACAAAGCTCTTAGACATGATTTTCTGACTGGGAAATTACCACTCAGGCAGCAGTAACAAGGAAATGGGTATTACTTAAGCTGAGACCCAAAAATTAGGATAACCTATCTGCATGACAGTTGAGATTTGGGAGAGATGGTGTTTACATAGAAGTGCAGCAGTCTGAAAAGTTTATTTTTAAGCTCCACAAACTAAAGCAGACACAAGGCTGCTGCCATTCGGAAATGAAGAAGTAAGAGGATTGCTACTGGAAGTGGAAAATGGATTTGAAAAGAGGTTTCATTTTAATGGAGCAGCTGGATGAAAGGTACAGACAGGAATGGGCACCACTTAGGCCTGTATGTGATGTTGAGTGGAAAGCTCAAGAGAGCAACACTGGATGCTGGAGTGAGATTGATTTAACAATAGATGCAATTTAAGAGAAAAGGATAAGGTGCTGGCAACTGGGGGTTGGGATAGCATCCATTTAAGGACTGATTTAATTTCAACAGAACGGCCAAGGAGGTGGAAGGTGGAGATTAAAACAAAATCAATATTAAGTTAGGTTAGTAGAAACTAGAATCAAATGAGCCAGTTAAAAATAAAGGGCATACTTGAATATTTGGGATTAAGGAAGCAATGCATGGATTCAAAGAACTATTGAGGACTTCTCATTAAATGATATAACCCCTAAAATCAGAATTATTATTCCATTTTAACAAGAATATTGTTTATTAAAGTAGTAAACAAAAAAAAAATCTTAAGGGAATGTATGATCTCCAGTTTAAAGAAAATTGCATGGTTATAAGTATATTCCTACTTAAAGATAATTCTCTTCTATCACAAAATCACAGACTTCTTGGGATTGGAAGTGACTTCTGAAGATTGTGAAGTCCAAACTCCCTGCTAAAGCAGGTTCACATACAGCAGGATGCTATTGGTGAATAACTGAAGAAAGAGATTCCACGGCCCCTCTGGGCAGCCTGTTCCAGTGCTGTGCCTGCCTTAAATAAAGGCTTTTTTCCCCCCTCATACTCAGGTGGAGCTACCTGTGTTGAGTTTGTATGCACTACCCCATGTCCTGTCACTGGGGACCACCAAGAAGAGTCTGGCCCCATCCTCTGGAGATATCTCCACCCACCCTTGAGATATCTGTATGCATTGAAAAGTTCTCCTCTCATTCATTTCTTCTCCAGACTGAAAAGGCCTGATCACCTCCCTCAACCTGCTGGCAATGTCCTTCCTAATGCAGGCCAGGACACCTTGGGCCTCTTGGCCACCAGGGCATTGCTGGCTCATGGGCAGATATTGTCCACCAGGAGCCCAAAGTCCTTCTCTGCAGAGCTGCTTTCCAGCAGGTCAGCACTCAGCCTGTGCTGGGGCAGGGGGTTTCTCTTCCCCAGGGGCAGGACCTGGCATTTGCCTTTGTTGAATTTGTACACAGTTGCACAAACGTGTGTATATGTATACATATATATATATATATATATATATATATATATATATGCGATATGGCATATAATATTCATAAAATCACCGAATCCTAGCATATTTTGGTTTAGAAGAAATCTTTAAAGACCATCTAGTCCAATCCTCTTGTGCTGAGCAGGAACATCTTCATCTAGATCAGGCTGCTGGCCTGCAGTTTTGTTTCCAGTGATGAGGCACCTGGCCCTTCTCTGCACAACCTCTTCCAGTGTTTTATTCTGGAATATATAATTCCGGAATAAATTCTCCTTGTAAAAAAATATTTCATATATCTAGTCTGAATGTTCTGAATCAATGGTGGAAATGCTTAACATTAATTGTATTTGAAAAACAGAAATTGATCAGGTAGTTGCAAACCACTCTCTACCTACCTTTGAAATCAATTCAAAGTTAAGGAGAATCTGTTCATATCTGTGTTTGAACCAAAATATATATATTCAACTACATACCCATCCATATGGATATACATACCCACATACACACATATATACACATGCATATATTTATCAAAACAGGTAAAATTGTTTCATGATGATAGAATACCAATCTGACACATATCTCTGTTCAGAAAATTGATTGTACTTTCTAAAAATAGTACATAAAATCTATTTCACTTTCCTTACAGATATTTCTAAATACTTTACCTGTGCTTCTGAAATCTCATTTAAATGACTACATATAATATATGTGCATATTTCTACAGTCAGAATCCAGAACTGTGGATGGAATTTAGTGATTGCAGCTCTGCACCTTTTGGCAGCTGAACACTCACACAATTCACTGGTATAACAGAGATCTTTAAAAAATATTAAATTTTACTCTCCTGAACGCCTCCTCAACTTTTTTATAAAAAGGACATTATTGGAGAACTCCATCTTGACCAAAATTACCAAATATCATTTTCATGTATGAAGCAGAGGGGAATATGCCTCACCCACTGAGCTGTCTGTAGTGCCAGACAGCTGGCTGGCTCTTGGCACTTGGGATTTCCTCCCTCACAAAAGAACATTTCAAGACTGTACTGTGACTTAATCATGACTGCTGTGACCTGCTAATATTCTGGAGAATATCCAATAATATTATGTTTGCTAAAGTGATTGAGATTATTCTTTTCTACTGAATTTCAGGAAGAAATTTCTGACTTGTGCATAAGGGAGGAATTGTGGGAGTGCACTGGAGGTACTCTTACTATTTGAGTGACTCATCCCCTTCCTTAATGAAAAATCAATGAACTGCTGGCTTGCATGCAGGTGTATTGATTATTATCTCCACAACCTATTCAAGCAACCCAACATTAAGAAATTAATTCTTTACTGAAGATGGAGTAAAATATTTTACTGAAGTGGTTTAGAAACTGAAGGGGGATTTCCTCAAGTTATTTGAGTCACACCTTAGAGTAAACAATCTTCAACCAATGAAAGACTGGAATTAGCTTACACGTCATTTAGATGATGCCATTTCCTCATGCTTTGTCTGCACCCTATCTGGACAAACCTTACATGTTGGATCCCACATAAAACATGTGGTACTTTCAAGCAGGTAACTTCTGCTGCTGCTAGAAATACTCCACAGTTAAGACATCTCTTTCTGTACACTTTGCATCATCTATTATTTAAAGACAATCTCTTAGAACATTGTTCTGCAACAGTCAATGGAGAATACAACTGGAAATGAAGACCATTTTGTACATTTTGCTAGGGGAATGTAAAAGCAGTTGCATGAGTATTTTTTTTTTAGATTTGCTTTCCTGTGAGAGATTACTCATCCATGGTTGTTAAGCAGAAAAAAAGAAGGGGGATCATGTCTTTGCTGCAATTTTTTGCCAATAGCCTACTTAGAATCAAGATTTTTTTCCTAGTATTTGTATTTATATTGTTTATTGCTTTTATTTTATACCACCTCAAAGATTTTCCCCTTGGTTGTGTGCATTATATCTATGCATATGTTTCCATATGAATTAGAATAAATGCTTTCTCAGGCAATGTATGATAACTGAATGTAAAAAAAAAAAGAAAAAATAAAAGAAAAAATAAATTGAAATAGTATGTAGAGGTAATTTAATTGGTGTAACATCCCTGCAGTATTTCCTCCTTTATTAAATGCTTCAGAATTCTTTGGGTCAGTTTAGTGTAGGAGTGAGCATGCATTTTCAGGTAATTCACACACTAAGGCTTGTGATAAATAAAGAGGACATCAATAGGACTGTAGGACCATACAATGTTGTTAAACCATAAAGTCTTGTTAGGACAGAGTTTTATCCTTTATATTTCCACTACAGGAGAAAGTGGAGTCAGGTATAAGTAGGGTAGAAATCAGATGAGTTGGCATCTAATCAACAAACTCCAGCTGGACAGACCTCTAGAGTCTACAGAAACTGCAACCTGACATTTGTCTCCATTAAATGTCTGGTGGGACTGTCCTGGGCCACAGCTGAGCTGAGGAAGCCCCCTGGATATGCCTGGTGACATTTCTGGTCATACCACAACCTCTCCTTCAGTTTAGGGTAGGCATCTGCATGATGATCACAGAGGCTGCTGGCAGGGAAGGAGCCACACTGAAATGTGGGCAGCACCTCAGTGCAAGGAGCAGCAGGAACCACCTGTGGCATTGGCTGGGCTCCCTGGCTTTCCAGATGTTACAGACCACCTTTGATGGTATGTTGGACACTTCATCTCTGCAGGAGATGGCCACTTTTTATTTTTAGAAAATTGTTCACTTGAACCACAAAATACATCTGGTTATGAACCCACTACTATTCTATTCTGAACGTGGCAAAAATACCTGATCCTGTTGTTTTTCCAAAACAGGTGAATTAAAATTCTGGGGTTTTGGGGTTCTTGTCCAAATGAACAGAAAAATGCAAACTGCTTTCAAGCCTTCGAAAAATACTGGTAGTCACTCCCATTTTCCAGAAATGCTAAAGTCAGGAGGATGCTGTCAATGTGGCAGCTTATAGTGCTGTTTCTCTGCCTAGCAGTAAAACTTATTATCATTTTAAACATCTGTGTCAAGCATACTCATCCACTGGTCAGGAACAACACATTTTTTTTCCAAGTCATTATGGTTTAAAGGTGACAGTGGTGAGTGCTAAAGCCCAGCGATGACCTGTGCTGCTGTTTGACAAGTTTTGTTAAGTCCTCATTTTCAAGGAGATAATTTAGGACAGTTGTTGACTGGGGATGTTTGATTCTTGTATAACCCAACAGAAGAGTAGTGCAGAATTCTCCTTCTTGGTGGTCCTTGATATTAAACATTTTATCACAAAAATTCTTTTCTCAGAGTGTAAATGGACTCAACTGCATGTACAATTGCAATTAATGTAAAGATTGTAGTGGGTTCCCAAAAACTCCTTAGCTAAGGAAACTTGGATACTTATATATAAAGGTAATCAGATATTTTAATATTAGCTATTGTTAGCTAGTTCTTCATTCACTTTGCAAAAAAATAGCATATTGATAAGAAATTTATCGCTGCTGGACCTACTGTGTAACTATAAATATAAATTAAATGTGATATAAAATTCTTTTTTTCTTGTTTGATTACTGAGAATAGATGCTCAATGGTGTGTGTGACTGCAATGCCATATGTCAGATAAGGCAATGCAGTAGTTTTTCAGAGGAAGTAATCCTGCTTTACTTAATATCTTTCTAATGATAGCATATGGAGAGTCATATTGCTACCACAATATGGGGAAACTTGTATTTTGTAAAAACAAATTCATCTTCCTCTCTGTTCTGAAAGTACAGCTAAGCTGTGAACACAACTAGTGTAGAGGACAGACAAAAAAGAATCCTTTTTTTTGTTTATTAATTTTGTTCTTGTGTTTTCATTTAGGGGATAAATCTTCATGGTGAATGGAAGCCCTTTCCTTTATTTTTGCCCATGCACAAAAGAGGTTTAAGTTTCATTGGATTGGCTTTTTGGCATTTCAGCCTCATTTGTACAAAGATGCTGAAATCACAACTGTTGTTTTGTGGCAAACCTTCCCCTCTGATTTCACTGCTATTTCTTTATGTAATTTGTTAACAAATCAGTTTCCACTCCACAAAATCCAGTACACTACAGAACTATCACTTCTGACATGTGTCAGTGTCACATTTATGAACTAGTATTTAGCAGTAGTAGTACTAACAACTGTTTCTTAAAGAAGTCCAGAAACTATTTAGAGGTTTTTTAGAAAAAAAAAACTATTTAGAAAATCATGATTTTTAGCAATGTATTTTGCCTAGTCTCCAGACTCCACTGAATTAAAACAGTAACTCTGACAAGGTGGAAATCAGTTTCTGAGTTCATTTTTAGGAGAAAATGATTCACAAACAGGATAGTGACAGGCTTTTATGATTACAGATTTCACATATTCTACTCCTTCAAAAGGGCTTATAGAGATTGATAGATCTACAAAGAAAGAAATGAAAAAATGAAGGGAGGAGATATAAATAGACTTTTTCATTAGGATGAATGATGGAAGGTAATAACCCCACTACCGTAGTATGGCTTTTACATGTCCTTTTTTTTCCATTCCTTTTGACCTGCTACCATCTTCCTTCTAAGTAAAAGTTAACTACAGTATGAAATGTAGGTAGGGTGAGCAAAAGCTGGAAATAAATGTTTCCTCAAGCATTATTACTGTTCAGAAAAATGTCCATCAACTGAAATGTCAGGCTCCAAATCCATTTAAGCACTGCATAGAGGCTAAACAGGCAGCTATTATTAATTTTAAGTCTGCTTGATGGGTTTTAGACCAAGAACTGGGGTTAACTCAATGCACTAAATATTGCAGAGTGTATTTAATTAGGGAGGCTTTGACACTCCGATGGCTGAGGATTTATTCTGTGCAAACTACTGCTTAAAATATGATGGAATAGCTGCATCTACCTAAGAAAAAGATCTGCTGCATCATATTTAAATGCATAAAATTGGTCTTAGTTGCAGGTTTTTGGACTTTTTTCCTAATATAAAGAGTTTACTTTCAATATGTTTTGAAGCACCATTGTGCTTGCATCTAGAATAATTTTCTGTTCATTATGCTGCAAATTAGCAATGTGAATTTCTCCAGAATAAGTCCTGTTCTTCTCAGCTAATTATCAAACTAAACCATTTTCTTACTGTGATTTAAACAGACATTTCTTTATTCAAAACATATTTGTGGGATTCTTATGAGGGGGTTAACACTTGTCTATAATGTATTTATCTATAAGCATAGAGGGCTCTAAAACACAAATGGGCACTAAGACTCAAAGTGAGATATTAAAGGGCTGCTTATTTGCTTTTGATCCAATTGAAAATCTTAGAAGGTAATAAAAAAGTAGCAAGTCAGAAATTACTTCTTTCCAATTGTTGCAAAATCTCCTAGCTGCATCTATTCCCTTCTTTGCTCCTTTTTTGCATCTATTCCCTTCTTTGCTCCTTTTTTTCTGTCCTTTGTGCACTGCTCTGGCCCCTGCCCCAGGTCATTCTCTGCCAATAAAGAAAACCTATTCACACAAGAGTATAGAAGATCAAATGTAAAGATACAAGTGAAATGGGAAATTTGTCCATTCCTAACAAAGGACATTACACCATATTTTCCAAGACAAGTGAGGTGATTTTCACTTGTAACAGTAGAACACATTGCCATTGACAGTTCTGAAAGACAAGCAGAAATTAAATGCAGACCCCTGAGTCAGTTGAGGAGAATGGGAACTGGGTTAGATCTACATACTGGGTTGCTTTAGCACTTGATGTATTTTATTGGTTGATAAATATGTTACCTGTTCTCCATTCTCAGTGATTTAAATTTCCATCTGTATCGTATGGCCTGAAACCCTCAAAAGACAATTAGGTGGGCTCACCATCAGAGGAAAATGAAGCAGTCCCCATCTCTTCTGAACTAGACATGTTTTCAAAGTGAACAGGGCTATTGGAAAAAACCCTCTCGTGAGGCCTTGAATGTGTAAGTCACATATGGTCTGTAGCACATGACTGCAATTTCCATGAAGATGTATTCTTTCCTGGGAGTTTTGTCTTCCACACATGCCTAAAACAGGGTGTCTGAAGCACACTATAAAGGGCTAAGCAAAGCCAAGAGTAATATAGCATATTTTTGTAAAAAATGGAAGAGTCTGTCTTCCCAGGTATCGATGCATCTGTGCTGGCACGTGGGTGTGGATGTGCATGTACAATTATCCTTCAAAGGCATTGTAGTTTGTGTCTTCCCCATCTGCCTGCAGGCCTCCCCTAACACCTGATGTAGCCCCTCTGTTCCAGGCATTTAGTAACTGTCTCATCAACAAAGTTTCCAGCTATCCCTAGGAAGCCCTGGCCACTGCCCTGATTCATCACAGCCGTAGGGACAGGAGCAGTGTCTGGATTTCACTGAGCAAAGGCTGTGTTTATGCATCCCAAGCCACAGAGCCACTGTGCTGCTGTGCCATCTGCTGATGCCCTGTGTTACCAGTTCCTGCCTAACTGACAGTTTCCAGCTCTCCTAGGAAGCATTTTCTGGGCTTTTTCTCCCCAAGCCCTACATTTTATTTATGTTTCTTCTCCAAGTGTTCATATTTTTCCTTTACAGCATCCATCCTTATCCAGGCTCCTTTTGCCTTTCCACAGTACAATATGTGCACACCATGCTTATGCCTTACCACTCAATTTTATCTGAGAATCTCTTTGATATATTTTCTTCCTAATCAAAACCTGTAAATGATAGTGTCAAAATAGATTTGATACTAATGTCTGTTGCATTATGATGGAAAACTGAACATTGTACCATTTGTACCAATAGAAAAATATTTTGTTTATAGTCCTTCACACTGTTTTCAATGAAACAATCTGCTTTTCCATCGCAGACATGAATTACTTGAATTATATTTTCAATAAGATTTTCCAAATATTATCAAATACCTTCCTACAAACTAAATTAATTTCTCCTATGATATTCATCCACTAGGCCTATTCTGTGAAAAAACAGAACAACTATGTAAAGATTTATGAATAAAAATTTATAAATAAATATTTAGTTTCATGTTATTTATGCTATAACCATAAAATGCTATTGACATTAGCTCTTTTTTTCCCCTAGAGAGAGCTATTTTACTGTTTCCCTCCTCATAAATAAGAAGTAATTTAAATGATCACACGTTGTTCCTTTTTTTAAATTTGTTCTTGTATTCGCTCCTCTGCTCATCCAATATTTTTCCATTCCCTCTACTGCTTTTACCAATGGCTATCCCAGTCATGTGGGTATGGTGACATCCTCAGAGAATTCTCACAAACACTTTTCACACAGCATCCTACCAAAATGTTCAGCATATTCAGATTTTTCCAATACTCTCTTAATGACTTTTTGAGAAATACTTTCTTAAGGTGTGCACATTTTCAAACTTTTGGAACAACATGAGTACAAATAAAAGGGTTTTATTGACAAAAGCAAGTCAAGAATATGGGGTCAGCATTTTAAATACATGGTTTAGGTGCCTGTAAGCATAGAGCAGGTTTACCTAATTATTGATCAGAGTGATACTGCACACTGCAAATGGCTTGGTCTGTCCTCTCCATTAATTTTACTGCTGATAAAGATGTCATTTGGAAAAACAGATTAAGAGGCTTCAGGAGCTTTGATTCACATGTAAATGTGCATCCATAAAGGCATACATGTCTATATGTATGCAACATGGATCACATAATTTTCATCACTGTGACTGGCTCATGTAAAAGGTTCACAAATTCCTATGAAGAAGTTCAGAAATTGCAATCCCACCTCAATAAGTTGTTAGTACCTAAATAAGTATGTCTTTAAGCATAATTGGTTGTGTACATGAATGCCAGATTCTGTCATTTTTCAAACTTTGTTCTTTGCCTTGGTAGTTTAATGCAAGACTAAGTTTCAGCCCAGGTACCTTGGCTCCAGGGATGGTGAGGTGTGTATCAGTACTTACAGCTGTCCTCCTCCTCCATGAAAATACTGATCACGTAACAGGCGTACACAAATCCAATCAGCTGTGTGAAAAAAGAGGAAAGGCCATCATTAGAACACATCGAACACTTACAAAGCTGTTACTACAATGATAACTACAGGCATCACAGCTAAATTTTAAAGATATTTACTTCTATTTCCCAAATTTACATATTTCAGTGCAAAGAGCTAAATTAATTTCTTCTCTCTCTTTTGTTCATGTTACATAACTTATATTTTATATATAAATATGCATTTTATAGTTTAAAATATTTTCCTAGTCTCACTGGGATCAGTATTGTTGAATACTACTTTTGAGTAATATTGGTGGAAAACATCCATACCCTTATGTTCAGCTGTTATTTACTTTTGTTTGTTCTTCAATACCTCTGTTCTCACATGGCTTTTCCTACATGAATGTCAGCCTCTATGCACCTCATATGCTTACTAAAATGCCAAAATATTTATTGACTGCTACAGAATTAAGTGATAATAACATTTCTATGGAATCCACAAGAGATGTCTTTTGGTGCTACATAAAGTATCCCAGTGATAACTGTTAGGCAAAATTTGAAATTGAGAGGTGAATTGTCATGATGTAACTGAACAGTAAATCTGGGTTATGATTATTGACATCAGGAAACACCTTATTTGATGTAATTCATGTTAACTATGCAGGAAATGAACAACAAAATCTCCCCAAAGAACAACAACAGTCAAACCATGCCATTATTTTAATAGCAGCACCCATGAGAGCATCCTCCTTAACCCAGATCTGTGTCACTTGTGCCACCAAGAGGAAGGGATTGAGATCTTTAGGATCAAGAAATAGAAACCCCACTCTTTCCTTATCCATATAGACAAAATGTTTTCTTATGAACACGACCAAAGATGAAGAAAATCCCACTGGGCAAGAAAATCTATTAAACTGCACAACCAGACATGTCCAATCTTGAGAAAATATTGTTTGTGCAGCTGTGCACAATTCACGCCATCTGAAAGCCTTGAAAAGACTCTTCATGAGAGATTTCAAAAATAGCCCACAGATTAGTTTTAAGAACACTCCTTTTTCTCTGGTCCATTCAAAAAATCTAATTAAAATAGTTATTCTAAGGATGTCACAGATCAACCATCTGAGAAAGAGGTAATTTAATAGTATCTAGACAGGTATAAGCTCCTTCAGAAGCAGAAAAATCATTCCAACCTACTTTCTGCTTGGGCTGCACGAGGAGCTTTACAAGAAGCTCCAAAAACCTCTCTGCAGACAAAAAGCTTGTCCACACAAGGGAATTCAGGGAAGTTAAGATAAATTAATGAAAGCTGTGAAATCAATGCACATAAGATAAAGTACAATAAATCCCTGTGTGGCCTTTCCCATTCAGAAATAAAGTGGCCCTGGTTCACTGCAGCTTAATCCTTCTCCAAGGGATTAATCTTCCCATGGAGAATTAAGCTACAGTATGCTGAAGCTGAGCTACTTGTGAATGAGGGCTGTCACAGCTTCCTCTCCAGGGCATTCACCTCACTGCTGTTTTCACAGAGTAACTTTAATCCAACTTTTCTCTCATTCTAAGCAGATACAGTATCAGCAGCTTCCCTGACTGCTTTTTGGTGTCCAGTTTTCTGTGTGGTTTTGCCACAGCCTCTCTCAGGTGAGCAGCACTGATGCTCTGAGCCAGCTAAACACAATCCAGCTCTGGAGGAGGCTGGGATGGATCCATGCCTGAGCTGCCCATCCCCATGAGCCTGGTGCCATGGAGGCTGCAGCAGGATGGGACCCACAGACATGGCAGGGCTCACTTTACCTGCTGAGAGTTGTGTGGGTGGTTAGGAGCAGTCCAACTCCTGCTATTAATGACAATGGGATTTTATGGATCAGCTGCCAGCACATCCAGGGCTAGCAGTGGCTTACAGACTCCTTGACAGATTAAGCACATTTTTTCCTTAAACTTCACAGTTTAGAGCACCTTTCAGGCATGACAACTAAAACAATACAATATAAAGTCTTCCAAGAGATCAAAAGACAAATCATACCTGAGATGCAGCACTTGTGCCACCTGAAGGTTACATATAATTTTAAAATATTGCATTAGTACCGTGGAAAAACCAGAAGTCAGGTGATTTTCCATAACAGGATGTCACCTGTTTATTTTCAATGTTTTCTGATCACCATTTATGTTGTGCAATGTGATTTCATAAGTCATTTGGGTTTGTTTATTTTTCTTAAACATGACTAAAATATTTTGAAGATTAAAGCTGCTGAACAAATAATGGACATGATAGGGATGAATTGTAGTACAGGCTGTGGGTTAAGTGTTTGTGAAGGAAGATCAAATATTAGAATTTAGTCTTTCCCATCATGTATTTATTTTTTCTTATTAGTAGTATTGTGCATTAAATTAACTTTATTTTTATAAATGCATTTCCTTCTTTATATGTACATGTAGGCTCTATATCCATTCATATTATATAAAAACATATCTCTGTAAGTGCTTCCAGCAGATTTCACAAATGTCTAAGATGCTGGGCAAGTGGATAAAGCACAGCAAGTCTCCCACTCTAACAACTAATAAATGACCTGACACAGAGAAAGCAATAGGGAAAAGTGCTCAAAAAAGTCTTCCAAAAAATGTGGGTCATGACAAGCCTGAGTTTTAACAGTCCTAAGAGTTTACATCCTGCTCTTTTAGTAGACCTTCTCCTTAATCTTTTCCTGCTCTCTTCAATGTTTGAAACACACTTTGCCTAATCTGTGACCTTCTTGCAAAATCAGCAGCCTTTCTCTACTTCTCAGAAATATATTTCTCTATATTCCTCAGCATTAGAAATCACTGCTAGCACTTATATCTTTGATGTATATTTGTTTAAAACACACCATTCCCCCATCTGTTTAGTTATTAATACCAAGAGAAATTAAAAAAGTATATATGCACCCTCTTTCAATTTTGTGGTCTTTTCAATGGGAAAAAAAGATGAGGTGACTAACCATAGCCCTCCATACTCCAACAATATCTTTCTGTAGTTAAAAGTCAGAATGCATTTTTCTGAAAGAATAAAACAACAAGGGGAAAAAAGAGCCCTTTAGCATCAATTGTCAGGTATTGCTGCTTGAGGGGTCAGCAGTGCTTGGCTTGTAACTAACAAACAAGTAGTTATAGCTGGGTAGCTGATATCTACAGCACCATTAACAAGAAGTGAGCAAGTGGGAAAATACTCTTTGACAGATGAGACTTGTTTCCACGTCCTTAAACAGAGTTACAGCAACCACTGTGTGAATATTTTTGTAAATGAATCAATTAAAGCCTCTTATTTTGCGTTATTGATGGGGATGTTAATAAAATATTTATTCCAACAAATTGCTTTTGGTATCTTGATTAACACAGCTGCTGTTTAATTAATAGTGTTATGCTCATGTGAACCCATCTAGCCACCAGGCTAATTGCCAATCTTGGTACTGGAAATGTTGGCTATTGGCCTGGCACCAAGTGATAGACTTAAACGTGTGTTCCCTGATAACCAAAGCAATTATGATGCACATGAGCTGGAAGATTCTTAATTTGGTCATCTTGAGTTGCAGTAATCATTCAAAGGGACTGATTAAGGGGTTGGAACAGGATGTCCAAAGCATCAAAGATCACTAGCACCCGAAAGCATAAATGGGAGCCTCTGGCTTGATGCAGAGAGAAGCACAGATGGCCAGGAGGCCATGTCTTGACAACACTGAGTTCAAGGTGTGGAAACCTGGGATCCCTGCACTGTACAAGACTCCTTGTCTTACCTGGAGAGCTCAGGCTAGTTCAGTGGCTCAGAAGACACCTGGCAGTGTTATTCTGCAGAAAATCAAGTGGGAAATTGTGGGTAAAGGCTGCTGTCCCCAGCCTTCATCTATACAGTGGTTAGGCTACACACCTTTCTCTAGACAGAATAAGCAATGCATAAAATATTTCAGGGAATCACAGAAGGTTTTGGTTGGAAGGGACTTTAAACCTCTTCTGGTTCAACTCCCTGCCATGGGCAGGAGCATCTTTCACTAGGTCAGGTTTCTCAAATTTCATCCAGCCTGTCCTTGAACACTTTCAGATATGGGGCATTCACAGTTGGTCTTGGCAATCTGTTCAAGTGCCTCACCACCCTCATTATAAAAAATGTCTTCCTTAAATTCAATCTTGATCTATGCTCTTTCAATTTACAACTCTTACCCTTCATCCTCTCACCACAGACCATGGTAAAAAGCCCCCTTTATAAATGGAAAGGCCAAAATAAAGTTTAAATATCCCCAAGTCTCTTAGCCCTCCAAATATTCTCATGGCCCTCCAAGTGGAGTATCATGAAAGCAGAGTAGAGGGGTAGAATCACCTCCCTTGACCTGCTGCCTACACTTTTTGTGATGCAGCCAAGGGTACAATTGGCTTTCTGGACTGCAAGTGCACTTTGTTGACTCATGTTGACCCATATTAAGTTTGCCATCCACCATGATCTCCAAACTGTTCTCAGCAGGGCTCCTTTCCAGCCATTCATCCCCCAGTCTGTACTGCTATCACAGATTGCCCTGAGCCAGGTACAAGATCTTGCACATGGCCTTTTTGAAGTTCACGTGGTCCACACGAGCCCACTGCTTGGGCCTACCAAGGTCCCTCTGGGTGGCATCTCATCCTTCAGGCCCATCAACAGCACCACCCAGCTTGGTGCCCTCAGCAAACCTTCTGAGGGTGCAGGCAATACTGCTAGGTCAGTAATGAAGACATGAAATAACACTGGTCCCGCTATGGGCCCCTGAGTGATACCACTTGTTATTGAACATTGAGCCATAACTCTTTGGACATAACCATGCAGTATTTTCAGACCCATCAGAATTTTCCTACCAAAAATCTTATTTCTTCAATGACTAGCTGAGAAGTGTTGCTGAATTCTCCAAGTCATAGTGAAGAATAGGCTCAGGATGTGAGAAACAACTGTCAACTAGGCCAAGACCTCAGTGTGGAGTCCACAAAGGGATTTCTTATTAGTGGAACATGGGTACATTGGTATGATGCTATTATTAAGGCCTTTGATGCATAATTTATTTTCTGCTGATATCCTTAGGTAGAAATAAAGTAGTAGTAGTCTCTGTTATTTTTCTCCCATGCAGGCAGCAGATTCTCAAGAGGACCTTAATACTTTAGTCTAACTAAAATCTCCAGGCTTAAGCTATGGACATCTGCATGAAATGTAAATGCTAGTTTAATAGAAGTGAAATTAGATTATATAATTGTCCATCATTAAACTGAGAGAAACTATTAAAACATGTAAGAAATTAAAAAACTAATCATTTGAGCAAATATATGCTGTGAGATATAATTGCTTTAATAAATGGATATTACTAGAATATATCCTATTAAAAATAAGAATCAAACTGAGTGCAAAAATGTATGTTTACTTGCTAATTAATGTATTTTAATAGTTGCTACTTAATATGGATTAACCTTTTCTTAGGAAAGCAAGGACAAATGCACAATAAAACTAGAGTGATGATTTAAATCAAGGCCATTTTCTGGAGACTGAAATACTTTTTATTAAAATTGATGATTTGGATAATTTTGCTTTAAGTCTTCCTGCTTTGCTTTGTCATCATCAGCTGTGGCCTTTGAATACACTCTCACAGTATGAGATTACTTTCCTACCAGCTTCACATACTACAGTTGCACTGGTTCAGAGTAGATATGTGAGTCTTTCCTAAGTGTCTAGGATTACATGAAGCAGAGCCCTGGGCTATCAGGTTAATCTTCAAGGTCAGGTGTACAACAGGTCATTTACCACAGTTAAGCAATTACAGCAATTAGAGTTTTGTAGAGATCTCATTGCAACAGCATGGAACCATTCACACAAACAAAATAAATGTACAGTACTCCTGGCTCCAAGAGGATGTGTGTGACAATGTAGGTAAACTAGATTTGGAAGATTTCTCCAACCTGAAAATTGGAGAAAATGGAAACTGTGCTTCACACTCTTCCTTGTACACATCTGGTCCACCCAGCTTGTCATGGCACTGAACATGGCTTTTTCTTGACTTCTTTTTTGCTGATGAGAACTGAAAATCATTATTTCTTATTTATGTCTTGGGGTTCTTCAAAAATGTAACTTGGCAAACACAATTCCTTTTATTCTGCAAGATGTTTCACTATTACCTAATTTCCTACAAAGACTGAAGGAATATGAATGGAGAAGAAACTTTTAGAATGGAATCTTTATGCATTAAAAATTTGTAGGATACAAAGCTTGACAAGATGTCTTAAATTTAACTTATAAAATGGAAACTATGTAGCAAGAGTGAATTTACTGAGCAAAAAAGTAAAAATGCATTCAATTACAAAGCATCCTGCCTATTACCCTGTCTCCTGATTAGCATTTTCACAAGAGTTAACAACTACTGAGGAGAAGTTGAAACATGAGTAGTTAATCTTCTTAGCTACCTATTTGCCACTAACACTTTTATTACTCTGCAGAGAGGACTGTAAACCCTTTTCCTCCATTAAAGACTAGAAAAGTGCTAAATCAGAATGGGAGATACATAAGGGAAACAGGATATTATCCCAGTATCTGTGTGTATCCACGATTCAGCAAGATAGAAATATGAATAGGATTATCAGGCACAAAGAAATCATAACTCTACATATTTTAAGACAAGGACAAAGGAAAAAGATCCAGAGTAACAGCAGTATGTAGCTGGAGCATAATAATAACCATTTGCTACTATAGCATAGAGTTATCCAATTATATGACTTTATACAATTATGCATCCTATCTGCTTGATTATAAACATTTTACCAGAAACATATTGTAAAACTATAGATAATTTCAAAACTGAATGCAATTTTTAAAATAAAAGAACAGATAGTTTCAAAGGTATGTCTGCATTTTCCAGAATTATATTATGAAATGCATAACATTTTACACTGGCAGCAGGGGGAGGCTCAGCCTGAAAGTACTCAGAAATCTAAAAGCATAAAAGTGCACAAACAACTGGAAAATTGTCCAGAAAACATAGCAGGAAAAGGTAGCAGAAATAGCTGAAGTACTCTATGCTGTCTGATTTTGTTTTTTTTTTTTTCCTCTCCTTCATCTTCTTAAAATCTATTTGATTTGATTTGAATAAAATTCAGGCTGTAGGGGTATTGTCTACCAATTTAATCAGCACAGTACAGAGCTGGTCTGGTCCAACTGTGCCATTTGCAGATGTAGTGGAGAGACCCTAGAGACTACAACTCTGAGAGCCCTTAAAATGTGCTAAGGACTCTAAAAATGGGTGACAGGAACTTGTGGGGACTTTTGCTATATATTTACCATGGAGAAACAATTGAGCAGATACCAAAATGTCTGTTCTTAAAATACATAGAAGTTGTTGTTGGCTAATACTGCAGGAGACAATTCCTCTCAAAAACCATCTAGCTAGAACTGGGAGCCCAGGAGAAAGCTGGAAGAAATTACTTACAGCTGTTAGCTACTGTGCTTTTTGAAGTTCTACCCTGTATTTGCTGTTCTCAAGTCCTTGCTCCTACCATGTCTCTTGGGCTTTAAATTAAAAATTGTATTGATAATCTAATTTTCCCAGACCAAGATTAGAAACTTTGTACTTGGTCTGGGAATTTATTTCTCCAGCAGCATAAATGGATAACTACCTTGTTACCCAGTTGCCCAAAAGACTTTACCAGTTAAGAGGAGGACTGATGTTATGTTACCAAAATGTGTTCCAGCTTTGTTAGGACTGAGAGCAAGAAGGGAAACATAGTGTGTTCTCTCTCCCCTCTTGCTCTTCAGCTTAGCTTATGGGTTATTATCCCTCCTTTGTTTTCGCTGCAAGTCCTTAGAAATAATATTTTGTGTTCTGAGATCTGAAAGAAGGAGGATTTTGAGCAAACTGTGTAATCCAATCCTGTGCATAATTACATAGATCACAAAATTTCACCTAGGTACTCTGTTAACACTATGATAATGTCAGAGCAACCCTCACAGACTAGGCTGGGGTACTGGTGCTCCAAGATGAGTTATGGTAACAGAAGTGATCTGGGAACTTTGTCCTTTACTCAGAGAAGAGATTAGGAATAAACCCCATTAAGCATCAATTCTTATCTATTTCGTTGTCTATTGTGTGATAAAGATCTAAATTTCCTAGTTGGAATGAAAAGGAAGTCTCAATATGTAAAAACACTGAACACAGTATTTAAAAATGACTGGTCAGAACAGTGAAATATATTAATTGTTTGTTAATGATACAACTGGATACAGTGAAAGTCAAAAGTGCAGAATAAAGCCAACCTAAACGTTGAAAGTTTAAGAGCAAAACAATGGAAAGTGAAGGGGATGAGGGTGGTAAGAAGAAAGAGAAAGGAGATCTACATCTGAGCAGACTTAACAAAATCACCAAAAAAGAACTGGATAAACAAGTGAGGCTTTAGATCTAGCTTTTGTCCAGTGTGTAAAGAAAATAAAATTCATCCTAAGAACAGGGTCAAAGTTCTCATATTTAATTTAATAACTAATTAGTTTGTCAGCTGAATAACAAAAACTGAGAAAACCTTTTACATCCAATTTTAAAATAAGCAGGTGAAAAAATGACCTTCCTTCATTTCTGCCAAACTGACTTTGTGTTACTTGTTTTTATATTTTCTAAATACCTGATTTTATTTGCATTCACCTTTACTTATCAGCGTTAAGGACAATTTCAGAGCTACTTGCAGATCACACTATGTTTCCTATCTTTTGATATGAAATTCAGGTTTGATGGTGTCTTGTAACCCAAAGTATTTCCTAAAGAACTCATCAGCTAATGACTTTATCTCCACCTAAGCTGCACATACCTAATGTCTGCCAGTGACTAAAGCCAATGTAAATCTCTTTGGCAAGTGACAAGGTACTTGGGAAGGTTTTTGAATCCTGGGGAAACTGATTATGCATGCAGGGGGTACAAAAGCAAACTGCTTTTAAAACAGCAGAATATTGCAAATCTTGGCCGTTTTTTATGCTAATACTCCTTTTAAAATTCTTTCACTGCTTATACTGCAATTATGAAAGATGTTCTTTGTTGATAGAATGCCAAAAGATATTTTTCCCTCCTTATTAGATCTGAAGGCACATACTGAGAGTATTATTTCCACTTATTTCTTACAACAGACACAGAGAATGTACTTTAATTCCAACAATGCATTGAAATCTGTAAGAATTACTTCTTTTCTACTGAATCATTTCTTTCCCTTCATGTACAATGTAAATAACACATGCATGAAACAATTATATTACCATAAGGCAGTACCCATTTAAAGACAAACAAACTGTGACATGGAAAGAAAAATGTCTAGTTCAAGATTTCAGTGAATTATAACAGTCGGATCCCCACTATTAGCTAAGCACCTTTATAGATATATCTTAAATACCTAATTAATAATAGCTAAGAATGAACATAATATTATCCTGGCTCCTGTTAATCCATAAATATGGCTTAAAATCAAATGAAAAAAATTGCAAAGCTTTCAGTAACAACAGTTATGCCACAGCAGTAAGTCGAGGGAGATGATTCTCTTCCTCTGTTCTTGCAAGACTGTGTCCAGCTCTGGGGCCCCCAACATAAGAAGGACATGGACCTGCTGGAGTGAAGCCAGAGGAGGCCATGGAGATGATCAGATGTCCTGTGAAGACAGGCTGAAACAGCTGGGGCTACTCAGCCTGGAAAAGAGAAGGCTCTGGAGAGACATTACAGCACCTTCCAGTACCTGAGGGTGGCTACCAGAAAGATGCAGAGGGACTTTTTACAAGTGGTAGGACAAGGGGCCTGTGTAAGAGTGTTGAGGCAGGGGAACAGATTGCCCAGAGGAGAAGTTGTGGATGGAAGTGTTCAAGGCCAGGCTGGATGGGGCTTTGAGCAACCTGGTCTAGCAAGAGGTGTTCATGTCTATGGCAGGGGATGCTGAATCTGATGATCTTCAGGGTCCCTTCTAATCCAAACCATTCTATGATTCCTCAGAGAAAAACAAAAAGCAATCCAAAAAATAGACCCAAAGCTATCACATCATCTCATACAGGAAATGCTGTATGATCCAATGAATGGAAAGTAAGAATTTAACCTCTACCCTTATCAGCCTTCTCATATTATTGACCCAAGTGGAACCTTCTGACCCAAGTGGAACTTACTTGCAGGAGTGACTGGCACAGAAATGCACCTCAGAAGTAATCTCCAAAGCCTGAATGACATGCAATAGCTTAGAACAGCCATTAATCAAATCACACAGTAATAAAGGCTTTGAATAATAACCAAGAGCTGGTTAAAATTCACAAGAGTGTAGAAATTCATATAAGGCAGCATGAATGAGCACAGGTTGTCTGAAAACTTTTCTTATAAACTGGTTTGCAAGGCAGGGCAGAAAAGTAGCATACAGTGTTTCTGTGGGTATCAATTCAAAAATATTTTTGGACATTGCGTAGTTCAGTGTTCTTTTTCTATTATTATTTTGTTTAATATATGTAGAGAAAATCACACCAAAAAACCCCCTTCTAGGCAAGAACCCCCCTTTCTTGCCTTTTTGGATGTGTTTGTTGAAATACTAGGGTGATGAACAATAGCAGATGACAGATAGAAGAGGTGGAGTTATGATGATCTTTCTTGATCATCTTTTTGTTTTTCCTAATCAATTTCCATCTAACAGCATATTTAGTAGATGATCTATCCCATGTGTTCTTTTGCTTGTGTATAAATATGCCAGATTTAAACCATAGAACAAATGATTCAGTATTGAGCCACAGTTGAACTGGGTTTCTTTGTCTTTGTAAGGAACAATGCTATAATTAGAAACATGGCAGAGTTTATGTGCTTGGCAGCAAATATAGCAGCCTCTTCACTCAGCACAAACTGTAATTACTCAATATGAGGACATGGGGACAAACATGACAGAATGGTGTAGGATGAAAGTTGGTGGAAGGGGAAAGCCACGTCCTTGTTTGATCCTTCCCACTGTAGTTCTCACTATGGATAACATTGTTTAATTCATCCAAGCTGCCACCTGAATGTGCAGAGGGATGTACATAAACACACACACACACACACACACACACACACACTCACGTCCTTATAATCCTTCGTGGAGTGGTCTGCTGTGATATGTGAGAAACAAGAATACCATAAAAGCTTCAATGTTATCAGTTTGCTCAGGTATTCCCAGTTAAACTGTGTGCTAAAAGGCTTTTGTGCTGGATTCCCACTGGGCAGAAAAGCTATCAAGGACTGCAGTGAAGCTTTGCTTTCTATCAGCGTCTAATGAATTTTCAAAGCCGCTTCTCCAGTCATGTCTGACCCAGTGTGATCTCTTATATCACATGTCCCTGGCACAGTTTATTTGATTGAAGTAGAAGGTCCCTGTATATATGCTGTGGCTTCATGTCTTGCTCACTCCTGTTTCTTCTCCTTTCACTTGACACCACACCCCACTGCTCCCTTGCCTTCATCTGGGCCTGATTCTGCAGCCTGAAGCCCAGGGTGAATCCCAAAGCAGTATTTCCTTCCCAAGGTATCTAAGCTCAGCCTGTAATCTGGCAGCATGCAAATACACAAGCTGCACTGCAGCCATTCTAGAAGGGACTTTTCTCCCACTATCAGTACAAAACCACCACAAGCATCCCTTTGTGGCCAGTGAGTGTGTCCTCATGTTCCCCATATTTTGTGTGTATGGGAGGCATTTTCTTGTCTTGCCCCAGAGCCAAGTGTCAGGATGTTTTAGCATATGAGAGGTAGATTTGGCCCTAACTCCTGCCATGAGGCTATTCCTGCAAAGAAATGCAAATGCAGCAAGAGACCCTGCACCTGGCAAAAGTAACTGCTCATTTGATGCCCTGAGTTTGTCTTGACTGGGGACAGGTTTCACATGGAAGTGTCTTTGGACTCCCTGACTCTGGCTCATCTAGGCTGAGCTTCTGGTTACAGCAGGTATTTTATTTCTGGGAAACAAGCTCAGATTTAATTGAGGACAGAGGTGACGGTGCTTATTTGGGTAATGTTCTGGCATGAAGAGAGACTCTGAATTACCCAGCCTGAAGGAGACCATGTCAGGAAGAGAAAATGTTAACCTACTTCTCCTTCTCCGTGCATCCAGAACTGGGATACATCTTTGCCAAGAAATCTTCCCCTTTATATGAGGGACACCAGAGCCTCAAGAGTAGTTTATTCCTCAGTCCTTGGAATCAACTTTATTATACTTGGGGGAATGTGGCATTCACATTCTCTGAAAAAATCCCTTCACCCAGGATTTTTCTCCTGGGAAGCTGAGAAGCCTCAGAGAAAAGGAAAACAATTCTTATCTCATTTGCTTTTACTGTGTTGTGCTCATGTGTGGAATGTGTTTGGAGATTGTTTACCCACAAGTGATTGTTTCATTGGATTCTGGTGTGAGTTGTTTTGACTCTTTAGCCAATTGGTGCCAAGCTGTGTCGAGACTCTGGAAAGAGTCACAAGTTTTCAGTATTATCTTTTTAGCATCCAGTAAGTATCCTTTCTGTATTCTTTAGTATAGTATAGTATCATAAAGTAATAAATTAGCCTTCTGAGAGCATGGAGTCAGATACATCATTCCTGCCTTTGTCGGGGCATTCCCTGCAAATACAACAGGGGAAGCTGAAGGTATCACCAAAACAGGCACTTTGGGACATCTGGAATATGTTTCTAGGGTTCCTGTGCTCTTGGGCAGGGTGTTTGAACTCTCTTTCTTTTCTTCCTTCCAGGTACAAATAAGTATAAGCCTACTAAACCCTGCTGTGCAGCTCAGACTAGCTGAATAAATACCTGGGAGGTTAAACTTTATGTCACTCTTTCCCCTGTTGAAACAATTCCCTCATAGTGTGAGCAGAAGTAGAGCTGGCTCATTTAAAGCAAACACAGGTAGGTCTGTTTTAATGGCAACTCTCACAGTTCTTTGAAACGTTAACTTTTACAAAAGCCAGTTTAGACCAAAAGGAAAATTAAAGAGAGGCAGTCTGGCTTCTGTAATAAGCAAACTGGCACAAACTGCAATTATTCAATATGAAGACATGGGGACAAACATGACAGAGTGGTGTAGAAGGAAAAATAATAGAAAGGGAAAGCCATGTCCCATATTAAAGCCCTTTGGGGGATAGTTCTATTGATACAGAACACACCTCCAGAAATTTCTTTGACCAGATCCCTAACCACAGCTTCTCAGTAGTTACAGTAGCTGTCATGGAATAAAAACTGTTCATCTCTTTACCTCATAGACGAGAATAGAATAGGTCTGGGCTGTTTCAAATGGAAGGGACCTACAACAATCATCTAGTCCAAGTGCCTGACCATTTCACTTCTGACCAAAGGCTAAAGCTTATTGTTAGGGGCATTGTCCAAATGCCTCTTGCACACTGACAGACTGGGGGCATCGAACACCTCTTTGTGGAGCCTGTGTCAGCCCTGCACTACTTTCCTAGTCAAGAAATGCTTCCTAATGTCATGTCTAAACCTTCACAGTGCAGCTTTGAACCATTCCCACATGTCCTACCACAGGATATCAAAACTGAAGACAAGATCAGCACTTGCTTGTACACTTGCCCTCCTCAGAAAGCTGGAGAGATTTATGAGGTCATCCCTCAGCCTCCTTCTCTCCAAACAAGCTGAATGTCCTAAGCTCCTCCTCACAGGATGTTGTCCAGCACTTTCACCAGCTTTTCTGCCCTCCTTTGGGTGCAATCAAGGACCCTCACATCCTTCTTAAACTGCAGGGCTCAGAACTGCCCACAGCACTCCAGGTGAGGCCACATTGATGCAAAATCACAGTGTTATAATCACCTCTTTTGACTGGCTGGTGATGCTGTATTTGATGCACCCAAGGGTGGAGTTTGCTCTCTTGGCTGCCAGGGCACACAGCTGACTCTTCCAGAGCCTGCTGCCAACCAGCCTCCCAAAAGGCATAAGGGTATAAAAACCATGTATGATTTACACAATGCAACAAAGCAAAACAAAAGTCCACTGCAAAATGTTGTAGATGGATCTAAGGGCATTGAGTGACTGGGTGATAAAATTAGAGCTGAAATTCTATGTCAATAAATGCAAAGTAATGCACAAAAGGAAAACCAGCTGTAACTATACACATACAGTAACAGCCTCTAAATTTGATATTAGCTCTCAGGAAACTTGTGAATAGTTCATTATAAACCTCAGCTCAGTGCTCAGCAGCAGTCAGAAAGGAGAATCAAATAGTAGAGAGGCAATAGGAAAGAAAGTAGAATACATCATTATGCCACCATACAAATCCCTTGTGTCCTGCATCCTCAATGCTACACACAGTTCTTTCTCCTCATTTCAGAAAGGAAGTAGTTGAATCAGAATTACAGAGAAAAGTATCAAAGATAATCAAAGATATGGGTGGGTTTAGAAAAGGGAGATATTAGGCAAATTCACCTTTGGAAAGGAGACAATTAATGACAGAATCATAAAAAAAATAAAATCATGAATGGCTTGGAAATGATACAAAATAATTAATCCCACTTTTCATTACATAAGGACAATGGAAAATCAAACCAAATTATCAGATCACAGATTAAGTTGTTGCCTTTCATCGCAAAATGAAGGAAGAACATATTCCACACAAATCAGAAATAAACTATGGAACCCAAAGCCCCGAACATGTTGGAAAGGTCAGTCCTATAGACGGATCAAAAGCTGTTCTTTTCAGGGAAGAATGTTCATCAAAGGCTGTGAAAAACTAGACTTCAGATATGACAGGGAAGTCCCAGCCAATATACCCAGT
Source organism: Agelaius tricolor (assembly GCF_023055355.1). Taxonomy (NCBI): domain Eukaryota; kingdom Metazoa; phylum Chordata; class Aves; order Passeriformes; family Icteridae; genus Agelaius; species Agelaius tricolor. Next base: position 59,668,102 of record NW_027269262.1, on the reverse strand, counting down.
AGACATTAAGCCCTCATCTTTGCTGCACTGAACATGTCAATTTATTACTATTTACATTTGCTAAATTCCGCTGTAAATTTTATAGTTGGAAAATTAGAAGCATGGGAATCTAATGCACACAATGGGAAAAAGATTAAAATATTAACTATAGGTTTAATGTACACATTATAATTCCAGCCCAATATTTGTTGAATTGAAAGGAATAAATTGAAGTCCCTTGCAATCAGGTTTTGAGTTTCATATGGAATGGTTTAGTTAGGTGTGCTGCCTATTCCAGATGAAAAGGAAGACATGATGTTGATGCTTCCACATAAAATGTTGAGAATATATATGAGTGATGATCAGCTGTTATGTTAGATTTACTGTTAGGATTACTCTCAGCAGCTCATAATCTAAAATTTCCTTGCAACCTCATTCATTGTGAAAAATATGGGTTGTAATTGGAGCTGGGCCAGGAAATTTTTTTTTGTTTAATTAAGACTAAATTGGCTATTAAAAAATGTCAAAATACATAGATTTCATTCTGAAGTCTTTAAAAAGTTGAAAAGTCATATTAATCAGGCAATCTTTACAGTAATTAAAAAAATAATGCTTAAGAACAAAAACAAGTGCAAGGAAAAAAAACAAACCTCTCAAATGAAAAGAATGATGTGCTACATTAGTTGTTACATTTCCAAAATACTACTCAGCTCAGTGTGGGACCCATTTTCACAACCATCTCTAAAACTGATGTCAGTCTGGCCAGTACTAAGCTATGAGCTCTTCAATTTTTTTTTGATTTTTAATCCATTGTCTACTTACTAAATAAGATGCAGTACATAGCCAGGCTTTTGACACTGTCACTCACAACATCCTCTCAGGTAAGCTCAGGAAATGTGGGTGAGATGAAGGGACACAGAGGTGGCTCAAGAACTGTCTGAATGGCTGAGTTCAGAGGGTTGTGATCAGCAGAGTGGAATCCAGTTGGAGCCCTGTAGTCAGTGCTTTCCCCAGGGATCAGTACTGGGTCCACTCTTACTCAATTTGTTTATCAATGACCTGGATGATCTACTTGGATGAAACTACCCTTCAGTTTATCAAATTCTTATATAGCTTCTTATAACTATTAAACTTGGCAATTTGGGGAACCCAGTGCAAACCTAATAGATGGGGTTTTTTGCAAATGTTAATATTCTTAGATAAATATTGTTACTTGTTTTAGAGCACAGTCATTTTGGTTTCCCTAAAAATCTGCATCACTGTGAAGAAAAATATGAAGTATATCTCACATTTCTTCATAAGTAAGAAGTGCTACTACAAAAAAATTAAAATTTGTATATCCTACTCACTTCCACAAAGAAAGTCCTGAGAGAGGGATGAGATTTCCTTTTGATGTTGTAATACATAAACCAAATAATATCTACAAGAAATAACATTGAATTGGAAAACAGCTTGCTCTACAGCAGCCCTGAACTACAAGAGATGAAAATTCTGGGAGGAGAACAGTGAGACAAGGACATTAAACACCCAGGAACCAGATTGCAGTGATCTGAGATGGAAAATAGTTTCCAGGTCTGTGAAAAAGAGAAGTTCAGGAAAGTGATCCGACTGACTGGAAGAACACACACTGAACAAGTACAAACTTTTCCAAGCAGAAACATAGAAAATGATGGATTTTGCTCAATAACAGTCTTCTGGGTGACCTGCATACAGATTAGCAGAGAAAATATAAAATAACACCAGGGATGAGCTCAGAAAGGTCAAGACAAGCTACAACTAAAAAGAGAATAAAGCATAATAAAAAAATACTCAGTGGCATAAACTAATAAAGGGCAAGCTCAAGTAATGAGCTGTCAAAGCCCTCAGTGATACAACCCTGCCTGAGGCTGCAGGTTCATGTGGCAGCAATAATTATATTCCAGATGGAAACATCTCCTCCAGGACTGAAGGCACAGGTTTGAGAGGTGGATGTAAGGCTTGGCTGTGTTCCATGGCATTGCCTTCAGTGGACTACAGGCCTTAGGGTGGCAAAAAATCTCAGTGTCTTTTCTCTTTATTCCCTTTTTCAGCAGAAAGATTACCTGTGGTTGGTGAAGTAATGCAACTGACACTCATAAAAGACTCAGGTGAGAATAAGGAAGAGTATGTTATTGATCATCTGCCTAAAATAGAAAACTGAAAAAATTCAGATGTACTAGTCCTGGTAAATTCACCTCAAAGTATGTAGAAGTCTGGCTAAAGCAATCTCAAGCATGTTAGAACATATTTGTAACAATTTTATAAGAACAGGAGAGGCCAGAGATCAGAAGATCAAAGATTGTACCCAACTCTTTACACAAAGACAGGAAAAAAAGAAGGGAAAGAGAACACACAGAATTCTATCCTTAAATTCATTTACTATAAACTTCCTAAAAAAAAATCATCAAATTATTAGTTTGTAAATAAACATGCTAGTAGAAAGACAAAGTGCTAAGTAATGAATAATGGTATGGTAAGTTTGTTCCTTCTTAGGAGAGATAATAGGCTTTGTAGTTAGGGAATGAGAATCAGATGTGACAAACCTTGATTTTGGTAAGCATTTTGACACTGTTTGACATTCTTATAAGCACTCTATGATTAGAATAAAGACTGAAATACTGGCTTGAAAATTGCACTCAGAAATAGTTTCTCATTGTCCTCCACCAAATTAAGAGACAGTTGTTCATGGGGCTCTGTGGAACTCCACCTGGGCCCAGTGCTACTCAGCAGTTTCAGCAGCCACTGGGTTATCTGCAGAGATACTGTGCCTTTCACAATTCCAAATGGAGTAAGCTGGCAGTGGACAAGATGGTGGACAAGAAATGGGTTTGGAGAAAAGTATAGTTCAAGTGAAAATTACTGTACTTGAGTAGGGACATGGAATAACCAATTACCTGAAGACAAAAGAGGGTGAACAACAGGCTACATAGCAGTTCCACAGAATAATGTACCACACCCAGGCTGTGACTGCATAATATCATAATGTTGGGGACACAAACCTAGACATCATGCTGGGATGCAAAACTGAATTTCAAGATGAATCAGAAGTGCCCTGGAACACAGCAGCAGTGTGGCATCAGATGACAGGTTGTGTGTATTTTGTAGATTGCCCTTCACTAAAGAGAATCAATCAGAGAAATTTCAGATGAGAATTATAAGGATGATCAAGTATCTAGAAAACATGATCTCTTTGGAAATCTTATGATACTAAATTACACACTCTTTTAAAACTTCTGAACCTGGGAGTCTGCATTTACAGTGCATTGTTAGTTTTTATTGTTCATGGAAAAATGAAGTGCAAAGGGCTTCTTCAGAATGCTGCCACCTAAACCACTCATCAAACAATTTTATTCTAGAAATAATAAGTTACTGTCAGAGGATAAAAATCTTAACAGAGCTTTTCAAATTCAATTAAAACATGAAACAATTACTAATATCAAAAGACTCAAGGCTTTTCTCATTAATATTTTAAAGCAGCATGACAGATTATTTTGAGTATGTCAATAATGATTCATGCTTCTTGTTGAGTACCCATTGTAAGGGAGAATGTTAAGACAGTTGAACTGTCTTTTTTCAGACCAATATATGAAAAACATAATTAAAGTCATTATGAATCTGGACAGGGTATAACCTTGTCTGACAGCTGTAACGAGAGCAGATGAGATGCAAAGCAGAATCTGATTGCTTCAGGTTTTGTGCTGGCTACTATATGGGCAAGATTCAATTATTATGAAAAAAAAATGACACATAGGAAATCTGCCCAAAGCTGAAAACAGAAACAAGCTGTGTGTGGGTGTATTATTCTCTGATGGTGAAGAGATACAACTCAAGATGGGATATTACCTTCCCAACAGGCTAAATAAAACACCACCGTGAACCAGTAAGCACCTTCAACATGAAAAAAAAAAAAAGGAAGTAAATTACTGTTGGATGCTGGACTATACATGAGAATGATTCTGTAATTCTTTCTCAGAAACACCTTTGAAACATTGCCAGATAGATGTCCAAATGTCCACACCCACCCAGAAGGTAAATAGATACCTAACATATGCATCTACTATAAATTTATGAATCATAAATTGCTCTGCCAAGCCTCCAGCTGCCACTCCAGGAGGTTGATATCTTGTGGGTGTAACTTCACACCCCTTTACCATACACAGATATCTAAGGCATTTAAAATAGCCTTAGCATTTAAAATAGCTGAAATCTTGGTGGGATAGGACTATGACACTAAATACTTTAATTTAGAAGCCACAAGATATTTTCCCAATGGGGGAGAATTAAAAACTACTGAAACAAGCACACAAACAAAGCTGAAAAAAATAGTGTTACACAGAATGATAATATTTTATAATTGCAACATTTCAACCCAGAAATTTCTGAAAGCTGTATCCATCTCAGATTTCTACAATGGATCAAGAGGTTGCATGCACCAGCAAAATAACAATTGTCTTATCTTTTTGTTAGAAAATGAAATTGTCATTTTTGTAGTAAACAACAGTGAATGCAATTCCCATATAATGTTTTGTTCATTTTCTTATTTTCCCTTTTCACTATATGCCTCTCCCATCTGTTTCGTAGCCCATGCTGTGTCCTATCTGCATTACAGAAGGTGAATAATCCAGATGGGAAGAATTTTCTTGGCTTATTTTTCTGTCCAAAACCCTGGGAAATTAGATATTTTGACTGATATTTCTAGTTTCTTTTACTGTTAGTTGTAACATTACATTTATCCCAAATACTTTCTAAATATGTTTACTTCTTCTGAAATTTCCTTAGATGAGTTGCACAGAAGGCCAATCATATTACAGTATGTAAAAACTAATTCCTACTGAAGCTGAATTCCTACCTGTGGGACACATTTAATTCAAAGAGAGATTTAATGTGTCTGAAAATCATTTTAGGTACTAAGCTACAAACAGAAACAGGCATAAAAATATTTTCATTTGGGCAGTTAGGTAAGCAACTCGTCTAACATACATTTCCTATATTTTTAATAACATCTTATTAGCATAATGAATACTTTATGCTAATCAAGTGCTTTACAGATCAAGTTCCATCTATTCAAAATATCCTTATTTTTTAAAGCATTGAACTAGCAAGAATAAAGAATTATGGTAAGTGCAGTGCATATGAAAATATAACTTTCTCTTAGGTGACTGGCTGCAGTTTGGTCTTCTGCCCAGCTTAGTTAGTCTAACATGACTAATACACAAGAGGCATTAACAGCTTAGCTCACCTTGTTTCCTAAAGTTTTTTTTTTATATGCATGATGAAAATTGACAGAAAAAAGACGTATTTGGAAAGAAGAAATATTAAAATATTAAATGCCATGGGAAAGAAGAGATACTAAAAGTGAACCAGAGGTTGTGTGGGAAAAAAGTCTGCCTAAACCAAGCAAAATCCTTCATTATATTTTCTCATTCCTTGCTTGCAGGAGGCCAGCTGACTCCACAAAGGGCTATGGAAATAGCTGTGGATAATCTGCAGCTTAGCAAGGATTTCAGACTAACTGTGCTTTCTAATGCTATTGCCTTGCTTATTTTACCCTTCAAAGCAGGATCTACTGGAAAGTTATTTATTTATATTGCATATAGATGGCATGCTTTGGATATTATGGTTAGTATCTTCAGCTGCAGAGCTCAAGGACATACTCCATCATGGTGCTTAGCAATTTTCTGTCCTCAGCTCTCATAAAGATAACTTGTAGTCAAAGCAGCAAGTTAAGACCAGGAAAAGAGAGAGCCCAGGATTTAGGATTTATTTATCTAGATCACCCAGCAGTCAAAGCTCAGCTAAATTCACAGAAAAGCACTTAGGGAAAGCAATTTCTCTGCGTTGAAAAGACGCCTCACTCTAGGAGTAGATCAGCTTGGCAACTCATAGGAGAGGCACACCTGGGGCTGCTGGGGACCTTGGGGCAGGACAACAAATCTCAGATGAATCCAGCTGCCCTGCCCTAGTGGCTGATTTATTAACAGAAGAATGGGTGACCATAGAAATTGTTTTCACACAGTACAGGGAAAGCTTTTCTATCCCTAAAAATGGTTTACATCTTCTTAAAGATGGTTTACAATGCCTGCTCAAAACCTGTTTGAGCTCTTACTTTTATAGTATATGAGAAGCAAGTGCTTAATAAAAATGCAGCCTATTGGACAGTGAGTACCTAAGCTAAATTAAAAAAATAACAAACCTGACTAGATATTGCAGGTGTGGCAGCTGAAAGAGAATTAATTTCTTCAGTGAATAGAAGCCAATACTGAGATAGTATTTATTGGATAAACATGGTAGCATTCAAACATGGGTTTATTGAAATGTTATTCTAATACAGTTTAAGATCAAATGATTCCAGATGGTTAATCTGGAATCCCTGCAGATGGGCCTGTCAGATATACCAAAAGTTTAATCAGACTTTGAACAAACCGATGGGCTTTGAACAGTCTGGAGTCTTGGGGAGAAAAAATCCTTAGGAACAATCACGAAGAGATTGATGAAGATATCTGAATAATAGGCAGCAGCCATTAAGAGCATCAAGAGAATGCTTGAGTGCACTAAATTCAGGCAAAAAGTAACAGCACATAAAAGCAAAGCAACTGTATAATGCATAATGTGTTTCTGAGACAGGAAGCTATGCTTTTGATTTTCCCTACCTGGCTGAGACTTCAAATCTTGAAAAGAAAGACACATACATAAAGGATTAGCAAATACTTATTTTAATACTTTGAGCAGCCCTTACCTTTAGACCAAGATCACAGTAATCACAATCTCTAACACTTGGTTACTGACAAAATATAGCAAATGCCTGTCCCTGTTTTGCTATGGGCAGAAGCTGTTCAAACTAGAATAAGTCCAGAGCAGATACTTTGCCACTCCCTTCCTTTCACAGCAATGCAAAAGTCAATTCTACAAGCACATTGCTAATTAACCCTCATATGAGGTACATAGCTACATAGAATAGAATAGGTACATAGAGCCATAGAGTGTTTTGGGTTGGAAGGGACCTTAAAGATCATCATCCCATGGGCAGGGACATCTTCCACTAGACCAGGTTGCTCAAAGCCCCATCCAACCTGGCCTTGAAGAGTTCCAGGGATGGGATATCCACAGGTCTCTTTGGGCAACCACCCACTGTGTAAAGAAGCATGTGGAAGCACAACTACCGAGTTATTCCCTCCCCCTGCCAAGTGTCACACAGAGCAAGAATAAGGACCAAGACCTAGCAGCTTATGCATTTCCATCAGCAAACCACTTAGGGCTTGTCCCAGCTGTTAAAAAGCACAGTGTGTTAAATGGCGTCAAGTCAAATAATGGTAACTCATGAACAGAGTTTAGAGCTTTTTTGAGATAGAGGCTCGAAGAGACACAAGCTCTTAAAGTAATAAAAAAAAGCTAGATACTGGAGCTTAATAAAAGCATAGTAGAATAAGAGAAACATAATCTTGATCCCATGTCATATACTAGCCAACATCCCAAATCCCATGTTAGTTAACACAAATAGGGTTGTCTGTGTTAACTAAATTAATTTCTAGGTGAAAATCAGATCTCTAACCCATCTTCACCTGTTTTTCTTTACTTTAAAATACTTTTGCTAGTACTTCACACTGAATTTTTCCAAAGTGAGGCAGACGACAATCTAATGTCATGACTAATAAAGACACCTCAAATAGTGTTTCTGAGTGGTTTGGAGATATACAGAATAAGAAGCTGTTCTGGCATCAAAGAAATTTGGTTTCTTTGCCCAGATATGCTAAATCATCCCACTGTGCCCTTTATGTTTCACCTATTGCATCAGCAATACCAAGTGAAAGGGTTCACCTCTCTCTTAGGGTTATATCATCCCATCATCACCTGAGGCTTTGAAAACATTTGTATCTCTGTTACTCCCTGAAAGTAATTTCCCTGAAAGAAAGAAATTCTTCTGAGAACAACAGTTCATACTGCTCTGAAAGCTTTGTCTAAGTACCACTTGCACCCAAAGGCTTTTAACAGCATTTTTGTGGCTTTCCAGAGGCTGATTTGAGGTGGTTCCACACCACCCACCTATCCCAGCTCCCCAGAGGAAAATCTCTCAGTGCAGGAACCTGAGCCACTGTAACACTGTACTCCTCCAAAGGCATTCAGGTGAATAAAGATGCATCCATCCCACAGGTAATACTGGCCAAGTTAATGTATCCAAATCCCTAATAACAGCATACAGATGCTGAAGCCCCACAGAAGCTCTCCTGCCCACTGGTAATTATTTCTGCTGTGGGTATTTCTGGCTTCACAGGGTGATTATAACATGTTCTCTCATTATTAGACTTTACAAGTTCCATGTCAGGTCACACCCTAATTCTCCCATAGGTAAAACTCATTCGGAGCAAAATGAGGGATCCTGTGTCATGACAATTACCATCTCAATTAGTGACATTATTAATATGTTCTAGCAAAAGAACAACTGCACTTTACTGCATTAACAGGTGGAAATTTTCGATTCCTAATTAACATTATGGGACAGAAAATTATTAGACTACATCTAGAAAGGTGAAATTAAAGGGTAAGAAAAGAACAGAACTATACTGTAATAACTGTAGCCAGGGAGCCCATTTAAAGTTGTGGACCCCTTTGCAAGGAAAGGAAAAGCAAAAAGCCAAAATCTCATCTCATGGGGAAAAATTTCTGACAGTATACGCTGTGTTCTTCTAAGAAATCAATACTGCATTTGTAGAACAAATTACTTCACAAATGCCAACGTGCAGGTGCACTGTTGGCTCCCTCTGCATTTAGAAACTCAGTCATAATTCACAGTAATAGAAAAAGCCTCCCCAAGCTGCTTTTTCATTGACCATTTAGCCAGTCATGCTGCAGGAATTCTTCTGCCTTTCAGACCCTAAGTCCTTCTATTATCTCCCTGGTTTCCACCCTCCTTACCCAAGGAAATATGATCTGAGGATGATTCACAACATAATAGAGAAGAATGCCAAAATAACAGCTTTTACACAGCCCTTGCAAATAGTGCTGAAACTTCAAAACACAATACTAGGCAAATCTAGAGTCTCTGAAATTCCCAGGATTCCAATGAACCTTTTCTTTTGCATTTTTTTTGGAGTCCAGTCACTCTGTTTTTTAACACTTTTTCTCTCCGTTATATTTTGTTTTCCCTAAGGATTTTCTCATATAGTGTTTACAGAATTAGCAGTGGGTTTTCAGAATTTCACTAAATAGTGTGTTTGTGTGGAGGAATTAGTCTCATTCTTCAAAGACTGAAGCTATTTTCCTTTAATGAAGCCTGTTTTCATATTTTCAGTTCTCACAGCTTCACTGCAATGGAGCTAAACAATATGGTATTTCACATGCAAACTTAGCCATGGAAATCCAGAACAAAGTCTTCAAGCTTCATGTCTAGGAATCCAGCAGGTCAAACACTGAGAGGGCCTCAGGGCATTTTCCCAAATTATTTTGCACTTTTTTGCTTTCTTTAATTATTTGTTTGTTTTGTATTTCAAAGCTGATTTAGATTGGAAACTCATCTTTGTCCAGAATTATTGACAGATACTATAAATACTTTAGACACAGTGGTCAAATCACTAAATAATTATACATTTAAGAAGATTTATATGTATTTTGTAATATCTTATGTCCTTGCAATAGACATTGCCTGCTCTGCTGAAAAGCCTCTATTGTTGATATGGTGCCAAAGCTGCCATTCAGATTTTGTGTGGCCTCATTGAAGTTGAGCACGAAAGGAGGACTAACAGCCAAGGAACAAGCACAAAAGGGAAAGAACACTTTGGGGATGGGAATAACATAAGACACTCTGTGAGGAGCCAGAATTAAAAAGAAAGTGAGCAGAATACAGTGTTCTGTACTGATTGCAACACTCCTGGCAGCAGACAGATGTACTGAGTGAAGAGCTTCTCTCCCTTTATCATTACTATGGTTATTATTGCTCTTGAAAGGAAATGGCCCCTGAAAATTTATTGGAAACTGATGTGCTATTTCCTTTTCATTAGGTGTTGTTAGTACTTAATCTAAATTACACTTATCACTTAAACTCTCAGCATTTTTGATTTTTAAATAGTATTGCAGAATGTGTTTCTCCTATGTGGTGAATCTGTACAAAAAATTTCATTTCTTATTTAAACTTCTGTGGGAGTTTGGAGATTAATTGCACCAGGGCCAGGCTTTCATCCACACTCATAACTTCTCTCAGATTCCTCCTTCTTGTTATGCTAACAAAAGCGATTTCTAAAAATAATTTCCCATCTTCAGAAGCAGCTAACTCGCCTTTTCTTGTTAACTGCTTCTATTTCTTTTATCTGACAAGGGAACAAGAGGAGTGATTTAAAGACTTTGGTTGTCTTCATTTATACAGAAAAAAAAGGAAAACATTTTGCTTTTCAGTACCCAGAGTATTTAGCAATGGAGGCTGAAATTACCCAGCCACTTCCATCACCAACAAAGTGAACTCCTCAGCCTGAATCCTCGAATCCTCCTTGTTGTCTCCTGTTTGCCTGTGGCATGATCTGCTGCTCTTCTCTCACCTTTTTGCACACAGGTTGAAAGACTGATGACAGAAATGCTCAGTCACAACAGTTTAAGTTGGTAAAGACCTTTAAGATCAAGGTAAAGATAAGGTTAAAGACCTTTAAGGTCAAGTCCGACTAGACCACTCACTTAGCACTTTCAAGTCCACCACTAAACCATGTCCTAAGTACCACATCTACATGCCTTTTAAATACCTCCAGGAATGGTGAGTCAAGCACTTCCCTGGACAGCCTGTTCCAATGCTTAATAACCCTTTTTGATGAAGAAATTTTTCCTAATATCCAACCTTTTGAGATTTCTGAGCTTTTGAAACAGGTGAAAAAAAATCTTTAATAGACAGCGAAGAATATTTAAGGTATGTCAGCACAAGAATTTCCATCAATAAAACCTGGGGTTGAAGCATGCTGGGTCAGAACTCTCCAAAATTGGTTTTCCCACCCTGAAAGCAGATTGCTATTGCTATGCTGGAAGGACTGCTCCTGCTTGGAAAACTGTCCTGGTGTGTGGAGGTTGATCTGCACTGCACAAGCAGTGATCAGCCATGCAGAGCACTATTCTTGGATTTTCATTCCTTGTTTGTTAGTCATGACCTTATCACATTTTTTCTTTATGGAAACATTAACTGAATTGAAGATTTGGATGGACTTTGATGCTTGACTAATTTTTTTTTTTTTTTGTCAAATCCATAGCAGATTTATCAATCAAAAAAATAGCATCATTTTCTCCTCTACTTCTTTTTATATCCATTATTACTCTGTTGACAGGGTAACCTGCAGTTTTAACCTAAATATCTTTACTTTGAATTGATAACTTTTAGAAAGCACACAGAGATGCTGGAAGTCCTTATGTAAAGGGTACATTATCTCTTCTAATTTATCAGAGCTTTCCTTTCAAATGAAGGACTTATAACCTCAAACAGTCTTCAACCTTCATGCTTTCCTCCCTCTCTATTTTTCTCTACTAAAATATGGATTAAAATCACATTTTTGTCTGATGCTCTTTCATCATGACTTTGAATGATTGTGAAACTTTCCGTGGAAATAAATGATTGTGTTAATTTTCCAACAGTTATTCAGAAAATGAAATTGACTTCATAAGTCATGTCTTGTAGATCTGATTGAGAGTCTATTTTCAGGTAGAAGGGAACAGTCACATTTAATTCAGAGTTCCCCAGGTAAGGCTCAATTTTTCTTCTCTCCTTAACTCAGGAGAGTTAACTTAACTATAGAACAAATATATGTTTTATAACATACTTACATGTTATGATACTTACATATCATATTATGTCATGATACTTACAGTGACTATTTTTAATCCAGTAGATTTATGCTCAGACCTCTAGAATCATAATGTTGCTTAGGTTGGGAAAGACCCCTAAAATCATTATGGTTGCTATTGCTGTTGAAAGGAAATGGTCCCTGAACACTTATTAGAGACTGATGTGCTATTTCCTTTTCATTAGGTGTCCAACCATCAAACCAGCATGGCCAAGTTCACCACTAAGCCATGTCTCTGAGTGCCACATCTACACATGTTGAAGAAGATGTCTCCAGGGATGATGACTCAACTATAACAATTTAATCTCTTGTGTGATGTATGCTTAGAATGGATATTGTACCTGTCTGTAAGGGAGCACACTTTGCTCCTAGTTTTACCTACAGGATAAAAGCAGTTTGGATTCTTGGGGTTTTTTTTTTGGTCAATAAAGAAAAGCAGGAGACAGCTGCTTAGTTTTACAGCTCTTGTCTACACTAACATCCCCATTTGTTCTTATGGGAAGATTCATTTTCTTCCTTCCAATCAGAACCAGCGGTCAAATGCAAAATGTGAATGGCACATAACGAAATAAATAAGTCACTGTGTGAGGAGAAATTTGGTTGGTTAGAGCACAGGTCTAGGATATAAGGACAATAATAGAGCTCTAAAAGTGCCATATGGTGACTAAAAGGCTCAATTTGTTTCAGAAGCGCTGCATTACACTAGATAAAAGATCTTTTATATCAGCTTCTTTATATCTCGTCTTTGCAAATCGACCCTGCTTTATTCTTTCACTCATTTACATATTTTTCTGTTGTTAACAGCAAATGAAAGAAAGCTCCAAATTTCACAAGTTCCATAAAAAATCAGATTTATTCTTTACAAGCCTGTAAATCTATGGATAGTCTTAGAACTAGTAAATATATCTGTTACACTTTTGCCCACGACAAATATAACAAAAGAGGCTGTATTGATGGTGATAAGATTTCTCAATAAAATCAGATTTCAGTAGCATAGCCCAGATGAGATTTTTAAACAGCTAGACTGTGAAATAAGTCACTTGCATTTTTTACTTTCAATTGACATAATATCAGTTTCATGTATGCATACTAAAATATATGTTATCTATACTTCAGATTTACAGAAAATAAGGCAAACATGGTTTTAGGAAAGGAAATTAATATCTGCCTACAAAGAAAAAAAAATTACATTGGTTTACTAGTTATGTGCACCCCTAATTTAAACAAAACAAGCTTTATATCTAAGCAATTAACATGGTTTGCCAGCAACTAAGGACCATGCAGATGCTTGCTCACTCCTTCCTCTTCCCTGGTGGGGAGGAGAAAGGGAAACAAAAAGAGTAAACCTCATTGGTTGAGATAAGAACATGTTAATAACTGAAGCAAAATATAATACTACTAATAATACAAATGACAGCAATAAAATTAATAACAGTAGTGATTTACTAGTATCACTAATGTAATACTAACAATACTAATGAGAGTAATAAAGTTAATAATAGTAATAAAAAGGAGAGAGAGGGCAATAAAACTCAAGAGAAAGAAGTGATGCCCAACACATTTGCTCACCACCTGCTGACTGACACCCAGCCCATCCCTGATCAGGGATTGGTGGCTCCTGGCCAACTCCCCTGGTTTGTATGCTGAGTGTGGTGTTCTAAGGTATGGAATATCCCTTTGGCCAGTTCAGGTCAGCTGTCCCAGCTGTGATCCCTCCCAGATTCTTGTGCACCTGCTCAGTGGCAGAGGATGGGAACCTGAAAAGCCCTTGACTTAGGGTAAACACTGCTTAGCAATAAGCAATTAAAAGAATAATGAGTTACCAACACTGTTCTCATACTGCATCCAAAACACAGCACTGTACTGACTACTATGGAGAAAATTGCCTCTAACTCAGATGAAACCATGACAGTAATTGAATTCTTTGGGTTTTCATTTCTGTACAAATAATAAAAATATACATAAAGCCAGCATTTGATATATGTAGGACTTTGCTTTAATCCTCCTTAGCACAAATCAAAGGTCGCTCAGTTAACAGCACTAGAAATACATCAATGTATGTGTGGAGTGAGAATTAAGCCATATTCTCCTTTTGACACAGCTTTTTGGGTTTTTTCCTGAGGTGTAGTAGTATGTGCAGTTTTCTTGGTAGCAAAGACACTATCTTTGCCAAGGGAATCAAATATATTGTCTGGTACACCAAAAAACCCCTCATATTAATGCAGAATTGATGCTTTAGAGTAGGAATTGGTTTGCCATATACTCCTGAAAACCATAGTAAAGGATAATTGCTATTTCCATTAACTATCTCACTTACTGAGTTACTTGCAGTGGTTTAGAAAGCCAGCAACCTGGACTGATCCCAAAAATTAACAGATAGATGTTTCTTTGATACCCTGGTAGCCAGAGGCAATATTCAGTCCCTTCTGATAGATATGCAGTATATTTTAATGGGATGCTGGCCCTTCTTTATAAAGTCAAGCAAAAATCTGGGAAGTATCCAGGAGAGAAATGAAAACTGTCTGGGAAAATGTTTTGAGACAGAATTGTATCATAAGAACATTTAGAAATAAGTGTCAGAAGCTCAAGCACAAAAAAACCCAGAGTAGACCATAAGGGTACAGAGTATTCTATTCTTGAACAACCAGAGTTCTTGGAAAAAAGGGGAGGAATCACTGCATAGACTTTTGCAGTGAAAGCTGGCCAAAGAAAAATGAAAAAAGGAAATGTTAAAGAAGACCAACAGAATGTCTCTTCCCTTCCCTTTAACTTCTCTCCTTCAGGTTCATTGCTAAAACAAAACAAAACAAAACATCAGGAAAACCTCTCTGTGGTGCTCCAGAAGCACACCCAGTGGAGAATCAAAGAGGGAACTGTTATGGCCTGGGGAGTAGGAGCTTCCCTGCACCATAAATAAATGAATGGACAAAGAGTCATAGAGCTATGTATTTTTCATGAGAGAGAAGATGGACACCAGCATGTAATGAGAGACTGACATTTTATAACATAAAATGTTCTTCTCATAGTTAACTAAAAAATGAGATAGTGAGAGCATTATATGAGAAATATAAAACACGGAGAATACACAAGGATTTTGTTTTAAAAATTGCATTTTTGATACATATATACATCTTGATTTGGAGTTTCCTGTATGCTCAAAAGCACCTGATTTCTGAAAAGACAAATTTTTGTCATTAGCCATAGTGCCTAAATATCATATAAAAAGATTCATTTCTGCCACATAATTTCAAAAAAACCAAAAAAAATGAAACCCTTGCACAATATCCATTCTTATTTTGTTAAATTCAGCCCAGTATTTTTAATCACAGATTTAAAGGAAAAATATTTCCCTAGGGTTTCATTAAGCCTTGATGCTTAATGCACTACACACACGTATGGTTGATGCCATGTGCTCTTGGCTTGTGTGAGTGAACTATGCTGCACTAAACTGTCATTCCTGACTTTTAATTCTTATTAGTAATTAAATGATTGATTACTTTGAAATCAAACCATTAGCAGTGGTGAAAGCAGGAACACACTGCAATTCATCTGGGAGACCTCTGGAGAGCAAAGGTTTGACCAGGTGTAGGGGAGCATTAGAGGAGCTGTATTTCCAGTGTGCCTTACTGAAGTGCCACAAGCCATCACCAGCTTACCCTGTAATTTCCTGTGTTTACTTTGCAGATGTCTAACACATGTGACAGGGAGGTTCTAGTACCCTCCCACACTGGAAAGCTGAGATAAAGTTTCCTGAAATCAGTCAAAGGCATAGCATGTTACATCCATTATTATGGTAAGCAGAAAGTATGGGCTGCTAGGGAGCGCATTGAGTATTTTTAAGCGTTCATTCCAACTTTACCCATTCCCCTTTTTTCTGATGAAACAAATTAGAGCATAATTATCTTGATATATGAAAGGAGAAGGGCTGAACAGAAACAATTAGTACTTGCAACACTTGCTTCATCTGCTAGCAGTGGGCTTCAACATCCTTCACTCCCTCACAATATCGTTTAATTCTTGTTTAAACAGAATTAACACTTGGATTTACCACAGTCATGGCTCTCAGTGTGATGATGGCTTTGCAATTTGCAGGCACCCGTTCCAGACCTGTTTTCCTTCAAGTCTACTTTATGAACATATTTCTTCTCAAGTCACTATCCAGCATGATTAGAATATACCTAGAGTGGAATAAAAGTAACACTCACACATAATTAGTTTTAGAAGATTTTTCTGTCAGCTGCTGGCTCTCCTAATATATGCATTTATGTGATTCTCCATGTCTCTGCTTTTTGCTTTTGTTGTGCTAAAATACATTTGTATTGACAGACCACATTTGAATTGGATAAGTAAATCCTGTGTTGAAAAGAAAATCAATCTTGTTTGGATTCTGAACACATCACTTTTCAAATAGGAAAAAAATTTCCACAATTAAAGGTGTGCATGAAACCACACAGACAAAAGTACAGACTGAGCTTTCAAAATCACGTCCTTTAAATATGTATGTAATAAAAATGGGCCAGTTTTTTTTCATAGCCACTATCAAAGTAATGAGAGAAAAGAAAGGGATTCAAAATGACCTGTTGAAAAGACGAAGTGATTTCAATTTTTCTGCATCTTCATTCTCTTTTTATGGTGATTTAACTAATTTTGCAGCTGTCCTATGCCTACCCCTGGATTCAAATCTAAGGCTTTTAGCAAGAGTTTAGCCTGTCAATTTTTATCAAGGGCTTCTGAAGTTGCTAATAATTTTTATCACTGGATGTAGACTGCTATTAACATTGAGCCTGGTTAAATGAAATATTCCTGAATTCTAACTGACCATCTCTAATGAGGCTATTATAACTCTGTATTCAGTAGTTTTGCATCCAGTATGCTCTTGATATTCCTAAGGAATTCATTCATTGTGGGCTTTCCATTCAAAAATTCACATGAAAATGAAAGCATGTTGAGGATAAAAAAATAACAGCACTCATTATGAATCAGCTTCAGGTCTACCAGCTGGTCTAATTTCCCTCTATATACCAGCAAATTTAGTTGCCCAGAAAAAATTTTAAACTTTTTGTTTATAATCCTCATTTTGTTTTTAAATGTCATGAACATTTCTCTGGCAGCTAGAACCATATAATTCAAATCTATGAACATAATAAAGGACTATTTACATGAGCAAAGATTTCTAGGACTGAGTCTTCAGCTCCTCAATCCCATCTCACACCTTCCATTGTGTGAGATGGGATTGTTCTGACTTTTCTTCTGACTGTTCCACAGTCAGATTAATAAGAATTATTTCAATAAAGCCTGAGTTTGAGCATGCCTAGCACATCCCCAGAGATTATAAAAAAGCACATCTTCTTTGTTTCTTTCTCTGCAGTCCTGGATTACTTAACTCTTGAGGGAGCTCTGGGATGCATTTTCTGTCTAAATGTCTGAATAAAAGTTGCCACAGTGATGTACTGCTAAAGAGGAGAGAAAACATTATTCTTCAGAGCCAAGAGACCTCCTTACTCTGAAAATAGTCTTTAGACCCAAATGCAGTCCTGAGCCAAGATATCTCAGGGCAAAGAAGCGGAAGATAAAAGCTGTCATGACTCTTCCCACATACATTGTGGAGAACCAAAAACATTCAACTTGTTATTCAACTAAAATTCAAGAAAATTAAAGAGGGGCTGTCAAGAGAAACAGCATAGACACTGCTGGCTACAATAAAATGAGCATTTCTCTTCCTCTTCTTAGTGGGAGTTCTAAACATCACAGGCTACTGCCTTGTACCACTTTTCAGCCCTGTCCTTGTCAAAGAGACTCTGCACATCCTACTGCTGCAATCCTGCTTTTCTCTACAGCTTGCTGATAAAATGGATGATTCCATTGAGGCTGAAAGACAGAGACAGGGCATGTGTTCTTTTTTTTGTCCCACATTAGCTCCTTTTCTTCTCATAAATTAACTATTTTCCTTTCTCTAAAAGTATGTGTTAGCTCCATCCTCTCTGCTCCATCCTCTAAACTTCTTACATCTCAAATCATGTGATCATGATGTCAGCTGCATCTTTGTGCCAAATTCAGGGTCTCAGTGTTACCCATACTGTTAAGTCCTTGCTTCTCCACTTGGTGTTCTCATGGTCTCTCCTTGTCCCCACATTTTCTCCTTTCATTTTTAATCCCCATCAGCCTCTATAGTCCCTTACATGCTGTCCACAGTCACAGTTCTCAAACACATCTCTTCATCCATGGTGTGACTCCCTGACCATGTCACTTTATGTCTCTCTCTCTGTCCCCCTCCCCGTTTTCAGGAATACTGACACTTCCAAAAGCACAACTTCTGCACCTCTTCCACAGAAAGTACTTTCATATTCCTTTTTTTCAACTACTGTATTATCTCAGTTACTTTGATATAAAATATTAAAGTTGGTTTTGATTAGCTTCCCTTTCCTTCCTTTTATGTTCATATCAGTATTCTTGCACACAAACTAATCTTCTTACTTCTCCCCTTATAACTGTTCTAAATTCCTCTGTTCTTCTCCACTGTTATCTGAAACTGTGTTATGGTTACAGCTTTATTTTTTCTTTGTGTTTTATCAGAACAACAAATCATCCTCTTTTTTTAGTCATCTTGGACCTCTTCTTACAACTATTTATAGGAACAAAAGTGGAGGGCAGTATCTAGAAGGGCAAAGAGTGCTTCCTAAGACTGGAATGAGTAATCTGTCACAGGACATATACAAGAGTGCACTCTCATTAAAAATGTATGTTAATTCCTCAAGCAATGTTCCTCATAGCCTTTCTAACAAAGCAATATTCCTCACAGCCTCTCTAACACAGCCTAAGCCTTTGACTCTTAGCTGGCACTTCTCAGAAAACAGATATTAACAAAGACTGGCAGTAGCAGCAATGAATAAAAACCAGTAGATCTTTCAGCTCTCTCTGAAGAGAAAATCACTTTTAGTGGCAGAAAATTAGACCTTTATTCTCTCTGGTCCAGAGGGAACTTTCATTTATGCAGTTAAACAAATGGCATATACTTGTCTCCATTTATTGGCAGTATCTCTGCAGGCTTTATCCTTGGGAGACTGGTAGTATTATGCTATTTAAGATTAACTGAGCAAGGTTAGGAATTAAATTAATATGTTTTCATTAATATTTGAACAACATATTGCCACTGCCTATAAGATTATTTGTAGCTCTCTGTGCACCACAATATTATTAATATATAGTGTCTAAATGAAAAACTTCTATTCAAAATGTGTCTGATATTGTGAATTAAAATACATACTGCAAGGTGAATGCATGTAACAAATGTATTATTAAAATAAATGTATATGTGCATTAGCTAATTATTTAATTCACTCTTCCCAACTAGCAGCAGAATGAATCCATTTGTATGACACAATTCCATAAATTAGTCACACCATGAGTAAACTGACCTTGCTTTACCACACTAAACTCTAGAAGGTTAAAAAAAGTATTTTTGCATGCTGGGAAATTCAATTACTCAACCTCCAAACCCTAGGCCTTTTTATAAAAAGAGATTTATTGTTCTGAAGTGAAGTCGTAACTTTAGTTTTATTCTGTTGGTCCAAAACCAGGCAGTAAATTGGGAGTAAGGCTGAGTGGACTCTCCAGATTAGCAACCATCCAGCCCACTCAGCAATGTTTTTTCAGAAGAAAGACCAGATTTGGTGTTGGTATAGAAAAAGAGATACATAGTTTCCCAAATTATCCACATTATGCTAAACTAGGAAAAGCTAAAAGCAGAGAAAAGAGAATAGCAAGGCGGCAATATGAGCAGGATTAGGAGCCTGAGCTTCAAAAAAAAGCAGCCCAGCACATTCTGAAAATAGCAATCTAAACCATAGCTTTTTCTGATGGAAATAGTTGGGAAGTATTAACCCTAGGAGAGACTAAAGGCATATACAGGTTGTAAACTGGTTGTGAATCTGTGCTGGGAAACAAAGAAAGCTAGGATGATCTCGTGCTGGATACCCACAAACAGTGTAGGCAAGGACACCAAGAGCCATGTTCTACAGAGCACTGACAAAACCACATCTAGAATCTTCCATCTCAGTATTGGAAACTGCCAGCAGAGAGACTATTTGAGGAAAATAAAGAAATATGTCCAGGTAATAAATGGACTTTTTATATGCAAAAAGATGAAATTCAGGAGAAAAGTCCAACCAAGACTCAAGAAATGGGAATTTAACACTTAACTCCTAAATTTATGTCTCTATGCCTATATTTATGACTTACTTAATATATCTTCATTTGGCATAACAAAAAGAATTTCTCCTTGACACCTTTAAAATAAAGCTACTTAATAAGAAAAAGCCAAACTTAACACATATTTAAATTTGGCAAATAAACCCACTTTAGTTTAATTTTCATTTTGAGCTGCTGGTGATAATGCATTGTTTAGATGTTGTGCTGACACATAAAAAAAGTATTTCAGTATGAAAAACATTGAAGAAAGAAAAATTAGAATTTTGTCCAAATATATTATGATAGAGTTGATAGAATTTCTTCAGGCTTTCTGCACTTCAGTATATTCTGAGCAAGCCTATGTTTTGCAATTCTTGCAGCTGTAGCATCTTTTCCTGGCTCCAGTGTGTTATTTTGGAGAGGATATCAGAATATTTTATATGCACGTATGTAAGTAAAAATACTTTTAAAACATGAAAGAATCTCTAAATATTTGTGATGGTGAGATGGAGTGAGAATCAGATTTTTTACCCATACATTAAACAATGGGAAATATTATAACCATAATTTAAAAATGGATTTGCCCTGTATCGATGTTGAACAAAAGAACTGGGGGATTTTTTTTGCATCTGTCATTTAAATTGACTGTTAATTTTTACCTTCTCTTGTAAGAGCAGTGACAGAAAGAGGGCAGGGGGTCAGAGCCAACCCAGCCTCTACTCAGGGCAGGACACAGTGAAAAATTGCTTAGATTCACCATTTCCAGTGTGAAAATCAGTGAGGTCATGAAGAGCAATGAGGGCTGCCTAGAATTTCCTGACAGTCCCAGTTTCCTCTGATGACTCTTTCTCAAGGACAGAAAGACACTGGGTTCTGTGGTTTCCCCAAGCACTTTTCTTTCCTAAAGGTGAGAGATTTGCCACAATTTATAGCCATGACCAGAACAAAATGTCAGATGGCTTTGGCCAAATGTTAGGTCATAGAGCAGTGCCTTGGATTTATTAAAAAAAACTTAAGGGACATTTTCAGGTAGTGCCCTAGGTCTTTATTGTTGTTTCTTTTTCATATCAAAGAAAATATCAACTAGGCAAAGTGGGTCCAGTTAGAAAAGCTGCCCAAGTAAAAAAAAAAGTCTGATTAATATTGAGCTTATAGAGAATTTCATTTTAATGGCAAAATTTGTGTATGCTCTGAAATACAGGTAACATATTTAAATATAATAATATTTAATATAATAGTATTTAATATAATAGTATTTAATATAATATAATAATAATTGAATAAATACATGAAAACAAACTGCTTGATATCTTGAAGAAATAAGTGTGGATTGCTGATGAAAAGAGCAGGTATCTAATTTTCATCCTAGACTCCTTCTGGAGATTTTGTTAGTGATACTGACTCTTGAGGCAAGTTAATTAACTGATCAGAGATCTACCCCTTAAAAAGCCAGAAGCAAGGGTCACTTCAAAGGTTTTTCTAAATCATACTCTGGTAGATTTTCAAGGCTATCACATGTTGAATTTGATACTTCCTTTGATTGCTGCAACTCCAACAAAGATATTCAAATTGGGAAAAGAAATCTTGTGAGATAAACTTGAATGATCTCACAGAAAAGATGCTTTATGAAAACAAGAACAGTGTTTTTGAGGATGCAGAGATGCTCAACACTTAGGGGTATCTTTATCCCTGTGATTCAGGGGTGTTTTAGTCAGTCTCTTCACAAAAACTTCCTGCAGACAATTTCTCTGTCAGTTTGGTTTGGGCAGTAACCTCTTAAATTTCTCCACAAGGTGTTGCCTTGACTGGCCTACACTGAGTTTCTCTTAAGGATTTGTGCAACAAGAAACTTTTGGTTCTTGCCTGTTTTCTGTCTTGACAACTTCATGCTTACAGTCCTTTACCTTCTGAAGGGAGCTGCACTGATCAGGGAACGGTGGCTGCCCTTGGGAAAGGATGGCTGGAATGGAAAGAGAGCACAGTCACACATGTGACAGCGAGTCAGTGGATGGGGAGGGCTAGTGGGAGGAGATGCCCAGCAGGCAGGTCAGGCTTTGTGCCAGCCCTGGGATACAGGGGCAGGTGTACGGCTGAACCAGGATGTCATTCAAATCCATTTGGAATGCACTGCTAAACACCTCTTGAGGTTAAGGTCAGAGGCTGGGCCTCAAAATTTACCCTTTCTTAAAATTTTATTTTGTGAAATTAATGGGTGTTTTTTATCAAACTGACCAAAGCAAAGAACATTTTTGTTTTAAGCATGTATATCACAAATTTACGAAATTTGCAAGTTTAGCAGCAGATGCTGCTCTCTGGTCCTGCTATACAGTGTATCGACACAATATGGAAAACATATTGTATCAATATATTTTTAAATACATGTGGTGTTTATTTGGTCAGGTCTTTTTAAATACATCTGGTGATTATTTGAACAGAAATAGGCACAGAAAAGTCTGCTAATTTAGATGAAATAGAAAATTGCATTTTCAGCATATATGTTTTTCCCTTGAAAGCAATTTACCAAACTGACCTTTGAAAAAGTTCTCATCCAAAATTAAGCTAAAGAAACTTAATAACCCTTAAACTATTTATCATTTAAATGTCATATTAATCAACCAAGATGTGTAAAGATTATTTTGAAAATAAGATTGCATTAAGTATTTTAAAAATTTAAAGGTTTTCCTCCATTTCATTCTACTCAACAAGCAAACTACAGGTCATAATAATTCTAAAATTCTTGGTATTTTAGCCAGAAAATGGAGGATAAGTTGGCCAACAGAGTCACATTACGCCCTGTAGCAACACAAATATTTATTGTGATTAATTACCGTTGTAGCAAAGCAGAGTTTGAAATGATTTTAAGAAAATGATGTTCCCACTTTTAAAAATCTTTCCATAAGCCTAGAATTCTGAAGTAATTGTACAAATGTATATTTTATGAATATATATACACTATATATAATATTTATGTACCTATATTTTATTATATAATAATAATTTTTATGCATTGCTCTTCTAAGAACTCATATCTGTATAATTCAACCACAAAACCAAAACCCAGACAGAAGGAAATACTAGAATTTTTGAGAGCATATGTTCTTATTTATATAAACCATTTAGGTTAATATGAATTTTTTTCTTTGAACATTTTGGGAGCAGAATTCAGTTGGTCCATGAATCCGGCTGGATTAACCATTGAAACAACTCATGAGAAAGGGTGGCACTTTATAATACCTGCAAATATATTCCTGCAGAAATTTGCTTTTCTGAGGAGGACAATAGTTATTAATGTCACATTGCAACAAAATTAGTTTCTTATGAAACTCTTCATTTATTTACATTGCTTCTTCTTTCCTGGAGACATATATCAGCTTGCAATATATGCAGGTTGTATAATCCGGTGAGTAATTTGAACATAACAAGCTAAGACATAGGTCAGCAAAGTGCAATGTCCCTCTCACTTTTTCTGCTTGTAAAAGCATTTTATGAAAAGGTAATAAGGCAGAAAAGACCATAAATGTAAAAAAAGTGCCTGCATGCATGTGAATCACACCTCCAGATAGCACCAATATAATGAGACAAGTTCAAACTGGGATCACTTCCTGGCCTCACTTCCACCTGCAGGTCTGACTCAGACACTGGTCTACAGGTTCATTTGAAGCATGTAGGTGCTCAATTAGATGTTTTTATGCTGCCTGTTAAATTATACAAGGTGTTCCATGCTCAATCCTGTGAAGCACTCATTAGCAGGTGTTATAATGGTGAACAGGCTTGATTGCAAAAGCAGAGGTTGGGCAGCTCGCTCACATTTTCTGAATCAAGCTGATTTTAATTGCCTGCCACAATACACACTTAGTGCCACTGCAATGCCTCCTCCTAATATGGAGAATTAAAGGCCCTGCCAGCTCTGCCCACGCTTTCATCTCCCTTTCAGTAACAGCTTCATCAATGGGACACAGGACTGAAGGCAACCAAGGGAAGGCGAGTGCTCCCTGGCTCAAAGAGCCCCCTTAGGAACATGACCAGTCCTCCAGGCAGTGAGATCAGCACAGCTTTGTGCTGCAGCCCTGAC
This sequence comes from Agelaius tricolor, assembly GCF_023055355.1. Lineage (NCBI taxonomy): Eukaryota > Metazoa > Chordata > Aves > Passeriformes > Icteridae > Agelaius > Agelaius tricolor. The sequence continues at coordinate 59,644,042 of NW_027269262.1, read as the reverse complement.
AGGCTTGGCTCTCATATCAGAAACAGCCAGCTTGACTTGATTTCCCTAACTTGCTCACAGCTCTCTCTGTTGCTGCTTTGCAAGGCTACTTGAGCCTGCTGCAAGTTTTCAGCAGCCTGGAAGCTGCTCAGAGCTTTTTATTTCATTCCATATTTCTCTCAAGCACTTGTCTTCAAAGGGAACCTCAATTACTTCAAATCAGAATGACAGCTTGCCTGAAACACATCTGTGAGTCCTATGCCTCTGACTCACATCCTTGCCTTTGTTCACTATTAACCCTACTGTTATTTGGCTTTTCTTTTAGTGTCTACCTTTCTTGCAACTACCTGTGGCTCAGCAGTGAGCCAGGGAGGACACTGATCTGTGACTAACACCGTGAGCATGGTGGCATACTGTGTTGATAAGTTATGTCAACAGCAGAGAGAGGTCATAGGACTAAGGCACTTATTAACACAATTCTGGCTGCACAACGCAGCACTGGGAAGGGATGACCCTGGCAGTACCTCACCAGGGAAGAAAAGCCCATAAGAGACGTCCATGGGACAGACCTCATTGTCTCTGTGCACATCTGGGGATTTTTTTGCTGTACAGCTCCTTCAGGGATGTTACTGGGCTCCCTCTGCACTCAAGTGCTGCTCAACCAGAAAAGCACAGCCTCACAGAGCAAGGGAGTGAGGTAGGAGGCAAACCATGGTGTCTTAGGGTGACCTTATGATGCTTGTATCCCCAGCTGTCTGTTCTGTTTATGCTGGATATTCTGCACCTTCAAGATTGATTCCAAGAGTGAAGAGGAGGGAAAAAGAAATGTAGAGTTTGTTTTCAGAAACTACACTCATTCCTCCACATTCTGTCTCCTATACTGTGTTGTCTGCAGCATGGATAGACAGTGGGAGGGAGCTTTTAACTTTTTTTTTTTAAACTAAAAAGCTTTTTTGCTTTTTAAGTTATTTTTTTTTTTTTTTAGCTAGCTGAGGCAGTGAAGTTCCTCAGACTGTGGTTTTTCTTCTTGGAACTGTTCAAACCTCCTCTGGACTGAAAACCCAGAAGAACACCAGGAGCTCACACCTATGGCCCGCCGGGGCCTGGGACGTGGCATTTCCAGGGCTGGAGGGACTGATAAGAGACTGAGTGAGCTGAGCCACACTGCACAACTTTCTGAATTTGTCATCTCTTCAGAACAGCAAGAGGTTTTCTTGTTTAATATTAATTTTTTATGCTTGTGAATACTTTGCTCTTTAAATAAACAGGTTTTTTCTACTTATTTCCAAGGAAATATTTTTCCTGAACTGGTTGGGGGAGGGGTCGCTTGAATTTGCTTTCTAGAGGGACCCCATTCAAAGGTTTCCTCCTAAATTTGCCCTAAACCACAACACATGGTCTGCCTGAAGAGGGAATATTCCTGCTTCTAATCCACAGGGTAATTTCAGGCTACATTAGACAGTGCATAACATTTCACACTAATATTTACTAAGGGATGACTAAGGTGATAGTATTTACATATCTCTTCCTGGCTCACAACTGTTTCTATTCCCACACTGACCTCCTTAAAAGAGAATCCTTAAAACCTCCTTAAAACCTCCTGCATGTTTCATTTACAGCAAAAGTAATTGAAAAATCATTTTGCCTCTTGCTGCTATGTATCATAGGGAGAAATGGCATTTCCTGGGATTGCTACACAATGCATCTTTTATATTAAGGAGTCTCTAAATGGACAAAGTGACTCTTAGCAATTACCTCAGTAGTAAAATAATATACACAAGATAACATCTGTTATCAAATCAGCTACTAGATATGAAGAAGGAATCACGTATCTGGAACTTTGTTCTTGCCAGCTACAACCTTTGGTCTGATATGTTTCCAGTGTTTTGTACAACCTTTGTAGGTACCTGGGCTAAAGTCCAACAGGTGCCAGCAGACAGATGTGACCAAAGATTAGACTGTCAAGACAGAAGAGGCCCTGACTCAGGGACACCCTGCAGTCATACCATAAGAGCAGAAGCAACCCATGAAGAAGGAAGGTCACTTTATCTATGATATAAATGAGGCTGAACTCAACCTACCATTTGGTGGGTGAAATTTTTAAATAATGCATTTCGGGAATTCAACACAAATATGACATCAGCAGTTGAAGACTGACAAAGTTACCGTATTTTCTGCTGGGCACCACATCTCAGGAAACACAGAAGAGGACCTAGAGCACAATGGCAATGATCACAGACTTGGCAATTGTGACTGAAAGTCGCAAGTGGAAGAATGAGTCCAGCTAATCTGGAGAAGAAAGACTATTTTACATATGATAGTAGTTTTAAATATGTGGGAAAAAAAGAGAGAGAAATAGAAAAAAAATTTCTGTGATCTATTGAATGAAAAAAAGCAGGAGGAAAACGTTCTTCAATTTTAGTAAAAGACATTTAGGTTGGAAGACTTTATAAGAATATTTAACTAGGAAGACTGGAAATGCTGGCATAGCCAGACTTTGCAAACAGATTGCATGAACAACTATAAAAGACGGCAAACATTACTTGATCTTGCCTCAGTGCAAAAGCAAGACCCAGTGATCTCTTTGAAATACCACAGAACATTTTTCACTTATTCAGTAATGTCTTATTAAACAAATATTATATGCTAAATAAACAAATATTAAATTACCAATGGAAACATTGCTAGCAGTAGTAATTTTTTTTTCCAACAAACATATGCAGTGCTGAACCATACTTATAAACATTGCAGACTAGAAAAGGATAAACTGAGAGCAGATTTCTGTTTCCATGGCCATATGTCAAGGTTGGTTGTTTATTTACCTGTTTTCCCCAGCAGCTATATCTGCTGTAAATTAACCCCACAGACTATTTTCTCATTGGAAAAAGATACAAAGAAGATAATAAGTCAATGTCCATTCATTGCTTTTTCTTAGATAATTCATAAACACCTATTCCAAAGGCTTTCTAGAATTTTGGGAGCTTGAGCAGAGTTTTGACACATATGTCTTTTTGTGAAATGCATGAAGTGTGTTAGGAAGCTAAAAGCAAAATCTGTACATGGTGTATGATAACAGGAGGAAAGAACTAAGGAATTCCTCCTAGGCTGTAGGTGCTACTTACTGCCTATGTGTCTCCCTGACCTACTGATGGGTTGGTTGATGGTGGTAAAAAGGGTCAAAGCAAAGCAAATAATTCCTTGTGCATTTCTGAAATTTGTTGTTTCTTTGGAGGTGCCTTTCAAAAAAGGCACCAGAGAGCTCTTTGCAGAAAGGCAACAAGAAAATAGGGCAGGGTGGTTGTTGTTATTAACTCCAGAGCTAATATAGAAGAGGAAGGTGCAAAAAAATGGGAGCAGGATGAGGAGAGCTGCATGGCTAGGTCTGGAAAGGTGGGCTCCATGCAGAGACAACAGGACACCATGGTGTTCACTCTCATTCCTGCAAACCAACACATGGGGCATTTCAGACTACAAAAAAATTATAAATAAAAATTGGATAACTCATCTTCTAGTACTTCATATCTGGTCAAAGTAGAGTCCCTACATGCAATTGCAAGACAACTCTCTTCTTTTCTAGTCTTTCTTTTCTGCTGTTGCCATAAATGTTCTTTTTTCCCTTGAATGTTAACCTGGGCAACCCATGAAGTCCCCTAACCCTGGGCACAGAGAAAAACATTTTTCCATACCTGTCCCATTTTGAGCAGTAGGTGGTAGCAGGGTGGGATAAGGAGTCTGAGAGCTCAGAAGGACAAGAAGACAACTAGAATGGTGCTGATGCCATAGTGCTCACCAACCATCTCTTTTAGCCCTTTATACAACCATGTCAATATCACACTGTGCTGAATTTAGTCTCCTCTTATCTTTGGGCCTCCAACACAGGCAAGCTGGCAAGCCAGGTATTGTGGGGCACTCATGAGAAGGCATGGACACTGCACCTCACTTCTGGGCTGGGACTCAGCAAGGCTTGCTAACAAGAAGGGCAAACCTGAAGTTTTCAAAGCAAGTGTGACAATGCTCATGGAGATGATATTGTAGCCAGATCCAGAAATTATTTATGAAAGAAAAACATGTCAATGAAAAGAAATCCTACCTCATCAACAGGAAATCTGAAGTTCTGACACATCTTTATTCCCACAAGAAATTTTCCTCTTGGCTTCCTGAGAGAATCAAGGCTTTTGGCATTTCATCTTAATTGTCCTCTTCTCTATTACAGTCTTTTTTCATATAACTTGAGAACTGGGCTTAAAGCACAGGGCAGAATAACCCATTTCCAGCTAATAATTATAATTTGTACAGTCAAAAAGTTGTGTCTAAAATTTATTTATGTGGAAGATTTCCTGAACAACTTTCTGTAATAAAAGCAAACTATGACAGTCTGTTCACATAAGATTTGTAAATGAGTGTGAGAGAAAACAATTTGTAATTACTTACGGCTAGTAGTTGGGCCTTCTAAATATTCTCTCCAATTTAACAGTCCCAGGCTGTGAGTGCACAAACATAGATATTAATGGTGGAAAAGAACCAGAAAATTCTCTTTAGCTGAATACTGTTGTCCTCTCTCTTTGTGATGTACTTCCTAACAAAAAGCCATGAGGAATTTCTACGGTGTCTGTGCATTCCTTTGATGCTTTGTACTTGCCCAGTTCCAAATCTTCAGCATTGCTTTGAGCATATCTGCTCAGCTGAAACTGTGTTAATGACAGCAGGTTTTTTACTGCTTACTGAGATTGATGCCTTCTTTGAAGGCTGCTTGCTCATTTAAATCTTTGCCTGGTAGTTAAAAAGCAGTAGTACATGCCTGTGTGACAGGCATCACTGCTCAGTCTGCTTCATACCACAGGTCTCACTGTAAATCATCACTCACAGACAAGACACTACTAAAACTTGAGTGAATGAATGCTCAGAGAAAATCAAAATGCCAATTAGGAAATGACAAATGCAATGTGTTCTTATTTATTCAGGATTATAACTTCCAAGAAAAATTCATTTCAGTATCTAAACCGTGAGGGGTTTTTGTCACTAAGTTATCCAGAAGAAGATCTGGTAAGTCTCTGATTACTACTGACCATGTCTTGTGCCTGCATGACAGTAGCCCATCCTCAGAGAAACAGAGTGCTGAAAGCCATGAGCCACTCTTTTCTAAACAGATACTTATTTTCTGAAATTTATCACTGAGGAAAACCTAAACACAGAGCCCAAGCAATTGCTCACTGCAAAAACTGAAAATAACTAAGAGTGGGAAAAAATAGCTCACAGTATCCTGTGGTGCATACAAGGAGCTTGGCCAGTGCTGTATGGAGCACCCTTCTTCCAGGGCTGTCTCATTATTTCACTCACTGGCAGATGATGCATTTCTTTTTACTAAGCACCAGCATTGTGCTTACCTGGACATGTAGAAACAAAATCACTCAGCCAACACTTTCATATCAAAGAGTTCAGTCTGGGAGTGCTCATCACCTTCTGAAGTTCTTAAGCATTTTTTACAAAATCAGAAAGATGAGAGAAAAATTACCAAAGATACCACAAAGGAAGAAAACAATGATAGTCTAATTTGCCCTAGATTGTACAGTACATGTCACCAGAGCAGCAACTAGCAATGCTTCTTAATCTTTTAGCATCCTTCTTTTTTTCTTGAGAAAGAGTAAACAGCAATTAGTCCTAAATATGAACAGGTGTGAGACAGCCCAGTGTCAATTACTGCCTACATAAATGCATAGTAGAACAGTGAAGAGAATTGGAGTATTTCAAAATTGGTATTGAATTAGTAATGCTCTTTCACTTGAGTTCAGACACACTAACTGGAGCTAACACTTAACCTAGAAATGTCAGGCTAGGTTAGGCATGCACGACAGTTCAGGTACTGATATGGAAAGGTGCTTAACACTAACTCTGAAGGAAGGATCAAAATATGTACAAGATATAGAGCATCTGTACTTTCATATACTTTGTGCATGTACTGCTTAGAGTCAGCTTACATGTCTTCTCTAAAGAGCACCCCTGATGTTAGAAGCACCTTCATACATTTTTCACTTTTCTGCCTTCTCTGTGAGTCCTTGCTTACCTTGCCTCCTCACTGTCACCAGCAAAAGCATGAGGCAATGCCTTTTGATCACTCCTGGAGGAGCTGCTCTAAGAGAACAATTTGCTGGGCCTTTGCAATGCACCTCAGGTGTCAGTGCAAGATAACCCTAAGGGATGAAGCCTGCTCTGAATAAACACAGTCATAGAATCATTAAGGTTGGAAAAGGCCTCTAAGGTCATCAAGGTCAACCACTGCCTTGGCACTGCCAGGCCCAGAACTAAACTGTCTCCTGAAGCACCACAGCTACATGTGCTTTTCAAACACTTTTCTGAGCACCCTGTTCCAATACTTGACCATTGAGATTTTTTTCCTACTATCTACTCCAAGCTAATAATAATGATCAAAGGATAATCAGAGAATGAATGTGGCTTGTTTAAGAGCAGTTACTGAAACAGGATTCCACTGTATTTCTGTGTAGTCAAGAGAGCAAAAATACTGGACTTTCCCTCATCTCATCACTCCTGCAGACTTTAAGCTCCTGTTCTACAACAAAGATCCCCTTGTTTTTTCTAACTGGTACAGTGGAATATTTTATCTCAGTCTCATTGTCAGAAAAGTTTTGACAGCTGAGATAATTAAGCTTCAGGCATTATCATACTAGGGAAAATTTTAGGCAGAATGTCTCAAATTTGGTATAATTATATGAGAGCAGAGGATAGTTTGTAAAGCTAGACAGCCTTAATGACAATGATGATCAGGGATGTGCCTACACTAATTGGTCAGTGGTGCAGACCAACAGGCACAGAACTGTATAGTCAAACAGTTGTACCTGAGAACCTCATACCCTAGCTCCACACATACCAGGTTCTTCTGGTTTGATTTGCCTTTAATTTATAGACTGCCTCTGGTCTGATTCATCAGCTGAATGCCTGTTTCTCATGCCTCATGTGGCCTTCAGGAGTTCCTCTTCCAGTTCAGATTCATGCAGAAGAAACCCAGATCACGTACATGGAGATGTCCCCCTGATGTGAACCCCAGCAGAACAAGCTGGTGTGGTTGAGATGTGTCTTGTAAAAGCCAACTCTTGTCAGAAATGAAACACTAACACAAATACATGGTATCAGTACTAAGGGTACCATTACAGGAGTTATACACCAAGTGCTTTCCTCTTCCCTCTGCGTAAGCTGGTGCTTGCTCTCATTATATTGCAAAGGTTCCATAGTACTGTCTCCTTATTGCAAGAGTTTCCTACCTCCTTGATATTTCTCAAGGGCAGCTCCTCCAAGCACTGACTCATCCTTCTTATCACAGAAGCCAACTGATTCCAGTTCCCTCAACCAACCAATCCACTCTTTCATAACACTCTCCTGATTGGCTACAGCTGTGGCCTGTTAAAGTCAGGCCTGCTCCTAATCTTTAGTAATTAACCCAGCTGCAACTCTTTAGGAGGTAAGATTACTTTCTCTACTACCTTTATTGACCTATATTCTATCCCTCTAAAGTTGCTAATGATTTTTGCCTATGTCCACTCTTCAGAGTGACATGATTGATCAGCAGAAGAGAGAAATATCAAAACAGGAACATCAGTGACTTAGCTCTCAGTTCAGAACAACTGACAAATGTAAAAAGAAAGTCCTAAATTTGACAGGTAAGAGAAAAGTGGGAAGGGAGCAAATGCCTTGCTCTGCAAAGAGAATGAATTAGTCTACTTGATGAATAAAGGTGAATTATAGTAAGGTCAGTGATGGAATCATTGAAATTGCTCTCAGTTTAAAGATATTACTAATAAATTTGACTTGAGCATAGTCCATGTGATAATATCAGAAATGAAATGAAAGATCTTCTTCAGGAACAGAGCAGCTTTGCAGACCATAAGGCTCACAAAGTTGCCAGCTGGCATTCTTAAAGCCATTGTACCTATAAAAATCCAATCAATAAAGTCTAACTTGATTTTTTTTTCAGTTTTATTTATTTGTCTCCTTTACCTTTCACTAGGATTATTGTTCAATGTGAACTACTAATTTAAAAACTACTAATCCACAGAGCTCAGCTGATGCTGCCTTAGGTTGAAATGCAAAGCAGTTCCTCCTATCTTACATCCTCTTCAATATATGCTGCATGTATTGGCTTTGAGAATTAGGTGGTCATAGCCTAGTTCATCCTGAATTACACCCCAAAATGCTGTGTGTAACTGTCCAGAGAATAGGAATATGTGATGCAGAGCCATGCTGTTAGAAGTATTAAGTAGCAAGCAAAACATTAGGGTTTAGTTTGACCTAACATGGTGCACATTATAAAATCTCCACATGCTGGAAGAAAGAGTAAATCCTCTGTGGTTTACTCATAAATATTTAAAGGATTATCCAGTCCATTGTGTAGTGAATAACCAAATGCATTCTGATGTAAACCAGCCCAGCTCCTGTGTTTATATTGTCTGTCTGACGGAACACAATTACAAAACACTTTTTTTGTTTTCAGATTTCTACTTGAGCTCCTTGAAGCATCTAGAATTTGAACTTGGCAATGTTAGACTGCAAATGCCCAGGGACCTGGCATCATACAGATTAGAAGTGCATGTATTCTTCAAGGACAAAACTATATATTGCATAGTTTATACTCACATAAATGTGTTCTTTAAGGGCAAATCAATATATTATAAATGTACATCCTATATTTTTGCTCCTGCTAGGGAATTCTATCACCAAGTAGAGCAAATCCACAAAAACAACTTAACTTTACACTTTCAAAAAAAGGAAAACTGCATTTGCTTTTTATTACTGTATTTTATGTTCAGAATGAATATGGCTCAGGTGTAGGCTTTGAGTTTCAATTTAACATATTCATAACTGGGGCAATTGGCAAGATCTGATATTTCTGATGGATGTAAATAGTGAAGCTCAGCCCTAAATGTGTCTTGTCTTTTCATATTTTTTTTTTTCTGCTTGTTCCCCAGTATTCAGTTTATTTGCTGTTGAAAGTTCTCTTTTATCAGAAAATCATAAACTGAGCCAGGGACTGAAATGCTGATTTCAGCCACAAATTAGAAACTGAAAAATAAGAGATGAAAGCAGTGGGAAAGGGAGCCTGTACTGTGCAGATGTACTTTCATTTTCAAGAGCCTCTGTTTCCTCAAATGAAAGGCAATTTGACAAAAAAAAAAAAAAAAAAAAAAAGGGGGGGGGTTAATTCACCATGGAAATGTGCAAAACTTTTCAAGGCAAAGTCTTTGCATATGCTAAAGGCACAGATGATGTTCCATGTAAAGCATTACTTTTATCTTTATTGTTTTGAATATGTTGGATCATAAGAATGGACACACTGCAACTGCCACTTCAAAGCTCTACAGATAATCCCACATCCCACTTGCTTTGTTTGCATATTTAATTTTGCTCAAGTAAAAGCCAAATCAAAGCTCATACTTTCTTCTCTGAAAATTTTCTGTACAACCTTCCTTATTACTTCAGCTCATCTAAACCAGGCTAAGTTACAAAGATTCCAACTCATTTGAGGATATTTCTATTTCCTGTGTCTCTTTCCCTTACTTTTCACGATAAAGTGCTTCAATTTCTCACTGAATGGAAGTCATCAATCTCCACCATGTTCAAAAATTCTTCCTCTGTAGATCAGGGGGCTTCTAATCTGTGGAGCAGGTGTTGGTGTTGAAGCAGGAGCAGCCAGAGGAATGAAATTGTTTCTGATGCATGAGACAGTCATTGTCAATCAGCCTGCATTGCAGGTGTCAACAAAAGCAAGGTCAGACCCCAAGGTGCAGGACATTTTTGTCTGTTCTGATCCATGAGACTGAAAAATGGGGCAGAGAGCAGGCAGTCTGTCCCCAGGTTTCCTATCACCTGTCTTCAGGCTTTGCGGGACGATGAGGTGACTTTCTCAAAAGAGGAAAGAAATAGCTGCAATTGTAAAATGCCTTCATCCAATGAAAAAACGTTTCCAGATGACAGGGAGCAGAGAAGTCCAGCGTCTCTTCATCTGGCAGTTTTCTTCATTCCCTCCCTGAAGTCTTTGAATCTCCATTCAGGCTCTAAAGGAGACTCCAAAAGGTAGAGCTCTACTGCTGAAAGCCTTTCAACCCCAAGAAAGAGGTCGAGAATACTTATATGAAAGCAAAAGAGATGGTTTGGAAGGGTTTAAAGATCAAGAACTTTTCAATGTCATTTCTATTCAAAGCATTTCAAACAGCAAAAATATTCAAGTTAGGAGAGCTTTAAGTGAATAAAGCCTTGTTTCTGGATTACATTATTTCCTCATATGACTTGATATACAGTTAAATAAGTAATTAGAAATAAATATATCATGATGATACTCCTTTGGTCTTTCATGAAATCTGGCACCCTACATAGCTAATGCGTGGATTCACTCCTTTTTACGACAGGGAATACCCTTTTCATTCCATCTGTAAAACCCTACAAAGAATTGAGTGTCTAGAAACACACTATCTATTGCAACGAGTGCTGTAGGTTCAACAAAATTGCTAGGATACATGTGAGAGTCCAGGAAACTGCAAAGTCTACACAATCTTCTCCTTATTTATTGTTTCCTACATAAGTTCTTTATCAATGAGCACCTAGGGACTTTTTTTTCACTCGCATCCGCTTTACAACTCTATATTTCCATTTATTACATTGTAATTATTTCCGGTGAAAAAGGTGGTGTGTTTTAGTGGTGTTAGTTTACAATATTTTAATAAAAATGCATTACTCCCCTCTGAAAAAGAAAAATCCCACATCAGCTATTTTCAAGCAGCACCTCTAGACTGAAACTAACGGATCAAAGGAGAAAACACCAGTAACTATAAAATATTCTTAGCCCGGAGGTATGAGAATCTGCCAATTTCAGATCATGAAGAAACAAGCACCTAAGAGATTACAGCCTTATTTATCTTTTTTGCTTACAGACCTCCTGTGGAGTCCCATATCCATTGTCTGTGGACAAAACCCACAAATCATTAAAGTAAGAAGATTTTCTGAAAGGCTTAAACCCAAAAGCAAACACCTAACTCTTTCAGGCACTCTATTACAAGAGTAAATTGGACATCCCCCCATGTTTGATAAAGGAGCTGAAGAGTTTGTATGAAATTGCAGGCACGTTACCAGGCAGTCGTGTTCCTGTGAAATTGAGTACATTTCCTCAGGAATTCCTGGTGGTGAAGTATGAATCCTCATTAATGTGGGGCTGTGTGTAATCTCACAACTGGCCAATGAAGCCTCTTTACAGTGGACACTGAAAACCAGACAGGCAGTGGGAAAAACAGGGGAAGAGGGATCAGAAAGACCAACACAGTCCCAAACCCAAAACAGCTTTTGTGACTGTACAAACACCATTGAAACGTCCCATTTGTGATGCTGAATCACAAAAAACCCAAGCAAAGAAACTCCACAGCACTTGCTTCCATGAAAGACATGGCAGGAGTAAATAAAATGGGCCAAGGCACAATCCCAGCCACCCCAGGGTAAGTGGTGTGTCTGCCATGGCTCACACCTCAGCACCTATATTCTCCTCGTCTCTCTCCCAGCACAGACAAAACAGGGTGGGCTCACAAAACAGGCTCCTGGGCACAATCCCTGACCTGTGCTGTGTCCACCATTGGTGGTCAACACGGCCTTTTCAGATTTCAGTAAAGCTTTTGATATTGTCTGTCACAGTATCCTTCTGGACAAAATGTCCAGCACAGAGCTGGACTCTCTGACCCTATGAAAAACATGACAGTAATATGCACACACAATGGGAAAAACAGAGGATGATGCTCAAACTCATTTTCTGGCCCTGCTGGGTTCATCAGTCCAGACAGGGCTACTGAAACTCTGCAATGCACACTGAGTGTGTTGTCAGCATGAGGATGTCCTGCTAATATAAGTATGACTGATACAGAAAGCAGAGCATTGGAGGGGAATGGCAAATTGCTCTTTCTAGGACTTTCATAATCCATTTTAGCTGCCAGTGGAAAGATGAGGAGATTAAAAATATTCTGAAGTCTTTTGTGCTTTTTTCCTTGGTATCTAATGACTTCAAACATATTGTAATTAGATAAGATTGCTAGGGAGAGTTATAGAAGTACTATTGTTAATGATATATCATATAATATTAATATAATTGCACATTGTACCATATCAATACAATTTTATATTAATATTCTAGCTTGCATTAGAAAAAAATTCCATGGTTAAAAAAAGTAGACTCTGGTATATTCTCTGGTATAACAAGCCCAGATTAAAGTATCATCTTTACATCACTATGTAGGATATGCACAAGAAAATAAAAAAGCTAAGGCAAAAAAAATCTTATAATAGGAATATTTCTCAAGATAATCACTAATTTTTAAAATAATTTCTATTAAATTTTCTGCTTGTAAGGACCTGTCCCATTTTATCTATTGATAAATTGTACCACTTCTTAAAGCTTGGTAGCATGAGGCTGATATGGTCCACATTACCAGTGAACAAGACAGCCCAGATAACAAGAATGATTTTTGAAGACTGAAGTGTGTTTAAATGAGGCTGCAGTTTGAGCCCACAAATGAGCAGGCTCTAAAAATAACAAATGGAGCACAGATAGTTTTCTTTTCTTTTATAGTTGGGTTTTGGTCAAGAATCACATTGATGGTTCATTTTCTGCTAACATAGGCAGTAAACTCACTGCCTTCCACAATAAAGGGGAGGTTCAGAATGTGTGCTGAACTTGGTAGGTGGCCCTCCCTGCCTGTGGCAGGTAAGAGGGAACTAGGTGCCCTCTAAAGTCCCTTCCAACCCAAACCATTCTATGACTCCAAAAACCTAAGAACCAACGACCCTGGGTAGGGACCGTGGGATATGATATATACATAGTCCCAGACGCTGTCCTGAATTTTGGGTGGGAAAAAGAATTTTGAAGTATGTGTACTGGGGAAGCTGAAGTAAATTGCCATACTTTTGTGCTTTTTTTTTTCTTAAGTAATCCTCTTCTCTATTTGAAAGTTTAAGGAAAAGTTAGTTTCTAAAGTAAGTTAGGTGGTCTGGGGTAGCTGTTATTGCTAATTAGGCCTAAGACCCTTTTCAGGCAAAACAAAATAAGCACATGCAAAAGAAGAGAAAAATCAACACCAGAGCCAAAAAAATTGCAACTGCACCTTCTAGCATAGCCTCTTATGTGTGAGATCAGTAGTGGGTAATGCCAGCATGGCATGGATTTCTGTAACTCACTCCCACTCTTGGACATTTGTATCCATAACAAAACGTAGCAAATTGATTTCAGATGCCTAAAGCAATGAGAGTCATGTCAGGGAAGGAAAATATGTCTCTTTTCATAGTTAAACCAAATCTCACTGAAAAAGTGGTAGAGAAAATAAGAAAAAGTGGAGAAGTAAAGGAAATGCAAAGCTTGCAGTCCAGTTGTGTTCTAGACTCAGCTCCTCTTTGGGCGGGTTTGGAGAGAGCATCTTTATGTGAGGTTACAGGTAGAATCATGGTCCCAGGGAGAGGAAAGGGAGAAGAAGTAATAACAAAACACTTGGGTCTTTCCAGTTCACTCCTGCTTGCCAAGGTAAAAATCAGTATCAAGGGAGGAAAGCTTGGAAATTCCTGGCCATTAGTGGTAAGAGATACCAAGATGAACTTTGTAAGAAAAACCTCCAGGCAACGACGAGGATATTTCAAACACCCACAAGACGTCACTCTTGAAAACTCTTTCTGGGAATCAGTATATTACTTGAATAAGCACTCAAGCTGCTGTCTGGTATAATTCACCAGGATGTAACTTTAGTTTTCTGTGTTGATCTTTATATTTTAATTTACTATTAAAAGATAATATTTTTATATTATGCATGTATGTGTGTGAAGATATCAGGTACATCATAAACTAAATAACAAGATAAAAATAAATTAAATAACTCATACGTAAAAATGGAAACGATCATGTTCTTTTAAGAGGCTGTTTAATTGCCTATCACTTTTTACTGTCATTCACAATGATTATCAATTAATCTACATAGCATTAATTTACATAGGAGGTAATGGAAAGTTAAGCTAGAAAGTTTCACATCACTGAGAATGATTTCTTGAAAAATCTTTACTTATAGCGTAGAATCAGACAGATCCAGCAGATGTATTTCACCACACCTGATTTATTCAATTATTATTTTCAGACTAACATCAGCATTATGGAACAACACTCTTATTCATCTTTCTTTTCCTTCCTTGGGGACAATTGTTTCAACTTAAGCCTTCTACATGGGTGAAAAGAAATGAAATTTGCTTCTCAGGCTTCTACTTTAACATGATTCTGTCCTTTTGGAACAGTTACTGACATCACATAAAAACTTACAAACTGAAAGTAATTTACATCAGTCTCCCCTTCAAGACCTCTAAAAATCTTACCAATTTAACTCATAAACAAAACACAGCAAAGAAATGCTTCAAGCATCCATTTCACTCAGTGTCTACCTATTCTGAACCTTCAGAGTACACAAAAATCCTTATAGTTACTTATTCCTGGACATACCCTCACACAAACTGTCCTTCTCATCTGTGTTTGTTGCCTTTCTTTTGATGGCAAGTCTCGCTTCTTTTGTTCTATACAGGTGTATTAAAAGTGTCTAACTTGGGCAAGTTAGACCATCACTGAAAAATTTAAACTTAAAAAAAGGCAAATTCACTAGGTAACTCTATGTAACTTACTAATGTAATATTGTAAAGCATCATTTCTTAGGTTTTTATCAACATCCATCTTGCCTGCACTCATGTACAAACTTCTTATTAATCTCTCTGAGTATATTGCAGTGGCACCCAAACTCTGCTCCCTGGTACCTTGTCTATCATCCCTCCCCACTTTCCTTCCTCCACATGGAGTTATTCACACCCCTAATCTGTGAATAAGGAGTGTTGTGGCAGCCATCTCCTTTGGCAGGCTCAGAAGCAGCAGAACTATGCCTGCATCACCACTGCAGCTCAGTGCCTTTTCCTACACAATGTGTCCAAGGATTTTGCATGAACTGGGCTCTTTCCATGCCCAGGACCTTCCACAGGAGAGCTAAGAGGAGATAAATATTTATGCCAAAGGATGGAACAGTCCCTTAACAAGGCCACCATGCCCTGTAGTCAAATGGGTCACCAACATGGGTGCAACAGGGGAAAGCACATCCTGAGCTAGACCTCACACTGCTGGTGGGATTCCCTGCTCTGCTTTGAAGAATAAAAAGGAAACAGTTACATTTTTAACAGTTTCCATAATACTAGATAGAAAACAAGGAATGGTCACAAGATGAGCAGATTTATTACAGAATTTGGGCAAGAAGACTTAGCTACAAAAGCTATGAGAGCAACATTTGCAGAGAACAGGGCTTTTAAAACTTATTCTCCACTGCAATCTTCCCGTATCAAAATCTATTTTCCTAGAAAACCTCGTCTGTCTTTCTGTGCATAGCTCTGAGAGTGTAGTGGTTTTGGTTTGCCAATTTGAGATTTCGCAGCCAATGTACCAATTAATGTGATGGGTTCAATGTTGGCTGAATGTTATTTCACGCTTCTAGATACTGTAGGGCAGCAGACAGAAGTGGGATTACAGAGAGGACACCATGCTTGATATGGTGAAGAAGCTCTCAGCAGCTCCTCTCAGGAAAAAAAAAATCACATCTGTGGGTAGCTCCAATGGAAAACCAGCACAGAGTGCAAGTGGTTCCATGAGCACATATGCACCTTGACTTCCTTCCTCAGTGAAAATCAAATAATTTCCTCAAATCTTGAGGAGTATGGGTTGCTTCACTGCTTGTTTAGTGAAATCCTTCCCCTGATATCTCCTATTTCCCTAGGAAAAAACAGAGAGCATTGTAAATCACTGGAGACTGCATTTGAGAAAAGAATTCTTTCTGCAGTCCAGTCACATTCAGGCAACAAATTTCAGTGGAAGAGCTAGGCAGTGGATTTAGTACATGATTAAAAGAAAAATGTCCTGTCAGTGAAAGCTCACACAGAGATGGGTTTTAATCAGTGGATATTTTTCCCCCATATAGGAAAGTCTGGGCACATGGGTATCAACTACAATATGCAGAAAGAATCATGCTGCTGAGCAAGAGTGAGCACACATTTATTGGTGTTAGGCTCAGGGAGACTGCAGTGGGAGGGTCACCTCTGGTTTGCCTGTGTCTTTTACACTACATGTGCAGGCTAAGGAAAATAGTAAAACATCTTTACTTTAAATCATATCTGCATGTAAAAATCAGTTAGAGAACTGTGTACTTTGGAAATTAAAAAAACATAACAACACAACCAAATCAAAAAAATCCAGCAAAGTCAAGCCTACCCAGAGCCGTCAGTCACCATGTGAACTCTTAGCCTAAAGAAGAAGATAATTTCCTTGGTTGGTTTATCAGCTTCACAGCTGGAGCAAATCTGATGCAGCAAAGCTCTTTGCGCTGAATTGCAGCTTGGCAGAAAGGCACAAATTTTATTCCACCTTCCAAGTAAACTATCATGCCCTGATTCCCACAGACAGATGAAAGCTGGTGAGTTTCCTGAGAGGTATGAAGACAAATATCTTAGGAAACAATGTGCTCTGGCCTTTAGAATTTCCAGGATCTTTGGTGTCCCAGTAGCTCATCTAAGAGTTAAAGTCTTCCAATGATATAGTCAAGAAAATTTCCCTAAAGTTCAAAGCAAATACTGCTTTCACTTTTCTTAATGAAAATGTTTGATTTATGTGTTCTCTAAAAAAAGGTTTGGACTGGCAATCTCTGTTACACTTTTCACTTTATTCTCTTACAATTTCCAAATGCCTGGCGCAACATTCAGCATTCTGCTCAGCTCTAAAGATAGCATGTAGGCATACAAGTTTGCTGAGGCACTTTAACCTGTCTTTACCTCCTTCACCACCTCTCCTGCTTATTTGCAGAGGTACTCACTTGTATTGGAATCAATAATCACCATGTTTACTGTGCACTGGGCTGCTGCAGTTCCCTGCTCAGTGCTAGTTCAGGTTAACTTCAGAAATGAAGTCCAATGAAGGAAAGTAATCAAAATGAAAGTATCTATCTGAGAATTGCAGTTACAAAGTTGCAGACATTTAGTCTATGGCAGTGTTTCTGCCATGGATGTAGCAATTATGGGCAGAGGTTGAAGGAGGGAAACCAACTATTTTCCAAATCTCCCATTTACTTCCAGTTCTTCTGCACAATTTGCCCTGAAATACTAATGAGCGCCATAAAAATTAAAATAAACAATTGAGTTTTATTTTTACTATAAATTCTTTTGTGTAAATAAAAGTATTTCAGAATTCCTGTGCAGAATTTCACTAGCATTTTTGACAATTCAAAAATTGTCACAGTAATTTTCAATGTTGTGTAAAATGGCAAGCACCTCTATATCAAGTACTAGAAAATATGTAGAACAATTAAGTTCTCATGTAGATTGACTGTCAAGGTGAGGGCACTTATATATTGCTAATACTTGAACTGTTGTCTGCTATTCCCTCAGTCTCAGCCAGCTCTGGTGCAGAAGTTGGCCAAGATTTTTTGAAAAATCCTTATCATAATAGTTAACAAATTAAAATGCAAGTAGCTATAATATCATGGTTTTCATTTCCTTTTAAATGAGCTGCTTGAAAAAGCAGACATCCCTGGATTGACAACTGAGATGAAGAACCACAGATTTATCTTGATCCTGTCTCACATAGCTGCTTTATTGACCCAGACTGGTAATTAGACAAATATATTTGTGTATTTTACTATCTACACACTGCCATGAATAATGATGTCTAACTAAATTAGCAGAAAGGATAAGGCCTTTCAAGTATGTTAGTGCAGATACAGTCTCTCACTATTTTTCTTTCTCTTGGTTATCCTTTTTAAACGCCGAAGGTTTGTAAATGGCAAAGGTGAAATGGGCTGCATGCATCCCTGAACCAACACCACAAACAGTGGAGGAATTGCACAAGGCATAGATTATGATACAAACACAATGACACAACTACAACAAAGCATTGGAGGTAAAGTCATATTTGCACAAGCCTCTGTAGCCTCTTTGCAGTCTGTTTCAGAGGTTGACAACTCCTCTGTAATATTGCCCAGGCTGAAAAAATTCTTCTGATTTTCAATAATCTGGTGATCTCACTAAACTTACTAATAAATCAGTGAGAAGCCAACAGCACCATAACTGTCTATTCACATGGTCAAGAGACAAGTGCTCCTGTAAAATAAACCATATTTTTGGGTTTATTGTTGTTGTGATGATGATGATTATGATGATGGCTGTGATGAAGAACAGGCACATCTTTCATACCCTTTTCTGAAGAAATGCTGAAGTTTTGCTCTGCAGACAATGAAAAAATTAATTTCCACACCACTTTGCAAATTGTTTATTATGAAAAAGAAGACAAACTTCAAAATGAAAAATGTGGAAAGGGTGTAAACTAAAATGAAAGAAAATATGTAATACCTTGAGGACAACTATATTTTACTCAAGTAATTCCTGTACCTCTTAACTCTAAATTACCTCATGCTTTTTTATCACATGTGAATATTGACTGGCTTTCTGAATCAATCCCATGTCACTCAAGGAAATGGAATGAGAGCAAGGAACCTGCCTGAGCACTGGTGTCAGCCCCTACAGGGATTTTCTTTAGGGAACACCATACCTGCTATTCTTCCTGCATTCTTTTCTGTCCAATTATAAAAATAGTAGGGCCATAACTAATGGGAAAAAGTGGCTGCTGCAATGCCCCAGAGGAGCCACATTATATATTGATATCATTAAACCTTTTGTTACGTTTAAATAAATATGAACCAAACTGCAGCTCTGGCTGACTGAAGGCAAGGGCAAAAGCTGCTTTGCAACCTCTTTTGGAGCAATTCCTGGAGCTTTCCCAATGGCACAGAGAAGGTCATCTAAACATCAAGGATAGAGGAAGAGCCATCCAAATCAACCCAAAAAGCATTCAAATTTATGGGTCAGTAGTAAAAGCTTGGTCAATGACCTGAAATACATAAAGCTACTCCAGCACTGACCATGATTATAGTGTCTATAGCTCATAGTCATAGTGTTCCCCTTGATTAATTATTTACACAAGACTCATAACCTCCATTTTAATGTCTGTTGTGCTAAATATCTTTTTAAATTAAATTCTATTTTTCTCTGATGACGAAAAAAAAAC
Source organism: Agelaius tricolor (assembly GCF_023055355.1). Taxonomy (NCBI): domain Eukaryota; kingdom Metazoa; phylum Chordata; class Aves; order Passeriformes; family Icteridae; genus Agelaius; species Agelaius tricolor. The sequence continues at coordinate 59,624,910 of NW_027269262.1, read as the reverse complement.
CATTTAGGTCTACCAAATATCATAATTAATTCTTATGTTAAACAATCAACATTTGGCAGATTCTTTGAAGACAGCAAGGCAGAAATAATCCACAAAGCAAGACAATTGCATGGAGTCAGTATGAGGCACTGAATGGTGACAGATATTCAGAAATTAAGTCAGATCCTTGCTTATCATTTCCCTATGGCTGTGATGCTTGTGCATACTGGAGAGAAGAAGAGAGATTAAGAACATCAGAAAACTGTGAGGAAAAAGTAAGACAAATAGAGTCCTCAAAAACAAGAGGATGCAATGACCTTTACAACACAAATGATTTTATTATTATGAATAATAATAATAATAATGAAAACTCAAAATATTTGTAATCATCATACCTGGTTAATTAAAGCAGGATAACCTTGCAAATGTATGTATGACAAGACTAAGAATACTAACAAGTAAATTTTTAAAAGTGTTTAGCATCAATTTATATCAATAATTATGAATCTTTTGGGCAGGTAGGGACCATTTTTATAGAAAATGAAGAAAGAGCTTGGGCTGTATAGGGCAGACTACTGCCATCAGATGAAGGGAGGTGATCCTGCCCCTCTGCTCAGCACTGCTGTGGCCTCACCTGCAGCCAGGTCCAGTTCTTGAATGGAGGGGGCAATGAGGATGGAGCCAGACTCTTCTCAGTGATGCCCAGCTCCAGGACCAGGGGCAATGGGTACAAACTGGAACACAGGGGTTCCCTCTGAACACCAGAAAACACTTTTTCAGTGTGAGGGTTATCAAGCCAAGGCACAGGTTGCTCAGGGAGATTGTGGAGTCTCTCTCCTTGGAGGTATTCAGAAGCTGTTTGTTCACAGTCCTGGGGAGGCTGCTCTAGGTGCACCCACCTAAGTATGAGGGGGGTTGGATCAGATGACCTCCAGAGCGCCCTTCCCACCCCATCCCCTCTGTGTGATTTTTTGATACAGAGACTGGAATTTTTCTACTAGTGGTAGACATTTTACTGAGCATTCAGACACTGTTTGAAGTTGCTTTAGAAGCCAGCTGCCTCTTAGGGAAAGCATTCAACATTTATAAATACATGAGTTGAAAGAAGCATGGGAATGCATTTTTTTGGGACGTACACTTTAGCAGATGGTGACTCTGCTCACAGTGACCACAGTATCCAGTTCCCAATTTGGCTACCAGGAGTGCTTTTTCTCATATTTCTGATATTACAACTTCATTATATTCTGTAGAAAGTAATGTATTTTTCTATTTTAATGTATGTTTTGTGCTTGGCAGTGTATGTGATAAGCTATCCACCACTGATAACTTTACCTTAAACAGACATGCTCACTGCTTTTTACTTCACTATGGAAAAATTTCAGTTTTGTAATCTCCCTGTATTACATATTTGTCTGAATTTATACATGACTTTGCAAGAGAGGGTTTGGTTTGTTGTTTTTTTTTTTGTGGTTGTTCCTCCTCTGTAGGTCCAGCAGGCAGCCTGAGGGTTACAATAATTGACACTCATGAGAGGCAGCAGATGGACCCCCACAAAGTAAACCAAAAGCTTCCTTCAAAATATCCTGAATTTGCATCAACATGCCAAAGAGCTTGCATGTTTTGCATGTTTTTAGGCTTAGGGTTTTCACTTTCTTTGCTTCCCCCATCTTTCAGTGGTCTAGATTTTAGGTTATCCTTCTATACCTTGATGAGAATGGGAGGAAAGGTAACTTCACCTTGTCCAATGCAGCATTGAATGAAGGTAATGTCTCCTGGCCCAGAAACATCTAGTTGTGTCAGCCCATTGCTCTGCCAAAATTTATTAATTTTGCCTCCTCAGCACTGATGAAGTCATGTGGCTGCTAATTCCAGAGTTAGCACTGTGAACCCTGGCTTGGGGCTTCCTGCTGCACTGTGCTAATGTCATGTTAGGCTCTGGATCTCACACAAATCTCTCTGCAATAACTTGGAGAACTTTTTAAGGTTCAGGCTGTTGAAGCCAGTGTGTGCCTGTCATTTAATACTCTCAGTGTGCATTAACTATTTCCAAATAACAACAAAAATTGTATGAAATGTCTTTCTCAAAGATGCTAAGCTGTCACCATTTTGACTGTATTATTAATTTGTTCCCTGAAAATTGAGGTTTCTATAATGATAATCTGCCTTGCATTTTAAAGGTGTTGTGCAGAAGAATTTATTCATCAAAATAATATATATTATGCCCTACAGCAAATAAATATAGATTTTTAAATACAAAATTGACTATAATTATTCTTTACTATTAATTGCATCCCATTCTCTCATACTTCTCTTGATTCTCCCTCAATTTAAAGAAATGTTTAACATCTTCAACTACGAATTACCTACATAGACACCCAGAATCAGGATGAGATACAAAGTTACTGGCTCATCAATAAAAATATATTTTTAGAAACAACTATAAAGCAGATATAAACATAGCTTTACTGTGTTAAAATTTAATAAATAGCTGTTAAACCTATTTCCTGAAGCAGGGTTTAATGTAGTTGCAGCTGCAGTTTTCTCTGCATATAAAACTCATTATAGCAGTTAAAAAAAAAAGTCACCTTTCAAAAATGCTGCTAGTGAGTTATATATCTCAACAGGTATCCAATACTTACCCCTCAGAGGTGTTTCTTCTTTCAGAGCCCTACCAAATGCAAGTGTTTGTATTCCCAGTCATCTGGACAAAGCTTAGCATGATAAAATGATTTGTTATGCCAATGAAGTTTTTTACACTGTAAAATGGTTTGTTACACTACTATTGCTACATAAAATGTTATGAAAATTTAGTAGGTAGTAAGGTCCAAAAAGGAATAGTCTGCTTTTGGGACTAGTTACCAGGAAAAGGTAAAAAAGAATTATCTCATGATCTACATACAGTTCCCCAGTCCTTTGAAAGGACAACCAAAATGACCTTTTAACTAACAACTGAAATTGGTACTCCACTTTGGAAAAGAAGTTATGCATCCCAAAATGGATGGGAATTTCCTCAAGTCAGTAATATCCAGAAAATGGAAGGAAACAGCAAATTATTTGATTATCCAGGTGGTGACTTCCATATTGTGGCATGGTACATGAAACGAGCCTAAATTACAATTCAGAATGGAAAATGAAGTACAGAGTCATGGTATGTTAATCACAACACGTCACAGATGGTGTAGCAAGATAAAATAGATTTTAAATACAAAATTAACTATAAAAACTGGAGGAAAACCTTAGTTTTCATAAGTATTTTAATTTTAGCATTGTTTATATTAATCAAAGCACTATCTGAAATAGAAAACTATTTAATTCACAGTCATGCCTCATAAGTTCCTGGCACATTTTAAATTTTGAATTTAATCAAAATTTTGAATTTAATCAAAATTTTGAATTTTTATTTAATCCAGCACAGCAATCAGTCAGTTCTTTAGAAAGGGAAGGCCAGTTACATCTTAAAATTTATAATTATTACAGAATTTCTGTATTTTTAAATTTAGTATTTTTTAGTTTGTATATATTAATTGTGTTTATTCTAATATTCATATTTGTATTCCTGCCATTTGACAGAACTGTACTGCACTGATAAGTGCAGAGAAAACTTCCTGTGATCAATAACCAGCTGTATTTGAAAATAATTTCAAAAAATAATTTTAGATTTAAAAATAATTTTAAATTAACCAGTGAGATTAATTCCACAGATGCCTTTCACTTTCCAAGTGGTAGTATAAACCAGATTGTTAGTAAAACAGTTTGAGGTACTGAACAGACCATAAATATGCATCCCTTCTGGCTGCTCAGACCAGGTAGCTCACCCAATTAGCAGGCGTGGATTGCAGACTGCACCTCTTGTCCCAGTGTCTAACCCCAGGCCCCTGGTGGCCAGGTTAGGACCATCAGCCATGAGTATTTATGTTCTCAAAATAGGTCTGGGTATCTGGGGTGATGGATCCTGTGTGCAACCACTTAGAGTCAGCCAGTTGCACTGCACTACACCCAGCTCTGAAGAGAAAGAGCTACCACTTGTAGGAGATCACACACAGCTCATGCCAAACAACCTGTTAACCACAAGCAGAAGCAGCCAAGAGGAAAAACTGTGGCCAAGACTGGGCTGTTGCTCCCAAAGCAACTGATGGAGTCCCAGCACTTCCCTGCCCTGCAGGCTTTATACAAATTCTTGTAATTGCATTTTTTGACTGGTGTTGCAACAAACGTGGACAATGGAGGTAGAGTGCTCTGATAAGGCAGAGTTCAAGGAGAGAAAAAATAACATGGCTAAATATGAACACATACTTTAATTCCTAATGTTTTTTTTGACCTTTTTTCAAGGATCAATCCATATCTCAAGTCTGGGAAGAAACTTAGCTATGTATAATGTAAAATACATTTACAATCAGGGCTGAATAAACGGCGTCATTGACTGTGAACTACAGAAAGGTTTGGGTCAATTAATTTTGGGCAAATATGCTTTGTTTTGCTCTACATCTCAATGAACGAGAGCCAAGGACTCAAGTTAATTTCCACTTATCCCAACTGTGGCCAGAATGGGTATTAGACCTGTACAGAACTTGAAGAGATATAAGGAAAGAAAGGAACAGTGCACATTTTAATAATGTGTATATAATTCTCTAATTCAAAACACAATTAAAAATCTCTGCTTTCACAGACATATTTTATGAAAAATCCTTTTGCTAGGATTTTTCTCCTGAGAAGCTGAGAGACTTCAGAAATGACATGTAAACAATAACTATCTGCTGCTGTGGAATGCAACAGGTGCATCCTTGATTAGTCTCATGTGGTTGTTTTTAATTAATGGCCAGTCCAGCCGTCTCAGACTCTCTGGTCAGTCACAAGATTTTATTATCATTCCATTCCTTTCCTTTCTAGCCTTCTGATGAAATCCTTTCTCTATTGTTTAGTATAATTTTAATATATCATTTTCTTTTAATAGAATATATATCATAAAAAAATAAATCAGCCTTCTGAAACATGGAGTCAAGATTCTCATCTCTTCCCTCATCCTGGGACCCTTGCAAACACCACCACACTCTGCAGCCATCCATCACCCAGTACACCCCCTTTCCAGGACATGCAACAAGAGCAGGCCATGTGTGAAAGGACCGATGGAGTCCCAGTAGGAGAAGAACCGTGAACTTACAGAGAGGAGTATTTGGATGGCGCTGTGAATGACCTCTAGGTACTGGAAATCAATCATGCAGCCTGTCACAGAGACGTAGGAGTAATCCTCCAGGATGCCAGGGGAAGAAGGACGCACCACCCTTCGTATGCAGCCGGGCCCGTGCTCCCGCCACCAGGAGCGGTGCATGGAGATGTTAAAGGTCATGAGATCCGTTTCCTGGGAGGGGAAAAAAATGTAAACACATTTGAGTTTCCATTTTTAAGGTAAGGAAAGGGGAAATAAAAGAACTTTTCTATCATAAGGGTAATGAGGTAATTATCCTTAATCCTCACCCCAGTAATTCTAGCATGAAAGTAGAACGTTAACGTGGAGAGAGGAAATGGCAAATATTCATTGACTATTTTGCAGTTGTGCACAGGAACTTCTGCCTGGTATAAGAACCATCCTACCAGGTACTGTACAAACACATGTTCCCTTGGACTTATCACCTGAAAAGCAATTTTAATGTTACTTTATTAGAATGTCACTTAAGGACTTTTTTTTTTTTTAACAGAAAATAGAACCAGTTTTACCCCATGGCACTGGAGACAACCTAAATGAAATTTACATAATCATTGATGATTTCCATCACTTGATTCAAATGAGATGTCTCCAGCCAAGCACCCTGCTGCTCTCTTTTCTTCCCTCTGCCCTCATGCAGATTACAAACTTCTCACCTTAGAGTAAGGACCTACATTTGTGAACTGATGTGGGTTTAAAATAAAAGCAGTAAGTTCTCTTCACTCAAATCGTCTTCCAGATCAGATGTTAAACCTACCCAGATGAGTTCTGGTTGCACTGTAACCCTCACAGGATGTATAATGCCTGTGCATTTTAGTCAACATCATACCACTTCCACGTGGAGCAGTGAAAGTGGCCAACCTACTAATGTATTAAAGATTTTCTAAGAGATAACCTATGAAGTACAAGCAGGAAAATTCATTTGAATTAACAAAACATTTGGTTATTCAAGTCATGTATAAAAAAATCCACATGTATTAAAAAAAAAATGCACTCAAGTTAAATGAATGACATTTAAATGCAAAAAACACCCAAGCCCCCTCACTGGATATAAATGAGAACTGAGTTATACTGATACTTTAAATAGTTAATTCAGATTTATGTTCTCATGTTTCCCATTCTGAACTCCCAGTAAAAAAGTCTGCAAAATTTTCAGCCATATGTCCACAAAATACCCCTGCCTTGCATACATGACAGTTTGTGAGCACTGCCATGACACCAATTTGCCCTTTGCATCCTACAAATATGTCCTCTCTGTGGCCATTTACTTCTACCCTGACCAAAGGGAAATTCAGTCCAGACTCCAGTTGCAGAAGTAGTTAATTTGTTATTTTCCTTTGTTAATTGCCTTTATTCTGGCCACACCTGAAAATTAACATGGGAATTAAATCCTGCCATCCTCACTATATCCTGGTTATCAGTAAGAAATCTGCCTTTGTGATCTGCTGGTTTTTTCTCCACCACTTCTTTACCCTTTAAATACAGAGTTGTTAGATTTCCAAATGCATTATTTCGAGCTGATGAGGCATTTGTCTTTTAACTTTGCATGTCAATCCTTGATACTGGTTCAGAAAATTTTCAGCTGCAACATGAAAACAGCTTGTAAAATAAGAAGCTGACAAACAACACAGTTTAATGAAAGTATAATCATAAATATAGAGTCACAGGAAACAGTCAGGGAGGGCTTTCTTTGTACAACAATGCCAGAGATTGCACAGTGTTATCAAGTGCTTTTAAAGACTGTCAACTCAAAAAATGCCAGTTGTCAGGCAGCACACACACATTCAATCTAACCTAGCTCAGAAAGCCTTTGCTAAGAAGGAATATGGATTGGGGGTTAGCGTGTATCAGATATTGTGAGGTAACACTTTGTTATCACAACTGTGGGAATAAGTTGTGATGCCCATGGTGTTGGTGTCACAGCTTCCTTTGCTCTTGAAGGTTTATTTATCCTTTATTGTTTTTTGTCTTTATGTTTTTAAAATTATAGTCTGTGACAGTATTCATACTTGGCTAGTTCACAGCCAATGACAAAATTCCATAGGGAAACAGCTTGATAAATTTTGCCAACACGTGTAAAATGTAACATTTTGCATATGAATATTAGAAACCCTTTATAAATAAAATCTTTCATTTCTGGAATACTGTTATGTGTGGCTCTTGGGGTGATTAAAAAAAATTGCTTACATGATGGTCATGTTCACATTTTGAGGCTGCTGGTGATTCAGGTAAAAAGGAAACAGAAAAAAAACCAACCAAACAAACCAGCCACCCAAAAAACCAAATCAACCAAAAAGTCATCACAGCACTTGCTACCTTTTTAAAAATAAATTCTCATTCAGAAATTCTGGATAAAGTCTAAAAGAGGAGATTTTCATAATTACTTTTCACTTTGTGTATTACATCCTGAGCTCTCAAAGCAGGTAAAAGCAGATAATGATGGCCCAGCAAGGATCAGTTTTAGAAATGCAAACAAAACCACTTGGTGCATTAGCTTGACCTCTGAAATATCACTTCACAAAATGGCAGCCATAAGCCATTCAAGCTGATAAATGTTAAGCTGCTAATCAATAAAAGAAAGCCTGACAACAGAAAAATCAATTTTTACTTTTTTTTTTAGCAGCTGAAACACATCTCACTAACTACTTGGAGATTCTTAATCCGTAAAGTAAGTCAAATGCAACAAACATTTAAAACATTAACCTGTATCTTTATAGTCATTTACAGAACCATAGAAAATTCAAAGACTCTTTGCTGGGATGTACAGGTTTTAAATATCAGTGAACTCCTGACAATGTTTTGGTATTTGTAATTCACAGCTTGGAAACTGAGTATGCTGGAAAAATGCTGCCCAAGTAGCTTATTTTCAGTTCTATGTTAGATGAAAGTTAAGATTTTTCAGAATCTGAAAGCAGATACCTAAAGTTTTTCAATAGATCATTTACTAATCTTCCAATTTTTCATATTTAAAAAAAAATTGTATAAAATGTTTAATCATCAGTGACAATTCAAATGCTTATTTCTTAGGAAAAAAATGCTGCTGCTTCAAAGCAAGAGACTCAATTTCAGGCTCTGTACAAGGGAAACCAAGGTGTCCTTCTAACTAATCCAGCTGGGATTCATTTAAAAGTTGAAATTTCTATCATAAATGTAAAATTGCTCTTTTCTGAGCATATATCTTGACTTTAATACCATACATCAGCATATAAACTATACTTCCTCAGCTGATAACCTCTCAGATAGACACCATGAACAGAGAGGGGGCAGAACACAGGTAACAGGTATTCCAGGAAAATTGTGAGACTTGGGAAAGTGACACAGGAAAGTGAAATCCCATCTCTACTCCTCCCTTCTTTAGTCAGCATTAAAGCATTACTCCAATCTGTGGTAAGAAGTTTGCTCCTGAGTATAGGATCAGCCCCATAATCATACTTTACTGATGTAGAGTCCCAATTCACTGTCTACAGCATTTTAAGCCTTTAAACTATATATAGGATTTGTGTTGGCTGTCAGCCCAAGGATTAATTTTGATTATTATTGGAAATCATTGCTATGGTAGATACATTCTTTTAAGGTGAGATGTAATCCCTGTGAATCTGAGTAATGCTGTTTCCAAGTGCTTGGGGATAATGTTTGATTTCGTTATGTCTGCTTAAATTCTACATTTGGTTTCAAGTGGACATTTTCTATTGGGCAGGGCTTTGAGCAACCTGTTCTAGTGAAAGATGTCCCTGCCCCTAGCAGGGAGGTTGGTCTAGATTATCTATGAAGGTGCCTTCTGATCCAAAGCATTCTGTTAATTTTTTTATTCAATTTTTAGGTGGTGAATCTAGGTAAAATTCAACAAATCATAGCATAAGATGGCTTTTTTTGAAACTACAGAGTAATAACAGGTATGATGTTCCTTTCATTTATTTGTGTAAAATTTACACACAGTATCTATAACAACACAAAAAATTAATGAGAAATTAGGACTACCTAAAATCACTACTTTTAAGGAAAACAAAAAGAAGGCACTGAAAATCCAGGGAGAAAACCCAATGCACCAAGATTGCCTTGCATACCAAACAAATATTATGCTGTGACATGATTACCACCACACCTATTTGTTCTTTCAGTGCATGCTTCTGCTTTGTGACATGTTATTTTCTATTTCTTTCACTTCTTGCTGGCATTTAAAAATACACTCTTAGGAAAAGTATAACAAAAACAGTGCTTTGAGCAGGATGGAAGAAAATCCCTTTTTTCCTTCAGAAAACATCAGTCAACACTTTAAAATGTTACAGACAAGTGAAAGAGCATGAAGGCCTGACAAAACAATGTTAGAGATCTTGACTTTGTTGTTGTTTGTGTGGTACCTAGCCCTTCCTAACCCTTTTTATTTTATTGATACATACTATATTGCTTATTATAAATGGACATTAGGCTGAGGCATTAAATACTCCCATTTCCTAAGTGTAACAAGGATGCTCTGTTCTGACTTGCTACACATATTTTGTCTAAGCAGAAAGGAGAATAGATTTTCAGTCAAACATTTGTTCAACAGGTAATAAAAGTTTATATGCATAATGCTAGAAAAGGAATAGCACATTTCCTTGCAATTCCCTAGACCCAACTATATTTGTAATTAAGATGCAGGGTTCTTGGCAGGGACAAGGGACACACACATTCCTTAGTATCTAATCTCAAGGAGACCTTAATCCTCATTAGATACAAATGATGTGTCCCAGCATTAGAGTGGATTTCATTAATTGTGCAAGTACTTGGAAACATGTCCATCAGCTATTAGCCAAAGACCCTCACTGGCAGCATCACCTTCCTGCTTTTACTTGAAACAACAGGTTCTGATTCCAGCTTGCTCTGTGTGTGACCAGTTACATTCCATCTCCTCTCACTGCTGCTGAACAAACAGTTTTGAAGGCTTGGGCAGACAATACTGAAGAAGACTGAGGCCATTTTCAAATGGGGAATTTTGCATCACTAGCTCCCACATTGTCTTTATTGGGATGACAATTTTTGAATATTGACTAATTTTTTTCCTGCTGGTTTTTAATTTAAACTCTTGCCTCAATGTTACACTGATGGCTTTTACCTATTCCATGAGCTAGAGTTTGAAGGTTGCCCACTCAATAATTGTGGTAGCCCACTCAACTGCTAATGGGATAGGACAATGAACCATGCTGATTCCAGGCTGCTCAAGATATAACACATTCAGCATCTTCACCTCATCCTGAGCACTCTGGAGAATAAATGACATGAAGAACATTCTTAAATTGAAGCTTATGGGTAAACTCTATTGGGGCTATTCATCTGTCTGCACTGGATGTCAACAAGACATAGTAAATTGATCTCTGTGCTAGCAATGCACACTAAACCAGAGCAATCATGTGATACACTTAACTTTATTACCACTAAAAGAGAAAATTCACAGTATCAAAATCTTCAGACATAGACAATGAGGTAACTCCAGCACCATGGGCTGAGAATGGTTAAAAGAGGTACAGAGGCAAAGTAATTTTTGGTTGGTGTGATTAGAGGCTCATGGTTCCCACTGACAGATTAGTTCACAGACTGGCATCAGACCATGACTACAGAGAAAGATCTCCATTTTAAGTCTAAATTTTTTCCCCAAATCTGTCTACACTACAATACCTTTTAACCATTTGCCAACAGGCTACCCTCCACATCTACAATCCTCCAAAAAATATGAGTTAAGCTTACCAAGTACTACTTTCTCCTTCTTTTACTACTTTTATTCCTTTAACTGTGGAGAGTGTTGCCAGATTTAATTTTTTACAAATGAACATAATAATTTTGGAAAATTAATTTGGAAATTAGGCAGATGATCTACCTATATTATAAAAAGTTTCCTTGCATTGCTTTATTTACTACATGCTCAGGGATCTGAGTACTCTTTTGCAAAGCAAGCAATTGTAAAATTAGATTTATCAAATTTACTAGAAAAGTGGAATGGAGTGGAATGTCTTTAGAAAGCCAGAAGGCAAGAAGTCAACAACAGAAGCATACTGCTGTCTTCCTCATACAGTCTTAGTATCAGTTGCAAGAAGAAATTATGAGAACTTGCAAGGGGCTGTTTTTGAAGCTTGTTGCTCCTGAGGACGAGCTCCGATCTTTGGCAATATTCAGATCCATGCTCAAATCCCAGCTCAACCTCCCTTTTGTGGCAGTGTGTCTGTCTGAGAAACAGCCCAGAGAGGTAACAGAGAATGGCAGGAAAAACCCTCAACACACAAGGAAAAAGCGGCTTTTTGAGATGGGGGGATTGGATCAATATGAGTCTTACCTACTACTTGTCACAGGAAATTCAACATGAACACAAACAAGTTACAACTGCCCAGAAAAACTGTTGTGCTTCAGTGGAGTCCTTGACATGTGATTAAGCTGAACATTTAGTTTGAAAATTGCTCTCACCTATTACCTCTGATGATCCAGAGCTATGACAGAACACAGATTTGGAGTGATGCCAAACTCTGAGCACTGCTTTGAGTTTTGAAGACTGAGAATATGACAAGGGTTTGTACAAAGCCAGAGGTTTGTGCAGATTGGTGTGTCCCTCACTCAAGCCATGCCTGATTTTGACTGAAATGAAGAGGCAAGGCAGGACTGAACTGTAACATAGTGAAGAATTAGAAACATCTTTGGCAAGCCACGTAGGCAAGCCATATAGGCAGCGACCTATACCAATGATGTAGGAAAATATCTCAGGCCAGATAGATGGGAAAGGTTAAAAAGGCTTGAAACATCTTGGTGAAAAAAAATGGGTGAACAGTATAATATGGGCCATAAAAAAATCTGCCCAAAATGTTTATAAACTACAAGCATTTGAAAAAGGAGTTTATAACATAAAACAATTTCAAGGCTCAGCAAGAACATTTTAGCTTTGTTGTTGCTATTGCTGGTTTTCAGCAAAATTGCTGAGATCCCTATGGAGTCATTCATACATTTGAAATATCACAAAATTAAAATCTGATCCCTCAAAAATAAGCTGCCACAACGCTTAAAGAAAACTCTTCCCCACACTATCTTATAAAATTTACAATATTTCTTATTATTCTTATTATTTTTCTTATTAAATATTTCTCATTAAAGCAGACAGGACCAGACTCATGTGCCTGAGTAAATCACCATGTTTATAGTCTCTAAATATTCAAGAAATACACTTCTTAAAGAAATGGAGAAGACTCTTGCAGTGTTGATGGGAACTGGATTTTTCTACAGTTAAAATGGAGAGGTCTGGCCTGGGCTGGTCATACTAAAAGTACTAATTCTTTATAGCACTTTTTCTTGTGCTATGGACACCCAAATATTACAAACCTTGCATGGAGTTTTAGTTTGAATGTCACAATGAAATGCATGGAAATAGAGGACACAGTTTGTGCCAAAACCCCAAAACCCAACATAATCCCATATGAGGAACAGATGCAATGTAGCCTCTAGCTAAAACAGGATTTAACTTTGTTATTATCCAAATAACCATATTTTGTTCACAGTGGTTGTGAACAAAGATAAAACATGAGGATAAATGCATGATTAAGAATATAATGTTGTAACAATAGTACAGTTAATTTATAGTATTTCCCTTCCTTTCTGGTGGGTTATGTGTTTTGTCTGTCCATCTCAACTATAGGAATACAATAACATCTCTTGCTATGCAAGGAGATAAATTCTATGCTGGAAATACACACACGAGAGCCTGAGTCCTAAATTTAAAGGTTTATCCCAGACTCTGATGACAGTAAAATGCACTATAAAAAGACTTTTAAAAACTCCCTCAAAAATTAAAATCTCTGACAAGAAAAATAACTCGCTGTTTTAAGACTAGCCAGAAAGCTCCTATCTGCACCCAGGAACATTTTTAAAGATTAAAAGGCCAGTTTAAGCAACTGCTGTTGTGTTCTCTGTTTTGCTTGTTCAAAGCAATGCAATTGCTCATGATATTGCCAGCTCTTCTTTTATGACAAGTCTGGTCATGTTCAGCATTTTTGCTAAAGCCTTCATTCCCAAGGACATGAAATTACAGTAAGAAGTTTGTCTTGTGAGAAAGCAAGCTGAACAGGAAAATCTCAAAACTCATGAGCTCTGCTCTAGGCACTTCCACTCTGTGCTGTAATTTGCACTGTTTGCTGTTTTCCTTAAAGCTGGGTCCAGGAGTTTAGAAGGGAGGCTTCTCTGTCACAAGTTCAGATCACAGCTATCCAGGGCATCACCTGCCATAGTCTCCCATCTTGGATAAACATGGATACATCAGGTATAGGAAAGGGTCAACTTTTTTTAATGTTTCAACAAAGGCAATGACCCAAGTGCACCCTAATAACTTAAAAGAGGCAATAAGGAATATTATTATATAAATCAAACTCCATCATTCATGGAAATCTTGTAAGAAGATCCATATATTTGGTTTTTTGTGTGTGTTCAAAGGGCAATGAGAAGGATGTGCTAACTCACTCCATCTTTTGATTGAACTCTATACAGCTCATTGCATAAGACTGTCTGCCACAACAGACTGCCAAGAAGTGTGAGTACACAGTACCAGAAGCTCTTCTGAAGACTCAGAATACAAAATGAGACAAGAAGCAATAAGCAGCAGAAGTTATTGAGCTGAGAGGGATCTGTTTTCTTACGTGCTTTCATTTCAAAGAAGCACAAGATGCTCTCAGAAAAATACCTTTCCTCATGACACTTTTGTCTCTCTATTTCTTCTCTGAGATAAAGAGTCATCATATTTTTGCCAGTCCCTCAATTTTTGTGGTGCTGTTTGCCAATGACCTTGGCTTTAGCAGAGCAATCCTTTAATCACAGGCTTCATTTGCATTCTGCTGAAGCAATGACAGTCTCCAAAAAGAATTTGATAGCTTTTTTTTTTTAAACAGCAAAGACAGTCCCTAAAGAAACTTTCAGGTCAGATGATGAAACTTGAAATCCTCCCTTTCCCAGTAGAAGGGAAGTACCTATGACTACAGAAAAGAGAATCTGCAGCAGCAGAATTCAGTTAATACAATTCATTTAATCATTTTACATTTACTACAGGCATTAGTCCACATTTTAGGTTCTTTGAAACATTTTTACATTTATGTAAATATCTAAATATATGCATATAGTTTATTTTATCTATGTATATGCAGTATGCATATATTTATATAGTCATATTTAGCTGTACAAATTAATGACTCGACAGGTTTTCCCATGAACAAATGCCAACTGTGGTCAAAGGCAGCATTACCAATCTACTTCAGCACTGCATTTTCCCCTGATCTTAATCAGATTAATTTAATTTGCAGCTTAATCCACCTGCAAACCTCAATAACTCTCACAGACATTCACACAAAAGAGAGATTTTTTATTTGTTCTATCAGGAATTTTCATGCTTTCAGAGAACTCTTTCAGAAACAAGGACCCTTTTTTCTCTGTCATCACCTTTCTATGGGTAAGTCTATAACCATAATAATCAAATTTCTCCAATTCTTTTGACAAGATTAATCAAAAGTATTTGACAGTGTCCAGTAACTTTTGGACAATTTCAAGTTTTCCATGCCAAAGAAAATCAATGGGGTGCTAAACCTAATTTTTCTTTTTTTTTTAATACTGAATAAATTTCTCACAGAAACTACTTTAATCAATGCAGTTGACTATGATCCCCAGAAACATATTTTTAATTAAAGAGGCAACTATAAAAGTCTCCATTAATAACAAGTCTAGGTGGATTACTTAATGGTCCTTTAACAGATGTTCTATAAATCTGGTCACTTTAAGAGATGCATAAAGTCTCAGAGAAGCCTAATGATCCTTTCACTCCTTAACGTCACAGACTTATCTGCAATCCTTCATCATGAAAGTTTTAATATATTCTCCTCTAATAAATAAGAGCAAAATGAGACCACAACAAAGATATAAGACCATATTAATATTTGAAATTATTGTTTAGTTTCACTCTCAATTTTGAAATAATATTAACAGACAAAGAGAAGAAAGATGAACATTTTTTAGATAGACTGATAGACTTGTGAATGATAGGAGGACACAACAGCAAAAGGACAAATAATATTAACATCAGTTTACATATTTACTGAAAACAACATCAAGACTACTATGAGACATTCCTCAAACACACACATATATATGTGTGTGTATATATATATGTTTATATGTATATATAAAGAATTTCCAGTTTGCCTGAGGGGAAAAAAGAATCAAAATATTGTCAATATCAGGCATTTTTTCTGCAAACTGATGAGTATCTACAAATTCCAATACATTTTGGAAATCATTAAAGTTTACTATATATAATAGTAATTACTAGTACCACTAGAATTCTCTCTTTTTAGGTGTTTCTCGTTTTAAAACTGGTTTTAGGAGCAGTTATAAAGGATGTCAGTGTGACTACAAGAGAAAGCTGAAAGCCTGAGAAACCTACAAAGCTGCAGAGTTGATTTGACAAGCCTGCACGTGCATTATTTAATTTCAACAAGCATCTCATTAACATAAGGGATCTACATATATTTGCTGGATTAAGGCCAGCAAGAAAAGCAATAAGAAATACATGAGAGGTAAAGGACAAGAAAGATATGAACATGTGAGCATATTTTTATAGGCCAAATTGGGTATTTCTTGGAGATAATACAGAATTTCTTTTCAGTATAGCATGTCCTAGATAGGGTTGTGTAGCACACTGAGGCATAGAGGAAGGTTTTCTTGAACAAATGTGGCATGTTTTGCTGTAAAACTCCAGTGAAGTCTATGAAAGCTCTCCAGAGGTAACTGTAGTGGATTTTAGAATTTCAGGTGTAACTGTTGCTGGTTTCAGAATATGTCTTTATATGTGAATTTCCCTTCCAGTCTCTGGGCAAGGAATATGAAGAGAGTAAATATTTTTCACATTCACTTTATTCTTCATACGTAGCCAGCTAACATCTATGTGCTTGTGCTGGTTTTGAATTGGATAAAGTTAATTTTCTTCAGAGTGGCTGGTGTGGGGCTTTGTTTAGGATTTGTGCTGAAAAGAGTGTTGATTACACAGGAATGTTTTTGTCACTGCTGAGCAGTGCAAGTCCAGCTGTTTTCTGCTGCTCACCCCTCTCCACCCGTGAGCAGGCTGGGGCTGGAGCTGGAAGGGGACACACTCAGAGCAGCTGAGGCTGCTGCAGTGCTGCCTGGAGCAACTAAGCTCCATGACAGTGCTAAATAGAAAAGAGAAAGACAAATTCAGTGCTAAACCTGTCCTGGGGAGATGTTAGATAGCAGAAAGCAGGGAAATCTAAAGATGTGGAGATATTAAGGAGGATGGGAGAAAGTTTCCTGCCCTTTGATTGCTCCCTGGCTCTTGCAGAATTTCCCACTGCTGCTCCTCCACTAATTACCACTTCTCAGAGCCACAGACTGTGCAAGAGTTTTGCTTCTTAAAGCTCTGCTGAGGGCTGAGAGGATGAGAGGGGATGGCTCAGCTTTAATTGTGTGCTGGGTGGGCACAGGCTGTGGGCATCAAAGCACTGGCAGCTCAGGTGAAGGTGTCTGTGGGGAAGAACAGAAGTCAGCCCTGCCCAGGAATGCTGCCTGAGTGTTGTGCATTTGGATATTGTCTCACAAGGGCAGGGATCAGGAAACACAATGGAAAAGTCTCACCAAATGCCAGCCCCTCTTGGTACTCTTAGGTAATGCTCACGTCTTCAACATCTAAAGCACTGCAAGTCTTAACACCCACACACTTGGTTTTAAAAGCAAATTGCACAGCAGTGATTTGTTCAATCAGCCACTGGTAATGCAGAGCCTCAGGACTTCAGACAGCTTTGGATTGGATCCCTTTAAACATAACTGTGGGACAGGGAAGCACACACACCACAAAACCAGAGGGGTTGGAGATGAGAGCACAGCTACAGAGGCTCAACCCAGAAAACAGATACACCTTCACTGCCCTCCACTGACCTTTCCTGCTTGGCATCAAAATAGATTTTGCCAGCTTGATATGTCCTTTTTAAAAATACAACTACTCATGCAAACACAGAGAGGGCATTAAAGCATTCATACACTGTAACCAGGCAGGTGTTTGCACAGCTGGCAGAATGCAGTGGGGAGAGAGTACTTAGCTTTGCAAGTTGGAAAACAAGGTACACACAGGCACACATCTGAACTTGGCAATCCTTTTAAAAACTGTAGCTGTTGTTTATGATTTTCTCCCCTTTCTAACGAGAAAAGTAAATATTATACAGTAAAAACTTAGGAACTGAACATAAAAAAGCAAAATATTGAAATAGAAAAACGTCCCACCCCACCCCTCAAAAAAATCCCTGAATGTTCACATTGTTCTGTTGAATTTTAAATGCATTTGAAATGAAGCAATTTTTCAGCTGAAAATGCATCTCCAAAGTAAAAGTACTATAACCCAGTAATTAAGAGACCATATGTCTCAAAGTTTTTCTCTGAATAGGCTGGCTCTCTACAAAACACCTTATTTCTCAGAGAGCAAACAATTTGTTTTCCCAGAAATAAAAGCCATAAAAGCTGACAAACTTTATATAGGAATGTGTCAAATAAATTCTTTGGCGTTCTCTTAGTAAAACAAAAAGGAGGAAACATCTCTAAACAAAGAGGTTTGCTTACACTCACTTTAAATGCTGTCACAGATGACTGTTTGGACAATCTTTAATCTCTAAGAGCTCTTCTTGGGTGGATTGTACTAACTCATGAATGAAAAAAATACAGAATCCTTACAGAACAAAAATTTCCTATTAATACAGTATCAGGAAATCATAGAGAAGTAAATCACACACTGTGACAGCCAAAGCCTGGTCACAGAGAGGTACTTTTTCAGCTAAATTATTATGATTAAATTGTCATGACTTCCACCACCATAGAAACAATTAATAATGTTATAAGGGCATTTTAACCACCCTTCTTATTGTGCTACAATATGGAGAATAAACCATAACAAGATGAGGAGGCTTCGTAATTCACAGACATAATAATGACCAGTTGTGACCATACCATTTCAATAATTGATTTGAACTAAATTTAACCCCTAACTCTTGTAATGGCATTGCTGTTTAGCCCAAGCCTTTACTGCCTGTAAACTATAAGAGTAAATGGCATTTCCAGAGTAGATTAGAACTGGCCATTCACTGAAGGCATGACTGAAGAATTCTTCTGCACATGGTACTTACAGACACTTTTTAAGGAAATGAGAAAGCCTGTTTCATCTGTACCTAACAGCTTCACCAGCAATCTACTGAATTCTGATAGTGATGTGTCAAGTTTCTGGAAATAGTAAACAAACAACAAGAGCTCATGTGCAGAGGAACTCAACATGGAGCACACATTGTGCAGATGTGCTGCGTGTGCAAGGTCAACTGAATGTTTGGAGTCATTCATAGTGGGAAATGTTGGACTTATCTGTCTTGAATGGCCAATACTCACAGGTGTATAAAAAATCAGGTATGCTTTTTAGTCTCACCCTACCTTGTTTTCATTTGGTTTCCCAAAGAAAGAACTCTCACAGAATCTCAGTACACACCAATTTCTGCCTCTCTGTCCTTTGGGGCATCTTAGCAGCTATGCAAGTGTATCACATATATTAACTTAATCTCAATAGTTCATTAGAAGAAGAAATCAGAAAGAGAATAAGAACCCTAGGGAAAGTTTGTCTTTTTCTGGTAACAGAGAAATCATAAGAGAGATTGATGTCAATCACAAGTATAAAATGAGGCACAATTACTTCTGCTGCTCCTACAGCCACTTACAGTACACATTTGCTGGGGTTTCAACAATGTTAAAATTGAATGTTTTTAAGCAATGAAATTATTACTTTTTTGGGAGAATGGCCACAATAAATTGTGAATTGTTATCAAATTATCAAAATACATTATGTACCCTTTAAAAGTAAAAAGAAATTTTAAAAAAACTTTTAAAAAATGGCATGGAGAGGCACAGGCTGATGCATTCAGGCAGGATGTTTAGGGGCTGGACATAGAAGATTCTGTTAGAGCAAGCAAAGCTGAAACAAAACATACAGATTGTATCAGGTGAGAGGTTCAAAATCCTGAAAACTGCTCATGGTTGACCCAAGATCATGAGAAGAAGTACATCTTCCTGGCAGGCCCTGGTTATTTCAATAAGGATAAGCAGCCGAAGAGCACGTTGCCATTGAGTTTTATGGGTACAAAAGAATGTCTGAAGACTGAGCTGAAGAAGAATCCCAAAAATGGTTAGAGATAAGTTGTACTGAAAAGTTACAAGGGAGCTCCTCAGGTCTCAGCTTCTTTGTATGTATTCCCAGCCAAGAAGGATTGGTAGGTCCTATTTCCCTTTTTGATACCTTAAGACACACGGAAAAAGAAATAGAAGTCCAATCTACAGTTTGGAAGGAAACATAAAAAAAAAGGAAAAAAAAGGGAAAAAAAGAAAAAAAAAGAGAAAGGCTGTAAATAGACAATCAGACACAAACAGGTGATCTAATGAAGACAGTAGAGGAAGCTAGGAAACTCACTCCCAAACCTGTAAACAATACTTGCTATTCTAAAGAGTATGACTTCAATTTAAATAAGAAAGTGGAAAAAAAAAAAAACAAAACAAAGAAAAAACAGTACAAGTAAAACCAAGAAGCTGTAGGTTGGAGAAGTGAAGTATAAAGCAAAGCCTTAAAAAAGTCTGAAAAATAATCCACCAGGTTCTGGACTGTCTTGATCATGGGGAACTGATGAATGAGAAAAGAGTGAGTATATACAAGAAAGTAGAAGTGCTTAGGACTTATCTAGTTGAGCTCTACTTAACAGCAAACACCCCTTCTGGCCCAGTTTGAAGCAGGGAAGTCATCAGAAGAGAGTTTCTGGTTTAACTCTTGTAATATTCACTTTCAGTATAATTTCTCTCGACTCCTACCATGACTTTTACATCAAACCACATGTATTATCATAAAGAAGCCATCTGGGTCTTCTGTGTCATTATATTTTTTAGATTTATGTCTTGTTCTAGCTGTTAATGAGCAATTATGAATAATTTATTCTTCATTGTTCTATTTTCATAAAACAGGGGTTTTTTGCATATTTTCATCTGTACATAAAACAGCTGCAAAAATTACATAAATCTGGTGAAATGCTGGTCTACTGAAACCAACATATGTTTCTCTGTTGATTCCACTGGGGCTGAAGTTTAACCCCAGATACATTACTTTTGCTTCCACCTCTGCCTAAATTTTCCACATACTATACTGACACTTTGTCCTTGTCTTCCAGACCCTTCTCATTCCCAACTCAGATGCCATGCTGGAATGGTTCTCCTATCACAATCTTTGTTCCCTTAAATTTTGCCAAGCACCAAAACTAGGAGCTTTTTTTTCCTATGCTTTTTTAAAATCTAAAGAAGTAAAGATTGAATGAAAATAACTCATCTAAAAATCAAAGTATTTTAAATATTACTTAAATCAGAGAATTTACTTTCTACCATAGTCCAATATGCAAGCAAACTATATAGTTATGGAAATTACTGCTACAGAACATGACATGAGACTGGCAGTATGGAACAGTATCTCCAGAAAAGAAAGGTTCTCTCTAGGATATTTCCTTGCCTCTCTCACTAAATCTGCTAGAGAAAATGGGCAATTAAAGGCATGGATGCACCTGCACTGGAGTGAGTGTGGGAAAGAACATTGAGCACACTAAGAATTTTGGTGTTGGAAATGTAACAGTCAGGGAAGAAGAGCAATAAGGCATGGGATTTTTGTTCCTTATTCTTTTTCTACTGGCTTTCCCAAACACCAACAGCTGTGGATACTGACAGCATCAGCTGGGTAATTAGCTTCTGCAGCTGCAATATTCCAGGCATTAATGCCATTGCCATTTACAGCCATAGAGTGATTATTAAAAGTTTAAAAATCTCCTGTGAATGAGGTTTAATGTTGCACATTAGACTTCCAGTCAGATAACTACTGCCATCATGTTTTACAGTATTGTCTATTGCCACTAATAATTCCAGGTGACTGAACTGAAAGATAAAGTGATCCCAATATGATCTTGTTAATATTTAATCCCTGCCATATTCAGAGAAGTCTGTTGTCCTTTTTGCTTTCAGCATTCAGAATACCATGGTGGATTCAGAATATTTTCACTATTTTTTTGAGAGAAAATACTTGAAATTTGGAAAATGTAAATAGCACAAACATTTCTCCTATTTCAGTATTTGATTTTGTAAAATGTATAAATTACTAAGTCTGAAATCATGCCAATGTTGACCAGTTAATCCAGATTCTTCACAGCTCTGCTTATTATCCATTGCTTAGGTTCAGTTTTTATGTGCATTTTGGCTGTCTGAAAAAGGGGACAGTAGCTCTAATTCAGCCTTACTCTTTTGCCAGATCTTGATCAGACTAATTCAGTTCAATCTCTTTGTAGCTACCTATTTCACCAGCCAAAATAATCCTTTGTAATGGAATCTCCTGTACATAATGCACTTCTCAGAGGCTTTTTCTTTAAACTCTCAATATTACAAATAGGTGAGATAGGTGGCACCTGACAGACACCATCTGTACTGACAGGAACATCAGTAAGATGTCACAAGTAAAAAGCTGGAGGCAATGCCATCATTAACACCTCCCTCTTCAATTTAGGAATGACTTTTTTTCCCAGAAGCACAATATGTAAAATAGATTAGCACTACCAGCCAGGCAGGGAAATACCCTCAGTGCCATCAGCAATCACATAATTACTCCCACTGCACTACCTCTCAGACATCACAGCAAAAGCCTAAACTTTCAGTTTTCTAGCATGTGGCCTGTTTGCCCAGAGTAAATTTGTGCAACAGTAGTGGAAGAGCTTTCTTATTCTTTAAAAATGGCTATGGATTTCCAAGGAAGTGTAAAAAGCATTTGGAAAACAGTGTTTGCCTCAGAGGTCTTTTGTGAGTTGTTTATGCTCTCAGTCCATCATCCAATGTTTTCAGTGTTGCCAGTGAGAGTTCAAGACAGAAAAAAAGAGTAAACACAGCAACTAGTGCTGAGAACCTCATTTTACAGTGATTTCTCTGGAAATTTTCCCAGATTTCACATCTGCCCTGGCACAACAGCCTACATTTCAGAAAGTGAATCTCACTGGAGATGCCGTGAGAAAAGCTACACTTACACTCAAGTGGGTAGGCTGCTTTTCTCCTCTCCATTTGAAATATTGTGCCTGCTACTTATCCTTAAAAAAAAATAAAAAATCCAGCTAACTAGTAAGAACAAGAACACCACACTTTAAAAAAGCCACAGGCAGGTCCCCTTCCAGTTCCCAATATTCCAGTTGCAATACCAAGAGCAGAGTAGAAACAGAGCCCTATGACAGACAGAGCCCCAAAACAGTTAAGATGCTTTCTTTTGTTATCTCAGTTCTGAAATATTTTAGATGTTCCCTGTGTTTCTGTCCTTAGTTGTAATAGGGAGGTGATAGTTAAGGTCAAGACACAAAAAGTTCAGTCTCTGACATTGATGTTTTGGATAACTTTTCTGTATTGCAAATATCAGATTAAGTCTTATAGAATCATAGAATGACTTGGGTGGAAAGGAACCTTAAAAGATCATCTGGTTCCACCCTCCCAGCCATGGCAAGGGCACCTTTCATTAGACCTGGTTTCTTAAACCCTATCCAACTTGGCCTTGAACACTACCAGGAATGGGACATCCAAAACTTCCCAAGGAAATTTGTTGCTGTGTCTCACCATCCTCTTAGTAAAGAATTTTTTTTCTAAAATCTCAACTAAATTTTCTTTCTTCCAGTTTAAAGCCATTCCCCCTAGTCCTATCACTCTATGCCCTTGTAAAAAATGCTTCTTCAGCTCTCCTGCAGTCCCCTTCATGTCCTGGAATGCTGCTATAAGGTATCCCTCTAACCTTCTCTTCTCCAGGCTGAACAACCCCAACTCTCTCAGGATGTTTCCACAGGCAACATTCTCCAGCCCTCTGAGCATCTTCAAGGCCTCCTCCAGACTCAGTCAAACAGGTTATACATTATTATAGATTACTACATAATCCTTGTTATGTTGGGAGTCCTAGAGATGGACATAGAACTCTGTGTGGGGTTTTTTCTCCCCCATGGAATTTAATTTTTAGAATATCTCCATTACTATTACTTTGTAGCCATGTAATATTAAAAAAAAAAAAGCCAAAGTAAATAATTGCATGACTTTACATAAATCTTTGTATTTATTCCAGACAGCAAAGAGGAATCACTGCATATATGAAGGATTTCTCTCATTTCTGACAAAACAAAAAACAAATATGCAAGGGTGGTTTTTTTCTCTCAAAATGTCAAAGAACAAAAGGATACAAGCTATACACTAGCTATATACTAGCTTTATTTTGACAGGTTCTTAAATTAAACTACGTAAGTTTGAAAAAAGTGAAAAAGTTAGAGTTTCCAAGACACTTGCAGTCAATTTTTCCTTCTGAAATCAACTATCTTTTCCTTCAGAGAAGATAATCCTAGTAAGAAAGAAAAAAAAAAACAGGCAAAATTGTTTCTTTCACAACCCACAGAACATTTAAGGACATCCTTGTTTATTGCAGAAGGAATTTTTGTGCTTTGCAGGGGACTACTTCATTATGTGTAACACAATGTGAGGGTGTCCTCTCTTTCTTTATACGGCTAACGGGGACACTGTCTCCATGGACAGCCCTTCCAGTCCTTTCTCTTCCCTGACTCCCCCCTAAGTAATCCTTTAAATGAAAGGCCCACTTCATAACCTTAAAAGAATTTCTAAGAAAACCTACCAAACACCAAATGCTGCCACAGACACTGTAAGTCTCCATCTTTGTCTCATGGTTATTAATTCTAAGTAGAAAATAACTTCTGTATTAGCAACGGGATTTGCTTTGTTCTGCACTCCCATTAAGGCACTGATTGGTGTGTTCCCCAAGGACCAGGGCACATCCTGAATCACTCATGGGCTCAGGTGTGCTGAAAAGGTTATTCAAGAGATCCCAAGGACAAGCACAGTCTCTTCATTCATGTACCTTTGGTCTCCGGTAAAGCTTCAGCCTGTTCATACAGTATGGGACATTATTCTTTAATATGTCTGAGATCTTCCTCATGTGCTAGTTCTGTGCTCTAAATGGCCCATAAGTCAGCCATGTAGGCTTCACTTTAATTTCCTTGAAGTCTTACAGAAGACACTTGCATGTCTGTGTTACTGTAAGAGCACATATACCCAATTGTTGGCAGGCAAAAGACAAGTAGCAAAAACAAAGACAAAAAACCCAGAAAAGTAAAAGCTATCATTAGTTCAAAGACTAAGAAAGGAAAAAAATTCAACATTCCTTTACTCAGCTGGAGGAAAACTGCTGATCATATAGACTGGGGACTAGGAGATTATTTGTTGGTAACAGCTGAAGATTGAATTATGGAAGTGGAACCAATGAAGAGAGTTACTGTTTGCTAAAGAAGTTCCACTTAGTTCAGAGGAAGGTACAAACAGTGCAACTGGGTAGAACAGAAAAAAACAATTAGAATTGGTGATCTGGGAGTAAGGTGTGCACTGTTCCTCATATGACTTGTAACAGAAATGATCAGCTCATATCATAACTGAGCCTTCCCCAATTAGAAGGCAGACTCCAGGGTACCAAATTTTGTGACAGCATGCAAGAAATAATTAACATTGCTACTGGAGAGCAGTGCCATCTGATTTCTGGCTTTCCAATTACTCTATATCAAGCAAATAGCCATTTTTAAAGATTTGAATTAATATTTAAATGGAAGGATCAACCAACACAGGCTTTCAATATTTTTCCTTGATAACAATCTTTTTACACTTAAATAAAAAAGTAGAGGAAGATTTTTTTTTGTGGAGGATAACAATTTCTGAGTCAATTAATAGCAAGGAGTGTGACAAAGAAAGAATCTTAAGCATCTTAGAGGCAAGAGACCCAAAAAGAGAATTTAGTCTTTCCTTATCAGTTCATTGGTTTAAACTTATGCTTAATTCTACCAATTCTTACTACTTATTAGGTGAATCCAATTTGTAGAGCCATGCAGTCATTCACCACTTATCTAAAGTATTTCAATGGCACAGAGTAGGAGTTCTCTTTCAGGCTATTAAAAGGAAACTAATGAATAGGCTCTCAGGAGAAGAGATCAATCTCACCTATCTTCAGTAGGTCTATACAGTCGAAAAGTTAAGTACCTCATTTCACCCAATTGTCTACCCCTCCTGGAAAGTGAGATGTACCTCTAAAGGGCTCCAGGGTTGTTCCTACAAATGGGTATTTAAAAGAAGTATGATGGGCCTCTGGAGGATGTCTCTCCCTCTTCCTGCTGAGGGTGGAAGGAGCCCACATAATCAACCTAGACTAGTTTGAGATGATTAATCCTCCAAAGTGTTTTGAAATGTAAATCAAGACTTTAAATCCAGCAGACAGGATCTGCACTATATGCATTTACTTAATAAATGTCATTTTTTTTCATCATTTAGAGGCACTGATGAGGCTGAATCCATTTATATGTATAAGTTGCTTTCAAATCCTGGAAGATGGTGTATAATAAGGTGACTACTTCATATTTTTAAATAACATGTTGAAAAGTTGAAATGTAGTAATTTAAGAAGCAGGCAACAGCTTGGCTTTCTTTAAATGCAGTAATCATACCAATAAATTATATTAGCATTTATTAATAATAATATTTTCCTTTAATAAACCAGTTCATTCCAAGTTGACATATCTATCTTTTTTTATTTTAGTGGTGAAAAACTAATTCAATTTCCAGCCTAAAAATAATGCTGTTATGAGCTTTTTGGATTTTGAAAAATGTTGACAATTAGAGGATAAAGAGGAAGAGAAAGAAAATTATTAAGCAACTGAAAAGGCTGTTCTGAGGGCACATTGGAGGAACAGGACATGCTTAAATATTTTAATTAGCAGTTACTCCAAAGGAGGACAATATGTTCAAGTGAATAAACGGGGCTTGGAGACTTTACAGGAATGTAATAGGGTCCTGAGAAAAAAGCCAAAGGGTTTTTGGGAGCACAGAAAGAGGAGCATGCTGGGCAGCCCCCCAAGGCTGCAAGCCCTCCATCCACATTGCTTTCAATAGTAACCACTGAAGATTGGGTTAATTTGTTCCCAGGAAAATAAAATGCTGAAAAAAACCCCCATGGAAATGTCATGTCATCTGTAAGAGAAACTTTATAATCCACCTTCACACAGAAAGGACAAAGACCTGAAATTATGTGATATCACAGGATGGCCATCCATCTGTAGTAGCAACAAAAATATCCCCAGTTTGTGGTTTAGAGCTGGTCCAACACCAGATCTCCAGTTCCTTTCAGATTGTTGCAGTGGACTGCCATTCCTTTCTTACCAAACCTGTTGCCTTCCATACAGACCTTACTTCTCCTGGTGTATCAGACATTTTAGAACCCAAAATCTCTGGGTTCTAAAATCTCCCCAGAAGGAGCTTCTGAAAGGAATGGTTTATATACATTTATATTTGTACCATGTGTAGGGGTAAAAAAGGATTTTTTTTGCATACTCAACAACTTATCAGTATCTACAGAATAGCCATTTCATAATTATTTGATTTCTTCCAAACTACAAAATGTGAAACCAACCTGCAATCCCAAAGTAGACATGATCAGTGTACTTCCAGAATAGCTTGGCATTTTGTAGCAAATAACTTATGCTGCATTTATCAAACTGAAAAGAACCTTTCCTCAGGGGTGCATAATCCCTTCTGCTCCTCACCCTATAATAAACTAGATTTATCCCTAACCTTCTCTTCTGTATAGCATTTTGCAGACCTACTACATGTAGGTTTTAAACCAAACTTACAAAGATACTGCTTTCCAATTTTCTCCAGAAAGCACTCCTAATGCTTTAAGGAAGTCACTTCCTACATTTCCTTCTTGTACAGCTTCCAGGCACAGAAATCACACCATTAATCTCCATAAAAGCAAAAAAAAAAAAAAAACAAAAAAACTTCCAGTAGCCAATATTTTGTGTGTGCCTGTTTAATAGTTGCAGTTACTCTTGCAAGTAGAGTGCCTGAATTGGGCACTTAATGCCAGCTACAGAATTGTGTAAAATGTGAAAGTATAAACCCAAATAATACTCCATGCCTAAGAGTCAGCAATTTTCTCAGTGAACAGGGGACCTTGGATAATGTTAAGAAATATCAATGACAGTTTCCTCAAGTCCAGAGAGGAGCTGGACTTCAAAGAATGTGCTACAGAAGATGAATACATGACAGAAAAAACCTTCAAACACTCCTTTAAGAACAGCATGGAAATAAATTATTCACTAATTCACTGCTTTCCTTCACTAACTTTTCATCACTTATAGCTTAGAACTTCCAAAGTGAAATTTGAAGAATGAATAAGGGAAACAATATTAATTTTTTCAATGAGATGCAGTTCTTTTCACTGCATAAGTGAAAAATATAAGTTATAAGCTAACTGAGTTAGCTTATAACTATATAAGTTAAAAGCTAACTGAGTCAACAAAGCTAGGTTGTCCAATAGTCAAACATGAGTTCTATTGCACTCAGACACAGTCAGAAATATCTATGAAACCAAATCAAATAAAAATTAATGTTTTTTCTTAACGGCATCCAGTCTTATTTGCATAGGGATAAAAACAGACATGAATCTGGCAAAATTTCTGCTCTCTTGTGGCAAAAAGTCACATTTTCCTAAGATAATAAGGGTACCAACAATAGTCATCCTCATTAAAAGGTTGCCTTGGAAGAATAAATGTTAAAAAATAATTACACCAAGATAATTGAACTATTCTTACAAAGCTTCTAGAACAGTTCAGAGAAAAGTTCTCATGCATACACAGAAAGATAGATATGATGTAAGGTTATGTTTAGTCTATTGAATCCAGCTCATGGGTATGAAATTGAAATGCAATAGCTATGAAATTGCTTGAGATTACGTGGCATATATGGTCAGAGCAGTAGTGTATTTCTCATTGGAGTCCAGGCTGAGGCTAAAACTAGAAATAAATGTCGTTCTTTCTCCTATGATTTATTTAAAAAGATCAAAATCTTAACAAATTTCCAAATCAAACAACAAAAAGAGCTCCCCGTTAATTACAGGAGACACCTCATAAGCTCCAGTCTGATGAGCACCACAGCCTCGAGTTAGCTGGCTTTTCCTGGCAGCAGCATCTGTACTCACCATGCTGCTCTTGATAAAGAGGCACAAATTGATGTAGTACCCTCATGAAAACTAAATCCTTCAATAATTTCATTAATAAAATAGGAAAGGTACACATTGAGGACTTATACATGTCCTCTTTCTTGATTGTCAGTAGTGAAGCAAAACTAAAAAAGGAGTTCCTCTCTGAGAAAGATGGACTGGAATTTTCCTATGGTTATAGTCAAGATGAGAATTTGACCTTATAGCTACATTCAAAAGAAACCTCTGGAAAACTTGCCCTCTGTTGCCTGTCATCAAACTTTGAACAAAACCCACAAATAACTCTCTTTCATTAACTCTTGCATCCATGTGGATGCAAACAGGATGATCACTGCAACAATGGCAAAACAATACCTGTTTTTTAACAAAAAACTTTTGCTGTACCAGCAGGAATTTTGAAATAAAGGCAAAGCAACTCTGACATCAAACATCAACTGAAATGTCCTTTATCTCCATGTAAATAAGTAAGGTGTAACTCCCTTTAGATGACAAATGACTGAATGAGTACATTGGCTGTAAAGAGTTGCCAGCAGACTTGTGTTCTCAGACCCGCAAACACAAAGTGATGAAAAGTGCCATCCTCAAGTAATCAGGTATATTTTGAAGTTACCAGTAGCATCTTTATATAATCAACACTGTCAGAGATGACATTTATGTAAATTACTTTCTAAATGGCTATTGCAATAAGTAACTGCTGTGCTAAATTTCAGAGAAATTATGGCTTTAATTTACATCACTTGAGAGAATTTTTCCTATTTTTTTCAATGCATGCATAAACATGAAAAAAAAATCTTCTATAATTCTATGAGAAATGTTTTGTACATCTTGGGGAAATTAACTATTTCTGAAGAACATTTATCAGGCACATATGAAATAATTCAGTTTTTTAGTGATTAATTATCACACAACTTGCAGACTTTAGATCTCATTAAAATGGTGACTTTTAGAATATAGGGAAAATAAAAAGGACTGATAATTACGTACCACTAAGGGTACCGTGTCATCAGTTTTTACAGTATAATTAAGATGATGCTACATTATTGTATAGCAAAATAAGAGCTGACAGGCAGTGAGGCTGTACAATTAGGATGCCACCTCAGTGTTGATGTCAGATGAAAGGCCAAAGAGTAAATAATTTCCTCTCCCAGAAAGATGCACTCCCATAGTGCTGTTTCTGATATGAAATAGGATTTAATTCAATGAGGGGCACCAGACACAAGTGTCATTGCCCAGGCTATGACTTTTAGTACATTGCAAGCACCAACAAACATTGTGAGGGAGAAATATTTCACAGAGAGAACCATATAGGAAGGGGAATGCAAAATTCTTTTTGAGTACCTCAAGCTGGTTCTTACTTTCTAGCCACCCAAATCTTAATCCTCCATTTCATGACTAAATAACTCTTGGTTATCAGGAGTTATTCTGAAATACTGAAGAGATTCTGGAACACTGAAAAGTTTGGCTGACATTTGAAGGTGTGGCTCTAAGTCATTCAGATTCCCTCTCATGACTCTGTCTCCAAGAGGAAGCAAAAACTTAAATAAAAAAGAATTTTCCAATTTTCCAAACTAACTTCCTGAACTATGGGCAACTGCACACTAGATTTTTAGTGCAGAAAGGTCCACATGGTTATCTTTTAACTGATTCCTGTATCTATTCACAAAACCCTTCCCAGAGCTTTGTAAAAAAAAAAAAAGTAAGACCTGCAGTACAAAATACAAAAACTGATAAGGACATAACTTAGCAATTTTGAGTTAATCATGGCACTGATGTGATTGAATATATAAGTCTACTTGAAGAAATGGCCTTGTATCCAGATTCCTTCATCTTCTATATTCATGGAGGATTTCCCAAATCAAAATTAGGAGATCTTGTGCCACATATGCTATATTCCTCTAGAGCACTTGGGGGGTTTTGTGGGTTTGCTGTTAATTTTTTATAGACTGTGTTATCAGAGCATCTTTCATTGTGTACTAGATGACAGACAACATTTTTTTCCAATACAGTTTGCACATTTTTCCTTTCTAGCATTTCTTTGGGGAAAACCGTTTGACTCTGGATTCATACTGGCAAAGGAAGCATCAAAGCTATGTCCCTGTCATGCCTCCTGTCTCTGAAACAAAGATGAAGAATCATAAAGCCAAGAGCAAATCTACTTTATTTTATTGTATACATTAGGATCTCCCAGCTGGGCTCCTGGCAGGCTCACAGAGCAAACCTCAGCTGGGAGAGATTTGGGGCATCTGTGCCTCATCTCATTTATGTATTTATACCTGCCAAATGGTCCTGAAGGCTCTGACCCCTCCTGAAATAACACCCTTTGCTTGCCACAACAGAAAGGTTATTTTCACTTCCCTCTTGTAGCCACTCAGGTTTACTGGGGAGGCAGCCCAAATCTGAAACTGTTTCACTATCTCATTGAGATGACTGTGGATATCAGCACTGTTTTCTTTCAGGAACAGCATGAAACCATTCCAGCTCCCTTTTATAGGAAATGAAATAATCAATTTGGGAGTATTACAAAGGCCTATCACTCCACCCTTCCTGCAAATCCTACAGTTTTCTCTGTGTGCACCATAAGAGATGGAATAACATATAGACATCACTAAGTTTTGAGGCTAAGTGTGCAAATTTTTAATAGCTTCAATTGAGAAAGATAAAGCTGTTTTAAAAGTACAGCTAAGTAGAAAAGTGAGGAGGAAGGAAAAAATAATTGAAGAGAAAGAGGAGCAATGTCACTTCTATTCTACTCACTTGTGTTCTGACTCTTCAAAGTAACAGAATCAAATTAGAAGAGGAGAGAAATAAATGAGAAATAATACCAGGGCAAAGGAAGATGAATCGACTTAGTGGGAGGCTGATGGGATAGGACAGAAAGAGGGCTAGAGCTGAAAAAATGTCATTAGCAAGAAGGAGAACATAGCAGTAGCAGAGAAGTACACAAAAAATGACAAAGGAGAAAACAAAATTGGAAAGGGATACAGAGAGATGTGAGCAGGGGAGAGACATCACTACAGGTAATTCTGGGAGACCAAATCCAGTCATAAAAAACTTCCTTACTTTCCATGCTCATTGATTTAAAAAGTCCATCTTGAAGCTATACTGATCTTCATAACTCTTCATCCTGCCAAGCACAGAAACACTTTTTCATGCTCTCCTATACTTGCTCACCTCTTCACAAAATTCCATTACTGACATAAGCCGTTAGCAAAAATGGTACTCAAAATTAATTTGTGAGCACATTAAGTTCTTCTCTGTCCTGTCTCTTCATTATCTCACTGCACTGAAGACTCTTCCATGGTGTTTTGTGCACACCTCTATTTGTCCATACTCAGAAAATTTTTAGATAGAGGACAATTTCTAATAGTTTTGGAAGCAAGACAGAAGTAGAATCATTAGCAGACTTATCCAAATTTAAACTTTCAATGCTTCTTTGACTTACTGCCATGTTGTAAAAGTATTTAATTTTCTCTCTTCCAGATCTCCAGCAGCAGAGAAGCATGTAATAAAATGCCAAACCCTCCCAAAGTACCTTTCTTATAATGTAATTTGTCTCTGTAACATTTCATGTGTTCACTAATGATCTAGAAGAGATAGTTTGTTACCAGCAATAAAGTTCAGGCTAAAAGATGTTTCAAATTGCAGCATAGGAAACGGATTTATGTGCAGCTGGAGAGCTGGGAGTATCTTAGAAGAATACTATATAGGGGAGAGAAGATGAGAAGGGAACAAAAGGTCCTAAGAGGGACATTGGGACTGTTAGTCTTGGTCTAGAAGAAATGCAAGACTGAAGGAAGAAGGAAAAGACAGATGCCAAGGGAATGCATTATCAGGTAGAGGACATGGCTCCTGCATGTGGAAGTGACAAGTGACATCCTTCAGATCTTATAAAACAGATAAGAAGAAAGATAGGGGAAGAAAAAAAGCACAGTAGAAAACCACAAAGAGATGTGAAAGAAATTGAGGGGTGTCTCAGTTAAAAAGAAGCCTCCTTGAAGAGAAAGGATTTTAGAGTAAAAGACTAGTCAATCTTGCAAAAATAGACAATAATAGACCACAGATAGATAAATGTTTAGGGGGATCTGTGTCATACAGTATAGAAAGTGAGGAGATGATAAAGATCAGAAACCAAAGCCTAGATATTTATAATGAATTTATTATATAATGTAAATTCTAAGTAAAATGTCAGTCCTTCAAAAAGAGTATTTCCCTCCCTCAGCACATTTACCCAATCTGTGAATGTGGGAAGGTGCTAGTACTTGGCAGAACTTGAAAGGGTTTACAAACTACCGGGTGAGAAAGAGGAGTGAAACAGAAATGAAGCAGTGAAATACCTTTTGTAGTGTTGCAGATTCCTAAGGAAAACTAAGAAAATTGGTTCTTAAGATAGCTATCTTAACCAAAAAAAAAAAAAAAAAAAAAAGCAGGTCAAAACACTGTGTAAAGAATACATAATCAAAGACTAAGATGGACTGAGGACTTAAATCTTTGTTATGGGACTTGGCTTCTTGTGCAATTTTCATTATTTAATGCCCTCTCAATTTATGTAAGAAACAAAAGGAAAAAAGAAAAGCACTTGCATGCAGAGATACAGCTAGCATGTAGATAGGAAAGAACACAGTTCAACTGCATAAACATAAATACATGTAGAGGGGGGCTTTTTGATCTAAATTCTGGCTCATGGAAACCTGAGGGCTTGAACAGAAAGGCCATTTGATGACTGTCTATAAATTTAATTACTTGGACTTTTCCACTGTAATCTGAAATTTCTTTTTTTTGTTATTTTATTATGTAACTCCATGGTCAAGAACCACATTGCTTCCAAAGAACCAACAATGGCAGAGGGGCACATAAGGTAACAGTTTAAAGTGTGTGTAAACCAAAGACACTCAGGATAAAAGCAGAAAAAATACTGGGATTTTCTTGGCCACAGATAGCAGATCTAAACCTCACAAAAAAAGTAACTGAAGAAAACAGATTATTACCCATAGATGAAAACCATAATTATTTCAGTTTCTTCTGACAATACTGCATCTTCAAAGGCAACACGGTAACAATAATGATAACAGCAACAGCAATAATAATAATTTTGCTAGAAATTACATTGGAAATTCTGTATCTCTATTGCAGAGCTGAGTGCAGACTAACAGACAGAATCAATAAAAAAAAGAAGGCTGTAAATGCATTGTGCTCCACGAGGAATTAGCAGCACCACAGTGTAATTTGTGGCTGCCACAACAGCAATTGTTTCAGAGATCCGATTCTTGTTTCTTATTCAGAGAACAGAGATGAATTGGATCCAAGGGAAATAAGATTCTCTCTTAAACTAAGAGTCCCAAAACTAATAAACCACACTTTCAAACAAAATAATATCTTTACTGTATATTTTGAAGTCTAGGACTAGGCTTGCACTACTTTTTCCAATCTAGGCTGTGTTGCCCACACATTATTTAATGCACAGGTGGTTTAAAGCTCTGCTTTTAGGCTGTCATAAATTACAGATGCATTTCATCTTCTGGGCACTTTTACATACAACACATTTGTATGGTCATATGCATAGCTCATAGGTGAGTTATACACTCACATGTAGGTGACTTAGAGACTAAAGGTTTTGTTTGCCTGTTCATTATTTTAGCTGAAATACCCACAGATTTCAAATTGTAGATAAAAAGATCTTCCCTCTGAATAATACATGCCATACAAACCTGACCTAGACTTCACAGGAAACATCCTTATCACAGGAAGCTATTTTCCAGGAAGATATTTGATTTCTCAAAATTCTGTCAGTTGTGTATAAAATTGATTAAGAACATACAATGGTGACAGACAGAAGAGGAGTTTGGTACTGCTGGAGTGAGTAGTCCTATGGCACACAACACTGAAACAGGATGCCAAGAAATTTCATCTTCTTTCTCTTTATTAGGTATAGGTCAGATCCCAGGAGGTTGCAAGGATTCATTTCTGTTTCTGTCCTCATGAAGTACAAAGACACTCTATTAGCCTTTTTCCATGGACAGTTTTATCCTGTCACTACAAAATACCAGAATATAGAAGTTTAGCAGGGATACCAGAGATTATAATGAGTAGTGTCATCTATTAATAGCTGTTCTGGCAAAAAAAGTAGTATGATCGAGTAAAAATTTATTCTCTGGGACACACCAGAAGTAAAAATATCTAAAAAAAGCCTAGAATATTAAGTGGTGTAAATGAACTGAATTTTTAGTAACAGATTAAATCCAATCCTCCCAAAGTCTCTCACTTTAAATGACAAATTTTCCATGCTATAAAATGACTTGAAAAGGCTGAGTTGAAGCAGGACCTGACACATTTTGGAGTGATTCAAAACTACTAGTGTAGAAAGGAAAAGGCAGCTATGATCCATTGGAGGGAATTTCCAAAGAAATAGGGAGGCTGTAATGCAGAGCACTGGTCAGGTCACAAATGTTCAGCTCAGACCACCTGAGCTCAAAAACTGGAGCAGAGGCAAAGATTTATGGGACAGCTCAGGGAAGATTGGAAGTACAGACTGAGAGGAGACCAGCAGACTGGCATGTTTAGGCCAAGCAAAATGGAAACTAAAGGGTTTGTGCACTGATCAGGGAAAAAGGAGTGGAAAATGCTGGTGTCAGGGGCAAGGGGAGGGAGATATCAGCACAAACCCATCCCCACCACTGGGGCCCTTTAAATAGTATTAATTGGGATCAGAACCCAGAATCTAGGGCCTAGAGAAGGTGCACAGGAAGCTCCCAGTAAGGCATGCAAGCTGAAGGTGGTCTGAAAATCAGATCCAGTCCTGGGTACCTTCCTCCCACAACCCAACTACAGGACAGCAACTTCAATTCTTACCATGAATAAAATGAGGCTATTGCAACCTAACACAGCTTTGAAGATCTACACATTACACACACCCCAGGTCACAAAGACTATCAAAGCAGTGAAAGGAACCACCTTAGTACTTTCTCTTCGCAATTATTCAATTCTACATTATAAGTAATGATTTTATGGATCTATATATTTTTAATTAAAAAAAAAACCAACAACAAAAAACCCCCAAAACCTGTTATCATTATATTACAAGAGTTCTATTGTCATTACATTGCAAAAGGGTTCCATAGTGCTAGAGTTCCATACCTCCTTGATGTTTCTTGTAGGCAGCTCCTCTAGGCACTGACTCTTCCTTATCCTCACAGCAGCCAGCTGACTCCAGAGCCCTCAACCACCCAATCCACTCTTTTATAACACTCTCCTGATGGCTACAGCTGTGGCCTGTTAAAATCAGGTCTGCTCCTAATGTCTAGTAATTGGCTCAGCTGCAACTCTTTAGGGGGTAAGATTACTTTCTATGCTACCTTTATTTATTTAAATTCTATCCCCCTACAATAACCAAAAACCAAACAACCAAACAAAAAAAAAAACCCCACACCAAAAAACAAAACAAAAAACCCCCAAAAAAACAAAACCCCCAAACAAACAACAACAACCGCCCCCCCAAAAAAAAAAAAAAGTTGTGGATATATGAATCAAGGCAAAGGGCCCCAGAAGCAAATATACAGAAATCTGCTCAGTTTTTGTTATGGAAGAAAGAGTCATGACATTTCAGATAAAATTAAAATATATCACTCAGAAGACTTACAGGTTATGCAATTTCAGCTTTCCAAGAAACAAGAAGAGAATGAAACAAGGTATCTAAAAGGAAAGCACCTAGTGCTTTATTTTGAAATGTCAAAGTCATATGTTTTACAAGGAAGAACCAGGAGAGGATCCATAAACCAGAAAATATTATTGTCTTGTCCTTTCATGACACCGCTCTTCTCATTTCATTGAAGTGCTCAGAGTCTTAAGACTTGGTTTCTGTGTTTTACCTAATAATACGTGATACTGTCATGGACTCATTTTCCATCTGTGTTAGTTTAGAAATGGCACTACTCATTTTTTGACTGAAAATCTCTGAGGACAGAATCTTTGTGATCTTTTTGAAATTATCTGTCTGATATGCTTAGCCTATGCAGAAGTGAAAAGTGCCTCTTAAATTACTTCAAAATCTGTATAGATTTTTCCCCCCATACGCTGCTTTATCATCTTGAAAAGGGGAGGTGAAGACAGCTCTAACTTCCCACAGTACAGCCACTAGCAAATATAATCCACTGGCCCAATAGTTCAATATCCAGCTCAGCAGGACTTGGGATAGCTCCATCTATCATAGCTCATCTCTTTCCATGTGACTGTTACAACCAAATGAATGCAAAATAATAATTGTTCTAAGCAGCCAAAGGAAAGAAGACAGTGAAAGCAAAATATAAACTCTCTGGACATTCCAGCGGTTCTTGGAAACGTTTCTCTTTCTCTGTCTGCCTCAAGTTAATTTATTTGCTATTCTTGCAATATTTATATCTATAGTAGAGACATCAGTGTGAGCATTGTGTTGCAGGGAACACTAAGACTTTCTCCTCTGAACAGAGATTACAACACAGAAAACAGGATTAAGCAGGACTGACAGCAAACTAAATGAATACAGGCAGGCAGATCTTGGTTTCTGATCCAACAGTTGTATGCATAATATTTTTTTCTTTTTCAGAAGATGAGCTAGGAAAAAACTCAACAAAATACTGTCTCTTAAAGGAAGCTTTAAAATGTTGCTTAAATTAATGCCAAAGAGAACGAGAGAACATAACCTTCTATTAAATCTTTTAAGTCTCAGAAATACCAGGGTGGAATATTTACATTTCATCCTCCAAAGGATACATTCTACAGAAAACATTCAGAGTTTTTATAAATTAATTTCACAGCCCCTGTGAAAGACCTGGAAGCTTATTTCTAAGTATAGGAAAGCAACTCCTAAAGCTGTGATCTGAGGTCACCCACAGCCTTTGAGTTCATATGTGATACTGAAAGGCAATTGAATACACAAGCTCTGCATGCTTTGAAGGGATTTATTTAAAAGAAAATCAAGAATATATATATATATATATATATATATATATATATATGTATGTATTATAAAAGAAATATAAATATAATGTAATATATATAATATAAAATAAATATAATATAAATATACATGTATATAATCAGCACATTTAGTCTAATACAGATGGAGCAATGCAATGATCAGTCTGAAACCTGGGGCTCTGATAGTGTCAGTGTATCTTCCAGTTTCATGAACACTGCCATTATAGCAATATTCAAAATTCTGTTTAAAGGTTAGCTGTTTTAAAGCTGACTTGCTAACTGCTACAACAAGGAGTTCAAGATCTGGGCCCAGAGACTCAGCACCATCTGTGGTTCAGTTCAGGGATATGAAGGCTCTCAACACAATCAATTTGTATTTCACTGCAATCAGAAATCACTGACTGCTTTACTGACAAAAGATTACAATGATCAATTCCATGACTGCCTTATACAAGTATGCATAAGCAAACAAATAATAAATGAAATATCCAAGTCTTACATCACTAATATTTAGGGAAAAAATACTTTGCCTTTTCTTCTTTTTTGTTTCTCGAAAGATGTTTTACAAGCAGTATTTTCTCAATACAGATGGGACAGTGTTGAAGCCTTTCCTAAAGTTGCAGATTCTCAGCTTAATCCTATCAATTACTCAGAGTTTTCACCTCTTTTTCTTCCAGACAGCCTGTTTAGATGTCTTTCAACTTTGGAATTAGATACAGACACATGCAGAATGAGAATTACCTTATCTATCTGCTGTGTTGTCCAGTGCATATTTTATACAGTTTAAAGTTCAGCTGGGGCAAATTGAGAGTTTTGGAAAGGCAATGCTGAACTATTCCTTTTATAACAGAAAATCCTTGGGCTTGTTCATGTACAGAATCTGACGACCATGAGTCCATTCCAGGACTGTTTATTCTGAAAAGTTATGGATATGCAGAAACACTTTGTGACATCGGGCTGGAATAATCACAGAGAGAAGCAATACGAAAAAAATCATCCCATTCTCACAAGGGCAGCTCAGATTTGTTTCAGAGATACAAAGCATACTTTCCTCTATAGGAAAGTTTTCCTTTCAAACCTGAGATGGAGCAGTCACAGCAAAGATAGAATTGATACAGGAATGAAAAGGACCAAACACATTAGAGGCCCATTGGCTGCACCTTGTGCAGGAGAGACCATGCAGTTGTGTCTTCCCACTTCTTCCCCTCTCATTTATTCACAGAAACATAGAACAAGTCCCAGCATCATGAGTGGGGTTCAGTAAATCCTTAATAGTATAAATGAACTAAAAAAAACCCCAAAATTCCTTAGAAATAATTAACACAATTCTACTAAACACAATCTTCTTTCTGACAAGAACTCAATGTTCTCCATAGTGCTTTAAATTTCATAACCTTTTTTTAAAAAAAAAATCTCAAAATCAACACTGGAAGACAAGCAGAACAGCCATGACCTTCCCTAATGGCTTTTTTACTTAAAAGAACTTAACATTTTATTGGACTAAATTATTTTACAGCTTCTTTACTTACAGGTATTTGAGTCTGAACCATTTAACTGGAACTTTCTAGAAGTAATTCAGATTAGGATGGTTCAGAGATTAGGTCTGGAAATGATGTTCATAAGTAGTTTTATAAAAACAAATTGAACTTCCACTTTTATTTACAATTAACTGTGAACAGCAGAAAAAGTGCTGAAATGTCATCAGTTTTAGTGGGGCTATTCAGTTGTTTTTCCAAACTGGATGAGAATGATCATCACCTTGGAACCAATTAACACATTGCCATGCTGCTACATAACTGGTATTTTTGGTCATTTATAAAACCTCAGCCAAATGTTAACTAACTGAGGAATTAGGCCCTTGCTGCCTTGAGCTGACATTTTCTGGTCCCACCCTATGGACAGACAGGAGCTTTTGCACACAATGCAATCTCTCAGTGAAGGCTCAGAGGCTTTTGCTCAAATGCATCTAAGCATAAAAACTGTCACTTATTCAGCCAGAAAGATTCTACCCCTACGTGATAAAACGCAAAATTTCTGCTAGATTTTGATCCAAAAGCCCTAAGCATTGAGAAAATTGTGTGTGATGGCTTTGGAAAGGCACTGCTCCCCATTCTGTTCAGCAGACCATGTAAAGACATCCCCTTCATAAAGGGAAGCTGCTCATGACTGCAAGGAATATCTGTGCTGTAATGCACCATTAAATCAAATTAACCCAATCATCCACCTGCTAAGTGAACAAAATAAAAGAAAATCTCATTCTCAGCATGTTCCTTTGCTCACAATCAGCAGGGAATGGATGCATCATGTGAGGAGTTCCTTAATGTCACCAGTTAGCCTGTAGTTCTTTCAAAGCCAAGCAATGTACCTTGTTTCAAGTGTTTTAACACATTTATTATGGCCAAATACAAGTTCTTTGTCAAAATTAACTGCAGCGGAAAACCTGTATTTCCTTTGAATGCTTTTGTCTGTTTGCTTGTGAAATAGGATGAGTTTATTTGTAAAATAAATACATAAAGAAAAACTACCAAACAAATAGCCTTAAGCCAAAATATTTAATACTGAAGATGTCACTATGGCACTTTTTAGTTTGCTAGAGTTGTGCCTTTACCCCACCTGGGCCTGGACTTCCATCTAAAACTACATTTTTCTTTATTTACCTCATCTTCACATCGACATGCTGCACTGGAAACTCCCAAAATTTGCTGGTACAGAGTGAGGACTATGCTTTTCTTCCTTCCTGACCCAGTATCATGAAAACAAAAGCACTATCCAAGTTCTTTTTTTTTCCCTGTAAGACCAGTTAGTGACTGAACATCAAGGGAATGCGTGTGAAATTGCAACAGGCGCATTATCAGGAAATAAACTATCACCTATGAAAATTGAATCCTAGTCTAGCTTCAGCTTTACAGATTGAAGCATCACACTTTTAGCCCTGCAACAGCATTTCTGTTAATGTATTCTGACACCAGATGGTTTTATTATTCATATAAACATAGTACCTTTCTTTCTTTGGTAATTTTTTTTTATCAATAACAAACAGTTTACCTATCTGGTGGAAAAGAATTTTATTTTTATAAGAGAAAGGTCTTTTTAAGGGGAGGGTAGGTGAGAGAAAAATCATGACATAGTGTTTTATATAGGAAAATTTGCAAGCCATTTTCCTATTAATATTGACATTAAATTAAATCGAATTATATTTGTATCTACACATACAAATGAACTTTCTTGTTTATGATGGTAAAATAGACAATTGTTTCAAAATACAAACTGGAAAAGTAAAAAGAAATCAGGACTGACTCTAGCTGATTTGACTTCCATTGCATTTATCAGGTAAGATTTTGGGGATTAAAATATTTGAAAAGCTGTGGAAGACATGCATTTATTGTTTTTATTACAGTAGGGCATGAAGAGAAGGGCTTTAGGCAGGAGGATAATTTAGAAGCACTGAAGATCACACCAGAATATCAAGTTATTTTTAATAAGATGAAATGTTTCTTGTGATCCATTAGTAAGCCTTGGTTTTGGTTTTGTGGCCGTATGTACGCATATCAATGAGAAGATTTTTAAAAAATGCAGCAAGGAAAATGGTAATTTAAAATTACATGCTAAGATTTCTGTTTAAGATTAGTTTTTTCTCCATCTTGGTCATTCTATTTTATAACTGTTGGTGATGCAGTAAATTTTGAACTTCAAATGTGGGATAACACAACTATACAGAAAATCCTGACATTCTACCATTATAAGTAATAAGGACATAATGCAAAAACTAATTAGAAAGTATCCAGTAAACAAAAAGTGAAGAAATGTGTGAGTAATAAACATTTTATTGCTCCTCAACAAACAAGAAACATTTGGCCTACATTTCAGCTAAGGAAACAACATTAATAAAATAGGAAAAGGGACTAAAGTGTGAAAAATATTTAATGGAACAATTTACTTCTTTTTACACAGGCTTCTTCAAAAATTTTATACATTTTCAATAGTTAAAATTTTTGCACATACCTAGTATCTCCTAGGATGTGTGTGAAATTTAGAGGAACATGTTTTTGTGATCAGTGCCATGGAGGTACAGACTCTACTGACAAAGAAGCAAATCCTTGGCCCAAGGTGATCTGCTATAGCACTGGATAGCAGCATGAAAGGTTAGACTGAAGAACAACACTAAATCATCATCCTTAATGCCTTGAAAATCAGGAAAATGAAAACTGCACCTGAACAGCAACACCCCACACGGACAGAAAAAGGCCAGAGAACAAGAAGCACCTGCTTTCAAAGAGCACATCAGTAGCCTTTGGTGCAATCTGGGCCACCAAGGACATGGTCTGTAGCTCTGACCTGACCTTTTTGAGGAGCAGCAGCAGGTGGGGCCAGTGTTTCCTGGGTCTGTGGGCTTCTCTGGCTTCCAGCAGTGCTGCAGTTCTTGCACAGTGTGAATTCTCCCCTTTACCCCTGAGCTGGCCTGGCACTCAGGAGTGCAGGTTACCCTTTCTTTCTCTCAGAGTTGTGCTTAGGGCTTGATCCAAAGGGGGAACCTGCTGCCCCAGAGCAGTGAGGTGCACATTCCTGCAGTGTCCAAGAGCTCTCCCCGATCTTAGCTGCTGACAAACACCAAAGAGGTGTTAGGTACAAAGTTTGGTACAAAGGTTATAGGTACAAAGGTTATAGGTACAAAGTCTATTTTCCTTTTTTGGAGAGGCTGTAAGGGTGTTTGCAAACAACTTTTACATTATTTGTATCACCCAGACTGAATCCCTACAGGAATGTTTTGTCTACATCAAACCTTTTCCTGCAAGAGCAGGTTCACCTGCTTTTGCACACAGGTGTCTGAGATAACACAGGCTGCTTTCTAAAATTTAAAACTTAAGGATTCCTCTACATAAAAACAAGCCACCTGTTTTTTTTTTAATCCTAAATGACCAAGAAAGCTCACTACTTTTTTTTCTGCTTTTCAGCAAAACACTGAAGCAAAGGATTTCCAGAGAAGAAAAGGTTCTTTGAGGAATGTGATTTTATTGCAGCATTCCCCACTAAGGACAAGATCTTCACCTGTGTGGTTGAAACACCAGGATATTTCGGGGCTGCTTTTGAATCTCTCTGTGTGTGGATGTCCACATACAGAACTCAGGGAAAGGATTTCATGGAATACAATTAAACAGAGAACAGAAACAAAATCCTTGCAAATGACAGTCAAACTTGAGTAGTACTGGCAAAAAATAAGTAAAAAAATTTTACAGAACTACCATCGGATATCTCATGGTACTTAGAACCTACCTGCCCTTTACTCTCAGCCCCTGACAAAGATCTCTTAGGATGTTTGAAGCCCTCCAAATAAGTGCAAATATGATGTGCACCTAAAATTTTTTAACTGAGGAAGAGCTTAGAAGTTTAAACTCAGGAGAAAAGACAAAAAACTCTAAAGTGAAAGACCAAAACTTGAGTATGAGCTTGACCAAGAAGGATTTCAGATGGCTCCATATTTGCAGGAATTACTTCCACATTTTCCACTAAATATATTTTCCTCTCTTTGTCTCTCTCATACATTTACTGTGTGTTTTTCATACCTCATAAGAGTCTAAACACATTCAAACTCCTTGCAACACAATAACACATAACACACAAAGAATTATCCTTTATAAAATTTCTATTACTGTAGGTGAGGGTGCTAATCAGCATATGATAGAGGTTGACACAATATTTTAGTTTATAATTAGGATAGAAGCTGGCAGCCAGGACCCAGTATGGGGCTGAGCTATGCTGAATAAAGCTGGATAAGACTGAATGCTGACTGGCAAAGGACACAATGGGCCAGCAGTTCAGATGAAGCTGAGTTTGTGAATAGCCTCCTATATGCCATCCCCTTCAAAAGGTCACTTGCAAGCTGGAGCTGCTCCAAACACAGCAAGGGTGTGCAGGTGATAATTGGTGGCAGAAGACACGTGTGTATGTACATATATATCTGTGCACCTGAACTAGACATTTGTTTTTGTATGTAGCATGTAATGCCCTGCAATATATAGCATAGAAAGAAGTTTTAGTTCGTAAATGTTAGATTTCTATCTCTAGACAGATAGAAATTTCTTTGTGATCCTGCTTCCTGAGGTATAACATAAACTGGGTTTTTGTTTTGCAGCTTTCTGTGTTGCTTTACAATCCTCCTGTTGCATTTGATAGGGTTGAGAAACCCAGCAGCTAATAACAATACCAATTATTATTAGCTTCTTGTTTGTTACATAATATATGGATTTCTGCCCAGGAGGAGGGGCAGGGGCAGGCATCACATGAAAAGACAAAAATATCTTACCAGACTAAGCTCCACATATCTCTACATGACAGGTGAACCACAGGGAAGCAAAACACAGATCCTGTGTGATAAGCAAACATCTCCCATCAGGTATAGATGCATAGATACAGAGATATATACAAGTTACTAGGATGTGCTGCTTTTGTTGTCTCAGTGGTCAAGAGCAAGTTAGGAGATCCCTGTGTAAAACATGCCTGAGCAGCAAATTAATCACAGGCCTCTGGCTCTAATAAATACAGATCACAGAAATCTTCTGCTAAACTCCAAGGATTTTCTACTTTCTTTCACTCCCAGCTTCACAATCAACTCAGCTGCAGGATGGATGGCATGAAGCAAGAGTTTAGAAGGGATGCTGAGCAGCCCAAACATCTGCTTGGGTCTGAGGAAATATGCTGAAAATATCTTCAACAATGAAGATTAAAAATTTAATCTTTGGAATGCCTCATTCTACTAAAAATGAAGACTCACAAAATCACTATGAAAACAGCATATATCATACAAAGTTGGAAGAGACTTTAAAAATCATCTATTTCCAACCCACTTGCCAGGGGCAGGGAGGTCCCCCACTAGACCAGGTTGCTCAGGGCCCCATCCAACCTGGCCTTGAACACCCCCAGGGATGGTCAGACATAGCTGTCTGATCAGATCAGTGAAAGCACTGGCAATCATGGTGGATTGTATATAAAAATTACTGAAAAAGGAGATACTTTTAAAATTTTCATTTTATTAATGGGTTTTTCCTATGAATAATTTTGGCTTTCTGGAACAATCTTTGAAAGAAAAGTGGGACCTCTTTTATCATGCAAATGTCAATGCAAAAATGAGAACCAAAATTAAACTACAGGTTACACAAAGAAGAAAGAAACATATCAAAGTTGCTCTGAAAAGCTCACTTCTCCCTAGGGAAATTAAACTTGCAAATGTATTCCTTTTCTTTTCAAACATTTGTCCTTCTTTTTTCCCTCTTTTTTTTTTCCTTTGCAGGTGCTGGTGGGAAATCAGGGAAGGTATTCAAATGTAGATTAATTTAAAAATATACATCTGATTGGATACTGTATTTGCTGTGAGCTTTTA
Source organism: Agelaius tricolor (assembly GCF_023055355.1). Lineage (NCBI taxonomy): Eukaryota > Metazoa > Chordata > Aves > Passeriformes > Icteridae > Agelaius > Agelaius tricolor. The sequence continues at coordinate 59,580,241 of NW_027269262.1, read as the reverse complement.
CTGACTGCAATTCAAAGGTTCAATTAAGACAATAAGAAGAGACTAAGATGAGGCTCTTCTAATAGAGGTCTCTTCTTTCCACAGAGAGCAAAGATTGTTATTTTAAAAGTAAAGTCTTGTACAGCCAATTCCATATATGCAGCTGAGACACAGAAATCTTTATTTTTAAATACTCTTCCATAAGTGATGAACAAACACATACACATGCACACACAGAGAGAAAACCAACATGTTGCAGACACACGAACATAATCCAATATTTAAATACATATATTCTGCCAACCTGATGCATTAAAATTCTGGCATCAAGTGATTGCAAACATTGGTAAGTATCCAAAAGGATTACTTGCTTTCTTCAACAATACTTACACTTGAAGTATGGGAGAGAGGAAAAAAATTAAATTGAAGTATGGGAGGGAGAATTTTTTTTTCCATTAAAAAAAATGGAAGGAAGAACACATAAAACAATATAGAGAAGGCAGATTTTTCCCTTTCATACATTTTTGCTGTGGTCACTGCCTGCATCTCCCTCATCTTGCTGGGGTCTGTTTTGGGACTGACAGGTCTGTGTGCAAGTTCTTTAACTTTTCAACAGTATCCAGGGACAGGAGCTGGATCTCTGGAAGTGCACCCTCAGACAAACTGGGTGCATTGGGTCTGGGGGGTGACCAGATCTGGAAGTCCTCTCTCCCAAAGTGTCCCAAGCCTTCTAGTATGTAATCTGGTGACTCAGAACAGCACCACCACCCTCAGCATCCTGTCAGAGACTGAGTTACTCCTGTGGATTTATACAAAGTGCCACCATCAACATAGGAGAGCAGAGGATGAAAAGGAATAGTCAGGCTATTGAGAGCCACAGCATTTCCAATGTAGAAATCCCCAAAGATAAAGACATTTTCTGTTTCAACAAGGAATGAGAGCAGCTCTGCACATTCATCTCCAACTGCTTGTCCTTCCTCCAGTGCCTTTCAGAAGCCACATCCACCTAAGAAATCCAGCCAAACAGAAGTCTCTGGAACCTACCATGTCAGCCAGCAATTGAACCCCTGACTTTCCTTTCCAGAACTCTCAGAGCACAGGGAATGTACATTTGAAGTGTCTTCATTTGCTGTGGTGGTGCAGGAGCGCTGAGAAGTGGGGCTCAGCAGCATCCCACCTCGAACCCTAAAGCTGCCTTTGCAGCAAAACTCTTCCAGCTGGAGCCACTGCTTAGTGATCCCTGCTCTGTGCCAGAGCTGCACAGCCCTGAGCACCCTTCCACTGCTTCACTATAGCAACACAACTCCATTAAAAATTCACTTTCTAAGTCTCCCCCGTGCTGGTGAAAAGCATAAGACAAGCTAATGTATTCAGAAGTGATGTCTTCAGAGACTATGCTTAATCTCCAGGATTAACAATATTGAATTTCATTATTTTAGTTATATTTATACTAGTAGTTCTTATATTAGAACCCAATTAAACTGCTTTATTCTGAGAAAGGAATTATGAGAATGATGTATTCATAATTTTAATTCTGTTTTCATCAACACTTATTACTATAATGTGTTTTGTTTGTTATTGTTCTTAAAATAATTGGTCATGATGTTTTTTCAGCATCAAGTTGCTTTTCTATTTAGTGGCACTGTTTGTTTAAACCATTACAAGATATGCTCCATGTGCTACCAAGGAGAAATGTCACTGATCTACATTCATGTGCAGTTGTTACCCTGCAGTTTTATTTTCTGCTACTGAATAGCATCTGACTATGATATTTTTCAAATTACTTCAATTTTTGCTCTTTGGTTTTCTGCAGCAGATTTAAATTAAGAATAATTGGAGAAATACTGGAAAAATATGTTACTTGGATAAACAATTTAAAACTTTTTTTTTTCATGTAATTGCCATTACCACAAGCAAGACTGCCACCCTTTCTTCCAGAAAGTCCATTGATTATCACCTCCAATTCAGCAAAAAACCCCCTCATAGAGGTTATAGGTAAAAAGGCAAACAATAATTTCTCTGCACAATGTGAGGTATCTGTGTTAAGGGAGATAATATCCTCTTACTTTTTTTTTATGTTCACAAATTTTATAATACATTTATATACATCTCTATACAGGTAAATGTACAGAAAATATACAGGAAAATATATTTCTATATACAGATAGATGCACATGGGTATCTATCAATATGTACACACATACATGTATACATGAGCCCAAATACAGTGCCTATCATGCATGTAACCCAGATGCCATGGGAAAGGTGTAAAACAACTGCTGGGGCATTTACAAGACAGCAGTGTTTGCCAGAAAAGTAAATAGTTACATGTAAAATGCTGTGCATAGAGGTTTATATGGTGTGTCTGAAAGGCCAAGCCAGGCTTGAGAATGAAAGCATAAAACTAAACTCACTGTCTCCTTTCTGTCTTTGAAGGTTTTACCAATTATTATTAGCTTCTTGTTTGTTACATAATATATGGATTTCTGGCATTCCTTTAGAACACTCTAATGTACATCTGAATTCCTATCTCTTGCTGCTACTTTTGCCCTAGCCATTATATTTTAATGCAACAGTTACTTATTCCAGGCTAAAAAGATTCATAGAATCCTAGATTCTTTTTGAAAACATCATAAATTAGCAACAGACATAGGTTTTATAACTTAATTTTCAGCTTTAAAGTTAAAAAAAAAGTATTCTTGCTCTTGTTGGGGAATGTAGCTAATGCACCACCTCTATGCTGATGAATAGCTTTTCTTGTAATAGGTAGTTTACATAAAAATTACATGGTGTCTGTGAACAGTAGAATTATTCTAGAATGGAGACAGTTAGAGTTATTTTAATGCATTGGTTTAATACACTTCAGGAGCACTCCTACTGCATGTTTTCAACTAGGGAGGAAAGAGTGGGCAAATTTTAATTGCTCAAACCTAGTTTTAATGTAAACTGGCTGTGCTCAGCTGTACTTCATGACTCTATGGCCCCCTACTATGGTGGAACAATAGCATGTGATAATTACCAATTCTGCCAGAGCACACACAGTCAAACAATATACTTGATAGAATTCCATGACCTTGAGGCTACACTGTCTGTGCTCTCATATAAAATTGTAAATGACAGAAGGAGTAGGAGCTCATCTCAGAAAAGAAAATGACTGCTGCCAACAACTTGCCTCAGCAAGAGGTATGGCTCAACTGGCAATGCTCAGCTGGTCTGTTCATTTGCAAATATAGACACAGAAAAGCAGTGTTAGGCATCCTCAGAGAAAGGACTGTCCCGATCTAGGGTGGAAATATTTGCTCATGGCATCAGTGACCAGTATAATCTTTACAGTATAACCACATAAGCCATTGGGTGATAGGTCCTCAGCTAAAAAGCATGTAGCCCAGGAGCCCCTCTGGTGTACTTTATGAGCAAGGTGATTAAAACAAAGAAAGCTGAATCCCACAGGAAGAGCAAGAGATGATGCATTCTTACTGCAATGCATCACTGGTCTTACTGGTTATTTGCCAGTGAAGGTTAGGGACCACTGCTTTGGTATCTATGCTGCTCAGGCAAAACACTTTATCTTATTTGCTTGCTCTGTATTTGGCACACTTCATTGCTGAGATCATTCATCAAGGAATTCAAGAATGTCCTGGATTTAACAGTAACTCAGAAGTCAGACAGGCATTTAAGTGTTTGGCTGAAAGATTGTCTATATGGAAGGCTCAGGGGAGACTTTATTGCAACCTTTCAATACTTTAAGGGGACTTGTAAGAAACGTGAGGAGTTTTAGCAGTTCTTATTGTGTTAGGACAGGGGGTAGTGGTTTTAAACTGAAAGAGGGCAGATCTGGATTAGCTATAAGAAAAATTTTTACAATAAGGTTGGTGAGGCACTGTGGTAATCACATATCCTCTGAACAGAGAGACACAATTCCCTCCCAGGATTTTCCTTGGAAGCTGTGAGAAGCTGTGAGAAAACTCAGAGAAAACAATTCTTACCTTCACTTGCTGCACCTGTTGTTGTGCACATGTGGAACGTGTTATGGAGATTGTTTACCAAAGGGCAATTCTTAGTTGGACTCTGGTGATGGTGTTTTGATTGATTGACCAATTAGGTCAAAACTGTATTGGACTGTCTGGCAAGGGCAAAGCAGTTTTCATATAGTATAGTATATAGTATATAGTATATGGTATAGTATATAGTATAGTATATAGTATAGTATATAGTATAGTATGTAGTAACAAAAAAGCAATTGATCAGCCTTCTGCAATCCTGGAGTCAATGCTCATTATTCCCAGTTCAGGGGCACACTGCTACTATAAGGTACTGCAACAGGTTGCCAAGAGAAGTTGTGGAAGCCACATTCCTGGAAGTGTCCAAGGCCAGGCTGGATGGGGCCCTGAGCAACTAGATCTTGTGAATGGCATCCCTCCCTATGGCAGGAGGGTTTGGAATTAGATGATGCTTAAGGTCCTTTCCAGCCCTAACCATTCTGTGATTCTATGCATAAGGTGCTACTCATATAAGCACAAGACCTGCAGTTGGTGTGAAATCTTTTTTAGAAGTGTAACAAGCACAATTGTTGCCAAGCTACTTATTTTTTTTCAAATGCTGGAAGAAACAAAGCATACAATGAGTCTTTTCTTGGATGATTGCTTTAAGAAGCAAATGATCATTTGGGGATTCCTGCTTTGTTTCTTTTATTTGGTTTAAGTCAAAGCAAAGCAATAAGAATCCTTTTGTTTTTCACAAGATGTTCAAGGAACAGCAATACAGCATCCATTTATAGGACTGAAAATCTTCACATTATTAAGTCATCCACTGTTTCTCATAAATGCAACTCTGGGATGTGCTGTCTTGTATTGGTCAAAAAGATTTACAGCAGCCAGTCAGTTAATCTTACAGGTATCTGAAAGTACCAGAATGCTCTTGCAAAGAGTATACTCTTGCAAGGCTAAAGATATATAAGGTAACATCAAGACAACAAGCATCTGAACAACCACATATTAGTAGGAAATACTATGTATTACACAAACACGGCTTTATCTCCCCCTATGGCCTATAAACCCAGTAATTTTTTCCCTTTAAGATCATAATGGTAAATGAACACATCTTTCATTCATTTCCTCACTTTAAAGTTCTCAAAAGGAATGCCTGAAAGGGTGACATTACTTTCTTCTCCAATGCCTTCAGTTGTTCCACATGATTCAAATTCTTTTCCATAGACTGGGAACCCCCAAGGAGGCAGCAACAGATGAAACATCATCATTTTACATAAATGCCCGAATCTGCATATTTTTGAAATAACATTAATAATTTTACTTTTCAGCTTCCAAAATCAATATGTGTAAAAAGAGGGTTTTAATTGTAGGAAATACTAAAATAACCTGGGAAGAGAGGGAGTATTTGAGCAAAATAAAAAGACAATCTCATTATTTTGCAGTGACCTGTCTCCACTTGATTTTTTTTGGGTGATGGGTACTAATGAAGCTGACAGTCGACTGAGGGAAAATATTCAGATGAAAACTCTTAAAGAAACTAATAAGAGATTATGATCATTCAAGAGTTCAAACTAGTCATAGCTTTCAGTATTTTGCAATATTTAACCAAACTCTCAATCTCTTGAGTTTTGATATTTTTTAATGTACAAAAATACAATGTACCATTTCAGCTGCAAATAAAGAAGTAGACAAAATTTTAATCAGGAGATTGGAGACTGGGAAGAAAGCAATAACAATGAAGGATTAATAAACCATAAATGATTGACACAGGCTTGGACCTGAAAATCAGACATTTCTTGTGTGAAAACCATTTTTTTTAAATCCTATTACAAGAAAGTCACCAGGAAGTAATCTTTATAAACCTCAGAGGATGGAGGACAAAGGCTGTGCTACATTAGTAGCTCCCCTTAAAAGATTTTGCTACTTTTGCTTTAATTTTTATCTGAGTTTAAAGCTGGTAATTTCTTTGAGGTAATACTCAAATCAAGCCATTGACAAGAAATTTTAAAATTTAAGGATGAAATGCAGCTTGCCAATGGTGTCTCTAATGCCTCTCAGTAGAAGCACGCATACCTAAGTTAATGATCCCATTATTTCATTACTACCAACCAGAAACTTTCCTTATTGCAGCTTCAATAGACCTGTTGGCAGTGTTTACCTGCTCATCTGGGAACACCTTCTGTGCTGGAAGTGCTCAGCAGGCAGCTCTCCTACTCTCTGGCACTTTCAGGGAAAGCTTCTGGACCTGGATGGCTTCACCCTGACACTGATGACAACAGGAATGTTTGTAAACCTTTAATTTCAGTGCTGCATTACAGATCATTGGAGCCTTGGAGCTGTCTGTGGGGTAAAAGTGTATGATGGCTGATCCATGCAATTCCTTGGTATCTGTGTCAATGTGGACAGGACTGTACTGTTGAGGCAAAATGAGCCATTCCCTGTCTCACCTCCCATGCTCTTTGTGATTCAGCAGTCATAAGGTACCTTCTTCTTGAAACTCCACTCTATTTTCTTTTCAGAAAGTCTGCTTATTTTAGCCCCCTGTGTAACCTCTTACCAGTACTTTATCAGTAGTTGAAACATTTATAATATTATTAATATATAATATATTATTATATTTATTCTATTCAAGTGCTCTGCTACCATTGCAGCAGGAGAATGCTTAAGGACTGTACCTTGCTCAAAATGCAAGGATTTATTCTTTGTTATTATAGACATTATTATAGAGGACATCTAGAGATGTGAGAAATCTAAAGGCAAATTAATAGAATTAATATCTTATTTAGAAATCTCATTATTTTTCTGGGCTTGATTCATTACTTTTGATTATCTAGGTTAGCAGTACTTGACCTTACCAATAATTCTGATAAAGTAATGGACTCAAGTCTTTTGAAAGATATCAAAAAACATCTAAATTAATAATTGGTCTTTAAAAATCCTTGGGTCTTTCACAATACAGAATGACAGCAGCATTGCCAGACTTCACTTAAAGGATGCACATACAGTCATTTCACATAGCACAGCCACTTAAGAATTATCTCACAAATGACTCAGATAAAAGCTATTACCTACAGAAATGAACTGATTTGGGTAACAAAGATTACACAGTGACAAAACGGGTGACAATATTGACCTAGTTGGACACCATTCCTTTCCCTGGCTCCTCTGGCTGCCTGCAAGGGGAACTGCCAGCAAGCAAAAGCACTGAGCACACTTAGCCACTGTGCACCAAGTCACACAGCACCTCTGGTTTCACTCTTCCTGAGCTCCCTGAACAAGGTCAGAGTGCTGCTATCAAGGAGAAAAGAAGCATTTGGTGCATAATAAACAGTGTTGTTAATCAAGAGAGAGACTTTCCCTAGCCCTTACCCAGATGCACAGGGCTATAAACAAGCACATGAGGAGTTTTGCTCTTTTTTGCACCCTGTGGGCAAAGCCAGGCTTTGGGGAAAGGAATGGCTGCTCTTGTATCAATTCCTGAAGTGTGAATTTCCCCAGGGGTGCCCTGGAAATGAGAAGCAGTGTTTCATCCCCAGTCCTGACTCACACTGGGGTATTGGGCAGCTGAAGGGAGCCTGCATGCTGTTATCTCTTTTGGGCAGAACCTCTCGTAACAAATGTGTACCAGCAAATATTGCCTTACACACAGTTTAGCTTTGAGATGCTGTGGAGATGCGGAACTAATCACCAGAACAGTCAGGACGTCATCTCTTCCCCACTCCCTGGAAAAAATCAATAGCACAGAATTGTGCTCTGAGACTAATTCAGTCCCATTAAACACCAGTGTAAATATCCATGCTTTTTCCTTTTAAAATGCAATTCCAAATTAAATTCAAGCATCAACAATAATGCTTGGATACACAGTGCCCCTAGCAAATACTGCTCACAGCACATCTGCTAATTTTGCAGTAACTTCTGTCCTAACAGTTCTAATCAGCAGTTGAGCAGAGAGGTGAGCCAAGGAGGAATTATAAAATTGAACACTGAAACAATAAAAAATACGCAGATAATAAACTACTTGGTACTATCTGTTGGTCTTGCTTTGTAGGTTTAGTTCAAGAGCTCATCTAAGAAATGCTCAAGACAATTCTGACTGATTGGACCATCAGACTGACTGCATAATATATGGAAATGGGAGGCAAGCAAAATAAACAGTTGATGTCTGAATTTTTCAAACACTACATGAAAATTTGCATGCACATACCTTTTGTAAAAGACCTCCTTGTTAACTGATGATTTCTGTTAAGAAATATATTAAACTGATAATCTTCTGTAAGAAGATTATTAGCTCACAGAAAACTTTTTTTTTTTCCTTTAGACAGAGTTACCAAGTGTGGCTTCAGTTTTCAGTTTTGCAATGCTGTAGTGACAAGGTTATGGGGTCTGGGTTGGTATTTTTTTGGGTGGTTGGATTTTTTTGTGTGTCCAACACCAGAAAAGAGGCTGTGGCTGGGAAGACCAGATTTCTAATTAAAATAATAATGAATTCTACCACCTGCAGTCATTTCCTTTTTTTTTGACAAGAAAGGGTGTAGTAAGTGATTATTTGTCAGTCCCATCTGATAAATGCATCCAAGAAAGAATGACACAATGCTCCTGTTTTCAAGTGAATTGCACAAATAGGCAAAAAATTGCCAGAGAAATAATCATTTGCACAAATATACATGTACACAGAAAAAAAGCATTTAAAAAAATTCTAGTAGCACACTACAACACAATCCTCTCTGTCATTGACACCTACCATTATTTATTCACAGGTTTTTTTTACTATGGAGATGAAAGGATTGCTTTTCCAGCATCTATCCTTCAACAACTAAATCCACAGTAGCAAAATAGTGATAAATATAAATCTCTGAGAAATGTTGCTGTTTTAATTCATGATGTTGTATAATCCTGAGAAATCAGTCTCTATCTGAATATTAAGTTGGACTACATAGCATTCAAAAATCTGTTTCTCTGAGTGCAAGTTACACCTTCATGAAAATTCCTTTGGACCTTTTTTTATTGTCATTATTAACTGCTGGAACAATCTGATCTTTTTACCATAACTGAGTAGCTACTGTATCAATTAAGACTTTGAAAATTTGATTGCCAAGAGCTACTGCCCTGTTTACAAATTTTCCAGTGGGGTAATTTTCCAGATAAAGGAAGATGTTGTCAGTCACTATAAACTACATGGGACCTCATTACTGAGTACAGACATTCCAATTAATCTTAAATACATGCAGTGTCAAGAGAGTAATTAGCAACAATAAATTGCTGTGATTTTTAAAAATAACAATTGCTCCTACATATCTCATTAATGCTTCATAAACCCCAAAAATAGCAAAGTGCATTATTTACTAGTGCTATTTTTAAAGACAGTAGTTCCTTTCTGACATTCATCAGTGAACAACTTAATTTATGGTAAGTCTTTCTACCAAATCCTTCATAGAAGTCTAAAGCATCTCAATTTTGCAAAATCAAGCATAGAAACTTATTAAGTGCAAGAATTAAATTTGTTTAATAAGCCTTTACTTGGCCCCTTTGTGCATCTGCAGTTCGATACAATATTCAATTCTATGCACACATCTTTTTTTCCCCCTTAAAAAATTATGTACTTGATTATAAATATTTGCATAATTATTCACTCCTTCCTTTCATACCTGTTATTTAGCACATAATATTTACTGCAAACAATCTACTTACTTGTACTGGATGTTGATCAAGGAGGCATGCTTTAAATTTGTCTCCATAACTTCCTCGGGATTTGAAAGGGTATTATAATCCCCATTTTACAGAAGCAAGAGCTGATCAAGCAGGAAAAGATTAAGACCAATACTGTTTTCTGCTTTTAAAACCATCAACAAAAACATACACTTTGTTTGTGCAGAACTTCTCCCACTCTCCCTAACCAGTAAATGAGAAAAACGAGGAACATGCAACTAATGACTATTACAGTGTTTGTATCAGGAGCTGTCTCATGCTGTTCCAGCAACAAAAACGATTAGGAGAGGCTATTCATCTATTTGGATGTTGCTAATGGGTTACCCAGCAATAGGAGAAGGTTCAGGGTGAGATGGGTAGAGGAGGTTGCGACAGAGACAATATTTCCCTGCACGAGCCTGTCCATTATGGAGTAGCTGAGATATGAAAGAAAAATCTCAACTCTGACAAGGAGAAATCCCAGGGGGAGGTAAAGCTCTGTGCTCACCTGCCTCCAGAACCTTCCCTAGAGCTGCAGGGTGGACCACAAGGCTCATAGAGCCAGGTGAAAAACAGAGCAAAGTGACAATTCTTTCACTGGTGGCACAAACACAGGCACACCGACTTCTCTGGCCAGTGCCCCAGGTGGTGACACTGGAAGGAAGCAGCACAGCAGCTCCAGCAGCTTACAGGAGCTGGGCAGCACTGCCATGGTCACCACTAGGTCACCTGATGGCCACAGTCAAACCCAATAATAAGATGTGGTTGAGGAGCCTTATTTTTTATTTTTCCAAACGACAAATTTTAGTTGCATGGACTGAGGCTTATGACCAACTTTACACTATTTTGAGGGGAACACACAAGCAGCCTGCCATGCTCTGACTCAAAAGCAGCTCATGGTATCCAGCTGTGAGAGTGGCCTTGCTAAACTGCCAAACTGGGTTGTGAGAAGAACGTCAGATATCACACAGTTAAGCAATATTTTTTTTTTTCTTCTTAATAGAACAACTGCAGAAGCTGGGCACAAGTAAAGTTGGGTAATATTTGGTGGCTTCAGGCAATAGACACTATTACACATCATCCTATTTAATTTCCTCCTGTTCAGTCACATCTGATCTTGTGGCAGCTGGGCTCTTGCAATTTTGTGAAGACTGGCCTAATGAGAGGCTGAAGAGCATATTTCACTCAATTGCTGAGAGAGAAACCAACCCACTAACCAAGAAATTGATTTGAAGCTTTAATCAGAAGAAATGAGAAAATGCTTCACATAGATGGGCCTATACCACTGGGACATGATTCTCCTATAATTTCAGATTGCTATAAGAGAAATTTTGCAGGCCTCAGCTAGTTTTTTTTTTCTTTTTTTTCTCCTCCTGGGAGCATCTGAAGTCTAGGAAGAGAATACTTAAAATCACAGATGGACCTGTTCTTCCATGACAAATTTTGCGCAACAGAATCTCCAGGAAGTCCAGCTGGTATCAAAAGTATTTACAGAAGTCATTTTCTTAAACATGGCAATTAATGCTCTTCCCTTACTCCAAATTTCTGAAGAGACAAGGACAACATGAAGACCCATAGAAGCACACCTTACAAACTTTAATAATCAGACTGCAAGAAAGAGAAATTATGATAATAAATTAGTTATAGGATCATGGGATACTTCAGGTTGAAAAGAGCATTAGGGGTTCTCTCATCCAACCTCCTGTTTCTATCAGGGTCAGCTATGAGATCAGACCAAGTTACTCAGGGTTTTATACTGTTGGATCTTGAAAAAATCTGTCAAAAGTTTAAAAGATTCTCATAGTCTTCTATCTGTAGAACTTTGAAGTGGAACCCAGTATAGATCATTTAACAGAAAATCTCAACCTCTAACATAAGAGCGAACATTCCATTTGAGAGAAGCCTTCCATGTCTAAGATCTAAAAGAGATGGAGGGGTGTGGGGAATATTAAAAGATAATACTCAGAGAGCTTTCAGCTTCAGTTCCTCTTCTTCAACCCCGACTTCCCTAGAATAAAGAAAAACATCTTTGCACAGACTTAGGTTCCTACAGTGTTTGATTTGGTTACTTGTAGTAAAAAAAGTGCCAGAAACGAAGATATTTGCAGAAGCTGTTCTGTAGGCACTAAATTTTTAATGCTCATAACAGCTCTGATTTCTATTGCATAAACCCTATTCCATCCGCAGGAAGTCAGATTTCTTTAAGATTTGCTGAGTAAGCTTTGTGTTGTAGAATACAGGCTGCATTCATCTTTGCAGCTATCAGATTAAGTGAAAAAGGGCTAATCCCAACAATAAAAACTCATCAGTAATCCAGTAATGCCTAATAGCACATTTCCTTCTGTGCTGGTTTGTGCTAAGTAGCTTGATGAGAAAATGACATTCAGAAAAATTGGAATGAGACTTTATGCTACTTAAAAATCACAGGATGAAATTGTTAAACACACAGAAATATTTATTGAGAGAGTTAATGCACCTATTTAGCAGAAGCTGAAGGACTTCTCGGAATACATGCCTTTTCTTGGAATTTGCTACAATTTAAGTCAGTCTGCTGCTCACTATCTCATTTTGCTTAGCTCTTGTTGTGGATATCAGTATGTAGTAAGCGAACTGAATTAATTAATATATTTTAGGGACTCAGGATTTGCACAGCGAGTGTTAAGATATAGTAACTAATATAACTTAAAATCTCAGTGTCCTCTGGGGATTTTCCAGGGCAGACTATAAGGGAAAGTTAGATTTGAAACCTGTGTGAGAATTAATGATGCAACCTTATACACTCTTCTTAATACTGTCAAAAAATCCTCAGATACTCAGCTAGAAGGAATATTCCTTGGCATGAATAACACTCCTTTTGTTCTGGAAGCTGATACAAAATAGTAGCTACTGTAGTGTCATTAAAATGTGAATCCTATGGCACTATAAAGCCTTTTCTAGGGTGGTCTCAGCCTTGCATGTAATTCCTTGCAGGCCATTCCTTCTTGCTTGCAGTGAAGTCAAAATAAAGGTGTATTAGAAAAATGTTTTACTGTGTGATTAAGTTATTTTCTAGACCAGTTTAAAAATTCCTCTGTTCTGTCTCCCTTAACTCCCTCTTTCTCTGATAGCATTTATTATTAACTGTGACTCATTTTTTAACACAGGATTTACTACCTAATTTGAAGGTTGAAAGACAGTACAGGGAAACAAAACATCCACGTGGTACCTCGGTTTTACTACCAAATGTGACAGGAGATTTGTACATCTGACCCTTTCATGCAGTTGCATGATGACCAGGTTTTGAAGCAAAAAGGACAATTGACTCACCCAGTTAGAACAGTGTTATTGCAGCATCCCTCTTTTGGAAAGGGAAAGAGACTCCTCCCAGGAGCTGTTGAAGTATGAAAGACTATTTTGCCTTCATAAGGAGGCAGAAGAGGTCTAGTCATACTTGTTCATTGAAAAGGCACAACCATGTCTCACCAACTTCAACAATTTTCTTTCTGTTGTCTCATAGACTGTCTACTTTCTGTGCTTTTACTTCATTACCCAGAGTATCCATCCAGGAGCGACGCAGAAAATCTTCCTGCCTTTCCTTTTGGCTTTCTCCCCTGTTACAAATGAGGTACTAAATAGAATCAGCATCTTTATATATCTGTTTAGAGCTGAAATAATATATAAGAGCCAGAAAATAAGAAAGTGGCTGTTGAACCCAGCTTGAGAAAGGAGTCTGCAAGGCATTTGAATGGTGGCACTTAATCTATAACACAAATGAAAGATGTGATCTCCTGCAATCTTCTTCCCTCTCTGCCATTTGTAACAGCTGAAAGATAGTGCCCCTGCACTTGGATCCCTGGGAGACAGATCTTACTGACTGAGTGATACACAAGAGTGTCCTCCTCTGACACATAGTGCAGGTATGCCACAGCATAATCCACTATTCCCAGCTCACTAAATGGATGCTCAGTGTCTAGGGTGCTTGACATCTAATATATCTTTTTCAAAGCACACTAAAGCAAGTAGTCCAGTACAGCAGCAACTCTTTTTCTTCCAAAATCTGGGTTTGTATCAGCCCCTAGGAGGAGACCAGCTCCCTTTGGAAGGTTTTATAAAGAATTTGTATGGAATAAAAACATGGAATACTTCTAATTATCTGTTCTTAAGTTCTGTCATGCTGCAGACAGCCCTTGTGACCGAGGCAGTGCCACCTGTGCATTAGCAGATTACACCATGAGCCCCTTTGTCCCATGTTGTGGTTACTTACTCTGATCACTGGTGACTGAAAAAAAAAAGAAGACACATTTGCATCATCATTTGCACTTAGTTCATGAATCTAGAATGAAGAAGAAATCTCAAAAAAACCAAACTACTGAATCTTCAGGGGAGGTGGGGTCAGTCACTTTTGCTGCTTGATGGCTTTCAGGAAATGAACCTTTTGTTGGAAAAAATAAACAACACAAAAATTTAAAATTTGCTATAGTAGCTATCTGTGTCCTTCCAGAGCACAAAATAGTTCATTCCTGATGCTAAAGCAAGCTTACCTAGCTGGCATAAGAGGAAGTACAATACACCTCTCACCTATTTAAGGCACCCCAGACTTCACCTGATGGGAGCAGTGCACAAGGGCTGCTTCTGCTTCCTATAAAGCAGCACTATATACCAGAAAATGTTATTAAAATCTTTACCACATCTTATTCTTTAAGCAAATTTACTAAATAGTTTTAACACATTAATGTTGTATTAATATAGTGAAAATATGTGTCTATGTGGATGATGTGTTGCACATACAATTTTTAATATTTTTTTCCTACTGTCTGCACTGGGATTTGTGCCAGTTAGTGCATTTGAAAAAGGACATTTTTAAAATGTAGTTCATTAGTTTTTGGCCAGTGTTAAAAATGATTTCTTAATGGCTGGGCTCTGTTCCAGCAAATAATGACTCTGTACCTAGTCACACTTCTGTAAGCTGTCCCATATGGATATGGATGATGTAAATAGAACTGAAATAAATAGATTGTTTACTACTTTAGCTTTATCTAGTAGTTTGGATAAATAAAAACCAAAGAAGGTGACAAAACTTAAACTGAATTGCATACAGAATTGTTCAAACACATTGTTCAAATAGCCCTGTTAAAATTGTTTTTATAGGGTGCTCTGTTTACTCCTGGAGAATGAAAAATACCTGTTCTTTAGTGACATTTTAGCCTTGATATATAGAAATAAAGTCACAGACACATAACTATCAGCTTTCTGATAACAATTTGGGGTGGAAAAGAAAGGATTCTGTAATATCATCTTGATATTAATGGCAACTGTACCTTGTTTCTTCTTCCTTCGGAGCACAGTGTCACAGTGGTTCAGCAAGAGTGGAGAACATGGTGCAATAAAGGATGTGTTCACCTCAGATCTCCACATCAGAAAGGAGAATCAGAGACACAAGGCTGTACTTTTAGTCCTGTGAGATGCTACAGAACACATCTGGGTCAAAATGATCAGATTTCAACTAAAGGTGCTGTTTCATTGGGAAATTCTTAGTTTTCTATTTACTTGTCTTGAAAACCATCAGTTACTCCTAAAGGTATTAGTATTTGCAGAGGTGCTTCTAAAAGGCATACAAAGCTCTGCTCATCATAATAAATACTTCATTTTCTAGAATATTGTATGAGATACCCTTACTGCAGCACTGAATTGCTGTCAATATTGCCTCAATTCAGTGTGATACTGAATTTATTTTGTAGCATGAATGCTAAAAAATGATGATACAGTAGGAAAAACTCTCCTTTTATTCCACATTTACGCTTCCCTCAACGAGGTCAGAGATAGAGCTGTAACCCAGAATGTACTTGATGGAACAGTATCACTTGGAGCTATATCTGAAAACTGTGGTCCCAACCATTTTGTCCACAGGCAACAGTACTGACACAGTGAGAAGCAGGCAACATCATCCTTCACTTCCTTTGAAAGCCCAGGTTTTATTTTTATGTTTTTAATTTCCTATGCCCACAAGCAAAGCTGAAAAGTCTTGTACGCAGCACGCTGTGCGTGACCCTAGGATACAGAACAGTGCTTCCAATATTTCCCCAACACTCATCAAAAGATCATTTGTGCCATGTCTTAACTTGCCAATTCCTCTTTGTTTTTCATTTCTCATCTCAAAAGTGATGAGCTGCAATTTTCCATATCTCTATTGTGAAAGAAGGCTAAGAATCAGGAGAAAGAATTAAAGTTATGTACTTGGAGCACTTCCCGCGAAGATACAGCTTGTAATTAACAACTCTAACTCAGTACTGAGAGTACTGAAAAAAGTCAATTTCTCTTGGTGGTTTGGTTACAGTTATCTCTGAATACAGAAAAAAAGGTGTTTTCCTTTACAGCAATGTAACACTTGAATAGTCCTATAAAACAATATAATTACCCTGGCTCAGCTGTAACTTTATCAGATCTATCTGCAGACCCTCAGTACGGTTAAATTTAAGAACAAATGACACACAACTATTGCAAGCACTTTTTGCAGAGTTGTGACCAATTGCTTATCTGAAAACGGATTCAGCTCTTTGGATTTTCTTTTTTTGTTGGGGTTTTTTAATGTTTTGGTTTTTGTTTTTTAATTAAAGTTTTGTTTGCTTGTTGGTTGTTGCTGCTGGGTTGGGGTTTTTTTTGGTTTGTTTTTTTTTTTTGTTTTTGGGGTTGTTTTGCATTTCTTTGGTTTTTCTTTGGTTTGTTTTTTGTTTGTTGTTGGTTTTTTGTTTTTTTTTTAAGATGCTCTATTGGCTCTTCTCTGGAAATAAAATTCTCAGCCTGTGCAAAGCATTCAGAACCACCCCCACTCTTCTGCTGTGCAAGGCAGGATGGTGTCCTGAAATTACAGAGCAGATGCCTTGGGTGAGAGCCTCTGAGCAGTTAGAATGCTGAAGTGAGAGAAGGAGTTAAAAAAAGAGACAAGATGAGTAAGGGTTTTTTTTAAGATCATAAAAAATACTTAGACTCATGAGAAGTCCATCATCTTGTCCACCAAATTCAAAATTCACAACTGCAAACCATTATGTGATCTGTAACATTTGTGTATTTTGTGATATGGCAAAATAACATAAGAGTGGATCACACAATCCCAGGATATGTAACAAATTGCTTAATTTATGAAGGAGATTATATGACAGGACCACAAGTTTGTCAAATCACTGCATGTGGTGACTAAATGTCTTTTATGTTCCCTTTCCTTAATCCAGCCCCCTTTTACTGGTTAGCTCACAAAATGGAGATACCCTTAGCAGGATGTCCCATTGGATACTACTTGTTCCTGGATTATTTTCTGAGGTATTTGCTTCACCTGGCTGGCCAAGAAATACCAGCTGGATGTGTCTCACATTGCCTGGGTCACAGCTAATGGATCTGTAATCCAAAGGCCCCATGATACTATAGTGTCTCTGAAAAACAGGAAAAAAAATCTTCTGAAAACCCTGAGGAGAAAAATAACAAAGCAAATACAGAAACTATGAACTCTGCAAAGATTCATTAAAAATGGAAAAAGCAATGCCACTGAGACAAAACTTTAAATTAGCAAAGTTACTTTGACAGGAAAATATGAGATTTTTTTTTAATCTTCTAAGATTTACAAACAGTAAAAAGGTTTGAATGTGGAAAAAGCAACGTAAAATGTGCAATAAAAACTTAGGTATCATTACAGCTAAAGCTAGTGGGCAATTTCTGCTATGGCAACTTTAAAACAATTTAAAACTGAGGTTGGAGGGAGATTATATATTCAATCTTTCTTCTTAATCATGTTTTTCAGAAAAAGTGAGCCAAGTATGGAAACCTATTCTTTCACTGTTCAAGGAAAGAATAAGTAGCTTATTTCATCACTTGAGTTGATAGACATAATATTTATCTTTGAGTATACCTACGGTCATAGGCTGTGAAAAATAATTCATATATTTTACAAAAGCATTTTCTAACAGATTCCTTTATTCTGAGTAGTTTATTTAAACAATGTTTGAATCCAAACAATATTTTCTACCCCTTCCAGCTGCTTTAAAATAACATAGTATCATGGATGTTTCCTAAAGGAAGATCACAATATCTCAGTAGTACGCAGAGGGGGGAATAAAAGAGTAATTTCAAAAATGCTTTTTTTATCTGTGTATGTGGCCAGTTATACCTACTGCACTTGACTGCATTCAGCTCTCCTGGGGGAGATTCAAAACATGTAATATTTCATGATGTAAAAACGTTTTCTGACTTAACACTGTAGAGGGATCACTTATCCTTCTAATAAATCCACTCCTGTTTTCTGACTGAAGCTTCTCCTCTGATTTAAATATCATTACTCCAACAAAAATCTGCAAAAATGAAGCAATACTCATTTTAGGGACCTAAAGGATGCAAATATGAGAGGGTAATGAAAGGTTACACCACTGAGTATGAACTGCAAGGACTGTACACAGCAGACAGAATGAAATGTCAACTCAGATGGGATTTCATCATTGATTTCTGAACTGATTACTTCTTTAGAATTTAACACAAAGCAAAACTATATTATTTATTTTTTTATCATAAAGTCACAACCTAGAAAATGTTACAAAAAATAATTGTCTTCTAATTGAAGGCAAAAGTCAAACAAGAAAACTAATTTACAAGTAACAGAACTTCTTCCTCACAAAACACTTAACAAAAAGTGTATCTTTCATTGGCATCCCTGCTCTGCCTCTCATTTCTTGGCTATGCCTGAATTATTTTAGACTCTTAGAAATAGTGGGGCATCTCTTCCATTGTTCTGGAAAAAACCTGCACAATCAGACTAACTGTAACTGTACCATGAAAGCTGCATCAAAATATCACAATACAATATCACTCAAAATATTGCCTATACAATATAACTCAAAATATTGCCTGATGTTCAAAATAAAGAAAAAACACATAATTTTTCCCATGTAAGATATTAATGCAATTGTATAAAGCAAGAAGTTAAAGACATCCAGAGAAAAAAATTTAAAATCCGCATTTTTTCTTTTCTAAAATCTAACATTAAAATGATTACCAAGCACAGAATCTGTTTATTCCTCACATCATTAGAAGTATTTCCATGATAGGCATCTTTGCAAAAGAAAAACAAGCATGAATTTTAACACGGCTGCTGTTAACTGTGCTGGAAAACCACTAAGAGATCAAAACCTTACTGCTAAAGACTGGCCTAATTAACCGGCCAATTTCATTACCACAGGTTTTCAAATCTGTGATATTAATTAAGAAACAAAAGGAGACAAATGGCCTGCAAAGAGCTGTACCTGCCTTCTGGCCTACAAATAAGCACTTGCAATCTGTGTAATCGATACCAAGAAACTGGCTGGAATTAATGCCCAACCTCAGAGCTCTCTGCACCAGCTCCTTCATTCACCTGACCTTTCAGGTAAATGTATCTCATGGTTCTCAAATGACTAACTTGCACCTTTCATTATTTTAGTCATTGACCCGGAAAAATGTAAATTTCAGCCTTTCTAGGACCACATTTTGACATATCCATAATTTCAGTATAGAAAAGATGTGTCAATAGCTTGATGGCTGGGAATGGCAACACTCTAGTGAAATTAAAATTATATTCTTCCCTCTCTTTCAGCTGTAACAATAGCAGGGCTGCTGCTCAGCATGCCCCAGAAGAAACTTTACACGTTACATCACACATTTTCTGATGTAAAATACCTGAGTAAAATACAAAAGTTTCAAGTCTTCTAAAACTGATTGAATTTTCTTGAACTTCAAATCACCAGAAAAAAAAATGAAAACTTCCAGCAAAGCAACAAAAACGGCTGCCTTAATAAGAACTTGCCAAAAAAAGACTTGCCAATAGATTTTTCTGTGAAGACTATGAGCAATTCAGAAACTTCTCACTCTCAGTTAGTCACATCCAAAAGGCTACTTTTGACAGAGTAAATATAAGATACAATTTCAGATAAACTTTCCCTCTATGTTTCATATATGTAGACGTGTCTGTGAAGTGAGAGCACATCATTCCATTGATTCAAGTGAATCTAATTACAAGGAAACTATCAAGGCTCTTTCTTTTTTTTGTTTGTTCTCCTGTTTGTGCGGTATTTTATTTGTTTCTTAAATTTGTTGTTGGATTTTGTTTCCTTTATTTGTTGTTTTTGTGGGTTTGCTTTATTTTATTAATGGTTCAGAGCTGTGCCAGTGGGGGTTTGGACTTGATATTAGGAAGCATTTCTTTACTGAGAGAGTGGTCAAACACTAGAACAGGCTCCCTAGAGGGGTGGTTGATGCCCCCAGCCTGTCAGTGTTTAAGAAGCTTTTGAAAAATGCCATTAGCAACAAGCTTTAACTTTTGACCAGCCCTGAATTGGTCAGGGAGTTGAACTAGGTGGTCATTGTAGGTGCTTCCCAAACAAAAGATTCTATTCCATTCTATTCTAAAAGTAAGCATCAAAATTTTTATATAAAATAAACATTAACCCCTCCAAACACCAATTTATCATAACTGTAATATAATTAAGGAATTCTAACCCAAAAAACCCTGACTCTGGGAAAAAAGTTTTGAAGACATGATAGCTCATGATCAGGGACCACATTATAACCAGGAATGGTCTCTAGAGAACAATATCTTTAAAGCTTGTGCTCCTGGCCCCTCAACCCCGCACAAGCCTGTTCCAGCTGAAACATAAATTTAGTCAGGGATTCCACTAATGCATCTTCTTGATCTTTCTCTCTTCTCCAGAATGTAATATAAGCTTGTTATTTAGGTAGAAAATTCCAATATTGTTTTAATTTTCTATGTAATATACTTCACATAGAAGTATATTACATACGACACTTTAAAAAAATTGCAATCTGATGAATTTATAGTGTTCTCCCCATCTTCAGACACATGCTTGCATTGTGTACAAAGATTACTGATTGAGCAGAATGAGCAATGGAATTCTTGATCAAGTAAATAACAAACTAAATTCAAATCACTTTGTTTGTCCACTGTCATGTGGAGTTGACAACCACCACCACATCCTGCTTTTGATTCATAATGTTCTCTTCCATTTTCATAGCAGAACTCCTGAGTTCACACAATGTGCTAAAAGGCAACACATGACAAAACTATTTAATTTCTTCATTAAAACATCTCCTAAAAATTCACTGTATATTTGGTTATTTTCATAAAGATCTTGTAATCCCAAACTACTGAAATTAGGAATATGCTTTTTCATATTTTTTCAGCAGTTTTTTACCTTTTTTATTCACCAAAAAGCATTTTCCCAAGTGAATTGACCCCAGATGACTCATGCCTCTAAAAAATATTTGATCACAAGATGTCAAAGCAGCTTACATTTTCCAATACAAAAATTGATGATAAAATGCCAGGGTTGAGAGCACTCAAAGATTCTAGGGGAAGATATTGCCTGACATACTCAAACAAAACTCCACAGATAGCAGAAAGCAGTTTGTACAAAGCTGAGTTTTCCACAAAATCTCTTGTTCCATTTTTGCTCTTTTTTATGGAAGCAGATAAAATATGATCTTCCTTGCATCCACTAAAAAACCAAAACGAAAACAAAGTAGAATCAGAAGTTGACAGTAACAAGTTATAAATTCTGTGTCACAGAACATTTTAAAGCATCACATTTTAAAACATTGATGGAGAATACCACAAGATGCTGCTCTATTTCTTAATTATGTACAAAAATCCAGGGATCTTCAAACACATCAGTAATTAATAAACATTCACTCATGATTTATTATTTTTTTGATTATGTTGTTTTGACATGTTTTCATTTCAAATGGTAATGAAACTAAAAGAAAAATAGCTTCTCTGCAGGATTGCATTTTATTACAGCATATTTTGAAGCTGTGGATTCCAGTATATTTTAAAAGAATGCTAAATTGACACTAAAAGTTGACTGCACCTTGCTCAGATCAAAATCAGATGTGGTGTGTGTTTAGATTGAGAAACATAAAAGAATCCCAAACTGTATTGTTAGGATGCATTTACTCACAATGCTACAGTTCACTTTTTTAAACCAAGTTCTTCTAAATAAACAGGTTTCAATCAAATTGGTTTTTAAGTCAAAAAATTTTTAAGTCAAATATTTATACTTGAGGCAGGGCAATATGGTAGCAATTTAACTTACTGCTTTTTTTTTGTGGTCTTGTTTGGTACTTACAACTATCTGTTTAAATATCTTGTGTTTGTTCATGTCAGGTAACCAAGAACTGCAAAAGGCATTGCAAAAGATGAGAGGGACACCAACAACAAAGAGCTCAGGGATGGTTATTTGGAGAGACTTGCATTTGTAGAGCATCAGAAAGACAAAGCAAATGAGCTCACACAAGTGAACAAAGTATTTAATACTAATACAAAAATGTGTTTACAAAAGTTAATTTGGTCATCTCCCTTGTTTAGATTTAACACAGGAATTAGAGCTTGTTTAAAGGGACTTCAAAAGAGCTAGAGATTTTAATTCAGTGCTTCTCAATGAGAAAAGTAGGTTTGGATTTTTTTTTTAATTTTAACATAATAAGAATAAAGGACCTGTGTTTCTTCCCCTTAATTCAAAGCAGTGATTCTGTAATCCTGTCAGATCTTATACTTTGAAAAGAACATGCAGCCCAGATATGCTCTGTACTTGAGGTCTGCTGGTAAAATACTTACTTGTAGCAGACACAATTTAAAGCTGTCTTTCAATATTTGTGAAAAAAATCAAAAACTGATGGAAGATTTCACAGACCACTTTGAACTAGTTGGTGTAATATTGATCTGACTTAGGAAATAACTCAGGTAATACCAGAATAATGGAATACCATTAATTTGTATTCACTGACCACTTCAGTTGTTAATTCCTGTGATACAAATTCTAACATTTTCTGGTTTTGCTCATGGAAGCTAAAAATGTAAAGAGAAACAGTAATTTCTTAAAGAACTGCAACAGCTTTCCTGTTTGAGAAAAAACTGAGTGAAGGTTGCCATTCAGGCAAACCAGAGATGAAAGGAGACCCTAATTTGGAGTAGGCTGATTTGAAATGCAAGGGATAAAAAATGATTCTAGGACACCTTCAGGCAGAGCTTGCTCATGCCTTGCTTATCCACAAAGGAGCATCACTGAATTCCCCAGGAGGCTGCATAACTCATACTGGCACCCAGTGAGGTGAATTCCTGTACCTAAGTGTGAGGCAGGAGAACAGCAGAACTCTGGATCAGCATTAGCACTGTGGTGGCTTTGTGTTGTCACAAGGTCTCATCCAGGCAGACCAGACTAACATTGCACCAAAGAAAACAGAACTAAGTGGACTGTACACCCACCTTACAGAAACAAAAAAAATAAAGCTTCTAATAAAGCAAGAGGGAAGAGGAGCCTTTCTGCATGTAGGCACGCATATATCTGGGGTACTGGCACTGAATTATGAATCAAAGATGCATCAGTAAAATGTCATAGCAAGAAAGTGTGCTGTTAGGATTTTGCATTTGCAATAAATCAGGGCCTAGAGACTTTTTACTACAGAGAAAGTAGCTTAAATATCAGCTAGAGACAATTAGATCCTCACATATTAACTGACATTTTTTCAACACCCTGTCCAATCTGGTATGATGAATAATCCAGGTTCCCTCTGAAGCTAGACTTTTACTTACAGAAGGATAACTCCATTCATTCTATTTCCCCCTCTATTTTTTTCATGAATATTCTAAAGAATTTATTTTTAATTAAATATCCCAGTACCAACTACTGTCTGTTTCAACCTTGCTGGTTATTGTGTTCTTCCTACAAAGCTGTTTAAGAGTAAAGAGAACTGATTTCTTCCTTGATGCTTGCCTTTTGTGCCTCATCACTTGCTTTTTCCCCCCTCACCAAATTCTTCACAAAAGCAGAATTCCAAAGACAATGCCACACAGCACAACTGAAGAAGGCAATGGA
Source organism: Agelaius tricolor (assembly GCF_023055355.1). Classification (NCBI taxonomy): domain Eukaryota; kingdom Metazoa; phylum Chordata; class Aves; order Passeriformes; family Icteridae; genus Agelaius; species Agelaius tricolor. The sequence goes on along the minus strand of NW_027269262.1, from coordinate 59,556,705 downwards.
ATCCCAGCCTAGCTCTATTAATGAGCACTAATACAAATGGGCACTAATAACAATAGAGTGCATATGAAACACTGAATTCACTGTTAGAGAATAACGCCAGTATCCATTAATTCCATAGAAACAAACTCAAATTCCCTGTCAGATGTGTTCCCAAAATGCCTACTAGCTGAAACCCTTCCTGCAGTAACAGGAATGGCAAGGCCTGAGGGTCACCCTGTTTCCAGAAGACCAAACTGTCACCTGGCTGCAACAACTGTAGCTTGTCTGGTTTACAGGGAAGCCAATTTTTAAAAAAAATTCTTATCTCTGTTAGGTTTGCCACACATTTCCATTGTCTCTTGTAACCATTTGCCTATAACACAAGTGCTTATCAGGTCCTGGGCATTCCTGGCTCATACAGGTGAACAGAGCATCTTCTCCAATGCACTTGCACATGTAATTCAGATAACAGTGGTCTGAATGTTTTCCTTTGTCTCTTTTTTATATGGTACTATCTGAGACCCTTTTCACAAGAGATTCTTCTGAAAATGTTGAACTTCCACATTACAGCGCACTTTCTCAAATGTTCTCCAATGTTTATGATCACTTTCTGCTTTAATTTCTGAATCATATTGGTCACATGAGTTTCAAAGTAAGCAGCACTATGAGACATTATTCTTTGTGTCTGTCTCCTAGAAAAAAAACAGTCTGGTGTATCCACAGAAATGGCAAAGGAAAGAGCCTCTTGTCAATATTGTTAATTTCTGGTTTTAATCACTTGGACATGATATTCACAATATTCCAGGCAATGCAATTTTAGGCTGACTAGCCTTCTTTCAACTGCAATGACTTCTTCACAGCAAGGACTTATCCAGAATAGCCTGCAAAACTGGCCAGGTGTGGCTGAGTGACTATACTAGAAAGTACTTTGAAACTCTTTATAAGACAGGGAACCTGAGCAGAAGTTATTTGATGTTAAAACTAAGTTCTGGGGAACATCAGGGTATCTAGATTAGTGCATGTCTGAGTGCATGTTCATAATGAAACTGCTCTCAGGATGTCAAAGAGAAGGCAGTGAAGAGAGTGATGAAAAATATTCTTTATGGCATGTACTGCATGTCTACATGCCATGGAAATGTAACAGGAACTAAGTTGGTAGGACAACTCCTAGTTTAGTTACTAATTAAAAAAAAAGAAAGAATAAAGATGAATATTCACCCCTCTATCCCTACATGACATTCTGGAAGCCAGCAGATCATCTTCAGAAACTATTTTGCTAACCATTGCTTAGTAATAAAACCAATGAAGCCACTGTATATCACTATAGTGCACTATAGTGTATGTAGCACTTACAGTCAGATATGTTGGAAATGCATTCCTTTTCATGAGATACAAAATTTCAGCACAGTACCATACACCATTACAGCACATGAATGGCTAAAAAGATCATGTATAACTTCCCTTGAAAGGGCTAATTTGTATGCATTGATACTTCAGTTGCAGTAGGAGGCCTACATGCTCTTCTCTCCCTGAGCAGAAATACAGCTCAACCTCAAAGGGAATTCCTCAGTAAACTTTATAACCTCATTCCAAACTCTGACTGTCAGTATACAGCTTTTCAGAATGACAGTTTAAATCAAGAAAATGTCACATGTATAGTAACAGGCCCAATCTTTTCTGTAAATTGCTGCCTGTGATTTTCAGAAACGCAGTAAATTGCTGGCGATTTGCAATAAGTCTCACTGCAAGGATAACTTGACTTCTGCACATTTAACAAAACATTCTTAAATTATTCATGCATATCATTCAATGTTTGGGCAATTTTGAGAGTCATTGATTTCAGGATCCTGTAGTGTGCCTTTTTACTATATAAACAGAAATCTAATATTTGACTTATGCTTGTCAAGTGTAAAACTGAAAGTCTGGCCTGGTACCAAAGATGTGTAATATATCTGATCTCACTCATCAAAGGTAAGTGGAGTTTTTTCCAAACCCCCAACATATACAATTGTTTAGACTATATTTGTATAGTACATCAGGTCATAGTACAGTTTGTATAGTACATCAGAGTCACAGGCATCTGCAACACGGAAATCCAGAAAACTACAGCACCCATGTCCCTCTTAAAAACACAGTGAAGACAAGATTGTCTTCCATGAGTCAAGCACCTAAGCAATGGCTGTCTGGAAAGCAAGGGATAAAAGAAATATATCAAAAATACACAGCTCAGGGTGAAAAGCAATGGCATGAGTTGGTGGACAGTGCTCAATGGAAAAAGAACATCAGAGAAAACTTTCTTCTGCACTGGTAGATGGATAAGGTGGGACCATAGATGGGAAGAAGTTTAGTTTATTTATGGAAAGGCATAGTAGGAGAAGTCCTGTATATACAAGATGCCTCTGGAGAGGCAGCAAGACTCATTGAGAGACAGTTTCCTTCCCAGCATTGCCACTGAGGCAGAGTCTTCAAAGGAGATGCTCTGTCCTAGCCCATGGGAGGCCTGTGTGAAACCTGTGACTGCACACCTGAAAACATTTTGTAGATGTCAAGCTTTACATCACTGCCCTCCAGGGGCTTCCTTCTCAGAACAGGTAACAAACCCCACTCTCTCCTTTGGGGTTACTTTGCACACAAGTATCTTACCTTTCATTAAAGAAATGGCTGAGACAACAAGGTCAACCTGTAGTCTAATCTACATGATCAAGGCTTCAATGCATTTTTCTTTAGCCATGTCAGTTTATACCATCTCAGCAGAAAGCCAAGAACTCTGAAACTTCAACAACTCACAAAATTAAAACCTGCGGGTTTTTTTCCTAAAAATGGCATTTACCAACAGCTCATACAGAAAAATGTGCAAGCATTGGAATACTATATTTGGTTTTCAGTACTATGAATAACTATCATGTCATACCTTCATCATTTTGCAGCTTATAATCTCCCATGCTTCTTTTCATCTACAGTGCAACCTGACTTAAGCATTCACTCAGTGGACTGAAAAAGTAATCTATTAAGGCAAGGGGAATTACAAGTAAAATGAAGTGATAATTCTGCTAGAAAGAACACAACCCCATGAAATATTAGGTCATACTTATTCGATGCACTAACTTATTTTACTGTTGGCAAAACATTTAAACACAAAACCACATTTATAGTTCCATGCTAATAAAGGGCCTCAAAATGCAAGTACTAAATTACAAGGCAATCTATGTCAGAAAGATTATTTATTAAGCTATTCACAACCTTGGTGATGTGGTGTAGCAGGACACACTGTAATGACTAAGCTGCAGAACATAAAAAGCAACATATTGTGCAGTCTTTTTCACACAAACCTAATACTAATCCTAATAGAATACAAATTTCTTCGCCCCTAAATCTTTTTTGGGTTCTAAGAGTGACTTTAACACACAGTGATTTTTTATTCTCCTTTACAAGGATGATTTGTCGTTTAAAATACTGAATGTTTCAGAAATGCACCAAAATAGTAAACTAAGGCAGATGTTTGCTTAAAAAAAGAGAAACATATAACACAAATTTCATACTTCTACATATCCTTCCCTAATTTTTATTGACTCGAATTCATTGCATTTCTCTCACCTCCTATTATCTATTGGAAGAAGTTATAAGGCAAAAGCACAACAGAATCACAGAAGAGCTGCCATAATAATATATACAAGATCAATACAAGCAAATGCAACCTAGATTACTTGAAAAGGCTGTGAGGAGATACTATTAGGCAATATTGTAATGTGCATAATACACAAACAGAATGATATAGATAGACCAATACATAGCACTTATTTAACACATTGTATGTCAAACCTTGGAATTTCAACTTCATTGCTTTAGACAACATTTTGGTACCTGATAAATTCCTAGAGTTTTTTTCAGCTTTTATAATAAAGCCCCCGTCCCCTTCTCAAACTTTATATATGAGAAGTGGAGAGGTCTATGGATTGCCTCTTATTTTAATGCTGATCCTGCAAACTTAAATGCATGGTAAGCATGTGAGTAATTTTATCGAGTTTAATGAGACCACTCATGCATTTTAAGTTAATCTTGCATCTGAAGCAGCAGGAAAAGCCTCCACACAGAAACCTAAGCAGTAGGAATACACAATGTGTCAGGACAATAATGACTGTAATTTGCACACACTGCCCATGTGCTTTAGGCTATAGCAGCTCATTGGAGGGGTGATGCTCTCCTTGCCATTCTGAAGCAGAGTTTGTGCATATTGAGAACACAGGAAAGACTTCTCAATGAGGGACAATACATTTGTCCAAAGAGAATTTGTTCAGGGACAATACAGGAGGAATGGCTGTGGAGAATTTAGGTGAATGGCACATGGAGGTGCAGGGGTCAGTAAGTTAAAGATTGTTCCAGGTTCAGAACTAGAATGTTATGGATGACTGATAGGAACTGGGAAGGAATACAAAAGAATTTCATTCTGTTTTCCTCCACTGTGGTCTTCCCTCTGGTTTAAACTAAAGACAGCAACTATAGAGCTTCTAATGAGAGATTGCAGCAATGTTTCCCTTGGCAGCACGAGAAAAGTCCTTTTGTCCACCCTCTTATGGGTACCTTTTATCATTTCTAAGAGCACATATATATTTGATTTAAAAATTTAATTATGAAACATTCATCCTTTGTGAATATTTCTGTCAATGGGCACAAAAGCTTTCAGTGTCAGACAAAACCCAAACAAATATACTGATTGTGTCATCCCGTTCCTCAAGAAACAAGAATAAAAATAGGAAAAATATTTCAGTCAACATAAATTAGAAGATATATGTAGATATATAGATAGAGAATATTTAAAGGTGAATAAAAATAAGTCAGGTGAGATCCATGCTAGCAAGGTTAAAGGCAGTAGAAAGTTGTTCATTAAGCTTATTAGGAGCAAGAGAAAATATCGACCTTCTAAACAATGTTTACTGTGATATTTTTTTGAAAGAGGCAAAAGAAGTAGGACTTTTAATACATCCTTCTGTTCTTTTTTTTTTCCCATAAAGAATGAGAAGAGGAGGAACAAGCATTTTCTAAACCACTAGTAAGAGGTCTATGGATTTATAACTCACATGCAATCTTTAGGCCTGGACAGCTAGCAACCACATAAAAGCTCTGGATATTGAGGTCCATGAATGCAAATAAGTTAATTTTTAATAAATCTCTGGAACTGCATGAGACTGAAAAACTTTAAAGCCTATAAAAGATACAGAAAATGCACATGCAATGGCTCAAGGATCATTAATCTAGCTTTAGTCCCAAAGCAAACAGAAGAAAAATGGCTTAAAAACATGCTTGAGATCCAGCAAAAGCAGTATAATTGATGTTAGTCAATAATATTTCTTAAGACATTAGGACCTGTTAAACAAACTCTATTTCATTGCTTCCAAAGGTTAAATGCTGAGTTGATAGGAGCTGCAAGAAGGTAATATACTTAAGAGATCTATAAGGCATTCACAAAACTTTCTTATTGAAAAAAAGTTTGAATGGCAATACATTTTAATGGACTGAAAATTAAATAGATTTAAAACTAGCTAATTAACATAGTTTTCAATGGAAAATCATAGCTGAATAAGAGTGTTCCTAGCAGGACTCCCTTGGGATTGATGCATGTTCTGATGTTATTCCACATTTTCATCAGTGATCTAGAAGTACATAAAAAATCCCTGCCTGCAGTGGATATATTTGTAGATGACAAAAGAGAAGGAGGAGGGTAAATAATGAAAAGGCAGGCAGCTGTACAGGGCCATCTGGACTGCTTGGTAAGCTGGGATCAGTGAAACAAAATCCATTAAACTATAGGCAGGCACAAGCAAAATTATAGAGCCTGGAAACAGGAAATACAAGTCATGACACAAATCTGTAAACTGCATTCTAGAAAACAAAATGTTTGGATAAAAGTTAATATGATCCTGATATGTTTAAGCAAGCTGCCTAGCTACAGATGTAAAAAGTGATTCTACTTAGACATTCAGAAATTAATATCCTAGGAGACAAAAATCTAGAAACATTTTACAGCTCTCTAAATACCTTTTAAAACCATTTGGTTATTTTATGTATTATAACAAGGTAAATTTGTTAGCATATTGTATTAAAGTAAGAAGTTTACAAAGAAAACAATGCCACAAAATGATTTTAATTTTTATAGGGAATTGCAACTCTAAAACCATTGTATAAAGTATACTTTTAAAAAATCAGGTAATCAATTGATTCATAAGAATAAAATATACACAATCTAAACCTAAAATAGATAAAAAACATCAAGAAGTATTAACTAAAAACTGATTACTAAGAAATTTTGACTTTTCTAAATTAACTGTTTACACTGATTCTGGTAATGCTTTCAGAGTACACAATATCCACATGCCTAAAACATTTTAGAATAAAAATAGCTACCTCATGAAAAAAGGATGGAAGATACCCTGAAGCAAACAAAAGTTGCATATCAGGGTAGATGTAAAGCACATGAAAATGGTCCCAACACAGCATGAACTACTCTGAAGTTAAACAATGTACAAGTGTGTTTGAGATGAAGATTTAGTGAAAATCAGTTCCTTCACAGTGGGACATGTGCATAGCTTTTTCCTCACTGACTATAATCTTTTATCCAACGGCCCACCTTTGAAGTGGAAAAAACAGGAACACTTGTGAATGCCCTGGTAACAGATAAAGAAACATCAATTTAGCCAGGATGACATAGATCAAAAGGAAAATAATCTGTCCTGGCAAGCTGGCCAGTAGTTTGGTCATATCTGATCAAACTGAGGAAAATTACTAAACTGAATGAAAAGAAAGCTGACAGAAATCCAAATATCATTGCTAATTAACAGAAAATAAAAGTAAAATGAATCAACTGTGTTATATTTGCAAATATGTAATCAGGGGTTGAGGAATAACACCTCTGCCCCTTGAAGCAGAACTAGACAGACTTCAGTAGGCAGTTCAGAGAGTTTGAACTGTCTCAGCATAAAATCTATACAAGCCTTCAAACATTTTTGAGATAAACAACAAAAATTTTCAGCCAAAACTTCCAAATCAAAGGTGAGCTCTTGATCTACCAAGGAAGCCTTAAAAAAAAAAAAAAAGAAAGAAAGAAAAAGAAAAAAGAAATGGCTTCCAAGCATGAGGAACAGCACAATAACACAGTGCAGCAATCCTCAGCAGATGGGTAGAACATATTCTCCCCCTGGAACAGAATACCTCATTCAAAACAACATTTTAAAGAACTTTTACATGCTCTCTGAAGATATAAGCAGAGAGGCAATCTAGGTGTACAGAATGCCATGCTGCTATGACACAGAGACAATAAAATTAATGACAAGCAGCATTTGCCCTTGGAAGACAGTGTTAGTCAGGCACTATTGCCATCCCTGTGACTTCTCTTCCAACATTTCTGCCTTCCCCATTTGACTGAAGAGGTCAAGAAGACCCGGCATTATTCCTGCTATACTAAAGCTACTCAGACAATAAACCTCCTAGCAAAGCAAAGGGCAGGAGAGCAGCTTAATCCCCAATAGGATTCTCTCACCCTTTCCCCATTAATCCAAACTGAAGAAGTCTGCTCAAAGGAATTCTGATACTCATGAATAATAAATTAAGTCACACCATCAACATAAGCAAGGAATTTCCCTGAAGGACAGCTGAAAAAGAAAGAGAGTATAATAACCTACACAAGGAACAATCCCTCCAATTCCCTTGTGCAATTGAAAAGTACTTCTCAAAGCCCATTCACCTTATAGAGGTTAAATAAATTATTAGATGGAAACCAGATTTATGAGGTAAACTTGCTCCAAGATTCAAACCACAAAGATTACGAGAATTCTTCCTATGACCTTACAGAATCAAAAATCTTCTTCTAATTAGGACAATTTAACATAATACAAATGGTAAGCATTCTACAAAAGAAGAAAAGACTGCTGAAACAGACATGTTGGAAATACATTTAAGCCCTACCCAAGGTTATTCTATTGAACTAGAGCTTTTTGTTTACTGAAGCCTTCAAAAGAAATTAATATGGGGAGTAAAGGCAGGGACACTGCCATATTGTCCACCAAGAAAGAACCACTTAATAGGAGCTGAAGGGCAAATTTTTTTCTTCCATTTGCTCTTTTGAAATATCTGCTGAAAGTCAGTTTCAGGTAGGAACACCACAGATACATAGGGCTTTTTTTGGGTTTTTTTGTAAAAAATAAAATGAAAAATTACAACACCAGCCTCCTGGAAAGAAGTAATTTAAGGAGGATGTTAACACAGAAAGTTCAGGATTATGTACATCTAATCACAAGACACTGGAAAAGAATGGAGAATAAGGAAAACTCTGAGCGGATATAGAGGACCAATGTAGTTAGGAAAAATCTCCTTGGTTGTCAGATGTAGATCTATGAAAAGTAAAACAAGATTTCTCCCTTGCTTTTCCACTAAATTAGAGTTTATGTATCCCAAAGGATGTAAGCAGTCACCTGGATGACATCTAGAGATGATAAATAACAACTTGCTTCTTATATTTCTTTTCCAGTTCAAAAATAAGTCCATGTTAACACATCTATCTAAGTAATATTTATAGAGGTATCTGGACTGGCTGGATTGATGGGCCTAGGCCATTTTTATGAGGTTTGACAAGGCCAAGTGCAGGGTCCTGCCCTTGGGTCACAGTAACCCCAGACAGCTCTACAGACTGGGGCAGAGTGGCTGGAAATCTGCCCAGCGGAAAAGGACCTGGGAGTGCTGGTCAACAGCTGACTGAAATTGAGCCAGTGTGTGCCCAGGGCTGCCCAGGTGTCCAAGAAGTCCAGTGGCATCCTGGCTGGGATCAGAAATGGTTTGGTAAGCAGGACCAGTGCAGTGATTGTCCCGCTCTACTCAACACTGGTGAGGCCAAACCTTGAGTACTGGGTTAAATTCTGTGCCGCTCAATTCAAGGACATTGAGGTGCTGGAGTGAGTCCAGAAAAGGACAACAAAAAGCCAAAGAAGGATCTGGAGCACAAGTCTAATGAGGAGCTGGAGAAAAAGAAGTTCAGGGGAGACCTTAACATTCACTGCAACTACCTGAAAGCAGACTGCAGTCAAGTGGGGGTTGATCTCTTCTCGCAGGTAACAAGTGGCAAAAAGAAATGGCCTCAAGCTATGCCAGGTGAGATTTAGATGGGATATTAGGAAAATTTACTTTAGTTGTCAAGTATTGGGACAGGCTGCCCAGGGAAGTGGTGGAATCATTGTCCTTGGAAATGTTCAAGAAATGTGTCCATGTGGTTCTTGGGGACATGGTTTAGTGGTGGACCTGGCAGTGTTAGGTTAATGATTGAACTTGATGACTTTGGAAATATTTTTCAACCTCAATGATTCAAGGATTTACAATTATGAAGTCCCATAAGAAATATGTAGCATGCTTTAAAACCCCATGAGATTCAGCATTACAATTTATGAGAATAACTTTTTCAGATTCTACTGTCATCAACAACAAATGCCCTGTACACTCATCAAAGTCTAGGACAGTCTCACGTGCAAATTACCACCAAAAAAACTTTCAGAATTACATTTTCTTCTTAACAAGCATTGTCTTCTAATGGAAGACAAAACCCCAAGCAAACAACCTATGAATCAGTGTGAAACTCCCTTCAAAACAGTTAATCAGTTTTCAAACTATACATCAATTAAATAATTAAATCTTCATCAGAAGACTGATGAAATGACAGACTTCCCCATAATTAAGAAGGAGTCCTTACTTGGCAATTGCTGGAACTGAAATCCCAAAGGATGCACTACAGCAGTAAAAGCACTGCATAGAAGTTTTTATCAAAACCATAAATTTGACCTTAGTGGGCAAGAAATAGATCTGGCAGTAGCACAAAAATGAGTATACTGCTTTAGATATGGGTCAAAAATGTCTGCACAGCAGTCACTCATCTCATAGTTAGAAGCTGCTGGATAGCCAGCAGATGTGGTTGATCTAATGCCTAAACAAGAATATGATTAAAGAAATAATCAAAATGTCTTTCACTGCAGTTTTATCAGAAGGACATCACATTTGCAAAAAAGAAAATGAAATACCAGCATCAGCCTTCCCATTTCTACAAAAAGAGCATAATAATCACTACAAAACATATCCAAACATCAAGAAGTAGATAAAATAATCCCCTGAGTAATGAGATCTAGGTTCACCCTTACCTGCAGTAGAGTGTGTCATACTTGTTTACAACCAAACCACAACTCAGGGAAATTTCCTTTTCTCACTCCATGAACAATTCAACTTATTTCAGAAACACAAGATTAGAATAGACGAGTAGATGCTCCTTCTTGCTCTTGTATTCTCTCATTCCTTACTCTGTATGTTCTTGGCTCTACATGTAAATAGCCACAGCTTTTTCAGGCCTTTTGCCCTGGGCTTCAGCCACAAACCCTAGGCATGCAGGATTTACCCTCTCTGCATCTCGAGCCATTGCAGCATGGATTCCTGAATCACAAAAATACTTTTTCATATCCAATGGTCTCATTGGAGAAATATTGCAAGAGACTTGAGTTACTTCCCTCCTTGTTGTAAGTTGACATTTTAGGTTTTTTTTTCTTTTAAAAAACTTCAAGATCCTAGAAATTAAACCAATAAACTCAAACAAACATGACTGTGATCTTTGTATTAATAAATTTGCTTGTGCAGCTCTTAGCTAAGCAGATATTTCATACCCATTATTTCCAGAGGCATTTAATATTAATGGTATTAAATTGATTATTAAAAAAAAAAACACAGAGATATAACCTTAGTTATTTAAACCAATGAAGAAGATGGTATCCTCCACTCCAGATATTGACATTAGAATTTTGCATTCATTAGGGGCTATAAAAGGAAACCAGTTTTATTTTAAACACCTATTTTAATCATGCTCATTGTATATAATAAATTGAACCTCTGTAAATGTCAACTGAAAGGATATAAAATTCAATTTTTGTACCATCTGGAATGTATTCCTGATTAAGTTGTTCAGCAACATGATCGTATCACCTAAACAAACTAATTAACATCAGAATGACACATTTTGCAGTTTCACTGGCATTTGTCTGTGTCCCATTTATTCTACATAAGTTCTTTCCCAGAATGACCTTATGCTCAAATAGTGCCATGAAGCTAGTGCATGTTAATTCTCTTTTCAAGATGAAGCATATTTTTCATTAGATCTTACACAATGCAACACCTTTACACAGTAGAGTTAAACAGACTGAACAACAAATTAGGTTTGGAACATGAAATCTGGAACATCAAATTCTCTTCAGCTAAACAGCCACAAAGTCTCCTCAGCTACAATAGATTCACACCTCTTTGCTCTTCAGTTTCCTTCTTTTCCTTTCCTTTTTTTTTAAGAGAGCACATATTAAGTCATCTTTTCTAAGTCACCTTTTTTGTCTGAGAAATTTAAATTGCAAATAAAAAGAAAATTCTATTTTCCATAGCTTCATCATTATGAATTCACAGGTCATAGCTAATTCTTCTCTAACTTATCATGGAAACAGTCATTGTATTCTATACAGAAACTCCCACACAGATTCTCTGCTCTTGCACGTACTGGTGTCAGCCTAACACAACACCAAAAAATACTGTTTGCAAATACCATTGAAAGGCACCCCAACACCATGTTAATCTATGATTAACAGTACCTAACACCAGCCAAGGCCAGAGCCATTATTCTGAAGTGCTGAAGTGTTGTTGCTGTTCAATATTACACTGCATAACTTCACAGTAAATTGGTTTCCAGGTTTATTGCCAAAGTAATTAAAAATTCAAAAGGTTGCTCTTTGAGCAGAACATTATGGAAAAGTATTAAATACAATTGAATCTGGAGATTATTTCTTTTTATAGTGAGAGAGCAGCATGATGGGAGGAGCAACTTTAATAAGGAAGGTCATATTAGAAGTTCATATTTTAGCAAACACATTTCAGTGGAACTCCTACTGTAGGAAAGGGCACAAGAAAAACTAAAAGGAGGGAACTGTTTCTAAAACCTTTTTTTAAAAAACCAAAAAATTACTTCTGAGAGCTGGTTGAAAGAAAGGGTGAAGGCCAAGGGACTTAAATGGATTATATGACGAGAGCATGAAAACTTTTATTTGTTCTGGTTTTGCTTTATATTATTTTAATTCTATTTACTAAAGTACAATTTGATTAGCATTCCTCCTATTTTTTTAATGTCAGAGAAGATTCTGGAGCATTACTTACAAAAAAAAAATTTTTTAAGACCCTTTTGGAATAATAAGGTAGAGGAAGGAGGAGAGGGTGAGAGGGTCCAAACCTCAAAGAAACAAACCCAACAGTTTCATCAAGTTTAATTTCTGCAAGTTGAATTTTACATGCTCAGAAGACATTATATTTAACTACTGCTATAAAATTAGTAATTTGTAATGTCTAGAAATTGCAGAAGGCCTACAGCCACATCCAGTGCATGATACACCACTGAGCACATCTCTGTTGGTAGCAGCTGAAGGCATCACCTGGAGCAAACAAACACACAGCAGTGATGAGAGTTAGAAGTTAAGGGTGTTTAGTCTCCCAAGAGAGATGGTGATCAAAAGGATGTGAAGATGAATAAGAGGTGTGTGGGAAGAAACTCTCAGTTGAGCTTACATGAATGTATACATTATGTACAGCAGTGAAGAAATGCACTGTTATCACTCTTGCTTTGCTCTCAGTGAAGGCAGTGATTTGTGTTCAACTGAAAATCCATCAATCGAACAGACAGCACAGGAATTTTGTCTGTAACAGAGATTTAATCTCTACCAAGAGTGAGCAGCAATGAGAGTGGTGTCTCCCTCCTGTTGTCACACAGCTGAACAGTAAAACCCCACCTGTGCACACCCAAAACCCACTGTCAGCCTCCCAGGAGACTTCACCAGGGTCTCCTGTCTTCTGTGCCCCTACACACCCTCTGGGGAGAAAAGCCAGAGACACCTCAAGCTTCCCAGCTGGGATAACTGTCATGATGAAATGTTTAAGACTCTTAATTAAGATAAGGTTTTGAGTCTTCAACTTGTACTAACTTTTTGAATTTAAACACTCCTACCCTAAAACATCCAGGGACACTCACTTGGGGTTTTATCTTGACGGAGACTTGTTTCTATTGATCAAACATAGTGCAGTAGAAGAGTTGTCCATTACTAAGGCATCATAACAGCTTTAGATCCTCTTCAGTGTCCTTATTATTAAAATGCTTCAGCTGACCTCCAACCAAATCTTTTTTGCCTCATGCTCAGCAAATTATTTCTTGCTCTTCTTCCCACTGGATATGAAAAAAACCCTTCCTCCACATAAAAGTCACATGCATGTGAGTAGATGCACAATGACCTATTCTCTGCTTAGACTAAGGAAGTCCTTTATCCTCCATCTATTGATTTTCCATATTGGTTTTATGGATGCTGCCAAATTTGTCCCTGAACTATTTGGAGTGGGTAATTATATGGAGCTAATTACGATGATAATTAAACAAAAATAATGGTGTCTGTTTTGTCACTTACATCAGCACAAGTTAGAAAGAGAATAACCTTTTCTTTCATATTGTTAATGTAAATTCAACCAATGCTCTCATTTCAGATTAAAAAAAAGACACAAGCCCATGCATACACCATAACATCTCTATTAATACAAATTAGCATTGGCTCTGAGCTTAACTTACTCCATTTGAGATGATTAGATATAATTGCAGAACAATTAAGGATTGACTGACATGTACCAGATGGAATAAATTTGATTTCACAAGTAGCCAGTATAAAGTTCACATAATTAACTCTCATTCTGACATACAACATTTTGTTTGGAAAAGAGCACTAGGTTTCCAGTCTCTCAGCATTTTAATAAGTAATTATTAGTCCATTTTTTCTTCAGATGGAAGAAATCATTAATTTTGTCAGCTAATTCTATCCTCCAACTACAGATCCATCCAATAATTTGGCCTACAGTTCTGTCTCCAGCTTAATAAAGGTGGATGGGAGCCCTACAAACTTTGATCATCCATTGACCAAAGTAAATATTTCTAGGAAAAAAACACATATTGTTTCATTAAATTACATAAGCAAAACTTCCTTTGGCTTCAGGGGAAAGGCTAATGAAGTTGGTGCCACGGGTAGATCAGAGAGCTCACATTCACTCAATATGTAAAACTAAGGACAAGGTAATAAACATAAGCTTTTAGAAGTAGTTTCCTACTGAATATATGACTGTGTGTCAGGCAAATCCTTGGCCAAGAAAATTACACAGAGCTCAAATTTTGAGAGCAAAACTTAAATCCAGAATGAGGCACGGTTCACAGCAAAGAATCATGCCATGGAAAAGCCATGCAGGACAAACAGAAATATCCTTGAAAAAGAAAAGAGCTCATCAGTGTTCCCCAGCTGCATAGGTAAGGCATATGAAGCAACAGAAAAGGTGTACACAATACCACAATGCTTCTATACATTTACCAAATAAAGGCTTTAACATATGGAAAGAAATGCCAGTAACTCACAAATACAAAAGCAGTATAAAAATGGTCTAAAAAAAAAATTGGAATAGCAAATTATAAAGATAAATGAATATAGCTATTTTCATACTGGATCTGAAATATTTGAGGGATGTAACAACAGAATTAATAATTGTACACTCTAAACAGATGAAGACTCCTTTGTACAAGAGTACATAACACCATGTATTGCTGCAGATGGAGGGCTGGCTTACACACATTAGAAATTATGGGGTCCATATTTAAGCAAAACTTCAGGAAAACAGTCTGTGTTTTTGTCTACATGCTTTAATGCCTATACTCTGGACTGTGACAATTAGAACCTAATTTCATTTCAAGACAGAATGAGATCAAAACAATTAATGAGCTTATGTATGGATGTAGCAAACTGTCATCCTGCAGCGAAGAATTAAAGGGTCATGTTATAATAACAGCTTTGTTTCTCTCATATGGAATGGTTAACACTAAAAATTATGTTTCCAATTTCAGAAGAGTAGTAAATGAAAAAAGACAGGCAAAATTAATTTATTTCATATGGGTAGTTTCACTGCTGGTAAAATCAGAAAAAAAAAGAATACTAATAAAAAAGGTGTATATAGGTATATTTATTTTATTTCTGATCAAATACAATTTCTTTAGCCCTGAAAAAAGCATTACAATTTTATTTGTGCATCTGTAACATAAATGAAGAAGGATCTTGACCTCTATGTTGTTTATAAAGCAGTTAAAGGGGAAACAGTTGCTCATTAGATTTCTACTGACAACAGCAGCTGTGGGAGAGCTGTGTTTATTTCGCTTTTGCACCCAAGATGACTTGAATCTATATCATCCTTTTCCCAGGAAACTGCCTTAATCACCATAGTGCAGCTATTGGAGAGTGCTCAGTTTATCAAGAAAATTATAATTGAAGGTAATTGAAGGGAAAATGTTTCAAACTTTCACAGTAAACAGGCCTACATCACCTATGTCCTTCTTATTCTCAATCAAATTTTTCATTAACTGCAGTGGAACTTCCTGGCAGAATTCAAACAGTGAATATTCAAAGGAGATCCTCCTCCCCACTTCAGAAATAAGATCTGAGCAAAATTTCAGCAGTGGTAAGTTTCAACTATGACATTTGAAAAGTCTGTCTGCATTGTATGCCTACTCAATGGGCAGATATTGAATTAAAATTACCATTTATTATTGTATGAAGTTGGATTTTCAAAAGCATTCATGATTGAAGACTTAATAAACTCATGGGACACCACCAAGAGCTATCTCATTCTGGTCAGAGCAAATGCAAACATGGTACTGCTTAAAATCAAACAAGCCAACAGAAATCAGTCACCTGCCAGACAGCATCACAATTTTCCCTGACAGAATGTCAACAGAAGTTTAAAATTGTAATCAATCTGTATTCATTTTGAGAGATACAGTTTCTTTTTTTTTCTTTAATGGAAAAAGAGAACAATAGGAAGAAAAAAAGTGAATATTGCCTGCCAAGATTTCAATGCTGAATAAACAACCATACCTGGAAATCTTATTATGGTGTTTGATTTCCCAACCACACTAATGTACTCTGGTAACAGCATTTTCTATCATGTATGACAACACATGAACATATTAATGGAGGAAATTATTAATTTTTTCAACCAGCATCTTGGATAAAATATGGGTCCCAATTAAATTTGGTGTGACATATTAACCAAATAATGAATACCCAGTACTTTATACACATGGGGCAAAAAGACCTTAGTCTTTTGATAGCCTCATGATATCTAGCAAAATTTTCAGAACGACAAATAAATAGACCCAAAATACCGTGATGTATTGAAAAAGTTTCTTAATTCTGCTAAATTGGTCTGGATACTCATACCTTTGGCATAATTTATACTAAAGCAGCTAACTTCCACAGTACTAATTTTGTGTCTATCATCTTGTTTAGAAACACCTTTTAAATGTAATTATAAACCACAAGATAAAAGTTCCACAAAAACATTGAGATTAACTGAAGTATACCCTAATAAAAGGGAATTTTGTCAACTGCCAGGTAGTATTTTTGCTACTATTTCTCTACATTGTGATTGTCATATTAAGTAAGAAGAGCAAAAAGTGAAACACCAAAGCAAAACTGGAAGATGAAGGATTTCAATTCAAACCTGTTGATTTATAAACCTCTTAACTGAGCATATGATCAGAATCACTTGCAAACAAATTCAAGGGTCAGACTAAAAGCTTTGCTTCACTTCCTAGACCCTTAGATAAACATATTCCTTACACATAAAATATAATAGTCACTACAAAAACAGACGTGACCCAACTAAATAAAAGTATACAACCACTTTGTGTCATAAGAATGAACAATTATTTGGCTACTCATCTTTTCTATGTGTTACTCTTCTGTTCATCTAATAGATTTTTAAGTCAGAACATACCACAAGAATCACTTATTTTGATCCTCTATGAAGTGTACTATTTTCTTTATCAAGCCTGTAACTTCTCATGAGCTATATAATTGAAGGAAAAATAAACTGTTGCAGCTTTTCATTATGAAATTTTATCGCCAAAGGAATCTATCACTGAAAGCTTAAATTTAAATGGAATTTCTACTGAGTAAATGAAATCTTATTTCTTATTAAATTAGTTTCATCAGGTTTCTGATGGTTTGTTGTCAACCAAAAGCTAGGAATTCTAGCTTAATTCTAGCAAGTACATAGTTCATAAATGTTCCACTCTGAGTGGAGTAAACAAAAATTCACAGAATGGGTCATGTTGGAAGGGACCACAGTGGGTCATCTGGTCCAACCTCCCTGCTCAAGCAGGGTTTTCCCAGAGCACACTGCACAGGACAGCATTCTCTGAAAGCATTGCATGAATTAACAGTGATGCAGTTCAAATCACTAAATCTACAACCAGTAACAGTGACATTTATTCTATTAATAATGCTGGGATCAGCATGTGCCATGGGCATACTGTGCCAGGAATCATTTAAATGTGGCAAATGTGGTAAACCATGATCTGCATCATCTGTGTCCAACTGGAGGATAAACCCAGCAGGTGTTGTGTGAAATTCCCTGCAGATACAATGCTGAGCATAACCTATGCTAACATAAGTGCTACCTTGAACAAGTGAACATCTCTTGATGTGCCATTCCAACAAACATTTCTGCTCTAATCAGAGGATTGAATAAAGGATTAGTGACCTAAAACACTCAGTGTCATATAAAGGAAAGTTTTATTCAGATGTG
The DNA here is from genome assembly GCF_023055355.1 of Agelaius tricolor. NCBI lineage: Eukaryota > Metazoa > Chordata > Aves > Passeriformes > Icteridae > Agelaius > Agelaius tricolor. The sequence continues at coordinate 59,539,017 of NW_027269262.1, read as the reverse complement.
ACAAAAGTCACCCTTTGCCATTTGTTCTTTTTTATAAAGAATTAACATTCTCACTGTGAGATCAATTTGCTCAGCAAGTTATCACATTAACCTTAGTAATTTTCTTTCAAAGCAGTCTTGGAAATTCACATTTTTTTACACACACTTGAAAATTCAACCAAAATGACACTGCCTGCTTTTCGACAATCAAAAACGACCTCAAATTTACAACTGAATACCTTCCCACCTCTCACCTTGAGATGATACTTCAGAAGGCAACTGCAATTCAGATTCATTGCATTCATGTACTTCAAACCTGTGGCTATTTACTAGCAGGGAGAAGTTCAAACATTACAGTTCTTGTTGGAGGGAAATTCTGAAGATCAAATTGTATGTTCAATAACCACATTTTTCCTCTGTGGTTGCAGTCTTCTGAAATCTGAGTGTCCTGCTGTTGAAACTCCCTCCCACAAATCCAAAGAAGGGTAAGTGACCTACCTTAGAGAGCCCTCCTACTTCCAAATAGAAGCAGATAATGAAAACATTCCAGGTGACCCACAGGGCAGTCCACACCGTGTACTAAACACAAAGCCGGATGCGAGCAAGAAAGAGAGAAAAGTAAAATGTTAAGATGAAACGACTTCATACTGAGCAGATCAATAATAAAGAACTGATATCAATAAGCATTGTTCTTCTGGGAACAGCCAAGAACAGAGAGTTCAGAAAAGGAGCTCCCTCTGCAGAAGTCCCCTAAGAACCACCGGAAATTACAAATTCAATATTCATTGCTGTACTAAATAAATACCAATAAAACAGATTTATTTTTTTACAGTTTTACACTATCCTATTGATATCAATTAAGTACAAAATGCTGACTGGTTTTGAGACAAGTCTGAGTCATTTTTAAATCACAATTTAGCTCTCCTAAAGGAAATTTCAGATAAGCAAAATACCTTAAATAAGTAAATATTACTGAAATAACATTTAAATATTGTGAAGAAAGGTACAAGAAAAAACCTCACCACCAAAAAACCCAGATCTATTGATCTGGTAATTTAGATTTTTTTTCTTTTTAAACAAATAGGTAAAATGTAAATCTGACCTCTTGAGAATCTTTCACAGTAAAGCATACTTTATTACATTAAAAATAGCTCACTACTTCTCCAAGCCTTTTGCCATGAATCTGATCCTACAAAGCACACTTAACAGTTTAACATACCCATACCTCTCCTGGGTTCTCCAGCATGATACTGAACTCATACAGCACCCACAGCATGAATGGGATATTAATTCAACTGCTTCAAATCATCTTTTTCATTTTACCTGTCAGCACAAGAGACTGGCACCATTTCTCTATGGATGCTCTGTTGACTGACATACAGCTGTACCCTATTCCAAAGGAACTCTCCAGGCACTCCACCTCAGGAGCATCTCATCCTTATGGGCCAAGTGTCCATGCAGGCATGCTGGAGCAGCATCCACTGGAACAAATGCAGTGAGCGGCAGCACTGCCACTTCACATTTACACACTTGGAGCCTTCACAGTGGAGAAAACCACTGCTAAGAGCTTTTGCAAGTCTACTTAGCTGTGGCCAGATAAGGATTAGTACCTATTGTTTTCTTCAATATAATCATTAAAGCTCCACATCTTGAACTACAACGCATTGCACAGATGCCATCAGTTTGGCCTTCTTGGGCAGTTTTGGGTTTTGTTCCCCTCTTCGTTCCTCTCCCTGTCATGTACAATGAAAGGTTCAGGTAAAGAGGATTGAACTTTTTCCCCTCCTTGATTACTCCCCCCCTGCATGGGGCCATTTCTGTACATCAAAAAGGTCAACTGCTTTAATATAATTTCTTCTGAGGTATATAGGCAGCTGGGCAATGGTCCAAGAAGTAGGTCACTAAGAACCAAAACAAGAGTAACACTCCTGGGCCATTTCCTCTGTCTTACAGGGAAGGGCAGTGGGGCAGCTGAAGGCTGGGTTATTATAAAATAGACAAAGCTGTTGTGGTCTGTGAGCAATGAGATCTGTACTGTTCATATGACTAACCTAGAGCATATCATGTTTTACTACATTTGTTGACTTTGTAGTAACTTGATGCCATCATCAACTACTGATTTTCTAGCATTTATATTTAGAACAGTATGTGCCGAGAGTTCAAAATTAATGAACAACTCACACAATTCCAGCTGCACGTAAAAAGCAGAATTTAGACTATTTGGAAGTATTCTCCTTTTTAAGAAAGAATTTTTTATCTCTCTGTGAACTAAATCTGTCACCACAACAAAAGGAATTCTATTTGATCTGCCAGACCAAGCCAAATCTGTTAATGGCCTCATTCTATCCCATAGGTACCAATGCTGTACTATTCAGGCAAAAACTGCCAGAGCCTGCTTTCCCAGGCCAAGCTATGCTGTTTTACAGAGTTAGGACCAGTTTGGCTCCTGCTCCACCATAAGGATTACTGAAAGAGAAGTGCAGGTGCAAAGCAGGTGTGCACCTTGAAACCCAGCTGCTGTGAATGGAGAGGCTCTTCCTACACTCTCACTGAGCTGCAGAGATCTAAATTTGATGTCCATTTGCTTTGTAAACATAACAATTACATTATATTCAGTAATTAGTACTATATAATTTTTTTTAAGTAGGAAAGTAAGTAGTTATTGTCTTCTTGGATATTCAAGGAGCAAATTCTTTCCTTGCATAGTTTTATAGGTACTTAAGGATAGGTTATAAGACAGCAAAGGCAAGAAAGCAAAATTAGGAAGTGTCAGAATTTGGGCTATGCATGCCAACTTAATTTTTCTGTTTTGTGGCTGTGCAATACAGTCCAAACATTAGTAAAATCATCATAGATATATTTTTATTTTAAAAGATCTTACCTCCCCTAACACATTTTATGAACAACTAGCTCAATACTTCTTTTCTCCTTGTGGCTCAGACCCTGCTCTGAGGACAGAATATTAATTTCCTCATGAGGTTTTCTAAGATGCTCATCGCTGTAATGTGTGACAGCTGCACAAACATTAACTAATTTATTTTATGTTATAAGGGAATGATACAGCTCTCAGAATGCAAATGATGTTCTGATACATGCAGAGATTACATTCAGATATATTCATACATTATAAGCATCCAACTTGAGGTCCTTAAGAGTTCATTTTTCAGAATACTTGAGGTTATACACTCATTTTATAAACTCAGTGTTCAGCTCCCTGTGGTTAAATGTGCAGCACTTGTGCAAATCAGACCACAAGGTCTCAAGACAAGAATCCAGAATGCAAGGGGAAAACAAAGCATGTGACAGGTTTTGTTAAAGTGACTCACTTTGTGTCAAAATAGGTTTCAGTGAGAGAGCAGAGATAAAACTCAGCTACTGAGTACAGCCTTCATAGCAAAAGCAATCCTTTTTTTCTTGGTAGCATGTGCCTCACTCTTCCCATTGTCTTCTGCTTTCTGTGAAATCAGGTTTCTATTCTACATTTGTGATCACCAGAAAATCCCCAAATATCTATCCTTTCTACTGAAACTGAGGCAAAATATAAGAATTAGTAGGTGTCTATCTAGTTCAAATCTGCAAATATATAGAAGAATCATAGTAAGACTGCAAAGTAAGACTGAAAAGGGCTTTGAAAGCAACTTTTCTAAATTTTGAGTATTTCTTTCTGAAAAAACTGTTATACTTTCTGACTTTATATGCATTGAATAAATTCATATGTATATACCTTTTAGGTTAAAAAAACCCAAAACCACCAAGCAATATTCCATTATGTGGCATCACACTAACACCTGCTTGAGTCATTAAAAAAGGTGTTAACTTTTAGATCCATGATGCAGATTTCTTATTTTTGCTAGCAGAGCAACAGTCTGAATTCTCTGTGGCCATCCTCTGTGTGAAGGGGCACTTTATGCATGCTGGCAATTTTCTCTCAGTGTAGGAATGGTTATGGTCTGAGACACCAGGCCCACACTGACCCTCAGGTTTCACTTCCCTCCCAGGCACCTAAGCTGTTTCATGATCTGACCTGCCATTTCACCTCTCCCACTCTGTGTCCTGAACAGTATCCCTTCCATCCTGCTGGGTCTGCTCACTCTCACTTCCCCACACCCAGCAATCCCTGCCTAGTTCTTTGGCCACCCACATCCTGATCACCCCAGCTCAGCTGGCCTCATACTCAGAGTCACAACCCTCACCACATCTGCCACGAAAAAGGAATTTTCCACACAGGTTGAATCAAAAAGCAGAGTTGGTATTTTTATGCTATATCCCAAATGATACACCACTTAAAAATCGCCTGGACATTTTTGTAACAGTTTCCTTCTAGAGGAAGGACCTAGGACCAGGTCATAATCCTTGCTTATTTCTCCCCATGATGCACTACATTTTTTTCTTGCTCTTGGCCTTTTGCACTAATGACTGTATACTATTGTGAGGAAGCATTTGAAGTCTTACTAATAAAGTGGAGGGGGTACTCACTAAACCTTACAGGTAAAACATCTAATAAACATCTCCTTTCATAATGTCAGCCTCTCTACAACAGTGAGATTTGACTCTACAACCTCTTGACTCTAGAATCATATTGAAACCAATGCAGAGATGCATTTAATATATCCGTGAAATACAAACATTTCTAAGTTAAAACAATTGCATTGGATGGACACAACGTCACAAGAACAACTTGTTGAGGAAAACAAAAAAGGGAATTTTATAATTTGAATATTACAAGGATTGTGGGATAAGTTTAGCTTTAATGAATAAACTGTCTCAAGAGTACATTTCAATCTGAAGTGCAGCAACTACTGTGACAGTGTCACTCATGGCATTAGAGGGAATGAATGTTGGCTTGAGGATACTTCAAGGGAAAGGAGCAACCACTGAGTTGCCAAATCATCCCCCTGTATACCTGGCATCAGTGCTTGCAGAGCCTTATTAGCCATATTTATGAAAGATGGCAAGGGAAGTGACATAAATCAGCATGATGGAGCAGTAACAACACAGGACTTACCAGGAAGGATAATTCAACAAGTAATGTTGGAAGCCTAAATATTTCACATGTGTTTTCACTGTTTGTATAACATTTGCTTGAATATGGAATAAAGTATCCTGAACAGCCTTTCTTCTGCTGTTCTGTTTTTTCATTTGTTTGGGTTTTTTTTAAGAAACTCTTTCCTGACTTTTCAACTATATCCTTTGCCTATATACTATATTTATTTAATGGAATATATTAAGGCAAGTAAAACAGAGATTTCCACCATAGATTCTCCCTATTTAAATGTATTATTTTCATCCCTTGCTATTTATTAACTTTTTTTTTTTCAGCTTTGAGCCTGGCTTTTGCAATTTTAGCTATATGACTCATCATTCAGAAGCCTTTTGAAGTCCCATATCAGAAGTAGCAGAGGGAGAAGATCCCCAGCTTTAACAAGTATCCTGCCATCATCATTAATCGATTTTAACAGAAAATCTTGCTGGTGATAGCAAGATATGTTAAGAAAAGAAAAGCATGAACAAGGAAACAGATCACAGCAGAGCTCTGGAGCTTCATGACTAGAGTGCAACAGCGTAGCTAGAACTGAAATTCAGCTGTTTCTTTCTTCTTTGCAAATGTTTGGGTAAGTTTCAAATGAGCTAATGTGGGAAAATTAGGAATCAGCTCTGCACTTTTATGCCCCCTGGGAACTTTGCATAGATTTAATTCAGTCACAAAATATTCAAATACTGAAAATAGCACATCTGCTTAGTGACAGGACAAATGGTTCACAACATTTATCTAAATTACTAATTAATACAAAACCTATTAGAAATAATTATTGGATTTAAACTAATTAGGACACTTGGAGTCAATGTTGTCACTCCCTCTCTGTTTCCTAAGCTCTGAGGACTTGGTATTTTAAGTATGAGCAAGTGAAATTCCAGATTTATTTCAGAATCACCATCCATATAGTCCTGTGTCTGAGGGACTGTATGCAGTGAACATGAATCACTATCTTTAACTACTTGTCATAAGAATTCCATCTCAGCAGAGATGCCTCATGTATCAGCCACTGCATGCTCTTAGATAGTGAGACTTTTTTTTTTTTGGTAGAAAGCTCTCATGACAAATTTTATATCACTCAAACTAATTTCTTTATTCAGACTTTTAATCTACAATGACTATATTTATGGTGCCATAGTGAACATATTTATGTGGTCACTAAATCCTAGTGATAAACTGGCCAGCCTGGGTTCAATGGCAGTGGAAGAGCCAGAGGCATGCAACTGCTACTGTTTTTATCAGTTTCTATTGCAGCCCTCACTGAATTTCTTGGCTCTATGTACCTCCAACAAAAGCCTGCTCAATTGTGCCTGCAGAAGCACTTTCATATTTGACTGCAGTATAGATGTGCTTCAAATTATGGCCCTACATGTATTACATTTATTCACTTACTTTCCCATTCCTTACATATTTCAAAATTTGAGGAGATTGAACACGACATACGCAGCATAGGATGATGAAGTGAAAGCTTTTGTGTAACTTCACTTTTCAGGGAAACCTTCAGGCACAGACTTCATTGCACAGAAGATAGATTAAAAACATTCTCTTGAGGTTAAACAATGGCTCTAGAGCTGGTCACCTGAAGTCAGGATCACCATCAGAGTATGACAGATTATCATGAGGACAATTTGTGTGCACACATGCCAGATTAATTTTGTGAAGACAGTTTACAGAAGTAAACCATTGTGTCTGACATGATTCTCTCTTTACTTCAGTTTTTTAATATTTTGATGGGATCATCTGCATTAGTGAAGCTGATTTCCAGGGAAGTCATCTGGAAAAGACAATGGACACTAAGCATAATTTTCTTGAAGAAATTAGTTACTTTTCCAGTTAAACTGGATTAAATTTAATCTAAATCAGAAAAGTACATAAGAGTACATAAAAGCGTGACTCAAAATACTTCTTCAGCCACCAACATAGTACCAAATTCTTGGGATGCTAAGCCCTAACAAATCTAGGGACTTAGATGTGGCTGAAAGTGGACCTATGAACATGGAGGGCCATGAATCTTCTCCATAAATGTGAAGCCTGATTCACTACTCAGAGCCTTGGTAAGAATCTCTCCACATTGTGTTTAATACCGAAATTCAGGACACTACTGAAGATTTGCATTAAACAGACTTTAAAGTCAGCAGTAAAAATTTACAGGTGGGCAGTCACTTGTGCCTTAGTGAATACAGCCAGTATGCAGCTGGCACTGGTAAGGGTCTTTACTGTCAGTACCACTGACTCCTTCTGGGGCTTTTGGGGACAGTGGACAAAGCTAAACTGTGGCTGGCACAGCCCTAGGAAGCCCAGTTTCTGGGGAGCATGTGTTGATCTAGACTGGAAGATCCTCAGGCTATGCTCAACAAGAAACTTGAAGCTGTGTGACCCTGCACTGCTGTGGAAAGACTCCATGCACTTCTCTCCTTCCTCTGGCTACTTCTTCCCATTTCCCCTCTCCCATCTCCTGGAAAAAGCAAAGCACATTAAAGAGCTCACCGACACTTAAATTAACACCAGTAAAGAAAATAGGTGCTTTTAACTTGGATCTGTTCTGGTTTGACAGTTTACCAAGTGGCTGAACTGGTACCTGTGCTGGTGCAAGCAGAGGAACAACACAGGGACTGAAGGCAGCAGCTGAGCAAAGGGAGTTTTGCTTATGCTGGCTTGAGGTATTCACTGAATTCAACCTGAGGGCAAGGCTAGACATGAGGCTGAACTGACAAGTTTGGAGCTAGCAACAAGAGAAGTCTTGCTACTCCTCCTTTCCTCTCCACCTCCACATGTTTGCTGTTCATAAACATGCAGTCCCAATCCCTGCCTTATGCCAACCTTGGCAACCATTGGAACCTCACAGACTGGATTCAGGTCACCAGTTTAGCAAGAAAATCTCCACTTTTTGCTAGGTTGGTTTTCTGACAGCTTGGAAATGGAACTGACTTACTGACAGATCCAGTTAACTCCTGCCAGAAATGGGGGAGAGGATCTGGGGAAGTGTTCAGTCAGGGAACAGTGGGAACAGGAAGATATGACAGCCACCCTATTCTGCTGGTGTTGAGTTGTGAGATCAGTTAGAGACACCTCATGTTACAGACTCCCTTCAGACTTCAGGATTTGGCTCAAACTACTCCTACTTCCCTGTTAACCCTACGGTAGTAAGGATATAACCACAGATCACTCAGAGAAGTGGTGATGGGATGAAGAAGTGGGTAATCACAGAACATTCTGAGCTGGAAGGGACCCACAGGAATCATCAAGTCCATCTCTTAAGTGAATGGCACACACAGGGATCAAACCTGTGACCTATGGCATTATTAGCACTGTACTCTGACCAGCTGCACTCTAAAGCCTTGATCTCCCCCAGTAATGAGTATTGGTGCCTGCAGTAGCTAGAGCTCCTAAATATATGCTTAAAGATCAATCAGAATATGAGTTCATTTGAAGCAGCATAAAGTACCTTGCTGGGGAGGTGTTTCTTTCTTTAATTATGACTTTTCTACCTCTACTTTAAAAAAAACCTTTTGTATAGCCTAAAATGTTCAATTGGAAAAGATATAGAAACAGTCAACATCCGTTGCATTTCATTTGAAAATTTAAACAGAGCTTGCATCATTGAACAGCAGTGATGAACCTGAGGGGCAAGAAATTTTGTGGTGTTGCACTTCAGACATGAAATTCCCACATAATTTTACAGATGCTTACACTCGGTTCTTATGCATAAAATGGAGAGCATGAAGCAGAAAGGTGAATCATCAATTCATGGATGCCCAGCTCTTCAACCACAGCTAATAGATAAAAGTGCTGGTTTTTATATCAATCCATTTTCAATTCATTATAGTCTGCTTGTAAGCTTAGCTAACATGAGTGTAATCTTGGATGCACTTTTGTTCAATTTTCTTTTAAGACATGACAAAGAATTACATGATACCAGGCTGGACTAGAAAAGATGAAGCTTTTAAAGTATTTGTTTAACAAGTTTTCCCCAGCAGACATTTTATTCCTTTGTGAGGAAAAAGATAACTTTAGCCTCTTAAAATCCATTACTGACAACACAACCAAAATGTTCCAAATACAGCCATTACCAGGTAAATACATAACATTCTTACATTCAAAAATGAACGTGGGAGAGGAACAGAGATTTTTTTTTTGTTGGCAGTTTACTTCACAGCTTTGAAATTTCTTTTTATTCCTGGCTATATTGAGAACATGGGGAAAAAACAACTGAAAAGCTTCAAGTTAAAAGCATCAGAGAGAATTTACAATAATTTAGGGTCAAAGCCATAAATACAGGTCTTGACAAAATTACATGTAAGTGAGAAGGAGACTTCTTTGGAACCCATGGTTCACAGGACCAAAGAAATTTCTACAATCATTGCTCCTCTCTGCTTAAGAGAAAGATGCAGTCAAATATAACTTGGCCATTGCAAATTTTTTTGTAATCACCATCAATTCTGCTTGTCTGTTACAAAAAGAACAGTTTTTACTTTATTTATTTATCTACATAGTCTAATTGACTTGTACCATAGTCATAGTTTTGGCAGCACTTTCTCCAGGTTACCTGTTTTTGATAATGTCCAAAATCTCAAAAAAAATTTACTTAGTAGTCCTAAATTTGCAAAAAGACATGGAGATCTGTACAGTTTCTACAGAAGTACCATCTGGTGTTTTGAAAACAAGAAAATTCTGCTTTGTAATATGACAGGTTTTGGCAAAAAACAAAAAGTAATATAATAAATGAGACTTACCACGACTATATATCGAGGCCTAAACTGGATGGTTCCAAACAAACCCAAAATGACAACTATTATTTGTAGGAAATTGCCAAGGATAGGAGCCCACTGGAAACCCAGGAAGTCAAAGATTTGTCTCTCTAATGCTGCCAGCTGTAAGAAAACACATAAACAGAACATCCACTTTTCAATTATGGGTTGGACAAAACATGATATTTTCTTATTTGCATCAGGCTTCACCAGTGAGAGAGCAAAGCCATGCAAACCTTGCTGTTGCTTCTGAATCACCATCACGCTCCCTCCCTTCCCCATGCCTTTGTTTTCTTAGATTTACTCCTCACAAGACTCGAGTGCAAGTTCCTCAATCTGTTCCTGAAAGCCCAAAAGGGCCGAGCAGGCCCAGACAAGTCCCAGACGTGGCCACTGTGATCCCAGGGGTTCCCTAATGCAGGAATCAAGGGACACTGCTGGGGGCTCCTGAGGCACAGACGTAGGCTCAGGGGGTGAGAGGCAGCAGAAAATGTTGGAAGACCTCAGAGCAAACTGCTTCAAAGCCATCAGCCAAACGAGCCATCTGTGCTCTTCTAAAGCTGCTACTTTACTTTTGGGCAATTACAAATCAGAAAGGAATGGTGGCATCCCAATAGCTCTCCTCCCACTGCCATCATGCCATTTTGGGTCTGGATTTAGTTGGGGAAAGGAGGAAACCAAGAGGCATCAGCCTTTATCTTTGCATCAGCATGTGGTTCATAGGTAATTCTGCATTTCTGAACATTAGACAAAAAAGAAAAACAAAAAGCCAGATATAAAATTCTTCTGCAAACACATTTGCTACTCATTTTTGACAATCCAATCCACTGTTCTAAACATAGAAAATCAACTTTCTTAGCAGCATTTTTGTTGGAGTTTAAACTTAGTTCAATATTTTTTGCAGCTGTAGCAAGATAATCTTGAGCACTAAATAGAAACCTACTGAGAAACAACTGAATTTCTGTGCTTGCTAGAATTTATTAACATCTACTTGATTTTACTACATTGTTACAAACCCTAAAATTTACTGAAATATGCACTTACAATATTTATAACTGAGACAGATGGAGCAAGCATGGCTCTATGAATACCAACCAAATTATTATCATATGTGGGTATTTCACATAAACCATTTCATTTTACTCATTTTGGCCAGATTCAATCTTCACCTGCAAGATGAGGCTAGGTGTCACTGAAAGCAGAATCCATTTTTTCTGTACAAAAACTCTCCATTACAGCAGACATGAAAACCATATTCTCTATGCTGAGCTTAATAAATATGATAAATCTAAACAATGAAATTAATAAAAGTCGAATCATCAACTTGGTGCAGCTCCCTTGCAATCAGTGGAGTTTTATATATCTGACTTTTATCAGCTAAACATCTGACCCAGAATAGATAAATGAAAAATCACACAGTACAACACAAGGGTGCCCCAAATCCCATGTGCAGGATGGTAAATAAAGAGTTTTGAAAGTTCTTTGGCACAGTCAGAACTTACAGTTTACGGCCTAGAAACAACATACTGAGAGTCCTGGATCACATAGGAAGGCATTTATGACATCCATGACCAGAGCCTGAGACTTTTTCATTCCCATTACAAGTGGAAATCTTCTGGGTCAGCAAAACAGCTAAAAAATTTAAGAGACCACCAGTTTCAGAGACAATGTGTTTCTTCCTGAAGCCCTGACATTAGCAAGCAATAAGATGGAGCTGGCAAATCAGACAAGGATTTGCTTAGAGTCACCTCTGCCCTGACATTCACTGAAATCTTCCTGCATCTTTGGTCTTCACCTGCACAATAAATTGAATGTGTCCTATAACACTCCCAGCACTGAAGGCAGCTGGCTTAGCATTGTCCCCATTAAGGTGTCCTTGGCTCTGAAACAGGGCAGCTGTGTGCAGACTATACCCTTACCTACTCAAAACAACCCTTGGCCATGGTTTCTCTCTCTTTGGGAAGGCCACTGGTCACAATAACCCTGCTTAATGTGACAGAAAACTTTAATGGTTCACTAACATCCACAATGTCACTGCCTGGCTACCTCCCCAGGCACGAGAACATGCTGGTGTCAGGAGCAGAGAGCTTGCCCAGAGTGGGTACTGAGGAAATTCACACTGGTGGCTCACAGATGCCATTATGCATTTTATGTAGCTTTGAAACAGTCAGAACTATCTGAAAGATAAAAGCCTGCAGCACAGATATGAATGAAGCTGTTTGATATCTGTCCCTTCTTAAACTGACCCTTGGGATAAATTTTGAGATCATCACCTTAAATGCCTGAAAATATAATACTGGAACATAAATGAAGGCAACCACTGCACTTTGCCACCAGATTCATGCTAAAAGGCTTTGTGTTCAGCTCATGCCTAAACTGGATCAGATAAAAAGTTTGCCTTCATGTGCATCTCCCTGATATCTGCCAAGCAACTTCTGAGTACATCCATCAGGCACGTCTGGGCTCCCACAAAATACCTCAGTGGCCACAAATGTATTCCCAAAATAAGGGTGCACATGTATATATTCACCGTAGACAGAGTTACGCATGAAAAAAGAAATTATTAGCCTTTCCATGGATTACTGTGGATAAGGCACCCACCCCAAACACAGAGAAATAAAGTTCAATTTCCTCTCCTGCTGCCTACTGAGTTATTCATTCTTCTCCTCCCATTTCCTATCCATTAGGATACTGAGGGAAAGAGCTTCTCTTTGAAGCTGTGTCACAGGCAAAAAAAGAAAATTGTATTTCACAAGTCAAAAAGAGAGCACAAGTAGAAACACGAGGGTACAGTCTATTGCCTATGGCACTTGTACAAAACTGAGAGAGTTGCTCATGTTTCTTGCCTGCAGGGCTCACTCTTTATTTTATATACAGTGACAGCACGAAACCACTGAAGGAGCCCTGGAGGCAGGATGCCAAGCATACAGTACCATTCCTTCCCCACTAAGAAGTGCTTTCACCATCAGGCTATGCAGAGAGACCTTCCTGCACAGCTAAGTCTCATTTATCCTGCTCTTGTCACCAACACAGAGTAATTTGTCTCATCCCCAAAGCCCACAGAATACATCAGCACGGGTGGTGTGGGGGCAAGAGGAATCTAAAGAAAAGAAAGAGGTAGGAGGCATGTCTTTCCTCCTCAAATTGCTACTCTCTTCTGAATTATAACACCTTGCAGGCAGCACAGGCAGAAGATAAAAAGCTAGTAATTCATTATCATGGCAGAGGAAACATATTAAGATCTGTTTTCTTTATACCATATGAGCATTCTGGACTGAATAGAGGAGACATCTAAGTGCTGCTGCTCTCATGTCTGTTAGAACCCCCAAGAAGCAGGGAAGGCCACAAAGATTTTAGCTCTGTGCAAACAAAGCAGCAATCCCTAACATAGGCTGTGATTCAGGTAATTGATTTGACAGAAATCATCAGAATAAAGGAGAGGAAACAGGCACCTGTGAACATTTACAGGCTGGTCTTGCACAGATATGAAGAGCCCATACTGTTGATGTTCGCTCAAATCCAAAATCTCTGTGTCCATCACTGGCCACCAAACTAGCCTAGATTCTGTGAAAGATGGTTTCACTTGGATTTAGGTGCATGGGAATACTTCAGAATGTTACACCAGAAATATTCTGATTATAAGGAGGCTGTTTTTCACAACAAGAAATTTTCCCACAATAATTTATAATTTCTTCACCATTTTCAGATTCTTCTGAAAACAGCCTAAAAAACTGAAACCTAAAGGGAAGGGAGAGGTTCCCAAAATTAGCTGGCTCAACTTCTTCCATTGCTAGAAGACAGACAATCAACTTAGTAGGGCAGAGGAGCTCAAGGCTGCAGCTGGGGTATGCTCAATGTGACTGAGGTCCTCTGGGGTTTACTGTCATATCGTTCCCTACTAAGCTGGGAGAGGCTGCACCTCCACTGCTTGTGACAACTAAAACAACAAAGTCTGGGACTGTCCATAATAAATTGTTGTTTGATACTTTTTAAAATGAGCATTGTAGAAGTGGAATGAAAACCCAAACCTTTATTGCAAATAAAAGAGGAGAGTTTGTTTCAGCAACTTAGATATTAGGTGTATGTTTGTAATGAAACCTATGTCCAGTTGAGTGAAATATTTTCATGAGAACTTATAAAAATCTATCAAAGATTTTTAGGGGGGATGGGAAATAATGTTTTCTTATCATAACAACACTTGGAAAAGGATGCATGATATTTCTTGTTACTGCTGGCAAGGGAGTGCTTTGTTATTTAGTCATCATCACCACTGACAATCTTGTAATGCAAAGTGCAAGACTCAGGAGACCAGGACTAGCAGTAAAATGCTCTAGTGGGACAGTAGCACTTCACTTAATGAAGTCTTGGGTTTTTACCTCTTTGTTTCACTAAGTCTTCCAACATTTCCCATTTCCCACTTCCTGCAGAGCGCAGAAGGAGAAGCTGTAAGATGGGGCTTCAATAAAGTCACTCAGGGAGAACTTTCTCTTCCAGCCATGCTCAAGCCTTTTTTTATTAGGAACAGCAAAAACTTCAGGTGAACTAATCTGTTTGAATTCTGAGCAGCTTCACCTAGAGAGGTCAACCAGATGTGCAGCACAATTGGAACCTCTTGAACAGAAAAAAGAGTAGCATAACTAGCATAAATGTAGCAACTATAGTAAAATAGTAGCAAAAATAGTAGCAACTGTAGCATAACTGTTTTACAAGCAGTTTAAGGCAAAGGAGTAGCAAAATAAAAGGCAATGCTGCATAGGATCTCCAGAAAGAAATCACCAAGATATTCCTCATCAATAGAGAAATCAAAAAACGTTTTTGAGAGAAGGATTCAACAGGGTGCCCTGTGAATTACACCCCTCCTCTAAATTCTCAGGTCCTCTTATACTTCAAAATATAGATCAGAAGCTGTCTGAGTGATGAGACACCACAGCAGAGTTATAAAGTCAACTTTCAAATTTGTGTTAAAACTCAATTTTCTCTTCTGTCAGAAACATCAAGGAAAACAGTCAGTTTTACAGTTTAATGGAAAAGTTTTATAAATGACATGTTAGTTTGAGATTAATAAATAGAACCAAATCCATAACAGAAGAAGTCACTATACCAAGATAAAGTTTTCATATGTAACAGATCATTTCATACAAGAAAAGACCCAAAAGTGGCATGATAAAAATTGAAGACAATAAAATTGCTAAATGTAAAAATAAAAGGTTAAAAGATAGAGCTGCAAATTTGCTACGGTGTAAATTATTAAGTTTAAAAAAACTGGGAAGTGTAATTTACTCTGAATTTGATACTAAAAAGTTGCTTCACTCTGTCATGTAAAACAATACCTAGAAATTATAAGAAACACAAAAATATCAGTATACCTAAAACATTTGTATTTGAGAAATCTAAAAAAAAAATCAGACATATTTAATAACTGTAGAGCTGTAAAACTATATAGCTTTGAAATCCTTTTTGAAATTAAAACAATTTTACAAGACAGAAAAAAAGGAGAAAAATTATGACTTCACAAATGGACACTGTTACTGTTACAAATGGACTCAGCTTTCAAAAATTAAAATAGTGTACAAAAAATGGTGAATAAAAAAATTACAGTTATTAGCATTCCTTTTCTAAATTCAGGTCAGGAATTATCTGTAATATTTGAATTATGCATGTAAACTCAGAATTGGCTGGTATTGCTAATACTTATCACAGGAGAAGTTCCAGGGCACAGCACATCATCCATACTAACTGCTGCTCCTAAGAATAAAGATGTTTTCTTCAAAATTCTCATCTTCATCTTATGATCATAAATTTAACCTTTGGCTTCAGGAAGAGTTTCCTGGACATGATGAATCTCTGAGGACTGTTGGTCTTTTTACCATTATCACTGGTTCCAATGTTCCACTGTTCCAACTGAATTACAGTTTAGTCCAGTTTGGAAGATGCAGCTGTTAAAAACTGAAGTGGTTCCCCAGCCTCCTCCAAAGAAACTCCACCTGCAGTTTAAGCAGTCTCTGTTCTGAAACCCCAGGATACCTTTGCTAAGCTCAGCAGCGCAATCACCTTTTCCTCACAACCTATCCTCCCATCCCATCCTGTCCCATCCCATCCCCTCCTTTCCCTCCTTCCTTCTTTCCCTCCCTTCTCCCTTGGTTATTTGGT
The DNA here is from genome assembly GCF_023055355.1 of Agelaius tricolor. Taxonomy (NCBI): domain Eukaryota; kingdom Metazoa; phylum Chordata; class Aves; order Passeriformes; family Icteridae; genus Agelaius; species Agelaius tricolor. The sequence continues at coordinate 59,523,105 of NW_027269262.1, read as the reverse complement.
CCCCAGATTGGTGGGCATTCCCAAAAAGCTACACACCAACACCAGGGAGAGGGCAATGGTGAGGCAGGAGAGGAGCAGAAGGAGCGTCCTACACCATCCTGCAGCCTTTGCATTCGGCTGGAATAGAAAAGACCTTGGATCAAGGTCACTCTTAGCACTAGGCACATTTGCCTTAAAGTCTGTCTTCACATTCCAGGGCTCTTAGGTGTGTATTTCTTTTTCCTTGACAGATGTTCCAATGAGAAAACATTTTTGTAAAACCTTGGGGCGAACGCTCAACGCTCACATTTGGAAAATATGCATTTTCTAATTTAAGGGGAAAAGACATCAAAAAGCTGCCAAGCTACTGTGGATAAAACCTCAGCATTGGACAGTAAAAGATTGACTTACCACATGCTAAACCCCAGGATCTCCAACAGGAAATTAACAGGTGATGAAAGAAGAAGGTTAAAACAAATAAGTAAATAATTTCATCAAAGACCAATGGTAATGCATAAACAACTTTTTATACAAATTTTTTACTCCTGCTCTGATTTCAGAATTTTGCTGACAGGCTTGACTTCAGTAAAAAGGGAGATAAGATTTAACACCAGAGAAATGCCCTGTTTTTAATGCAGGGGAGAGCATTTAAACCTAAAGAGGAAGGGAAGTGCGAGAATGATCACTCTTAGCTGAAGAACACTATTTAGAAAGTTACTGTTCCTCAGCTAAATATTACAGCCTCCTTATCTGTAACTTACCATCTTTCACTACAGGCTTCATTACCAAAAATGAATGTAGTCAGCGTCCCAATTAAATGTTTGACTTAGATCACTACTTCATAACTTTGGTGACAGCTAAAGGAATTATCTGACCACAGAACAAACTCTCATTAGATTTTTAATGATCTGTATTCACTTGTCCAGGTGAAACACTAGCTTTTGGGTGATTTTAGGTTGGCAATCCCTTATAACAGCTCACTAAATACATTTATAAGACTATGTGTCATGGAGGTTATTGAATGTCAGGAAAGGTTCTGAGTAAATCACAAATATTTATAGTGAGTTTAGTTTAATGGAGCAAAAGAGAAACTTAGCTTTCTGACAGGTAATTGTCAGAGAAGAAAAAAAACCCTGATGATCAAAAGTGTCTTTGCAGTCTTGGTCAGATAGATAGGTAATTGGCTGTCACTTGAGTAATTTTAAATAAAACATGAAGCAAAAGAAATACATGTGCTGAAGGAGCTCGATAAAAGAGCAATAGCCAAGATTAGTGAAGGCCAAAGCATAAAAACAAAGAAAAGAAAGGCAGGTTCAGTAAGAAATATGTTGTCTTTTTAAGACAGCCTGTGCTGCTTTTCAACAGCAAATGATATTCTTATTCAGCTGTTCAACTCATATGGAAAATACTCAGAATTAAGTAAAGTTTTTCCCACCATTCTGGTAACTGCTTTGGTGAATGAGTTCAGTGGAGGGTGGTGGTAGTGACAGCACATAATATTGCTGAAGACATGATATTTTAACAAAACAAAACAAAAGTTTTTGAGAAGAAAAAAAATTCACGCCTCAATACTTTACCAGATGTTCTTTGATAAATGTTTAAGAATAAAGACAGATAAGGAATGAGCAGTACATGTTCAATGATTTCTGAAAGCCAATACACTGCTCTAACAACTCAGAACCAAAAGACCCCACTAAATGAATGGCAAAGAAGTTGATCTCATCAGGTAATTTGGACCCTAGTATAAAAAGGAGAGATGGTAAATGCCAGAGCTTTAACATCTATAAATGTAATTAGAGGGTGCTGAAAAGATTCTTTTGTCCACATTTTAACAAATATATACATATATTTAATATCACTATTTAACATTATCAGACAGACACAAAACAAAGGTAATTCTTAATACAAAACTGTTTTTCTAATTATGTGTACTACAAAAATCTTGCTACTACACTGGTGATGTGCAGGAAGATTTTGAGTGATGGATTTGATATGATATTGTGAGGTATTCCACCAAACTGAGCCCAGCCCTCCGGTTTTGCCTCTGACAAAGCTCACACAAAGTCAAAAGAAGCCATGACTGCATCAGGGCTGCAGGATCTGCCTCAGAAACGCAATAGCAAATTATTTAAGAATCTCATCAGCATGAGAAGAGTTTGTTAATGTTTATTCTGCAGGGTGACCTGACTGCAGTGATATAAAATGTGGCATCAGACAGTTCCAGTTCCCAGGTGCCAGGGTGATATACCCAAGGCTGATGGCTACATCTGTACCAAACAGAGCCCATAAAAATGCAGTTCCAGGCTGTGGGTAGCCATGAGAGGGAAGAAGCCAGCTATTGTAATAAAACCCCACAGCACCAACTGGTTACAGCACAGTGATTTAAGATTGAATTTCAACCCTCCAATGAAGCTGTAACTGATCCCAAAACACTAAAGTCAAGCCCCTTGGCTGCTTGACCTATAAAATCCTGCAAACATCTGGAATGAACGTGCTTATAATGGCATTTAAGACTCCCTTGGTTGTTTCATTTAAATGCCAGCCCACATACAGCAAAAGACATTGTAAAACTTGGTTATAGGTTAAAAATCTTTAAAGATTTCTATCTTACTATGAATGAAAAAGTCCATGTCTAAAGATACTAGAGAGAATGGAAAAGCAAATTGTAATTGACTTCTTTATAATTATATCAAGCTGCATATAAGGTGGATTTAGTTCAAAAGAAAGTTTTCATTTGCCACACCATTAAATCCTTTCACATCTTCAAATACTAAATTCTTGTAATTGTTTTTTTTATTTATTTCCACATTTGAACACATCCAGTAAACCACTATACCTTTACAGCCTTCCTCAATGCAGAGGTTTAAGACACAGAGAAGTACTTACTGACTAACAAAAGTGAGAATTGAACAGGTTTACTACTTATTTGAATTCTCAAGGCATAGCAGGCAAGGTAAGGAGGTGACAGATAAGGAGGCAACTTGATAACCATGAAGCTGATAGCCCTAGATCCCTGCTAGATCCTGATGCCTAGGGGATCCACTTTAAAGAAAGAAAAGTGAGAAAAATGAGAGAAAAAGAAAAGCTGGGAATTTATGCTGCAGGATCTGTACCCAACCCATCCTCAGCATGAAGAGTCTGACTGTGAGGGAAGAGATGCTGAGATGGGCACCCAGACTACGAGGTGAAAGAATTGAAATCCCTGTAAGGTAAACAAGTAAAAACAGTATTTAGAGCCTCTCGTAGATGAATGTCATGCTCCTTCTTGCCAAAGAACCCTCTACTCTTGAAATAAGTCTTTTATGACTCTTTAAAACCCTCCAACCCTGTGGTTTAATGCAGGCTTCAAAGAAGACAGAAATTAAACCAGTTGGAGCTCTTCTTCCATGACTAAGAAAGATACATGTTCAGAGCTCACGTGGACCTGGACAAGTTGGACAGTTAGAAGTTCAAATTTAACAAACTAAAATTGTCTGATATGAGGTTTTGGCATGAAATATCAAATGGCACAAATTGATTCGTACCAGATCTTGAGAAACATAAGGTTTCCCACAGGATGGTGCATCTTATGTTTAGTGTGTGGTTCCAAAAAGGCAGTGTATCTTCAATCACCAACTCTCTTCAGGCAAAACAAAGTAATAAGCCAAGCAATAAAAATCATGTGCTGGCTGTTACCCCTAATTTGAGCCACAGCACAGAGCCTATTTCCACAGCAGGCAGGAGTTCAGATGTCTGCCTGGAAAATCTTTCCTTTTTTTTTTCCCAGAAAACTTCTCTCCAATGCATCTTTCAAATGCCAGCCATGCAAAAATAGAAGAATGAGAGACTGCTTATATTTGACAGATGCACAAGGGGAAAAAAAGCAGTTTAGCACCAGCTCAGAAGTCTGACAATGAGTCTAAATAGGTCCCTGCACTGCAGGCCATTCACTTGCTCTCAAATGCCAATTTCAAGCATAGTAGCAACACTTGTGGATCCTTTAACTCTGTCATTTCATGTGATGAGACTGCATTGATGTTGCCGTTGATGTTCCATTGATGTTGCCATTGCACTGACAAGAAAACTCTCTGATACTGGATCATTTCCTGTTGTCATGTAAAATACAGAAATATCCTTCTTTGTTTATAGCATAGCAAAAACATCCCTCCACCTCCTGAGTTATTTGGCCAGGAAGAAGGGTTGGAATAGGACTTAATAGCAGCATGACATATTTTGACCTCATGTTATCTTAAGCAATTCATCAATAAAGTTTATTGTATTAATAACTTCCAATAGAGGGCTATATGGGCATTTTTGTCTCATTTAGACGTGCAAGTATGTTTTGATTAAAAAGAATGGGAAGTCTGAGATTCTTAAACATGAAAGAATACTGTAGTTAGAGGTGGGTGACAACATAGCTATATCTTGCTTTAAATCTCACTCTTTTACAGGTATTCTAAGATCTGGCCTATCTCTTGTAGAAATAAAGCTCCAAATTCACACTATTTTCTGTGATTTTGTAGCTTCCTCACACAGAATGGAGAATAAAGTTCTCAAATTGTATATATAACTACATGTATGGTTTACTAGAGAGTTGTCAACAGAAACACTTGTTCTGGAAAATTATTGTTATAGAGCTACAGGAAAATAAAAGATATCTTTTGGGTTGTTTAAGCTAGATTCTTTGATACCAAAATTACCTCCACTCTCAACTCCTTTTAAGGAGTTTAATTTCTACATAAACTCTTGATTCCTCTAACCCTTTTGGAATGCCATTCCAAAATATCATCATTCAAACAGCACCCATTTCACTTGAATTCATCTTCCCTGAACATGTGCAGCCAGCACTCGTCTAGATGTGTAGACAAACTCCCACGTGTTCCTTTTCCAATGGAAATACATATTTTCATTTGGATCAAGTAAGAAGACCTTGGCTTTGGCTTGTTACAAACTAGTAATTCATTGTTTTATAAGAGAGAAAGATGAATTATTATCTGAATTTAAAACAAGTATTTAGAAGTAGGGATAATACCTTTCAGAGCCATTTTAAAAGTCAAAGGTATACATATAGAAGTGTAAAAGTTTTGTGTATGTTATTTATTTAGATCTCTTTCATAAAGTAAGTGTTCAAATTGTTTTATCTAAACTTTTTCTCTGATTTTAACAGAACATAATTAATCTCTCAATTACTTACTTCCATTTAATCCTCCAAATTTTGCTTTTTCTCTATTGCAGTTGGACTGCAGTGCTTCAAAAAAGTTTATCTAGCCTTCTCCTTGCAAACCACAGATACAGTAATTATCTCCCTTTACCTTCCCAATTCTTGCTATTATCCACTAGCCCCACTGCTCATATTTCAGTATGCACTACAAAAAGATAGTATCTAGTGATATTCAGTGGAGCTCTTCACTTATCTCAGCAGTGGTCTCTCTATTTATCCCATCAGTCAAACCTTCTCCAGCAGCTCTTTTGTCCATTCCTAGGCACAGCCAAGACATACCCATACTTGTCAATCATCTCTCAAAAGGCTTGGAGCAGAGCAAACAAGCTGAGGAAAGCAGGGGGGCTACCAGAATATCACAAAAGACACCAGTGCTCTACAAAGGCTGGAGGTAATTATTCCTAATTACCTAGAGATGCTCAGCAAGTCTACACAGGCAAAAGTGAAGACAGAGACTGATCTTAAGTCATACAGTATAATAGATTCATATGGTAGAAGATTTCTCCTTTGGTTTTCAGAATACTGATCCCCAAGATCTGAAAAATTCCTCAAATGTTTGTCAGTTTCTGTTAATGCTATATACGTAATGTTCCTACACAGCTGAGGCAAGAACAAAGCAGCCTTAGTTGCAAAGTATGACACCTCTGTGAACTTGCCCAGGAAACATCAAGAGATTGGACAGTTTTACAGGAGACCAATGTCTAAGTTACTGCAAAGGTCCTACTTCAGCCCTAGTAGAGCAAAAATGGTTCATGGAATGGTAAAGGTGGGAAGGGGCCTCTGGAGGTTACCTGGTCCAAGCCCCTTGCTCAACCCAGGCCACCTAGGGTCATTTCCTAGACCATGTCTAGATGGCTATTGAATATTGAATATCTCCCAGGGTAGGGACTCCTCTCAAGGAGACCTGTGCCAGTCAGTACTCAGTCACTTTCTCACAGCACAAGCGTTTCCTTTTTCAGAGCCTTTCTAGTGATTTCTAGTGAATTCATCAAATGTGCTATGACAGTCTCTGTGGAGAAGGGGGAACTTTTAGAAAATACAAGAAACTCCAAGGCATGTTTCTGTCTTCAAAACATGCTGGTTTCATTGCAGTTTCAATTTACAAATTTATAAACTTGAGCAAGTTAGTTTTCATATGGAGAACAAAAGGAGACTGCACCAAGTAAGAAGGTAAGACAAGTTTAGAGCAAAGGCCCTGACAAAACTCAGAACCTGGAACCCTTGGTCTCATCAGTTACCCCAATTAAGCCAATAGGGTTCTTTAGGAACACATGAGCTACAGGATGACATCAATGATTGAACAGTAAGTGGGCTAAATGGTAGAACTCAAAATTCATCATCAGCTCTACGAGATAAAGGAAGATCTTTATAATGTGTCTGGAACTTCACTGCACTATGAAATTCCCTCTATTGAATCATGAGGTTAACTTAAGCAAAATGAATGTCACATGAATCAGAATCTGATTACAGATACTTGCAGTAAAGAAAATTGTAAGACCAACCAATCAATTGATAAATGAATAAACATATCTCAAGCATCTATAGAAGGAAGATAGTCTTGCTGGCTCCATGGCTGAAAAAAAATTTACACTTGGGAAAAGCAGTTGTAGGCAGAAATCTCCAACATTTCCTACCACAACTATTGGGACCACAGGCCACTGTGAGACTTTTGGAAAATATTACCTAGAGATACTTACTATGCAACTATTGAAGTTCATATTACTGACAGCAAAAGCATTTGGAACACTGGAATGCCATTTGTCTCCTCTGTGAGCATGCCATTAAGCATGCCTGAGGACATTTTTTTTGCCTGCTTTTCTGCAAAAGACACAAATTGCATGTATGTACTTTGCAGTGCCAGAATATATTCTCACCTGCCCAATACATACAAAGCTGGAAAACATATCTCTACCAAATTTGACTTCACTAAATTCTATCTACTTCAAACTTTCAAGAAGTTGTACTATTTATATGATGGCAGATTTTTGTCTACCATTTCCCCAGAGAAGGAGAGTTGTGGTCTCGAAATTTCAGTGGTATGACTTAATTTCAAGGTTCAGGAAAACAAAAAAAAAGAAGGAAATTATTCAGAATACTCCAAAATCTTATTTGAACACAAATATTACCAAAAGTGAGAAATTATTATGACCAAAACTATGGCTATCAAATTGGTATGTTTCTTCCTTAGTATATTTATCTGAAGGTCTTACTGCTGTGAAAGTCATTCTAAAAAGTTAGCAAAAAGAATCTTTAAAAGACTGAGTGGATAAAAAAGTTACTTGCCTTCCTCCCTTACTCACATTTTATCTACCCTAAATAGATGGATTAGTACAAAATCTGAAGGGAAGCCTTTAAACCCAGGGAAAAAAATCCTGCTGCAGACCTTCTGCCTCATTTAATTTTACTGTGCAAGTTCAGAAAGGGAAGGCTGTGGAGACAAAATGCTAGGTGTCTTTGTGAATACCAGTAACCACATTAGGCTGTCACAGACTTGTACATCCAGTAGATTTCAGTCACTGTAGACTTACTCATTCCAGCTATACCTCCCTGGAGAGAGACACCTGTTTTCAGCAAGGCTAAGCAATCAGTCTATGACAGGAAGCTTTCAGACCCCAGGGAAGGTGTGCTTTAATCTCTTTTTTTATCACTGCTGGAATAGGCATAAAGACAAGGTGAGCCTGCCTTATCTGATGCCATAGCAAGAAATGATAAACATGCATTATTATCTTGCAGGAGTTTGGGAAAATCCACTGTCAGAAAAGAAACCTCTTTAACTCAGTGATTCAGCAGATGGGAGTTACATGGAAGAAGCTGATACAAAGAAAACCCACCATATTTCTCAATGGGAGGCAAGTCTCCCATATGTCTCCTTTCCTTTGTAACTTCAGAATTGGAGAGGCAGAAAACATGTTTATTCCTGCTTCTGCTTGAGCTGTGACACTTCTCATTTTGTGCTGCCATAATGCTGCCTTTGCACATTCACACACCTCCCCAGGGACACTTTGCTGTCCACCAAATCCACAGGTCTCCCTTCCAGTTCTTTAGGACCAAAGTGTCTCCTGTGTGTCTCCAACAAACTCTTTTGTAAACTCTTAATCATAATGACTTATGCATTTTTGTATGGCCTGGAGTATATCCCATCAACTGGTGTACTAAGTCTTTCTAATGGATTCCCACAGTTTGGGGTAAACCATACACACCTTAAGGTGTTGGTGGATTTATGTTTGTCAAACAAAAAGGACAGCAAATATATCGTATAAGTTATGTTTTGATACTTAATACTCAACAAGGTGACAGATTATTTGTTCAGAAATATGCCACAACATGGCCACTGACCATTAAATTGAAACCTTATGGATTTTTTTATTCCTGGCCTTAGTAAGAGTTGGTGTCTAGCTGTTCTGCTCTAGGGTTACTTTGGAGACAAACAGCAATGATGAATTTTAATGGCATGCCTCTACTTTCATTGAAGAGCCAAAGGGAACCACAGGAGCCAGGAAAGATGCAGTTTATGTTGTTTTTTGTGCTCTTTGCACTCTGCCATCTGTCCATCATTTATCCCATACAAGTGAAATGTGGGGAACAAGATGCTGTTTCGTGCTCAAGAGTCAGCTACATTGCATGCTAAGAAAGGATAAATTTTTTCTTACTGCAATTCTTTGGTAAAATTAATTAAACAATTACCCTTTTTGATTGTAAATGGGCAATATATTAACACTGAGTCTCTGACTGTCAAAAGCATCCCTAAAGTCCCTGTATGTTTCTTGCATGGTTTCCCTAAAAATGTCAGCACTGTTTCAGGCAAGAAAGTGGACTACCTAAGTATTTGCTCTCATTCAGTGTGACCACACTCACGTTCTTGAATGTTCTTGAATTCCTGGGAGTAGATTATTGCATTCTCTTACTACTTCCAAGGCTATTGCAACTCAATGAGATGAGTAAAATATCAACCTTTATTTCTGTTTTCTACTACTTCGAAAATACAGTGAGAGGCTATCATCACTACTTTCATTCTCCACTGTAGACTCATCAGATTTCCTTCATTATAATGTATTCTTCTACAAAAGTTAGGAAACTGCTGCTCCAATTGAAAAACTGTTTGTATTCAGATGAGGATGTGGAAGCATGCAAAATATTTATACAGTAAATAGGTAATTTCCTCTACACAAAAAATGACAAATACAAAATCCAAATTCACTTTCTCAAATGTAATTCAACTTTCTCATGGATTACTTGCTCATGGCAGTTGATTTCTAGATCCACTCTTAAAAATATCTTGCACACAAGTGGCCCCAGGAGGCTTTTGATTTTCAAGAACTTCTGCTTACTCTCATGCTCAACCTCCCTATTTCCCCTACCATTGGTAGACAATAAATCAACCTCTTTAATGCTGTAAAAACACAACTCTGAGATGCTGCAACGCAGTTTGCACTTATTTCAACTTTATATCTTGGAAAAGAAAAAAACACCTAAAAGAGCAGTTGTGGTTTTGCATCACAGGCACACCACAGAAATCATAGGGTAGCCTGCTATTCCCTTCTCTCTTTGAGAGTATGGCTGTATCCTGTGTTTCAGTTCAATTTGTAATTGCAAAGCCTTTTACTAGGCTTTTAAAATTTTTAACATAATATGCACAATGCACACTAAGATAAGATAACCAGGTAAGATACCCATCTTCTTTTTATTTTTCTCCAGAGTCAAAGCGAATCCATGTCTTAAAAGCAAAATAAAAATAAGAATGATAGGACAGAGATAATGTACAAGGCACGTATGTTCTCAGGTACACAGGTTAATCTTATCTCCATTTTGACTGTCTAATGAGCCAACTTTGGTACATTTTCTCTAATCCTAAATTCAGGACCCTACTCCCGATGCACAGTATATAAAGTGCCTTGGGGTTTAAAAAACGTGCTTGTTCTGATAAGCACTTTGTACTGCCCACATAAAAGAACTGAATGCAGGGCTATAAAAATGTCTCCAAGCTCAACTGTAAATTAAAGCTGTCAATTGATATTGAAAGCCTGGTGATGCTTCATGGCTTTAGGAACACACAAGGAACCATTACCTTTCTATCTTGCTTTTCTCTTCACGTACTATGTTCCTGTCTTATTGCAAGCATTTCTTTGGGAATAATGATCTTCCAGTTTGTTTTTAGTGAGGATTTATTCTCATTACAGGAACATAGGATTACACCATAAGGTGAAGATTTCAATCATAAATCTGTGAAAAATGCTGAGTCTGTCTACTGGGAATGCTAAATCATGACTGTGATTTTTTTTACTGTTTGCAAAGTTTATGTAACTAGATTATGTTGCATTACACTTTTATCTACGTTCAGTGTTAATTTCCTTTTTTCCATGGCATTAGAAGTTACCATTTTGCATTCCCCATTCTAAATTTGTAAGAAGCCAGGGAAATAAAAGTATATAATTTATTCCAAAATGTTTTATTGAAGTCATTCAATCAAGTCTTTGAAAGAGCTGGATGCAGAACAGAGTTCTTTGATTTCTATTTCTAAACATTCCCTTCAATATGTCCTAAAGTATTCAAATCCTTTTCTAGTTATTAAGGAACAGCCTTGTAGTTAAAACAAAGGAGACACTTACCGAAAGGGCCTGCCCTTCTCCCCATAAAGTAGTGTATAATTTAAGAAAGCTGACATCAGACATGAAGCAAAGTCATTTATGCTCATGCAAATAACCAAATGTGCAGGGAGTTAGTTCACAGCACATACCTACACAAATTACATATATTAACATATATTAAAATATATGTATACATGTATGCGTGTGTGTGCGTAATTAATTCAGCATCCTTAACTCTTTGGAGAAACAAGCAATTATATAGAATTCATTCTGAAATCTATCCAAATCACACATACAATTTATCTAGATACAGAATAATTACCTTTTCTGAATAAAATAAATCTTGCAAATGTCGTAAATATGAAAACTGTAAGAGCATAACCATAACATAATTTAACCCAAAAGCTCTCCCCTCAGAAAAACTACTAGGTTCAGTAGAGGATGTACTTGTGTCCTGGGGTGACTTTATGATCCTTGTATCTCCATTTGTCTGTTTAGCCCAGAAATAAGTTTTGCACCTTTAAGACTGGTTCCAAGAGCAAAGCAGAGTGCGAGAAGAAGCACTCAGTTTGTTTTCAGAAAATGCACCTGCTCCTCCACATCCTTCTCCGGGACTGTGTTGTCTGCAGTGGGCAGCAGGAGAGAGGTCTCCTTTGCTTTTAGTTAGTTTTTAGCTAGCTGAGGCAGAGAAGTTCCCTGGACTGTGTTTTTTCTTTTCCTTGGACCTGTTCAAACCTGCTCTGGACTGAACACCCAGGGGAGCACCGGCAGCTCACACCTGTGGCCCACCAGGCCGGGCCTGGGCTGCGGCATTTCCAGCGCCGGAGGGATTGATAACAGACTGAGTGAGCTGAGCTACAGCCCAGGGAGGGGACTTTCTGAGTTTATAATTTCTTCAGCACAGCAAGAGGTTTTATTGTTTAATACTGTTCAATTTTTGTGCTGGTGAATGCTTTGCCTCTTAAATAAACAGGTTTTTTCCACTTTTCTCCATGGAGATCTTTTCCTGAACCAGCTAGGGGAGGGGCTGCTTGAATCTGCTTTCTCGAGGAACCCTTTTGGAGATTTTCTCCCAAATTTGCCTCAAACCAGGACAACTCATGTGAGGAAGGCAGGATTATGTCTGATGTCTTCACAGCAGCTCTCATGCCTGCAGAACCACCTAGAATAATCAACATGGTCCCCACACCAACACTGAATCCATTCATCTGCTGTGAGGGCCTTATTCCAGTGGAAGAACAGCCTTGGGGCTTGTCTCCATCAAGCACTGGGACAAACTCACTTATGTCAGTCAGTGCCCACAGAATCCAAATCCTGCAGACTGCCACAATGCCAGAATATGGAAAAGGTGTGGGCAGGAGGTGGGGACCAGCCATTCAGGGAGCCCTTTCTCACCACAACTACCTGCACCTCCAAGTAACTTCACACAGCTGCAGTCAGCTCTGCCAACAGGGCTTTTTGGCCTGCTACTGTATTGTATTGCACTGGCCATAGTTATTGTAAAGACTGAATTCTTGCATCAAATATAACTCTTTAACTATTTTGTGAGTTTACCTGTTCAATATGGTTTTTTCTTGTCTTTTTGCATTTCACATTAACTTGCTTTCAGAAATATATTTAAATTGGCTCATATTTGGTAAAGTCTAACACTGCCTGATTAAGAATTAAGCTCCTGTATTTGAAATAAATGAGTATTTTGAAAGCAACAAAGTTTATCTACTATACGTACTACAGTAAAGGCCTTTCATTGATTAAATTAGGGTACAGCATTAATATACTAGAAGTAGTTCTTTTCAAAGAACTTAACGGTGAAGTTCTTTTCCGAGAATTTAACATTCAAGTTCTTTCTTAAGAACTTAAATATCCACTTTGATGTGAAGAAATATTTACTAAACTTGGAAAGTCTGCTGCTTCAGATACAATGGTAACTTGGCATAAGGCAATTACTCGAAACTGCCACATCAACTTTTCCTTCAAGATGTTTTCTTTTACTGAGCAAAAGTACTGTAATTAGCCTCATACCACAAGATTAAGTCCTTCTTGGACAAAAGCATGTCAGACAGAGCAAGCTAGAGTTCTTCTCCCAAGACATGATAAACCCATTTCAAAAACCACTGCAATTAAGTGGCTTTTTTTTCAGTAGACATGTGAAGGTATCAGGTCATCAAATCATGCTAGTTTTTTTAAAAAGACTCAAACTCAAGCCCTCATGATATAACAGTTATAGAATTCTAAATGCTTTGGAGGTTCAAGGCTTTTTTAAGACAAGAATACTAGAATTTCAATATTTATATTTTTATTTGCTACTTCCCTACCTCTCCATTCCTGTAAATCTTCTAAATTATTTTATTACGTAACGCTATAAATATTATTATTCTGTTGGTCATTGCTGAAATCTTCATCATCAAAGGACCCAAAGCACTTATACAACCATCAGGAATTTAGCCTTTAAACACAATATTCTTAAACAGAAATATCTGAGGAAGTGGTTACATTTGGAGAAGTAGAGATAATGGATTATTAGTGCATTTGAGGAATGCCATATAATTTCCATAACACTTTTACTTTTTGATTGAAATTTCATAAGGTGCCCAATTAAGAACATTGCTAAGCACTGAATATAAATAATACAAATAATTTCCTTTATGACTCCTTCTAAATTATTATCCAACATTACTCTCTTCCAGAACTTCTTTGTTGTTCAAAAAAATGCTGAAAATGAAGATCAGATCCTGAGAGAATTCCTCATCTACCTAACTCTTTCAAAATCTCTGAATGAAAGACAAATGCTCTCTTCAAAATGTCTATCATTTTAATATTTAGTACTAGGCATTCTCTCAAATTATCACAGGATCAAAAAAGGTTTTATCATCATTATCTTTTCAAACACCCCTATGATTTACTTCTTTCATTTTTTTCCCAAAAATGGAGAAGAAATACTAAGAGATCACTTCTGTCATTTATACATTTTTAAGTAATTTGACTATTCTATCATTGCTCAAGAGATCTGAATCACTGTTAAGATCATTTTTGCTTCAAACACATTAATACTTATTTCTGAGCTCTATTTCCATTGCCACAGTTTTCTTCATTGTCCTCTTTTGATGATTTCAGCAATCTTCTGACATATTTTTCTGCAACATACTGGAATATGCATTGATCTTTTCCTGATGTACTTTCATTTTCCTTTCTATGTATGTTTAAATACTATCATTGGTTACAATAAATTTAATATTTCTTGTGTTAACATTAAGTTAAGTGAAGTGGGTTATTTCTTGAAACTGACCTTCATTTCTTGAGTTTTAAGGGAAAAGAAAAGGAAGACAATTCTTTTTCCCAAGGGCTAAGATGCACATTCTGTGGTTTAGACAAAAGCCCAATAAGTTCTATAATGTGACCACTGTGTAGCCACTTGGGTTTTATATGTTGTACATTTATTAAACAAAGGAAATTAATCTGAAAACTTTCAGTCATTTCTAGGTATAGTGTCTTGGTCATCATAGCATATCACAATGACAGATACTTTTAGAAATGACAGATACTTTTAGAATTGTTAAAATCTATTCTGCCCTATAATTATATAAAATAACTGCAAAGGCAATCTACTAGAGCATTACAAAGATACTGTGCTTTGCTCTTTCCTCATTATGATCCTGATGCATTTCTTAAGCTAAGCAAACTAAGGAGATGCAATGGAAAAAAAGCCCCTCTTATATAAAGCTATTGCTTCCTCTTTCCTTTTCAGGCAATTTCCTTTATTTCCATTTAAGTGAAATGGCTACAGAGGAATACCAATCACTAATCAATGATGAACCAAGCTTTTGGTTGCCACAAAGAGCTTTATGCTAGCAATAATTCTGGTCATATATTTTATTGTGGCCTAATGACACAGCCCAAGGGAACTAAACTACAACAAAATCTCTGCTTGTATGAATATGTGTGTGAAGAAAAGGGCAGACAGGGTGAATAATAAATAGCTGCTGTTAAAAAAATCATATTTAACACTATGAGATATAAAACTATAGGTTTCAGAGCCTATATTTTTATATTTTACTGCTCTGCTTTTTAGCTGCTATGGAAATGCAGTAAAACGTCAGACAATATTTACTAAGCAAGTATTTGAATCATAGTTTTGAAAGAGGAAAATAAAGGAGTTTAAGGAAACACATTACAGTCAAATGCCTCCATTTCAAGCCAATTATTCTTCAACTGACATGGATTATGAAAATATTATAGGACCTCGATACTGGTCTAGTATCTGTAAAAACACCATATGTAAATGGTCACAACGATATAAGAGAAATCAAAGCTAGTGATGAAACCAAGATAAAACATTTAATCTAAAGACCAAACCTATTGAAAGGCCTGCATCCAGTCTCAGCTCATTTTCTATCAGAAAACAGAATAACCTGATTTATTTAAATGTTAAAGCAGAATGTATTTAAGTTCATGGAACACTTGTGTTTGTTTAAAGATATAAATTCCATCAGTGACAAGAAACTTTATGCCACCAGGCACCACTTGCAATTAGTTGCACCCCTGGATTTCAAATTGGGTAATTGGGGTTAAAGATATACAGATGACACCTCTCTTTCCTAATGCCCCATGATGAAAATAAGAAAGTTCTATAGAAGAACTGCCCAGATGTGATGAGATCTCAGAACAAAGTCATGTTGAGATGGCAATATCAAGGAAAAAGCACCCAAGTCCACTCCCTTCTTCATGGGAATAAGACATCACTACTGCTCTTGGCATTATTTATCATATATTGAAATAAGTACATGGTGTGATGATGAAGAAAAGGGAAAATAGTTACTGTCCAAGATCCCTCTGGTGACTGAACAACATTTTGTAGCAGTTGACACTTCCAAAAGGTTGCGGTTTGCTAAAAATCCTTTTTCCCCTCCATGATTGTGCAAACTAACTTTGGCATGTCTGTAATTACCAGACAAGAACACTTTGATCAATAAATTTTAATATTATAAGCACTTATTATGAGAATTTATAGCATTCGGCTCAGCAGACCATCATCCATTACAACTTAACTCCGATTTGTCAACTTGCAGAATTACAAATCTGGTGCTGATTGAAGAAATGAATATGAGCATATTCATCTGATTTCTACAATGGCATCAAGGAAGATGGAGTTGACAGGGTAAAGGAATGCTATTTTCTGGGCTCTAATTTTAGAGAACTTTAAGTCTATGTTAAGCCTGATGTGAAATCAATACATTTCAATTTAACTGTATATACTGGAACAGCTATTCAACCTGAGCACCAGTGTGTGTCCTGTATGTATTAATTTTCAAAAAGTCAGGATGAGCTTGGGAGCAGGTATGGAACAGTCTCAATTTCCTCTAGAATGGGGAAGATACTCTTTACAATAAAACAGTATCAGTATCACAGTTGTTATGTTTAAAACCGTTAAAAGGAAAGCAAAACAACATAAAAACCCTCAAGAACTATTTTGGCAAGCCATGCAAATGGCATCTGTTACAAGGAGATTTTACACTGGTGCACTTTGGACTGCAGGGGTTAACAAGAAGTTTTGGAGGTTAAACCAATAGAACCACTCAAGTTGAAGGCTAATTGTGTTCTCTCTTTCAGCCCAGTTCTTAAATGACTCCTACTGGGTCATGTACTTACAAGAAATTAGACTAATCCAGTAAGTGTATTTCTGTGTGAAATTACAAAGGGGTTAAATATGACTATAATGATTCAGGGATAATATATCCAATCTTATGACACAGAGTGACACAAGCTATGAACTACATGAAGTTCTTAGACTCTAAGCTTCCTATAGTATGGAGTTCCACCCCTTCCACATGAACAAATTACTGAGTGTTATTTGTATTGAGATTGATTCTCCTATATGGGAGAGGATGCTTTACACCATCATGGTATTATAACATAAACATGGTGTAAATACATTTTATATATTACATAGAATTGAGAATCAGTGTTTCTTTAACATTTTAGGGGTATGAATAAGTTTCATTTTCTCCTCTCTACAAATGGGGAAGGACAAACAGATCATCACGGGCTGCAGTTTTGCACAAACTTCACATGGGTGAAAGGAGATAAAAATTACAACTTTATATGTTTATGAGAGATAAAGATTCCAAATACATAGGAAGCAAGTAACAACTTGCATACTCTGCATCAAATAAGGAGTGAGTGATATGAAAGCTTTAGCAGCTAAATGAAGCAGATGAGCAAGTGAACATTTGTGTTAGGCTTTCTGTGCTGATGTTTAGTAGTTTTACTACAGACAGAGGTAAGCAGCTGATTATTATCCCCCAAGAGCAAAAGGAAGCCAGTAGGCAATTATTCTGAATTGTGGTATGAGACACAATGCCTCCCAGAGCTATTTGTAGGCTGATGTAATTTACATACCACTGTTTGCTCAAGCTTGTGCTTAAAAACACTGTTTATCCAAGGTAATATTGTTGTGCATGAGCGGTCAGGTCTGAAACCAAACAAGTTTTCTTGTCTCATCATCTCCTTGCTTGCTTTCAGAGATAGTCTGCAGCTTTACTGGTGGAAATGGAAGATAGATCATCTCCTTCAAACAAAAACATTCCCAGAAGGAGAGGTGCTGTTCCTGGAGCGCTGGTGGGAGACAAAAGAAGATGCGCATGCTGACTGTTATGGGACACTAAGAAGGGAAGAAATGTACCAAGTTTTTGTCATGCTGATGGAAATGAGGCAAAACAGAAAATCTAATTGCATTCCTGAATAATAACCCCTAGGATTTGAAATACTTTTTCATTTTGAAATACCATAATATTCCCTTGTTCCTGCCAGGATGGAAATTCCTCTGAATTCCTCCTGAACTAACACAGAGAAAGGGGTCTGGGCGAGCAAGCAGGCACAGATGTAAACAGGCAGCAGTTATCTCATATTGCCAATGGAAACCTCTTAGACTTCAGTGGAAATCTCTCCAAACAGTCACATTCAATGCTTCTTTTTCATTTTTGTTTTCAGAAAAGTTTTAACCAGCCTTCAAAATCCAAATGTTAATGGCATCTGCTTAATAATAGCTGGCTCAATCAAAATCTGTAGTCAGAATGTGTTAATATAACTCCTTGAAACATGTGAGGTATGTGAAAAAATGCATATTTTGTTTGTACATATATAGATATCTGTCTGTATGTAAGTAGATCAAAAGGTAAAGGTTGTAGCAAAGATGGCATATGAAGCTAACATGAAGACTTCTTTTATATACCTAATGTGTATTTTCTTTGGAAATAATATAGAAATTGTTTTAACTTATTATGTGGCCACGTCCTTTAAATTCTCATTTTCTTATTTTCAATTTTTCATAAAAGAAAAGCAAAATGTAACAACTATCAGACTATTTTCTGTGTTTAAAAAGCAGGTCTGTTTCTGTAGCCTGATACACAAAATGTGAGAAGTCCAGACTAGCACAAACATAATGGCATGTAAATTAATTTAGCCCTAGAAGAATGCATTTCATATAAATTATTTCATATTTATACATTTCATATAAATTATTGAAGCATCCATACTGTGATACAAGGGTACATTTGGCAAACTATATTACTTTAGACAAAAACAGCTGCAAGCAAAACTGGAACGAAGAGAACAAGCTAAATTAAATTAGAATAGGTGATTTGGGATGTATGCAGGGCCAGCTTTACAAGGCATTCAAAGTGAGCCCAGGTGTTAGGCTCATCTGACTCTCACAAAATGTCACATAGCGCTCATGTCTTACTTTAAAGCCAGCCCATATTTCTAACCCTGCAGAAGCTGAAGTGCAGGTTGCCCCTATCCTATGGTTAATCAGAATCAACATCTTGCTATGAAAGCAAGGAAAAGGTCACCCTGATTTTAGCCCATCAGTGTGGCAAATCCATAGTAACCCCTTGAAATGTTAAGCATGGTTAAAACAATGTAAATGAGAGAAGAATTAAATCCCAGGAGACAGGTCCATGCCTGGTGTAAATATCACAACTTCAAATTAAAGCAGTTTTATGTATGACATTACACAGTGAGTGAGAATTTGCTTACATGTTGTTTCCTGCTGTCCCCCCATCCCTCAAATCATTGTATCTTATACATATATCATTTGTCTCCACTCTAAAAAAAACCCTACTAAAATAATCTGCTCTTTTAGTTAAATTTAGGACAGTAGAAGCTCTAAAAGGAAGTATATGGAGGAGAGAAGGGTTAGAGGGGAAAAGAAGACTCAGAAATTCTCTCTTCACCATTGTTTCACTAGTTCCTCATAATTAAAACTATATTCCTTGTCTGTTAAGACATAATTGTATTTTTGCAATTATTTCCTTCTGCCAGGAGACAACCTGAGAAAAGACCTCATTGTCTCATTATTTGAAACATACAAAACTTCATTAGTAAGGTTGCTTCCTTCTCTTTAACCTATCTAGTGAAATTAGGCTGCCTAGGTTGCTAGTCTGCCCGAAAATCATCTTTGCCCTGTTCTGAGGCTCATGATGAATCTTGCATGAACCATGCCTGTCTTGAAAAAGGTATTTTTGTTCATTTTGTGATTATTTTATTATCAGCATATCTGATTTCCTTTAAACATGGGTATTATTTGGAAATAATTTTGACAGTGGAGATCCTCAGCACAAGCTTTGCTGAGAGACTCACCACTGCAGCTCATTAAGGTTAAAACCCAATTTCATCTCCTTCCACTTTCTCAGGGTTGTTATCTTCTGGGCTGTCTTGAATGTTAAATCAAGGAAGATGTATCTGAATAATGTCCTCAAATACTCACATTGTAAATAACAAATGTTTTAAGCCAAGGGGATGTTCATAATGTTTGTTTCAAACTAAGATCAACAACATCTCCTCAAAGCAAATCATTCATATATGAGAGCACTGTCTATTATACAAGCACAGAATTGATTGGGTTGTCTCCCATAAAGCCATTGAGCAATAGTTATTTACTGAAGTAATCTGAAAAGAAGCACTACTCTATGAACTTTAAACATTTTTTTTTCTGTATGCTAGACCATGCACCTTGGCAAGAGAAAAAAGTTAAAATTTTCTTGTAAACTCTATTCCTCAAACTCTTGAATAGAAACAGAGTATGCACAGATAAACAATTGCACAGAAGTTCAAAATGCTTGTCATGACCCTGCTCCCCCCAGCTGGTTAGCAGAAGAGCCTAAAATAATCATAAAAATACAGGGTTGGTGTTTCAGAGATGGTCCATAATGCTTTAATATCTGGGGATGCATTCAAGCATCCCTTAGGTGCCTTAGTGCATTAACTGTAAAATTCTACAGGCAACTTTGAAACTTGAGTTCTTGCTCACTAGAAAACATACTATAGACACAAAGTGAAGGGATTCCTTTGATTTAAATTAGATTTCCCATTTAAAATAAAAAGATTATGACTTGAGGTTTTTTCTCTCACTAATGTCACCGAGACACATTTAGCAGCTTTTTACTCTTTTATTCTGCCTTGAATTACAGTTTAGAAAATCATCAGAAGTTTCTGTACTTGTGTTCTAAACCATGTTTAATAAATAGATGCTTGGTTTCAGCTATTTTCAAATCATGCAAGTTTTGGGGATGGGTTTGTCAGAGTCTCATTCAACATATCATTTATGTACCACATTTATGGACTATTTGACTGTGCTTTATTTGTGGCCTGTACCCCTCCCCAGTTCAAATAATCAGCCATGGCAGTTCTGAGATGTCCTCGAGGGAATTGAGCTCTGTTCCTCTGCAAAGGGACAGAGGGAGGAGTTTCTGCATCATTAAATTTCAATTTAACCCTTCAGATAAGGCTCGAGTAAGAACTGAAGAGACATAAGCTAACTTTCTCCAGAGGAATGAAGTTCATTCTACTTTGATCAGCCTCTACTGTGTATCTGTACACACCTGTAACTCACTGACCAATGGAAACACCATTCTTAGCACAATGCTTTAGACAGTGCTGTTAAACATTTCAATTTTCCTTTTAATAATATTGTGATACAAGGGGTCATTGCCTTTGTGCTGTTGGGCTTTTGTTTTTTTTAAAAGGACTAACTACTGTAATGAACTTTGTAATGAACTATCCTTTCCCATAACATTAACAGTTTAATTCAAAGTTCATCTTTCATGTATATGCATCAAAGCATTAGTATAAAAGCACTTGACAACTAACATTTTAGCTAAAGTCAGCTGCAACACTGTAATTTGACTAATTCTACTGACAAGTCACAAAAATACATGTCTTAAAGAATTCTATTCAAAATACAAAACTAATACACTTTTTTGGTTTTTTTCAGGCTGAAGGAGACAGATTCTCTGCCTAGATCAATTTTTACTTACATTCAACTTTTTAATAGCAATTGAAAAATAGATAACGAATCATTAGCATCACAAAAAAAATATTAAAGAATACTGCAAAATCCATAATTCTGGCTGATTGTAAAAGTGAGTGAGCTTTTCCCTTCTCTGCTCCTTTCATTTTTCTTGCATTGACACATATTCTTTCATGGCATGGTTAGAAAGAAATGCTAACCTGATGAAAGCACCATCACAATATATTGTATGCGTTCTGTGAAACAAGTATTTTTCACAGCCATGATGGCACAGGCTTAAAAAAATGCTTTTGCTTTTCAAAGATACATGCTGAAAAATGACAAATGTCAAAATGCCAGTATAATCAGATGGGACCAGAGAGAAATCAGGCACATATCCCAGCTGCCTGCCTAAGAAGCTGCAGCAGAGATCCTTATTACTATTTCAATTGCAGCTGAAATGTGTTTCCATGCAGACAAATTGTCAGAGCATGTGCATGGCACTTAAGTTCTGCTTTAGCATCCTAAGTGAGGCTTATTGCTAGAGCCTCTCCATTTAGGTTATTTTCACCATGAATGGAACATGCTTTATATAATTCAACATATGGCAGTACAGACATATCAGAGAGGTTTACAGTGATGAGTCTGACAAGAAAATTATTTCTGAAACGAGCTTAAACACTTGAGTAAGGTACTCTGAGTTAAGAATTGCTATTACTATTCTAGTGGCATAAACATCCAATGCACACACAAAGGAAGAAAATGATTAGGAATCATTGAATCATTCTGCTGGAGCAGACCAGCAGCCATTCTTCCTATTCACACAACTCGCTTTGTTTTGCCAAGACTGTCTCTCCTGCATGCAAACAACCTACATGCTATGTACTAGACACACATATATAAATATACAGATGCACATATTGATCAGTCACAGCTAAAAAAGCTACTTCAAAGTACTTTTATGTCTTAAAAAACTAACTAGGGCTATACTCTAGAAGGTAGCACAAACCAGCACTGTGATAAGAGCATACCTATTGCACTTTGCATGAATAAACTCTACATTTTATACTTCAGCATCAAATTTTTAATATGATTTGCTAAGGAGATGTGTGTAATCACCTTGTTCGCAGGCATGTTTTTGTGCCCATTCTCTATCTCTTCTCCCCATTTCCTTGCATGGTCTATTTCAAATGCTTGTTGAAATACGAGACAGGAGCAGAGGTCTCAAAAATTCAAATACCTCAAAGATATTTCAAGACAATAAGGTAAAAGAGACAGCAGTAGAAGTCTAGAAAAAGTCCCATTTTGAAAAACAGGGGGCAGATCTTACAGCAAAGCCTACACCAAAGTCAGTTAACTGGAAGACAAACCTGAAGAAAACCTGGTTCCTTCTTCCAGAGCTCATATTTCTCCTTGCAAAGCCTGGAAAAAAGGAAAGATGCAACTCCTCCATTTCAGCAGCTGGGCAGAGAAAGGCAAGACAGCTCATCTGCCTGACCTTGAAGGAGGTTGTGCTTATGAAGTTGAGTTTGTTCCTTGATCTACACCAAACATGCAGTCTGTGAACTGAGACCCAGCATCGAGCACAGGTGCTGAGAGAAGGATGCAAAACAAGAGTCATGGCCAGGTTTGTGATGAAAGTATTGGCAAGCTCAGGCTGCTTAAGAGATGGTTTCCAGTCTCTGGAATTGTGTTTAAATAGAGATGGGTGGTTTTTCATGTTTTATGTATTATGGAATATCTCAGTTGTTCTAATGTATATGTGACATTCCAGTATCCCTGTAGAAAGAGGAACCTTTCTTGCACCTATAGGCCTAAAAGTGTTAAGCAAAAGAGGCCAACTAACACTTAACCTCTTTAATTAGTCCCAATGAAACAGTGATTTGGTATAATAAGGTGAAAGTTTATCATGTGAACTAATAAGAGCATTTTGAGATCTGCATTTAATGTCAATAATAGGGAAAAGTGACTGTTATATGCAAAGGATAGAGAAGATAAAGATATTTGTTCAATGTCTCTGTTGGCTTGAATTTCACTAGCAGAAAGTCAACAGCACAGGTCAATGAATGGACTAAAATTTCACTTTCAACATTCTGAGTTTTACTGAAAGGAAGTTGTAGAATCTGAAAAAATACTGGGTTGTTTGATTTATATTCAACACTACTACTATTAAGTGATTCATACTGTATATTATAATCAAAATAGGTACTTAATAATTATCTCTGAAAGGTTATTAGAGAAAAATGTGTTTATGCAAATACTAGCATATTGAAATATGAATATTAAAATGACACAACATGGCAACAGCAACAAATAGGAATAAAGGCATAATGTTTGACTATTTATAAAGTAATTTAGCATATTCTAAATATTCTTTGGAAAGATGTTTTGTTTCTTGAATGCATATCCACAAGTAAATGGTAAATTCACCCATTTTAAAATATGTCAGCCATGTTTATGGCTGACAGAACTGTTCCTTAGAGTTACATTCAGGACTTTAAACTGCAAAATTGCAATGCTTAGCCTGTTTGATGTTTTCCATAAAATCCTCCAAAGACAAAATTCTGTCCTATGCTTATTCCACAAAGTGTTACACTGCACTGCGGAAAATAGTCTCAGGCAATCCTATATGAATCATCAGAATACATTACACACACACATATCTCAGACTTGCTGATAAATATAAGTTTGCTTATATAAGAGAGTATCTTTCTATTACAGGTATTTAGTATTTAAAATATTGGAAAACTTGGTGACCATACCACAAGCTTTCAAAATGGGAAAAAAGGAAATTATTGCAAAATACATAAGGTGCCATTTTGCATCAGGCAGTTCAAGAAAGAGCTATTTTATATATTTACGTGTGTGTGTGTGCGCATGTCAAACAGGTTATTCTGGGGTAAAACAAGTGAATTCTTCTGCCCCAGGCTGTATGATTCTGAAGTTGGAATTAAAGGAGAAAGCATGTCTCTGTTAAGAACATGCACCCTGTGAAGACCAACATCCTTGATATTCTGAGGTGTACACATCTACATCTTGTGACGTGGTGGTATTGGACACAGATGTGTTTGTTTAGAGTAACAAATGGTCTGATAATATTTCACTAAAACACCCACAGCAGTCCCTGAGTATCTGCTAAGATAGCCAGCAGTGAGAAACATAATGATTGTGAATACTGGAATACTTTTTTTTAGTAGTACCACCTCCATGGTAAAAATGTTGTCAATTACCATAGCAGTGTATGGTATAGGAAAAATACAACTACACCTACAACCACAACCAACCACAATGGTATATAATTACCTGTTCACAAGATGTATACACACAAACCCTTGGCAGTGTTGCACCTAATGAAAGGTGTTGGGACCACCTCCTTCCACTGACCACTGTGAGGTACCAAGGCCTGGCATCCTTAAAAATCAGCCTTAAAATGCCTAAGCCACATGAGGGCAGAGCTAAAGCAGACTGTGACAGGTGTGAGGAGGTCCCTAAGTGTCAGGCATCCAAATGTGTTTGACTTGGAGAATACATTTTTGCTCAGGTATCACTGTCCTCCTTTCTGCAAATGCGACCCTTTAAATGACCCCCTTTTCTTGAATATATCTTCCTCCTTCCTTTCTTCTACCAATTATTCTCCCCTCCTTTTCAGCCCTTTGCCCTTACCTTTCCCACATGCAGTTAAGCCTGATATTTAAAGCAAAAAAGGAGTCCTACTTAGTGCAGTTTAAGTTAGCAGAGAGAAAGGAACGGTCCTTTTTCTGTATTTTCTTTGCTATTGAGACAATGTCAGAGAAGGTTAGTGGCTGAGTCCCACCTAAGAGATTCATAGGGACTGAGTCAAAATTTTATGGGGAAATCAATATTGCATTAATAGGATATTATAATATTACATTAATACAATATGATAGAAAAATCAGCAAATGAGCAGAATCTTTCTTACTGGGCAGAATGGAAATGTTTAAAGGTAGGTTTAAAGGACAACAGGTCTTTCTTTCAAGATCAGAGGAAAACTAAACACAGTGTGTTTTCAGAATGGGTAGTGTCACTTGGAGAAAGAAAGAAAACCATTGTTCATCAAGGGAGTGCCCTCTGTGAAATTCCTAATGATGGCAAGGGCAGAAAAGTGAGAGGATTTCTTACTCTTTATAAGAAATTTAATTTTTTTAAAAAAGTAAAGATGTTTTTGAAAAATGCTTGGAGAGAATAGGGGTCAAAGCATCCATGATCCCACTCTGAGCTTTCTTAAATTATACTACAAGTAGTCCAACTTTGTTCATAATCTGTATCTACACAAAGTCATTCATGGAAATTGAACAAGCAGTTGCTTCAACTGTAGTGCCTATCTATATCCAAACACTTAATACTACCGATCTCTAAAATCATGAATATCTGACCTGTCATCTATGAAAAATGGATTCACACATTAAAAGAATCTTTATTGCAATATTTACAACATTTGACAACAACTCCCCCCCAAAAAAACCCTGGCAGTAACAGACAACAACAGCCACCAGCCAGTATCACTCCAAATATGCTTTTTCACTCTCTCTCTCACCTTTCCTTTCTGTGTGTCTGTCTTTGCTACAGACTCCCTCAAATAAATTTTATCACATCAAATTTTACCCCTTTATCAGTTGGAAGTCACACAACGTAGACAAATTTTCAAGAGCGCATCTCTGGCATTAATGTTAATTGTAAAATCGTGGACACTCCAGTCAAAGGTCTACACCTTGCAGGAGGCACTTAGAAACACATCACAAGACAATGATTTCTGATGCAAAAAGCTTTTCAGCATGATGGGATTTGCTGTATTAACCTTTGAAAAAGAGGCTGGATTCACTCAGAAAAGAGTGAATCCAAAAATATCACTGCAAAGCTACTACTTTGCTGTGGTGGTCAAGAAGGACAAACTCAAAGCAAAATGTTCCTTCTCTTCTGTATGGTGAGCAGGCAACCAGATCACAAAAGCACCAGCATACTGCACTCTGAAGAGCAAAAAACTAGCTAGGTGAAGAGGGGGGAATTGGATTGATGTCAAAGTTCACAGAACAAAATATTAATTAACAGTATCCAGAGAATCAACATATTTTCATTTAGAGGCAGAGGAAGGTATGAATATATAATGGGTATAAAACCACCTAGCAAGAAGGTCTGAGGTATATTATTCCTCATGTAACCTAAGAGAGAAATTTATTCAACTTACACTTTAGAGAGACATAAGAAGTCACACTCTCACACAATAAGTGCTCAAATCACAACAAACTTGTGCTTTGGCAGTTTTTCAACAAAGGTCGAGCATTTCTTGGTACTTCCTGGGAGCATGTTATTTACATACTTGCAATCTATCACAATTCAGCTTACCAATGATATCTTGAGAAGTTTTCTGCATCATCCTTTAAGTAGTTTTATCATTGAACAACATAGCTATCATAGAGTAGGATTCTGAACACTTTTGCTCTTATATCTTGATAAAAAGCACCTTTCTGTGGCAAAACCACAGATAATAAATCACTCAAATATTAAACTATGTTGATAGCCCATCTGTTTTAACAGTATGCAGTGTCACACAGTGTGCTGCAGAATAAACAGTGCCTCTGGAAGAGGCTTTCACATCTGTAAAAGGACCTTTGCACACATTCAGATGAATTCACATTTCATGTTCCAATTTTTTTTCTGAAATTGTACCTGCACAAAAAGATCCAAAATCTTAGGAACGAGTATGACTGGGATATAGTACAGCAAATTTGAAGAGTAAAGATACAGTATTCTTTTTTTTTCCCTCTCCCTCTCAATAGGTGAAATCAGCAGGAAATCAGGGGAAAACTCAATGATGGGAGTTTAAAAGGAGGCCATTATAGACCAGAAATGACTTTACAGGAGGCAGAGAGGGAAACAGCAGGAATCCAGAAAACAGATATCAGCTAAGTGGAAAAAAGTACTGGTCCTATCAATGATATGTTAAACTTGAATTCACAGAAACCTCTTGTTGATTCTGAGCTGCTGGTACTATGTCCTTCCATAACCTCGATCATATAATTCTACCACTTTTCATCTACACTCTGGAACAGATGACATGGGGACTAACACTTTCCTAAGTACCCAACAGTAGCACTCTGCCAAGATAATGGCAATAATGACTAGATATGTCTAGGCACTCAGAAGGACCCTGTTGCAAAGTCACAGAACACTAAAACCTGAGAGTGGCACTAAGAACAACAGGAGGGAAAAAAAAAAAGTAGTACAGGTCTCAGCAGAAGCCAGAACAAATAAATAAAACTCACTTTATTCAATCAGTCACTTTGCAAGTATATTCCCTTAAGAAATTGTCAGTTTTCTTCCTGAGCTATATTAACTAGCCCAATGATATTCTACTTAGACAATGTATTTTCTATTCCTTTTGTAAAACCCTTTTTCAGAACTTAAAAATCTTCTGAAAGTCACCCATACTCAGATGAAGCAGTTGTTTCATTCGATTTTGGCAAGAAAGCCCCAGTATTTAATGTTTAATCACTCATTAATTTAACTCTTTAGAAGTCTTAATAACAAATTTAATCCCTACTAACCATGAAAAAGAATAACAGGACTGTCTTGTTACCTTCTCACTTTACACAATCACCAAACAAATGAAGCACAGGCATATACAATGTACTCTGACTCACTGCATATCATCACCCTAAAATGTATGGAAAGGGAATGGGGGAAAATACCAGTGCAGGCCTTGTTGTGCTAACAGGTTTAAAAGGAGTATTCCAGATGGCTGAGTTTTATATTAACTGTTCACAGAGTGAAATGGGCTGGTGCTGTGAGTGATGTCCCACATTAGTAAATGTTGGTCTTTCCCATCACATAAATCATAAGTTATCTATCTTCCTGATGCTATCAGTCCTCTCAAGATGCCTCAACCATGACAAGAAATAATGAGATTAATTGAACTGTTAACCTGTTCTGTAGTACTAGCCATTGGGAGAGGGAAAGACAGTCCTTTGTGGAGAATCCTGTCACCACACCATACCTTGGCGAAAAAATGCTCTGAATTAGCCCAGGACTCTACAGAAGATATAGAATTAGCAAAAATGACATTTTAAATAATTTTATAAAAGAGGGTTTAGGCTGCTGCAATTACAGCTCATGCATAAAATGATCAACAGCTTTGAAGGGTATAAATGATGACAACCTTAGCAAAGTTGAAGGTATCCCTTAGGCATCTGATAAGTTCCCAGTCCATGCAATATTTTCCAGGACTAAACATATGCTGCAGCAGGCAGGGACAAAAGTAAAACAATAAGGCAAAGCTACTTTATTCTATCAAGTACTGAAAAAATCACACACAGAAGTATTGGCTGAGATTGGGAATAAATTACTTCTGTTCCTTGTAAAGAAGAATACTTAAAATAATGCATCACCTTTTCCATTTGCACTCATTATTAGAACAAATAAGCTTGTGCATACAATAGAAGCAACACACAGCAAACAGTGCAGTGTAGCAGAAGCAAGTGTAGCATGTGGGGGCAAACTTTGAACTAATCTGCTATCATGGAATGAATGTTCCTGGTTTATTTTCATTTGGAGGAACCCTAGTGCATGTAATCAATGACAGAAAGCAAGTGCAGTCAGAGCAAACAGGATATTCCCTCCAGAAGTGCTAATGCTAATACTGACACAAAAGTTTACTGTCAGTGAAAAAGAAAGAAGCATAATACATAGTTAATCAGTGGGAGTTTTTACCCATAAGAATGAATTAGATCCTCAAAAAGAAACCCCAAAATTATAATTCAATACCACACACATGAAAATCCATACTTCTATGCACATAAGTCTGTACAGGTTGGCTTCAGTGGGAAGAAAAACAATTCAAATGTGTCTTCACAGTTACCTGCAGATATCTCCCTTCATGCTTTCAGCTGAGTTACCTGAGAACAAGGTCCTGAAAGACTGGTCCTACAGAGCAATGCAAAATCCCATGCTGATATCTCTACGTGAATCCAGCAGTACATATCATTCCTGTTTCTCCAGTTCACGATGCCAGGACTGTCTGCACTTGGCTGGATAAACACCCTTCATTGTCGAAAGGACAATGCTTGGCTACATGGATGCTTTAAGATTCATACCTTAAACAGTTCTGAGCACTGCAAGTCAAGCAAATGTAGGGGGAACTATGGAACAAAGAGTACATCATCAATTGATAAGACAAAATTATTGCTTTAAAGACTTGATAGTACTAGATATAATTTTCACATATGTAAATAATACAATCACTTGCATTCACATATTTTCTGTCTCTGTTTAGCTGGAATTCAAAATTTGGTATAAAATCCTGATACAAACAGCTCCTTGCTATTTGCAGATGAGTAATTTGAGCCAGTTTCAGGGATCAGGTAAAGATGATGCATTCAAATGAAGCAACATATGAAAAACTTAAAGAAACTTCCTTACCAGACTATCCACTTTTCATAGGACAGTAAGTGTAGCAAGGGAAATGACGTGGGTTTTTCCTACTTGAAAAAGACGCTGAATCTATGCCTTCTTAATTGTAAAATGTATTAAGAGTTTTCAGAAATGACATTATTCTCTAATGCTCCTGTCCATTAATGGAGCAGATTCATTGTACTTATTAAGATGGTGAAGAATCATTAGACTTGTGGGAATGAGGGAAAGAAAATTGAAACATTCCCTGCTAAGAAACTAATTTAACAAAAATATGACAGGAAGTCAGTGGAATTGAAAAGCAGGAGATGTTAGAAATAGGTCTACTCATTTGAGTCAAGTTTGATGCCATCAACAAAGACTGCTTTGAAGAAAATCATCCTGGTCCTCCTGCTCTCAGTGTTTTTCCACAGAGTACTCCCTATTCATTCTACTGTCTTCAGACAGAACGTCTGTGCCCCTGCTATATCCTTTGTAATGTTTTCTGAAACAGGGACTGAACCCTTCAACAGTGCTGGTGTGTTCACACTGCACTGCCTCAGATGCCTTTAAAAGGCTAAAGCTACACTATGTTATATTCTGGATATATAAATTAATTGCAATCCTTTCAGTTCACCAATGCATATGAAATGTTGATCAGGGCTTGGAATGCGCACATGAAAGGCACAGATAGCAGGAACGCATGCAGCAGTGCTAGGAGGGAAATACTTATCCTTTTTTCTTAATTTTTTTTTAATTTCAGAATGTTCTATATCCCAACTGGAAGCACTTGTGCTCATTCTAGTATTTTGGAAAAATCCAGGGACGGCAAATGCTGTGCTAGTGGTCATCTAGCAGCCTGGGAATTACCCTAGGATATGAGAGCTGAACACATACTTAGATTTGACCTGATTCAGATTCAGGAACTACATCTTGCTGTTCTGCATCCACAGGAACTGTCCTAACACATATGAAATACATCTGTGGTATGGCACAATAATTTTTTTTTATTTTAAATGGAAAAATAAGACATAAAGAATATTCTAAGTTTTTAGTTTGGAGTGGTGGGTTTCATGCAGAATACTAAATACTGATATTTTTTCCCTAGTCCTAGTTCCTAGCACTGAGCATCACATGCCCACGTCCTGTCTGAATTTTCCAGGCTCCAAATATTCATGGGGTCTTGGGTTTCTTGGCCTTTGAGGAAAAAAAAAACCCAACCAAAAACCCCAAAAAAACTACCCCTCACTTTTGGAATGCAGTATGCCTTTTCCCAAAATGGAAAACAGAAAGGAAAGAAGCTCCTACCAAAATGGAAACCCATTATCATAAGATTCCTCACTAGTCTTGGTAAAACAGTAAATAGAGATGATTTCCAAAACAAAGTCTGCAGCAGTCTCAAGTCTTCTAAAGGAGTAAGGTGGTTGTTTCACTGAATTTTGCTGTTTCATAATTTTGCAGCCCAAATTGTTACTACAGAAGTGAACTATAAGACTGACTGCACCTATGGGACAGCCCCCACCACAACACAAGGACACAACTACTAGAATTATCTTTTTCACATTTTTAGAGATAGGGGCCCAAGAATGAGCAAACTTGAGTTTGTAAATTGGTCAGCACCAAGCAGAACCTTGGTGATGCTTTATCCTGTTTCTAGTGTTAACCGGCAGACCTATGATCTGAATCAAAACACAGTAGAACAGGGACAAGAGAACTCATCTCCCATTCACTGTTTGCTATTTTAAATCCAAGAATGACAGCAGCAGTAGCTGCAGAGCTGGAGATGGGAGGAATCAGCCCAGGGAGAACAGCATTAGCATTGGCTTTAGCGTGCAGGCTGCTGGGAGCAGAGGATTCAATATGTGGGTTTGGGCAACCAGGGTGTTTGGGGAAGGGAAATCAAGCAGGTGGTGAACAGGAAAGCTGGATCAGTAAGTGGAAAAAAGCTGTCAGGGGAATCATTAGGAGCAGTTGCCTGGCCAGGTCCCATTTAGAAGCAGCAGCTGTGCCAGGCTGATGAGGGGAGGGGATCTGCTCCACGCCAGATGTGCACAGCGTGAGCACGCCGCGCCGGCTGCCAGACACGGGCAGGAATAAAGAGGGAAGCTGCAGGGAGGGTGATGGGGAGAAGGAGGGAAGCAGCTGCCAGGTTACTCCAGGAGCCAGATGCTGTGCAGAGAACAGCATGTATCACTGCTGCAGCTCTGTGATCTCTGAGCAGTTCCTGCCTAGGAGTAAGGGGTTAAATAAAAGTCCAGGGGAAAAATATTTCAGAGGCTGTAGGTGCTGATTAGGCTGATTCCATGCCTCTGTGATCGCTTCCTGCAATCAAGATGAGCTGGTATTTTCTGCTTGAACTACAGCTTAATTTTATCACTGTAGAATACCTAAGAATTATTTCTTGGACTAGGTACTGGTTTAAAATTGCAGTTAAGGATATTAGACTTTGTTCTGCCAACTATCTTACAAAGTCTGATTTTTCTCTTCATCAGTTCAGCTGTATTTCATGAATTCACTCAGAATGGACATGTCTGACTCCTTCTGAAGCTGAGCTGTGATGAACACCACAGAACCCAACAGACTAAAAGCCTCAAGACAGTGCCTTGGGATTATAAATTTTTATTTCAACTTCCCCTTTTGGTGCCATGTGTTGCCTCCATTCTGCATTCTCATTTCTTTGGCCGTCTTTTGCTGAAACTCTTGTAACATATGGTAGAGATTATATTTCTGACCATATGGGGAGGTCTGAGCTTTAGCTGGAATAGCAGAATCCAACAAAATATTCTGTCTCTTCTCCTTCACTACAAAATTTCATTATTTCATACTTTATTTTCTGCATTTTTCATTAAGTTCCTGTTGTACCCTACTTTCAACTGTTGTATCAGTAAAATACTTACTGTCTGTTCAGGACGGCCTCAATTCCATTTAAATTGTAGTTTTTTATACCTAAATCTTTCAAGCAGAATTCTGACAACCCATCCCCCTATTGTTGCTCCTGGCATATAAAAGTACAAGCCTCTGAACTGAGCTAAGCTAAACCAGCATTTTCTGTACTTCTACTTACATTACAATTCATCAAAGGGAGCATATCTGGTTAATGGAGCTTCTTTGTGTCTGTTCAAAAGTCACAATATAAATAAATATCTATTTTTATTTCTCTCAGGAGATCTAAGCTAACTGCTATAATATATAAAGAAAGTATGAGCATGTTTTATGCAACAGAAAATTCTATCAACAATATTATACAATGAGAAGAATGAGACAAATAATTCATGGTGATTATACTGTTACAGAAGTTTAATCTGTCTATTGTCTAAGGTACCTGTACCAGGAGACCTCCAGCCTTTTAAATGTATTCAATGTTTATGCCATTTTTAAATGTCTAAAGGGATAAAAACAGGCACATGCAAATACTTCCTAGTTATTATTCATGGATTGAGTAATATTGTAATTGATCAGAGAGGTTGTATAACATACATTTTGGATCTGGATAGAAGTTGCATAGAAAAACATTTTAAAGCAAAAAGATGCATGTGCAAATTCCAAATATGTTCTGCTAAACTGGGTACTTTGATAGATTTTCTTTATAGTCCAGTAAAAATATAAAAATAATATAAATAAAATTATTATGATTATTTTTTATTTTCAACTGTTAAAAAAACATGGAGGAAAAAAACAAGCATTGCCATAAGTTTTCTTGTGATATTTTTACACAGGTTTAAAGAAATATTATATTGTTAAAATACTATGGACCATTTGCATTTATGCAGACTAGCACTCTAGTGATCCACACATTTAGATAAAAATATGATTCTCTGCTGTAGTATTATGATTATTAATAGCGTTGTTGTTGTAGCAACCACCTCAGAAAAGTTCTATAACCACCTTGTGCTCCAAACGCAGATCTTCAGTACAGCTTAAATTTTGTCTTCAATTTAAATAAAATCAGTTCTTGAGCTTATAGTCTGAATTGCTAGCATGAAATAGAACAGATCAGACTGTGGTCCCAGCTCATGACACCTGGATAAAGAGTCCTTTGTGAGTTTGCATTCTGAATTAACAACAACATTCACAAACTTCTCACTTTCACGTGACTACGACAAAGCTGGAGAGAAATAATGAAGGCGGATCACGCGCCATTAGTCAAAATGAAATCTGCTTTTCCAGCCAGTAAGTCATTCTTTAACTGCTTACTCCACCCTGTTAAAACCCCCACAGAAAAGTTCTTTTCACCTGGACACTAACCCTCTCTGAGTGATCCACTGCCTTCCTTTCTCCCTCCTATTCCATATATAATTAAAAGTAGGCAATGAAAGACTATAAAATCCTTGGTTGAAGTTGATGGGTGTAGTACAGAGACCAGCATCAAAACCAGAGAAGAGGATTCCAAGACAGCTTAAAAGCAGCATCATAATTGAGTTCATCATCAAATGATGCTGTTGGAATTCCTAGTATTAGACAATATTTAAGAAGCATAACTTGTTTTTCACCAAAATCAGTATTTATATTTATGATAATAGTTATCATATGCTTTTACAGAACTTAGTCTCTACTTAAAAACTACAGTGGGGTGCAAATATATCTATTTAACTATAAACATATGATAGAAAGATGTCCAACATATTTGGACAATCTAGGCCTGATATAGACAATATTTATTCACATGCTTAACCACATGTAGAATACACATGGACTCAAATTTTCTTCTTTGCCTTTATTTACATTTAAGACTTGATCACACAAACTGCAGCTCACAAGGAATTTGGTTCACCAACATATACACTGAGGTCAGCACAATGCACTTAACAAGTATTTTCAAGCTTAAAATGTTGCCTCAGCTCTCACATGCACCACAAAAAGGGGAATTGCTGTTTAAAGTGGGGAACTGAGACAAGCCACTAGACCAGAAACTGTAAAATGAAAGAAGCAAGTAGTGCAAACCTTTCTCTGCCTTTATTTATCAAGATGAGATGGGAATATCCTTGTTTCAGTGAAATTTGCATAAAGTATCTTTACCATTTCATTCCAAATCTAAGGATGCTTAATATAAAAGCTTACACACTTTGCAATAATCCCTCCCACTAAAAAGAAGATGATACTATATTGTAATTGTCTTAGATAATTCTGCCAATTATAATTTTAAAATAATGTTCTATTTTGTTCTGAGAAGCTCATATCAAGTTTTAGTCAAATTGCGGTCAATAACATTCCTCTGATGAATTTCTCATCCAAAATAGATTTTTATCTATTTGACTACCATCACACAGATAGAAACAACTAACTGAGGAGTCTGTGTGAAAGAGGAAAGGCAGAAACACAATGCCTGTACTCCAGGCTCCTTCATCCAGCACTTGAATTAACACACATCCTCAAAGTAACTCAGTTTCCTATTTTAAACATTGTTTATATCTTGTTTTCTGCAAATAATCGGAGACTTCCATGGAATTAACCCCCCCATGACACACTTAAATCTGACTTGTCAGTCTGACTTAGCTTTAGGAGCAAATAGGAGTCAGTCAGAGAAGAACCTGAAGCACAAGACTCAGAAATATTGGCATCATACAAAATCCTTTTGTGAGAAAGAATTTTGAGTTTTTATTCTTAATCAGACTACAGTATGCATTCCAAACTCATTTTCTGCAAGTATCTCCTTATTATCCACCCTTTACAAGAAAAGATACTTCCCTTGGTCCCAACCCCCTCTGCTATAAAAGACAGCCACATAACTACACCTTCTGAACTCATGTTGTGTCTCACCTCAGTTAAATACAGTGAGATGGTAAATTTACACATTATCTGCCTCTCCTTAAACTCAAAACCCCTTTGCATTGGCCCAACAGGAACTGCAGTAAAAGAGATCTTATTTTTTTAAGCTACTCAAGCCACTGATAAACGTTGTTTTGTTTTTTCCCAAAAGTTGCCTAAATACCCATAAGAACCTGGCTTTGAAAATTCTGCAGGAAATACAAAGATTAATTTAGTTTTCCTTTTTCTTCTCATTCTCACCCTTTGCCTAAGAGCTGTCTTGGTAGTTCCCCTCATTTGAACAGTAATTTAGTACATATGTTTATTCCCTCTTGTATACTTAAAGCATTTTAGAGTTCCTAATTTCCTAGTTATAAGATTATACCCTCTGATTTCCATGGCTCCCTGCCAAATATAACAGTTCATTCTGTATTATTGAAAACATATGCAGAAGCTTCAGCAAGCCTGATTTCCCTTCCACCTTCTGTTTCTTTCATAAACATTCTTTCTGAACAGACTGATGCCTCAGACTTTTTGCATTTATTTCTTTTCTTCATGGACTCACTGCAGTCACACCATCCCCTTGCAATATTAGCTGCTTCAGAAACTGCTCACCAGGCATTTGGTAAATGTGGCAAACTCTGAGCAGAAGTAAATTGTGCAGATGGAGTTCCATGAGAGTTCAGCTGCCCCAGTGGTGTTGTGGGCTCACCTAAATTTCTTTGCTGAGCATCTTAATACAGTAGAACCAATCTGTACCTTAACTTTTATCTATAGCCTATCATAGCTACTATAATTACCATATTCATGTTACTATTCTCCAATCACTAAAAGTTAGTACGTTACAGTTTAAGCTAGAAGACATTTTCAGTTTTCTTGCAGTGGAAAATTCTGAGATCTTTTTTCTACTTGCAACATTTGCTGACTTGTTTGCCTGTGCTATCTTTCTGCTTGGTAAAAACATCTTGTTTGAGGTGGGTTTATCTTTTGCTCTAAGTCATAAAAACCCCTTGTAACTAACATACTCTTTGCCCTCCTTGGTTATCCAGTAAAACTGGCTCAGCAATTCTTTTCTTCTATAGCAAAACTTGCTTTCATTTATATTCCTTCTTCAGATTTTACATTCAAAAATCTTTCTGCTAAGCATACATATATGTGAGACTTTCTTGTCAAACTTCCATCATTCCCAACAGAGGAGGCTTGGGACTCCAAGCTCCCCCAGCCTGTGAAAGGCACTGTGATATCTGAGGATCTGCAGACTGATGAAGCAGCTGCCGTGGTTATAACCCAGCACTGCTGCACTTATGCCCAGCTGAGAAACTGCTTGCTCTGGGTTTTGTCTTGCACATCACCCTTTCTAACAAATTTCTCAATCTATTTAATGCAGTGATAATGCATCATCTAACTCATAGCTATCAGAAACATTTTAAAGGTTTCACACAGCTCATACAAATCATTTCTCAAATTGTTCCCACTAAAATCCTACAGGGAACACTACAATTTTGACTCAAAGGACAGTTGAACATGTCTTCTGTGCTTAGTGTCCTTAGCCTTCCAAAAGCCTCTGCCTCCATCTGCATAAACATTTCCTAGTCTGCCTTTTTATTCTGCCCTCAGAGATCTGTAATAGTTCCCTGTGATTGCTCTTATGCCTTTCCTGTGCTTCACTTCAATCAAAGCTGTCTCAGCACTGGTAGCCAAACCACATGTCATTTCATCCTTCCATCAGTGTTCTTCTTTGTCTCCCAGAGCAGTGCTGCATTCCATTTTAAAGTGTCTGCGATCCTGTTAGACTGCACAGGGGAAAAAAAAAAAAAGGCACATAATGTGTAATCATGGAGAAAAGGAAAAAAAAAGATGAGACAGAGGGAGGAAAGGATTAAGTTTGAGACCTTCTACTTTACCTAGTAAGGCAAAGCATCCACCACCTGCATAGAAAGCCTGCCCATGGAAGGAGGCTTGTGTCCCCACAGGACAATCATCCACCTTCCCATTCCCCTCTGCAGGTCACCACAAAGGCACAGGCATGTTTTTGAAATGCCATTCACACTAGAAGGAATACTGGGAATAAAAACAGAGGTAAAACTGTCCTGGGCCATGTAATTCAAATAAAAGCACCTGCTGGTTTTGGGGCTTTTTTTTAAGCCAGACATATTAATGGGACATTTCACCATGATGCCCCCACTCCCTTCAGCAGCTACAAAAGGGGGTCTGAAGAAACATCTGAATTTTCACTGATCACACAGTGATTTGTCCATGTTTTCTTCCACAGTTCCTTGCCATGCTCAATTTGTATCTTAAATCTAACTGGCTGAAAACTTCACTGAATTTATTTTGTTTAACTAATACCCAGTTAAAACTCTAGGTATTGACAATCATTTTGTGCAGAACTAACAATGTGAACTGTTTGAGCTCCCCAGCTCTCTGTCACCCACAGCTGACCTGCACCCACACCTATCCTGCATCTCCATCCAGTGTGGCCATGGAGCCCAACCTGAGCAGTACAAACATTTCTCCTGGAAAGCAATTCATGCTGAGCAGTACAAACATGCCTCCT
The DNA here is from genome assembly GCF_023055355.1 of Agelaius tricolor. Classification (NCBI taxonomy): domain Eukaryota; kingdom Metazoa; phylum Chordata; class Aves; order Passeriformes; family Icteridae; genus Agelaius; species Agelaius tricolor. The sequence continues at coordinate 59,485,351 of NW_027269262.1, read as the reverse complement.
GGAAAGCAATTCATGCTTCTCCAAATGCAAAACATTCTTCCTATGCCATGCAGATAAAATCTAACAGCTAGTGAGGTAACAGGAATAAACACCACTTGTAGCCATTCATTGATTTATGGGGGTTTTATTATAACTGACTTTCATCTCTGATGTGGTCAGGATGAGCTGAGTTTTGAGATGTACCCCAGAGGGTCTCAACTGTGGCACTCCAGGCCAGCTTCGGCAGCAAGTATCCTCAAAAATGTTAACAAATATTTTACTTATGTTTTGAAGACGAGATTGGGAATAAAAAGCATGCTTGCTATATTTTATACAATAATTTTGTTTGGAAAAGAATAATGATTTGAGTTGGAGTGACTAAAGTTAGCGTGTTGGGAAAGACAGTAGTTGAAAAACTTAATCTGTAAATACTGCAAAGTTATTTGAAATGACTACTGTTTGTGAAAACTAATTTTTCACACTGTATTGTCTTTCTTGATCAAATCATGTGACATTGTTTTCTCAAAGAAACCTGAATTGCAGTGAGGATGGAAGCAATGAGGGGAAGTCAACCAGAGATAATTCTTAGACAAGGTGACCAAAATTACAAGAATGCCCACAGACTCAGAGTCTTTATTCCTGGATTGATTCTAATTTCATCAAAAGGCTACAATGGTGGATCTAAATAATAACAATAAAAAAGGTTTACAGTTTTATTGGAAAATCTATTGGTCTGTCAAGCTAATTATCTGGCACCACTGTTGCAGTACATTAAATTCTGCAGTAACAAGGCACTTGGCATCCTCATTAGTTGCTACATGACTCCTTGGGAGACTGAACATTTGCTAAACAGCAAGCTATGAGACAACAGCACTTTGGAAATTCCTGCTTCCCAGGATCCATTTCCCTCTCTGTGTCCATACACTGTGCTTCTCCCTGTGCACACCATGCATCCTACATGGGGAAAGAAAAATGAGATAACAAGCAGGTGGAGTAAACTACCTTTCCAAACTGAGGTGCCCTGGGATTTCCTGTAAAGGAGAAAAATCACATTAAACTCCCCCACATCTAGACCAGTGTAATCCTCTTCTTTGACTAAGTTAACTTCACTTGTGTGCTGGTTTACAGTTAGACACAGCCATTGCAAACATGACACTCTTGAAAGCCTTGTCACCCCCTGTGCAACACGCAGGACAAAATCACTCAGGGACATTCACTGAAAGCTTGTTGGGTCTCCCCTTTGCACTCATGAGTCCAAGGAACAAGACTGATGAAAGAAAAAGCATTGTCTAATACCTTTGTATTTCTCAAGTCTCACAACTACCAGAAAGAAGGCTACAGGGAAATTCTCTTCTGATTACTTGGGTTGGGTTTGATGCTGCTTCATGCCAGTGAAGAGCACTAAAGCTACCTTAAGTGCACTGTGACACAGAGCTGGGAGCTTGGGGCTTCACCCATCTCGAGCTGCTGTAATATTCAGATACCTCCAAATACCTCAGTTACAATATAAGCTAGTGTTAAGAATCAATTTAATGTCAGAGGTTGGACAGGAGGAACTCTTTAAAATTTTATTTGGCAATTTGTTTCTATAAAACCCCATTTTATATTTTCAGTGTTTTCACTATGTTTTATAACCTTGCTAAGCTCAGGTACAGGGAGAGATGATGAGCACAAAGCTTGCATATAAAATGAATGAGCTTTTCTAATACTTGCTGATAAAATAAAAACTTTCACCTAAATTAGGTTGAAAAACACATCTCTTCTCCTGCATTTATGTGGCTTTATTAAAGTGCCTCTTTGTACTTCAGTGAACAATTACAAATCATTTTACCAATTTCTTCAGACACTCAAGCATGCCAAGAGCTAATTAACTAGTGTGACAATTGCAAGAAGAAGCAACATAATTCAGTTTTTTAAATGGCTGGAAGGTATTTAATTTGAATAAAAGAGCAATTAAATAGCAGGAGTAATAAATGGTATTGACAGGTAGGATGCACATATCAGAAAGGTCACTAACAAAGTACTTGCAGATACTTTCAGAAACTCCTCTTTGGAGTTGTGAAATTAGGATTAATTGGCTGGAGCTGTTTTATAGACTATTTCACACATTTAATACCTTACAATCTATCGAGGTAATCAGCCATGTGTAAAGAACAAGTTTTGAATCGATTCCCTGATTAAGTAAAATACAAGGTTCTTTGTATGCAAAATGTAGAATGTTTTTGCAAGGTTCATCTGGCACAGTGGAATACAAGTAGGAAAGACCTTTTCAGTATAGTAAATCCCAGAATCTATCAGAATTTGAGCATTTGTTGGCACAGCTCAGAAATAACTCCTGGTTTCACTGTGGAAATTTGGCAATCGCTAGTCATGTAGACTTTTATTTTGTAACAATATTATTCTACATCCACCATTTTTTGCTTATTTAGTAAATAGCTTTCACTGTGTCTTCTAAATACCAACATTTACTAGTGGGAAAATATTCTCTTTTTCCCAGCACAGTAAAAAATACAAGAATTAGTAAGCTCCACAAGAAGCTTGCAAAGCAGAATACAGGTAATGAGCTACAAATGACATTGCTCAGAAATACTGGCCCTGTGGGAATTGGATTTTGCTTGACATTCCACCTCAGCTGTCACTGTCACATTATGGACTCCAATTACTCTCTTTCCAGGGAGTCTACAATTCCTGCTTGCAGTTTGTGAGCTCCCATTATAGTCCCTGCCTCAAGTTAAATATCCTGTAGAAGCAAAAAAATTTGGATAAAATACCTGATGGATTTGAAGGAAGGAATAGTTGCCCACCAGAGAAGGTCAAATAAGCTTAGGCAAAGAGGATCAGTCAGATCTGGGGACCACCATCTCCACCAGCATGGGCTATGAAACCCCAGACCCTCCTAGACATCCAATAGTCTTAAGAAGATATTTAGTAAGCTCTACATAACTTGATGACTTCCAGGCCTCCCCTCCCCACATCTGTGGTCAAAACCATGAAGGACAAATGAAAACAGTTACAGTGTAAAGAATCCCAACAAAGTCTTTGTCCATGTTATGTCCTCATTCAATATTTGGTAGATTGACCCACTGAGGACTCACAGATCAGAAAGTAAAGATCGGTTTTCACCTGAAGACGCTTAGGAAATGGGCAGTGGGGATCTTAGATCTGGGGGACCAGCCTAAGTCCAGCCTAAAGGAACAGATGTCTTCTATGGCTCAATGGAACAAGACTTAGATATTTATATACACGTAAATTCTTTCTTCTAGCTGTTCACTTAAAAATGGTTAGAGGTTAAGAAGGCAAGTGCAAATTCATCTCTGTATTGAATTAGATGAAAAAGATTTTTATGTACTAGCTCTTGCCTGAAACAGATGGGCTTGATAACAGTATACTCTAGTTGGGCAAACACTTTGTGCCCCTGTTCCTACATAAAGGATCAAACATTATTTAAATTCTATGTTGGGAATGTAAGCACAATATGTTGTTTAACCAGAAGTAAAACAACAATCTTTACATTTCATTGTTATAGAAAAATCTCATAAATTAACATTAGAGTCAGCTGAATTTTTGCTCAACTGTCCTTGATCATGACTCCTTGCAATAAGATCAATACTCAAAAAGAGAATTCCTTATCTTTTAGGGCTATACTTATTTACCACAAATCTCCTATTCCCTAGTCTGGCTGGTATGTGTCTCCAGGGAAAAAGAGCATCAGCTTTGAACCAGTTAGCTTCTCAAGAGGGTAAGGGTAAGTGATTTGTTAAGAATAAACTTGGAAATATTCTGTATGTTGGACTAGGCATCATGTGACCAATAGGAACATAATTCTCTATCTGAGGGGTCGACGGTGTTGAAAAATATTTTTCTGGTTTGTTTGGATTATTACAGAACAAACTTACTAATAAATTCATCACATACTATTACATAATAACTGATTTTGTTACTAAATACTTCCCTGTACTGTTCCCACTGATAGCATGTTCTTTACAGCCTTTTACTCATTAGCCATCCTTTGATCTCTAAGCTACAGCTGTTTGTGTAACAAGCAAAAAAAAAAAAAAAAGCTGTTTACATCATGCATGACCAAAATATACAACTTGAAATCTTCAAGTATCATAGTTAACTCCATTTCAGCTTAAGAGCCTCCCAAGAACAGTTCAACCTCTGCATTAAAAATGAAGCAGTCAAGTTTCTTTAGAATAAAATGCAGACTCTGCTGGGACGTCAAGTCAATAAAGGCAGTGAAGGTTTTTTTTATTATTTTTTAAGAAAGTAAGTGCCTTGGTAATATTTTTTTTGGACAATTGTCTTTCTCATAACCTGGACTGCACTTATAACAGATTTTCTTGCTCTAGTTTCAAACCTTGATTTCCATCTGCTGTTTTGCATTCCCCATTCAGAAACAAGAAGCTGGAAAAGACAAATTAATGATGGGACACAGGAGTAATTTGATCATTTTTTTGTTTCTTAGATGTTTGTTCTCTTTTATTTTTGTAGAAATATGATAAATATTATGAGCCATTCTACCATATCCCTTTTTTCTTGCCATTTCCTTATTCACACTACTGGAGCTCATCATTACTTCCTTCTTGGTTTTTAAAGACTGTCTAAAAAGCGAGAAAGAAAGACTTCTGTACCATGAGGAAATTCCCTCAGAATGAAAATATATGGATATATTCAACCCTGGTGGCAGCGTCCTAATACATACTGAATTTTCTCATAAGTCAACTTACTCAACTTTTGACTAAACCAGACTGAAAGAAGAAAAATCTTTTAGGCCCAGGAGAAGTCTCTCTTATTCTTTTCATTTAGGCTAGAGTGGGATAATATTACAAATCTATGAGGAACTGAAAATGTGCAGTTAGAGGAGATTGAAAGTAATTTTCTTGTAATATTCTTCTTTTACTATGTCAGCCATATTTTCTGCTTCAGTAGGAACCAAATTTGCAAGAGATCCTCTCAAACAATTAGAAAATAGAACTAGCAAGAAAGAAAACCAAACCAAACCACATTTAAATTTCAAGAGCTAAAATTCTGATGAAAATACTGTAGAGATAAGAAAAGCCACACAAGCTTTTCCATATTTTCATATGATGTGACCTTGCTTAATCTCACAAAGTACTGTGCAGCAGCATGGAAAGACTCCCATAATTTCCCTAACGAGGTGATGTGCACTTCATAGAATAGACAGTTGTTGACCTATTGTAGTAATTGTTTGGTTTCCAATTACACAGCTTGAAAAACATGTGGCCCTTGTGAGAGTATGTAAATATTATCAGTCAAATGCACCTCTTATTACTTCATTGTAGTCAAGCTATTCTAACTGAATTATATCATAAATTGATTTTACCCAATGTATAATTTATCTAGTGTATTTTTTTACAAAAGAAAGTCAAAATATGAATTAGCTGTTTTGAAGAGAAACAACAAAGAATATTGCAAAGGACATCCAGTTTCATTTTTTTTAACTTTGGATGCTAGCCAAATTCCAGAGCTCTCTAAAATGTTTGCATTTTGAGGAGACATTAATGGAGGGGTCTGGTGTGTTTAATGTGACCCTACAAAGACTATACAAAGACTGGTTACTCTGAATTCAGAAGGCAATCTTTTGCTGATGGCTTCAGCACTGTTTAATTAAGTGTTCAGTTCAAGAGCTGCCCCTTTAAGTTCCCTTCTCATTTTCCTTCTCTGACAGCAAGTAATGAAGGGACCAAAGAAGACGGAGCAAAACTCTGCTCAGTGGTGTCTAGTGGAAGGACAACATGCAGTGGGAACAAATGAAAAATTAAGAAATTTTACCTGAACCCTGAACACTTTCATAGTATGAGAGTGGTCAAACACTGGAATAGGATGTCTGGGGGAGTTGTGGAGTCCCCAACTTTGAAGCTATTAAAAAACTAGCTGGACAGTGTCCCAAGAAATCTGCTCTAGTTGATGTTGCTTCAAGCACAGGATGGAGGGGGGGAAAGATGAAATGATGTGCAGACATCCCCTCCAACCTCAAATGTATGATTCTATGATTTATATGTAATTTAGGGTTTTTTCTGAATTTCTTGTTTATATTCATAACCAACAAGGAATTCCACTTTCTGAATATCCTTTACCTTTTTAACTCATCCACATCATGCTTGCTGTTCCCATACATGTCTCTAAGAAACATTTTTCTTCATTACATCAGCTTTCCTTGTGACTCTCCTCTGCTGCTTACCCTTCTCTTCATCATCTGCTGCAATATTCCACATCCCCATTTCATGACTTCTCCCTACATACTGATAATTACATTCCAGCTCCAGAGAAATTCTTTGTTCTTTAATTCCTGATTCATGTTACATTATTAGGAAAAATCTTGGGAGCAAAGTTTTCATCTGCATTTCTCTCTCTGCTATGATATATATTTGTCCACCACCCTTGCTACAATCTTTTTCCATGAAAAATTCCACAAAAATACAGTAGGCATCCTTCAGCAGCAAAGCACTGACCAACAATAAATTACAATACCCAGGAAGCATCAACCACCACAAACAGACTTGTTAGTACAGGCAGACTGTTAAACCACTTCTCATTCTGACCACTTATCACACAACCACTAGGAAGAGTTCTCACAGAATTTCTTAGATGCAGATTTAGCCTACAACCATGAGACACCTTCATTCTGCTTCAAAGCCTTTTGAAACTTCTTTTGATATTTTGTAGCACCCTCTTCTCTTATCATCCCTCTCTGCAATTATACTTTCTTACTGAGGGAGTAGTAAGAACTACCACTTACAGAGTAATGAACTCTTCTACATGATTAGACTAAAAGACTTGCTAGTCATTCAGTGAAATAAAAAAGTATTAACAAGAAAAGCAGAAAAACAAACCTGAAATTAAGATAATAAGAGAACTCTTTTTTTTCTCTTACAATAAAGTAATGTAAAGAAAGAAACATTTGACCTATGTATCAAAGTATTTATTTTCAGAATGTAATTAAGAAAGTGGGAAATTGCAAAGATACATGGTCAAATGTGCACGCAAACATATTTCCCAACATTTTCTTTAGCATTTTCAAGCCTTTTTCAAGCAACTTTTTAAGTACTAAAAATGTAACATTATTAATATATCCAGATTCCCTCTAAACAAGTTGAAATAAGTCATAATAATAAGATAAAAAAATGTGATAAAGCTCTTGCAACAACACTTGCCTTTCCTTTACATTGCCCTTCAAGCTGTCAATTGATGATTGATGTAATTCTCCCAAGAAACCCAGTTCACTTAGAACTGGATGGAGGAAAAGTGGCTCACAGACTAAATTTGAATCTGCATCAAATTTTAAGGAACATTTAGACAAGAAAAAAGTGCACAAAAGGAAAAACCCATCACTAATACGTCAGCAGCTGTCTCAGATCAAGTTGTCTCAAGGTTTCAAGGTGTGAAATGCACTTCTGTGCACCTTGACAAGGTGATTGTGGCTGGTCAAAAATCATACCAGGAGGCGTTACCAGAAACCTGAGAACAGCAGGATAACTACATCTCTGTACATTGGCACCCCTTACAAACACCATGTCCACCAACTCTCTGATATTAGTACCCTCATATTTCTCTTTAGCCTTTTTCCTACCTGAAATATGAAATCAGTGAATGACACAAAAATGACACCAATGAAGAGCAAAAAATAAAATGTGACCTTATCTTGTCAACTTTTAACGGACAGAAAAATAAAGTTTTAATTAAAACAATCAAATTTGAGTGCACAGACAGATCCAGATACAATTACTGAAATCTTTTTACAACTGCCCTGGCCATAAATGGAGTTAAATAAATGTGGTTCATTGCTAAACTTCTCATAGAGATATAAACCAAACAAAAGGGACAGAAAATCATATATGATCAATAGTGAAAATCCTGCAGTTATTCAGGTGGTTTCTGGACATTTAAGGAAAACTTTTTATTGTATTTATAAAAGAAATAGAAGGTAATGTGCTAGGTTTTAAATATTTCTTTGGCCTATGTAAACTGTAATTCCTTGGTGAAAAGAAGAATTGGTGAAAAAAAGAATTGGTGACAAATTCTTCCTGCAACCAGTGTATGAAATACAGCTACAGTGAGGAGCAGAGACTTCTTAGTGAGAAGGACAATGCAAGTTTTATGACAAAGAACACATCTATGAAAGTATTTTATTTTGTTGGATGAAAGAAGTCTTGCAGTTCGCCTTTACATATATACATATATATAGAGCTTTATCTTTAGCCAAAACCAGACCTGTTAAGAACAGATCTGAATAAGATAATAACCACATTGTCCCAGATATGGACAAAGGATGCAGAGTATTTCAATGAAAGGTAAACTTTCTTTAGATATTTTTCAGGAGAAATAAGTCTAAGTCATGGTGTGCTGGCAAACAAGTCTTTCTAACAAGCTGTTGGTGTAAAAACACTGTGATTCTGTCCTAATGACTCACTCCACCATTATTTTGTGTTAAGCTAAGATCCTTTTCTGAAATTATATCTTAGTCAGTTCAATAGGATAAGATATTCTTCTAAACAGGGCTTCTTTTCACTAGCATACAACTCAAACTGACAAATATGGAACAATCTATTCCAAAGTAATTATCACAAAAGGGGCTATTGACTATATGTTGTTGAAATATGAAGGCATGTTGTACTTCATACTCAGGTAAGCCTAAAGCCAATGGCTGTTAAATTACAAGATCAAGAAATGTCTCCTCTTCACGTCTGAAACCAGGCCAAGAACTGTTGCAAAGTTAATCAACTGCTATGCTCATTCTTGTATGCTGTATGAAAGTAGCTCAAAAGCAAATTTCTTTGCAAGAAAATGTGCAATTAAACAAGACAGAAAAATTACAGCAAAAAAAGCTTAATCAGTGAAGCAGCTAAACAAGCTTTTCTTCTGTTTAAATATTCACACATTTCTGTGTCAGAAAATAACAGGCAGTTCATACTCACTCTCAGAAAAAACAAAAAACTCCAAAAAACCCCAACAACCCAATACAATAGAAAACAGCACCTTTCTCCACTTTTTCTGCTTGAACTGCACTACTCAGGAGAGCGAATGAATGATTTATATAGAAGTTCTCAAGTATACACAATATGCTTTGATTTGCACCTTCAGTAATGTTACTAAAGCAAATTAGCTCACCCAAGGTTTTGGCTTTTACCTTCAGTGTACAAAAAATATGAGATTCAGGTGATTATATAATGAATAAGCAGTACCTACACAGAAAAAAGCTGGCTAAAAATCCAGAATTGCTTTTTCACAAAACACTTATGTTTGTTCAGAATTTGTTTTTAATCCAACTTGAACCTTTTTTTCCTTGCAAACAATTTTCCAGTGAACTAGAAATTCTGAGAATAGCCTTTTTAAGCAACAAAAGGACAGACCATGCCTGCCTTTTTTTCAGTTCTCACATATGATCAGTTCTTATCTCAGGTAATGATGAAATCAGAAGACAGGAGGCTCTCCAACAGTAGAAATGGTCACAATGCTGAAAACAGTTGTCCATAACATAGGACTAAATATGAATTTTTGCAAGATATAAAATATCTTAATTTAATTTCAGATGAAATTCCACTACTGTTGGCAGGAAAGTCTGCTGATAGTTTTACAACCCAAACAGTCCAACTTTCATTTCCACAGTCCAGCAACCCATGACTGCAACAGAGTTTCTGTGGAAATGTGAAAAATGCGTATTTTATGATTGGCTTTTTGCAAATATTAATATGAATATTATATGTGTAGTGTTAGAAAGTAATGCTATATTAATTCTCTTAAGTAGTGTGTTAAATATAGTTTTAGGTTATAAAAATGTTAAAATAGAAACTGTGCTATGTAGGATTTTTTTTAAAGAAAGGACTCACAGTGACATAGCCACAGGACACCAAAATCTTCCAGAGAAAAAGAATTTATTGCCCTCTTATCAGAAGAAATGAACTTCTTCCTGCCTTGAAGGTGCTTTTAGGATTCAGAGGAAGAAGTTGATGATGACCAGACAGAACCCTGTGTTTGGATGGAATTTATGCATCATGTATGAGGTGTATGAATATGCAACAGGCTATTGTTTATAAGGGTTAATCCTTTGTTAAAGGGAGTCCTTTTTCATGCTTGTGCTGCCCAGAAAAAGGTACCCAGACATCTGTAACTCTTTGTCTCTATTGTCTCATATTGTCCTAATTAAATTTGTCCAAATTATTATTACTCTAATTAGTATTTTTATAACTATTTTATTACTATTAAACTTTTAAAATTTTAAAAACAAGTGATTGGCATTTTTCACAGGAAATTTCCAATGTCCCTAGTTAGGACCTATGCAAAGGGAGCAGAACACATCAGTTTGCATTTGAAAAGTGACAAAGCCAGTTATTTTGCGGGGCTGGAAGGAGGCACACACCTGGAGCACAGAGGAGAAATGCCATGGCTGAGGCACTGGGACAGCTCTGAGAACCACTTCAGCGCCATCAGCTTTCTCAGCGATGGGCTGGATGAGCCAGCAGCAGGCTGCAGGTCCTTCAGCCCTCTGCTGACATTCCCATGGATGGTAAAGGTGTAAGAACCTCTGCTGGCACCTGTCATTGCACCTTCACACTATGACTGGAACAATATGGATTTACACCAGTTGAGAGTCTGGCCTAGCAGCTGAGCCTTCTGTGAAATGGGTAGAAAGGACCTCATTCCTGCAAACCCCTGTGCTGAGACAGTCCCAACATCCTCTCCCACATGTTAGCACCTCCATGTGTGCAATCTGGCAGCTACAGCTGAGCTAAGAGCTTCCCTAAATCAATTTCCAGAAAGAATCATGCTGGAGCTTCCACTGTGGGCTCACAGGAGATTCAGTCAAGTCAAATATTTATCCTTTGACCTTCTACATTAAAAAGGGTAATTGAAAAAACAACCGCAACAAGAACATGAATGTGCACATCCCTACAGTAGCTTCAACATACTACTTCATTAGAAATGCAGAATATTACCCAGGAAATCCCAGGCCAACTGGCACCACGGTTATTAAGGAATAAAAATCCAAATAGCTGCAAAGAGCCTTCTTTATTAACAATATTTTCTATTACAAAATCTCATCCTTCCAATAGACTAGTTATTAGTAGCGGCACAGGACACATATTCTGATTCATTTATTGAACCCTTTGGTCTTCTGCTTTATTAATAGGGGACTTCTCCAGGTTGGTGGGGCTTACTACAATCGTGTTTAATTCTTCTTCATTTTTCATTATTAAACCCTTACATACTTTAAGCTACTACTTTTTTCTGTTTTCTGAACTCCAGGCAACTTGGCCCAAAGAGCCAGTACAGGAGGAGATTGCAGATAAGGAAAAGAAAAAGCTACAAAATTCTAAATATGCTTAAACTGGACATGTACTGGGGAGAAACTTAAAAGACCTTTTTATTCAAATATCCTCCACTTCTTCCCTTGGGACAGTAATACTCTCTTTATTCTGCAGCTTATATACATACCCTGCCACACATTTCTGCTAGTCAAAGCTTTCAGGCTAAGCTGATGACAGGTGGCAGTCCTAGCATGAGAGGACCACATGCTGTGGACATTAATGAATTTCCTTCAGGCCCAAATGGAAGTCTTATAACCTTAGGTTGACTTACTCTCTCTTCAGTTAAATAAAAATATTTCCCCTCATACAAACAGCTCAGCAAGATATAGAAACAGCAAGAGCCAAATGAGTAGAGGGATTTAGAGCTTTTCCAAGGTGTTCTTCCAGTTCAACCATTTTCAGTCACTCATTATGGAATGCAGTAAATCTCTTATGCTGTTTTTTGGAATCCAACATGCATTATCCAAGAGCAGGTGAGAATGGAAGTCTGGGGCAGTAGAGGATATTCCAAAGTTTAGTTTTACCTCTGTTTGGGACTTCACTGAACTATAACAAAACAGCTATTCTGACTATGGATAAACTCAGTGTAATGTCACACCTATGGAACAGAGCATCTTGGAGTTTGCAGTGCCTTACAAGTTTTAGATATTTTATGCCTTCTGAATTTGTTCATGCTTCCAGGCTACATATAAAGAAATCAGAATACAGGACATTGCCTAAAGCAGCAGATCATAAGAGCAGAGAGGACAGAAACATTCTTAGGAAATAGAAAGTTTTAATTGTAGATTAATGAACAGAGGTTTGCCTTTCCTTCATTCAGCAGTACTTTTGAAAAACTTCAAACCCATTAATTCAAACCTTAGATGGAAGAAAATAAACATGATTTCTGCTCATAATAATCTGCTTTATAACATGCCTGAGAAAGGAAAAGAGCAAAGTCTGTATAACAAAGTGTTTAGCTCTAAATAGTCTGCCATAAGTACTGGGAATATAGTCTCTCTCATGGTACTAATAATTCGCATTTATTGATGACCTCTGGTCTCACAGTGACCATAATAGAGATTATGATGTTGAAATCCAGACATAAGAATGTCTGGAGAAACAGAATGTGTATCAGAAAGGTAGCACTCTGATACTCAAAGAGTTTTAGAAAGAGTTTCAGCTTACTGCAGGACATCAGAGAGCAACTAAGTCTTTACATCTATCTACTCTATCTTCCTGTTTTAAGTACCTCACACTGGTTTTTAGGATAAAAAGAATCCCAGCAGTCTTCAGGTGAAAACAGTAACCTGGACTGGGATTTAAATGAAGGACTTTGCAGTGAAAGATTCTCTTTTTCATTACCAACTACATGACTCATAACTCATTTATCTTGTCCTTTAAAATAAACCACTTTTCCAAAACTGTGTCTTGACATCTCTTTTCCTTCAGTATGACAAATGCAAAAAATTGTACAACATGCATTTCTTCTCTGACTGACAGCTTATACAAATTATTCCTTTATGTCTTGGTAGTTTCACATTCAATATTTTAAATTCCTGAAATTGCATATAGTTGTATTGAATCCCATTAGGATTCCTGAGATTGTCAGAGTAATAATATATTTGAGTTTTTGAACTTCAAACATACTTTATTTCATTTACAATAGTTATGTTAAAAAGTCCAATTTCTCCTTCTAAACCAAGTAGTGAACAAATTCTAATAATTATCCCATGAGATCATGAAAAATTACTGTTTTTCTATCCATAGTTGAAATAGTCTTTCAGGGAGGGTTGCAACACATCTACTAAAATGATATGCAACCACCCAAAGGCCTTTCAATAACTTCCCTAGTTCCTGTGACACACTCAAGCTTACCTCTCAGATTTAAGAACATGGATGCCATTCAAATGGCCCCTTCAATTAAGCCATAAGAGATACTCCCTACTGCCCTAAGAAATAAGGGAAATTAGACCCTAAAAACTACAGGAAGAAGAGGAAATAAAACTGTACACTAATGTTTGATAATCTGCATATCAATAATAGAATATTTTTTTACTCGTGCTCCCAATGTTAAATAGAGCTACTTAACTAACAAATGCTGGAAAGGTCATTCAGCCAATTTCCACTGGTTACTGGATGATCTTGCAGTAAATACCTACTTGGTCATTTAAAACTTTCAAGGTCACACATTGCAATCAGTCTGAATGCTGAACTTTCATGCATTAAGTGTGAGAATGCACCAGATATATTTAGTCAGGAGCTGGAAACTCTATTTTGTATCAAGAGATGTTTGGCATGCACGTTACGAACAACAGATATGGAGGCTTTGAGAGAAAGGGCTTTTTATAATAGGCATAATACATGGACATAATATATAAACATAGCACGTACCAGGAGTAGATCAGAAATTAAAACTGTTATAAATCTGAATTCCTATCAGCAAGGAATAGAATATTTGAATTATGCATAATGTGGGGAAAAGGAAAACAGAGCAGTGCAATGCACACACTAAATTACAGGATGAATATCAGAGTCCATCATATTTCATCCTCTACCTCCCCTTCACTAATAAACCCTGCCAATGAAATAAGACTCAACAAGTTTTTCTCCTGCTTTGTCAGTTCCTCTTGTTCATTGCACCCTACATATCATACTGATTTGCTGGTCTTTTCATAGCCCATCTCGCCTGAAGAATAATTTTTCCACAATGCCCCGAAGAGGCAAACAAACAGCACATACTAAATTTCAAGACATATTCATCAGCCTTTGTAGTACATTCTGCCTTCCTGTGTCCTCATTTAGATTTTGATTACCACAAAAGGTTACAGATTTCATTGGTCTGCTAACATGTATATTGACAATTAAGAAAACCTCAATCCCTGTGAAAATCAGCTCCTTGTGGTGGCAGCCGGAGGCTAATGCTAAGTAGGGGGATATATTGCCCAATATCCACAAGCTCATACAGAAAATTCATGTATATTCATGTATAAACTCAATAGAAGACAAGACAAATCTCAAAATTGTTTACAGAGTAAAAAGTAAAGGCAGGCATCAGGCTGCACAGAGCAGAAACTGAGTCTCCACTGTGGCAAAGTAGGTGCAGGACACAACCAGGGCAGGCAGAAAGGTGGCCCTGGCCCTTGCCTGCAGCTGAGGTTATCCCACCTGAGGCAACTGCCCTCTGCTCCACTTTTAGCCAGAAACTTGTAAAACCATTCTCATGAAGGTGAAGGGAAAAAGGTAGGAGAGACCAGGGCAAAGGGGAGAGAATATGTCTTGCTACAGGAAGCTTGGATGTCCAAGGGGACAAAAACCTGAAATTCATCATTTTCCCTTCTGCCTTCCCCACCCACTCAACACAGTGAGTGGATTGTGAAGTCAGAAGAATATTTAGCATAGTTTAAGCAGCTGTTAAGCTCTGTGTGGGCACCTCCCCATTGTTCACATGGACATAACTTTCACCTAAATGTCACCTGCAGGAGAACAGGCCCAGACAATGCAGCTGTGACCTCCAGTCTCTCCCAGCATGGCCCAGTCTCTGGCACCAATGGCCTTGCTCACATTTGTCCATTTATGTCTAAATGTTTACCATGTCAAAATAAACCCGGTTTGATTTTGAACACATGCCTGACCAAATCATGACTGGTAGGTTTTGATCATATGGACATACAGTTGGGCATTATACCAACTGTCTCCTGGTAAAAAGAGATCTGTGTAAGAAATTTCTTTTATACTTTAGCTTTTTGCTTGTCCTTGGGGATCATGTCACTATTGATTAGATGCAAAATTAGATCATAACCTAACTAAATAGAATTTCCTTTCATATGACAGTTCTTTGGTCTCCGCTTCCCATGTCACTTTATTAATCATCATGCAAATGATATTAAAATTTTAATTTTCCTTTTCATGTAAAAAGAAAAATCAAGATATCAGACTGCATCCAATTTACATCTATCATTCAACATGATAGAACAAAAATAAACCTGTCTTCACATAACAAATGAGCACTGCTTCACAGTTTTGATTATAAAGATAATGTGATCTCTTGCATAAAAAAAAAACTCTAAACATGCTTTCCCACTTCTCTAATTCTACTTTTCACTATTTGGCAGTTCCTGACACTTAAAGGGAAGCTGTACTTTGTTGCCAAGAAGAACCTTATTCCAGAATAGTATAGTGTTAGACATCTTGACTGAATTGTCTTCACAGTATCTGACTTTGCACATAATAACAAATAACATCCATAAAATAACAAATCCTGGCAGAAATAGGTTTTCAATTAATATAACTCTGTTCTGCATCACTTTTTATCCTTGTTTATCATGCTGACTGATACAAACATTGCATGGCAAAGACCAGCAACACAGAAGATTTCAGGTCAGATATTCAAAAAATGTATTTGACATATCATAACCATTTCCTACAAACAAAGCATTTTGAAGTCAGGTCTGAGTCAGACAGCAAAGTCTTGTTTAGTTGGAAAAGAGTGAACAGGCTGAGAGAACTTCAAAATATTTTTAACTCAAATTCTGAAGTTAAAGTTTAGGTGAAAATTCCCACGTGATACCATTGCACACAGCCTTACAAGCTCTGCCTGTTAGCCTCCAAGCAGTGTGAAACCCTGGGCCTGTTCTGAAAGAGACTTTTGGGAAAAACAAAATCCATAACAAATGGGAAGAAAATTTAGCCTCTGAGTTGATTAAAAGTCAGTTTTACAGGGGGGTTGGGTCTTAGACATGAGCATGTCTACTGACATGCATATCTGTAATGCATAGGCTTGTCTTTTTTGACCAGCTACCATACTGATCAGCTACAGATATGTTAAACAACTAAAGACTGTGTTGGTTTCCTCACCAAATCCACCTGAATGCCACAACAGTAACTAAGGTACAGAGGAATGAATATTGTTATCATCTTTACATGACAGTGAAAGCTGGAGAAAGAACAAAAAAGTTAGGGCTTAAAGAAAAATCTAAAGCAAAACCTGAAGGAAGCAGAGAAATTATAAAATTGAGAATCAGAAACCACTCCACAGAGTAAGCCATCCTAAGCCTGCAATTCAAGTCATACTTGAAAGGAGAAAATATACCTTTGTACAGAAAAAGAACAGTCTAGTCACTTTTTAAAATCCCATGATCAGACACATGATGTCAAAACAGAAGGAGTTCAGATATTTCTGTGCTTCTGTTTCAGTTTTAATAGATACCATATCCCCAAGAAACAAGAAGAAAAAAGGTCAGCTGAGCTAAACTGCATGAGGGAAAGAGTAACTAATGGAGGGAAAAGGAAAGAAGTGATGAGGAGAGAGATGTACTGTAAAGGCAATACCTTGGGAACAGAGAAACCTACTTTTTATTTCTCATATTTTGTCCCTGGCCCATTGTACAAATATCAGCAAATCACCAAATCCCTTTGCAAACCTGAGACAAGTTGTGCTTCGAGAGAAGAAAGATGCAGAGGCAGAACAGAACAACTCCCGTGGCACTGCCGTAATGAGATTTCTCATATCACCAGCAAATAGTCCCAGCAGAAGATACTTTTTGCTGTTGGGGCTGAATTATTTATTTTGCAGATGCATGTAAAGGCCACCATTGGGGCTTGCTTAGTTCTTTGGTGTACTGCAAAGCAGACATATCATGGAAAGGTAACCACTGCACTAAGGAGGTAACAAACCATCCCTAAGTTAGGAAATAGCAGATGGAGGCTTCCAAAACCTGTGGGGCAGCACAAGGTGAGCACAAAGAGTTATAGTTAATGTCACTTCTCACCACCTGCCAAATCTTCGCTGACTGTTCCTTAGTCAAAAATGCATCTATTATTACTATGTTAGCCACAAAACTGACAGAGATGCGACTCCCTCTCCTTTGCCCTGGGAGACAAAACCCAGCCTACCCTCCGGCATGATTTCATTGCATGCAGGACTCACACCAGTAAGTATCCAGGGTTTGCTTTCAGAAACATTTTCAAAAACTACTTACAGAAAGAAGCCAATGTGATAAAAATGAAACTCTGCAAAAATATGAACTCCATTTTGTTGAGATTTTTTTCCAGCTGCGTCCACAGCAGGGTTAGAGACAAATTACCCGACACAGCCATTATGATAAAAATTAAAAGACTCCCCCTGAACATGAAAATTTGTGCAGCACAGGACTACAAACTGCTCAATTACTCTTCAAGGCCCATGGGCATGCATTTACAGTCAAGTTAGTGGTCATCATGGGTGGGGTGACCTGTTCCACCTTGAATGATTAATAAGCTTCACTGGGGTGGGAATATGACTCTGGTGTACCCACATGCCTATTAATTGTGACACCCTCTGGACCATGGTGCCTGTCTCACATGCTGTAATAGTAAAATGAAAATGTTTCAGCTAAAGACAGTGAGAAAGTGAGGTCTCCTACTGTCTGGGACTATGGAATTCCCTGTCCTGGTTTCTAGCTTTAGTCAGTGTTTAATTATTGATACAAAAATAGATGGCTATAAATAGTAGAGTCTGAGGATTATTCACCCTTGCTCCTAATTCAGTGGGTAAGTAGGTAGGAATTATTTGAGCCCTGGATTTCCAGTGTGAACTTTTGCAGCTACATTGCTTGCTCTGAGGGGAAAGGACATGCCTCTTCTCCCTTGCATAAGAGGTATGCAAGACAGAAAACACCCAAAAAAGAAAAAAAAAAAAAAAAAAAGAAAAAGGGAAATTGACAATTTCCTAGAGAACACTTAACACATTAAAAGCATCTTTTCAGCCAACTCCAATTTTGGTGCTAACACATGGTCTAATTTTCAGAAGTATTCACAAGTGTCATCTACCATCCATGTCAGCAAGAAGGGAATTTGAAGTGAAGATGAGGTCATGAGGCTTTAGGATTTCTTCCAAATGCAGAAGAGTATATGCTTAGCTTTGCTTTGCCTGGCTGCTTGGTTTGAGGGGAGACAGGAGATAGTGTTTGCTTTGCTTGAGGCTTTACCAGTTACCTGAATAATATTAAGTACTTTTAATCAGCTAGAAAGACTCAGAAATGTAAAATTTTCAACTTTTACTCTTCTGAGCCCCATTGGTGACCAGTAAAGGAGGATAAATAAAAGGATAACTAAGTTTTCCCAAATGAAGAGAAGCTTGTAAATGCTTAAGACCTTACACACCTTCTATAAGATTTAACTAAAGTAAACTGTTGCTTACTTTACAATGTGAAGTTGGCAAAAGTTCATATGAAGAGAGGAACATAAACGTCAGTGAAGATTTTTGTTAACAGTATTAACAAGCAAGTCTAAAATCTGGAGGCAACCATATGACTTGAATCTTTCACTGCAACAAGAGAAGAACAGTTAGAGAATTGGGACTACTGTAAACATGTCAGAAAGTATTGAGTAACACTTCCTTTGTATGTAGCAGTTTGTTACTAATCCAAACTTTTAGCATGAACAAATACCTTCTATAAGAGTGGGATTTTTTTCACAATATCTCCCTAAAATTTCTCTTCATTCTATCCATTTAACCCCCATAATCCTAGTAATGCTTTTTTTCCTTTTTCCTTTTTTCTTTTTATTTGGTTTTTCTTTTTTGTTTGTTTTTTGACAATCTTTTTCAAATTTAAGAATAGTAAAGAAGATTTTTAAAAATAAAATTTATTGACTACATTCTTCTGCTTTTTTCTTTTTCCAAAGAATAGATTATAAGCCCATATATACAATTATACAAACTGTTTCTAATATTTTTTTCTAAAATAAGATAGCTTAGTGTACCATTTATGTGAAAATACAACAAATGCTTATGTAATGTTATTAAATTTACATCTTACTCCTCACAATGTTATTCACATTTGCTATTTGTGCTTTCATATTGCTCATTAAAATGACAGTACTGTATCTCCTGACACAATGACAAATTACAGTCCTTACATGTTCTAGCAGGGACACATTACTGGACAGGAGAAATAGTATTCACATATAAATGAGTGCTTCTTCATTTATGAAATGTTCCCCATGCTTTCATGTTAACTTAGTCAATGTTCATTAATATTTTAATAAATTCAAATGACTCTTCATCCATTCAAAAATTTATGAACAATGACTGAGTGCGGGATTTGAAAACTCATTGAGCAGATTTCACTGTTTCTATTTATAAAAACATTCATGGATAATGTTCTGGATATAGATACCATCTTCAGCTCTCACTGGGTAAAGGTAGGATTTGAAAAAGGGTGTTCTTACTGTTCTTTCATCTGCAGGCACAGATGAAAGCTAGGCTCCATTTCAGTCTGCTGGAATGGTATAAATGAGCATATAAAGTGAAAGAGGACCCCAGCACCAAAGGTGAAAATTACAGACAAAAGGAAGGAGAAGCACAAAATCAGGAGAATCCTGGGAATAATTCTAAGGAGTTAGATGTGCTTTTCTTGTAATTAATTCTATGCAGTCACATAATAAATGTTGTTGTTATCCTGTATGAAGACAGAAGATGAAGTTATCTAGTATCAGTCTGAGCACACTTCAAAACTCAAGGAAGGAACAGTATTAGCAGTGGGATCAGTATCAAGACTCACTGATAAGGATGACAGGCCTTGCAAAACCTGGCACCCAAGAGCCCTGTCTTACCCACGCTCTTGGCACTCCCATCCTCTCACTCCTTAAGAAGCCTGAGAAGCCTGCCAACTCTCCATCTTAGCATCTCTTAATTCCAATAATCCCAGGAACACTGTCTTCAAATTCTAAATAAATTTAATCAAAACCAGTAGTAACCTTTCATTGATTTGGGTAAGAACTGGTCAGGCCTTTCACCTGGGAGAAGCATGAGGCAGGAACTACGCATTTCTTCATGCGCTAATTGTATAATAATTAATAAAAGTAAATTAGATCAAATGTAACTTAGAGAAAACCACTCTCCTGAATTATGGCTGTTGAAACATAGCCAGAGAAGCACTTTCAGGAGCCTGCTTGGCTGTGCAGTGCTGATTTAATTATGATGTTTAAACATGGTCTACTACAGAGGTACCCGCTGTAGCTTGCAAGCTACACCAGAGCTCAGACACAAGTGTCACCAGTCAGCAAGACAGAAGTGCAGTGAAGAAAAAGCACCATTATGTGAATGAATATGGCTTACCTTTTAAAGGTTTGTCTAGACTGTTTCTTCAGCTTGGGCCCAAGAAAATTCAAACCAGTGATTTAAGTTTGAATTCTAGGTTTCAGAGAAATTTTGTCAAAACTCATCCTTGCACAGTTTTTCTGCATTAAAACATTACTTACATGACTTTACAGATTCTCAACAATTTGGTCATAAAATCCATCAGTCCATCTAACTAACTCATCAGGTACTACAGTCTTTCATCCCTAAAGTTTCTTCCAACATACAGCTGTGGAGATGTAGCAAAGAGCTGTAGGATCTACTAATAAAAGTTCAGCGTTACAATCTCATCATTTTAACAAAAGTAAATAAAGACTGCTCACTGTTAGCAATAAGTGCTAACTTTATTATACATTTTTCTGATCTCAGGAAAGGGAATCTACAAAGCAACCCAATTTTTCTTTCCTACTACTGATAAGGTGTTTTCTTTTATTTTTCTGGTTTTTTGAAATTTTTTTTTTTAACTAATGAAAACAGGCAATCCTGTATTTTGTTTCACAGTACTTCCCTGGGGCAAAGATAAACTTCACTCTTATCTGTTCTTTTGCTGTTCCTAGAATGATTGCTCAGTTCATTATATTGTTTGATGTTGGCATCTCAGCTTTCCAGTGCTTGATTTGTTCACTTCATTCTCAAAGTTATTAAGCTCTTCATTCTAAAAATAAGCTGATTTTTCTCATTTAAAAACTAATGTCATCTTTGTGCTTCATAGATTTACAGTTCACAACAATAATAGATCATGGAAACAGTGACATAAAAGATTAAATTATGAAAATATTTTTCTCTTGCATAAAAAGGAAACGAGTGATAGTCCCATATAAGTGAGTATAGATCATTACTGCACAAAGATCATAATCAATAGGTACCAATAAGGCACCTGAGTAACAGCCCTCACAAGTTCACAGAATGCTAAGAAACAAAATCTGACCTTGTGGATTATGAGATAGAGTGTACTGGCCACACTCTACTCTCCCAGAGGGCACCCACCCAGCTGCACACTGAATTTACCTCTGAGGTGGGAGTGATGATGACTAACTCACCCACTACACCTGTGCATATGGATTCTGGACCACAATAGGAATCAGAATGCTGTTTCAAGCATTTTGAGTGATCAGTCCCTTCCAAAACAAATAAGACACCACCATTTTGGGGGTTTGTTTTAAAGAATTTTATGTATCCCAAACCAGCATTTCTCAGGAGGACTTATATGTGACAATCAAGTAAAAGTATGGTGGCTCAGCTGTATTTTGACTTGAACTTTCAAAACTGTAAATTTTCTTCTTGAAAACACTCCTCCAGACATCCTCTGCAATGGTAAAAATAAACAAAAGTCCTTAAACTCTTTCGTAAGATATTTTCCTAGTATAAAAGAGAATTGCTGATAAAACAAAGCTAACAATCCCAAAATAAAATCTCCAATCTGCTGTTATGTTAACATATGGGTTTTCTTATGTATCTTTAAATACCCACCAGAAATAACAAGGAACATTGGGATTGTCTTTTACAATGCAATCGTGATGTAATGGCTAAGCTTCAATTTCATATGGAAGAACATAGCACACAAAATGCCACCTAGCTTTGTCTTTTTAAATGCTCTCCCCAAACCCTACAAGATCGTGAGTTCCCAAAGACTAATGCATCAGTAAAGCTCAGAGGCCAAGATCCATGCTGCCTTCCTAGGGTAAAGGAGCTTGAGCACTGCATGTGGAACTTGTTGCAACAAGTTTGGTCTGTGTGCACACAGCATGCCAGTCTGCTGCTTGGCTGTGTAGACAAAATCAATGCAGAAGGAAGGCCAGCACATAGTTCTGCAACATTTGGAATTCCAAAAAGTCAGTATCAAGGGGTTCTCTACTACCATTTCAACCTTCTAGTAAAGATACCACCATGAATCCTCCTGCCACTTGAATTAGCAAGCTGATACTTACAGACCTGCTGAGAGCTGCTGATTCCCAACTAATGCCACAGCCATCCTAAGCATGAATATGGGCTGAGCACACAGGACTGGCTTTAGATACCTGCACACCCACAGCCTAAGGCACACTCAGTCCTTTCCCTGGGTACTTACGAGCTAATGCTGCTCTGATATACTGTGAGCTTTTCAGTTCAGTGAGTTGGCATCAAACTATGATGTTGTTCATTATGGGGAGTTAATTCAATGCCTTATCAGTGAGCTGAACTTAGTTCCTGCTGCCAAAATAGGAGTACAGTTCTGTGCTGCTCCTACTAGAAATGGGTAGGCTCTGCTTCACATTTGCTACCTCATGTATATTGTAGGTCCACAGTACAAAAGTGGAAAGAAAGGCACCTTCCAACCCAAACTATACAAGGATGTCTAGGTGGGCAGGAGTAGGAAAATAAAGACATCAACTGCAAATTGGATTGGAGGCCAATTCAAGAGCATGAAACTTGAAAATCCCTCTTTAGAACAGTGCTTATTAAAGGAAAACTTGCATAAATGCTTATTAAAGGAAAACTTGCAAGCAACAACCATCCAAAAAACTTGCAAGCAACAACAATCCAAAACCATCCATACCTATGTCTGGTTAAAGATCTTAAACGGCAGGAACAGGTCAATCATCTATAGCTGACATTTATTCAAATTAATAAATACCCATTCTGTAATTTCAGCAACCAGAAGTATGCACTTTTACAGAAATGAAAGCAATTTTATCCTGGTTTGCAACACTCGCACTGCATACGTGCATTTCCTTTAAGGATGCTCTTCCCAGCCATGAACTCTGCTCTCCAGAAAGGATCAGAGACAGAATGAAAAGTATGAAGTCTGAAACTATTATGACAGGGTATCAAGTATCATGTTAATATGCAGTGTCTGTCACAGATTAATTTTAATGCATAAGCCCTTGGGTCACATCAACATCACAGAGTTTTCTGGGTCACCAAATTAAAAGGCATGGCATCATCTCCTTTTGACACAGAAGCAGTTCATTAAAAATATTTGCAGAGATATAGGAAAGTAATCTTGGTCAGGCATAAGCTTTGATAATTCCTCTTCAAGTTATGCTGGCTTGAGTAGAGACTTGAACAGAGACGTCTTCTGGGAAGAAAAGTCAAACTTGAAAATTAGACTAGAATAAAGTTCTCAGCTGGACTTTGTTCTCAGAGGTGAACTAAACTCTGAGAATGTATAAATTCCTGGCATATCCTGTACAGACCGTAAATGCTGATTTTTTTAGAGTTTCTGAACCTACTGTAACTCTGATTTATGATAAGAACAATACTAGTGGTCATTCAAGAATGATTAAGTTTTATCTCTAAATAGTGCTCTATTCCAAGTGTCAATTTTGATGAATAGTCTATCAAGTCATGACACAGTCAAAGAGTTGAAATAACTCTATCATCACATGCTGTTTGTCATTAAGAAATCCATTCATGAGCATCACATTCATTTGCTTCTATTTGTGAGTAGAGCTACAAACATATGGGAGTTTCCTGCATTATATAAGCAAATTACTTGTCTACTATAGCCCAAAAGTTTATATGTTGCAGAAAACATTGACTGACTCCTTTTCATAAAAGTTCTTTCAAATATTTTTGAACATCTAGAACAAGATAATTAGAGCTCAAGGCACTGCTTCTGTCAGTCTTCACAATAATCACCAACAACATTAGCGGAAAATAAATGAGACTCTAGTGTCAAGTTACCTGAATACAAAAAATATTGCAGCTGATAACAAAAAAGAAACAGAAAAAACAATCAATATAAGACAAGAAAATAGTAATTTTAAGTACAAGACTACGGAGAGGATGATCATAGACATCCATCAGACACCTTCCAAAGTCTTTACTGTATCTGAATGGAGACTACACTTGCACATTAAGCTGTTGCACTCTTGCCTCTTACATGTCAGCAATGGCAAACTCAATGACTCAGTACAGAGCTCTGAAGTTGACCAGAGTTGGCAGAGAAGCTTGCCTTGTATGTGTGACACAGCCAAAAGATGACAGAAAACGTTACTGAAATGTTTATTTAACTGTAACGATGTTTGATACATTAGACAGTTTATACCAATCTCACATTGTTTTACTTTTCTACACCCTTTGCTTGCTCCTTTTATGTCAGTGTCCTTAAAATTGAAAAGTCACCAAATATTTATACTAGTCTATAAGTGTATTCATAGAATTTTAACTTTAGACACTTTAAAAGGTGAAAAAAAATTTTAAGTGTAGGTACATTAGAAATTATAACTGCATGCTTAAAATTAAAGAAAAAACAATTACTTTCATCAGCCATTCTTTGAGAGAGAGGTTGAGATGGCATCTAAAGTCATAGCTTTTCCACACAAAGTCATTGTCAGTATAAATTGTGTTGCCAGTACCTTGAAACTGAGATACATGGCAAGTCAGGCATTGTCTATTCTTCTTGCACCCATTTCTGTTGGGCTCTGTTCTTAAGAATAATCCTGATAGCAATAAAGTTTGCACATTCACTTCATTTTCTGAAAGTACTAAACACACCTCAAAGTCCTTGTTTGTACTTTGACAAATACTACTTTCATTATTCTTACTATCAAGCTCCAGAGAGTTGTGGTGATTTTGTTTGACTTAGTTTCACTGTTCTTCCCATAGCTGACACCTATGAGTGGATAGAACAGCCTAGCAGTCACCTAGATAGGACTCACTAATTTCACTAATAGTGGTTATCACTAATAGTGATAAAATACAGTTATCCACACCATATTTGTAATAGATCACCTAATTAGTGACATGTAGGAGATCCCAAGGGATAAAGCATTTTCCTACATTCTTCATTGCTCTTCTCTGGCTAATGTTTGTCCTTCTCTCTCCCAAAAAAAGAAATCTGTTCTACCAGATGTTGAAACAGCCCACACACCTTCAGAGAACACTAATACTCAGTAATTCTGAGCTTGTGTGACACAACAGTTTACTAGCACAATTATAGCAGGATGCTATTGCAGTATATTGCAATAGCATCCAATCATCTTTTAAAATTTATAGAAAAAAAACCAAATAATAAAAGTCTTATCAACCATTTACTTAAAAATTATGGAGTAATTATCTATTTCAGAGCTGAAACAGAATTTTTAAAAGTTATCTGTTTACAGACATATAAAAGTTCTGTTTAAAGCCATCTATTTTTCAGTTTGTCCCTGAGAGATTTCCTTTCAGTTCCATCTAGTTGAAAAGCCATTGGGATGCTTGGACAGTTGGATACAGTTCTCAGCTATGATCCTCTCATCAATCCCTTCCACTGACTGAGGACCATCTCCAAATGGATTTATAAGTATATACCCATTCTCCCTTTGGAATTGCTTTTTGTAGTCACACTGCCCTGAGGACTAACCATGATTCATACATGTGATAGTTAATTACAATATCACAATATTCCTCATCCAAGGCTACCAGTTGACCCATAGCTTACTCTAGAAACACAAATATCCCTTGGGAATGACTAGTTAGAGATATCTCCTATTTGGACCATAAAGAGAACATGCAGATTTCAAACAGAACAGATTTCACCAGTGGGTAACTCAATTAATGAACATTTATCTGAGTGGCTTGCAAGGCAGTGTTCAGGCCTCAGCCTGTACCTGACAGACTGAGAATGATGCCATACCAGCATATGAGTAAGAGAGAGAAACCAATCCAAGTTGCTCAATAGTAGCTGTGGAGAGAGAACCTTAGCTAGAGTAAGAACCAATGTTTCAGGTAATAATGACCCTAGGATTACTGGTGCATTGATGTAAGACAATACACCACACTCTTTCACAATAGTGGATTGGAGGGAACAGATATCTATAGAAAATAAATAGAAAATTAATCAACCTTCTGCAAAATTGTAGATGAAAACACAAGTACGAACTTAAAAATGGTTAGGAAAGAGTTGTGCTAGTTAATTATGTTGCAGTATGTCTCTGCATCCATATAAATTCCTGCCTTGAACCTTTTCCAAACACAGGTGCAGGTATAGTAACTGAAGTTTTGAAAACTTCATTCATAAGAGTTTTTGCCTGAAGAATTTGAGGTCAGTACCTCAAAACCTTGTCTTCCTGATCAAACCAATATTTCCAGCTAGGTTAGAGCAACAAAGATAAAATTATTTTGCATCTAGAATGATTTTGTCTTTGCTATTAATATGACAGACAGTGACACTGTCACAGTCAGCAAGACAGATACAAGAGTGCTATGTTCTCTTTGCCAAGAGCCAGCTGAAGGCTTTGAGATAGATAACACAAGCCTGCCAGGAAGGAAGAAGCCTTATGACCTGGGTGAGGACTGAACTATTCCTCTTAGGTAAATGGTTGTTGGGAACAGAGAAGAGGGAGAAGCAGCAGGTATTTGTTGGAATATAAAGGGTAACTGAAGTAACCTCTGTGAGGATCTCTGTCCTTCCTTTAGCAGTAGGTTCATTCATCCATTAATTGAAGGTAATGGTAACACTAGCTGACAACCTGACTTTTCAGGGTTCCTGACTGGATAAAGTGATCTGTCTGCTTGGCTCCACCATAAGCACTGTGCCTAATTTGCCTCTATTTAGAGGCAGGCCAGTCCTTTATTATCTGATAAAGGAAATCATTCTGATTTCCAGGATTGCACTGCTGTCATATAGCAGAGGCTATGAATCCATCAACCAGAAATGATGCTCCCCTCAAACATAATTTGTGCAAGTATGTGGAAACAGGATGAAGTTGTGCCATTAAACAGTCCTACCAGCATCACATAGCAGCATCCAAGCATGCACTTTGCAGTGAAATAATAGCCTCAGAATTACTTTGTGCATTGGAAGTGCTCCCTCTTAAGTCATGGGCAGTTCACCACTGCCAAGAGTCCAAAACTGTGCACACAGGTTTTTCACTTCATTTACTTGCTGCTAGCAAAACACTCTTGAAAAGGCACAAAGTATGCTGTATTCAGTTATGACATGAATAATTACAAACACTTAGCATGCTTCTGGATGGACTTAAACAGTTGTTTTCAGATTCCCTAGTTTGTAAGCTCTGAGACCTCTCACTTTTTTCCACAAATATATGATTACAGCCTAAAGACAAAACCTTCTCTCCAAATTAGAAACTGTTTCAAGATTTTTAGTAGATTATCTGAAACCCAATAGTCAATTGTGCTTTATAAGTACATTTAACAGTCTACCAGACAGGTCTTGATAAAGAAATGTGGAGGAGGAAGAGGAGGGGACGTAAGAAAGAAAAGAGAAGAAAGAATCAAGTACTGCAGTCTTAGTTCAAAGGCAAATAGAGGTTCAAAATGGATCAAATGGTCAAAAAGCCCTTTCTTTTAAAGGCAACAAAAAGCATTATTTTCCCTTTTACATAACTGGTCTGTTGCTAGCTTTTCTGTCACCATGGAGACTACCATTGCTGCTGCTGCTGATTTTGTCTAATGGTCAGTACATGTTTATATCATCACCTAATATCAAGCTGACTTTCTGGTAGAGAAATTTATATTTATTATGAATTATTGCCAGTCTAAAAAAAAAAAATAATTTGATTTGCTTGTGTTGATGTTTTTATATTGTTGCTTACTTTATATCATACACAAATTCCTATGAATTTACTTCCCTTAATCTCTCTCAAACACAATTTCCAGGATTGACACAAGTGTAATGAAGGGACTGCTGCTTTCACTGCAGGTGAAAGCTGTTTTTATTCCTATCTTCCATTTATCAAATCCTATAGAAAAAAAATTACAAGGATTTAGTGTGGTCAGCTGAGAATATGATGTCTGAATGCCTTCCTCAAAGTAGTAGAGACAAGTCACTAAATCTCACTGAACCTGCATTCACTTTCTTCCTGGTAAGAGCAGAGAATGATACAATATCTGATATTCTCTAACAAATATTGGCCAATGAACTTATATTTAAATATCAGAAACTATTATCAGCTATATTTAAATATCAGAAACATTTATTCTCAAGTAGCAATATTTACACAGTTATTTATAAAATAGTAAGAGTCTTAGAAGTATCTTTTCAACACCAGCAACATGAGAATTTCTGGTTTTCTTTTGGAACAACTTCAACATTGACAGTAGGGACTTCATTCAAAATTTTTGGATGTTCAAAAATGTAAAATAACTTGTGGACCATTGCTTTTCATAAAATAATAGTACTTTTTCATACTACTGTTTTCTTCACAAGAGGAAAAAAGTACAGATCTCTGAAAAGTTATAATGAGAGCCTAAATTATTTGGAAGCAGAGAAGGAAAAGTTTTAAGATTTCCTTGCTCAGACCCCTGAATGAAACTGAAAGAGCAGGCACTACCTTGGTTACCTTTTCAGATACCCAATCCTGGTTTCTTTCCTGAAACTAATGTCCCCTATAGTAGAAAATAATGTTTTTCACCTTTCCTAGAAACACAGGATTGGCCACTGTACATGGATGACTCCTGACATGATTCATGTTTCTCACATTTTTATCCTTTCTTGTCTGGACCACAGTAGGGAGACACAGATGGATGAGCCACCCTCACTGCTCAGCAGTTGCCAACTAGTAAAGATCACCACAACACCTCTCCTCTGCAGAGTATGTTACTATGAGATAATCAAGCTTTTTCCTTGTTGTCTGTTACTGATTTCCATGAAAATGCAAATCAGGTGCGAGGTCTTGTCTTATCTCTTCAAGGCTAAGAACTTGTAACACTGCAAAATGACACTAGTGCTTAATGACAGCATTGGAGGTGCTACAAGAGAAGGCTGAGGAGACAAAATTGACCTAGACTGGGAATGTGGTTTGGAATCTGGGCATGAACTTTCTGAATAGCTACAAAAATTCACAGGTCTTGCTACTTTCTCTTCCTAGAGCAGAGGTTACTGCTTTGATATCAACTTGTCCAACACAGACAACATTTCCTTTTAAGGAACATAGTTAAAAAACAAAACTAGCAAGCTTCAATCACCAGAGACAGTGAAATGACTGAGATATACTGCTGACCCCTTGCTTCATTAGCTGAGGATAAAGGATCCACTGAGGAAATATATAACAAACATTAGCTATGTTGGCTACTGAAGAGAGCTCAGATATTGATGATGAGCAAAAATTACACAGAGTGCTGACCACTCAGCTGAACTTCAAAGAAAAATGCTTAATTTCTCCACTGAGAAAGCACAGAACAAAAACTTTCCATTAACACAGCAGAATAGAAACAAAATATGCCCTTGCTTAACTAAGACTTTGAATAGGGAGATGCATTTTACTACCTGTAGAATGCAACTTTTTCAGGAACAACAGCACAGAATATCAGCCATTAGACTGGACAAATAATGATCTAACCCTGCAGCTTCTTACACTGGCAAAATTTTGTTGTGTGGACCAAGAAATTTGTGCTGATCAAAGCTACAAAAAGCATCATCCCTCACCCCAGGCTATTTCTGCTTTCAGCCTTAGTACACCCATTCTGGGTCTAAACTCCCAATCTCCCTCCTCCTGGGCATGTATCACTGATTTATTTCAGATCCAATGATACAACACCTGCTGCACAGTTATGCAGCTTAAACAGAAGGGCATTCCTCAGTCTTCCTGCTGTAGCCCTTCAAAAAAAAAAAAAAAACATTATCAGAAGGGCTTTCATCAGTCTAAACAACACCCTAGAACCTGCACTGATTACTCATCTGAAATGTGACTGAAGCCTCCTCAGCTTGATAGAATGTTTATCTCACCATTGAGCAGCCTAGCATGACTTGTACAGACAGATTCTTCCCTACAGATAACCCACAACAGCCCCTCTCAAAATAATGCAGTTCCTTGGTGTACACAGTTCCTCACCACACCTTCTAGAGATCCTTCATGGGCTCCTGCTGTCAG
Organism: Agelaius tricolor; assembly: GCF_023055355.1. Classification (NCBI taxonomy): domain Eukaryota; kingdom Metazoa; phylum Chordata; class Aves; order Passeriformes; family Icteridae; genus Agelaius; species Agelaius tricolor. The sequence continues at coordinate 59,455,145 of NW_027269262.1, read as the reverse complement.
AAGCATACTGGAGGACATAACTTAACACAAAACATTAGCCAGAACAGCAAAAGCTGTTAAATTTACAAGCAGCACAGTGAGCCCCCACTTTCTCTCCCTTCAAACAGACTTTCACCAAGAGTATTCTAATCTGCAGACAAGTACTGTGCCAGCTGAAGTCAATAGATAATTAAATGAACATCCCTGACTAGATAAATTTGTTTTTTCCTCTAGATACTGGCTCTTGCCCAAGTAAAGACTAAACCTAGTTTTGAAGTCATTAACTTACTCAGTTAACTCATATTTCCACTACATAACTTTAGGCACTCTTAAAAAATAGACTACCACCTTAAAAATGTGTGGATCTCTCAGATGGATATTGCCTGCAACTTCTCACAGTCTTGGTTTATTCTTGGGCTGACCATTCTCACCTTCATGCTTTCCATCAGGCCCTCTAGCTGAGGAAGAAAGAGGCAAATCTATTTATCATGCTAATATTTTAACAAAACCAAAATCTCAAAAATTTCTATGTTCAGTCGAAGATGTACTTTCAATTAAAAACTACATGTGTTGGATTTTGAGGATGACTTAGAGACAGAAATCTACTGAGCTGGATGTGGTATCTCGGCCTATAAAAAACCCAGCTCAAAGAATATTTCTGGCATTTTTTTAACTAAGTGCTTTCAGTAGAGTAATTGTCCATTATTGAAGTAAACTGTACAGAAAAAAGGTGCACTCAAAAGAGAAGAAACCACATAGAAACTGTATCCACTTTAGTTCTGTAATTAGAGACAGCCCAGGCCAGATCATACCTTCAGGCCTTTCAAGTAAGATTCAGTCAGTTCATGAATCATGGTAAAGTTACCAACAAATACTCACCTACTTTTTGGTAGGGTTGAGTTTTTACTTTTCTGGAGTTGGAGACTTCAACTACACAAGAAACAAGATCATCAACTCTGCTTCCAAGTGAAACAGCTCACATTTGAAACCAAAATAGTTCCAGTTGTAACAAGACTCTAGACTAAGGAAAAACTTCATGTTAGCTTCTGTTTGTGGACAAATACACTGTGCAGGTATCAGTCTCCCAGACCTAAGACATAATTGAGACCTCATCACACTTTTCAGTCTTTCAGCTCAGCTTCCTTTTATGCAAGTATTTAATAAAAATAATTGCAGAGGTTTCAACCTATGCCAAACACTATTTTTAACTTATATACTGGATAAAGCACATTTTTCTACTCTCTTAGTGTCATAACTATTTGAACTTCCTCCACAACATTTAAACTACATTAAAGATTAATATCATATTCTCCTCAACATCCCAAATCAAGTAAATAACCCATAAGAGATAGCTTATAATCATATTTAAAAGTCTTCTTCCCTGCACTAATCTCATTCTAAAACATTAAACCTAAATTTTCTTTAATCTGATTTACTTCTCATGACATAGTACGTGTTTATTTTTTACACTTTGCTGGCTGAATCAAGATTTGTGCAATACCAGTATGTACTTCTTAAGGTATTTATGTGGCTTAACTGACAATTATTATTTTTATTTCTCCTTTGCATCACTCCTGGCTCTTTTCCTAATTCAGAAAGATTGAAATATCAACATTCTAATGAGAAATTATTGCCATAATCAGCAAACACATTTGAGACTACCCGGTTATATGTGCATAACTAAGCAAGACATATGAAACTAGAAGAGACCCCTGGAACTGCTTTCATTTGTCTGCAGCTATTTCTGAATGTAGCAAGACAAGTCATCGAATACAGGCAGACATTTGCAACTCAAAGCTCAGGAATAAAAGTCCTGTCCAACAGGTCTTTACAGACCATGCTGCTGGTAAATTTAAATACTTCTGTCAAAGCTGATCACTGAAAAGACAATGAAGGCTTCATTTTAAGAATTTTAACAAGCCTCTTCCTTGCTCAAAATAATTCAGATGGTTCCTAGAACATTCTCTGCAAGCTCTTAAGCTGAGAATTTTGGGGATGTACCTGTAGTCCAGGGCTGGCCATCCCAAAACTGTAGTATTTGAGATTTCCACTTTATTGGACACAGAGTGAATTAAAACACTTACTCAGGCAATGGTGACAGTTCAGTGACAGATACACATGACAGTCAGACTGAGAAAATCTAAACACTAAATCTGAATATAAAAAAAACCCCAAACCTGAACACAGATGCATAATTTCAATAGGCTAATTCTACATTTTGATCCACATTCCTGATATCTTATACATGCAGTGTGTCACTCAGATGAAGGGAACTCAGGGAGAGACTAATAACTCATTCAGACAAAAAACATAGTTAGAGGGGGCTAGGAGGTGTACAAGAAAGAAGCCTGTCATGTCTTTCATTCACAGGTCTTCAGTATTTCATCTTCTCTGTTAGACTTCCTAGCACAGAAAATATTTATATCATTATTTTGCCTTTCTTTTTACATAATGTGTAGCAGTACACCAAAGGAAAATAGAAAAAAACCCCAGACAAATATAATATTCAGGTCAATCATATCTTTACAAGACTGGCAAGACTGAATAGGAATTGACCTGTCCTTATTAATTTCAATGTATTTCATATAAACAGCAACACTGTAAAATTCGTTTGAAATATTACTTAATTATTAGCTTTGCATATTCCAGAGTGGATTCAGCACATTTTATATTTTAATTGTAGTTGAGATGAAGAGTGATTGGATTAGACACAATTTATGTGTAATTGAAATTAATGAATTTGCTAATGAAATATTTATAGGTGACCTTTCCCTAAATTAATAAAAAAATCCTGTTTTGTTTAAAATATCTTTGATATTTACAGTCTGAGGTTAAACTTAAATTATGTCTTTACATAAAAAAGGCTCAATAGACATCTGTTATTCCTGTAGATTGGCAAAAAAATCAGCCATATTGCAAGTTTTCTCCTGCCAGACACATTTAGTATTTCTTGTTAGGTATTCAAGTGCCATTCCCAAAAGTTAAAAGTCTTATATAAAATCATTAATGAACTTGTTTGTATGTGAATAATTTATTCTCATCTTGGTCCAGCCACCAGTTCTAGTGGCATTTAGATGTGATCTGGTCTCAGGCATGTCGCCATTAATATTAAAGCAAAGTGAAACTAGGACACAGGCCTGTGCCACATTAATGATATTCTCATCAAGCTGAAGTATGTTACCATTGTCAGAATTAGCAATGCAGAAATGCTAATGTGATTCTCCATGGGTTACAGCTGCATATTCCACTTTGTTAGAACTCTGGTGTTATGATGACTACTATGAAACCCTGATTGCAAAATATTGAGCTAGCAACTTGGTAAACTTTGAAATAACCAGCGTACTTATCTCTACCTAGCCAGATGTGAAACTATATTAAATTAAAATCTGATATGAAATTGCATTAAAACTCTCCCAATGTATTTTAAAATGTTGAGATGACATAAAATGATAGCATTTATTGAAGTCAGAATCCTGCATGTCTTACTCATGCGATTAGCCCAGTGCTGTTTGATGGACCACTCGTTTGAGAAAGGTGAAAGACATCTGGCCTTGAAGAGCTCCTCTTTCCCTTCTCCTGCTGCCAACAGTTTCACCTTGCATGGGATGCATAAATGAGGACTAGCATCTTTGAGATTGATTCATTTTGTGAATCTCCTGCCTACCTCTGCATGGGTAAAATCTGTTCTGGAGTGCTGCACAGTTTTGAGCATGGTAGTTCAGGAAAGATGTGGACATATCAAAAGGTATTAAGAAACATCAGCAAGAATGATCAAATCTAGAAAACTTGATAAAAAAAAAAAGAGGAAAATCAGGACTCAGCTCAGACTGAAGGGAGGCAGAATAACATTCTTCAAATATACCAAGGGCAGTCATAAAAAGAAAGGTGATGTTTTAATCTTTCTAGGTGCTCTGAATATGGAAAGAGAAGGGATGTCTTAAAAAGCATCAGGGGCCAAGCAGAAAAGACTTGAGGGGAAAATACAACTTTCCAGTGACAAGTATACAGACTTTATGAAAGCTTTGTAGAATTCCCACCTTTGGATGTTTCCAGAGCACACTAAGCAAATATCTATCAAGAAGACAGTAAGCACACTTGGTCTTGTATCATATCAAATCATTTTACTCAAGAGACTAAGAGGATGGAGCCTTTCAATTCCTCCTTGCCTAATTTATGATTCCACAGACTCACATGGGATTCTTTCTAAAATCCAAGTCTCTACAGTAGTCATTTCAAAGGCCAACAGTTTGCTTTCATACAAAGCAGACGAAACTAGCAGTGACCCCACCTCCAACACATGCATATCCCAATTCACATTGGGGTACACATTATACTCAGGATTAGAGCATAAGGGCAATATTTGATACTCCCAAGGCTTTACTGAAGCAAAACTCCTCTACCATTAGCTTTATAACAGTCAGATTTCAGAGAATGCATGACAAACAGAAAGGCAAATAAAGAGATGACAGCTTTGTGCAAAGAAGTAAAAACAAACAAAGCCTGTGCCCTGCCAAATATGCTTTCTAGAGGACTTAATGTTTACTAGTTTAGGAGGCTTCATCAGAGGGTTAGATGGATTTAACTCTTGGCAAAACATTCTATGACAACCACTTTGCAAGCTGTAAGTTAAAAAGTGCTAAGACATATGAATATGAAAGCAAGAAGGGCCATTTGAAAGCCTTTAAGTGTCCATTTATATACCTCCTGCAGTGTTTATCTCTTCATTTTCTTCTTTTATGCCTTTAATGTGTAGATAATCACTGGTCCAAATATCTCTAAACACAGTGCACTTTAAAACTGCACATTATCTTCATAATAGGGAATTTCAGATAAACAGTTCTTGGCTGGTCTCTAGAGATATAAAGCTCACTACAAAGAGCAAAATCTAAAGCAACAGAAGCAAAACAAAGAAAACATTACACTCACCATTTAGATTTACAGTAACAAAAGTTATGCATTGCAGACTGACAAGAGCAGCATTGTGTGAATAAATAAAATAAGGAAGATGTCAACACACATTCTGCAATAAGTTTTTCCTTACATTTTTGTAGCTGGGGATTGAATTTTTACTTTAGCACAGGGAAACTCCAAATCCAAAGCTAGTAAATGGGAGCTTCTACCCTACTTGCCCACTTCCTTGTTTTATTTCTTTTAAGAGACTCCTTTCACTGTGACATGGGAGCTCCCATTTACAAAGATGAAGCTATAGCTGTGCTCACTTCCTCCCCCTCTCTGCCCTTCCCTCAGAGCAGAGAGTGCAGAAGGCAGAACAAAGAAACCTAGCTTAGGGGAAAACTGCATGCAGAACCATGACAAAATGTATTCCCACACATACCAGACATTAGACCTTTTGAGACTCCTCAGAGGAGAAAAAAATGTATTCTATTCAAACACAGCCATGAACTGAGAGGGAAGGCTGCCAGATTTCACAACACCCCAGACCAACAGCATAGGAACATGACAGGTCTGTGACCCCAGGCAGGATTACTGATACTTCCATCAGCTCCAGAGTCGTATCCCAGCAGTAAGCTGGGAGCCCTAAAACACCTGTCACAAGGGTTGGGGGTGGGATTTGGAGCCTCCTGCTCCAGAGCCAGAGTTGAATCTGCAAAAGCCATCTTATGGAGCTTAGGCTGACCCAGATTCACACCTTCCCAGCTCAGAAGCAGACTAGAGGCTTAAAATTAGAGGCAATGCATCCTGGAAATCAGAAACTAGAAAGTTCATACTTGCATTTTACTGAAAGTTTGTAAATGCATGTAAATATTTAGGCTTCAATAAACTGGTGCCTTTCAAGACAAGACTTTGTCAAGGAGTTCCTGCCCACCTCCAAATATGGTTGACCATTCCAGTAGGAAAACAGTGATCACTTGAAGACTTGATCACTTGCTCACAATCAAAATACAAATGAAATCACAAACACAGCACTTTTCCAGTGTTTTCTCTTTCTACTTTCTCTAGCTGCACAGACACAGTGCAGCAGTCACAGGACAGACAGAATAGCAACTGCTAAGAAAATTAGGATATGCCAGAGTGTTTATGTCTAAATTTCAGCTGCTAATCAGTAGTTTATACGGCATCATTATTATGCTGAGACAATATACAATAATAATTGTATTAAGAAGCATTCAATCTGTATTCCCTGTGTTTGAACAGGTATTGACAGCCTGAATAATGCACAAGAGTCCTCTTTTCCTTCTCCTTTGTAAATCTATAGCTTGGAAATTCTGCATCCATCAGTGTTGCCATGGTGACAGCCCCATGAGTCCATCCATGACCTCCCAAGACACTTGGCACCAACCCATAATTCTCCAAAATCCACATCAAAGAGAACTAAAACCAGTTACCATATGGATTTGTAATTATTATTTTAGTAATTTAATATCTATTGGAACATACATGTGGCCTAAGGAACTGAGCTCAGACAAGAGGGTGAAGAGATTGAATTCTGCTCTTGGGTTGTTTGACTAGTTGGTCAAATTTGAGTTTCACCGGTTCACTTAGAGCTCACCATGACTTCATGTGGAACTCTAAATGCTCCACACTCCTAAAATCCTCCACCCTCCTCTGTCCTTAAGTCTCTGGTCTTTCAAAACAATCACTGGCACAAATAATTTTGTTGTTTCTATTAAAAATGAACTACACAATTGCACAGTATTACTTTTACCCTTAATAAAGCACAGATTGTATAGCAATACAATCCACATTTTTATTATTTTTCAGAGATGCATAATGTTCCCAGTCAGAAATTATTTTATTTTTTTACCAATACTGAACCTTTAAAAAGAAAATGAGAAAGCTTGGAAACTTCTTTTGCAAGGCACAGATAATTCCTTTCCTAATTACCATACCTCTGCCTAATGAATCCTTACTTCATTAAGTCTGTTTGGGGGCTAATGCATATCTGAAGCGATAAACTCAGTTAGATTTTTGTGTCTGTGTATAGTATCCTGGGTTTCAGCTGAGCTAAACTGATAAAGTGATAACATTGTACCTTCCCAGGTGATTTTTAAGGACAGGATTTGCAAAGGTGGGGAATAAAACAGATATTGGAGATAAGTTAAAACATGCCTGAAAATAAGAGGCACACTCATACAGCCAGGTTGTAGGTAAGCTGTGGGCAAGTCTTTCCTGGGCTCCTTAAGAGTTGTTAAGGACCATTAGTATAAGAATCCTTAAAATAAGGATGGTATGTATATAAATATATATATATACACACACTCAAGCATGAAGCAGCTGGATAATGAAGATTAAATATTCATGAAGGGCCACATTCTTCATTGCTCATGCCCATGCCACTTGTTTTAACAAAAACAGGTTTATTGCTATGTCTATAAATTCATCCTGTCAAGATTACCTGAGCTAAGGCAGCTCCACAGCCACACTTAGGTCTTCCTGTTTCCTCAGAAATTAAATACTTCAACCAATGAAAATGGTGAATTTCCTGAAATGAATTCAGTCTTCTTTTTCCTGCACAGCTGCGGGGATGTGCAATGGTCCCTCACCAAGGCAGCATACCACACTGTGCAAAGGTAAGGCCAGATGCAGCTCTGTACCTCAGAACATCACACCCTCACACTTGTACGCCACCTCTGCAGCTATAAAAATCCCTCTAGGTGAACAGCAAGACTTCAGGACTTGTGTCTCAAGATTCCCATCCCCCTCCCACCAGCAGCACAATGTGGCTTCTCAGGTTAGAGAATGACCAAATCAAAGACTGTGTAAGGGCCACAGTGGGTCCTAACATGAATCTGAATGGTAGGATGAACCATTTTACAGGATCTGAATCCAATTACTTTCTTTAATAAAGACAGACTTTGAGCTATCTCTACCACTAACTGTTGTTTAATCATCATGGAGTTAATTAGGCCAAACCAATAATCAATCCACCACCATCCTCCCCCATTAACACCAACAGCCTGGTTTCTTGTGGAATGCAATACACATGATTTGAAACAAAAGAAGTTCACTGCATTAGGAAGGAATATTGTGGTGACTCAGGAGTTAAGGTGTAGTGTAGGTGCATTAAGAGAAGGTTTCAACATGAGTTAAGTTAGTACTAACCACATCTCTAAACATCCTTGCCTAATTTCCTGATAGTATTCTTGCTGTCACTCAGAAGGATCATGCACTTAGCATCAGCTGCCCAGACTTAAGAACTGGTATAGCAAAAGGCTCGGGTAAATTACTTTTAAATTTAAGTGAGAGGTGAAAGGATTTAAATTCAAAATCCATATTCAATTCTCCATTACACTGGTGTAAATCCACAATAACACTGTCAGAAAAGTTATTTCAGACTCATACTTGCTTAACTGCGATAAGAATCCACTCTTGTCATTTGAATTCAGTTAAAGCCAGATATGGAGCTGTGTGCTTTTTTTTTGTTACTAACGGATTAAACTGTGTCAGGCTTTTTACAATGTATTGCCGTTTCAGATTGCCGACCTAGAACACGATATAAAAACATTCAGTGTCTCTCCAGTGCTCTCTCATTTTAATTCAAAATATATGTATTAGTCACACCAAAAGTTCCTGGAATGCAAAGGAGTTACTGACATCATGTATGTAAGGCTTAGCTGCAACAAGATATAATAGGAATAGGAAAGCTGTCTACTGTAATAAATGAGAAAGGCAAGGGAGCTGGGACTCCAAAGCACTCACCAGTTAGGATCAGAACCTGCAGCAAAGTAGAATCACTTCACTGGGGGCCCAGCCTGCTCCCTGCTGTGCTTCAGGTGTTCCATTAGCATTGCACCAAAGTGCAACAAGAACTCAGTAGCACAATGTGGTGCAAGCCAACAGACATATCTGCTATTTATTCTGAAGCAAATGGATTAAAAACTCTTCATACTCAGGAACTCCACTACTCTTCTCAGAAACAAAATATATAAATGAAGAAAGCAGCAACCCACCACACCCTCCTGCCTGATGTTACATATTTCTCATTTGCCAAAGCATCAGTCCATTCAGATAGCATTGGGAACTGCGATCACACTGTTCCATTTTGTTCATTTATACTGAGTGCAGCACACATTTGGCTGTTTCCTCTACTTCTTCTGTATGTCTGCTTTGGCTCTACAACCTCTTCTACAGCTCTCAAGCTAGCAAACCTCTGTGTAGGTCATCAATGCAAACATAACTTACTTATTACGCCTTACCTGTTATTCCAAGAAAACATGAGAAATGAAGAAGAAATAAAAATTTTTGGCAGCTAACTAGAAAATATTTCATGGTATATCATTACAAAGGATAGATGCATGTTTCCCATTTATGTCTAAACTAACACTTTAAAGATTATAAGCACATATGAACCATAATAAAGCCCAAATAGGAAGACTATTATTGAAAAAACCACTCACCTTGACAAATAGATATGGCATTTTGACAACAAGTCACCCTGGGCTTTTCCCTCAGTATCCACCCAGGCTTCATGCTGACCTATTAATTTTAATCACTTGCTGCACTCCATTTAATGGTTCAATGAATATTATAAACTGGAGCTTTTCTTTGCATAATCAAGAGGTTCAATAAGCAGCATAACTTTTTTAATGTAACATAAAATGTTTCTGCAAATGTTGTGTTTCAACACTTTATTAATAAAACTTTATCTAAATTATTTTTAAACTAAGCTTCATGCCTTTCAACAGACTTCTGAATATATTACCTGCTCCCAACCATGCCAGATCTGAATTTACTTTCACTTTTCAAGATGCATATCCTTAATAGGAATAAAAAGCCTAATCCTGTGACATGCTGAAAGACTAAGCTCTTCTTTTTCAACCTCTTACCAACATACTCAAATTGCACTCTCTTTGGAGCAATTCATTCTTTTCAGGGATCAGGTTCTGTTTTCTGAAAGTCTGATGAGTTTAGGACTATAATTAATCCTACAGTAGATTGAGTGCTAAAATCTACACTGCTTCATAACTCCTACTGCAAAGAAAAAAGTAATTTACTTCAGCTGAGCAATTTCATGGGCTTCTAGAAAAAAATGTATTTATAATGCATATTCTTAATACTTTCTGCATTCAGACAGATCATACATATGTTTCTTCCACCTGAACTACTATGATTCCTTTGCACATTAGCCCTTAGCTGGAAGTCAGAGAGAAATTATAAAACTCATAGCAGAAAGATACAGAAACAAAACTATTACTGCACCTACAAGAGCCAAAGAAGAATAAAATTAAGTGAACTGAATTTTAATATAAAAATCAATGTAAAAAAGGCCATTTATTGGCCACTTTAAAGTTAAGAAGGTGATGAACAAGTAATTACAGTAAAGCTGCTCAGAACCAGATCCTCAGGTTCTCATCATGAAAACTACAAACTCAGGAATTTTCAATTAGCTAGTTGATCAAGCCCTTTCTCTTTGTTAGGATGGCCAAGCCTCTCTGAAAGCTCCATAATTTTCCTCACTCCTATATTCATGGTAGCTAATCTACAAATCATAAAATTGTCAATTTAAGTGGAGCATCTTTGTGCCTGCAGCCTCCCTGCTGTGAAGCTTTGATTCAACTGGAATCTTGCTAAGAGCCAGGAGCCAAGATCTATGCAAGGCATGAATAGCCAGCTTTGCCAGCCTCAGCTCTCTGATCTCACAGCAGCAGCCCACAAGTGAGGGACTGAATGCTGAACACTCCACAAAGCAGCCCTGAGCATCCTAAACAATTAAAAAAAAACTCCATATCAGTGGGACCAGAACAAAATTTAACTAAGATACCATTCCTGACTATTAAAAGGTAAAATTTAGGTATTTCCTGATTTGCAAAGGATTATAATTAGCTAACATTCAGCCTGCAGAAGTTCCTTGACTGGTAGTCTTGAAGACCAAGGAGCTCCTCACAGGCACAGAGTGGACACAGGATGGAACAGGGATAGGAGTTGAAGTGTGCAGTATCCCTGACCTGTTTCCACATTTTAGAACCAGACTTTGCACTTCATGGAAACCAGATGAAGACTGCTTTTATCCAAGCTGATGTGGACATTCAAATACTGGCAGAGGACTTGGACTGTCTCAGCCACTGAGCAGCCATGAGATGATAACACATTTTAATCACTTTTACAGCAGCTGGACAAGAGCCAGCAATCTACAGATAAAGGGCTACAAGTGACTTAATGTACACATTAAATATGTCTTATTGTTAGCAGTACTGAAGATTAATGAGTAAAATGAAAATGAAAAGATAACATTGGTAGGTGCCAGTTTGACTTAATCAAAGAGCCTCTGGGGCCTGCAGAACTATATCAGGGCCATGAGGATTTACTTTCTTCCTCATTTATTTAGACAGACCTATTTTGCAATGTTCATATAGAGAATCCTTGTATTTACACTAAACAAAAGCTTTACTAAAAGACAAGGTCAAAGGTCTCATACTAATAGTTCCAGCCCATGGCTGGCTGTCAATCTGTGCTCCTCACAAGCAAGCCAGTTTTTGGATTACTTGCTGATGCAATTCAGGCATTAAGCATAGCTAAATCTAAAGGAAAACAAGACTCCCTCTGCAATCAATGGCAATAAGGAAGTACATAATGCTAAGTTTAATTTGCACTTAGCCACTTCACACATTAAATATAATAAGTTGTACTATATCTGGAACAACTAGATCTCCCATTGCAGTGCAACTACTAGATCTCTGGTTACCCATTGACAGGTGAGTAAGATTCGACTTTTCTTGCTGAAGCACTTGAGCTAGGTGTTAGAGTGTAGCACAGTGGGTACAGAAGTGGACTACAAAGCAGAGATGCCAGATCAGATCCCAGAGCAATGTAAATCCATTAGCCAGGAGTCTGATCCTTAACAGTCTGTGAAATGGGAATAACTGCACTTCCTTATTTCACAGTGCTATTAAACTATACATATGAAACAATATTCAAATTTTCAGTCTGTGAGCATAAGAAGTTTCAAATCACTGTATGTTAAAAAAGAATGTTAAAGGCAATACTCAGAACTTTAAAAGCACTTGAATTAAAGGATATTCTTGGAAGTAACAATGTAAATTTTTCAAGGTCATGACTTAACACTTTCAATGTTTGGTATTCAGATGAAAAACTCATAGGTTGCATATTATTTAAATAACAGGAAATTTCCAACAGGAAAAAAAAAATGGAAAATAACGCCTACTAAAGGTTTGTCAAAAGAAATCAGTTAATATTTTTAAAGCACTCACAAGGCAGATAAGTGCTCTTGAGAATTCCCACAAGGAAATTAATAACCACATATTGAAAAGAACTGAATACTCCTTGCAAAAGGTCTTTATTAGCATGCTGCCCTCCATTACACAGTTGTTGACTATCTGCACAGCTACTGGATCTTTTGTCTCTTAGCTAAATTTAATCAGACATGAAGGACATGAGCCCATACTACGGGTCACTGCCTGAAGTTCACCAAGCAACAAAGCAAAGCAAACTATTGAAAGTCAGTGGAATTAGATGCTACTTCCTGCTATAGGAAGGATGAGACTCTACAGAAAGAGAGATCAGGTTCTGAGTCCTAGCAGAAACATCCACAGGGAATCAAAAATCCCTTACAAAGGAAACTGAAACATGTGTTAGAAAATAAGCTTTTTTTCAGCATTCAAGCAGCTGCAATTTGGTTTAACTAACAACCCAGAATGGTTCCTTTGGCAGGATTATTCTAACTACTATGCAAGATTAAAGCCTGTAATGGTGATTCCAGAAACAATAAGTAGATTTCTCAAATGGTTATAACAAAAATTACAATGATTATTCAAATTTACAAGTAAGCATTTAGCAAGTGCCCCTTTTCCCTTTCTCTTAAAATGGCATATAGAACAAGCTTTAAATACTAGGTTCCTAGTGAAAAACACTCAAAGTACCTGCTTTTTCTGGAAGCATAAAGCATTCACAGCAAATTGAGAATATGCACTTACTAATTTGGAAAAATTGTACTCATTCATGCCCTAGTTCTGTATTATGAAGGCATTTTTAAGTCATTCTAGGAACTAGTAGTTGAACAGCTTAAAATTAAACTTCTTAACTAGAGCATGTTACACCTGGGAAAAATTCCTTGATGAGCAAAGCTAGCTGTTAAATTGGAGGGGCAATCACATTGATTATGGTCATGAGTCCAAGACAAGCTTAATTAAAATTATTGGAGAATTTTCAAGTGAAAGAAAAAAATGAGAGCAGCAAAGCGTTCTCTTAAATATGTTATGGAAATTTTCTCTAATTGATACCTGTCCCATGTCACTAGACCTAAAGCAACCTACAGATCTCAGCATATAAATATTATTTCACAGTATCAGCCCTTGAGCTTAAGTAAGAGATGGTCCTTTATCCTTTCTCTACTCTCTCCACTGACTTCCGCCAGGACTGGCAGCCCTGCTCAGTTTTTCTTTGATAGCTTTTCTGCTTTTCCTGGAAACTACAGGTGGTGTTCCAAGACAGGAGGAAGAGCAAGGGGCAGCAACTCTATCTGTGGCTTTTTCATTGATTTACACGATCTGCCTGGGTATGACACTTATATTGTTATTTCCCAGTATTGAAGCGTATATGATTATTCTTTAAATGTTCAAGACATTGCTCAGACAGAGTGCCAAACACTGGATATTTTTACTCACATGCTATCCAAAGAGCTTTAACTAGATTTAAAGAATAATTAGAGTCCTACATTTCATATTTAATCTCTGGTTTTTCACAACTAGCTGCAAGGGCTCTCCAATGCTGAGCAAGCCAGTGTGACTAAAAGCTATCCAGCGGTTCTTGAGGAATGGAATGGCAAAGTACCAGAAGTGCCAAAGTCATTGAGAAGAACAGGACTACCACATGGATACTAACTGCTACCTAGTGCTCATGTACTTTAATCTCTTGAGTTTTTGATAAAGAGTTCTTTGGCATTGATATACCTGTTGCACATACAGCTGCCATCTTCCCCACAAAAGGTCCTACAGTCACAACTGCTGCTACTGAAATCCATCCACCACTTCTTTGAGACATCTCTGCTTATTTTGTTCTGCTCTGTACCTCCTCCTTTTCCCCAGTTTTTGACCTCTATCCAGTTCAAAACCCACAAGAAGAAATTAAATCTGATGTCTCAAGTCAGGGCAAAAAGACACCTGCATTAAAAAAAAGTGACTAGGATTCAAAGCCTGTTGTATTCCTTATCCAAAGTCCAGCACAATCTGGATGATTAAGAAGAACATAGTCTAAACTTTCACTGGGACTTTCAATATGGTAGCACAGATAAACCCAATTTTTTAATTATGAAAACCCTTGCACTGGTCATCTTTTCTTAAGGGAAGAACTGGTTATTAGGCCCCAATGACACAAACCCTGTGATTCTACTGGTTGACAAACTAAACCCTGCTAGTCTCATGACAGCTTCCTTATTTTTACTTCCAACACAAATTATTACACACACACAAGCAGTGTTGCTGTGGTCAGGCTGGTGTTAATTTGCCAATCATTCTTGATACTGCACAGCTGATCAGAGGGTGGTCTTTAACAGATTGATACTGGTGTTATAAAAAGCTCAAAATGGCAATAAAGATGGTGCTTCACCCTGTTAAAAATACTTTAGTCTGCTTCAATTGACCCCTGCCCCAAGTAAATATTCCTTTTTTTAAAACCTCAAAAGGCCCAAATCTTAAGCTGATTTCAGAGAAGTATTCAGCCTAATGTACATGATAATAGCAAGGCCAGAATTCTTTCCATCTACACTCATTACATGTATGGTAACAGGACACTAATTAAAACAGCAAGTCATGCACAGCTACATTAATTACTCTGTCATAGTCACAAAAGAGGGGGAAAATTCCCACACAGTCTTGTTTTCTTTTTTCCCCTGTCAGGATCTCTAAACCTGAATACCCCAAAAACGGAATGGAATAAAGTGTTAGATGCTTTGGTAATCTTAAAGGAAATACTAGAGGTAGCAATTATTTTAACAGCAGAGCTATCTAAAAGCTCCAGCAATAACATTGCCAAAAGCCACCCATTTATATACCAGGTGATATAGAAGATCTCATATCTTAGAGGCAGTTCCAAGTCTCTCAATGGACCTCTTACCCAGTGTTCTTATTTCTCCAAGTAAATAGCTATAAGGTGAAATCAAAACTCATGGTAAGTTATTACAGATTTAACAAAAACACTGAACTCTGCAGAATTCCTCCAACACAAGAACTTAGAATGAGGTAAAACTCAAATGGTTTTACTGCTGACTGATTTAACTTAGATTAAATGTTCCGATGGCGCAAGGAAACAAAGAAGATTTATTGTACAAAAGTACTACACCTTGCAAAGGAAAGCAAGAGTCCTCAACACAAAGAAACCAGACAACAAAAAGAAGAGCAGGAATCCTTGAGATAAAGAACACTGGTCTGCATTTGAAACAAACTCTTGAACGGAGAGAAAATAAGATAGTGAGTGCAAATACATCCCCCAAAGGCCTTGAATGAAAAGCAATACCAGGCTCTCTAAAAGATTATATTTTTATGTTAAAGGAGGAAAAATACATTTAATTAGCTAGCAAAATGCAGTTTTACT
Source organism: Agelaius tricolor (assembly GCF_023055355.1). Classification (NCBI taxonomy): domain Eukaryota; kingdom Metazoa; phylum Chordata; class Aves; order Passeriformes; family Icteridae; genus Agelaius; species Agelaius tricolor. Next base: position 59,439,659 of record NW_027269262.1, on the reverse strand, counting down.
CCATTTGGAGTCATTTTCCAATACATTAACTTTTTCATCAGAATTCAGTTTTGTCTTGTTAAACAAAAGGAGCCACTTCAACACCTGGGGAATGAAGAATCATCTGGAAGGTGTGTTGTGCCCCAAATGACCGCAAATAAATGAATGCAACTTCTGCACAGTAACACCAAACAGTGGGGAGACAAGCCCAGCCTGACTGAGCAGGCAGCCAAGACAATTAGCAGTGTCATTCACATGCCAACAAAAAAAGACCCAAACAGAAAAAAAAACAAAAAAACCCAAAAAAACCAACAACAAAAAACCAAACAAACAAAAACAAAAAAAAAGCACACCCCTATTTGGAAGTAGTGATTCAATAGTAGGAAGCAAGCCCAAACTGCCATCACATTTTTTTCTCCTGTTCGTCTTTTTTTCACTCCTATCCTATTCCATATTCTCCCATGTGGTTGCTCATACTCAGTAATCTTACACAATGAAATTAAATGCAACACCCTGTTCTTGTAATTAATTTTGCAATTAAAAATACTTTGCTCCATCAGTGCAAAGAGTCATCTATCTACACAGCTTATGCATATGAAATAGCTACACTAGCAAAAAATTCTGTTCCATAGATGGTTTTGGTTTTGCACAACCTGTAGACAAGTCAGTTTATGTTACACTGGCACAATCACAAGAGTTTGATGCTATTTCTATTTAAATCACCAGAATGTCAGGTCAGGGCTCAGTACAGCCCTGTTCAGTTTCTAATACAGCATTACTACAATTTACTGAATCACTGTGGTACTTCTGGAGCAGAAACATATCTGACAGACAGGTGATTATGAAAAATAGGGACAACTAGGCTAATCTAAATCTGTGTCAACAGGAGAGGCAAAAAGGGGCAGGTTGTTTACCAATGTCACTGTTCACAAATTCATGTTGTTTGCACTTCATCAAACAGCCAGTTCAGCTAGGAGAAGCAACCATTTTATTCAACCACAGACTTGAAAAAACATGTTCTCTCTATTCTCTGGCCATAAAGAAATATAAAAACATGTTCACAAAAAATGTTTGCTATTTCTAAAGACAGCAGCACTTGCTTGCATTGGCTGAGATGCTATACTGTTGATCAGTTTTTAGAAACTTAATCTCATCAATAACTCCATGCACTGCTCAGAGAAAAAGGACTTTGTTCTTTTAAGTAAGTCACTACCTCTGATCTTGAGGATCCACAAAATTAGTTACAGTGATCTAAAGCTATAATCTATAAAAAAAACCATGAAATCAAAGAAAAACAACTGATATAATTCTACCTAAACTCAAAACAAAAAATTAGACAAACAGAGGTTTGGAAATACCAGCTCCACTTCCAAGCCAAAACAACCCTCAAGCTAAATACAATTTAGGAACAATTTCACTGAGTTTAACCTAATTATGTTAATCATTTAGATAACTGATTGCAAGAAGAGTATGGCTAGCATCTGTGAAGCAGGGCAGGGAGACAGATGAAAAGCTTGCTTGTCCCTGTGGGACAGGGAGAAAGGAGAGAGGCAATTACCAACTGTAACACAGGACACTGCAGCTGGGAGAAGGGCACTGGGAAATTGTATGTGTACAAACAACATTTGTACTAGGTTTATGGATTTTAGACTTGTCTTTTGAAGACATTTTACAGATCTCCTGGCAAATGGAGTTTAAGGTGTCTGCCAGTAAGGTGGCTCTTATTATTTACCTGACTCTGAAAGCAAAACAGCAATTATCTATCTGTTGACAGGCTGCTAATTCCCTGTTCCAGAAAAACCTGTGAGGGCCCAATGACTGTAGAGATGGTATAATCTCTTCTGTTTTATCATCTTGGTCTTTATTATGATGCTTTAAAAAAGGGGGAAAAAAGTATTAACTGTTTGCTAGGTTTTATTCAAAAGTAAGTGCCACTGGAACAAATTTTCAGAACTGCCATCAATTTTAGTCTGTCATTAAGTCTTCTTTCTTTTTGACTTAAAAAAAAAATTAATAAAATTCTCAGTTTCTCTCCAGGTGGTCCAGCAATTCTAGTTTTACTCAGGTAAAGAGGAAGGAAAGTCTTACTAAGATCTTCTGATGTATGGCTCTGTTTCATATCTTCATATTTTGATTATTATTGTCCTTCAGTATTTAGGTGCTGTAAGGGAGCTTTTCAATACAGTGCTCCAGCACTATGAGCTTTCTTCTATGTCCCTCTGTTCCTTCAGTGCCCCTGATGAAATCAACAACTGGTGTACATAGAACATGAGAACCACAAAATTACTTTGGTTGGAAGGGACCTTTAAGATCATCTATTCCAACCCACCTGCCACGGACATTGACATCTTTTACTACAGCAGGCTGCTCAAAGCCCCTTCCAGTCTGGCCTCCATCCAGGGATGAAGAACCCACTTGGGCAAACTGTTCCAGTGTCTGCCCACCCTTATTGTGACAAATTTTGTCCAGTGCCTAATCTAAATCTGCCCTCTTTCAGTGTAAAATCATTGCCACTGCAGGCCTTGGTAAAAACCTCTCTCCATCTGCCCTACAGAAACTGTTCTGGCCAAAGCAAATGTCCCTGCATCATCTTTGTGTTTTTACTCCTCTGTTCATGATCCAGCCTCTACTTTACAGTGCAGCTCTCTTTGTTGCTTGGATTCTGTACTTCACGAAGCAATTTTAAATATTTAGGATATTAGACTCTTCTAGAGATATTCTGTTCTCCTTTATTAAAAAAAAAAACTCACAAAAGGTCAGATGTATTTTTTCCCCACTGAAAAATATTCAGCCACATAATCACAGCCAAAATTGTTTCCCTCAGAACTGCATAGCACCTTTATGAATGAGACTGGTACATAATTCTAGTCTATTTTTCTTTCTCCCTTTTTTCCCTTCTGTATTGTAACCACACAAAAAGTGCGGAAAAGGAAAAACGCCTATAAAAATTAATTCTCTTCCATATCTAAGCACAGAAGCAAATGTCAAAGAAAAATTGTATTTGTCCTTTAGGACTTGTGGGATGGCCAAAATCTACCACAGTGCACAAACTCTGAATGCATTAGGAATCAGGTATTTGTCTCTATACACATGCACAGCAAGAAATATATACATCTCTTTCAAAAGTTCATTATAAGTAATTCTTCAACTTTGAATTTTGCATCGTCTTGTTCCTTCTTGATGAAACTGCATGGCTGTTTGCACCTCAAGTGACTTACATCTCACAACCTTTTCTTTTCACAGGTCACTAATATTTGTGCTGGTTGAGAAGGCATTTTAACCTGCAATTTGGTACTGGCAGGTGCACCAACTGCATGTGTAGTATTTGCAGGTGAGATTTCTTCCCATGCAGACAGTGCTACAGCAGTTCTGAAGGCAGTAGCACCAATCAAGCAGCACTGGGTAGGCAGGGACCATTCATTTAATCTGATAGAAGCAGCTTTTGGAAGAACCTTAGCAAGAGTCTGGCCCAAATGGTGTCCTGATTACCACAACTTTGCTTATTAGCTGCATAAGGGTAGTTATTATTTAACATTTAACAATGTTCAGTCAGCAGCATAATATATCCAAGTCTGTAATCCTTTATAACTTGCCAATAATCCTCATTTTTTGGGTCAAAGTGCAAAATGACATTAGGAACTTTCAGAAAACAAAGTTCTGCCCATTTTTTCCCTTTGGCAGCAGAGATATTCTTTGGGTTTGACCCTAGAGACTTCCCCAGGGGTGCAGAATAATGTAAAAGCACTGTGGAGTCTGACACGCCTTTCAGTTCAGCTCTCAGTTCAGTGAGGCAGGAGCAGTGCTACATAGCTAGAGCTAATTAATTTGATTCAGTCTTTTGGAAGGCTCTCACCTTGCACATAAAACTGAATTGGAAGGGATTTTCAGGGAGCATATTTGCCTTAAAATGGTTCATTTTATAGCACCACATCTTTAAAACCTGGTGATAAATACACTGCTAAACAAAGGCTGCATTTTCAAAATTTAAAAGGCTTTATCATTCAGGGCTATGTTGACAATACATACATTACTACTGCACTGAAAATATACTTAGTAAGCAAACCCTTCATGATTGAGAGTGGCTGATATGAGAACAGATTAGAATGCCACCCTGCATACAAAGGGGGAATCTGTATGTTCTGAAGGACTGTTGTCATTGCTCTGTAGAGGACACCAGTGTTTGGTTTTGTTATAAAACATGCTGTTTGATCTAAATAAATATTGTGCATGCTTAGTCTGTTAGTGATGCAGAAGAAATGGAGTCAATTGGATTTTCTCCCATGAATACTGTGTCAGTGGTTTGTGGATTATTTGAGAAGAGGTTATATGTAAAAATCTGGAGAGCAGGCTGGACAAACCATTTCTAGCATGTGGTTTTCTTATAGCTATTGTGCCACACTATTGATCAGCTAAACTGCATGGACTGGAGAGAAAGTGTTATTTAAAGGCTCAATAAGGGGAATAAAAAAAATCTCAGAATGTCTTTAGGAGCAGAGAGGACTGCTCCCAGTATTTCAGAGCAGAGAGCAACAGGACATCAAATGAAATGCCATCTACAATGGAAACAAAACTTCAGAGGTGATGCCAACAACAAGAGAAACAATCTTCAATATGTAAACAGCATAAAACTGTCTTTAAAAGAAGCCAAGTAATTGGGCAGACTAAGGAGAGTATGCTCCAGTTCAAAAAGGCTAAAAGCAAGTAAAATGTATTTGTTTTTAAAACCCTAAGAACCACGAGTAAACCATTTTGACTACCAAGGTTTCTGAACAGCTTCTAGGGGAAACACAGGAGTAATAGAAGCATCTAAGACCTGCTATTATGTGCTCTAGATGACAGACCTACTTCAGCCCTAAGACAGATTTCCCAGGCCAAAACTATCATATGCAGAGTAAGACAGGCAACTATCTGCCTCTTGCAACAATTAGAAATATTTATTTTTCTAAACTCTGTTTTCAAATAAATAACTCCTGTGAGTAAAAAGAAAGGAAAGCGAGCATGAAAAACCATTAATTCTAAATCTGAAAAGAGAAAAAGTAAACAAGGAGACAATTAAGTGTAAAAGAGCAATGTAAAAAGGGCAAATAACTCCATTTATTCTTTCTAGGTCACAGTTCCATTAAAGTATATTCTGAATGAGGAAGGACAGAAGGAAGCAGAAATTCAGCAAAATACTGAAGCAACTGGGAAGAATGACAGAAGATAGATAAGAAAAGTCATAAGGAGACCCAGGCAAATGAAAGAAGGAAATACCAATAAACGCAGGAGACATAGGACATTCATGCCAAAATCCATTCAAGGTAATGGAACAGCCAACAACAAAGCACCTTCATTCACAGTACTTCAGTGAACCTGACAGCACCACAGCAGAAATCAGAAAGATATTGTGAAAAAAGAGAAGGGGAACAGTAAAGATTTACACTAGGCTCAGAGGGTAGAGGAGTGCAATATACTGTGTTTCTATAGGTGAGGGGTGCCAATGAAAACCAAAGGTGTAAGAAGTCACATTTTCCTCTGATCTCCTCCAGAGGCTCTGCTACCACAAGAATTGAAAATGAGGTATTAGCTGTACTCAGGCACCTGCCTTAAGCTTAATTAGAAAGCAATTCCACAAGAAAGACTTAATCAAAAGCTCCACTGCCCATCCAACTTAAGCACAGCTCAGATTCACTAGGGAGGCACCTGTGACTTGGCTGCTCCCAGCACAGTCCCTGACCTTGCTGCATTCTTATCGCTCTAACAACCATTCAAACATAAAAATATTTTTTCAAACTCCTCCTGGGGAGACTCCTTTAGGAAGCCTCCTTCTTTGTTTTGGGTGCCTGGGTAGCTGGGCCAAGGGAGCAGGGCAATTCCCCTGCCAGCCTCACCGCCCATGGAGCAGCACACAAGAACGACAGACATCCCCCTCTCACAGCACCCCTGTGAAAGCTGTCCCACTGCAGTTGTACAAGGAACAGCCGGCTGTGGGCAGCCACCTGGGCAATGCTGATAAGCTCTAAGTGTGGCCCATGATTTCATCCACCTGAGCTGACAAGCAAAGGGAAAACACTGAATGGCTGTATAGCAAAACAAACTATTTTGCTTTTGGGTCACTAGAGTGCAGTGGCAGAAGACAGTAAAAGCCCAGAATATCTTCTACGTGGAAGCTGTCTGATGATTTGTTACTGATGTAACAATGCTTGCTTTATTCCTGATAATGGAAGAAAATCTAATTCACACCTGGCAGCCCTGCTGGAAACCTCAATGAAGAGGGGAGAAATTAGACAGGTATACAAGGTCAAAACAGTATTTTACCTTGCAAAAATGATCTTTCTGCACTGAAAAGCAGAGTGCAGGAAAAGTATGTAACCACTGAGAAAACCCTTGCAGGTCCACTTACATAGCATCAAATATTCAGGCTTGGTTACTCCACATCCTTCTACGATGAGGAGAAATGTATAAACAGAAAAAATTATGTTACATCAGAAATTCTGCTGGCATAAACTGGTTTAGTGCTCTTAAAAGAAGAGGATTTTTCCCACTTACAGTAGCTAGCTGTTTACATTTTATCAACAGCCTCTGAGAATATTGTTTTTCTCTCAGTCAGATAAGATACTTTCAACATGCTTACAACATGTTCAATTTTCTTACTTAAGAAAACAGCATTCTTCTGAAAGCCATTCAGAAATAAAACCAGGAGGAAGGCCTGCCTGATGAGCTAAAGTCTACCAGCATTATAACTAAATAAGTGTACAGCTTTTTCAGTGGCATGTGATACATATATAAAGGATTAAGGACACAATGGTAAAAGCATAGTTCTAAATACAGGAATGATGGTTCCAAAATGCAATAGAGCATGACACATGTGGGAAACTGGTGAAAAGATGGAATCAAATGCAAAGCCCTAGCCCATGAAAATCTGACAGACATTACATCTATTTAAGGAAAGGAAAAAGTTTCAAAAAAATATACATTAAACTGGGGAGGGGTGGGGGGACAATTTAGTCTACCAAGCAACTTTTTCATCCTCCCATAAGTAAAATAACTGGTTCTATGTTCAGGGTACTTTCCCAAGATAGAGAAGACCACAGCACAACCTTCCACTCTGATTAACTCTAGCCAACGTTTTGACAGCATCTCCCACGCCCCAAGAGAGCACCTCATCACAATTCATTCCATGTGTAGCCTCACAAGAGCAACTGTGGCTTGTATTTGCTGGAAGACAACATAGTTTGAGCAATGCAATCTTCTTCTCATTCCAAAGTATCTATATTGTGAAATTCCTAATCAGATTTAATTACTTACCTAAGGTAAAAAAAAAAATAAAGAAAATCTGCAAGTTAACTGTATTAAATTTTTTTTGGATTAGGCCCAAGAGAGGGTGAATTATTCCAGGCAGAGAGTGACCCAGGTCTAAACAATAACTGAGGTGACAAAAACTTCATGCATCATGAGTAGAATTCCTCCTAATCATAACTAATAATTTTAGACTTAAGGTCATAAAGTGATTAATAGCAGAAGTCAGAAATATATTCTTCCATTCAAGTACCTGCTGATCTTAAAAAGCCATCAACAAAATTACCTATATTACATAAAACACTGAATATCCTGAAGCAGTACACCTAATTTCTGAAGCAATTTCACTAAATGAGGAATGCAAAAAGTAACTTCTGGATTAGCAAAGCCTATATCCTCTTTGCAAAACTGCATTTCAGATGTCAATGTCAAAGAACAAGTAAGGATCACAAGGGTTGATGGCAGACACAAAAAGCAGTTTTATGCTCTTCAGATGATTTGTAAATTGTTTTTCTTCCCACTTCTGGGCCAAGACCCACAGGCCAGCAAGCCTTAAAACAATGCCTTCCTCAGGACACACATTATCCATTAGATGCAATGAACATACCTTTCAGTACTCTTCTGCACACAGTCCCTCACAGTATGTACTGATAACAACATATAAAGTCCATTTCATTATTCCATTTCATACATGAATAAACCACCACAGATACAATTTGATCTCTTCATTTAAGCTAACATGGTACTGTTGGGATGACAGTGGAGGCACAATCAACACCAAAGAGGGCTTCAAGCATCTGCAGCTCTTTATTGATCTCCAGTAGAACCTTTTATACTTGTCATCCCACATTCATTACACCTGTGTGCCCGCTCTTCCCTCTCTTCGTGATTGGTCAGCACACCTCAGCACTCTGTGTCTCATTACCTTCAATGCTGTTCACCAGTCCTGCATAGCTGTAGCCCATTGGGATGAGGCTCAGCCACAATCCCACTCCCAATTACCACAAACTGTGTGCCTGTAAGATGGTACAGCTTCCTGCTGCTTCTACTAACAGTTCAGATATGGTGGTGTTTACAGCAGAAAAAAATGAAATTGCCACATGCCTGGCACTAATTAAGTATATTTCAATAGGCACTGCTGTTGCTATTCATAATTTTGCACAGGTGACATTTTAATTATTCCTACTGTTTGTGGAACACTTTTCTTCAGACTTCTGCCATGTACAGTCTCCACAGAGAGACAAGACTAAAGGTTGCATAATGGGTAACTGTCAAGTAAATCTCTCTCTGTCTCTTTCCTTTCCATTTCCTCACACTTCAAGCCATGAGGTTTGTGACAGGATTTCGTACAACTCTGCCTTCATAGTCTAGCTAAAGTCAGAGTGGAAGGAAATTCAAGAAACAGCACTTAACTGAATGCAATTCAATCTGATTTGTCAGACAGAACCATTGAAACACCTCTTGGAAGACAGCAGCTCTTGGCTCAGTACTCATGTATTTTACAGGAATATCAGTATAACAAATTGACTTACTGAATTTCCTGATATGACAACTCATTCAATCAAATCCTTCAGACAAAGACATCTGCAAAGACAAGCATACTACACCAAACTGTACACTCTACAAACAGTAATGTCTGCAAATAGGTTTATATGAGATCACAACTCCACAGCCTCATGATGCCACAGTGGGGGATATGCTAAAAAACCCCAAATATTAAATAAATAAATATGCACAGCTGGTGTCTTGCAATCAAAATCTCTCTCTTAGATAGATTTCCTGTACAGGTCGAAGAGGTATAGTAACCATACATTACTGGCTTCGAGTCTTGTGCTCAGGAAGCACTTTGCTTGTCAACCAAGGTAATACATTTTTAATTTACAAACTCATTTGCAAAGGAAAGTCAGCGTAATATATATAATTAAAAATTATGATCAGTATCAAAACAAATCTATCAGTTTTGTAACAGACTCTATACACTTATGCCTTTAAACACATTTGCTACTACTATAACTGATTTTTCTCTCACCACTGGAGCTTGGACAGAAACAGTGTCAGTAAGTGCCTCTAAATTTTAAGTCCAGTAAGATACAAATCAAAGTTTACTATTGATTTACTTTCAATTTGTTGAGCTCTATATTTCCTCATTTCTACATGAATCCTTTAGTCTTTAAGCTTCCTCAAGCACAGACTGTTTCTTTATATTTCTGTACAACTTCCACCATAAACTGGAGTTGTGGTTGCAATAAACATTAATAGTGAACAGACAAGATAGAAGCAAAAGTTTTGACCAATTAATTTTTCTGCACATCCATTACACAGTAAATATTTGCTAAAATTATTCTGTACAATGAAAAGAAGCTACTTTTTTTTAGTTAAGTGCATTCTTAATCAGGCAGGCTGCCTTTAGGATTTGAATTTATACATAAAGAACAAAATTTTCACTGAACACCAAAAGCCTGCCTTAGAACAGCACCAACACAGATTTTTAAATAAAAACTTACATGCACACTGGTATGAGGAATATATGCGAGGAACTGTTGTCGTTATAGTGCAAGAGTTCTATTGTCACTACATTGCAAGGGTTCCATAGTGCCAGAGTTCCATACTTCCTTCACGTTTCTCATAGGCAGCTCCTCTAGGCACTGACTCTTCCTTGTCCTCACAGCAGCCAACTGACTCCAGATCCCTCAACCACCCAATCCACTCTTTTATAACACTCTCCTGATTGGCTACAGCTGCAGCCTGTTAACATCAGGCCTGCTCCTAATCTTTAGTAATCAGCCCAGCTGCAACTCTTTAGGTAAGATTACTTTCTATACTACCCTTATTTACCTATATTCTATTCCCCTACAAGGAACAAAGGTCTTAATACACATATACGAACAAACCACCACAGAACAAATACCTTTTTTTTACAGATCCTAAAATGCGTTTTAAGAAATGTGCTTTGATTTAGGAAAAAATACTGGGCTTCAAAATGGAATCGAATCATGGAAATTCCTTGTCTTCTGTATGCAGGATATTTTGTGGCTAGGACTCACAACATTTAAAATTCTGAGTCCTTGGGAAAGCAAGAGGACAACTCAGACTGAAAAATACACTGCTGACTCAGGTACAGTTTCACCTGCGATCGTATTCAATACCACAGGAATCAAAATCAAAGCAATGAATCCTCTCCCCAGTTTGTTTGTTTTTTTTTTTTCCTATGTGGACTTTTGGTGAATACTGTCCTAAGTCAGAGAGAGTCTCATCTGTACAGCTGTTGTGAGGGAGGACCACACACCACGCTCAGGCTCTGAGCCTGCCCCTTGGACCATCTTTGTAAATGTCCCCAAGCAATACACTGCCTCTCTCTTTGAAAGGAAACAGTGCTCAAACAAAGAGTTAAGAATATAAGATAGTAAATTTTAAGGTCACATTCTAGAAGGCATTAGGCCAACCTGATATTTCTGAAAACAGACTTTATACACATCCAGAAGATAGTTAAAATCATATCAGTGTGGTTCATGTGTAAGCTTAGTATGTTACATATGTTTAGACAAAACCTGCCAGATTGCTCAGATTACACTAAATTCAAGCTCCCAGGCAGCAATTTTCCTTGGAACTATGGTATGAGTTGTATTTAATATGAAAATGCCAACACACCAATAAGGAAGGCACTGCTAGCAGCATGACTTCAGGCTTGCTAGACCTTGCCAGACCTTGGTCACCTCAGAGACATTCAGCAGTAAGTGATGGTGAGCATCTGCACTTCCCTCACACTGAAGGGAAGAGGCTGACTGTCATGGTTCCTGGGAGAACTGGCATCTTGTCACCTGTGTTGCCTGCATCTCTGAATTTGGAGCCCTCAGTCTCATTCTGGAGCCAGAAATGTCTTTGTCCCTAGCACAAGGTAAGAAAAAGGAGGTGATTTCTAGTACCCAAAGGCAAGAGGTAAATTTTGCACCTAGTATGGGGTACTCCTCTGGGTCTACCCTTCTGGAATCACCTTCCCTGCATAAACTTCATCAGATTTAATGAGATGGACACTCAAGCCTTTAGAAAGCAGTAATGAAGGAAGAGACCTTTAAGGCACATATAATAAAATGTACTTGTCATGGTTGTTTGTTTGCCTGTATACTTTGATAATGATATGAGGACCAGGAAGGATTTTTGATTTTTTTCCACATTTTCCTTTTTATTAAAAGCTCTCACATTTCACCTTTAAGGTATTATTGCGAATTTTATCTTGTTAATTGACTGCTCATATGGCAATAATTTTACACCACATTAAGCAATGTTCTAATTTGTTTTAATGTCCTCACTTGACGGGGAAAAATGCATCATACATAGAAATAAACTCCTTTACATATCCAGTATATATACTTGTCATCTGGTTTTAGCTAAGTGCATGTCTACAGGAGAGAGAAATACAGGAGGAATGTATGTGCAGGAGAGAATGCAAAAGGCAACATAATAAACTGTCACTTTGAGAAGAATGGTGAGAGACCAATCCATCAGGCATCAATTCCACATTTTTCTGTACATGATGAATGCTTTCTGCTGCTTCAGTTGGGCTGAAAAACAGCAAGATAAAAGTAAGAACCTGATTAAACACATGACTGAATATACCAGCAATGACAGATTCAATAAATATGTTTCTTTCTATTTAGACAGGGGAAGCATCTTTACTTTGTGTGTATGACTTGTAAAAACTCAGAAATGGTGGAAAAGAGACTGTTGGAGCTGCATGTCCATGCAGCACAGGGACTCCCACCATGGCCCCAGCTCATCCACAAAATCCATGAGACACCAAAGCAGAGGGCATTCTCTCTCTTCATTCCTTCTGCTTCTGGAGGGATCTGACTCCATGCTGGCTCCATTATAGTTCATTGAACTGTAAGTTAAGAGTAAAAAGTAGTAAAGGACCCATGCCGCAAATACTCCATGTTTTCTGTGAAATCTTAGGTTTGGAAGCCTTTTGTATCCATTCAAAAGAAAAAAAAAAAACCAAAAAAAAACCCCAAACATCAGCTCAGGCCTTTATATATAATATTCCCCCATAAAAACCATAATAAGAATGTTTGTCCTACTTTTGTACACTAAACTATATTAATGACTGGAAATTGAATGGCATAAATTGAACTCCCAGCTGTTTGTATTCTTCTTGATGGCTCTCAGTATTCCCAGAGGTACCATTTGGAAACTTTCCTATCACTCGCTACTCTCCTCCAGGAGGTCCAATGAACTGCATAGGTCAGCTTTCTGCTCTTGAATTAGAAACAAGATCTAACATCTTCTCATCACCTGATCTGATTTTTGTTGCTGTAGCATACAGTTACACACTGGACTTTGAGAGAATTGTGTACATTACTGAGACAACAAAACACTGTGGAAGGACTGAGATAAAATAAGATAGAGATTAAAAAAGTTAAATTATATTTTTTTTCTAAATCTGCTGACTGTTTCCAGTATCAAACTGTACAATATTTAGAAGCAGGTGTCCTTTGGGTAAGTTTTTAATTTAAATTGCTGAATGGGAGCCTGTCCTATACACAGAAAATGAAGGCATCAACTTGTTTCTTTCTGGAAGTTCTCAAAGATAAAAAAGGGAGTTTTATTGTACTCACAGTTAAACAAAACTTGTTAAGAAAGTTAACAGTTCATCTTCTCAGTATTCTTCAAGTGTGATGTCAACCAATACACACCTGTCACAAGATAAAAGCAGCAGCTGTGCAGAGAAGGACCTGGGGGTCCTGGTGGGCAGCATCTGTCCATGAGCCAGCAGCGCCCTGGTGGCCAAGAGGCCAAAGATGTCCTGGGCTGCATTAGGAATGACATTGCCAGCAGGTTGAAGGAGGTGATCCTGCCCCTCTCCTCAGCCCTGGTGAGACCACAAAGAGATGACTGAGAAGGGACTTCATTAATGTGTATAAATATCTAAGAGTAGGTGTCAAGAGGTTGGAGCCAGGCTATTTTGGTGGTGCCAACCAATAGGAGAAGAGACAATGGGCAGAAACAGATTCACAGGAAGCTCCACCTGAACATGAGGAAGAATTTCTTTACCTTGCAGATGACTGAGCCCTGGAACATGTTGTCCAGAGAGGTTGTGGAGTGTCCCTCAGTGGAGATACTCAAGAACTGCCTTGATGCAATCCTGTGCCATGTGCTCTGGGATGTCCCTGCTTGAGTAGGGAGGCTGCAGCCAATGACCCACTCTGGTCTTTTCCAACCTGACCCATTCAATGATAGCACAATCCATAAACTTGACCCTGAATATACAAATCACACAAGTCTTTTACTAATAACACTTAACTTTCCTGTTAAGTGCCCTCTACGAGTGTAAAAGGTACTCAAAACAGGACAAGAACTTTTTCATTCCCTTTGTCTCATATTTATCACTAGCCAGTAAGATCTTCTCCTCATTACATGCACCAGAAAGGTCCTAGGAGGAATGTATTCTGCTCAAGCACAGTTTACACATGATCTATTTCTCTAGCGAGGAAAGGCTCCCGTGCAACAATTTAAATTAAAAATCTACCCAAAGGGCACCTGCTTCTAAATATTGTACAATTTGATACTGCAAACAAGTTTTCTTTTCATCTGTGTCCTGATATCCCAAGGGCTGGAAGTCTCCCCTTCCTCAGCAGGCTACTGTTTTCAGTTTTCATTGCCCCTCAAAAATGGCAAAAATACCATTTTCCACAACAAATGAGAATTTGTTATCCTTTTCTCTCCCCATAGTGACTTCCAACACAGCCCTTTCAGAAAAAAATGTATGTTCTAAGCACTGGAGACAAGGTAATACTAAGGAAAATGTATTAGAAACAGCTGTTAGGTGGAGAAGTTGAAGATGCTGGCAGAAAAGTCCTTTCTCAACATTCTCCAAAATACCAGGTTATACTTACTACTTTCATTTATAAAGGCTTCTTTCACTTGAGATACTGAAAATGTTTCATTTGCAGGGCATGAATGTCCCAAATTTCAAAAACTTGTCCGGAAAAGACAGCACACAAATTGTCTTGAAACTTTTTTGCTACATTTTAAAATTTCTGTAACTTTTTTGCTACTGTTACTGCAGAGCATGTCCATACCATAGCCTATATTTGACATCAGAATGTATTAAAGTGCTTCATGACACAAACCTCAGGCACAGCCGAATACCTTTTGGCAACAGAGAAAGATGGAACAAAAATTAGGCAGCAAAACATAAAAAGCAGTTCAATTTAAACTTAGAAAAATTAAGAAACTGGGATTTCTGGAAAACAATTTGACATGGTGTAGCATTGTTAAAAACTGCCTTTCTTTTTCACCTCAGTGCAAAGTAGAAAATGACAGCTCATTCCTGAAAAGCCTAACACACCTCATCATGAGGAGATGCTGCTGTCAGCAGTAGTTGACTACTTGTTGTAGCAACTTACAGAGAGTGTCGGTCTCTTTTAGCTGGAGTATAAAAATGTAACTCTATTTATTCCTACATATTTAATATATAGTGGAAAAGAATCTCTCTGTCCAGCTTACTTTGCACTTTATCATCTACCACTAAAATGCTTTAAATAGCTCAAAAAATGGTGCCCACTTAACCCGCATGGCATCCCAGCATTTCTAATTATCTGCAATTTGTATCTAAATACGAAACACAGCCTAATTATCAAACTACTAATTTGAGGCCTTTGGCATACTAAAAAAAAAGCAGATTAATTAGTTCCAACAATACACTTTATGAACTTCAGAAAGTTCAGCATGATATTAACATCAGAGTATGTGCTACAGTTTATCTAAGTTTGAAAGTTATTTTGCACTGCAATCCTCCATTTAGACTAATTGGGAAGGGCTATACTGCACATTGTGCATCCACACAGTTTTGCTACAGCTGTCTCATGCATTTCTCTTCTTTTGCACCCACACAAATCTCTAATTTTCCCAAGTAAATATAACCTGCTTTGGGGGAGGTGCTAACAGTAAACCTCTGCACAGCCACCGCAAATTATGGAGCTTCTATTATTATTGGGGTGGCTTTTCATGTATTTTCTCTCAGCCTTTGAAATTTTCATCAGATTCACACAACCTTCATCCATGTTATGCCTTTACCCATCAGAAGGCAGTGTCACCATCATTTTTAAACTCCTCTTGAGCAGTATGGTCCATGAACAGAACACTTATCCCTGATGGACTTCAACACAAGTGACACAAATCAACAGTGACAGAGCCTGGTGGCTTTTGGTTCTTCACAAGGCTCTCACTTAGGGGCCACAGAGGGGACACTGCAGCCCACAAGGGTGGTTCAATTGCTGTTCCCAGCATTTTCACAACTCTCATCCAATCCCTTCACTCTCTTGTAGAGTTATGCAGAGCTATGCCAAAATGATGGCTGTTCACCTATTTTGGCATCCCACTGACTACACAGCTGGAACAAAAGACAGCAAGAAAGTCCTGGACTTCAGCACAAGTTCAAATGGCTATTTGGCAACTCATATGACATGATGTCATGCACATGGGTCTTGCAAAGCTAGAACTGCAAAAAATAGTTACCATAAAGAAGAGGTAAAACCAGTGAAGCAAGCCTGGTTAAGCAGTTAATAAATAAAATAGTAATAGAATCAAAAGCTAGACAGTTTTGAAGTGGGTTTGTATCTACATCTAACTTACAGAACAATTTCTTCCAAATTTGAACATTTGTTTCAAGAAGTGTAAAATTACAATGCAAATAAAAGAAGACAATATTAATAAGCAATACACATTCAACTGCCTTGCAACTTCCAGTTATTTTTCCCAGTTACTTGGCAACTTAGCCTACCTTGCTCTTAAGTATTTATTCCTCAGGCAGGTATTTATAAAAATATTCCTATGACCGCTTTCAGATGTGAATGCGTAACAAAAACAAACAAACAACAACAACAAAAAGTTCCTTTTTTTGATAAATTAGGATTGTTTTTACTGACCATAAAGTTGGAATAGAATGCCATCTCTAACAAATCAACTAGAGAAGCTTACATGAAGACATCTCCTATTATTTTATAACACACTCGATGCTGCCCTTGGCTTTGGGAAGGTAGTACTGCAGAATAAAGATGAAAAATGAGCCACATGAGTTTTCTTGTATTTGTCATTCAAGTAAATTGTGTCTCTCCTAAACTGACTGGCCTACCTATGTTTGCAAGTGATTAGGATAAAAAGGTAGAAAGACTTGACAAAATTACTAGTTTTCTCAAATATACCATCTAAATATCATTTCAACATGAGGGCAGAAAGGAAAACAATGTAAAGTGCAGAGAGAGGTATATTTATAGCAGAAAGTCTCATTTGGGAGTGTGAATTACATTTGCCTTTTCTCAAATGCAATGGACTAGTTTGTGATTGAGGTTAGTGAGTAAGGGTAGCAGTGAAAGGATGGAAATTAAGTAAACTTCATAGATAGATACACAAATGTCACCTTATTGAACACTCAGCAGCTCTCTCATCCACACTCAGAGCTTTGAGGGAGACACAGATAAGCAAATGGGACAAATAAAATTAAGCGATTGCACAGACAGCACCATACAGTTTAATTACTGAATTTATCAGATAGGCCAATCAGGGAATATACAAGATTTACCTAAAAATTCCTCAGAATAGCCCTGGTACTCAGGCAATTAATCAAATAACAATGGGAAATTACCATACTCACCATTCATAAGTGGCACTCTATGCAAATACAAACATAAACATTTTGTGCTCACGTGAGAGAAGAATGCTGACTCCAGCATCTACCCAACAGCCAGGAGGTGCCATGTATCTTGCCCTCCCTCAGGCCAGGGAGGCATTTTAAATCTAGGGTTATGGAATAGCTCAGTCTCCCCAAATATATCCCCAAATGTCCTCCTGCTAAGCATCTTAACCACCAAAAATCAATGACTGTGGATAACAAAGTTGCTGCAAGTTCTTCTTAAAAACTGGGAAGGGAAATCACACCAGGTGCTCTACAGGAAGTGGAAGAAATGTGCTGTCATCAAAGGCAGAAGTCTGTACTTTTATAGTTACATAAATTTACTGCTGGAGAACCATTCAATTAAAAATAAAAACTCTACACAAAACCATCCATAACAAATAATTCAGTCCTCTCCTGCATAAATATATTTTTGATTTCCGTCACCATGGTTGCACTGAAATAATTTGGGCCAAACTCCTGCCAAGTTCCTGGAACTGAAATCTATTTTATAATACATCTAACAGAGGTTTATAGTGATTCCTAGACAGTCTGTAACCCCCTTTTTTAAAAAAGTTATCTTAAATGTCACAGAAAAGCCATCTTGATTTTCTTGACTCACCAATATTTCCCAGTGGCACTAACAGTGCAGAAATTTAGGTTGGAAAAAAATTCCAGAGACCAAGATTTGCAACAATTCACAGTGAAAAACAAAACAAAAAACCACTAAGAAAATCCTCATTTTTAAACCCATTCTTCCATCTGACTGGGCTGAGATAGCTATTTCATGTCTCCACTCACTCTCTTCTGATTTTTGATGACCTCCATTACTGGACTACATGAAATTTTGTGAAAGTTCCAGAGGGATTTTCTTACTTACAAAAAAAATTATAATTAATCAGAGAACCATATCTGAATATTCCTAAAATTAAGTAAGACTGCTCATGACAGACCACAGGAAAGATATATGCTCTTGTGTAGAATTCACATTCTCTGAACATGATTCCTTCACCCAGGGTTCTTCTCCTAAAAGGCTGGAAGGCAGCAAGAAGCCTCAGATAAAAGAAAAATAATTCTTATCTCATTTGCTTCTCCTGTGTTGTGCTCATGTAGAATGTATTTAAAGATTGTTTACCCAAAGTGATTGCTTGATTAGACTCCGGTGTAAATTGTTTTAACTCATTGGCAAATTAGGGCTAAGCTGTGTTGCAACTCTAGAAAGAGTCATGAGTTTCCATTATTATCTTTTTAACATTCAGTAAATATCTTTTCTGTATTCTTTACCATAGTATAGTATAGTATTCTTTAATATAATATAGTATAATATAGTAATAAATTAGCCTTCTGATAAGATAGAGTCCTTATCATTCCTTCCTTTGTCGGTAGCCCTACATTTACAATACTCTTGCAACATAATTTTTTGATATTTCAACTAAAAGCAATAGCAAACGAATCTAGAGTGCAAACCATATCCACATAGATGATAATTTTGTCTCCTTTAGGGGAGAAAAAGTAGATTTATACACCTAACTTACTATAGGTGATTATGTATTAATATATATGTGGGAAAGGTAGTTGCATTAGTAATATCTACTAAACTCACAATAATGCTAATTTGAAATAGCTTACCCAAAGACTGGTTTTCTCTATGCTTGCAAAAAATGACTGTAAGTCTTCTTTGGTTATTTCTGTGTCCCATAGGAGTAAATTCCTTAAAAGGTCCAGGACAATTCATACTAAGACTACAGATATTAAAGAGCTTATGAAATGCCTTCAGAAGAGTTATTACTGGCAGAGTCACTGTGTGATTTCAGTAAAAACTATGTGATGGGAAAGAAAACAATTCCAGAATTAAAGCTTACAGAGATTTTTGAAAATATTAAATACTCTTGGATAGGTGTATCCTATTTCACAACAGCAGATGATCCATGGGGTAAGTTTATCTGATTTTCAGAAAGGTGCAAATCAAGCTCAGCTGTGTCACTCAGCTCATTGATGAATCCTAAGTGAGGTCTCCGGTCTGTTTTCTAATATGGCCTGTGGTTCCTCTTGACACCTCTGCAGAATGTTCCCTGTGAATAAAGCTCAGGGGACAGAGGGGAGGTGACTTTCCAGCCCCAGTCTCTCCAAACAGGCTGCTGAAGGATTCAATGGCAATCCAAGCCAACTGTTGACTCTGGTAATAGATTCTTTTCAGGCTCTGTGACAAAGGATGTAAGCAGACAGTGCCACGTAGGCTGCAGCTGATGAGATAACCTCTCTTTCGTTGACAAACCCAGTTCATCAAGAAAAGAGGAGCTGAATAACTGTGCCACTGGATCATGAAAATGAAAAGCTCTTGGAATTCCTTTGTTCAGCAGCCTCCCTACTCCAGCATCTGTGAGGAGCCAAGGGGCTGCTGCTATGCAAGGGAGGGGGATTCAAACCCCTTCCATGAATGCAGAGTGTAAAAGAATGAAAAGCTCTGTTACAAAAGAAAAGCAGGAGGATTGCATGGATAGCTCAGCTCTCAGGGGAGGTTTTGTCACCTCTGCAATGGATTTTATTAGCTGCATCATATGTTGGGCCTCAGCAGCAGAGCTTGATTGTATGACTGCTTCCCTTAGAACAGCAAGAATGAAACTAATACTGCTAATACTATATTTACTATGTTTACAGGTAGAACTCCCTTATTGACAGGGAGATTTGTCTTCTTGTTAATGGTGCAAAGAATAAGGTGAGCCATCATCTCTTCCTATAACTGAAAAGCTAAACATAAGTAAGTGTTTCATTGCTCATTTTCCCAGCAAACATGAGAGATGTTACTTAACTGCAGAGAAAGTGGTTTTCCTCATTTTCTGCTGACTGGCATCTTCTGCTTGCTTATCAGCTGGACAGAACAAGGTTGGTCATTCTGCATTTGTTTATCTACATGAGAATGGTGGCAAGGCATGAATTGCACTTTGCACCCTCCAGGAGGCAAAGTGTTCTCCAATGAGACTGCCAGATGAATTTCATAAGAGGAATTCCCTGAATTGAAAAAGATGTGGCAAACTGGGGTTTGTTTAAGCGCCTTTTAACTTATGTGAAGTCCTACTCAAAAGTAATTATTAGCGATTTCAGTCAGGAGTATCAGAGATTCAACGTTGCTATTTAATAATTACATTAAGGCATTTGTTGCTTCTCAGCAAAGAAAGAGCAGGTCACTAGCATGAGGTTTTTCCTACTTCTCAAAAATGGTGTAACTTTCAGTCCACAGACAGAATTCAGTTTTTAACTGCATAATTCCACAGAAATCAGGTGACCTGTCCTTATTTATATTAGTACTGGTTTATATTTCTAGAAAGATTTTTCCAAATAATTTTATTCTGATTTTTTTCAGAATTTGGGGCAGTGCACTGCTGCTTCCTAAAATTTCTGAAAGGAAAACTGCCTCTATTGTCCAGAACAATTTTGCTGCTTGCTTGTTTTGCTTATAGCTGTTTAAAACATTTAAGCTTCTTTAGAAATAACAGAAAACCATGGGTTCATTAAGCAAACAGACCAAAACTGCGCATGGCTCAGAAGATATTAAACTATCCCACCTGTCACTGGGTTTGAGAATAACATGGAAGATAACACTGAGCTTAGTGAAATGTAATTCAAAAAACTCCATTAGTATAATAATAGGTTTGTCTTCTGGATCTGTTTCCCAGCTGCAGTGCATTAAATGACATTTAACTGTTCCAATAAATTCAGGCTCGTGGCTGCAATTGGTAAGCAGGAGAATGGAATAAACTGGTATAAAAGATGGATCAATAGGCAACATGAAGATGTAATTAGCAGTTTTTGTATATATTCAGGATGGAACCAATATAAAAATCATTATAAGTTAATTGTTCTGAAATTTCAGCATTCAAAAAATGATCTTCTGAATTAATAGTTAATTTATAGTATGCTGCTGCTACAAGTCTCTTGCTCACTTTCAAATGAGTTACAGCTACAACTTATTTAGCAAGAGGAAGGAAACATTTGCAAACACAAAATTGTTCCTGTCAGATATAAACTTGTAACAAGATCATTAGTGCTGTGCTTTAAAGAGAAACAATTTCCTGGGATTTTCTGGTTTCCCTGCAAGAAAGGAGCACAGCAAGAAACTGCCTTGTGTACCATCAATGCAATACAGCAGGGAGAGTTCATCAGGAGATTTATATTTTCACAGCTGACTTGCCTACAATAAATATTTCCAGATCAAATGTTTTTTGTTGTGTAGTCCAATTTGTTTTCCGAACAGCTAAAAGAAGAATTACCCTCAGCCACAGTTCCTGTCAGTGCCTCAGCACACAAATACTGCCGAACACACTTTTAGCCACAGGTGCCAGAGCTCCTGTGCTGGATCCTGTGCAGCCTTCACCAGCAGGGCAGTGCCACACACAGCCACACTGCTCACCTGCATGGCCCCTGCTGCTGAGGGAGCAGCCACTGCACCGTGCTTTTAAACTGCACCGTGGCTTTAGACCTGCTCTGCTACACCACTGCTGAGTCCATGATTTTAAGCCTCCTTACAGGCTTCCCCAACCAAGTTAGAATTACCTGCTG
The DNA here is from genome assembly GCF_023055355.1 of Agelaius tricolor. Classification (NCBI taxonomy): domain Eukaryota; kingdom Metazoa; phylum Chordata; class Aves; order Passeriformes; family Icteridae; genus Agelaius; species Agelaius tricolor. Next base: position 59,418,178 of record NW_027269262.1, on the reverse strand, counting down.
TTCTTCAGATGAAGGAAAGTCAAACCTCAGAAAAATTTATTGGAAATCACAAAAAAATCCAGCTGCCCTAATCAGAACATGGCACAGAGCTCCTCACTGCAGAGACACTGCTCTATGAGACAGATGCTATTATTCAAAAATCAAATCACACACCCCACAAGACAGGTATCAAACAGGCACATGGGCATATTGAGAAACCTGTCCATTTATTTCCATTTTATTTCTGATAGATAGTACAGCAAGAAGAGAGATGACAATGATAAGAAACTGGAAGTGAACAATGGTTCCCAAGTACCAAGTCCTTAGGCTTGGATTGGAGGGGAACACTGGATCAGGCAGCAGTGCCTTCATTCTGCAGCTGATGCAAGATGTTGTTGTTATGTCTCCAAAAATGGGACAAGAATTATTAATTCTGAAAATCATTGTGCAAAGGGTTTGTTTTGTCCTAAAGTGACAATCATAAGGCCAAGAATCTTCCTGTTTCCTGCTTTTTTGCAGATCTTGTTCATTGGAGCAGACTGGGAATGCAATCATGCTGCCAAGCCTGCTCTGCTTCCCTCCCTGCAGATGGACAGGGTTGGCCATTATCTGGACCACAACTTGCCCAGCTGCAATAGAAATGTCACTTTTTCTGATCATGCTGTCTTCTTCATTGTCAGTGAAGGAATCACTAAGGCCATGAATAATCCTTTTCACTTACATTTAGCCTTTCACAAATAACACAATTCTGCTGTAAATTTGTGAGAGAACTGAACCATGTTTCCAAAAAAAAAAAAAAAAGAAAAAAAAACCTATGGAATATTTGTGTATTTCAAAATTAGGGAAAACAACCTAAATAAAGCACCACAAGCACAGATACAGGCTGGGCAGAGACTGTATTGAGAACAGCCCTGAGGAGAAGGACTTGGGGTGCCAGTAGATGAGGAGCTAAACATGATCTGGTACTTGTGGTCCAGAAGGGCAGCTGCACCCTGGGCTGCATCACGAGAAGCATGGCCAGCAGGCCAGGGGAGTGGATTAGTGGATTCTCCCTCTCTACTCCACTCTCATGAGACCCCAGCTGGAATGTTCACTCCAGCTCTGGGGCCCCGAAAATAGGAACATGGACCTGATGGAGCAAGTCCAGAGGAGAGCCACAAAGATGATCAAAGGGCTGTAAATCTGCTCTGAAGCCAGGCTGAGAGAGTTGGAGGTTGTTCAGCCTGGAGAGTAGAGGGTTTCAGGGAAACCTTATTGCAGCCATTCAGTACCTAAATGGCTGGAGAGGGACATTTTACAAGAACAGGTAATGAGGAAATGGCCTCAGACTGAAAGAGGGTGAGGTTAGATACCAGGAAGAAATTCTCTACCCGGCAAGTGGTGAAGCACTGGAACAGGTTTCCAGAAGTTGTGGATGCCCCATCCCTGGAAGTTTTCAAGACCAGAAGGGATGGGGATTTGAGAAATCTGGTCTTGTGGAAGGTGATCCTACCCACAGCAGAAGAATCAGAACTAGATGATCCTTAAGGTCCCTTCCAACCCAAGCCATTCTATGATTCTAAAACTTTCAATTTTTTCTTTTTAATTTTTCTTTTTTTTCAAAATAGGACAGCTGCTCATTAATTGGCTGGACTTATGATGCATGCCCTGTAAAGAAAAATTCAGTCTCTTCGTTATTTTGCACTTAGCAAAGCATAATCCTGATTTTCACACCTAAATATCACTACAAAAATTAAAATAGTACCAGTAGTAATAATACAGCTTCTCATGGACATCACCTTTTGAGATTAACTCTTCACTTTGGGAAAGCTATACAAGGCAAATGGTAACAAAAAGGGCCTGGCATCTCCACTATGGCTAAGTACTTTTCTCAGTCAGAACTATAATCTGTGAACTAGGTAATTATTTCAGGAAGGTCTTTTTTCCCACACATTTGTTCAGTGAATGAGCAATGTTGAAATAAGTAGGCTTGAGATTAATTATTTTCCTCAGGAGCCCCAGCAGGATACAGTGGGAGGTCTGTTGCAGCAATTTTATTAACTGCTTTGAGGATTTTTGATCTGAATTTACTTTTCAGGGTGACCAAAACTGTGCAATATAGGCGACCTTCCACTGCTTTTTAAACCAATGAGAGGGAACATGTGCAAATTTGGAACAAAATAAGGGGAAGACATGCAACTGAGAAGTTGTGTTTCCCTAGATTTTTCTTTTGTTGAGGCAGAGGCAAATCAAGTGCCCCCTCTCTGACATTCACACAGTCACTACCTGCACTGAGGGGTTTTTATGAGTGCTTCTCTACACATTCCAACACAGGAAGAGAAAGTCAAACATGGGACCAGCAGGCACATGTGAATGGATGGCTTCACTCCTATGCTCCAATGTAAGCATGTCAGCAGGTGCAGCTTCTCATTTCCCCTGGTGGGCACACATTATGTCTGTCTTGCCCTTCTTCTAAAAATTAGCATATGAGATACCTAGTGATTTTCAAAACAACCAGGTAAACTGAGTGGCCCAGTCATAGAGCCAAACTTGATTCCCATTTCTTCCATGTATGGTGTGGCTAGTTCTGTGACACCAGGTTTGAATCCTGGTTCTGCTACATTTCTTCCAGGAGCCTTGTTGACATTTCTCCTGTCTTATGAAAAATTACAGAAAGCAGCACAACAGCAGCTATCAGAATTCATCTAAATTAATTCAGTTTTGTGATTGCAATTTTCTCAATATCTCCCATCTGACTGGAATATTCTCTTCTTTAACTATCCCCAGTGATCCATTAACCCTCTCTTGAAGCATCATCCCCACAATTTAACACATTGCTCCACTTCTCCATTCTTTTAACAGAAGGATGAAAAATTACATCAGAAAAATCAATCATCAACTGATAAAGCATATCTCTTTCTGCTTGGAAACATCAGCTAAAGCACAGGATGCTACAGAACCCATGAGCATCATGCTAGAAAAGCATGTGAGAACATGCACAGAGATTCAACAAGGAATGGCAATAAAATAAGGTGGAATTATTTAAGAAAGACGCTAATTTAGCATAAAGGGAATATTCACAAAGTTTCATGTTGTTCTTCTATTTCTATACACATATTCAAATACATTTCCTCTACTATATTTCCCCCTTTTTCTTTTACTTAAGTTAACAGTTATACAGATGTTAAATTACAATACATACATTTCTCCATGACTCACAGGTCATGCACAACACACACATTTCTCCATGACTCGCAGGCCATGTACAACCCACATAGCTCCTTGCTCAAAGGCCATACTCTTTCACAGCTCCTTGACCCAAAGGCTACGTTCCGTCGCAGCTCTTGGCCGCCACAGCTCTCGGCTGTCTTATCTTCTGCTAGCAACCACCGCAGCTCTTGGCTGTTCTGTCGCAGCTCTTGGCCACCACAGCTCTCGGCTGTCTTATGTTGTCGCAGCTCTCGGCCACCACAGCTCTCGGCTGTCTTATGCTCTGCTAACTATCACGTCGGGGTCACCACTTGTTGTTCTTCTATTTCTATACACATATTCAAATACATTTCCTCTACTATATTTCCCCCTTTTTCTTTTACTTAAGTTAACAGTTATACAGATGTTAAATTACAATACATACATTTCTCCATGACTCACAGGTCATGCACAACACCCACATTTTCCCATGACTCACAGGTCATGTATAACCCACATAGCTCCTTGCTCAAAGGCCATACTCTTTCACAGCTCCCTGACCCAAAGGCTATGTTCCGTCGCAGCTCTTGGCCGCCACAGCTCTCGGCTGTCTTATGTGTCGCAGCTCTTGGCCGCCACAGCTCTCGGCTGTCTTATCTTCTGCTAGCAATCACCACAGCTCTTGGCTGTTCTGCCTTCTGCTAACTATCACGTCGGGGTCACCACTTGTTGTTCTTCAAGTATTTCTAGAGTCCACTATTGTTGTTATTAGAGTTCCAAAGTCCATACCTCTTGGGTGTATTCTCATGGCTGCAGCTCTTCACAGACTCCTTCTTCTGCATGCTGTTCTCTCTCAGGTCAGGGCTCCTCCAAGGCTCTCCCTGACTGGCTTACCCGCCCTCTTTTGTCCTGGTCATCTTCATCAGTTACAGCTGCAGCCCAATTAAGGACATCGCAGCTGCAGCCCATCAAGGGCAACCGGGACCTCTGGGGCAAAGCCTCTATACACATATACAAATACATTTCCTCTACTATATTTCCCCCTTTTTCTTTTACTTAAGTTAACAGTTATACAGATGTTAAATTACAATACATACATTTCTCCATGACTCACAGGTCATGCACAACACCCACATTTTCCCATGACTCACAGGTCATGTATAACCCACATAGCTCCTTGCTCAAAGGCCATACTCTTTCACAGCTCCCTGACCCAAAGGCTATGTTCCGTCGCAGCTCTTGGCCGCCACAGCTCTCGGCTGTCTTATGTGTCGCAGCTCTTGGCCGCCACAGCTCTCGGCTGTCTTATCTTCTGCTAGCAATCACCACAGCTCTTGGCTTTTCTGTCGCAGCTCGTGGCCACCACAGCTCTCGGCTGTCTTATTGTCGCAGCTCTCGGCCACCACAGCTCTCGGCTGTCTTATGCTCTGCTAACTATCACGTCGGGGTCACCACTTGTTGTTCTTCTATTATTTCTAGAGTCCCATATTGTTGTGATTAGATTTCCAAAGTCCATACCTCTTGGGTGTATTCTCATGGCTGCAGCTCTTCACAGACTCCTTCTTCTGCATGCTGTTCTCTCTCGGGTCAGGGCTCCTCCAAGGCTCTCCCTGACTGGCTTACCACAGCTCTCGGCTGTCTTATCTTCTGCTAACTATCACGTCGGGGTCACCACTTGTTGTTCTTCAAGTATTTCTAGAGTCCACTATTGTTGTTATTAGAGTTCCAAAGTCCATACCTCTTGGGTGTATTCTCATGGCTGCAGCTCTTCACAGACTCCTTCTTCTGCATGCTGTTCTCTCTCAGGTCAGGGCTCCTCCAAGGCTCTCCCTGACTGGCTTACCCGCCCTCTTTTGTCCTGGTCATCTTCATCAGTTACAGCTGCAGCCCAATTAAGGACATCACAGATGCAGCCCATCAAGGGCAACCGGGACCTCTGGGGCAAAGCCTCTATACACATATACAAATACATTTCCTCTACTATATTTCCCCCTTCCACAGCTCTCGGCTGTCTTATGTGTCGCAGCTCTTGGCCACTTGTTGTTCTTCTATTATTTCTAGAGTCCCATATTGTTGTGATTAGATTTCCAAAGTCCATACCTCTTGGGTGTATTCTCATGGCTGCAGCTCTTCACAGACTCCTTCTTCTGCATGCTGTTCTCTCTCGGGTCAGGGCTCCTCCAAGGCTCTCCCTGACTGGCTTACCACAGCTCTCGGCTGTCTTATCTTCTGCTAACTATCACGTCGGGGTCACCACTTGTTGTTCTTCAAGTATTTCTAGAGTCCACTATTGTTGTTATTAGAGTTCCAAAGTCCATACCTCTTGGGTGTATTCTCATGGCTGCAGCTCTTCACAGACTCCTTCTTCTGCATGCTGTTCTCTCTCAGGTCAGGGCTCCTCCAAGGCTCTCCCTGACTGGCTTACCCGCCCTCTTTTGTCCTGGTCATCTTCATCAGTTACAGCTGCAGCCCAATTAAGGACATCGCAGCTGCAGCCCATCAAGGGCAACCGGGACCTCTGGGGCAAAGCCTCTATACACATATACAAATACATTTCCTCTACTATATTTCCCCCTTTTTCTTTTACTTAAGTTAACAGTTATACAGATGTTAAATTACAATACATACATTTCTCCATGACTCACAGGTCATGCACAACACCCACATTTTCCCATGACTCACAGGTCATGTATAACCCACATAGCTCCTTGCTCAAAGGCCATACTCTTTCACAGCTCCCTGACCCAAAGGCTATGTTCCGTCGCAGCTCTTGGCCGCCACAGCTCTCGGCTGTCTTATGTGTCGCAGCTCTTGGCCGCCACAGCTCTCGGCTGTCTTATCTTCTGCTAGCAATCACCACAGCTCTTGGCTTTTCTGTCGCAGCTCGTGGCCACCACAGCTCTCGGCTGTCTTATTGTCGCAGCTCTCGGCCACCACAGCTCTCGGCTGTCTTATGCTCTGCTAACTATCACGTCGGGGTCACCACTTGTTGTTCTTCTATTATTTCTAGAGTCCCATATTGTTGTGATTAGATTTCCAAAGTCCATACCTCTTGGGTGTATTCTCATGGCTGCAGCTCTTCACAGACTCCTTCTTCTGCATGCTGTTCTCTCTCGGGTCAGGGCTCCTCCAAGGCTCTCCCTGACTGGCTTACCACAGCTCTCGGCTGTCTTATCTTCTGCTAACTATCACGTCGGGGTCACCACTTGTTGTTCTTCTATTTCTATACACATATTCAAATACATTTCCTCTACTATAGTTTCATAGCTCATCTTTATTATTAAGTTCTGCCAGGCTTTTACATTTGTCTTAGGAAATACACACTTTTGTGATACTGAGGTCCAAAAATGCCTCACAAGTCTTTTTACATAAATTACACAAAACAGACATGGCTTATTTTTTCCTTCAGATACAGCATAAAAAACTTAGGTTCCAGGTGCACTTCTCTATGCTACCTTAAAAACTAAGACCTAGAAACCTCGTTTTTTAACAGGACTGAATTTATTGACTTTATACTTTCTCAAAACAGTCAAACATGTCCACAGTGGCCAAAGCTTTTGATAGAGAATGCTGGACAGAAAACTGGAGTTCACACATCCCTGTAGAAAGTCTATCAGCAGCTGTTGTTTTTCAGGGTTTTTTTTTGAAGGTATGTAAGCAGAAAACATCTCCTTTTTAGTGAATACAGGTTTTCCTATCTATGAGATTCCCACTGGTGAGATGTAATTTTTCACCCTTGAGCTGTTAATAATTAATAATCATTCTCATTACATTTCTGATATACAAGTCCTTGGGCACTCACTTCCTAAGCATATAGAAACTCTTGTCTTACAATTATGAATAAACCCACCACAATGATAGCTAAGTGTCATTTGTGTTTAAGTAACAAAATAGCTGAACAACAGATTTTTTTCTCAACTTTTCATGAGGAAAGTAAAGCTCCATGTTAAATAAGGATTATTCACTTATAAATCTCCAATTTGACTTCAATAAAGTGACTTGTCAGAGTGATTTACTATATCATTCACACATTGTAAAAATTTTTGTTCAAAAAGTAAAAGTTGACTAATGACTCATTTTACAAAGAAAATTTCTCAGCAGCAACCTGTACAGACACTGGTACACCTCAGGAGGCTTCTTAATGTTTCTGCTCTAGGTTTTAAAATAAATACATGCAATAGACATTTTATGATCAGTTGCAGCCTTTAGTCAGGCAAAAAGTTCCTCAGTATTTTCAGATGGAACAGGCAATGCTCTCAAACATAATGAAGTTAATTCGAGGGATGTTCTTAAAACAGTAAAAGTTTTTTAAGCTCCTGTGAGTAGTGAAGCAGAACTTGTATTTTATTCAGCATGATGGACCAAGGTCAGAGTTTGTTGATGTACTGTTCTGCATATGTTTGATTGCTATTTAAAGTCCATTAAAAGGAAAACAGTGTATGTTTTCTGGGCAAGTTACAAATTACACCACAGGACAGCAGAAAGAATATGCTGATGTGCTAGGTGTTTCATGCCAAAAGTGTGTGAAGAAAAACTAATATGAAGATAGAAGTAGAAGATTCCACTTCATTAAATACCAACAGTTTCAAGAGTGTTGCAAACTGCTTAAAACTGTCAATACAAAGATGACTACTGCATAAATAATTTCACAAATACTACAGAATATGCTGCTCACTATTTAAAGTGATGAACAACTGCATCATTTAAAGTGCCTAATGGCAAAATAACCCTTTGATAATGACAAAAATACTTCTTTTTCAAAGTAGAACACAATATACTGAAAAGGAACTTGTCAAAAGTACTACATTACATTAAAAAAATAATGTTTTGTAGCTGCTTAGGAAAAAAAGGTTTATCCAGTATATATTAAAGACAAAACTATACCACTCACCAAGTTCTTAAAAAGAATCTACCTGCAAATTGTCTGTGAAAGAGAAAATACATCACTATCTACAGATATCTCTATCTCAGTTATTCCCAGGTACAAAATTCAAAAAGAAGTACAAGCAGTTTAGAGCTGCAATGCCTTGGGGACTGTGTGGGGGTGTTTATTCATCTCACTATGTGCTTGATACAAGAAGGCTCCCAAAGTGTGTCCCACCTGAACCTGCAGTAAATCCACTTTCCCTAGAAGTTCTTCTGGTAATTCAGGCATTCCATCCCAGCCAAGCAAAGAGAACATGAGAAACTGAGCAGATGACACAAGAAATTGCTGTACAGCAACAAATAACAGAGTGAGAAGATGACAGAAGTTACAGATGGTGCAAGGAAGGATGGTTGAATTGCATGGTTAGCTAAGGAGAAGCTATGTGAGAAATGGCCAAACTTTGATGAGAAACACTTCACTCTGATGTGAAGTAATATCACCTCTGAAGTGAAGAGTCTTGCAAGGCCAAGAGCACTAAGGTGGCCATAGTAGTGATACCATTTAAGGCTGAGAAGACCTAGGTGACACTGTTGGTAACATCAAATTTGGTTATGGATGTGGTGAAATTGAGATTAGCAGGAGGAAAATAATTAGGAAAAGGTTTTTTTATTTGGGAGACAAGTGTGTGGGGGGAAGGAACAAGCAGGGAAAATGGAGAGAAGGGGAGATAAAAGGGCCCAGCCAAGTGTAACCAAGGTGCCAAGCCCAGCACCTGACCACTCCTCTTCTTTGTCTTACTAAATTCTACCCCTGTTTCCTCTTTAACTATGCTTAAGTGTGCCTTCTGTTGTGTGTGTGAGACATTAGCAAACTTCATATTGGACTAGCCAACAAGTAGGGTAAAAAAGAAAACTACATACAATAGCCAAAGATGACATAGATCTTCTTCAACACAGCCCAGCTTGCCACCATTTCTTTTTCATTTTTTTCCTACCTCTCAATCCCCAGCTCTAAAAATGCCAGAAATGCCTTAGCCAAATACATACCTTACTCTGTGAGACAAAATGTCGTATCTCCCATTTTTAGCCTACCTCTGAATCTAAAGGGAAGAGGTTATATTATGTTCAAAACCACATTCCTGTAATGTAGAACTTCTAGCTGACCTTCTCCTCTGACCACTTTGACCTCACACTCAGCCATTCCCTCTTCTCATGGTGCCACACTCAGCCCTTTTGCTGTCCCTCATACTTCCCCAAATGGGAAGGTCATGCTTTTGTTTTCTCCTCCTCCTTTGCCTGCAATTCAATCCTCTTCTCCCTTCTCAGACACAAAAGCAATTTATCTCCTTAAATCACACCTTAAAGCCTAGTTTTGTCCCTGTGGTTTAAAAAGAACTTCCTTCTGAACCATTTTGTGACACTTTGTATGAATGCTGCTATATAATATAATTTATCTTGTTTCAATCTGCTGAAGCTCCATAGTAAATTAAGAGATGCAAATAATCATGCAAACATGCACATCATTAAACACTTCCCTTAAAAAAAATCATTTAATTAGAATATTCTCTTCCTCAAAATTGCAGCATTGAATGCACAGTGTAACTGAGACAGAATGCAAAATTAAAGCATTTCAATCAATACTAAAACATAAACACTATAAAACACTAAACACTAAAGCTCCAGGCAATACGGTAGACTATCATATTCCATCTATTATTACAAAGTCAGAGGGTTTTCTTTTTTCCTGTTTTATGTAACTTTCCCTGAAGCTTAGTGTCTCTCAGTTACAAGCTGCAGTCTTCTCTAAGTCAGGCATAAAGCTGTATGCACAATGTGTAGCATGCAAGTACATGAAGGAGAAAAAAATTACTCATTTGAATGTCATCAGCTGATAACTCTTTATTCAGAAACACTGAATTAAGCAAGAAGAAATAACAAATGAACTGTAAGTGCCAATATTCCATCAAGCACTACATGCTGGTTTATTCAAAATACTGCTTGTAAATGTATATATACATTGCTGAGACATCAATTATTGAACAAATGTTGCTGCATTCACCTTTTCTTTGTGAACAGTAATGCACTTTTGTCAAGCCAGAAATTGATATAAGAACTTTGAAATGAAAGGAACTTTATGGATCATCATGTCCAGCCTAGTGCTAGTGCACTTTTTCCCTAACTGCTTATAGACATCTTTTAGCAAATGATAAAATAATGGCTTTTTCTTCCTCAGCTATTTGCAACTAAGTGGCTCTATGTTAAGAGCAGTAAATCCCAATACCAGTTCCTAAATACAAGGTCTTGCACTTTGCACTGTTGAGTTTCAGCCCATTTCTCCTGTTTCTGTCACCCTGCCTTTGATTTGACAATGCCTCGGGGCTTCATCAATCACATTTCACAAGTGCCACTTCTTATGCAAGGTCATCAACATGGATGCTAAAATTGGTTCCAAAACCACCCTTCAAGGCACTAGACCAGTATCCTTGCTCTAAGTCAACAATTCCACACTCAAAAAAAGCTCTCACCTCCTCTATCACACAATACTTAGACCTTAAAAAAAAACAAAACCCAAATATTTCCTACGCAGAATCTTTGGGGCTTTAACCATAGGATGATTTCCAAATTTTTAAAAGAGTAACATTCCACCTAAACTCACCTAAACTTAGGCTATTTACATGCTTTGGTACTAATTTTTGTTTATTCTATCTAGTGAATATCCAAACCTGAAGCAGCATAATGTACTTAGAGCCACATAACCTGTAATTAGAGCCACATAACCTGAAGGAGAATTCAGGCTTGAAAACTGGACATAAAGTTTATGGTTTTTTCACTCTACCAAATATTCCAATCAGAACCAAATTAAAATTACACCATCAACAAACTTTACAGTATATTTTTTTTCTTTTTTGTAAACAGCTGCTAACTTTATATGCCATAAAGTTATTTATTTTAATGAAGAAGCACCTAAAACAACAGGGGGTCCTGCACTGAAGCTATTACTGAAACAACCAGCAATGACATAATACTTGCAAGTTTACTAAGATAATGTACAATATCTATATATATACATGTATACATAACTGGTGAGAAAAGGAAGGTGTAAAAAGAAGTACTAAAGTCTTGAACACAGCTACAAGTCAGTGAAAACAACATAGGTTTCAAAACACCTGTTTTTACAGTGTATATGGAATATGTGCAACAGCATTGCATTAGTTTAGTTTCCAAGCAGAGTAGAGAGAATTAGTAACACATGAAAGCAAAAGCCATCCATTTGGTTTTACTCAGTTAGGGACCCATCCCTGCTGAACACATTAAACTGCAAATCCTGAAAAAGAGACACAGTTTTGCAGCAATGTTATCTGCAATTTAATTGCAAGATCCCTGCAAAAAGCTCACTTGGGTATTTTGAAATATAGTGACTTCCTTCCAAATACCTAATTTATTTTTTTGTACAAACCATATTAAAAAAACATGATGTAGGGGTTGAGTAAGCTGGAAATTAGACCTGCACAAATAGGCTATATTTCAAGACTCTTGTGATAACCTTAGCAAATTAGAAGGGAAAAGATCTACTCACATTGGTAAGCATGATATGGCCAGTTTTATTGTGCTGAGACAGAGATAATTCAGAACTTCTACACATTTCATTTTAATCGTCACAGAATTAGTCATCAAAGATTACAGCTGCTTTCAAAGGAAATGTTAAACCAACAACTGGAAAAAATGTATTTGAATACATTTTCCCAACAAATGCTAATTCACTTTTATTATCAAGTTTTAGCCTGTGGCATCCTTAATATGCATCAAAAGTATGACCACATAGAAATTAATCTACTTCAAATCCTGATTTCTAGTTTATAACTTTGCTGGGAGGCTTTCCTCACCTTCTGTGTCCTTCCCTTCCTCTGTCCCTGAAAGAACCACCAGCAACTGATTGAGCCTGTCCTTGTGCACAGTGGTGGCAGCACAACCAAGACCACCAGCCCAGGGCTATTGATTGCTTTTCTAGTGACTCTAACTCACTGAAGGTTGGAGAAAGAAAAAAATTCAAGAAGAAACTGTGAGACTGGCACAGAACAGCAGGATATGACTTTGATCATGAGCTGGGTAGGGGAGCATGGTCTGCTGAGGACATTGACAGCCACAAACATCCTGTCAGGAGGCCAAATGAGGAAGATTTTGTGGTAGACACCCATGATCTTTTAGTGTCTCTTGTGCTGTGTGCATGATAGAGTGCACATGGCTTAGACTGTCATAAGACCCTTCAAGGTGAAATAATGCAAAAAACCCACAAGCACAGAGCTCTGGAGGGGTATTCATACCCTCCACAAAGAGAAACTGACTTCTCATTGATCTTTGATCATGCAGCACCCCATGGGGAAGTGCAGTATTCTACAGACATAAGGGCAGGTACTGAATATTCCTCAGCTTCAGTCATCTTGAGATACAGCCCTGTACACATCCACATATATACTTGTGGATGCCTGGTGAGCATCCACAAGCGGAAAACAAGCAGAAACATGACTGTAACAGAGATTTTATAGCAGTCTTATGTAAATAACCTGATTTCAAATTCAAACAGTTCTCTCAGAAAGCAAAATGCAGTGTAAGATTGGCAGGTTGCAATGTACTCTTAAAATCTGAAGTACTACATGGCACCAGAGCGGAAACTAAAGTAAGACTATTACAAGTAAGACACATAATAAACACATGGGAAGAACAAAAGCAGCTTGACATATCTATCACTCTCTTTTATTTTGATAGGTTTCTGTTCTAACAGACTCTGTGTCTGCCATCCCTCTGAATCAAGTCCATAAACACTGCCATAATCTCTGACCTTGTCCATGCACACATGAAAAGCTCCATTAAATTGAAAAAACCCCAGTAAGTAAAGTCAACTCCTCTGTGCTTCCTTGTTGAATGGAACCACCTCAGGACCAGAAAATCATAGAAGACTCCTGTCAAGGAGCAAATTACTAAATCCTTTTCCCCAGTTTCCGCTGGTACATGTACATAAATACTGGGAGCTTTCCAGCCCTTGGAGGTAGCTGTCCTCTGTACAGCAGTGAAATGCTATGGTCATGCCAGGAGTGCTCTTGTGACATTCTCCTGGCACATACTGTGGGCCACATGACTGGAACTGAAACTGAAACTGTGATACAGAAAGCAAAGACACAATCAAAACCTCTCCAGGGACAGACAGCCAAATGGACAATGATGAGTTTCAAAACATCAGACTTAGGCAAGCAAAGGAAATAAATATAGAACGAGCTAAGCATAAACCATAAAAGAATGATACTACAGTTTGTCAGTTGACACCTGTATCTTTATTAGAATTATGTTTTTATTTTTCCTAATTTCTACAAGCTCCTATTCTTTGTGAAAAGAATGCATATGAAAACTTGAAATAATTTTTTTTAAGTGTCACAGTTACTCTGCAGCATTTGTTCTCTCTTTTAGAAGCAGTCAAAGTTCTATCAAAAAATGTAACTGTTGTCTTAACTATGTGCTAATAGGTACATTTGTAGGGGCGGAAAAAGAATTTCAAGCAAAAGTAAAAGAATTACAGGAGATTTTATGTAATCTTGGAGGAAAATAACTGACTTTTTTATTTAGTTCACAATGGTACATACCTTTCAGGGAAATACTAGTGCTGGAGTACCAAATCACTATTACTGTCAATTTAAAAAACAATATGCCACAGTGACAGTGTAACTACTAAATAGTCACAGGGTAAGCAGCAAACTGCAAAAAGAACCATAGCACTGTACAACCAACATGCTTGTTAAACTTCTAAGCAATTTCTCCTCTGGTCCCCCCACTCAACAAAATTCTATGTCTTCCCTGCCCTTGCAGACTCTGTCACACCTTCACAGACTACACTGACAAGAATTTAAAGGTAAATACAGCAATACCCTAATGTGGAGCCATTGCAAAATGAAGCAATGTTGTGTTTTTTAGAATGACTGACTGTACTTCAGACAATACCATTTCCTTCTGTTTTTTCACACAGTCTTTGCCAATGCTGGAATCAAGAGTGGATTTGAAGTAGTTATGCCTGCTCTGAGTGATTTCTGAGCCTTCTAGGCATGCAAGAGAGACAGAAAACTTCCTAAGGTTCTTTAGTGCTTGGTAGGTAGAGAGCTTAGACAAAGAATGGCTTACTGCAAGGTTGACTAGTTGATCAAAACAACACTTCTCAGATCTGATGAACTGAATGGATAAATAGACAGAAAGGAACCACTTAGGACTTTCTCCCAAGGGAAAACCAGATACAAAGATTTTAAGACAATATTGGCAGACTAAATCGTTAATAAAAAGCTTTCAATTGGAAAGCTTAAGTAGGAAAGTGTAAAAGGCATTCTGTATTCCTGCATGCACCTTTGTTGTCCACTCTCATTGCTAAATGAAAGCCCAGAAGTGAGTTTCTGCAACAGCATGCATGTGATCCATGTGTTTGTGTTCATTCAAGACAACACAGCAGAGAGAACCTCTGGCTTCTCAGCCAACAGCACAAGACAACAAACAGGCTGCTCAGACTGAGGCTCATGAACACTATTCTGCTACTTATTCATTTGAAATATTTTCAAAGCATTAGAAAAGAAAACTTTTTTTACCACTTATTTTTTTAACTCCAGCACAGGAATTTTGTCTAAGCCAGACTCTTTCTGCAAACAGGTGTGCTTGTGGAGGTGCGACTGGCAAACCTACTTTTTCAGGAGAAATATTATACCAGAAAATGCCTCAGGATCCCCAAACACATAACACCGCATTAAACTTGAGTATTCTCCAGAAGAAACAGCAAATAGCAATAGTATCTTACTAGCAACTGTGCCTCAGAGTGCTGCCATCCCTCCTTAGGTTACCTGCTCCATGTGTAGGACAGCATCCATGCCATTTTGACACATAGAATGCGCTGTGCTTCCTTCCTCTCTGTACCAACTAGGCACTGATTCCCTCAGGACATGCTAGAAGGAGTCATAAATTAAAAGCTGCAAGGGACAAACAAAAGATGTCCAGATTTCTTTGCCCCCAGTGGACAGGCCTGAAGATCAGTTGCAAACAAATCAGACCATGTGCTATCTCACATTGCACAGCTCACAGTAGTAAATTTCCACTTCATTTAACTCAGACAGCACACATGAGCACACTTGTGGTTTATCTAGCTGTGCTTCTGTTAACATTAATATCATTTAGCTCACACAAGACCACACTTTAGTTACTACATGCATTATAATGATACAGAATCAAAGATACAATCGTAGAACTGAAGTTTAAATATTGCTTTATGAGAAAGGAATACAGGGATTTCTAAAAAAAAAAACCTATAGAAAATCTGTAATAATTATTCCACATTTAATCAATTATAATTTTCTCATTAATAAATTCACAAAGGAATGATGAGCTAGCTTATTCCTTGCTAGAGCAGACTGAGGTAACAAAGTCAGCTACTGTGAGAAAAACTGGTTTAAGCTGACATGATACTGAATTAATGACTATGTCAGACAGTAAATGTGGTTTCAGTTCTGAGTACACTAACTCCATGTCTTCCAGAAAAAAAAAAAAAAAAAAAAAGAAAAACCTACCCAGTAAAATTATGTTTTGGATAGGAGACTGTTAAGAAGGTAAAATACAACTGGTTAGTTTTGGACAAAGCCATCACCATAATCTTAGTTTTGCTTTGTCTGTGATAATTACTGGGATTTCCTTGATGGCAGATGAGTGAGAGGGAGGAAGAAAAAAAAATCAGTGTATGGCTGCAAAATTCCATTTTGTGCACTGGATTTTAACTAAGGAATGCATCAGGTCATCAGCCCTGAACTGCTTTCCAGTTGACTGACAAAGATAAACTGACTGGTTTTTTTACCATAGAATGGTTTGGGTTGGAAGGGCCTTTAAAGGCCATGTAGTCCAACCCTCCTCCAATGGGCAGGAACATCAACTAAGTCAGGTTGCTCAGAGCCTCAAACAACCTGGCCTTGGATTTTTCCAGGGATGATGCATCCACAACCTTTCTTAGCAACCCGTGTCAGTGTTTCACCACTCTCATTGCAAAAAATTTCTTCCTTATATCTAGGCTGAATTTACACTATTTCAGTTTAAAATGATAACTCTTACCCTACCACAACAGGCCCTTCTAAGAAGTCTGTTCACCCCTTACTTAAAAGCCTTCCTTTAAGTACTGAAAAGCCTCAACTGAGATCTCTCTGGAACCTCCTCTTGTCCAGGCTGAACTTCCACAGCTCTCTCATTTTCCTCTCATAGGAAAGGGGCTCCATCCCTTGGACCATTTTTGTGGCCCTCCTCTGGACCCACTCTAAGAGGTTCATGTCTTTTTTGTACTTTCTCTGTAGTTTTGATGTATTATTGTCAAGACTGAAAACCAGAAGCTTTAATAACAGATAGGTAAACAACCCTTGCTTAGATCAAAACACATGGCTGTGCCAATTATTGACTAAGCAAAGAGCAGCATGAAAAGTGGTAACCTTAATTGCAGCCTCAAGTGTAGAGCCCGGCATTCTGCATTTTCTGTTTATCCCAAAACAAACAGTAAGTAGCTTGCCACATGTCTCTCATGTCTCCAAGGACTAATTAACACTGGCCATCCCTGTTTCCAACCACCTGAGTATCGATTGAATCTCCCCGGGTAAACATTGCTTCCAGCCTTCTTTCACTGATGTTCTCTGTGACCCTTTGCTTCTTTTGTGTAGTAGTTCACTATTAAATTTTGCCTGCTAATTTAGCAGAACAGTGTTGAACTGCAGCTGTCCCATTTATTTCAGTAAAGCAGTAACTTACTGAGCTACTGGAGTTAAACATAACGAGTCCTGCTGACAATTTCTCCAAAGTTTCTGGTAGCAGCCTCAGCATGCTTCCACCTTTGGCTACCACTACCACTACACTCAGTGTCCTGTGCAAGAATCACAGATTCCAAAGTGTTTTCTGAAGGGCCATGTCTCAAACTGGCCTGCCAAGTGAAGGTTCTCCTTAGAGAGAAGCTGGCCCTAGAGATGCACCTCATTAGTAAGAAATCACCAGGGTACTGGCACCCATAGTAATTACTGCTAAGTACCATGACAGTTCTAGCTGCAAAGACATAAGTGAAATGATAGAGCCTCCCTCAGATTAAAAAATAAATACATAAAAAAGAGCAAGGTTGTTAGAACTACTTAATTGTGTGGACACCACAAATTTAGATCCAAGGCATCTCAAATTATCCCTTCCAGTTCACATTGTTTTGCATGTATTTATAATGAACCACTCAGGCTTTCATGACGATGAATTCCATTCACTCTTTCTCAAGCCTGAATTAAAATGCCCAAATTATTTGCAAATGTGCTGCAGATGACTGCTAGCCTCTCCATTCTACCAGCCTACTGGCAAATGCTTCCAGCAGCACCTCATCCAAAGGAGGAATTATGTTATTATATGGCTGTATCAAAAGTCCTTCAGATGCCACACAGCAACTCTTTATATCCTAAATCATGAAGATTAGACAAACAGTATTACTAGCAACTAGTTCCTCCTAATTGATTTTAATGCTACTGAACAACAAAAGAGTGCAAAATAAGTACAATGTATTTTAATAATTCCAGATGAAACCAAAAAAGCCTCAAAAAAGCTGTCAATTTAAATATCTTGTAGAAATACATGAATAACACATGACAAGGGGAAAACAAAGTTATTTTCACATACATATATACTTAATGTGCAGGGTAAGGATGAAGTCAGAATCTTTCAGCATCCTGCAAAGAAGTTGGTTTTTTTGTAGAACATTAAATCTGGACCATGATGAAAGTTTAACTAATTCCTTTGTATAACAGAAGACAAGGCATTACAGGCAGCATTAGAAGGCTTTTCTTCCCAGTGAGATAGAATGCAGTGTTTTACACAAGTGATATGAGTTCTCTTCAAGACTGTAACCAGTCCATTTAGTTCCTCCCATAGGGTGGCATGAAAATCTTCATGAATGCTTTTCCTTCAGATCTTCATGAGCCTAGTTCAATTACCATGTTTGAAAACCTAGAAAGTTTGATTGTTGGGGATTCACTTAAAGGAAGATCTTGATATCACACCGAGAAACCCGAGAAACCCTACCTGTGAGTAGGAATCTTCTTGAAAGGGGCCAGCATGGAGCCATGACTAATAAAATAACTTCTTCCCTAAAAGGAGATTCTCTAATTTCAGCTATGAAACTTATGGAGAATTGTATCTAGACAGCCTAACTTTGAAAGTAGAAACAATATTTTCTTTTTAGGAGAATAAATGAGTTAATGGAGGGTACTCTTAGAGAGGAAGCTGCTTCCCCTTCCATACAAAAATGGGATGGGTGATAGGAAAGGGTGAAGCTCAAGCAACTGAAAGACTTCACTGTGAGACATTGCTGAGGAGGCCACAGTGAAAACAAAAGGGACAGAATAGGAAAGCAACTGTTTCTATATATACATCACAGTAACATCAAGCCCAAAGTAGTTATTATGTGTTAATCTTCATTGAATATCATCCCATATTGAGATGACAGGGGCTTGTTACTTGATTTGTAACATATAACATTTATAATCTATTATACCACTTATACATATTTAAATACAAATGACAAAATCACAATGACAAAATCACATGAAAAAAACATGAGCTTTGCAATTAAATCACTTCAGTACATGGTATTGGGCTCCTGTAAAATGACGTGAGGTTATTGTTCTTCTCAGTATCATTACAGAAAAAGAGCCCACAGTTAATGAACAACAAATTAGCAATACCAAACACCTTTGCTGAATAAAAATGCACATGTATCAAAAGACAGTGTTATCATTAGGATAGTAGAATTTGCCAGCAGTAAGCAGTAAGTAAGTAAGTAAGTAAGAGAAATATCAGTATCTTTCTACAGAGGAAACAAAGTTCTGAGATCCAGGTAACTTTATTTGCAAGGAGTAATGATAAAATAAAGTTCATTTGCGTGGAAATATATTGGAAATGGCATTCCAGATCTGAATTCATGCCTGAAGAGCACTGCACATTGATGGCATCCCAATCAATCTCCCTAGGATGCTGGTCTGTTTGCATGGTGGCAGAGGACTCCATGTCACTGGGCCTGTCGCCTCTGGTAGGAGGCACAGAGCTAATCCATCATGAATCCGTTTGCTGTGAAACAACAGCATCTGACAGCTCCTCAGTCTCATTGCTCTATCACACTAAAAACCTCTGCTTGGCAGAAATACTCAGTCAATTAAGGGAGATGGCTGCTAGGAACCAAAATGTGAACGTATTTTTCTTCTGTAGTTCTCTGCTGGGTCTAAAGAAAGAAATTTAAAATGTTCCAAAGTAGTTGACAGCGCTTGTACAACAGGACTTCTGAGCAGCCACTTACTGCAGCAATTGTCAACGTTTTCACATGTGAAAGATAATTGCCCCTCTAGATCATTTAGGGAACAAGCTTGGCTCTCAGCTTCAAAGCTCCAAACAGTTAGTGTCTAACTTTACTTAGACATGAAATGCCTACTCTTGCATACTGAAGAAAAACAACAGTAAACAAGTTCTTCTTTATGTTTAGGTGGAAATTCATGCACATCAGCTCCTTCCTGTTGCCTCTTGTCCTGCTGGTTGCCTCTTGTCCTGTTGGTTGGCACCACCAAGGAGAGCCAGCTCTGTCCTCTTGACACCCCCCTGTTAGATATTTATACACACGAATGAGGCAACCTTGCATTCGCCTCTTCTTGAGGCTGAACAGGCACAGAGAGAGATTGTACACACCTTTGACCAACTCAGTAGATCTCTGCTGGAGCTCCTCCAGGAGCTCCATGTCTCTCTTGTGCTGAGGAGCCCAGAACTGACACAGCACTCCAGATGTGGCCTCACCAGGACTGAGGAGAGGGGCAGGATCACCCCCTTCAACCTGCTGGCAATGTCATTCCTAACGCAGCCCAGGACACACCTTTGGTCTTCTTGGCCACCAGAACACTGCTGGCTCATGGACAGATGCTGTCCACTAGGACCCTCAGGTCCTTCTCTGCAGAGCTGCTTTCCAGCAGGTCAGTGCCAGCCTGTGCTGGTGCATGCTGTTGTTCCTCTCCGGGTGCAGGGCCCTGCATTTGCCCTTGTTAAACTTTGGAAGGTTCTTTCTCTCCACCTCTCCATGAGCATCTTTTCAGAAGACATCGTCCATGTTATTTTTCAATACTTGGAAAATGGCAGCAGGACCAACAAGAACAACAAAGACACTTTTCCTGGTTAGAATTATTTTGTTTTATAAGTTTGGGAAAAAACAAATGGCCTACTTATAACCCTGAAAAACATCCTCCATATCATACAAATCATGCCCATTTAGTAACATCAGTTTTGCCTCTGCCCCAGCTCAGCTAAAGCTATCGGTTGGAGTGCTTAGACAAATATATAAATATACATTCCATATACTTAAAACAATAAATAATTGTTCTGTATATCTTTTAGCTTCAACTTCTGATTTCTTTCAACCAGTGTGTAAAATACAGAATAAAAGTATAAATAGTTTCTTTGTATTTCAGGAAACTAAACTCCTGTCTTTTCTAAAGATTACATGCATATCTGATATATAGAAAGTATTCTTCCAACATAAAGCACTAATTCTCTTCATGCATTTTAAACCCAACACACGTTATTTACTGAAGATTTAAGACGAAATTTCTATTCATAGACAATAAATGTTCAGGACATAAAATGCCTACTGACTTTCTAAAAAGCAAGAAAAAATGCAAAGAGCTTATTTAATAGCTTCAAAACTGAAAAAATGAAAACTTGAAAAGTCAAACTATTTTCTTTACAGACTTCTTACATATTCCAAATAATCAATTTATGCTTGTAACAAGAACAAGTAAATTTTTGGCAAACTAAGGAAATCAATTGGACTCTTTCTAACCTAATTGTTTTCTCCCAAAGGGATAAACACATCTTGTGACAGGTTTTGCTCTAACAGTACTATTTAAATTTATTCTCTATGCATTTCAAATCCAAAGATCAAAAGACATAAAGATAGGGAAAAACCTCTTAATCTGTGCCCCAAAGCTGCAAATGTGTTAATATTCTCATCTTTCATGTTTGCAAGGTAATTACAGTAAAGAGCTCCATATTGTATATTTCAGGAAGGAACTTCACCTCTGATAATGGTGGACTTTGAAAGGAGACAGTATTCCCCTTATTGCAGAAGAACTTGTTAGATATTTCCTGGGTTTAAAATTGAAGTCTTTATACCCACTGTGTTTGCAAACACTCAAAAATGTTTTATCTTTGGAAAAGCAAAAAGCACATGCTGTTAATTGATTTTGTTACTTTTAGAGAACATAGAGATAAATAATACTAAAAGCTTGTGCAATGTATGCTCTAACTCAATTTAACACAAAACTGTTCTCAAACTTTTAGAAATTCAGATTTGTAATACAAATTTCAACCTTAATAAATTAACTTCTCCCCACACCCTTTTTCTAATTATAAATAAGAATTATTCTGTTCATACTTCAGAAACAAGTTGTGATGACAAATGGGCAAAAATCTTTCTTTAGCTAGCTTGGTTGACGGTTCCAATAAATACATACATGCATTATTATTGCAGATCACTATAAAAATAATTTTCTCCAAATTTTTATTGGAGAAAAATTAAAAAAAAAAACAAACAAACCAGTTTCTTGTTCAGCAATTTGTAACTGTACTAATAAAAGCAAAGACAATTTAAGAACATAGAGTTGGATTAAGTGGCTTTAGACACCATTCACAGAGGACATTAATTAATAATGTCTCATGTAGTACATCTTAATAATTAGGAAACTACATAAACCTAAAGAAAACTTGAATAGAAAAATTTCCTTGGCCAGATATGGAGCTTTCATACATGAAAATTCTTTTCAAAGGGCACCTTCCTATATAATTTATCATTATGCTACAGTCTGCATGGGCAGAAACTGACTTCTAAATTGTTTGAGTACACTTGATCAGATTTCAGCAGCCACTGTGAATGTTTTGGATTCTTGTCTTGCTGACTTCTATATCTCTCAGTGAAAAAATAAATGGCTACAATTTACAGGGCATTTTTAACTGTGCTCTCTTTGTTAGAACTTTCTAACAGCAGACTGTTTCTTCTTACTACATTCTGGTTTTGTATTTGCTTTGGGGGTCATTAATAGCTTCTCCAGATTTCTTTCTTCTCTGTTTTTGCATTTTTAAGTCTATCTTGAATATTAAAAAGCACAGAAACATGCATTTCAGCTCAATGAAAATCTGTTAATCAAAAAAGTGTGATGTCCCATGTCACCTATATTCCTCTCATGGCTCCTCAGAGATCAAACAGATGACAATTCATCTAAACAGAAGTCAGTTCCCAAAATGTTACATCTACCTGTGCTAGAAAGACAGTAATGATTCCCTGAGAGCACCATAATAATCAATAAACCTTTGTCTTGAAAAACATCAGCAGCTTATTTCTGATAAACCTCAGGAATTAAGTCAGACAATAATACACACTTGGGATAGCTCAAGTCCACCCACTAACTATTTAAAAAGCACGAAAAAATATTTCTTAATTCTTTCCAAATTTTCTTGAATGTTCTAAAATACACAGGTATCCACATGTAAACATACTAAATTCTGTAAGAAGCAAGAAAAAAAAAATCTTATACCCTGATGCACATTCTTACCTGATGGCATGTATGGACCACATGGCTTTTACGAGTGATCAAGAAGTTCTGTGCTGCAGCTCTTGGACTATTTAATTCTGCTTTGATGTAAATCTGCTTTGATTTTTAGGCCTTATTTTCTGCAACACATAATTGCTCTAAGCTTAGAACAGGAAACACAGCTGGAAAGGAGCAAATAATGGTGGGTCCTGCTCTCTGTGTTCACACTGGTAAGCAAGTGACTTGACATGGAATTTACTTTTGTATATAAAGCATACAAGTAATTGCATACATAGGTAAACAACAGAGTTCAGAAAAGCAGTTTACATGGCATTTTAAGGATTAAGAATTAGGGAGTGGGTGAGTGGTACAAGTATGGCTAAGAAATAAAGGAAACACGCACCTTGTGGGTACATACACCCTGGTGGACAGAAAGCAAATTATAGTTTATATTGGGTTTTCTTAAGGCAAGGTGGGTTTTTGGAATAATGCAATGATTTTGGGTGTTATGAAAGAGCACCCCAGGAGAATCATGGGAGGAAAGTACAAAGATGACATAGGACAGAAATTCAGAGTAATAGAGAATCACAGAATCACAGAGTGGGTCAGGCTGGAAGGAACCACAGTGGGTTCTGGTCCAATCATCCTGCTCAAGGGTCATCCCAAAGTACATGGCACAGGACTGAGTCCAGAAGGGTCTTGAATATCTCCAGTGAGGAAGACTCCACAAGCTCCATGGGTAATCTGTGCCAGTGCTTGGTCCCACACACAGGAAAGAAGTTCTCCCTCATATTGATCAAATTTCCTCTTCAAATCTTCTCATATCATAGTCCTCATTTCTTGGGAGAAGATCCTGAGGTCAGTCAGAGAAGGAAAACCACCCAGTCCTTCTCTCAGATTCTGAACTAGATTTCATTTCAGTCAAGTTTGCACTGCCTTTTTATTGCTGCTACATCATTGCTATTGATTTTTTTTTTGTTTTTTTTTTTTGATCCCAAGAGCTCTGAGGAAACATTTAAGGCTAAAACTGATTTCAGTAAACTAGTTTTATGAACTGCTAATCCTGATATCAGACCTATGATCCCCTGAAGATCCACTGTGTTCAAAGGAAACATCTTAAGAATAGGAAACCTACTAGATCAGCAGCTCCAAGATTACAGACTAAAAGGGCTGTGAAGATTTTGATTCCAAACTCTGAACCTGATAAACTCTGCATTGTTGGGAATAATTAATGACTATTGCCATCTTCAGTTGCAGCCACAGTTATGTCCTTAGGTCTCCCTTGTCACTTTCAAATGTAATTTTCTGCTTTATGCCAAATTTTTTTTAAAGAGGGAGGGACTGTTTAATATCTAGTTCATGCCTAAATCAATTTGAATCCACAAACAAAGGGGATCTGAAATAGCCTAATTTGGACACTTCAGAGTTTTCACACTTCTTAGCAGCACATTTTTAGAGCACCATCCATCACTAGGTTTTTTTAAAGCATCCTGTGGAGTACCCTGCTTCCTCTCCAGAGCAGTAAGAGCACTTGCCTAGGTAATGGAAGACAAACCCAATTCCTCCTTCAGCATTCCAAAAGCCAAACCCATTACCATAAACACTAGGTTGCCAGCTTAGTCTGACTCCAAGAGTGAGTGTATGAATTGAGAAGAGAAAAAAGGTTCGAAGAGGACAGGAAAGGAGGGGTATCTATTTCACTCTGCTTGCTGGGGACAGAGAATAACAAAACCATATTTCAGAGCTTATCAGACCACCTGGAGTTTGGGCTCTACTCCAGGCTGATTGCTGTATTTTGGCAATTACTGAAATATATAAGCAGACTTGAAAGGACATCCAGAACTCTCTTCAGTCTTAACAGACTTATTCATAGCTGACAGGATAGTGTATCTTCAGTTATCATCTCCAGTAAATGCCTCAGTGAAAAGTGACCACTTCAGGAGGTGCAGGAAGTTTCTCCCAAAACAGCTTCTGGCAGTGCTGTCCTAGCCAAGGCCACTCTGTTTGAGGAAATCAGTAAGGTCAAACAGTAGTTAATGAGAAAAGGAAAGGTCACTGTAGTTCTTTGTTACATTGCTTTGTCACTCCTGCATGCACAGTAAGGTTCAACCATCATTGCTAGGAAGCAAAGATAATCCCCTGTGACCTAGACAACTGATCATGTAGTTCTGATACCTGGAACAATCACCAGGAGTGGTTTACAAACAGACATGAGCCTGAAATACATCCACATAAATTGATTAACCACTTACCCTGACTAATGCATACATATGTAGAAACTCAGATCTATATGTGCAGTATTTGCCTCTACCAACTGTAAGAAAATATATCTAATGTGTAATGTTGGCAGCTCGACTGCAAACAGCAGGCATCTTCCATGCTGCTTACATTAAACTCTAAGTGAGTAAGGTAAATGACATAACTTCTGGTCTAAGTCAGCATTTCCCATTACAAAAGAAAAAAGATCAAAACCTTGACATTAATCACATCTTTGCTCGTAAGCAGCACCACACCATTACTCCAAGATAGGTTTTCAGTAAGTAATAAAGTACTAACAGGATAATGACAGTGGAATAGCAAATGAAATCTGTTCTTGCTCACATTTGTTCCACTTCTTTGCACTGATAGTAAAAATACATAAAATGGGATACTGAAGATACCCATATGCAATGCGTTAAAATGAAGAGGAAAAAACACCCTAGTGGATACCACTCTCTCTCATGCATCATCAACTACTTTCTGCCAAAGTCATACTAAGCTGCTAAGAAGCAATAAAAAGCTGCAACTGGAGAGCTACACAAGATTCAGGGCATGTAAACATACACCAGCCTAAAAAAATAACAGTTCCCATCCATAAAGATATCCCTATTATCCATCTCCTTTTATGTATTTTTCACATCATCTTGAATGAGAATTTGTATTTAGTCAGTGATTGGATGTTCACCCCAAAACATTTCTAACTTCAGCAGCCTGTGAGTTTAGCAATACATTCCAGAGTCAAAACCTTACCCTGCCAGTCTGCACCCCATTCAACATACTGACTTTCCAAAAGTTTTCCAGCAGACCAATGTGAAGGGTGTATATGTCCTATGATCACTTTGCATCCCCATATCCAAATCTACCTCCCTTGCTAGGTTGTAGGGAAGTGATCAGCTCAAGAGACCAGTTTGCCATTTGTACAACATGATGAGACTAATTGTGGAGACACTCCTCCAGGCAGGAATCTGTGCAGAATAACAGAGGACTATATTCACAGTGGTTGTATGAACACCTCTATCCAATGCATCAAATCCTCAAATACCCAACATTTCATTGTAAGGAAGCCAAAATTTAACCGCCCTAAGAAAGTATATCCCACCCAAACATGGGATGTGGAAACTACAGCAAGTCAGCAAAGCATGTTATACAGACAGTAACCATGTGATTATACATTATATACAAACTAACAAGAAAAAATGAACACAAAATTCTGCACATGCTAGCCAATACCTACATGACAGCAAGTAATGGTATGAACCATAAAGTTAATAAATGTGTTTATTTGGAAGAAAAGGATAAGGAACTAAAAAGGAAAGAGCATATTTATCTTATTCACTTGACTAAAATCAATTTTGGTAAGAAATACAACTACATTGCTACTATTCATGAAAAAATGTGTTTATGAAGTAATTCATATTACATCATGACATTTTCATTAGATGCAGTGCTTTTTCTCAAAGAGAATACAGTACACTATCAAAATGATTGCCAGCTGCTAGCTCTGCTGTCTTGAGTTCAATTAAAGAACATGAAAATCAGCTTTTGATTTGCAGTGTTTTAAATATTTTCCAAAAAAAAAACTTACAGCAAAAGCAAGAATGTGAGTTCCTCCTTAGCACTACCTGAGACCTTATGCACAACTTTCAGTTACCAAGAAATAGTTTCAAACAACTTGATTGCAACTTGTGGAACAGGAATGTAATAATTACTATGCAAATGGTAAGTGCATATTAATGTAATTAGAACAAAGAGATAGCACTTGTCAGATAAAGACTACGCATTTGAATTCTTTTGCAAGTGACCAGAATTTGGCCATGGTTGGATCCCCACGTACAGATACAGCACTGCTTCCTTGCCACAGCTGTAGATCGGATGTAACACCAGCAAAGACTGAATTCACACACTGAAAAACATTACAGGATGTGATTACATCCTCCAGCTCTTCTCCTGTGTTTCACTGTTTATCTATTGCAGTGAATCTCTTCCTATTAGATTTAATTACTGTATTTCTGAATCCTTCTGCCTTTATTATTTTGAAGCTGATTATCAAAGTACAACATGCAATGCTTTCTTTCTCCATTCTTCAACTCAAGTAACTTGTGTTCTTGTTTTCAAGGAGGTACAAAAGAAGCACTATCTAAACTAACAGGGTAGTCTTGACTAAACCTGCCTTGGAGTTTTATACTATCCCAAATGTTTCGTGAAGAATAGTTCCTGAATAACAATACTGAAAAAATCATTTGAGAAATAGTATGTATGTCCTTAACTAAACCAGAAGAAAGAGCAGTGTATAAACCCTCAGGTTCTGTAAGCTGCTTTAAAGACAGCTAGTTACAAAGAAATTGGGTCTCCAGTGCCAACCATGATTTGGCTCTATGCTGTCCTTATGTTTGACCAAGTCACACATTGTTCATTCTAATTTTGTCTCACTAAAGAGGATATATGGTGCATTTGTACACCTTATCCTTTCACAATTTCCACAAATGATAATTCATGCTGGGAATCTGCTCCACACAGAGCAAGGAGAACACAATTCGTCTGCAATTTTATGAGTAGTTTCAGCTTCAGAAATGTACTCAGCATACCATTTCCAGCTTTTGTTTTGACCTTATTCATAGTTCCTAGTTTATGATCTTCTAATATTGCATTTCTCTCACACCTGGCTGCTCTGGAAACATCACTAAGATACAGTGTACAGCTAAAATAAACTCTGTTGTGACATTTCTATTGTTAATAAACCTCATCATTATTTACAACATGAACACATTTGCTCTGTTAGAACCATGTTAGCAATTGCATAGGTGGTGGTTCAAAAGGCAAAAGAAAATGGTTTTCAAAATAATTAGGAATTTTTTTTGCTTAATTTTATGCACATGATCCTCTACACATAAGTACACAAACAAGTAAAACCAGGGAAAATAATTTTTCTCTTTTTACAAGGTATTCAATGTTATTTTGAAAAATGACAATTGTGGTAACACTCTGCATTTTCAAGCCTCTTCAGAAAGGAAATACAGTCTTCTGATTTAAAAAAAAAAATTTAAAAACTGAAAAAAAAAAAAGGGAGACACTGGACTGCCTGTCAAGGTGAGGGAAAAAAAGGCTCAGGAAGGTTTGGTCAGGATAGATTTTATGAGAAGAGGGAAGCTACTGTTATCACATATCTCAAATCTGTACCTTACTAGTAGGCATTTCCCCCATGATGAAATAATTACTGGTCCTGACCCAGAAGGCACAAAATTTCAGATAAATCATTTCCATCTCTGCACAGACAGCACCTGCAGCCAACTGATCCCTGAAAATATTTTCATGGGTTTCTGCCACATTTAAACATGCTTTCTGAACATCTATTGGGCAAGAGTTAGCACAAATTTTCTATTTAGTGAAAGGCAGTGGAGAGAACAGTCAAGTCAAAGGTTTATGGAAGGAAGAAAAGCTATCTGTTTAAGCATGTAGCTGTCAGGAGTTATTTTATGGGATGTATGAAACCTAGCAAATCACATTCACATCAAAAAGAAACTACATCCAACACTGACTCAAATACATCCCCTTGCTGTTGCTATAGCCTGAGAGTCTGACCTTCACATTACATTTAATAGGAGACAGAAAGAGTGAGAGCCACATATAGGAGACAATAATCTGTGAAACCTCCTAAAATAAATATTTGAAAGTCCTAAAAAAACCCAGTAAGAAATAAGAGGTACATGAAAAATTGTTTATGAGCTCAAACATTAAAAAGCATCCTTTTTCATACACATACAGATTAATTCCTTTGCAGAAAGAAGAGGAAGACTATGTGAGCATATATCAACAACATAGAATTCCAACAATTACTTATTTTTTATTTCCATCTATAAATATGAAAATGCAGTTGCCAGCTGTTCTGGTGCCTAGTGTAATTTTCCTGCAGTCACTAGTCTCCAGACAATTTATGATAAGATTGATACATAAGTATGAAGTGGTTTCTCTATTTGCCCTTTATGTCACATCCAAAATTTACTTATCAATCCCTTTCAGTTAAAATAGGGGTTTATACTAATATATATATATATATATAATATAATATATATATGTAATATATATATGTACCAAATAAAATTGGTATGTCACAATTATTGATAGCTTGAGCCCAGTCTTAGATACACTCTTGAATACATTTAATGTCAGCTATATGAATCTGTTTAATTTTGTGCCTGTCAATCTAAACAAAACAAAAGAAAACACTAGTTTGTTCTTCAGTCTGGGAATATTTTCCCAATATACCTATTTCAAATTCTGAATCTACTCAGAATTAAAAGCAACCAAGCCAGTGATAGCTGAAACTCACATTTCTTTCAGAGGAAGACTTTTTATCCAAAAACATTGATTCAACAAAAATAAAACTATTCTATGAAAATCCCTTAACTGTTAGAATAATTTAAAAACAAAATAGGTGGGCTTTCTACAAATTCAGAACCTCAAATTCCTCATGTCACTGCTTTTCTGGACTGACTGAACAACTTCTCAAGGATTAATTTCTTCCTGAGAATCAAACACACATGGAGGTAGGCAGC
The DNA here is from genome assembly GCF_023055355.1 of Agelaius tricolor. Taxonomy (NCBI): domain Eukaryota; kingdom Metazoa; phylum Chordata; class Aves; order Passeriformes; family Icteridae; genus Agelaius; species Agelaius tricolor. Next base: position 59,388,714 of record NW_027269262.1, on the reverse strand, counting down.
AGGAAGTAACCAAAAACTGTGTTTGCACACAAACACACGTGCATACACAATACACACTAATTTATTTTAGTCACATTCTTCTAAAATATTTCTATTTTCCTGTTCCACATATATATGTGTTCACATTTTTTACAGGGATGGCTCAAGTTTCTCTGTAATAATGGCTGTATCACAGACAGACTTTTGAATTAACAAAAATTTCAACATTATGTGAAAATTTGACTTTTCAGTTTGAAATAGCTGGCATAAAATTCAAACAAAATTAATTTGACAGTGCTGTTTATTGCTTCTTGGAATTTTTTGTGCAGCTTTGTCTTCTTTCTCCTAGGTGCTTTTCACCTGTGCTGTATCTGTCATTATGCATTAAGACTAGGGATTTGTATCATGTGTTAACAAAGAAAAGTATGTCATCTTAATCTAGACATCCACAGAGAAGACTGAAAATACATCAACAGGTGTCAACTCTCAGAGAGGCACCACAGTAGTATTTCTGAATAAAGGTAATGTTCTCTGTGAAAAATTTCCTACTGAAGGGGGTTTTGCCTATCAGAAAACCCAACCTTTTCTTTTGTTTCTTTACTAGTTCTGATTTGTTTTCAAGTAAAATTGCACCATTTTATAGTAGAGGAATATGTAACTTGTAACTATGGAATATGTATATTTCACTCGGTATGGCAACAGCATCAACAGTTTTAGTTTACATTAAAAAGAAGATTAAAAAGATTTTGAGAGATCTGTTATCAGCAGTTCGCAAAACTCCTGCTGTTTTTCTAGCTGTAAAACATCTGTCCGAACAATGAACTTGTTTTTACTATATTAATACTCAGTGTCAATACTGAGCTCTCTCCCAGAGAATATATTTTATTTTATAGCTAGGAATAGGTAACAAATAGTGTAGTCTCTTTTTAAACCAATGTATTAATGGTTACACTCCACAAGTCAATCTATAAGATTTTATCTTTATACCTTACCTTTGCTGATTTAGAACCTACCATTATTTTGCATACCTTAGATGCTTATATAGTTCATGGACTCTAATTTACAGGAGGTAGAAAACATTATGAATTTGGTATGGATGTGCCTCAGTGTTCCTTTCTTTTGGTGCCAGATGTTGTTCAAATGAAGAGATTAAGATTTAAGGAGTAAATTGTCAGTTATCTGAAACAGGGCTCTCTGTACTCCACTGGCTGAACAGAATGATCTAAATTACTGGGATGATAAAGAAGAGCACATGCAGTCATTTATTACTTTGACCACTTCATGGTTGTTTTTTTCAACAGCCAGGAAAGCAACAGAATCATGTATGAACCTTTGATCCCAAAGAAGCCATAGTTCCAGGTACATTTAACCTGGTGCTTGTGACAGTCCTTGAAACAGCATCACTGTTTGTTTTGTAGGCCCACAGGGAGTGGATGCTGGGCTACAGGCTGACCTGAAAGTCATTAACAAGATGATGGTCTTTTTCACTTGTTTGTAAAGAACAGAACACATCCTGGAAACAAAGAAATAATGATAATTGAAAATACACCCTTACATATTTTGAAACTCCAATAAGCTTTGAGCATTCAAAGAACATCAACAAGTAGAAGGCAATATCAAAATGTGATGATTAATATGCAGAAAAAAAAATCCTAGATCATTCAGCATATTTCCAAGCTTTGGATATATGATTTTCAAACTGAGTAACTGTGTGACTCCACTTCTCAAAAATTAGGATGAGGCATTAGTGGAAAAAAAAAACCTATGAAAATGTTAAGTGCCAAGATTTTCCTTTAGGAATTTACAGCAGATATGTAAGTCTTAGCATGTTTGCTCTCCATGACAATATAGTATATTATCAGCAGTATTCCCATTCCAAGAATTCCCATTCCATTCCCAAAATTCCAGCGAAGAGGAAGATCTCTCTCCTGAAAATTACTTTTGAACACAGAACATAGTTCTATGAGGATTTACTAGTAGATATTCACTAAGCCACCAAGAGAAGACATTAATTATAAATTGTATGGTTTCAAAAATATTTGTTCAACAGCCTAAGGTGAGGACAAAGAAAAAAATTGCACAATTCTCAAGATTAATCAAAGTCTAAACTGCCATTCAAACCACTTTGTTTCTCCACATATGTGGGTTTTTCCACTAACAATCCACTCCATTGTCACTCACCAGTTACAGTCATGGGCAAAACAGACTTGACTTTGTGAAATGAATTCTATTTACTACAAGTCCAATCACAGTAGAAAAAAGAGAAGCAGAACTTTTTCCCTCACATATCCAAACTACTGGATACAATTACTTCTGCCCAATAACTTTTTCCCCTTCATATATATATTTTCACAGAGGCATTACTACTGCTGCTGACTTGCCCAGTGACAGATCAGTCTTGGAGTCAGCTGGAATTGGCTCTATAAGGCATAGAAGCTTCTGGCAGCTTCTCACTGAAGCCACTCTTGTGGCCTCCCTGCTACCAAAATCCCGCCATACATACCAAATATACACATTAAAAGGGAAAAGAACTGGAAATCATTGTCTTACATTGAAGTAAATGAGAACTAAAATGCACCAGGACTGGATCTAGCAGCAGTGTGAATGAGCAGCACCTCCATGTCATGCATCCAAAAACTTTTTATGAGAAGGGGATACTTACCCCACCATTTCCAGGTAAACCTATGTCTGCAGAAGTCACTGGGACATATTTTCTAGTTGTAAGGAAACTTAAGCAGTGGAAAGATAAGATTTCAAAAATAGATTTTTTTAATAAAGAAAGATACACTGATAATGCCCTGAGGCCTCAGTAAGGGCTTGTCTCAGTTTTGATGGTTCCTCTAACTTGAGTTCTTACAGAATCATAAAATCATTTAGGTTGGAAAAGTTCTTTAAGATCGTCAAGTCCAACCATCAACCTAAAACTGCCAAGATCACCACTAAACCATGCCCCTAAGGCTCACATCTCTACTTCTTTTAAATACCTTCATGTATGGTGACTCAACTGTTTCCCTGGGCAGCCTGCTCCAATGCCTGACAGTCCTACTCAGGGAAGACATTTTTCTCAATATCACTTGTTGGGAGAAGAGACTGACCCCCATCTCACCACAACCTTCTTTCAAGTAGTCATAAGACAGCAATAAGGTCCCCCCTGGGCCTCCTTTTCTCCCGGCTAAATGGCCCCAGCTCCCTCAGCTGCTCCTCATAGGACTTTGTGCTCCACACCCTTCACCAGCTCTGTCTGCCCTTCTCTGGACACGCTCCAGCACCTCAGTGTTCTTGTAGTGAGGAGCCCAAACTGAACACAGGATTTGAGACGTGGCCTCACCAGTGCTGAGTACAGGGGAACAATACCTGCCCTGGTTCTGCTGGACACACTGTTTCTGATCCAAGCCAGGATGCCATGGGCCTTCTTGGCCACCTGGGCACCTTGGCTCCTGTTCAACTGGCTGCTGACCAGCACCCCCAGATGCTTCTCTTCAGAGCAGCTTTCCAGCCACTCTGTCCCCAGTCTGTAGCATTGGATGGGGTTGTTGTGACCCAAGGGCAGGACTGGACCTTGCTGCCCTGAATTGATAGCAGTTCAATATATTTCTCAGTTTTGCATAAGCAGGTACTATCCAGTTTATAGAAAAAAATTGTTCCATAGCTGCCCTGTACTTCTCTTAGCTCACATGAAAACTTTAACATCACAGCTCTCTGCTCTAGGATGGCAAAGCCCCTGATAGAGACATGGCTGCATCAGTGGATAGATGAGAGCTGTCTTAGCCTAGTTTATACACTTAAAGAGGTGTCATAACAGCTTACAGAAAGAAAGAAAATCCTGTTGACATATGTCACATCTAAACCAAAAGACTCCTGCAATGAAGCTCTGCTAACAGTGCTAAGACTGCAGACCACAAATTAGAAAAAAACTAAGCATTATGTAACACTACAAAGTTTTTGTTACATGGTCTTTATATCTGACTTCTACTGCAAGTCCTTTGTGAGTTTAATTCAGCCTGTGCACTTTTCCTTTCAGCCATTTCTGAAATCAGGGTCAAAAGCAGCCACAAGAGATCATCTGCCTCCAGACAGAATCAACTGTATAAACAATACATTCTTAATCAAACACCCCTGTAAAAGGACCCCTAATCCCTGAGAAATTTTTTGGTTTTGTAGAGAAGTAAAGATGGAGAAGTGTTTAACCCATACAGTATATGTACTTTGCATGTAAAAATAATTCCTCACTGAGAGAATGGGGAAAAAATATGCACCATTCAAACCAGAATCATAACCCTTTTGGCACAAAATTCAGTGAGAATATTTCTCTTTTTTTTCCAAAGGGAATAAAACTAAGCCAATGCTTTCTTCACCTGCATAAATGAAAAGGTGTACCTGTATCTGAAAACATCTTTAAAACAAGGGTTTGCCTTTCTTGTTGCTACAGGCTGCCCAGGGAGGTCACAGAGTCTCCCCCTCTGGAGGGATTGAAAACCCACCTGTGTAACCTGTCCTAGGTGACTCTGCCTTGGCAGGTGGTTGGGTGAGAAGCTCTCCAGAGGTCCCCTCAACCCAAACAATTCTGTGATTTTGTGATATTCCCACTGGCCCAGTTCTTACCACTCCTCGAGAAAAAAACCCAAATTACATGTATTTCAAGAATCTTGTCTTACATTATCAGAAAGGTGACCATTTATTATGTTTTCTTTCCTTCTAACATTATTTTAGCATGATGCTGTGGAATGTATTGGTTCCAGCCCTGAGTTACAGCTTTTGCTCACAACTCTTCCATTCCTCTGAAAGGTGAACAACAGCATTAATAATGTGTCTCTCCTCACACCTCTGGCAAGGTCTTTAGATAACGATTCCAGCCACAATAGAGTTCCTACCCTATCAAGTAGAAGTGCTAAATGTGAAGAATTCTGTTAATGCAATGTTATGATTGAGATTTTCAATAAACCACAGAGGGGAAACCTAATTTTGCCTCTTGCAGCAACTCTAAAAACCACAGTTAATCATCTCCAAACTAGAGGAAAACACACAAAAAAATGAAGAAAACTGTGCACGGCTGAATACAAAACCTGAAATTAGTGTGAACATATTTGACTGATTTTCAATAGGTTTTATATCCCATCATTTTTGCAATTTTTTTTCCTTCAATATTAAAGAAGGTAATGCTATTTCCTGAACATACTTGTGTGTATGCTGGCCATATTTTCAGCTTCCTTATCATCATCCCTCCATGCTACTTCCAAGGAGATATAAAAATATGTTCTGGAAAGGTCAGAAGTTACAGACTGTCTGAGTCTTCCCTGTAACAATAGCCTTCTACTAAAAACTGTGAGGAACTTTACACTTTCCAAAATAGGACAAGGATGAATGAAGACAGTGTGGATAGACATAAACCCCATAAAGACTTGGTGATGGTATGAGAAACTACCACTGACACCATTATAGTCTGAAACTCTACAAAGCATTTTACTGAAACAGGAGGTAAGAAATATTTTTAAATATACGTTTAATATCAAAGCTTTTTTTTTTTTCAAATATGCAAAGAACATTTAAAATCACGTATTTAGCTGTTATCTTTTAAAACTCATATTCAGCAAGTATAAATGACCAAACCTCCACTGATATTAATGGATTTACAGCGGCTAGAGAGCCACAGAAAGTGAGTTTTGAATGATCTAATAATAGAAAAAGCAAGGGATACTGACCTCATTTGTACCATCACCACACACCTTGCTGATTGTAAATACACCAGCATGACATGATCAAAATTTCCAAGGAAAAATCTGTATTTGTGCATTGAAAAAGCATGAACACTTCAATTTCCAGGCAATCTTTTCAGAGAATTTGAAAGCATCAGACAAGAAAAGCTTATAAAAGATGAATGGTCATCTTGTGCTTAAGACATGAGCCTGAGTTTTTTCCCTGGCTTTGTCCCAGCTCTCTATGGCCTCGAGCAAAGTGTACTAGCAGCAATGGCAGTAAAAGGCTACAAACTCACTTTTGAGCACAGCTCTGAGAAATAGTTCAAAGCTCCCTAAAGATTAAAACTAACGTGCAAGAAGGACAGAAATAGATTAACTAAGCAGGAGGGGTTACTGGTAAGATTCAAAGCCTGCATTAGGACTATTACTGGTAAAGTAAAAATCAATCTGGAAATTAACAGAATAAAAATGGCACACTTAAGGTGATGCCTACATCAGCTAAATGATTGGGGGAAAGTTTATTCTACACTAGGTCTTGTGTACAGTTTTAGGAACCAGAACTCCATAAATCAAAATAGCAAGAGATTTGCAGGGGAACTCTCAAAAGTATGATGCAATTTCCAACACAGTTCTGAGTATCTGGTCCTGTGCTGAGTCTCAGTCATGGGGGAACAAAGGCAAAACCATTCCAGATGACCCTGGCCATCAGCAGCAGGTTATTAATGCAGCACTGAGATTCTATCTTCTCTGCCATGAGAGTTCTCAAACTCTCCCTGCTAACTAACTTCAGAGCTCCTAGGTGCACACTGGCTTCCCTCTGGCCACCTCCAAGCAGAATAAACATTTCACTGCCTCCATGAACTTGTGTCAGCAAACACAATACTACTTCTCTAACTTAAGTGTTCTTTGAATTCTTTATGCATGCCAAATAATAACCATTATAGGAGAAAGTCTCACATTGTCATGCAGCCAATATTTCTAATGCAAAACTGGAATTGTGTATGAATATGCACTCACATAGCAAAAAGGGAAATATTTTATAAGAACAGTGCATGAGTCTTAAAGACATTATTATATAAGAAAATGGCCTCTGAATTGGGTGCATTTTCTTGCTTATTCAGATATCAGCATATATTAACTCCTGACATTTGAAAACCTTTTGTTCACAACTAATAGAATGAGAGCAGAACAGACCTTAAAAGCATCTTAAAGTAATGGAAGATTTAATAAGAAAATAATATACTTTTAGTCTAGCAAAAAATGTGAGCATATTAATAATAGATGACCAGCGCTACTCAGCATGATGTAGGGATCCACGAAATGTTACAGGGCTAAGTCTCATGCTGGTGAAATGCCAGCTGGTAACCCTGATAGAGTCACTATGTGTGAAAGAAAACTTCCCCTGAGGATGTCCAGTGGGTATATTCTCAACCACAACACTTTTCAGATTAGAAGAGGGTACTCATTTTTGCAGGCTTCCTAATGGTTCAGTGACTTCATCTAATGGCACCCTCTAATAGTGCTTGCACTCACCCAGCCCAGTCAGTAGCACAGCTGCCTCAGTTCCAGCTCCATCCCTCTGAGCAGTGGTGCCACTGAGTGAGGATGCCAGCACCTGCAGCTCCTGCTGCTCTCTGTGGGAGATGAGGTTACTCAGTCAGACAGAGGAGGTGCTCAGCTTTTAGCACAGTCAGACTGCTGTGCCTCTGATAGTTTATGTTCTTTAAAGTCACAGAGATTAACCCTTAAACACCAGCATAATTTATTGCTTCACTTTTAGAGGAAGAGGACTGAATGTGAGCGGGCTGCCTTGGAAATTACTCTTCTGAATAGACAGCTGGGATTAGATGTGCATTTGTCATTCAGAGAAAATGCAACAAGTAAGGTTTGCCACCCAGGAGATTTGGATTTCTTCTTGCTATTGCAGTGAATATCCTGTAATTTTTTAGCCAATTCCTGTCACCAAAAATTGGATTGACCAAATGAGTTGACAAAGTATCATAATAAGAAAACCATGAACTCACAGTCCTTTTAGTACAAATTGAACAGTGCTTCTATCACCAGAAGACTTAAAACTGCCCCTTCCCTGTATACAGACGGCCAGTTCCAGTATTCAGGGGATACTTGTTTATTTTCCTGTTATCCAGAATGTCCTTAAGAGACTGAATCTTGTCTTCCCCAAGTGCCTGTGGCCAGAGGTGACAGGACAAGGGGGAATCCACAAAGAAGCATCCCATCAATGCACATGTAGGTATTTGCAAGTCTCATTCTGCAGGAGAGCTAACTGTGTAGAGATCAACTCAAATCTGTCACCTCCTGAAAATAATCTTTCCAGAAGAGAATCCATGCTTACTATGTTCCTCCTGAAACAGAAACAGATTTTTGTCTTTGCAATACTTCTAAACCTCTTTGCAAAGAGTACACAAATAAAAAGTAAAGTGTTCTCCAAATTATGAGCAAACTTGAGTATTGAAGTGTCAGTCACATGTGGCCAATATAAAAAAGGAATAATCATAACTGTATATAGAAACATGAAAAACCACCAAGCATAAAACCAGCCTGAACTACGACTTCAGAGACTTTCTGTAGAGCGTAAAGAAAAACATTTGCATCTTTTTCTGACTCCATTATCTGTTTTACTTTGTAAGTGCTGGAGGCAGGCTGTATCTCAGACACACATCCTGTTCCAGAACCAACCTCAGCTGCAGTGCACTTCAAATGATGTCTAAAAGGGCAAAGGCAGCCCTGAACTTGGGGCATTATTTACTTCAGCTTCTCAACAGATGAATACACACAGTGAAACCCCAGCAGTATTGGAGCCCTCCAGCATGACTGGCATGTGGACCAAGTACAGTCCAGCCCAGAAATCTCAGCAAAAACTAAGAAATTCACACAGCCAAGAATTTCATGGGTCAGATAAACAAAGAGAACCAAATACATAATAAAGCTAAAAAATAAATAATTAAATTAATACAACCCAAAGGAATATACCAGAATGTCAGTTCAGTGAGATCTTGGGTTAACCTGGACGCTCTTTTGGCCACAAGGCGCTGCACAAAAAGTTCCTCAGCTTTCAGTGCAAGTAAGTAGCACATACTGACTAAAACACTGAAACCTGGAAGCTTTCATGGATACAAAATTGAAATGAAATTGTTTGATTGGGTGTCAGTACCATCCTGATGAGGCTGTTTCACACCCTGCATCACCTCTGGGCAAGGCAGCACACCACACCTCAGCTGCACAGGCTACACTTTGAAATTGAATGAACATCAGAGCATTCAATTGATTACAGTTGTACAGATTTAACAACTGTAACTGGTTACAATTAAAATGTAAACACGCATATTCATGATGTCTAACTCATGAAAAAAACATATTAGAGAAATGAGAGAAATAAAGGGCTTCATAATTCAATCCAATTTAAATAAACTTTGGCACCTTGTGGTTACTTCTGGCACAACTCAGCTTTGGCTTTCATCAAACCACTATGACTAAATTATACATTAGTAATATACAACTTAAAGTCATTCATGGCATCTAATATATGTCAATGTATTCTCTTCTGATATTTGAATGAAGTTTGGATATAGGCTACTGCCATTCATATGTCTAATTTTTCACTGTAAATCCAGGCTTGGAAGCATTATTTCCAGTCCATCCTGACACTCCCATTCCAAGTGCTCTAAACTGCATTACAGTTGATGGCACTACTAGTTCATCTATCTGTTATCACCACATTCTGGTTCACATTTCCTTCTTTTCTGAACTAACCACACCTTTTCATAATGCTATGAAATCAAGACGTGAAGAACCACAAATAACTGTGGCAACTATACAACTAAAGAAAATTTATGTTGTATAGTTGCAAAACACTTATATAAGAACAATGTACAGGGCCCATTTACAGCCACAAGTGAATTTTAACAGTGGTGGCTGGTTTGGGGAACAGGGTCTGAATCTCACTATGACAAACAGATGAAAATCAGAATTTGGATGTTGTTCCGAAATAACTGGGAGAAGAGTTGAGAACAAATTATTTGGCTCCAGAAAAAAAAAATAAATTATGAATGTGAAAATGGAAATAGTGTATCATTTCACAGCTAGGCACTGGAGACAAGATTTCCTGTTGATGTAAACAGAAATGGATTATCAGAAGAATGAGGCTGAGCACAAATCTGTGACTAACCAACATAAGAACTGGAAACAGAGGTAATTGAGAAAAATTACTCCCAAATTTGGGCATTTTTTAGGCTTCCTGAATGCCCATGTTGGTGGGGACAGTAAAACAGGTGTTTTACAAATTACTATAAACTAACTGACCAACTATAGTGAGTCTCACTGACTATAGTCTGACTAAAGAATCTTCAGTATCTATGGGGATCTCCATGGGAAGACATGGAAGACATCTATCTCAGTATTCTGAGTAGCTCCATCTGCATTAGAGGATGCAAAGGGTTTTCAGGTTTCTGTGATGCAAATTATTCAATCAGTAGGAGCAACAAGGCTTGTCTTCCAGTTAAAACATAAACATACTTACCTTAGTGATGTCTACTTAATTCATGAAACAAATATATATTAGACAAATTAAACACCCTGCTTTGCTTACTCTGCAATAGAAAGACACAGTAAACTTTTAGCAGGAAAAATAAACATCTCACTGGCAGAGAAAATGATATATTGTTGTGATGTCATTCCTTACTATAATGCACTACAGTTTCCAGCTTTAGAATTCTTCAGCTTTTTATTTGTTGATTGTGGAGACTAAACTTCCAGAAGAATGCTTTTCTGTGCACTCCATTTTAACAGAATTCTGTTTCCAAAATGCATTTAGAAATGAGCTTTTTTCAGTCCATCTAAGAAACTACATTTAACTGGGAGGTTTTTTGGGGGGGTTGGTTTGGTTTTCTAGGCTGATACAGATTTACATGTCTACTTATTTCCACTGTGACTTGTGCTGAGCTTCACTTGAACGCTCCTAAGCTCCAGAAGCACTTTCCAAGGAGATTTCAGGAACTGCCAGCAGGGAAGTGAAGTTGCAGCATTCCCAGGAGAACACAGAGTATTCAAGGCTCAACCAAAGGAAAAAACTATAGCTGGATGAGAAACATGCCAGTCATTCCAATCTCCCTACGAAGCATCATCATCATCATCATCATCATCCTCATAATCATCATCTGATTTTGCTCCCCTGGGATTTTTTATTTAAAGGGTCTGACATAACACAGTAACTTTATGACAGAATAGTGAGAAACTGGCAGAGCAGCAGCAGTATGTTAGAAAAGATAAATAAAAACCTTTTCCTTAAGATCTTATTTTCAGTGAAACCTTAGGCAGGATTTCCTCCCACACACAGAGAAAACTTTCATCTCTCTGATAAAGAGGGCTTCCACATCCCACTTTTTTTACACTCATCTAAATACACCTTTCTATACTTTTCATCCCATGCTCCCACAATCTCCTTAACTATAAAAGCATTTCAGGATCCTCCTGCTCATGCTTCATCTCCTAAAGTATTATTCTACTTTGCTATGTCAGTAGTTCCTTTGGTGTGTGTCAAAACCCTCTGCAGAGAATTCCACTGGGCTCATTGTCAAGCATATACCCTTTATATATATTTATACTTACTCTCAGCCAAAACTTCTGTACTGATGAAACTGAACACAAAAAAAAAAAAAAAAAAGAGACTTGTGGAAGAGACCTATGAAAGAACTTCAATTTTATTTCTTTGCAGCATTCACTTCTGTAAGGGATATATTACTCCTGTAAGGGATATTTTTTCTGGCTGAAACTGGCTGTTGTATTAAGTAGAAAATTTTCCTTTTTCCTTTTATTTTACTGTACTACTGGCATTCACCAGGTGGAAGGGGTTCACTGCTGCCTCTGCTTGAACCTTCCATTATAAAGAGCCTAAATGTAAAAGAATGACTTTCAGCAACTTTAATGAGAGCTGTAGGGCATTCAGCAACTTGTAAGAACAAATCCCAAATCACCACAGCATTAAAAAATCCATCTGAGTTGAGATTACATGCAAGATAGGGCTGTGTTTGAAGAAAGACAAGATGATAAGGAAGTATAGTAAAAAGTTAAAGGTCTAAAATAAAATCTTTTACTACCATTTCATTACCAGAGTCTTAAGCACTCTGTATGTTCCTGAGATCAGAGTAGAGTGATAATGCTTCCTACCACTGTCCTTTACAGACCTACCAAAGGCACAGATCCATAGCAAGACACAAAGACTTCAGTGGTCACACATAGAAGAAAAAAAAACCAGCCCATGACACAGTAAAACCTGTCATAGTGCTGCTGGCACAGCTGTGTCAAGGAATTGCAAGTCTCACTAAGCGTAGGAGTGTCTGATCCAAAACCTGCTGGCATACCCTTTAGGAGGTATGCAATAACTGCTCATGACAGAGGAGAAGAAAACCATTTCATCTTGGACAGAACTGAGCTGATTCAAGATTCAAAGTGAGACACTTTCCATTTGCTACTGCTTGAATTTTGTTTTCAAGATAAATTGTACTAAATAAAAAGCAGTAGGAAATGTTCTTTCTGACCAATAAAAAAGATTACATTTACACAAAAACAATGCAATTAACATTATTTTTCATTTTAATTTGATGTCAGTTATAAAGCTTACAGAGATATCATGTCTAGTATGAGCTAAGACAGTGGTGCAAACTTCATTGCACTACCATGCTAGCACCCCTCATAAGCTGACCTGAAGAAAACATTGGCAAAACCACCATTTTGGTCTTCATGGTGCCATGCCCACCAACCTTCACCCTTCTTGTACAACATAAAAGGTGGAAATTAGGACCATTCTCTATATTAAGATGACATTTTTATACTGAGGCTATAGCAAGACCAGTATCATTTAATATAAAGATTTCATAATGATGTTTGCCCTCATCTCACCTGTGAATTTCAAAATTGGCCTAGAGGTGAAAAACTCTGTATCATGTTATCCATTTCCCAAACCACACAGTAACTTATTACTGCTCCTTTATATTAGTCATCTAGAACCAAAAAATATGCACAGTTCATTTCCCTGTACAGACAGAAATACCAGGCTTTTTGTCCCAAAATGACTGCTTAGCAATTAATTATAAGACTGACTGAATGAAATATATTTTGCTTCAATATTAATGAGTTCAAAAGACCTGATATACTACATTGTATCACAGCATTGTTACTTATGAAACAATAAATCTTAAGGCAATCACAGGTACTTCTCATTTACTTAAACACCAAAATTTGACACTAACAGATACAACAGAATACTCTAATTGTTACTGCCATATCAAGCCTATTTCCACTGCACTATAAACACAACAAATTAAGAAACTAATTATTTCAAGATAACTCAAATTACTGTGTATTTTAAGTACCCTCCTAACAAAGAATTGAAGAACTTTATTCCTTATGCTCTGGTAAGATCATATAACCAAAGGATAACCTAAGTTGCAAGAAGTCTTTAGAGGTCATCTGGTAAAACCTTTATTCATAGCAGAGCCAATTTTGACATCAGCTAAGCTTCAGTTAGATTAGGTTTTTGAGAGCTATGATCAGCTCAATTTGAGTTTATTCAAGGATGGAGTTTCCAAAACTTCTTTCAAAAACATGATCCAACAATCCCACTATGATATTTTTTTCTAGTATTCAATCAGAATTTTCCCCATGTTGCATCCTGGATCCTTTGCCTCTCGGCTTCACTGAGCACATCCAAGAAGTGATCATCTTAGCAAGTATGGAACACATTCATTTACTCCAGTTCTAATCAAGTGAAGTACAAAACCTCCATTCACTTTTCTTGTACAACATCAGGGCCAATGATTGATGTGACTGGTTTGACTCTCTCTTTGGTCATCTAATCAATTAAATTCATATTATAGAAGGGCCAAAATACAACACTTTTACCTGAAAAATTAAGGGATTGTGATTTTACAAGTTATTTGTAAATTTACCAAATTGGTCCTGAAACTAAAAGAGCCTCTTTGCACCTATAATATCCAAGTCAGATACAGATTGAAAACATGAGCTAAGATTAACTAGTCTTACAAGGTTTTATTTTAGATCCAAACTTCACAAAATTGGCAATATTTAAACACCACCTAAACAACTGCAAGTGCAATCAATCCCGTACGATCTCCAAAAAATAAGCCCTCAAAGTACTCAATTTCTGCAAGTCCTACCCAAATTCCATTTAGATCCAACAATACTATCCTGAATTCCAATGACTTTCCAAACCACAGTATTTGTTTCTTAGTCCCAAGAATGAGGTCTAGGTAAAATGTAGCAGATCTTGAAATAGAAGCAGATCAGCAGCATAAATGAAAGTTCTAACAATAACTATTTACAAAACTTTCTGGTCTTATAGACAGGAAGAGCAGCTATGTAATTCAAAATTTTCAGTGTATTAATTGTCATTATTATCTTTGAAATCTTAACTCCTTCACTTCATCACTATAAATATATTCATTAAATATTTATATTACAATTAACCGTCCCTCAGCCATAGAGCAGCCAGGAATTGCAGAATGGATGGAGTCTAAAACTAAGCAAGAGCTGCATGATTCTTCCCACAAATTTACCCAGTTCAGAAATTTCACAGGGCTCTGAAAGTTCATGTTTCCTCAAGTTTTGAATTTCTAACTTTGGAACACTGCACAGAGGAAGTCTTACATGCAGCTTTGACAGGAGGGGATTTCACTTCTGAAGCTGAATTTCTGGTGCATGGAGAGGTTAAATCCTACAGTGTTGATGAGCTCAGAATGTGTGTTTTAGCAACAGATAACTCCCAACAATTTTGAAAAATAAAACAAAAACACAAAGTGGAAAGCAGTGTTAGTTTTTACTGTCTTGCTCCTGATGAGAGAGATCCTAAAACATATATAGAACCATATATTTTTTGGATTGCAAATATTTAACTTAAGTAGTTCTACTGGGTGCAGTGTATTACTTCTAATGCTAAGGTCAAATGCAACTATACGCCCACATTACAAGTGTAATGTGGATGTACAGTTGCAGCCTCTCAGGCATAGCCACCAACAATGGTTACATGTTTTGGGAATATCATAGGAGTTATCAGAGGAAAACACCATTCCCACCTCAGCTGTTGTAACAGAAAGTGCAACATCCTGCAACCAGGGCATTGTTCAGGGCAACAACCCCAAGCTTTCTCCATCCTTGCTAGTACAATAGGCACTCCCTCAACTTCCTCCTCTTTTATCAGTGGACAGATGCTTCATCTCCAGATCAATGGGCTGGTGATTCTTTTATCAACATAAAAAGTGGAGCAATTTATTGGTTCAAAGATTTTACTTTCTCAAATTTATCAATTCCCTTGAATCCCTGAGCTGTTAACTGAATAACTGGTATCTGTCAGTTCTAACATACAAGCATTAGGAGTCAAAGTCATAAAGTTAGAGTATTCAGCTCTATAAAGTATTTAAATATGAGATGAAAATATATGCATGATATATACATATATCACTTCCCCACACAACTGCTGAAATTCTATTATGTCCAGCAACAAATGATGAAACAGTATTGCCATTCTAATGGATATAGTCTCATCTCCAAATGTAAGGATTTACACACATCAATATAATTAATGTTAATGGCAACCATAAATATAAATCTTCTGAATATCGAAAGGGATTAGGCTGTTAAAATGACTGACTGCCTTCCCAAACAAACACTAGACAAAACATTAGTACATAGAAGTTGTGTCTCTACTGGAATAATTTTTCCATGTGGCCTGCTGACACTTTCATTATTTGGAAAATAACAGGTTAAGTAGGGAACAGCCTATTTTACACTAGCTATAACTGGGTAAACTATACACTTCTAAATCAGGACTTACAGAATGAACACAGTGCAGAGGAGCCCAAGGATAAACACATGAAATGAGACTGTCAAAGTCATGAAGGGACTTGGTCACACACTTTCCATCAACCATCCCTTCACCACTCTGAAAATTCCATTCACCATCCCTGTATTTAGAGGTTTTTGTGTTTGTTTATCTATATATTTCTACGTCCCAAAAACTTCCATTTATTGTAAGTGTTGAAACAACATTATCCTGCAAAGGTAGTTTCTCAGAAACACATTTTCAAAGCAGCATGAAAGTTTTCACTGTGTGACATTTATTAACACCAATTGGATTCACACAGCTAAATCTTGCTGTAATTCATTGTCAATTTACCCCTTCCAGAATTTAATATTTTTTTGAATTTGTTTTATTTGCCAAACATTTTCATCTTTCAGTGTTTTATGGCATGCTGTCTGCAATAGGACAGGCACAATCTCTGCCAGCTGGTTTAATTTTCTAGTACAGACAAGGCCAATGTCTCAGACTTCTAGTGGCATGAGTAAGAATTATGGCTGCAATCCAAAGGATTCATATGTCCTTATGATATATTTCCCCAATGTATACATAGCTCCTAATAATCCTAATGACATATTTATGCACAAAAAGGTACACATACACTTCATTGTTCTTTGCTCAGACACCTTTGGCAATGACATATCACAATGCTTCAGTCAGGAAGAGAAAAACAGAGAAAGATCAAGGAGGGGTGGTGGGGCAAGATGGTTGTGGGGCAGTTCTTCTTACACAAAATTTCCTTGGTTTTCAGAAGCAGAATTCACCTGAAGGGGTACAATAAAACCCTGAAAGTGACTAAGAGCTTTTCCTGAATGTGTGCCACCTACACTTCCGTCTCAATGTTTTTTTTCCATTATTTTTTTCTATGTTACACATAATGATATGGATTCCCATTTACAAATGAAGTTATTATTAAATGATAGAAGACTATTTATAGACTGTCCTTAGAATTACTGAATGAAACATTTATTGTGTTCATTATAAAAAAGTAAAAGGTATCAGCCAAAAACCTCCACTTTCATGGATTAAAGCATAACTGAAAATCGCTATTATTGCCATTTTATGGCAAACATCCCCTGACAAACAGCACTGAAAATTACAAGCAAATCTTCTTGCAGTTAACACACTTAGTGGGTTAACATTAGAGAAATGGCATTTTATTCACAATAATGCAGTAACAGTTTTCCTCTTCACTTTTGCTTCAAATGTTCCTATGTTGCTGAGATAAAGAAGGCAAAAGTTAGAGAAGACTAAAGTTTTAAAGAATGAAGAAACAGTGCCTTAAAGACACTGAACAGTGCACTCTTCTTTAGAACAAGAAGTAAATCTTGTTTATGAACATGTCTCCGGGGATTTGGCTATTTTACTTTCCTTCTTATACAGAAGAGAATCTACATAGTACACACATGCTATGAAAGGTGTTGCCAACTGTATTTCATTAGATACTTATTTCTCAGGTAATATCTAAAGCTTAATCCTAAAGCTAAGCCTGAGCTGTTGCCCTTCTCAGACATGACCAGAACACAACTAACGTAAACAACTTCTTCTTTTAAAACATGTGCCCATATCTTTCCTTTTCAAAGTTTTTCCTCAAGTCATATAAATCATCAGTACTTCTGAAATTCTACAAGTTAGCACTACAAGTGCTTGGATTTTGCAAGATTTAATCTAAATTTTGTCTACAATCACACTTCCATAAGTGGATGCAAAGTGGATGTAAAATAAATCTCAATGAGAGTAATGTCCAGGGATGCAGTTTTGCTGCATATGTTTTATATTCATCACCTCCTAAGATATTAGAAAAATATTTAAACTCTACGTGATGTTAATTTATTCGTGTATAAACTGAACACTACCACCACTGAGATCATGGACAGCATCTGAGCTCTAAGTTCATGTGTTGTGGTTCAGGAATGATACTCCCCAATTTAGTTCTCCCACTGATACTTTCCAGATCATGCTGCCACTGTCCTCCCTCCTTCAACCCCCTCTTCCTTCCCCCTCCAGGTTCCTGGAGAGGAGAATTAGAGGCACAGAAAGCAAAGATCATGGGTTGAGAGAAGAACAATTTACTGGAAACAGCAATGAGATAAGAAAAGGAACAGCAACATCAACAATACTGATAACAAAAACATGCTAAAGAGATGGAAAATGCTCGTCCCGGCCCCACCAGACCCCAGCCATGCAGCCAAACTCCCCCTGGCTTGGAAGCAGGGCCACCCCACTGCTCTCTTCTGCTTGGGACTGGTGCCACACTACCCCAAACAGAAGGAGCCCATTTTCCCTGGAAGAGAGTCCTTTTCCTCCACACCTGGAAACGATGTGAGGTAGTATAGGATAACCTCCAGGTCCTAGCTATGTCCCCTTCAGGCTACTGCAAAAAAAAATAATTCCATCTTGGTTGGAACCAGGACATAATATCTACTAGATTACTTCTTGAATATAAAGACTTCCATTTTTAAATGGAAATAAACTAAAATGACAGCATTTTGCCATACAGACATTTATCACCACCTGAAAGATGTAGATATGACAGTGGAATATCACTAGAAAACATGTAAGAACAGCAGAAAAAACTATGCATTGAAGTAATTTTTGAAAGTTGTTATATCATCTGATAGGTCTTTTATAAAACACGACTCTTCCTGAAAGACTTTTTATTAATTTCTCTAGAGATTATGGTGGCCATTCACACTTTACTTCAATTTTTATAGACTCCCAGTAATTCCACAGAATAGTAAATACAGTTATTATAATCCTCATAACTGGCAAAGAGATATATTTGAAGAAATAGGGTTTGTTTCCCCTCCCACATGCATGATGTAAATCAGGAGCAATTCTGCTGCAGTCGTTAGCCTAAAACTTATACAAAACAAGAATAAAAAATAACAGCAATATATACAGAACACTTTCCTTCACCAAGAGTGCAAATCATATGCCTCCTCTGTTTCTGGGCAAGGGTCTGCCGTTGAGTTACTTATACCACACTAAGTCCATCACTCTATTCACATGTGAATAAGGTCCAGGCTCACACTGGAAACAATGGAGACACACCAGTTTACACAGGCTAAGAACCTGGCACAAAGCCTTGAAAACTAAAGGGGATTTTCAAATAAATGCAATATGTACAATTACTTCTGGAGTATTACCTCTGAAACAGAAGCGATTTCAAAGTGCTGTAAGCGGAAAATGGAAAGATAGCAAAGGATTACAAATACAAACAACTCCCCCCGACACACACACTAAATGCATTCCACTTTTCTTCTTTACAGACACACACACACAGACAAGGAACTCCGCTCATTTTAAGAGAGATCATGTGGCAAAATGATGACATTGAGTCACCAGAAAAGAGAAAAATCTTTTAAAACACTCTTGGGACCAGGGACTACCGTTAAGGGGAGAGCATTATTTTATCGTCCTAATGAGCCAGATGAAGGATTATTGTTGTTTTATCTCAACAACTCTTTTCTCTGAAATAAATATGCCAACTCCACTAAACAAAGAGAAGAAGCGGCACCGTTCTGTTGTTTCAAATCCGCGCTGAGGAATACTTAAGCCGAGGAAAGGAACCCCAAGAAAAGTCACGGGAGAGGGCCGGCACACGCCGCTTTTACACAGGTTAAGAAAAATAGAAAAAGAAAAAGGCGGCGATCCCGGTCCTCGCATCTTCCCAGCGCGCCGGCAGCGCCCAGCAGTGTCCGGCCCCACCGCCGACCCGCGGGCAGTGACCGGGGGCACCCTCAGCCTCATTCTTCTTTGGGCAGACGGGGAGAGCCCCTGCCCGGGGCCAGCGGGGACTCACCCCTTCTCGAAGCGACACCAGGGCGGGGAGCCGCTCTCCCTCAGGCGGGGAGCGCTGACAGCCGCCCGGGCTGGGGCGCCGCGGCAGCCGCCTCAGGTGCCCGGCCCGCTCCGTCCCCCAGCCACGGGGCCGCTCCGGTCTCCCGCCGCACGGCACCGCCAAACTCACGGGTCGGGGCGCGGGGGCGCGGGGCGGGCGCGCCGTCGGGGCGGCGGGCGCGGACAGCTCCGCGGCCGGGCCGGCGCCGCTCCGCGCCCCCGGCGGCCGTGCCCGGGGCGGGGGAGACAGCGCCCGTCCCTGCCCAGCCCCCGCGAAGGCGAAGCGTGTGCCCCGGCACTCACCAGCTGCAGCGAGCAGAGGAAGATCAGCGTGCAGCGTCCCGTGCAGCAGCCCATGGTGGCAGCCGGAGAGCCGCCGCCGCTGCTCGGCTTCTTCCCTCCCGCACTGGCGCGGCCCCGGAGGCGAGCCTGGGGCTCACCGCATCCGGACGGAGCGGCCGGGCGTGCGTGTATCCCCCGCCTCCTGCTGCCTCGCTCCTTTGTGGAGGGGCTTCTCTCCGGCGGCGGGAAGTAGCGCGGAGGGGTCGGCGCGGCCCCAGGGCTGGGAGCGGGCGGCAGCTGAGGCTCTGCCCGGCTCTGGCTCTGGGGAAGGGGCAGCGGCCGGGGGTGGGCGTTCGCGGACCGGGGCGGGGTGGGCAGAGGGAACGCGGGTGGGGAGGCGGGGGGCGCGGGTGGGCGTGCGAGGGAGGGCGGGAGCTGTGCGAGGTGTGAACGGGAGAGGAGCGGGGGCGGCGGCGGGCTTTTCTCAGGCGCCCTGCCGGGGGTCCCCGGGCGGGCAGTTTGCAGGGATTTTGGAGGCTCCGAGGGCAGGCTGTGCTTGTGGGGAACTTGCCGGGCGGGGCGGGGGGCTGTGCGGACAGCGGCAGCCCGGCGTGGGCCGCTTGTTGCGAGCGCCCGGGGAAAGTTCAGGGGACTCGGGCGGCCGAGGCGGGAGGGGCGGGGAGCGGCGGCCGCCGAGCGGCGGGGCGGGCCCGGAGCAGCCCGGAGGGCACAGAGCAGCCCGGCGGGCCCGGAGCAGCCCGGCCGTGTGGCGGCCGGGGCAGCCCGGGGGCGGTCGCGGGCCATTGTTCGCCGCCCGCGCTGTGCCGGGGCCGGAGCAGGCTCCGGGGGCAGGGGAAGCATCCAGGATCCCGGTCCTGGGAGTACCGCTGGCAGCGGCCGGGTGCCCACAGGCGGTACCCAGTGAGCCCGTCCCCGTCCCGCCGCCCCAGCCGCGGGCAGCGAGTGTCTCGGGATGTTCCATCCCCTCCTTGTCCGCGCACCAGCCGGGCTGGGGGAAGGGGTTTCCCTTCCTGGCAGCGCCATTGTGCCAGGAGAGCCCGCCAGCTCCTGCTGCCCCTCGCGGGTGGGAACTGGGAATGGGCTCCGGGAACAGGGACTCGGCTCCTCCAGTCACCGCTCCTGGCCATGGTAAATCGCAAAGTGGTTTAGGTTGGAAAAGATCTCAGATCGTCAAGTCCAAGCGTCAATTCAGCACTGCCAAGTCCATAGCGTACGAAGAGATGGATGAACAAACAGTGCTCTCCAGGGGCCTCTCCAGGGGCAGTTGGGAGAAGCAGGATCGGTGGAGATACTGCGCTCCCTACATCTATACCTGTCGTTTGGTCATAGACAAGTGATCTTCTGGGGCGGGATAATAAATCCGAATATACCCACAGTCTCTTAAAAATACGGCGTGCGGATGATGTGCGGATGAAGTGTTGGCTACTTTCTTTTTTCCCCTCTCCAACAGTATAGATAAATTAGATTATTTTTTACAGGCATGAAGGCATGTTCCACTTACCAGACAGCACTTTCCTACAGCCCGTTACCAGCTGCTGTTTAACAATGCAGAGACTTCTGCCACAAAACATTGAAGCTTGCCCTGGGGGGGGGGGGAAGAAAAACAAACAAACCCAAAAACAAAACCCAAAACTAAAACCCTATCTTCTACAAGGCATTTTAGTGAGTTACCTGATTACTGTGTCTGTGAAATACACAGTATTGTATCCTCCAAGTACATACAGCTCTTCATTTGTATATTAAATAGTAGTGACAGTAATCAAATAACTACAAGACAACTGTAAAACAATATTGTGTCAGATTAGATTTGGAAAGCTGTGTTTTCCTACCCTTTTCTTTCACCCTTTTAGGTACGAAAACATTAAGACAGTTTTAAATACCAAACCGAAGGAGCAAAAGGAAGACAAGTAAGAAGCAGATTCTGTTCATCCAGGATGTGTATTTGACCAGGTATGTATTTGAGGAGCACAAAATAAAACCACATTGCACAGTATACAAAACTTTAATAAAACCACCTGAGATTTATATTTCTATGTATGGCTTTTAAGACAAAATTCTACCTGGGGCTGAAGTTTATTAAAGTTACATGTTCTGAGAACATATATATTTGGAAGGGTGAATACCCGAAGTTATGAAAGTAAACTGAAAAGATGATAGTTACAAAAAATACAATGTTCTAGGCTCTGTGAGCTGGTAAATTTTATGGATAACTGGTTTTCCATAGAGAAGACTTAGAGAAAGCATCATCTTTCTGGCCTTCACTGAAGTATTTAGTAGACTACAAAATCTTTTTAGTTAAAACAAATAATACAGAGATTAATAATAAAAATGGCAGGATGGGTAAGGAACCAGAACAATGAAATGCTAAGAGTTAGTGCTGAAGAGATTTTACTTGTACTCACCATATTCAGGCCCTGCTTTTGCATCAATGGCATGAAGTCCATAACTTTCCACTATTTCTCCCCAAGAATAGTGCTCTTCTGAGAGGTAGCTAAATCTTATAGAATTAGGGGTGGGGAACATGATAGTTTTGGCTGCAATAGAGTTAATTTTCTTCTCAGTAGCTACAATGTGACTGTGTTCTGTATTTGCACTGAGGCAGGGTTGATAATTCAGGGATATTTTAGTCACCTCAGAGCAGGGTTCACAGACCCTCAAGGCCTTTTTGTTCTCACCCCTCACCACCAACAGGGGGGCTGGCAGTGCACAAGGAGCTGGGAAGGGACACAGCTGGGACAGCTGACCCCAGCTGACCACAGGGATATTCCCCACCATATAACATCATGCTCAGCACAGAGTGCTAGGGGAAAAAGGAAGAGGGGGACATTTGGGGTGATACCATTTGTCTTCTTCCCAAGTCACTGTTACACATAACAAGGCTCAGCTTTCCTGGGGATGGTTCAACACCTGTCTGCCCATGGGAAATAGTCAATGAATTCCTTGTCTTGCTTTGCTTGTATGCATGACTTTTGCTTTCCTTATTAAACTGTGTTCATCTCAACCCAAGAGTTTTCTCACTTTTACTCTCTGAATCTCTCCTCTATCACATCAAGGGAGGGTGGGGGAAGAGTGAGTACCTGCATGAGGCTGCATTTTCAGCTGGGGTTAAAACACAACAAGTGAGAGTTTTTTAGAGATTTATGAATCTCTAATATTTTTCTCTTTGTTTTCCCATGTTCCTGAAGCATTTAGTTATTTATGTCCTCTAGCTAGTAAAAATTGACTCCCCACCCCCCCCCAAAAAAGATACTTGTGATAAGAATTATCCCAGAGTATAAGGTTTCACAAATAAAAAAAATTCACAACAGAATTCTGTTGAGCATGACTTCCACAGGAGCAAAAGGAACTAAAATAATAAAATAACCCTGCACTGCAGCTGAAAGCATTGGACAATAAGAGAAGTATGGGAGAAAGAACCTGCATCAGAAGAAGGCTAAAAATGAATTATGGTTATGAGAAAGCAGAGGATTTCTAGAACATATCAGAGAATGCAATATAAGCATAAAATCATGTACAAAGCAAATAGGAAGAATTGTATTTTACAGATTTTTCTACCCACAAATTGGGTATAGAAGCTGATAGTCAAGTAACCATAGAAAGTAATTTCCAGCTATATAATGAAGTCAGCCCTCATTCAGCACCATGCATGCCAAGTAGGTGAAAAAATGGTCTAAGTTCTAAAGAGCCCTGTGGACTCTTAATGCCCAACAAGATGTGCAGTATGGATGCAAATTCAGTGCTCTTGAAAAGAAAGCATGTCCTCAAAAGCTTTATGATATGTCCATGTCCACGTGGCCATACCCTCACATAAGTGTATGATTTCCTATGCTAAAGCTGTAATCGTAGGACATCAAAACTTGTGTTTCTTATCTGATTGCACTCCAAGCAGAAAACCAAGGTAGTTCACATTCATAGAAATACAGCATGACAGATAGCAATAAGAGATATTACAAGTATGTCATAGGGACTTCTAATTCCTATAGGTTTATGCCTTGTTAGATTATAATCTTCAGAATCAAAGAAAGGAAAATTTTCAGGTTGAAGAACTAAAAACATCAGTAAAAGATCTCATATCAAGAGAATAAAGTGAAAATCATAGTATTTGACTGTCCTTGTAGCTCTTTAATGGCATATACTATTTGTCTAATGAGCATTTACTTGTCTGTCTCTCCTGGAGTTTTCCTCAGCCTGCACCAAATTATCCTGTCATGGACCTGGCCTTAAGGAGGTGCATTTTGTTCACTCTGCCTATTGGACTAAAGTAATAATCACAGATGACAGCAGAAACACTTCCTTCATAGTTTGACTTTTCCATTCTTCATCATGAATATTAGTTAGAGGAAATTAGCAATGAAAAAAAGTAACAGTGTCAAAGGATAATCCTAATCCTGGAAAGATTTCTGTATTTACTTAATTTTTAACACCAAGCATAGCCTTTTATGCTGGGCAGAGATTAGGTAAATACATTTAGGGTCTGCAGAATCAGAATTTAAGAACAGATTCTTGTGGCCTCAGATTTCACCTTTCATTTTGGCATTTGATCCAGAAAGATTGAGAATCAGAAGTTTTGTAATTGCTTTTCAAGCTTTCCCAGAATGAGGGAGGATACAGGGATCCAAACACACCTCCATAAAGCTATCAACAGGTCACACTTCAGGCAGACTTACAGTTATGATAGCTTAGAAAAACATTCCACTGTGTATTCCCCAAGCAGCCTTGAAATACCTCAAGCAAACTAGAAACCCCATGAAATTTAATACAGCTTTAAAGACAAATGAGGGTTTCAAGATATTATCAGTGTTTTTAGTAAATCCTATTTTCAATTTATCCTTCTGAAAGCAGATACACAATATAATGATCTAATTTTTCATTTCAATGTTAACACCTGCTGCTAGGAAACTGCATTCTTCATTAAAATGCAAGTACTTTATGGAATGAAAATATATGTTCATTTTGAGTAGCTTTTTTTTTTATTATTTTAAAGAAGTGTTTTAAATGATCAGGCTCAGTGTGGGGAACCATGGTGAGGCACAGCCCCTCAGTGTCTGGGCAGATCCATGGGGAAAGGAATGGGGACTGATCAGTGTCAGAGACACAAGACATCAGCCCAGGCTGGGCTTGTGCCTGGGGAGGCAAAGCTGTGGGGAGCTGTAGATCAGCCCTGCTGCTGAGGCTATGCTGGGTCAGGGACTGATGGCCCTTTTGGGGCTGAAATGGGGTCCTGGGCTATGGGCAGGACTGGGGGAGCCCAGGGGGTGGGCAGGAACAGGCAGGACTGGTGCTACCTCTGGGACCCTGACAGTATGAAAGCAGTTTTAAAAACAGGAGTGTTTTAAGTCCCTATAACTCATTCTGGTTTGTCAATGATAGACTTCAGCTCAGCTTTGGGTTTGTTTTTTTTCTGTCTTTAGCTCTTCTTCCCTGTTTAAAATTCTCTTTTGGTTTTGGTATGATGCATAATGTACATCCCCATAGCTAGGAACAGAAAAACTGGAATAAAGCACAAGGTCTTTGTAACTGTCTCCCACAATAATTGCAGGAACCAAAAAGCTGGTAAATGGTACAGATCTAAATACAAACCTTATATATTTAAATATAAAGATATAAATATTCCAGTCTCTTCACTCTCCATGACAGAACTTAAGGAAATGGCATGAAGCTGAGTCAGGGGAGGTTTAGGTTGGATACCTGTGTGAAAAGATTTTTCACAAAGATGAAGGGTGAGTAATGGAACAGGCTGCCCAGAGAACTGGTCACAGCACCAAGCCTAACAGAGTTCAAGAACTGTCTGGACAATCATTCAGGTGTGACTCTTGGGATGTCCTGTGTAGGGCCAGGATTGGAACTTGAAGATCCTGACACTATAAGGCTTTCTCTTTGCAGATCAGTATCAATTTTGAACCATTCCTTGTACATAAACATTGGTACAAGCCTCAATTTTAATATGGAAAAACTTGACAAGAAAACTCACATACATATTTATATAGAAAAGTCCTTCAAAATACAAAGCTGAATTTGTAGCATCTGAAATGGAGTATAGAATGGATTGTTTTTCTTTGCTCACTGAGGCTTTTGTGTTAGACTTGAAAAGATGGCACCATAAAGATACCAGCTGTGTTATTCACAACCAAGGATTTTAGATGCTAGGTTGGTCTGAAATACTTGTGACATTTGCTGCACTCAGGCTCTGCTCAGCTTTTGTGACCTGGTGAATGAGATTTTGGATCTGGGGATAAGTGATAAACCACCACAGGTCACAGCAGAGGTTTTGCCACAGTGGGAAATGTGGACAGTACTTCTTGTTCTGGATCTGTTCAGAACTCCCACTAAAGTCAGTGGGGGTTTGGGAAGCAGTGAACACATTGCTAAGGCCTGAATAGGGCTGGGAAGGTAGGCTGAGAGGTTTTTCCATGCAATTGTTCTAAAGTTTCTGTTGTTGGCAGCATTTTTCTCCGAGTGATTCACACTCATTTCCCATCTATTTTCCGGCATTAAATGTCAGCTTTCAATAAGAAAGGCAAAGCTGACTTGCCCACTTCATTCTAAATAACAAAATTTACCTGAATTACAGTTATTATATTTGTAGTTTAAAAACCCTTCTTTTGTTATGATTATGAAGCAGAAATATTTTACCTGAAGTTTTCTTTCTACATAAAGTGCAAGGCTGTTATTTGGACCAAGCCTCTGAACAGATACACTAGGGGAATTTTTGTTCAGGAAAACTGTACATTGACTGACTGTCAATGAAAAAGAGACTGGAAAAGGTAATCTGTTTCAAGACTTCTTGGAAGCTTGGAATATGTGGTAGGGGGTGGGTCAGACCTTGCTCTGGTGAGGGGGTGCCCTGTTCCCCATATCCCCCATCCACACAGTGTCTGTCAGTCATGGCTCACTGGAGGCAGCCCCAGTTGTGCCTAACCCAGTCCATGAGTGGCTGAGAGACTGAGGAAGTCCCTCCTAGGAGGAAGGCCCAAGATGGGCCAAAAAGGTTTAAGAAAGGTCACTACAAGGCAAGCACATTGTCCTTTAACCCTACCTTCATCTTGGAGTTTCGCATCACTGGAAGCAAGGAGCTGGTAGCTATATGCCTGTTTTTCTACATCTTTTCTGGTTTTCTCTCTTTCTTCTTCTTCCTCTGTCATCTCACAGAATGTAACTTCTAATGGATTTTTAGGTTTTCTGTGTTCAATGGGATAAGTCTATGCTGTGATAAGTGATGTTATTGTAGTATTTACTCTTTTGCCAATGTTCTTTAATTGTTGATAGTTTGCCAGTAAGCTTTTGTGTATTTTAACCTCAAGAATATTGGGTTGGAATTTTCTCCTTTACGTCTACCCAAAGCAAAAGAACCTGGGTTTAGCCCTAGGTTTAAGTGACTGGGGTGTAACACTGACAGAATTTTTAACCCTCTGGAGCCAGCTGTATTCCTCAAAAGAAGGGTTAAGGAACTGCATACACATCTGATGCAAATTTCTCTGACTCCATTACTGCCAAGTGAAATGCAGTGATAGACCCAAGTGGAAGATATGGCTGCATAAAGCTGCCTTACCATTACACAATCAGCAGTCAGGGTAAACAACTCATGTCTTTTTGTGGAAAGCCATCAGACTAGGTACTGGTAACAACGAATTCCTGGGTACATGGCTTAATTGTTGTTTTTTTCTAGAAGTCTTTTCTGCTATGTTAATTTTTTTTCCTTTCAGGGAGCTGATAGTACAAACAATAACTTTCTAGGATGTAATTGTCTTTCAGTTTTTCATCAGAACAAATTTCTGTTTGTTAAATCAGCCTGATTTACTAATTAAGATCTAGATCTTATGTACACACTATGCACACACACAATAATACCACAATTATATTATATTAGCTTTTTAAGGGCTCATCTAATTTTACTCTATACATAATCCTTGAAAATTAGATTTGCATAAAGTAATTTAAAATAGACAGGGCAAACTAGAGGCATATAATTATATGTAGCTCTGAAATAAATACATTTTCAGTTTTCAATTTCCATAGCTGAGTTCATAATTTAGTCCCTGAATACCTGAATATCTGAATTAATAATAAAATGACAGTATTCCCTGTCATATATGTACTTACACAGAATTTACAGACAGGGTCTCCTTTGTTATGCTTAGTGGATTACCTATGGGGTGAGTAAAGCTTGACCCTCCTCTAGAAGCTGGAGGAAAGGGAGAATCTGAGAGGCACTCTCCACTCTAGTCTGTTAAACAACTAAAGAGACTTTGTCCTATTAAGATTTCTACTGGTTCCAATTTCTACTGGCAGAACTTAGGCTCCTAAACGTGGTTCTCTACATTATATTGAAATGTGATGCTTGTAATAACCTTAAGCCGACAACAAAAGCACCTACCTACCTTTCAAAGTGAACCTTTTCTTCAGACTCACTGTTTGTCTGAGACCAGCCTATGAAATTACTTTTAGAGATTTTAACAATTCTTCACAGGGGGTTCATAATGATGGATTTGTATGATAATGATCTGTGAGGCACAAGGAGGTAAATACATTCCTTCTTGGTTTTATCTATCAATTTTCTACACATTGCAGATATATTTCTGTAACCTACTTACTCTGTTGTAGGCTTTGAATTGCCAGTACATAAGCATACTTTTTGATGTCCATACATACTGACAATACATGTTACCACTTCTGATGATGATGATTTTACCATCTTTGCTAATATTTGTTAGTTGTATAAGGCCACCTCCAGTAGTCAAGTGTTTACACAGGAAACTTAGTTTGCATAAAGAAAAATAAACTGAGTCTTCTCCATGACAAAGTAAAGCTGTAAAGTGTGTGAGGACAACAATAATACATTGGTTGAATGGAAGCTGAAGCAGTTCCAGAATTCGATAGCACACACTTGAGTGTTAAATGTAATAATGCATCTGTACGCTGATCAAGAAGTTGGTGCTGATGAATTTTTAGCTTGGATGACCAATACTGTCTGAGAAGCTGGTTAATTATTTTAACACACATAATGCAGTCTCATAGTTTTGCATTCATTTGACATTTGTTAAAGTTACAGCCCTATGCTTAAAGTTAAATACGCTGTTGGAACTTTTTACTACTTCATCAAGCTCTGCACTGGCTTTTAAAGGGCTCTTAAAGGAAAGAAACCTGCAGTCCCAGGATTTGAAGAAGAATGTGGGAAGCAGTATTATGATAATGACTCTATGCTGGGAATTAGAAGAACTCCAGCCAACAAAGGAATGAGATTCTAGAACAACTTTCCCAAAGCTATTTGGAAAAACAAATTAAGCCAATGAGTTTTTAGACTGAGTTGAGAAATTAATGAAGGGAAGTGGATGACACATAGATACTTGCAATACCAGGACCCTAGAGAATACCAGGGAGTCCCTTTGAATTATAGAAAGCTGTCAAAAATTCTACCACAAAGACAGCACGAGTAGCAAAGGGAAGGAAATGTGTCAGAGATGGAGAGCCATCATGACAGCCAGGATAGTTTACAAAGACTCTGGACAGCATGGATGCCCCTAGGCAACAGATCCTGCCCTAAGTTAAGCAGTCCTCCAGGACGTTCAAAAGAAAAGGAAGGCAATGTTAAAAAATTTACTTGAATCATCCCCTGAACAAATAGCAAACTATGACTGGCTCATACTTGAGAAAAATGGCCAGAGTGAGCAGCTCAGGAGCAGTGCATAAACTCTAATACAGCTGCATAAAGAACTCACTGAATAACTCTGAATAATAGGATAGCACATAAAAATCAGACTGTTTGCAGATAAATTTCAATAGGAAAAAGCAAAAAATGCAAGGTTACATTCTCTGAATAAATGCTTTATTGCAAATACTTTTCCCAGCTCTAATGAGGAGAGTTTGTTCTAGCAGGAGAGAATAGGGCTGTGATGATAGACAATAATTTACTCATTTAAAGCTGCAGGATATTTTCTTCCATACCTGATTTTTATCCATAAATGAAAAGGACATCCTTAAGACTATGGCCACCCAACAGTGGCAGGAGCAACCTCTTCAGTCCTGGGCATCAGGAGAGGGAGTGGTGCAAGTCCCCCTTTCCCTGCCCCATTGCCACTGCAGCTGCAGCCCAGCTTAAGCCCTTAAGAGTAATTCCAATTTGACAGCTTGCATGGGTGTGAATATATTTAAGTAAAAAGAAACCCTGCCAATTTTAGATTAATTAAACAACTGTGACACACACTGGGCCAGATTATCTAATGCACCACAACAAATTTACAACTGTGACTGTGAACTGGAGTCCCAGTTCATTTTTTAATACTGTAGTTAACAAAGCTGTATACAGATGCAGTGATTGCTATAGAGGTTAGAATGTTTCAGTGTTTCTGTCTGAGACTGCTTTTTGCAGTGGATTTTCATATCACATTTTAAAAATGGTAATCTGGATTGAGGGCCATATTTGCACGTCTAGTATCAGAGTCTGCTATTTATCCTTTCAAAAGTTTCCTGATATGTTGTGATACACACATACAACACTTCTAGGCAGAGACTGTGTTCCACTAACTAATCTCTCTTTGACTCTTAATTAATGTCTCAAAGAATGTTTCCATGGTAAACACAAAAAACTAAACTTCAGAGAAGTTTTTGTGGTTTTACTCTAAAAAGCTCATACTTTTTTTTGTTTATCCACTTACCTAAGTAAAACAAAAAAGGTGTTAAATTTTGGGAGCAAATAACAATTTGCATAATGTTTCTGCAAAAGCCAATGAAATCTAAAAATATATGTGTCTGTCATTTGTTTGCTGAATCAAATATTTCAGAAGAAATGTACTATGTTAGTTTTAAATTTTCAAATGTCAATGTTCAATCGAAAATGTCATATTTTCAGCCGGAACATGGAACTTAACAATAGCATAATGAAACTGCAGTGAACTTCTGGGTATGAATTTGACCTACCCGTGGTTCATTCTTCATGCCTGTGAAGAGTTCTGGTAGCCTTGTGGAACTGAAGGGTAATGTGAGCCAGGCTGGAGACACACAGGGACTCTGGAGTCTAGCTATGAGGGTACTCCTGTATTCCAAATATTAAATATTGAAATCTAAGAGAAATCTCTAAAATAAGATTAAATGTTTTGCTGTCATGTACAGATGTTTTCAGCTTTGATCAGCTCTTTTTTTGCAGAAAAAGAATTATTAAGAAAGTGGTAACAGTGAGGCTGCTGTTTAAGTGATGGCATTTTTTTATTTAACAGGTTCTGCTCCTCTGGGTGAGGGACTACGCTCATTAATCTTTCTTTTGGAACAAGATTTGAAGCCAAGTACCTAAAATCTGAGTGGTAGAATTGTGTCCACATATCCACATTCTTTATGTCCACATTTTTTATGTCCACACATCCACATTCTTCCTGATTCCAGTAATACTATGCTCTTTTAGACTAGGTGCATGTCTGGAAGATAAAAATAAAGGAATGGTCCTTGCTTTTTGGTTAAGTAGGTACTTACCAGGAAACCAATGTCTCTGAACATGCAAGAGATGTTCTGTTCCTACTTGTCCATACAGGAGCTTACACTATGTTCGTTCCTCTGAAAAGAGAGTTCCATACAAAGTACATTTTCTATGTTATGTATTGTCAATAAAAATGTTTCCGTTATTGAACATTGGTAGCATCAAACCAGGAAGAAAAGCACAAATTAAACTTCAGATGACAAGGGCCAATAAAAACACCTTAATGAATGCTTTTAAAAAGACCTCAAGTGAGGACTGAGAGAAGTAGAGTAATAAGAACAGAATAATAGTGTCATTTTCAGGGCATTTGAGAACAGGATCACATTTTACCCCATTTCTGAGAAGTGTAAGCCAAGAACAGCAGCCTTGCCCTTCATCTGCCCTCTCAGTTGCCCTCTGCTTTAGGCTGACAGAGGCTTCTCATTACTGAGCAGCAAAACAGTTTGAATTAATCTGGATTAAAATTAATCATGACTATTTTTTCTTTTGAGCGAACTTTGAAGTGGACCCATTCTCCCATTTAGCTCATTGCTTGGCAATGTAAATACTTATACTGGCAGCAGGCAGGGAGCAACAAGGGGACAAGAGCAAGCGTTTGGGAACAGAGAAAGGGCAGGACTGTTCTTTTTGGCAGCAGTGCTGTACTGCTTGCAGAATTGCAATGTTAAAGCATCCCATCCCAACTCTGTTAGGTTATTTCTGCTTATGCTAACAGAACCAGAGCAGAGCAAGCTACGCTGGTGGGAGGTTTGAACAAGACAATCAAACCCCACACTGTTACAGCAGCCAGGGTGTTCATTGCTAATGAGGGCTCGAGTAGTAAACAGTTTAAAAGCCAACAGTGAGCAATCAGTCATGTAGCTTTTGTGAAGCGATGTGGAGACCAAATTCAGATTTGTGCTGCAGCTGGTTAGCACTGTGCTGCTGACACAAAGCAGCTCTAAAGCCAAGGTAGCCAATTAATGCAGGCAACTGGCACAGCATGTCTTACACCATTGCTCTCCTGGCAGCTGGTTACTTCCCTGCCTGAAAAGGGACTGTAGTCAGATCATCCCTGATCTGAGACTCTCCTATCAGTCCCAGGGGCTCTTATTTGTTGGTAAAGTCCTGAGCCCACATATCTTATCTAAAATTGCTGTAAGAATGGCATAGGAGTGAGTGTTTACACCTTCAGGCTGCTTCTGCTCTGAGCGAGGTGTGGGATCCTTGGCTGCACAATTTTCCTAGTTCCACAAATAGGCCCTCTAACAAACAAAACCAGGAAAATTAAATACCTTCCAGTAAAAGAACAATTTTCTCTTTATTGTTTGTGTATGTTGGAACGTTTGACAACTGATAGCTTAAAACATGCATTTGATGGCAATGAGGAATTGCTTGTGATTTGGAATACACAAAGCGCTTAATAGCTATCTGATCATCAAACAGTGCATAGGAGGTTCACTTCCTAGGGATCTCTGGGCAGAACAAGCTACATAGCTTGTTAAGGAGGTGCTTAGAGCATATAATTATCTCATCTTTTCCCATGAACAGAAAGCATCTTTCACATGATCAAAAAGCCACCTCTATTATGCAACTGATGCTTTTTCAGTCATGAGTACAGGAATCCCATGCTTGGTGGTTCCTAGTGTGATTAGTGGTGGGATGAGATGTGTGCTCACCTGAGCCAGTGTCCTGGCAGGAAGCCCACCACGTTGAGAGAAATTCTTCTGTGGTGGCACAGGACTGGTAGAGGGTTCACCAAAGAACTTCTGGGAGGGTGCACTGACCTGTAGCCTGCTCACATCACTGTGGTTCCAAGAAGGTGGAAAACAGGGAGAAGGCCTGAGACTGGGAACTGTTTTCACTGCTTGTGCAAGTGATCAGCACTAGGGAAAAGTGAGAATTCATAATGCAGAATGACCTTAATGTTTTAATTACCATTGTATAATATTAAGAGGACATTTTTCTGAGGCAACTAAACACCTGTAGATCATAGGGACTCTGCGTGTTACCAATCCATGAACCTGAGCAGCATTCCTTACACTTGTAAAATCATATTGTTGGATTGTCACATCTGGCTAAAAGAATTCACTGACAAGAACTGATGAAGAGATGTGTTCCCTATGTGCTTGCTCATACTGATGGTGATTCTGGGTTCATGAAATACGTAGTTCAAGGTGCTCTTTCTGCAATCAACATGCTGCGGAAAACAATGAAACTGAAAAATTTCTGCTCATTTCCCATTCCAGCCTTAGAACCAAATTTTGCACTCAAGAAGAAAAATGTGCAGTTTCCTTTGTGCAGCTTTTAATCATATCTGTATATATGAGAAGTGTTCAGAATTATTACAAACTTCTACTTCTTGATTACCTCAACTCTGTATTGCATGAGAGGATTTTTTAAGGCTATGGACCCACATTTCTAGCAAAATTCTTTGTATTTAAAATCTACCAATGGCTTTATATAGCATCCTTTTTATACTTTTCTATTCCTTCAGCTTTTCTACTCATCTGTTACAAACAATTAAATCGCTGGATTTTTCATTGTTTGAAATAACTGGTTGCATTACCATCTGGAAACAATACATTTTAAGTGCATAATTACGGATGTTTGAAATCCCAGGAACCCAACTTTATGTGCACAGGACTAGGAGGCAGCATACTCAGAAATGTATTGTCAGCTGTGTGATGAACAGTTAAGAAGAAAGGAAGAGCAACTCTCTCCATGCCACTAGCCTGAGAAAGCTAAATTCAGATTTGACTGCAGAGCAAGAGGGAGTGTTTTAGACTGCTCTCACTTGGACTGAATTTCAATGATTGCAGTGGCACAAGGGGACCCTAGCTGAGCTGTAGCCTCTAAATCCTCACCCTCCTTATTGTGAGGCTGGAAACCTGACTGTACACTAGTTTCCAGAGAGTGCAGAGATGAGGCACATTACACGACAGAACTGTGGAGGATAACCATGTGCATAATAACTTCATGGTGGAAAATGTTTCATTATTCTGAAACAGAAACTGCAATATGGGATTGTCTGCAGAACCAGCATATCTCAAAGATACGACAGTTAGTCGAAGCTTAGCTAAAGCACTGGCTATTAGCTACATTTTTACTAATCTAAATGACTGACTCTGTTCCTCTTTCTTACCCCTCCTTTCCCTACATATGACCTATTTCACAATATATTCATTTGCCACAATGTATTCCAACTGAAAATAGTCAGCTAGGTCCTCCAGCTTCACCAATGTCAGCTGCAGGCCCAGCTCAGCCTCAGGAATCACATTAGAGCAAGTACTTCATACTGCTGAAAAGGTATCAAGCAACCCAAAAAAAAAAACCAAACAAAACCCCCCAAAACCAAACAAACAAAACCCACAAAAACAAACAAACAAAAGCAAAAAAAAAAAACCACCACCAACAAAAAAAAACCAAAACAAAAACAAAAAAAGAAGAGTTAATTACATACATGCCCAAATATACCATCAAGTGTAAATTCTATTCAGCTTTTATTTCATAGTGTCTTTATTCCCACTTCTGCATTATCTTTCTGAACCCATTTTTCCCTAGGATTACTTTGCTTTGAAAGACATTTGGCTTCTAGTTCTTTCAAGTTACTGTCTGACAGGGCACCCATCCCTCCATTCCCCTACTATCAAACTTCAGTACTAGATGGCTGCAAAGAAAACTTCAAACCTCTGACCTGCATAAATGTCTGTTTGATTAAAAGTACTCCTCCTAAATCAACAAGTTAAAATCAAAAAAATCCACCTTTGTGAAATTTACTTCTCCATTTCCAAATCAGTTTATTTCAGGGCAATAAATCATGCCTCTTCTGTTCACTTTTTTAATGCACATATCATTTTTATTTGAATTAATGTATAAAATGTACATGCAATAATCAATATATCACATTTCCTAAAACCCACATGTAGAATTAGCTTTTCACACCAGTAATTCACACACACACCTCAGCTTTGCTTTACCAACAGTTTGATTCAGGTATGTAAAACTATGCAAGAGTACAGTTCATTGAAAGATATCATAAGACACATGACAAGAAGGCCTTGACATAGTGAATAGAAAGGGAC
This sequence comes from Agelaius tricolor, assembly GCF_023055355.1. Taxonomy (NCBI): domain Eukaryota; kingdom Metazoa; phylum Chordata; class Aves; order Passeriformes; family Icteridae; genus Agelaius; species Agelaius tricolor. The sequence goes on along the minus strand of NW_027269262.1, from coordinate 59,353,476 downwards.
TAATGTATTGCATTAAAAAGAGAATAAGGCCTATTTTAAAATAAAATTCAAAAGAAATCTCTATTTCAGTTGAAAAACCCCAAAGCAAACAGGCCCAAGCATCTGATGGAAGGACTAACTAGCTAACTTAATATATTGCTAAAAGTTGTATATAATGCCAGAGGTTTCTAAACATTTTTAAATATTTGTAGATATTTTCTTAAATTAAAAAGATTCAAAGAGAATCAAAATGGGAGAAACAATCAAACTGAATAAAGGCATTCCTTTTTCTCTTTGGAATAAAATAAATGGCATCTATTGACTCATGATATACTGACTGAGACACACATAAGAAAGAATGTGATTAAATAGCATCCATTTGGTGCATTGTTTATGTATTCAGCTCTGATTATAATGTTCCAAAGACAATCAATCATTGATTTTAATTTACTTTATTGTGCTGAAGAAACAAGTAAATTAAATGTAGAATTTATTTAGCCTTTCTCTTGTATTCTGTAATAATCCAGATGGAGCATATACATTTTCTATTTAATGACACTAGCATGATTAAGCATTAAGACTTAATGAGTAGTGCATTTTTTATGGTTCATTAATAAAAGTTAGATATAGAAAAGATGTATTGGTCATCAGCTTTATCTCCTTACTGTGTTTGTACATTTATTAAACAGTCAGTAAATTTGTTTATATGAAATTGCTTTTGGGAGAGGGACCTTCACTGACTTTAAACTGCATGAGATCTTTCTATCCTTAAATGGCTCAAATTCTAGGATGTGTAATTCCTGCAAGACACAGACTGGATCTGGCACAGATAAATGAAGGAAGATGACAGTCAAGAAGAGTAATGCAGGAATAATTTATGGAAGAAACAGGTTTGACAGAAGAAGGAATTATATGTTAAAAAGGCAAAAGATAATCCTGCAACAGGAACTAGTATAGACTGATTTTAAACCAAAACAATATACAAGACAATGAACACAGAGAAGAGTGGGGTATCTGGGAAAGGACTTGTAGTGATTCAACTGGTTTATTAACTTGTTTCAATGCAAGGATGATAAATTACACCAAGCTTTAGACTTAAATATTGTCTAGCTACAACCAGACAATGGCTAAATTACAGTTGTAACATAGGTAAATGCATTTTCTCAAAGTGCATTTTGAAATTAAAAAATATTAAATATTGATATTGGTGGTTTACTTCTCTTAAAACTACTTCTGAATACAGAAGAGTATCATATGAGAAAGGGGGATATCCCAGAAAAGCCCACATACATAATTTGTTTTCAAAGGGCAATACATTATGGCTATAGCTACCCCAACTGTCTTCTCTCCTGAAGACAAAAACCATCATAATCAGATACATCATGTAGAGGCATAGTAAAATAGTGAATGGTAACACAAAATAGAAAAGAAGCAGCAATTAAGGGCTTTAAGTTGAATAAGTTCAGATAATATGTTTCTGGTTTAAATGATTAAATGAATTCAAATTATATGTTTTTACATATTTCTATCCTTACCACTTAGCACTCATACACTCTCAAGCCTCCAAAGTGTCCATCATTTTGGACCGTTGTAATTTGGTACAATATTTGTCCTATTTTAAAGACAATCTTGAACAATGCTGAGTAACGATGAGAGTATGAGATTTTACAGCTATGAAAATGGAATCTTGAAACTAGAAAAGAAAATTTTACATCCCATGTAGCATTAGAGTTACCTGCAAGAACTCTCTGCTTGGCAGATTTCAAAGAGCTTCATCCTACTGCCTCCTCCCAAATATAAGTGAAGCACGTTTAGTTCTACAGTTGCCACTCCTCATAGTGCTCCCCCTGGTGCAGCTACTGGAGCTATCCATACTCCTGATGGTTTGTGTCTGGCCACTACACCTGGAAACAAAGCTGCATGCAAGCCCAGAGCCAGACAACTGCAGCACTGAGGATGTGCATCAGTGACTGCACTATTTTGAAAGGGGTTGCTTCCCCAGTAAACTGTGCACAATATTATTAAATGTGTAAAACTTGCATTAATCTGTTATTTTCTTTTCCTGTTCATGAAGGAGTCAAATAGCTGGTCCACAGCCAGACTCACTCTCCAAATCTCATCCAAGCTATATCTGGAGTATCATTTTTAATAACAAACCCCCTAGAACTTGTCAGAGGACAAAAATATAGCCTAAATTTTCAAGCCTAGACATGCAAATCAGGAGTATGGCAAGGGACAGGCTATGGTGTGCTCTACCAATTGTTACATTGTATCTTCTGAAATCATTAAACCATTTCAAATATTCCTGAGTTTATTACAGGAGTACCAAGGGGATCCAATCATGTACAGAAGTCCATTATGAGAGCTGATATACAAACACATTTAATTAAAATTTGTCAAGACTTGTATGGACAAACAAAGGGGAATTTTTACACTCACAGCTGTTCAAATTTGCCAAGCCACATTCTGACAGAAACTGAATCAGTGTGAGAAAACAACTCAGAACCAAAAAATATCTCCTGATAAAAAAAAGATTAAATTGAAAAATTTTCTCAAGATGAAATTGAGGGGAAGGGGAAGGGGAAGGGGAAAGGGAAGGGAAGGGAAGGGAAGGGAAGGGAAGGGAAGGGAAGGGAAGGGAAGGGAAGGGAAGGGAAGGGAAGGGAAGGGAAGGGGAAAAAGAAGTCTGTGGTTATATAAATTTAAAAATTCAAAACACTTTTGAAGATCTCTTAAAAAATCATGTTTATGTCATTTATATGCAGATTACTAATTCAATCTTTGTATAATTATTTTCTTATACTCTCCCTCTTGAAAACTTTTTTTAGTTTCAGGAACATTATTTCCCATACAATATTCTAAATTTTTCCATTTTCAGTTTTCAGCAGCTTCCTTAAAGTTATTTACTTATTCAATTTCCTTTCCCTTTAGCACATGCAGCATCTTGAGTAATGACTCACCGTTTTCTCTTGGGCAGGTAACAAAACCCTTCTATAGATTATGGGAGCAATGAAAATTGTGACAAGCTGCAGTAAATGTATGATAGTTATTGTTCCATGTTTGATGGTAGAATTTCAGTACATATGGGCTCATTCCTTCCATTTAGGTAAATGTACCAGCATTTAACTAGCAAAAAAATTGTGTTGATGGGGCACTCTCTTCTCCAGCAGTAAGTAGGATCATTTCTCACTCTTATCCCCTGCTACCTATCAGAAAAATAAGCAGGTGCAGAGAAGAAAAATCAAGTCAGGCTATACTTTAGTTACAGCAGTGTTGTGGGAATGCAGAAGACTTAGGAGATCAGAACATGCATTTTTGTTGCCAGTGGCAGCAGCTGTAACAGTGCTCATCTATTAGTATCACCACTGCCAGTTTAGAGAGCTGGTAGCATTTTCCATATATAATCCTTGGGGTCTTTCAAGGTGAGCTGAAAGATGAGTGAAGAGAGAAGGAGAGAAATGTTACAGCCAATGGCAAAACAGCTGGGGTGAGAGGCAATAGAGTACTCTCACTTATTGTCCTTAGCTTGTAAACAAGGCTTCACTCTTACTGTTCTTTGTAGTTATACATAGTTACAAGTGTGGGAAATTATACAAGCAGTTGTCAATGCCCCCTGCATAGTTCCTGCTACAATAAATTATTTATCCCATTATTCAGCCTACAACAGTGCCTAACAGTATCGGCCATAAATCAGGACCCTGCTATGTTAGCTGCTGTACACACACAGTAGAAGTAAATCCCTCTGCCAGTGTCTTTGCACCTGAGGTAAAATAGCATGAACTTGTTGCCAAGCTGCTTCCTGCAAAGCAGATACACATTTTGAGCAGTGTCTAGAAAGATAAATTGGATTTCATCTCATTTGGCCAGCTTTCAGGTGTGAGGTAGGCCCATAAATAACTGCACATTAGCACCATGGAGCCTGGCTTCACTGGGAAACTGAAGAAGCAGCTCAGACATCTGGCACAGCTTGGAAGATTGTCACAACACTACAAGACACAACTGCCATGGAGAAAGCAAGATATTGCACTGGCTTCTGAAAAGGACTGTTTGTCTTTTCCTTTCACACACACAGAAGTCCTGGAGATTTTTTAGGCTGTCTCCTGATCAATTGAATCCTGAAGTGGAAACTTTAAATGGCCTTATTTACATAATATCCACTTGTGGGGATGAGGGCTAAAACTCTAACACATGCTGAGAAAGTCCAGTATTTTTTTTCCTCTTTGATAATAATATGCATTCTAAATGTTGCTTAATGATGCCACAAAATCAATTCTACATTCTTAAAGCAGTGAGTATGAACCATAAAACCCCTTCAGCATCTACTAAAACCTTCCTTCCTCCTCTTCTTTCCCCTCAAATGCCCAGGAAAGGCTAGTAAGATTAAACATTTCACCAAGGAAACCTGTTAGATTGAGATGGCTTTCTTGAAAAGAGCTGACACTATTTCCAAACAAGGAAAATAGAAAATAACAAAATCTTACACGTTAAATGTAAAAATTCCTTAAGGCAGGCCAATAAAAATCTCACAAGCATTTCTCAAAAAGCTTTGAAACTAAAAATAAGTCTTGTTCAAATACACAAGGAAGAAGAAGCTGACCAGATAATCTGTAAGACTAAGAGGTGATGAAGAAATAATGGAGCACATGAATTAAGGCCACAGCAGAAATTTAGGTTAGTATTTCACATCCCTCTTTGGCATGCAAGACTCTCTTCAATATCCAGGCAGAGTCCCACACTGAAACATGACAGCAGATGCACCACAGTCCTGTCTCAAATTAAAGTGTGAGCTGGAAACATTTTTGGCCAGATGGACATAATGAATAGTAACAAAACCCCAGGACCAGGGCTAAAGGAACTTAACTCTGAAACAGCTGAAATGAACATTGTAGGATGTAACCTCTCACTTAAAAATGCCTCAGTAATTGCTTTCAGGAAGTATCCAGGAAACATCAGAGTGATAAAAACACTGTAGCAGGGAATAGAATCAGTGGGCAACTGGAGAAACCCTGCTAAACTTTTAGTGGTACATAGAAACTCTGCTCAAAAACCATGACCCCATTATGCCACATAGTGCAAAAGCACAGAGCAGATTGCTCCTAGGCCAAACAACAAGCAGAAAAAATAGACAAAGACTGATAAAGTAAGTGCAGCAACATATATTGACTTTTGTAGACCTTTCAGATGCATCTCTGAATTCTTGTACTACAGTTTGTAAGTGTAACATACACAGGCAAAAATAGAAATGCCAGGAGAAGAAGAATCTAAGGGGACAAACATGGGCAAGAAGAGAAGCTAACTACAAAACATTGCATCTGCTTGTCTTACTTGTGTTAAAGAAGCCTTACACTGGTGATGAGATGCCCCAGGTAGCATCCCTATGGCACCAACTTCTCCTGAGATCTGTAAATGTGACAGCCTCACAAGTCGCAACTTAACTCTGCTATTTGAATAATATTTAGTACCTACCATGTCAGGGTTTCTTGAAATTTTAAAACATGTTAAAAATTTATTATTACAATTTATTCCCTTCTGTTAAGTTTAAAAACATTTCATTATTTATATAGTACCATGATATTAAGATTATTTTGTTTTCTTTGGAGTGCTGGGAACCTGGTTTTCTGCACCTGGTTCAGAGTCAAAACTACAAAACATTTAAGAGCTGATATGAATTTCATGAAGCAAAGTATTGTTTCACATATCTGTGCCAGTTCTGTGAAGGAGTCAAGGAGAGGTATGTGAATCTTGTGAATATAACTACTTAAGCCTCCAGAAAAAATGTCCTGAAGACCTCTTGAAAATCTCCTAGGGGAAAAAAAAAAAGCTGCTTTGGAATAAAGGGAAGGTAACTGGCTGACTAAAGGGAACAGCAAATGGTTAATTTTCACAAAAGAAAGGAGTCACCAATGGAGTGTCTGTAGAGGACATATACTCAAGCTGATATGATTTGTCATATTCATAAATGATCATGAATATCAAAGTGACAAAGTTTAAATCACTCACAGAAGTAAAAATGAAGACTGATTAAGAAGAGTTGCAGCAGTACTTCACAATACTGTGCAATAAAATACCAAATGAAATTCAATAAAGACAAATGTGAAGTAATATAATGAAAAAAATGACAATTCTAACTTTATAAAGTGAATGTGAAGCTCCCAGCTGGCTAATACCACTTAGAAACAGAATCTCAAGGTCGTAGTAAATACTTCTATAAAATGTCAACTCAGTGCCTCACAATAGTAAAAAAAAAAAAAAAGATAGGCAAAAATGACCAATAATTTGGTGAGAAATGGGAAAGAAACCCAAAAGATGTACTGATGCATACTATGGTGGCATCATTGACCAGTGATAAAGATGGCTGTCAGGCAAGGAAGAAGTCAAACTAAATGCCTTAAACTGGAAAGAAGATAACTGAGAGGACTATGACAAAGATCTATAAAATCACTAGAGATGTAGAGGAGGTGCAAACCACCTACCCAAATCCAGGGAAGAGACTTCAGAACATTATGTACAGCCAACATTCTTGTTTTAGGACATCATGGATACCAAAAGTTTCCAGGGTCTCAAAAAGATTATTATGTATTTGTATTGTTAAGATTATTATTATATTATTATGTATTTGTCTTTTGGAAGACAAATACATGAAGTAAAGATATTTCACTGAATAAGAAAATCCCCATGATCAGTTTCAAAGGCTGGGAGATCACACCCACAACAAATGCTTTACCAGTTGCTAAGATAATTATAACTTTTGAAGTTGCTTCTGACACAGTTCTATATTAGAGCAAACTTACAAACTTAAATCAACAAACTAATTGAAGAATCAATGGAGGATATTTAGGTATTCAAAGGTATGAAAACTAGAATCAGTCACAATCATTCTCTAATTGTACTAGATATAAAATTTCAATGTAAGTGGGAAGAACTATTTTCATTAGAAACAAGCATCCAGGATCAACTGAAGTAAAAACAAGCAAGGCTGACATTGCTGAACTGCATGTCAACATATCCACACAGACAATGCCTAAGAGTTGGATGTGCATTCAGTTTTACTTCACCTGTGACAACATCCATTGCTCCTGTATCAGACACAGATTACACCTGACTAAGCAGTGAAAAGCAGAAAACTGCATTGTGCCAAGCTGTTGGCAGGTACTTGCAAAGACACTGTGAATATATTCTATCAAGACCAGAGATGGTCCCTCCAACTGTAGAACATTTCATCCACTGTAAGAATACAAGTTCATGTTTCCCCCATTTGCCAAAAAAATACTGAATTTCAATCTTTATGTCTGCCAATAACTAAACTTACATATAAGTATGCTTGGGCTCAAAAATGAAGTATTGTTGAATGACTTTGAAAGTGCAGATGAGAACAAAGGCTTACATTGTTTTAGAAAGCCAAGCTTCTGAAAAAGCACTGATTTAGCGTGGGTTCATGGAGGAAATGAACCAGGCTTTTTAGCAAGAGTTTCAGGTAGAATTGTTCTATGGGACAGAGAAAAATTCTCTTTCCTGGCACACTGTTTCTGTGTTGCTGTGCAGTCAATCTAACACTGAAGGAAGCTATGTACTCTGACTCATATAATGGAAGAGGTGCACTGGTTCTGTCTTTGCCCTGCTTCCCTCCAAGGAGGTTCTGGCTGCTCCTCCTCAGGTGCAGGACTCCTTTCCTTGCTCCAGCATGGGGTATCTCTCACAGGACACAGTCTTCCACAACCCTCTCCAATGTGAGTCCTTCCCACAGGCTACAGCTCTTCCAGAGCTGCTCCACCATAGACCCCTTCTATAGGTGAAATCCTTCAGGAACCCACAATACTCCAGAGTGGGTTCCCCATGGGGTCACAAGTCCTGCCAGCAAACCTGCACCAGCCTGGGCTCCTCTTTCCAGAAGTCCTGCCAGAAGCCTGCTCCAGCATGGTCTTCCCATGGGGTAGCAGCCTCCTTTGGGCACCCACCTGCTCCAGCACGTGGCTCCTCTGCAGGCTGCAGGTGTCTATCTGCTCCTCCATGGACTTCCATGGGCTGCAGGGGCACAGCTGCCTCACCACTGCCCGCACTGCAGGGGGATCTCTGCTGTGGTGCCTGGAGCACCTCCTCCTTCTTCACTGACCCTGTGAGGTCTGCAGAGTTGTTTCTCTCATGTATTCTCTCTCCTCTCCCTGGCTGCAATTGTTTCTGTGCAGTAGTTTCTTTTCCCTTCTCAAATATGTTATCCCAGAGGTGTTCTCAAAATCACTGATGGGTTCAGCGATTAGGTTTACTTAGTGGGAGGTCTGTCTTGGAGCCTTCTGGCATTGGCTGTGTCAGATGTGGGGAAAGCTTCTGGAAGTTTCTCAGAGAAACTGCTCCTAAAGCCCCACCACTACCAAAAACATACCACACTGTGCCAATACAGCATTCCAGAGGTGGAAAGATCAGAAAAGGTGGTCTTATGACAACAAAGTGGGTGTGCTTACAGGGCAGTGCAGGTGCCGCTATTCATAATCTTAGGTTTGAAATAAACATAGAGTCTTGCTACCTTCCAAACCTTTCTCCTCTTTTATTTCAGAAATATAACTATTACAATATTCCAACAGCAGATAATACCAACAGCACATAATACCAAGTCAAGTATTTCTTTGAAATGCCAGTGTTTCCATTACCTAAGCTGTAGAATTGGTTTGCATAAGTCTTGCCACAGCAGAACTGGACAAATAATTTGGGAGAGTCATCCACATATTCCTATGACTAGGTGGAGAAATTGCATCTGGAAGTCTCTAAAATGCCAGACTTCAGCTTCAGGTCAAAGCAAAAAATAACTGTGCACAACATACAGTGCCAGTAAAGAAACAACCAAGAAATAACAGGTACAGGCATGATCAGTACACATCCTAAGCAAAGTTAATGGAAGCATCTGTGGAAAAACTATAAACAGAGAAAAATTAAATCCAAAAATGAGAATGTTGTCTTTTAAATAAATGTCTTGTGTAGAAATAAGGCAGTGCCAAAAGGATCAGTCAGAGAGGATGAGTGAGGGGCAGGAGGTGGCAGTTTGCCATCCAGCAGTAGGGCTACATAAAAGCACTGCTCTGGGTTTTCTACTATCTACTAAGGCTTTTATGGCCACTTATGTGCCTAATTAAAAAAGACTGCAAAAGACACCAAAATGGGAACACTGTTCCAGGCACACTTGAGTAGGCTAAAAGAAATAGTAAAAAAGCCAAGAAAAAAGCTGATGTCTTCTTAAGCCACAATCCTCAGATTCTAAAATGATTGCAATTTGTCCCCCTGTTTCTACACTTCCTTTTCATTCATGGAAACTCTGCCAAATCACATGAGAAAGTTAATGGCAAAAAAGATCATCTGTTTCTTCCAACTGGTTTGTTGAGTATTTTAAAGATTGGCAGCCTGGAAATGTTTCAAGCCAGAAGGGGAAGTATTCATGTACCCACACATCAAAGTGTTTCTAAAGACTGAGCGTACATAGTTCTGAACATTTCTCAGGTGATCAAAACAAATGTGTGTCTAAGATGCTGCTGCTTGAAATATAACAGGCAGTAGGTCAGGGACCACAAAACTGGTTGATCAAACTGAAGCTTTGACTTTTCAGCTAAATAAGAAGTAAAAGGAGTTCTCTGAAGAGCTGAGAGCAGGAGGAAATATTAGTTGGGGAATTTATTGGTACTATAAAGAGCACAAGAGTAATCTTGCTAAAAGATATGAGTTATAGTAAGAAACAGAGCTATAGAGCTAAAAAACCCAGAAAAATAGTTAGGAAGAATTAAATAATCAGCTGTATGAGATAATTTTTGTTGTTGTTTTAAACTTAAGACATTGCAATTTATCTGCAGACAGAATTAAGTGATCTTCTGAAATAGATGTTCACATAAGGATGGTTTGTCCCACTTTTCATCCTTACAAAATTGAAGCCCCAAATTAATTTGAATGAAAACTGAGCCCCAAATTAATCTGAACATTTATTTTAATCCGAGGTTGCAAAACTGCTAACTATCAAATTGTCATGTATTCAGAATACCATGCTTTGTCTTTCACATACTGCTTGCTATGTTCTGCACTGAGGGAAGTTTCACCCAAATATATTCTTAGGGAGACAACAGCTTCATAGCTGGCAGTGAATTAAAATTTAATATGTTTTGAGAAGATTCCCTTATCTCTCCTTTCTCTAACTTTCATTTCTATTGTAAAGCTGTAAGTTATAATCCCACAGTGATATCCAGCATCCTGTATACACAGATGTCCTTTTGGAATCCTCTGCTTAGTGGAATAAGGGTGCCAGCATGCAAAGCCACCACATGCTCTTCAGGACTTCACAAACATTTTAGAGGATATGAGACAGGTAGAACAATTCACATGTGCTAACTTTGCCCAACAATCCTGCACTTACTAGTGCATATCAGCCTGTAGTGAAATAATACAGCATTATGTGAGACAATACTTACAGATCTCTCCTATGCAGCCATCCAAGGAAGTAGACATGATAGAATTGTTTTTATTATCAGATTATTCTCCTTTCTTCTTATCATGGAAGTACCCTGGAAGTGTGATAGAAGACAGAACCTTGATTGACTCAATCTCTTACATGAGAGTCATATAAGCAGATTTGCATTGGCCCTGAATGTTCTTTGGAGACACTTTAATTCATGAGTTTCCAATGTTTTCACAGTGGAAATGTTGAGTTCCAAAATGAGCAAACTGAAACAAGTAACAAGGACCTGCAGTGTTCTTCTCCATGCAAGACACACAACGAATGTATGCAACAGGCTTATCTGCATCACTGACATTGGAACTGTGTTGGTAGATTAAGAAACAGAAAGAGAAACAAGAGTTGAGTCAGCTTTGCTGAGAACCACGTGAGGGCAATACCGTGTTAACTCTCATGTGATGCACTGATGATTTAAATTGTTGGTAAACATTGTTTTCAGAAATCAGAGTTGGTCCCAGACACTGCTCCTTAGATAACATTTAACTTTCCTGCATTTTTAATATCAGGGGAATTGAACACCTCAGAAAACAGTCTAAAAGTGGTCAGAACAGATCAGCAGAAAGAAGCTGATCAGCTCAGTTTGTGTTTCCATTTTTTACTGGGGGTAGCAATGGTGCTCCAAGTATCATTCAAATTTTAGTGCTTTTGTACAGGTAAGAATAGGTACCATAAGCAGCACAAGGAAAATATTATATCTAGTGTGCTAGTAGTGAAGAAGAAGGGCTCTAGAGTGAAATACAGAAATGGATCCAAGCCAAACATTTCACATCGAAATTGCTCCAAATGTTGTAGGGTTTTTGTTCAGACTCAATGGTTTGAGAAGCATTTGCCTCTAGACAGCTATTAAAATGAAACAAAATCATCAAAAAGAAACTAGTCTGTGATGAATTTTGTGCAGCTGCCTAGGGGTAGATGGTGCTCATACATGCAAAAGAAAGAGACTGAACAAGGTAGCATGGTCTTGGACACACGTAAAAAATTATTTTCTTAAAGGAGGCTCTTCTTTTTCCAAAGGCAAGTGTGTAATAGTGGCTCTCCCCATAGTAGAGCTTCAGTGTATTTCAGAGTATTAGAAACCTGGGACAATTCAAATAATTTTGTTGGTCAGCAAAGACATAGAAGGGCACAACAGGCATATTGGAGTTTGGTGCCTGGTCAGTAGTGATGTTCTCCAGGGCTCAGCATTGGGCATGGTCCTGTTTAACATCTTTATCAGTGACCTGGACAAGGGCATGCTGTGTACCCTCAGTAAGTTCACAGAGTTGGGTGGGAGTATGGATCTGCTGGAGGGCAAAAAGGCTCTGCAGAGAGATCTGGACAGGTTGGATCAATGAATTGAGGTAAACTACATGGTGTTCAACAGGGTGAATGGCCAGATCCTGCTCCTGGGTCACAACAACTCCAAGCAGCTCTACAGGATTGGGTAAGAATGATTTGAGAGGTCAGTGGGAAGGGACTTTTGGGGGTTCTTGTCAACTTCTGACCAGATATGAGCCCAAGTCGCCAAGAGGGCCAGTGGAATCTTGGCCTGTACAAAGAATAGTGTGGCCAGCAGGACCAGGGCAGTGGTTGTTCCCCTGTGCTCAGCACTGGTGAGGCCACACCACAAATTTTAGACCCCTCACTACAAGAACATTGAGGTGCTGGAGAGTGTCCAGAAAAGGGCAATGGATCTGGTGAGGGGTCTGGAGCACAAGTCTTATGAGGAGCAGCTGAGGGAGCTGGGGGTGTTTAACCTGCCGAAGAGGAGGCTTAGGAGGACTTCATTGCTCTCTATAACTCCCTGAAAGGAGGCTGTAGTGAGGTGCAGGTTGGTCTCTTCTGCCAAGTCTCAAGTGAAAGGACAGGAGGAAATGGTCTTAAATTGCAGCAGGGAAAGTTCAGATTAGATGTTAGAAAACAAAAAAAAAATCATTTTAAGAATGGTTAGGCACTGGAATAACTTCCTCAGGGAGGTGGTGAAGTCACCAGAACCACCACACTGCTGGTTGGACTAGATCATCTTGAAGGTCTCTTCCATCCTTAATGATTCTGTGATTCTTTGAGATAAGAACACATTTGACATATTCTAAAGTACATTATGGTCTGTCCAGTTATAGAAGGTACAGAGCTAGAACTTCAACACACAATTCTATTGTAGGCATTCATTTTTTTGTTCTTCATAGACTAAAAAAAAAAGTATAGGGTAAGAGAGCTAGCAGGCATCAGATATCCCACTTCATATCCTGCTCTGGCAACTTTGTCACAATTTCCTTCAGCTGAACCCTGGTCTGAGACAGATGGCCTGCAGAATTGCTGTCTTCACCTCACCTAGCAAGGGTAGTGTGGTTTGCTGAGGGGAAAAAACCCCACATGATTTTTCTGTTTCTCATTTATGGCTGATGGTTATGCACCAGGGGGTTAAAAAAGCAACCCTCATCCCCAGCCTACAGGCAGTAAGAATCCTATGACTGACGCCAACAGCCAGTAAAAGCTGTACTAATGCTGCCTTCAGGCTCTCATAGGACCGCCTCCTCCTTCCTCCCTTCTGCCTGCTGTTTTGTGCAGCTTCCTGCATATCTCCTACATGATCTGCAGCAGAATATGTTGAACATGCTACAGTTTACACTATCTGCAAGCATGCAGATAAGGCTGTTGCATATATTCATTATGTGTCTTGCATGGAGAAGGACAAAACTGGACAGTGAAAGGTGGTTGTTTTTGTTTGGTTTTTTTTTGCTTTCTTATTTGCAAGACAGTGACTCTCACTCTTAGGTATTATCTTTTAATGTTTGGGATGCAGAATACTGTAAACTAATGTTCTGTCTAGGTCTGAGTTGGTGGAAGAAAGTGACAGAATAGTTAATACATACTAATACATGAGACAGGTCCAGAACACCAGCTTGACCATTTCTGTACAATATTATCTTTTTATTACACATGCAACCAGAGATTTGTCTAATGGGCATAACAGCAATCCCAGAACATGAGAGCTGAAACTACATTGTACTTGTTACTAGGAAGGCTTTGCTCCACAGGACCTGTCTGTCTAATCTGTGCTAGTGCAAACACAGACCAAGTTCATGCCAAAAAACAGTGGGGTGAAACAAGCACCAAGAATGTCAAATCTTTTCAACCTGACACTGAAAATTTTTCCCCATCAACAGCTCTTTCAGTTTTTTCATGTGTTGGAGAGGTACAAGACAAAGGAAACAGGTTTCAGCACCATACAATATTAGTGAGCCTATGAGGTCTGTATCCTTTGCTAAATCTCTTCCTTTAGAAAGAGGAATATGGGAACCAGCTCTGTCTGTCCCACCATTGCTTTTCCCATCAAAACAGTGATGGGTGAAAAACTAGAGCAGACTTTCCCTTGTGCTATTGAAGACTCATGAAGAAACAGGTGAATGGAATGGAAATGATGTTTTCCACTGCCTTGTATCCCTCTTTTGTTATCTGGCCCACACATGCATAGACGGCGCAAGGATTTTCCAAGGTCCATACATCACCCCTGCTGTGAGGCAGGAAAAAGTCAGGTTCTTGAGCTTTCAGATCCTACTTCCCCTGCAACATTCTAAATGAAGCAGTTTTTCACTCTCTGAGTCCTTGTAAACAAGTTTTATAGTGCTTTCAACTTGGCTCCATTCTGTATTGCAGAAGAATTGCAAGTATTTAGGATTTAAACCCTTTTCTCAGAACACCAGGCAGGAAGAATGAGTAAAGGCTTTATCTCTAGAAGCTTTCAGAACCTTCCAAAACAAAGCTCTTGCATCTATCAGTATGAGCTGGCATGAGACACCTGGTGAACAAATTGCTCACTCAAATGAGAAAAGTACTTTTGTACAAAAGTACAAAAGAAAAATGAATAGAGAGTTTTTAAGTTCTCTGTTGCATATGTCTCTCCACCTACACTCTTTGTTCATAATTGGAAACACTTCAGGCATGGACCCATCTTTTCATATCTGCACTAAGGGCCCAATCCAAAGTGCACCACTACCAATGCACAAGCTTCTGTACTTCAACAAGCTTCAAATTAGACCATATACAAATAGCTTTATACAGGAAAGCTCCTGCCAAAATATTTGGAAACTTTGCATGATTATTGCACAGCAATCCTTTCTGCTACCACCAGGCTACTTCTTCCACCTCTCTCTCTACCCTCCCAATGTATACATGGGTCATAGCAGCATCCCCATGAAACTCATTGCAAAGGAAAGAGGCACTGACTCTAGGTTCACAGGTGAGTTGAGGGCTCGGCAGGAAGTATGGAATAATGCATATTTTCCAGCCAAAGCCCAGGAACCAATTCATTGACTTTGGGTCTTAGGTAATGCAAATATGTTCACAGCCCATCCTGCTGAATTTTGTTTTGAGAACCACTCATTTGTACTTCTATTTACGGAGCTAGAATATTGTATTGGAAAATCAAATGAACTCTATAACCAAGTCTTGGAAAAGACTGGACAACATTTGGAGGCAAATGGCATTTCACTTAATCTGGCTCCTTGGACACTGAATGGGGACACCACACCCAGGTGACTGCCAGACTGGCAGTTTGTGTCCAAACTTGCAGTTCTATGAGGAATGAATCAAGATAAGCATCAGTGGCACAAAATCTGTTGCACCAATATCAGTACAAAACCTCCTAGTGACCTAAAGCACTCAGACTAAATGGACATTTTGAGAAGAGTGTATTCTTATTTACTGGGACTTAGCTTCTCTCCAGAAACAGAAACATTCCTAGTGTGACACCTAGTGTCAGGAACAAACACTTTATAGATGCAGGTACAACGGAATAAGGAAATAGCTAAGTCAACAGAACTGAAAACTCAAGCAACAAAAATTACAACAAAACATCATAAGTGTGAGATAACATCTAAACCACAGAAAATTCTGAGGATAAAAGGATTTTTTTGATAAATAAGTCCATTAAAATACATACTGCTCATCCTCAGTACTCAAACCCAACTCTGAGTTATTACTTCTTTGGACAGCTCAGTATATTTTGTTCTCTGGACTCTGCTTATACAGCAATTATCACAGTCCAGGTTTATGGAAGTATTTCAGGAGTTGTTGTGGAATGTAAACCATTCCTGAGAACTTCAAAGAGCTAAAAGAAACTATGGGGAAGCAGACTTTAGAGGTCAACATAATGACTTGAGCTATTGTTGAGTTTGTAGGTTTTTAGGTCCTCATGAAATAAATTTTAAAAAAAAGTAAAGATAATACAAGAATTAGGACACGATGTTCAAAGAAGTTAAATTCTCTTCAAAATCAAGTCAATAGCACCTCAAGAAAGGTGAGGGGAAATCTCTCCAAATAATTTTGAACTCAGCAATTCAGAGAAGTGATTAATTCTAAATAGTAAATTACAATTGATTAAGATCCAGCACTTTTAGGCTGAGATATGTTTAAATTCAGAGGATAACACTGTTGGAAAGTGGACTTCATAACTGATGGTATCTTTTGACCAATATTTTTGTAAATACAGGCCAAACACAAAGGGAAACATAGGTTTGGTGCCAAGTTTTTGCAGGCTGAAGGCTAATCTGGCAGTCAGGCCTCTGGAGGCAGATTGATGGCTGGATTTCTTTATTTAGCAAGAAAGATTTCTTGATTTAGCAAAGAGGAATTATGTTTTCAGCAGGCACAGCGACATTCACTGCCATCTTCTGGAAATGCCTCTGAAGTACTCAGGCAGGAGACATTCAGAGCAATGTCAAGGACTTTAAAAAGTGTTAAAACCATAAATAAACCACTGAATTGATGTCAGCTCTCTTTCCAACCCAAAACTTCCTCCCAAACCAGTAATATTCCTAAACAAAGGTTTCCTTTTTATAGAATACACTTTCCCACAAAAGATAACTGCAATGGCAAATTCCTGAGTACTTACAAGGATCAGCTCAATTTCTGAGCAACTATACAGAAAGCTCTTACAGCAGCAGACTTACACCCGTTCTGAAAAGTTCTGTTGATAAAGGCACCTGTACAAAAGCTCATTGCCAGGATTATATTGATCTGACCATTTCATTCTATGAACAAATGTAATTACAGTGTAGCAAAAGCAGCAACCCCTACAATATTTCTACAAGCATTATATAAAAGGAAAGAAGCAAAACATGTCAAATTTGTAAGTTACATACATTAAATAAATAAATAAATAAATAAATAAATAAATTTATATAAAAGTGGATAATTTATTTTAACTGCCTCAATGTCAGGCCATTATTTCCTTGTTAGCTTGCTAAATTCCTATAGGGTCGTGATTTTAAAAGACCGGGAGTAATAAGCTCAAGGAAGCTGTTCTAGAGATGGAAATCAAGGCTGTTATTAAATATATTTGTCCAAAGGAACCTGTGGACATAAAATCTATCTGCAAAATATTTGATAATGACAATATTAAAAATGATGAGAGCAAAATAAAATCTCATATCCTGAATCACATGGAGTTCATTTCTCTTGTACTAAGGTAGACAGAGACTACATGGTCATTGTTCCCTTCTCACCAAGGTCCTTTTTTCACATGTCATACAAGATCCTCCTCATGGATCTGGTTTTCCGCAGCTACAAAAAGCAAAGCAAAGCCAGGATAAAAAGTATCCACACCATCCACTGCTACCAGCCTGTGAGGAGTCCACCAAAATGACAAGACCCAGAATCAGTCTTTTCAGCTTACATTTGCATGAAATTGTTCTTTCCTTCTGCAGGAATCACACGGGTTAGGCAAGCCATGGATGTAGGATATTGCAGGACTCTGGAAGGCCCACCAAGTGATGGGAGAGGAATTGGGTATCCTCACACATATTGCTGGTCCCCAGTACTGACAGAGCTATCCATTGCTATGACAAATGGGAGTATGAGAACTTTTGTCTCCTTCAGTGTACTCATCACTTAAGTGTTAAAGAGGTTAGGAAAGATGTAAAGCAGGGCATAAAGAGATCTGTTTTTACTGGTTGTTCCCCATAGGTCTTATTTCATGAAACCTTGATTCCAGCCAAAACCTCTTATTTAGCTGTAAGAGAAATACAGATATTCAGTTGAGAAAATTGATTCCCCCCCCCCCCCCCCCCCCCCCCCCCCCAGCTATTTTAATTAGATGTGACTTCAAGAAAGACAGAACTCTAAAAATATTTTTGGTAAGCTTAAGCTTACATCTGTATGCAAGATGTTCAGCAGAAATTAATTATCTCAATTTATTAGGGGGCCATGGGTAATCAATAACGTGTCTACTTCTTCTGTGTAACAAATTTAATGCCACTGCATAGTTAGTGTGGAACACATTTACTCTTTAAATATGGTTACAACAGACTTATTCTGCTGCATCATTGAGTAATCAGTCATCTGTTATCTTCATGCATTTGAAATATTTCTGTGACTAGTAATGAAATCACAGAGCAGAAAAATAAGGTCACAAAAGGGTTTGTATATTCTCTATAAGTTCATTTTAAGGATTGTGAAAGGTAAATTAATTCTGACTTTCACTCTTTTAAATATTTCGATAGGTAACTTCTAATAGAAAGTATAGCCAATGTAGTTTTTAAATGTTTGGATGCAAATGTAGAACCCAAAAGAAAGAGCTCAAATTTAATTTTAAAATCTATCTTTCAGCAGACAGGTAGTACTTCAACATAGAACATTTCTTTTGAGAGGTCTTCTTCCTAATGAAAAGAAGAAATTCCCAAAGGAAAGGCTTCAGTCACAGGAATGCCAAACGTGAAGAAACATGTTTTCTAGAAATTATACATGCATTAATAGTGAGTAACTACTTACAGTGCTTAGTATGTACACACATTGAAGGCCCTATTTCAGTCTAATGGAGGCTGAAATATTTTCTTAATTTTTTTAGAATCACTCATTAAAATCAGTATTCTAGCTTTAACTGAGTAAAGATGCTCCATCATGTCCCTAAAACATATGATTACCTCTAAGAGTATGTTTAAATCTAATTAAATGTTCGTTAGAATCTACAGGGTGGGTAAAGTGTTCAGCTCATATAAATATAAATAAATATTCCTGACATTTTTCCTGGCATAAATATTGCCAGAAAGAATGGAATATGTATTTTACTTTTTTGTATAGAACTTAAGAAAATTGTTTATTCAAAAATACAGTTTTGAGAAACAGTATAAAACTTCTTACTTTTCTAAATTAAACTTTTCAACTTCTTCAAATATTTTCATCATTTCTTCCAAATACTCCTCTTCCCCAAACTTGACATTGATCCTGAACAATATTGTCCCTTCCCAAACAGCATTTTTCAGTTAATTTATGTTCAAATGAAAATAGTTATCTAGTTCTACAGGTATTTTAAATTGGCTCCAATTTGACTTTTCAAAGTACAGAGATTTATTTCAAAAAAGTTTAAAGCACAGGAGCAGAAAAGTACAAAGCAGACCTAAAAACTACAGCTTTGTCTGTAACACTGTGGGAAATTTGGCATAAGGGTGACATAATATCCTAATAATTGTTAGGATAATATCCTAACAAAAGACCTTGTTCACTTGATAGTATTAGTTACTTTAGTATTGCTGTGATATGATTGTACTTCCTACTTATGATCCTGGGACACTGTAACCATCCACAATCCTCCATACCTTCCTTTTGAAGGGGGGAATTTTGTATTGGTGAAATGCTCCTCTGTGAGCTCTACTTCCTTGTTCTTCAATGCCATAAAAACCCTTTTCTAGAAATTCTGTGAATCCCTGGTACTAGAAGGGTCAGCTTAAATGGAAATGGACAAGAATATTAGCATTCTTTGATTTTTCACTTTCTCAAACACATGGGGTTATACAGCCTACCACTGCCCCTACACATAATTAAGCAATAGTTCAAGAGGAAAACTTGAAAGTATTTCCAACTGTTGCATTTCAGGTATGGGTCCTGGTTGCTGCATGTTTTAGTGCATCTGGGCTGTTCATCGTAGTTTGGTAGCAATATGGTTTTAGTCTATCCCTGCTCGGTGAGTCAAATGCTGTTTCCTTTTTGCACTGTTGAAACTATGAAATCATAGCATCATAGAAAATGTTGAGTTGGAAGGAACCCACCAGGATCATCAAGACCAACTCCTGGACCTGTTCAGGACACCCTAAGAGACACACCATGTGCCTGAGAGCGTTATCCAAACACTTCTTGAACTCTGTCAGCCTTGGTGGTGTGACCACTTCCCTGGGCAGCTTGTTCCAGTGCTCAACCACCTCTGGGTTAAAAATCTTTTCCTGATATCTAACCTAAACCTTCCCTGACCCAGCTTCTTGCCATTTTCTCCAGTTCTGTCACTGGTCACAAGAGTGAAGAGGTCAATACCTTCACCTCTGCTTCCTCTCTTGATGTTGTTGAAGACCACAATGAAGTCTCCCTTCAGTCTTCTCTTCTCCAGGTTGTACAAACCACATGATGTCAGCCACTCCTCCTTAGGTTTGCCCTTCAGACTCGTTAGCATCCTCATGGCCCTCCTTTGGATACTCTAAAATAGCCTGATGTCTTTTTTATATTGTGGTGCCCAAAACTGCGAGGCTGCCCCAGTGCAGAGCAGAGCAGGACAATCCCCCACCTTGCCTGGCTGGCGATTGTCACAGACATCTTTTATGAAAAATCCTTTCCTTAGGATTTTTCCTCCTGAGAAGCTGAGAGGCCTCAGGAACAAAATGTAAACAATGGTTATCTGCTGCTGTGGAATGCAACAGGTGGATCTGTGATTGGTCTCATAGAGTTGTTTCTAATTAATGACCAATCACAGCCCAGCTGGCTCAGACAGAGAGCTGAGCCACAAACCTTTGTTATCATTCTTTGCTATTCTATTCTTAGCTAGCCTTCTGATGAAACCTTTTCTTATATTCTTTTAGTATAGTTTTCATGTAATATATATCATAAAATAATAAATCAAGCCTTCTGAAACAAGGAGTCAGATCCTTGTATCTTCCCCATTCCGAAAACCCCTGTGAACACCATCACAGGAGATGCTGTTCCTGATGCACCCCAGGACACTCTTGGCCCTCCTGGCTGCCAGGGCACTTCTGACTCACATTCAGCTTGCCATCAACCAGGAGCCCAGGTCCCTTTCCACAGCCTTTGTCTCCAAGCTCTTGTTTCCCACACTGTTCACACAACCAGGGTTACCCCATCCCAAGTGCAGAATCCAGCAACAAATTACTCAACAACTACATTCCTCCAGGACAGATCAGAAACTGCCCATAGGGCTTGCTGGTTTACACTTTGATTGTGCAAACCAAGATACTTTCAAACACTCTTTCAGATGTAGTTGTCATTTTTTGATCTGAGGAAGAATTCAGTCCGAACAGTTCTGTTTCAGAATTAGTCCCAGGACAATGTTTCTGATGCATGTGCGTTACTATATAGGCAGAAGCCTTTGCTCTGCTCGCCAAAATGCCACCTGACTTTTGCAGCATGGCCTGACAATCAATTCTGCACAGTACTTTGTCCTTTCCATCTTTTTTACAGCTTCTTTCTTAGGGGCAAAGATGTACCTTTTGAGCTTTCAGAGAAGGTCACACAACAGCCATAAAAGAAGACTCTCTACATAGTATGGGCCTGTGAAAAGACTATCCAGAGTTTAGCCCACAATGACTTACTACTGGTTCTTTGAGATTGTTAATATATTATTTAACTTTTGCCCACTTTTGTACAATCTGTCTTTACCACAGACTAGAATACACAAAATGCCTTTAATCCTGTACCAGAAACTTTTATGCGGAAGGAGCATCCCCCTCAGATTCTTATCAAGGCTAGAGCCAGCCAGCTGTCCTTCACAGAAACAATTATTCATGAAAGAAAAATTAAATGGCTGTTGATTGAGAGTTCACCTAAGCTAATGGTGTGATCAGACATTAATGTGACTAATGGTAATGGCCCCTCTGGATGAGTTACATGGTAATAGTGCTCCAGCTGCTTTGGCTTTGCAGAAACCAGTCAGATGACTGAGAATAAGGTTTCTGGTCTTTCTTCAATTAATCTCTTTTGACTGAAATAACAAATTAAAATTATGAGCAGTTTTGAAACTGCTGGGCAGAGGGTTATTACTATTTCTGTAAGGCATTAAAAGACACTTAGAATCTCCTTGGCTACTTGAAATTCAAATAACCACTTAACAGCTTCTCAGGACTTAGATTTAGCATTGCCGCTACCTGAAACCATGGCTGATACGGCAATCCTCATTCAGTAAAAGGCCTTTGTAACACAAGAGTTGTGTCATGAACTTGTTACACAAAACAACTATGTCTCAAACCCCTTTGCTGTTACTTAGCAATGTAAAGGTTACAAATAGAATCTGCAAGACTATTAAATTCCCAAGTCATTATATTGTACTTCTAATGTGCTCTAGGTTATTTTTAACAAAATATTTTGAACCAAAACTGCCTATTGCTTCTCACTGCCCCATATTTCTGGCTAGGGTGTGGGTTCTTAATACCCCAAAGTTTCATTTGCAAAAAGTCTTTGTCCTCAAATTCTTGAGTAAATACTTTGACAGTAGAGCTTCTTTTCAGAGATTTAGGGAACCATGAAATTTGGTCTAAGTCTAAGGTACAATCATTTGGTAATTGCTATGGTGCGAGGTGCTGATGGTACAGATTACCAAGAGAAATACTTTGCTTCACAGACAACATAACAGATGTCTGAACAAAACTTTGCAGGGCTACAGTATAGATGAATGCCATGTTATGATGTGAAGTTGGTATGTTTTGATATAAAATTACTGATTTTTCTTTTTAATTACCAAAATAGTTAGTGGAACAAATTCCAGTATAGTTTGGGAAAAGTGTCTCATTTTCCAAAATGCGATTACTGAGATTAAGTCTGAGTGTAGTCTGATTATATACACAAGGGAAATGCTACCTTCATGTTCAGTAGAGTGGTTTTGAAAGAAAAGAGTGCTTGCAATGACCATGCTATTGTCTATGCAGAAGTATTCATTAACATTACATGCTAACTCCCTTCCTGAACACAGATGAAAAAGTGGCAACAGAGTTAGGATAGACCTGCGCAGGTTTTCAGAAATATAACTAGAGACAGAAACAATATGTGGTACAGCTATAGTGTAGTACAAAACATGAAATGCTGAATTTGCCAGTTTTCCCATAAGTGATGAAAACACAGGAAAAAATTACTATAAAAAAAGTAAAATAGAAAATATGTTCAATGCTCTTTTTATTTAGGCATCTTAACTTGCCATAGACAGTTACATAATAAAGCAAATAGATACCCAAAGAAATACCCTTTCTGGTTTCCTTCCATTCCTTTTCTGCGTGAGATTTGTTTTGCCTCTGGGTTGGGTCTAACATTGTGAAAACATGTGGGAAAAAAATAACTTTTGTTAATGCAGAGTGTTCTCAGATCAGCATTTTCAACATTTTAGCACCTATAACACCATAATTACATAGATTAAAGTGCCAGCAAATTATAAGGTAGGAACGAGTTAGGTCCATAGCACAGTTGTGGTGTTAGACCATTTCTCTGGAACATTTCCTGGAGAGAAGACCAGTACAATTGCACTGAACCAAGCACAGACTGCCAGGGAAGCCAGAGCAGTTTTTAGTGTGACTTTAGCAGTACCTGGAAGTTACAATTCTCTGTCAGATCAGCGTGCCTTCCCTGTTGTTTCACTGAAAGAGAAATAAGGATTATAGTAGAGGAAATGTATTGTATTAGAATTTCTGTATAGAGGCTTTACCCCAGAGGTCCCGGTTGCCCTTGATGGGCTGCAGCTGCGATGTCCTTAATTGGGCTGCAGCTGTGACCAATGAAGATGACTGGGATAAAAGGGGGTGGGTTAGCCAGTCAGTGTCAGTGTTGATCTGCAGCTATGAGAATACACTGAAGAGGTATGGACTTTAGAAATCTGATAACAACAATATGGGACTCTAGAGAAATAATAGAACAACAACAATTGGTGACCCTGATGTGATAGTTAACAGAAGATAAGACAGCTGAGAGCTTTTGTGGCCAAGAGCTGTGACAGAACATAGCCTTTGGGTCAGGGAGCTGTGAAAGAGTACGGCCTTTGAGCAAGGAGCTTTGTGAGTTGTACATGGCCTGTGAGTCATGAGAAAATGTATGTATTATACTTAAACATCTGTACAACTGTTAACTTGTGTAAAGGAAAAGGGGGAAATATAGTAGAGGAAATGTATTGTATTAGAATTTCTGTATAGAGGCTTTGCCCCAGAGGTCCCGGTTGCCCTTGATGGGCTGCAGCTGTAACCAGTGAAGATGACTGGGATAAAAGGGGGTAGGTTAGCCAGTCAGGGAGAGCCTTGGAGGAGCCCTAACCTGAGAGAGAACAGCATGCAGAAGAAGGAGTCAGTGAAGATCTGCAGCCATGAGAATACACCGAAGAGGTATGGACTTTAGAAATCTGATAACAACAATATGGCACTCAAGAGAAATAATAGAACAACAACAAAGGATAAAAGATCAAAATATGTTATAATACTCTGGAAGTTGAAATCTAGCAGAGAAAAAAATTTCCCCCATGCTTCAATCTAGGAAATAAGAGTAACTAGAGAACATACATCCTCTACAATTTAAATAAATGCAGCTCCATGCTGCCATGGCCAAGTGCTAGGACTGTCCTCCTCTGCTACATTAAAGCAATATGGGAAATTTCTACACTACTCTGCAGTTACTTCTTTTGTGTGTGCAATAGAAGCATGACGTGATAAAGATACTGAAATTATGTTAAACCACCTTTGTGCCTTTTTGCTCCTTTCTCTAAGTCCTCATGAGAAGAAAAAAACAATAGTAAGAAAAACAAACATTCAAGGAGACTGATGAGCAGAACAAAACTCCTCCTCTGCTGTACCTGCTGTTCTCTTCCTCAAAGCAGCCCTGGACTAAGGGAATCAAAATGCCAATACAAATCAATTTCAGTCTAGCTGGCTATACAGGTCACACCTAATGGAGCAGAAAAACTGGCTTTTTATTTGCTGAATTAACCTAGAAACACTTCAAAGCTCAAGCAACCTGGACTCAAAACACAATGCCCCATCATTCTTCACCATACAGTACCCAGAGGTTCTGCCCATGAACTTGAAGACATGCTGGGGACAGACAGCTATTTTAATACCTATAAAAAATTGGGCCGTTACAGTATCTAAGAGCATTCTTTGCTTAGGAAAAGTCTACAAAGTCTCACAACTGTGCCATTACCTACTAGAAAGGAAGAGAAATGAGAAGGAGACAGAATTACTTGATAATCACAGGGATTTATTTTCTCATTGCCTCACAACACACATGCACTACATTGCACTAAATGCAGTAGAAAATGAAATAATTTTATATAATTTTTTTTTTTCCTGGGAAGGGTGCATCTCTACTTCCCTAAAACCAGGTATGGTTGCATCTTACCTTTGAGGTCCATCTGCTGGGTCAGATCCCAAACATTTATATTATATTTACTACTTCCCTGCTAGGAAACTTCCACAGGTTTAAACTTTCATCTTAGGCAGTCTTCCATGGAATGGGAGCAATTCCAGAAGCTGAATATACATACAGTCCCTGAGATTCTTTCAAAAATGCAGTTGCTCTTCACTTACCACATTGACTTTACTACATCACTTTAAAAATATTTATGTTCCTGGGAATAACTATCTCCTATGAGAATTGTAGGCAGAATATGCTAAGGGATTTCCTGGTAATTCAGTCTAAACAGGTAACTCTGTACTGTCCATAAGAGAGAGATTCAGTTTTGAGTGTCTGATTTCTTTAGGGATTTTCATGTATTATGTTTAACACAAGTTCATATGGCAAACAGAAAAGATTCCATTGGTTTCACTCCCAAGATTAATGTGATTGCGACCAGATAGCTTGGAAAGGGCAGTGGGTGGAGATGGTTATATATCCCTGACACTGATGAAAGGAATATTCTCTTTTTTAAAGGCAATTGTAACTTTCAGAAAAGCCATCAAGAACTATATGTTTGATTTCAGTAGGAAAGAGCCCATCTCCTTACCAAGCTGATAGCATGGGATGGAGAAGACGAGGAGTGATGTTTTTGGATTCTTAGGGGCACTCTTTTTATCTTTACATCAAAACCTAAAACTTCCATAAGAGAGAGGCACATGTTTGTGCTGACTGATTGTGATTTTTATTCTTATATGTAAAGGCTGAAATGCTGATGTGAAGCAGCAAAACCTGAAAAGGGGATGAGGAGGGAAGATGTTAAATGCAGAGGCTGTTGGGAGCAGTTTATGAGGAACTGCCTTGGCAGCAGTTCACAGTGGATCGAGTGCTGAAAAACTGTTTTTTGAAAAACTGTCTCGGACCATGTTCAGAAAGCACCAGAATGTAGTAAATGCATCTATTGATTTTGCATTATTAAATCCAGAAAATAACCTACCTTTGCATGATATGCAATTTACTTGATTTAGTACTCTAATAATTCTGTCTCTAAGACCAAAATGAAAATCACAGTGATTCTTCACCCTGAAATAAGATGACTACAGAGGAATTTATTTTTTTTCAGATTATGTAAATTACTGAAGAATGTTTAAAAGCACTGGCTTTAAACTGTTAAACTGCTTCACCCTTTTTACCAGTACGAACTGTTAGTCCCTTGGGGTATACTATTTTAAGGTGCTAATGAAAAAGGTGGTAGGAGGCAATGGAGTCTCAACAGTGGTAACACTTGGGTTGGAGCCATAATGGGTCTTAGAGGAGAGGGGAGATGGGTTTTAATGATACATATTGAAACTGCAAGATCAGATGTCCCTTCAGGACATCAGTGACCAAGTGAGAGTTACATTGCATGTATTTGTGATTTGACATCCACATTAAAATACCAAAGAGGCCATTAAAAAGTGAAGTTTTAAGATAGCTCTCACCATATTCCAATAGCACTGATTAGTCAGAAATGAAGATGACAGTCACTGTCCTTAAGGCAGCAATGTGGCTTTCTCTCATGTAATGTATCTCTTTTGGGAAGCATACTGAGATAATTGTTACACATTTAGTTTGTCATTTAAATCTGTTGGGTTTGCCTTCAAAATCATCTAGCGTGCATTAAATTCCTGGGTACTCCACTAGAACATAAATATTACCAAGGACTTAATTACTTTAATGTTTTTTCCAGTGTTCATAAACTGTATTCTCATTCATTTTAACACAAAATCTTTTTTAAGAGACTGTAATTAAATTCTACATCTGGAAACCAGATTCTTTTTCCTGTCTCAAATCCTGAACAGAAGGGACCGACCGAGTCCTTTAAATGCCTGCTGAACTATTTTTTCCATCGTGCTTCACTACTGACCTCTAATGAGCAGCAAGGAAACTGCCTGAAGTTCTTAGTCCTTTAGGGAGAAGAAATGTACTTCCTAATACGGGTTTATCCTCTCAGAGTAAGCAGGAATGCTCACAAGAGTTGCTGGGTTGAATTCCTGTGCTATGCTTCCTAAGAAGCTGCTTTCCAGAGGAATAAGTTATACAACCAGGAAATTATATTTTTTTAACCACTGTAAGTTAGTAAAATGTCCAAAATACCAGCAGATTAAAATAAATCTGCAAACATGGTACATGATACTCAAAGTCCACAGTGCTCCTAAAATCAGGTTTGCAAACCCCATGTCAATACAGTGAAAGCTGAGTATTTTGAGAAGCAGCTTTATTGTATATTGTTAAAATAGCACACCATTGAAATAGTCTCACACATCTCACTCTTGGTATGTGCTTGACTGGTGAGGAATTTTACTCCTGAGTAATACCAAGTACTGTGTCAAGCACATGACATTGAATATGATGTAAGACTTTGAAAGTAGTTTATAGACTTCAGATGCTTAATGTATTTTTATTTTAGCATTTATATTAAATGCCTGTCAATTGTATTAAGGTATTAATAACTCATCCTAGTTCACAACATAGTTGATATTATATAATTTGACTGTCTGGTAAGAATGCCTAAGTTAACAGCTATTACAATTACAGTAATTACAGTACTTCCACCTTCAAACGGTCTATCAAAGTTATCATATTTTTTTCACTTTACAGCTATCTTTACATGATACTAAAAGAGCCTCCATGTAAGGATAAAAATAAAGCAGAAATGTTTCCACGTCCCAAACAACTTCAAATATCCAGGGACTGACAATGTTGTCTAATTGTGGGAATTTCTCTAGGACTTCTACATGTTTTTATCCAGGGTTCCAGGAAAATTTCAGTAGCTGTAGTGTTTTTAGCAGTCCAGGACAGAATTTCTATTTCTAGTTACTGAGCAATTCAACTCCCAGGAAGAATACAGTATACCTGAAAATTGCTACAATATATTTTCTAAATTGTTGACAATAATAACATTTACAGGATTTAAGATAAAAATAATAATTTTTAAAAAACCTGGAACTTTTAACAGTTTCAACTGCCATAAAAAAAAAATCAAAGGAGGACATAATATTACTCAAAATAGTCTGGTGATAATTACTAGAACAAGAAGCTTTTTTTAATAAGAGACAGGGGAATACCAGCACAAGCGAATGACAGGGTCAGTTGTGTGCTATGAACTCCCACAGAAAATATTGTGAAATGAGGGTAAAGTTGCACTCTCTCCCAGAGGGCTGCAGCCACAGTCCCTTTGGCCCTGTAACACACAACAGGCTTGACCAAAACCAGATACTGCACTAAAATCCATTTTGCAACAGCCTCAGTGGGGCTCTGCATGCCTTTGTATTCTGGAGTAAGCAGTCATAACAGGGTATTATTCCAGAAGTGCTATTGACTTCTAAATTCTCTATGCCACTGCATAATAATTTCCCTCTACTGAGGAGGCTGTAGGCAGTTTTAAACTTATGCACAGATTGGGAATTGGTAAAAGTCATGGGAACAGCAGCATGTTACTTGCACCTCTGGGAAAAGGACAAACACTCCAAAAAGACACATATTAATGAGCTCTCTGTGTACACAGCACTGAAACACACACTGAAAAGTGCTGAATCACTCAGCAGGAACTCAGACCACTCTTTTCCCTTGCTGCCTGTTTAGGAAGCACAGAAAGGCGTGGACAGAGATTTTTTTCAGAACTATCACTGAAACTAATGCTTTCCAATAAATGCCGTGGTGTTGCACTGCACACCTGCAGCAGTACACTACTGCTATGGCCATTGTGTCATGGTCTCTGTGCTTCAACAGCAAAGCTTCACCAACACTTCACTGAAGTGTTTGCTTCGCCCCAAGGTGGTAGTAGGCTCTTACCTACCCACTGAACCTGGCCAGGAACTGAGTCACAGTGGGAGGAGCTTCAGGAGCCACCAAGTCGGCAACCTCGCTGCGCTTAGCAGGAGCTTAAACTGGCCAAGAGAAACTCACACTTTTCCTCAGCCTCAAATTGAGTATTGCAGTTGGGTAGAAATCTCTTCAGAAAAACTTCAGGAAATTTTCTGCCCTGGATTAGTTCAGCTAGAAAACAAATGAGCGGATTTATGGAATGATAATTGTAAATGTACAACCTTTAAAATTTGAATTATATTTTTTTATTCCCTTGAGACAAAACACACATTCACAGCAGAAAACCAGCATGGTTGTAATTACTCTCAAAAACCTCAGCAAAAACTGAAAAAATTAACGCAAAACAAGTGTTGGCTATGTGCAAAATATCTTATAATTAGGATACAAACTTCTAGCATACTTTTGAAAATGACAGAAAAATAATTCTGCCCATACTGCAAATAACAGCTGTGTTACATGTGAGAAAGATGTAACTTGCATTAGTGTTTTCCCAATTTTCTAAATATATTATGAAAAACAAAAGTTAATTCTCCTTTTGTTTTTAGAGACTATTACGTTTTTATGTATTTCTCCAAAGCTCCACATTTTGTCAGTAGTAAATGTAAATCCTTTATGTTAATGAATCCTAAAAGTATTCATATTACTATATAAAAAAAGCTCTTGATTAATAGTCTTGAGCAAAATACTTTTCTTTTTCCAAAATAAATAAAATTTCAATCATACTCTTACAAAAGAGTAAGCAGCACTATGTAGGTGTTCTAAAAAGTAACGACATGCTCAGCTAGAATAAATGGACTTATTTGTTGCCATAGAGGCAAAAGACTAACTCCCAGGGTAGTGTCTCAGGTCTCAGTAAGACACTTGAGAGTAGATGAGATGTTAAACTTCCTTAGAGGAAAAAGGAAACCCAGGTGACAGATTAAACACTTTCTTATATTATGTAAGAAGAGCATAGAATGTACCTGTGAATGCAAACACAACTCAAGGATTTCAGTTCCTGCCCCATGAAGAATATGCACTGTCTGTTAAAGCCCTTTGTAACTTACATCTGCTCTAAGTTCAAACTAACTCGTGACACTAGTTTTGGGAATTGCAACCAGAAATCATATAAAGCAGAATTTTACCCCAGGACAGAGTTATGGGGTACAAGCTGAGCACCATCAATGGCCTCCTATATAGTGGGATAGTATATAAGTCCCTAGAGAAGCTGGGGTTGAAAAACCTTCTCTGCTCTCAGCCTGTAAAAGATACAAATCTATTTCCATTTTCAAGGTATGAAAATTGGCTTTTCAGTTTACAATCCCATTTAGTAGTCCCTAGTAAAATCCCAAAAAGGCACTGCCATTATACAAATCAGAAATAAATCTGGTAAAGAGGTGAGTTAATGTTTAATTGACAGCAGTGTCAGAACATTCTTCAGATACAACAAAATGTAAGGCATTCTTTCTCTTTGAGAGCCAAAAGTGGTCATACAGACTGACAAATACTTTCCTTTACCAGAGTGTCCCCATTGTCAGTCCATGGTCTATGCTGGTATCCATCCCAGACAAAACCTTCTGCATTCTGACAAGCCTTTTTCTGATCTTTGACTGTAAGCAGCTCAGATGACCAACATCATGTAAAATGAATTCAAGCCTCCTCCTTTTTCTAATCCCAGTTGAGTCCTAAGGGAGTTTCTTAAGAGAACCATAGAAATCATTCTTAAGCAGAAATCTGAATGTGTCAGCATAACATCTTTAGCAAACACAGAAGTCTTTGGGACACTGCTGTGGGGAAAGTTGTGTGCAAGACTTGGGCATCTGCATCAGAGTTCTGAGTCTGAGACAGGAGACAGCCTGGAGACTTCTAGCACAAAGGCCACTGTCTAAATTTGGACTGAAGCAAAATGGAAATCTCTGTTAAACCTTCACTTGCCCTGTCATGATTTTCTTTTCTTGTAAAACCCTTACTAACAGACACAACTGAAAAGAAGAAAGAGCATATCTAACACAAGTGTTCAGTATGTGATAATTTATTCATCTCATTATTTTATTTTGTCTCTCTTAATGTTATAGCATAAGGGTAATTTCTTGACAGATGAATTACATAAACATTGATTAAAAAAATTCATTTCTCTCATTAAATTGCATTTATCCAATTACCCATTAAAGTGACTTGTAATGCGAATGCACATTTCTCACATGACATTCCAAAGCAATGAACTGGAAAATAACACCTTGCCAAAATGGCACATTCATACATCTGATAATTGAAAGACAAAAAAAACAAAAACAAAAAAAAAAACCAAAAAAAAAAAAAAAACCCACCCCAAAAAACCCCCCAGACAAACAAACAAACAAACAAACAAACCCAAACCCTACCCAAAACCAAAACCCAAACAAATCCCCAAATTATTGCCAGCTGTTTATAGCAGGTTTTGTCACTGTCTTTTGTCCCTGTCACACTGAGTTCATATGGTGTTTTGAACTCACATTTATCTAAAATTAAGTATTTTTATTTTTCAGCAAATGGTGGTAAATCAGAAGCTTAAAAAACACTCTACTTAGTGCCCAAAAAGTAGTTTGGAACTAAAGGACTTCTAAAGAGCAGAAAAATAAGACTCATCTAAGACTCATTCAAAGGACACTGGAAACAGTCTCCCAAATGACTCTGCACTGGTGGGTGCAGACAGACCTCAATGGGCTCTGACTGTGCTGAGCATGCTGTGGGCCCAGCATTCTCACAGGAATCTAAGAACAATGGGCCAGCTCCAGGCCACGGAGCAACAAATCTGCATTAGTGCAGCTCTGTGCCCCAGTTACCGTGCAGTAGCAAGAGTCAGAGCTCATTAGCTCAGGAACTGTGCTAAGCTCATTTATACACACAGTGTCTTCAAAACTGAGCTGCTAAGTCTGTGAAATGCTGAACAGTATTTGTGAACCTACTAGGTCAGACTGTATCTGTGCACTTTGTGCCTCTTCTCAGCAAGAAGATTCTTCTCTGACCTCAGCCATGGTCTGAGGCAGTGCAAATTGACTCTAGAATCTAAACATCACATACACAGCTATATTTCAGAAAAAACCGTGACCTTTTATCCCTATGCATACAACAGGCCCACTTAAAACATTTCTACTAATACAAAACGTGTGACTACAATTAGTCTTTTTCTTTTTTGTGTGTCAGTATGGGTACTCAAAATAGTCTCTCAAAAAAGACTCAGACTAAAGTGTAGTGTCTCACAAGACATGAGGCATTTTAAATACAAAGGCTGAGTCAGCAGTCATATATGCAGGTATTATTGTGCAGAACTTATGTGCTGTCTTTTGTAGATCTTTTCACATTTCTCTCAGTGACCTGACTGTATCTGCTTTATTTTAGCACAAAAGAAGAAATTGCTCTTTGGTGCTCAGCTGTACCAACAGTGAACTAGAGATTGTTCTCATTTATCACAGCCTTCTGAGTATTGCTTACAGAGTTCTAAGCAGCCCCAAATCTTCATGCTACTGCAACTGTCTTCCTGGAGCTACTCTTTGTTCATACAGGTGCTATGGTTAAATAACACTTAAGAAGGTCTATACTATTCCAATCCTATTGGGATTGAATCTTCTCTGTAACACTACTGTGTCAAATCTGCTTTGTACCTCTAGGCACATACAGGCCAGCCAGGTGATCAGGCCTATGCTTCTGGATTTGAGAAGCTAAACCACCTCCCTGTTCACCTTCTCTTTATTCTCAAATCCAGAGAGGCTTTGTGAACAGGGAGCCACATATTTGGTTGGTAGGCAACTGCTCAGAATATCTCTGGTGACTTTATCTATGTTATCTAGGAGGTGGTTCAACCACATTATTGGAGGCAGAGTCATCTGAACTGCCCCATGGAGGCCAGCCATGTTCTGAAAGCAGTAGAGCCACACCTTGGTTCTCTGGTTTCCACGGTCAGTGAAGCTTTTTCCTTTTTCCAGTCATATCTTGCATTACAGATTGCTGGATTTGCTTGCTCATTAATTACATTTACTCTGTTTCTGCCTATCCAACCCCTGAAAAACTGAGATCTGATATTATGTATGAAAAAGGAGTGAAGAAAGAAGACACACAATTGTATTTCTATTAAATGTGCATATTAATGAGCAATACACTCAATAAAAGGAGCAAAATCTACCATATGACAGAAGTATGTTCATACCATTATTCCTAACTCTGTCAGGTTTACTGGGATACAGTTTAGCCACAAAAGAATTGTGCCCATGGGTCCACTGAGTCATTATCTCAAATTAGCTCTTTTTTCACATCTGTTTCAGTCAAGCAACACATGTATCACACAGTTCTGCTTCAGAAGGCTTTGGCATGATTAATTTCTGTGACACAAACTCTACTGTTGCTGCCAGGTTTGTGGCATTCACATTTGTGCTGCCTTTTTGGGTCAGAGAAAGCATGAAATCTCTGAACTGCAGCACAGCTACAATTGACAGGACTCTTCCTACAAATCAGCTTGGCATTACCATCAGGCAACTATAATTCTTCTTCCTGAGCCAGCCAAGGAAAGTCCCTCCTCTGCTGCAGTAACTGCCACTATTTCAGCCTGGCCCCACGCCACTCCAAACCTATAGGATCTCACAAACCACATCTTTTCCCATGTCCTCAAAATGAAGGATTTGGAACAAGAATGCTAGACTTGCTCTTGTGTATTCAGAGAGCCTTTTCTAGTTTCTTTGACAGAACTACTGATACTTCCCTCAAAAGAACAGAAAATCTTTGGCTGGAAGGGAACTTTGGAGGTTATAGTGCCAAACTTAAACACCGTTCTCAATTCACAATTCCCTGCCTATTACGTCAGGATGGCTCTTAACATTGAAACAAATTACAAAATTTGGATTTGTACTACCATTATTACAAAATATTAACTTAGCAAGAAGATTTAAAGCAGGAAGAGAACAGTACTGTGTGGAACCAGGATAAATGACAGAATGAATTATGTAAATTATGTTAGACATGGTAGGTTGTTTCTCTTTGCCTGTGGTGCCAAACAGTGAATCTTCCCTCCCAGCTCTGACGCTTCTAATGCCCAGAAGAATTGAACATATTGATTTACAAATGTCTTGAAAACACTTAGAGTTCTTTTGGTTATGTTAGTTTAAAATAAGTAAATGCTTGACAGAAGCAAAGACCAAAAATAAAGACAGTAGAATATCAAGATTGTCCTAGAGTAGAAAATAATGAATAGAAGAATATTTCTCTCTAGGGAAAGAAAAGTTGTATTTCTAGAGAATTGTGAAGTTCTTAATAAAAACAAATTTCTGTTTTGTGAAATTAGAAGTAATTAATCACCTTTCTAATAAAGGACATGCCATTTAACATAAAACAGATTTATATTAGTACCATTACATTCCCTATGACATGAATACAGCACATACAGATTGCTAGATTTTTAAAGGGGCTGGATGATTTGTCAGCAACTCAAGAATAGTCACTTGCTGAGCCATCTGAAAGTTATGTGAGCACTCCAGGGTCCCATGCCAGGGCATAACCTGATCACCTACAAAGATTAGAAAGGAATGTTCCTCACATGTGCAGTTCTGAGTAGCTGGCTCTGTGTAGCATAGATCTTGATACTTGTTTTTTAACCTTTTCCTTGAGCAGAAGCTTATTACTGTTTCTAGACTAGGCGCACAACAGAGTTGATTATGTATAGTAAATCTTGTTCTCTTATCTTTTTCCTGTTATAGGATTCTTTGATGAAAAAGAACAAAGTCCTGTCATGTATTATATTTCAATATGCAGATGACTTCCAAGGTAATTTCATTTACATTAAATATTTTACTTCCAATTTATTTTCATGGTCCACCAGGCACTGCAAATGAGAATGTGATACAAAATAAAAATGCATAGCTTTACACTCAAGCAAATAAACTCAGCATCATAAAGTTATTCAAATTTATAAAAAATATGGAAAACTTCCTTGATTTTAATTTGCAAGTATGTATTTTTACACTGTTTAATTGATTATACTTACTAGATAACATGATTTAAAAACCACCCTTCAATTCTGTAGGCATCACTGATAATATTTTAATGGTTTCAGTAATACATAAACAAGACAATAAACACTCCTCAGACCAAATCACATTATTCAGTAACAACGTAAAGTAAACAGATCCTCCTACTCCCCAGACCCTCCATATTGCCACTGGCAACCCCCAGTGAAAATCCAACTACTCAGAGT
The DNA here is from genome assembly GCF_023055355.1 of Agelaius tricolor. Taxonomy (NCBI): domain Eukaryota; kingdom Metazoa; phylum Chordata; class Aves; order Passeriformes; family Icteridae; genus Agelaius; species Agelaius tricolor. The sequence continues at coordinate 59,318,614 of NW_027269262.1, read as the reverse complement.
CATGGGGGTGAGCAGAAGGGCCTGCTCTGAAGACAGTCTAGGAAGCTCAGATATTTTATAGATATTAGAAAAGAAAAGGAAAAAAAAAAAGGAATACTTCACCTGCCACTTTCTCTTCTTATTCTAATTATGACTTAAGTACCTCCTTTGGCAGTATAGCAGTATAGGCTAGCATGGGATGAAAAACATTCCAAGACACACCTTGGCATATGTAGGTCAAAATAAACTCTTTAGAATTATTTTTAAAACTTGTAAAGCTCTATGAGAAAATAATAGATATGTATACACATATTTAATCTCACACACAAAACCACCTCATACAAACTCATACATTAGGACTGCATACAAACTGTGTTTGAACCTGAGCTATTATATCTTGTACAAACAAAAAGGTGGTATTTATATCCTACATTTGGAATGATGTGAACAAAAGAGAGAGAGCCTAGAGTGGGCTGCATTGAAAGAAGATGTGAAGGTGACAGCAAAGACATTTACTTTGCTCATTATGTCTTGAGGTACACCTCTTTCACTACAGGATCCTGGGATAAAGCAAAGATAAAAGTGTCCAGAACCACCTTAACAATGACACTCCAAGTATGCAAAGGAGTTTTTTATTTGACTTGATCTCTGTGCAGGTTTTCCCCATGGGGCAAGAATGGTCTTCCAGTAGAGATGCATTTGATTTCCTGCATCACAGCATTACAGTAGGGCAGTTCTATTCTCTTCTTTTTCATTAATGCAAATGGAAGTGGCAGCCTGCTATGAAGAAGAGAAACAGACTTAGCTGGTCTAAACTTGGATACTACAAGTGGAGAAGTGGAGGAGTGGAGGAGTGGAGGAGTGGAGGAACTACACAATTAGAGATTCAATACATGCACTCCGCTCTGTTGTGGGGATAACCCATCACCTGTAGGCTGCTCTCATTTGTGATATGAAATTATGCTGAGAAACAACATGGACTTCTGGAGTCTTGCTTTTTGTTAGAGCAATATCCTCCAACCACATCATTGATGGCCAGTGATGGGTCTATTTGTCTAATGGAATATTAATTCATAAAATCATAGAATATCCTGAGTTAGGAGGGATCCACAAGGATCATCAAAGACCAAATCCTTAGTGTAATTAGCAGTTTATTAATACTTTTGATTGGATTAACTAAGCACAGTGCCATCAATCTACCTTTCTTCTCAGCTCCACTGCACGTGAACTTCTCAGATGCCATTTCTTTGGCTTCCACACTCCCCTTAATATCTCAGTATTTTCCCCTTTCAAACAACCATCTCTTCCCCAAGATCATGTTGGACACACCATGTTTGCCAGCATTACATTAATTTCAGGTGTGGGTATGTTCTACACCTTTTCTTAGTTCTTAGGACATGTCCTCCCCATGTAGAGCAAGCTCTCAGTGATAGGAACTCTCTGCTACCTTGTATTCTTCTGGTAATGTCCACTTGATGCCTATAGTATGGCTTAAAGTTAGATGTTTAAAATATGTAATTAAAGATAGTTGAATCAATTTAGTAAAGTACATTTGAATTTAAGGAATTAATATTTTGTTTGGGTCATGGTTACCCACCTGAGCACATGAAAATCCCTAACTGTACTTGCCACTTCTCACTTGTCCCTTTCCTGCATCCCCACCCTTCTCAGCTCCATCCCAAAGTCCAAATACCTTTTCATTACTAAAACAATTTGTTTCAAATGTACCAGCATGCAAAAGGTTCACAGGCTGTTTTTCTAAATTAACATTAATGCCATTTTAGTAGCCAGTCATGAGTAAAGCAAACAGAAATAAGATCTCTTCTTTACAACATTAGGCTCAACACTTCATTACTTCAGTTAATGTGTTGTGATAGGTGTTGTAGGTTCATATTACTATCTTCCAGTACATCTGCAGTGAAGTCTCACAGTGCAGTGTAATTGGACCTTCACAATGTCACCTTCCACCTACTGGCAATGCATGATGGCACAGTTTGTAAAACACCTTACTACAAAGAATGTAGTAGCCTGATAAATTCAGAAAGATAAAGAATGATTTTGTAAATGGAAGTCAGTGGAAATTTTTCCACTAAAAAAAGAATTTGAATTTGCATTAGAAAAATACATAGCAAGAAGTTTGAGAAGAAAGCATCAGAATTTTAAGTCTTTAACCAAGATGAAGACTTAATGGTCTTAATTAATTTAAATTTCAAGTTTGATCTTAGACTCCACAGGCAAGTATGTTCCAACCAGATAACATAATTTGAGGGCTACAAGCCTAAGGCCAGAGAATTTACAGTGGCCAATCAGTGGAGTTTACTGAAACCAAGAGAATTACAGTTGGTATAATCCAGCTCTATGTGCCATTCAACACTATCTTGGAGCCAGTATAGGAGCTGTGCTTATGAATTGCACACAAGAAACAAAAAAGCAACAAAGGGAAGATTCCATTGCTGGCACTGCTCCATTCAGCCATTTCTCACTTCCACTGCTGTAGCAGCTAAGATCAGAAGAACTCTACCATCACAATAAAAGACAGGCTCCCCCTTCCAGCAAAGGAACACATCCTGTCAGTCAGCACAGAGGACCACAACTGGACAGGCAGGGAGTACTAGGAAATGGTACCATCCCATTGATTACAGTGCACCAGTCCTCACCATGAGGTTTTTTTTTTTGGCCAAGAGTTTTAAGGTGGTGTGTGAAGAAGAAAGAACATAGAAGGAAGTATACCAGTGCTTATTATAAAATGCATCATACTGGCAAATCAAGTCAGCATCTTAACTGATGAGAAACAATAACTTTAATCCTGATATGGAAAGTCAGATGTCAGACAAATGACAGGCATCTGTCAGTTTGTGGAGCTGGGACCCACTCATGCTCTGAATGCCAGTCTGCTATTTGTGACTCTATAATATACAGAACTTGGCACCCTGCCTCCATTACACACAAAGCAAGGGAATGAAAGCTGAAGGCCCTCAAAAATGCAGGAACTTTTGCATGTGTAATGGTAAAAGATTCTGCCTGAAGATCCTTTTAGCTTTTTTAAAACTTGCTATTTTGAATGTTAGCTTTCCTGGACTTAGCCTTAACTTCAACTAGCTTGACTAATCAGATAAAAATAGGAGCAGTTTCAAAGTTCAGAGTCATCTTAATCATCTGAATGATTAAGAATGAACAATAACCCTTCAATGTAACTGATCTTCCATAGCCACAAACCAGAAAACTTTCCATTGGAATGATAGTGCACTTTCATGGCAAAGTAGTCTCTCCCCATAATATACAGGATACACCATCATGACCACCACACCTACAAGATACCCAAAGGAGAATTACTACTACCTGCTCCCCAGAGGAAAACATTAGCTCATATCTGACAGATGGAACTGACAGCTGGCAACTCAATGCACCACAGAGACTTTATGGAAATAGGCTCTTAACAAATGGGAATTCCAGCTTCCTGCTCCCACTCCATTTAAATCTAACACCACTAACTCCCACTCCCTACCTTGGCTGGCTCTTGGACTTAGCTTTGTGACTGCCTAGTCCAGACTGCTTCGTACACACACACACAGACACACACACGCACTTTTTATTATTTACATATTTTATCACAGTAAATATTAATTACATGTATTTAATCAAAGACATTTCTTCCACTTTGCTTGCAAACAAACCTGCTTTGGCTGCATCGTGTCAAACAAAAGAAGTCACATATTTCTGTGTCACAGACTTTAATCTTTTGATTGCCAAATACATATCCCCATCCTCTCACTGTGGGAGGACAAGATTAATAGCACAGCAAGTACATATACTGCTGCCCTGAATGTTCAGTACTGCCAAGTGTTTTCTTAAGTTAGGCTGCACCTAAACAAGAGTTAGCATGCTTAACTACTTCAAATAAATGAAGCAATTGCTCTTTCAGTTTGAAAAGTTTAGCAAAAAATTGGCTTTTACTTGTCATTAAGTGCAACCATGATTAAACATCCCTAGTCCAGTAACTTTCTAATAGAAATTTCTGAAACTATTATAGTGAAATACTCAGGAAAAAATTAATTAAAAAAAGAAAACAAAAATAACCCCAACAAAAACCCCAAGGGCTATGTAAACAAATAGCAAAATGCACCCCTCTTGAAAGTGTTCTGCCCCAGTAGGAGGGAAGACATACCTGTGGAAAACTGGAGCAGATCTAATGGAGACATTACAGCTGGCAGAAAATGCTCACTGCAGAATACTTTAAAAATACACAATTTTAAAAAAAAGAAGCATTCAAATGCATTATTTACAGTACACAGTAATAGCTAACCAGGCAGAAAATACGAAGAAATTTCATTATCTAAAGAGAGTCAAGAAATGCAGTGAATTTTAGACCAACTCCTCTCAGATCTGTCCACATCCTACTCACATCATCAAGCTCCAAAGATTAATAAATAAAACAAAGAACATTTTATTACTAAAAGTCACTTGCCTAATGAATGTAGGATACTGAACATGCCAGGATTCTATGACTAAGTTACATTTCTTCACTGAAAAGTGAATAGGCTTAGAGAGAAACAGAAATAGTTTGCTTCATGAAAACAGCAACTTTAAGCTGTACTCTTTCACCTTGTAAAATGAAGGACCAGGTGAGGGTTTAGAAATAACTGGTAACTAAGACTTTGTCTCTATACTAAGAAGTCTCATTTCTTGTGGGTTTTGGGGCATGTAGATGTGCTTACCCCAGGCAGAAGTAGTTTCCAGAGGCTGGGAAAAATTCTCAGGTGTGAGATCTCATGCTACAGGTTATTCCCCCCAGAATTACTTGCAAAGAAAGAACATGACAGAGTTCTAGCATTTGATCAGTTCTAGTTTACTGAAAAGTGTAATTTTGAAGTGAATGCTATCATCTTATTTGCTGCCTTGCCCCTTTACGACAGCCAGACTGACACTAGCTGGGGGGATCCCTAATCAAGAGGCCTGGTCTGAAAAAGCTTCCTACAGGGCAAACTCTATCAATTACAGCTCTTTTAAAAAACAATACTAGCTATTGTTTACCTATTTTTTGCAGGTGTTTTCAGTTTTTAAATTCTTCTAAACACAGCTAAGTAAAGTCTCTTCAGTCTTTTTTCTGGAATGACGGAGTATGTAAAAGCCTCTCAAGGCCACCAAATCTTTCATATGTCAAGTGTTATTTATTTATAACTGAAGTTACAAAGTTCACTAGAGAGAACTCAGTTCTTTAATTTGCCAACAGGATGACTAATCAGCAAGTATGTGCTGGCCAGAGCATGGCAGCCATTCAGCTATGCACTAACCAGACAGTGCACACTATCTGAATCCACAGTGATGCTCACAATTCTCAGTGATAATGGGAGGCTACTGAAGCAGAGGTGGGAGAGAGTTTAGGGAGACAATGGAAACAAATCTCCAGGAATTTATGCACAGTATATCCTGCTGTTCCTTGGACAACTTGTTTTCTTTCCTAATGTGGAAAATTCACAAAATTATGTTATTAGACAGAGAGAACTAACAACAGTTCAGACATGGCATCTGGGGTATGCAGCTATTGGCTGATTTATAAGAATATTCCAGGTTGATTTTGGAAAGCTGCCAAGTCACTCACAGAAATGTACCAACCATCAGGACAATTTATTAAATCCATTGCTATTTCTGTTCATCTATTCTTCAAGATTAAGAATCCTAATTTATGGCCAATAGAGATTTTTGCTTTTTAAATAAACAAAACTCATGAGCTTCTGACTAGAAATTCCTTCTATTCAGATAGCTCTTTAAATATCACTACTTCTGCTCCAGCAGTTTTACCAAATGCAATTGTAGGCTACAGACCTTTTCAATTCTCTCCTGCTTTTGTTAAACAATTCAGATATCTTGAAAAGAGCAGACAGTACATTGGCAGGAAAGTACCTTCTCCTTCTTATTTCTCCTGCTAATTTCAGTGGCACGGATGATGGCATGTGCTGGGAATGGCTGAGTAAGCCCCATTCTCTTGTTGCCATTCTAATGAGGATTGTATTTGTATTTAAGATAACTGAAATAATACTGATCCTGGTTTGTTGTTGTCTTTATCTGTAGTGTAATACTATTTGAGCTCTTCTTCTGGAAGGTATGACTTCCAGTTTAAATACTTTTCAAGGCTTATTTCTAACTGTTACATGTGCACAAATAAATGTCTACTCTTTTCTTCTGGGCATCTCATGCCATAAGAAACAAATCCACACTTTACTGTGTTGTTACACAGGGACATGACAAAAGGCATCACTTAAATTCTAAATATCTTCACAGTTTATGCAAAATCTAATCACCAGATAAAAATCTTGCTCTAAGAAGTTTGCTTCATTCTCAGCTTTGATTACACTCACAGGGATCAATTTACCTGAATCGGACCTGGCAAAATCTTCACTAAGACCTCCAGAATCCAAGCAATGCTGTAACAAATCCCAGATTACTGGGCCACACCAAAGGCCAAATGATATTTGAGTTACTCCTCAGTGAGGTTGATCAAATCAGCTGAGAGCAACGAGAACAAGCTTTTGACCTACATTTCACCTTTGCAATTTAAAACCAAACTTTACTTTAGCTTTAGCTATGCCTGAACCAGCTTTGCCTAGCTCAAGTTCTTTGTGTCTGATATCCTGGATAATTACATCCTTCTGAATGCCTCTCAAACAAATGGCTGCCTTCTATTTGTCAGTAACACCAACCATTTAGAAATTGTTCTAAGATTATATAAGAATACCCAATTATAATAACAGGTGTCTACTGCCATAGAAGCACTGTTAAAATAAATAAATTTATATAATTTATAAAATAAATAAATTTAAAAATAAATAAAACAGACACTTCCTCACTAAGAATAAACAGCTCAACTACACCTTACTTTACTGCAGATTCAACTAGCTATAAGTTGAACTAACTAGCTATTCAACTAGCTATGAGGAACACCAAACCAGACAATGCAGTTGTTTATGTTTGGATAACTGAGACACACTTCACTTGCTCTTCTCTCCTCCTCTTCCCAAAACATCTGATCTGTTTCTCCACAAGAGATTAATGAAGTTTGGCTGATAAATGCAAATGTCTGGAGGCTGATTCTTTGAACTGTCTGTAATCAGAAACATGATCAGCAGTTCAAGTGTCAACTAGATAATCCAGAAAACAAACAGTAAAACCTGTTCATCACTCTCTTTGCCCTATATTTACCCAAGGCACATTTTTAAACACAGCCTTCTTGTGGGAACACCTTTTCAAACTGGCTAGCAAGGTGCATAGCTCACTCCCCATGTACAAAAAAAATGTTATCTAAGCAATAAAAACTTTAAAATCCTAAATGCCTATGTTTTCAATCAAGAATCTTACACTTTCTTAGAGTTTTTGACATGGTATTTTTAATGCCATCCTGAGAATTCTCTACCTCTTTTCAATGAAGTGTATTAAGATATAAAATAATTTTTCCTCTCTTGTTGGAGAATGGGCTCTCACTTAATAATCAATTGAAACTCATTTATTAAAGAGAAATATATAATTGAATGGAAAGCTTTATGTCACAATGATTAACATGAATAACAGGTACACCAACAGAATAAATCCTTTAAGCCTTCAATTATTATACTTTTTCATAAAAGAAATGTCACAGCTTATTGGCAGTATAACAGATGCCTTCATGACAAATCCAGAGAAAAACTGTGAATGGAAATAAACTCAGAAAACTATAGCTCTGATTTTGGCACAGGTGAAGGGGAATCTAAAATGTCTTATTCAGCTATGATATAGGAAGTGAAAAATATAGGCCTAATTTAATGGTTCCTTTAAGAAAATGTCACTCATTCTTTCATATTAATACTTTACTCAGCATCCCATTTCACTGTTATAGGCAGGTCATATATTCACAGTTCTTTTAGGAATTGGGAGATTAGACATTGAATTCTCTTCTGTAATTGCTTCATTGCTGCTTCTGCTTATCACCTTGGAAGTGTTCCTTTCTGTCAAACAGCAGAGACACTGTGCTTGAATGAATCAGGACAGCAAAACAGCTGTGACTGCACAAATGCAAAGGTATTTATGGAAACAAAATGCACAGTAAAAACATTTTGTTTTCCAAGCAGGGCTCATTAATTGGTGGCATTCTTTTAATACAATGATTTATGATATGCAGTATAATTTAAACATAGTTTCTCAGTAGTCTCAACAAGGAGTCAATTAGGACAGTTTGGAGTGAGGGTAAATGTGATTCTTGACAAGAGAAAGGATTTTTTATTTTCATTTTTTAAAATCCTGATACACAAAGGCTCCAGCTGACCACTGTGTGGTCTGTCTCATAGCCCTTGCCTTTATTTATAACTCCTGTTTTTATGGCTTTAATTTCTTTTGCCTTTGCCTTACCAACTTGCCTTACCAACCAGTTGTTACATTCTTTTTCTGCCCTGTTTCTTTTCCTCCTACAAACAAAGCTGATATTTATCTTTTTGTGGTTTCCTGCACACCCTTACAATGTACCAAATGTGTAGCTCTAAAACAACTAGTACTCATTATAGTTAAAAAGTCAGCCATTCACATGCACTTACACCTAACCACACTGTCGGCTTTTCTCTTTGTCATCTTTCCCAGAAATGACATTATAAATATTCACTTCAATTTGAATTACATTGCAGATCAGAAGGCACTATCATACCATTTGTAGCAACAGCCACCCTGGAAAATTTAAATCAAATTAGGTGTTCCTTTCTCTAAAAGAAGTAATATCAAGCTGTCCTAAGCTTCTTCAATGACACAACATGGATCCCATGGCCTGTGCTCAGGTGATCCCAGTAGGAAAATTAGGCCTGCTGGTTTCTGCAAATTAATCTGAATGTCTGCTTCATCTAAAACCATATATGATGATCAGATTTAAATGTATGATCAGAGATATCAGGCAGAAATATAAGAAAAACGTTCTCTGATCAGTAGAAGACAATAGTCCCTCTTATCTAACATTCCTCTTCAGTTTACAGTTGCCTGTGGACTGGGAGGAAAAAGTCCTGATGCTATAAGAGATCAACAGAAACCTCCAAACAACAAGATCATGCAGAAAGATGGTGATAAGCATAAACATATAACACTGTTATGAGCATTTGTACCTCTGGGAGTATATTTTAATCTTGCAAGGGAGATTTCTTGGACAGAAGAGTGTACAAGCAGGTACTGAATACACCAATTACAAAGTGCTGGCAGCTGTGGGCCAAAGTAAACAGAAGTAAGGGACTTGACAGTCTATTTAAAGCCAAAAAGTTCATTCACACTAAAACAATAGCAATATCTTTCTAAGTGTCCCTGCCTGTCCACTGGCTTCAACGTTCTCAGTATCTCTTTTCTTACCAAAGTGCCATTTCCAGTAGTGTATCTTCAGGAAACTGTCCCCCACATCAACCACAAACAGCTGTTGTCTCAATTGACAGTAATTGCTACTTGCAAGAATATAGTCACACATCCCTTTTTTTACTAATTACAGTATTTTCACTAATCCCAGTACCAGATTATAATTTTTTATGTGTGTGTGCTTTTCTTAGGACAATTTATTCCTTGCATTGTACTTTCCAATTTGCTGAAATGTTAATAATTCATCCTGTCAGCTTTTTTTGTGATAAATTCTACATAGTCATCAGTACACCTACTCCTCCCGAGCAGCTTTTAAAGCTGTCCAGCAGCTTTAGTCTCACCAAACAAAAAGAAAGCATCTCAAAAAATATTAAGTACGAACACATCATGTGAAAATAAGACTCTGGTAGAGTGCCATAACCAAGTGAAAAGTTCAGATACTCAACTGCACTAGATGCAAAATAACTCACATGAGAGTAGGCTTCACTCTTTTTGATGTTCCTAAAACTAGTTGCTTTTACTTCTACTGTCTGAAGTGATATCAGTGTTCCTACAGTGATATCCTGTTACTTGACTAACTATCTAAGTGCAAATCCCATTTAAAAATACTAATTAATGCTCTCCAGTAAATTAATTTCTGGTTAGCTTCATGGCATTACTATCCAAAACACAGCGCTAACCTTTGATATGAGTAAAGGCTTCCTTCTCCACACATCCACTTGCAAAGCTCTCGAATTTGCAAAATTGTTTGTTTTGACTCAAAACACTGTATTTATGGTCAGGACTCAAAGCTGGGTTTTGCTTTTTTCTTTCAGACTTTTAGTGTCATGCCAAACTGGTATTTAACCCAGTCTCAAACTGAATATCGGTACCAAGAGGCATCCAGAACTCCTGCAAAACCCCAGGTTTATTTTATCAGAGTCAATTAAAAGTATTTTTAAAGCCTCAAAAAGCCTTGGTGGGGAACTCATCGTCTGACACGACAATCTTCAAACCCTTTCACTCTGTTGGTTGCAAAGGCGCTCTCTGGAAGGTTTGCCCCGCTGTACTGTAGAATGTGGCACAGAATGGGTCAGGTTGGAAGGGACCAGAGCGGGGCATTGGGTCCAACCTCCTGCTCAAGCAGGGTCTGCCCAAAGAACACGGCACAGGATTGAGTACGGACGGTTCTGGAATATCTCCAGTGACAGAGACTCCACAGCCTCTCTGGGGCAGCCTGTTCCAGTACCTGGTCACCCATACAATAAAGAAATTCTTCCTCATGTTCAGGTGGAACTTCCTGTGCATCAGTTTCTGCCCATTGCCTCTTGTCCTATTATTTGGCACCGTCGAAAAGAGCCTGGCTCCGTCCTCTTACACCATTAGACGCTTATACACATCAACGAGGTGTTCCCATAACCTGGGCGTTTAACTGGATGCGGAGAGCGGTTTAGGACACAGGGCGGGATGCTTTAGGCGGTATCGCCATGTAAATGCCGCCCCTCACCTTCCTCCCTGCCTCCCTCCCTCAGCGCCAGGGGCGCGTCCAAACCCTCGCGAGAGGCCGCCGCTCGCGCCCGCCTGTGCCACGTTCGAATGGGCCGGCGGCGGCGGGAGAGCGCGGCGGGCGCGCGCAACCGGCGGGACGCCGCCCCGCCCCCTCACGGCACCGCCGCCAATCGGAGGCGAGCGGCGCCACGCCTCTCTGACACGATTGGCTAGAGGCGGGCGCGGGGGCGGGGCCTCGGAGCGCTCGGGGTCGCGCTGCCGGGGCCTAGGCGCGCTCCCGCCGCACGCAGGGCTCGAGTGGCGGCGGCGGCTCCCGACGCGCTCCCGCTCCGCCCCCTGCGCTGCCCGACGGGAGGTGCGATGGCTTCCCGCAAGAGCTCCAGAGCCACCGGCGGCAGCCCCAGCCCCGGCTCCAAGAGAGGTGAGCGGCGCTGCTGCGGGAGCGAGGCAGTAGCTCTGCGGGGAAGGGGCGGGGGCACCAGCAGCGGCCGCAGCCGGAGGGAGGGAAGGGCCCTTCCCGCGATGCGGGGCAGCCACCAGGCAAAGCGCTGGGATGCTGCGCCTTCTCCCTGCCTCTACTGCCCTTCCCTTCCCTCCTGCCGGCCCCTCCGGTTCCTCCCGCGCTGTGGGAGCTGGGGAGGGGGACGCAGGGTTGGTGGCCGTGATGTGTCCCTCGCGTTCCCGCCGTTCCCTATCCAGGGAGTTCGCGTGGAGGAGAAAGTTGTGGGCCTGGGCGGCGGGGATTCCCCTCGAAACCTCCCTAGAAGGGATGAGATGAGCACGGGCAGGCCGCAGCATCTGCGGGTACCCCCGAGACCGCTTCCTCCCGGAGATGAGGTGGAACAGGGATGCCCCAATCTCAAGTCTTTCATACTCTCGTATCCAAATTGTGATGTGGAATATCTCCTCAGACTGACCCGGTTAGGTCAAAATTATTAGGTCTGTCGTAGGTGGAGCACCTAAGCTGGTGGTTTCTGTAACTATCGAGGCAAGGAGGAAGAGTCTCAGAAAAATGCAAGCAGAATGTTTTTTTGAGGCAGTGATCCCCCACCCCTCCAATAAGGAACCCCTTGACAGATCTGACCGCTCACAGACCGCTGTGTGCGGACAGTTAATGTAGGGAAAGTTTTGTGTTCATTGGCATTTCCCAGCATAGCAGTACGCGCCTGAAAGGGGAGAAAAGTGTCTGTACTTCTGGAGTCACTCCGCAGCCATGCGCACTGTACTGGAGAAAGGAGGTTTTTTACCACACACCAAGTGTTTACGTGTCCTGGCTTCTTAGGATTCGAGTTTGGTGGGCACAGAGCTCCAGTGATAAAATGTGGTGATGACACAGAAATAATATCTGTTGTCCCTCTTTGAATGTGGCAATCATAATGAGACCAATGTTCATTAAAGGCTGAGCCATATAGGATTAGTTTGCCTATCACATAATGAATTAAGAGGGAAAGATTTCAAATATACTTAAACTTAAAAGAGTTTAGATATTGCAATGTTTGTAGAAGTGGGGTTTTTTTTAAATTTTATTTTAAAATCTTTTTTTTCAATTGCTGACCTATGCTGTGCAGTGTATGTTAATTAAATCTAGTTTTTGCTTGGACTGGACATGCTATGATGATCACCCAGTATTAAGCATACTAAATACAGATTTTCAATTTTAATGCCTTAAAAACCTGCATGCCTGTTGTAATTTTGAATACTGAATATGGTAGTTAATATTTTAAATATCACTTTACATGTTTGTCAATATCTGAAAAATAAATTTATTGCTAAACTGAATCTCTGACTAAATAAGGAAAGCATTCCATGGGTTTTTATTTGTAGTCTGAGTAAAATTTTCTCTCTTTATATTAAAAGATGTCTTTGGGGGGGATGAAGCAGTATGGGTAATGTGTTAGGCACTCTACTGACATGTAACCTCTTTAATTTGTTAGTGTACAACACTCCTAGTTAGAGTCCCTTAGACAGCCATAGCAATTACAGCGTGAAGCTGATGCTGTTTTCACAGTTGCAGCTGCAGGGAGAGGTGAGGGATGGTAACTCCTGTGTGAATAAAGGAACAGCTGGAGGAGCAGAGTGCTCACAGCAGCCAGTCAGCTTTCCACAGTCAAGGGATGTGAAAGTCAGATGAGGAAATGATTTTGAGACAGCAAGTAATTGAGACTGAGAAGTATGAAAACCTCAAATCTGAGGCACTTTTTGCTTGATAGAAATATTCACTTTCACAGCAGTTCTTAAAAGAGGATGTGGCTTCTTGCCAGGGCCTTGCTCACAGCTCAAGCCACTGAGGCTAACAGCTGATTTCAAAATCTCTGCACTCAAGACAATGCCAGCATCAATAATCTGCTTTTAGGTCTCTCTATCAGAAAATATGTACAGTAAACTCCAAATAGATTAAGTTCTAACTGTAGTTTATATAGGTGTTTTCAGGTACACTGTATTGTCCAAAGTGGAACTAAACATCTTTTAGAAATAAAACTCTAGGTTTTACTTTCGGAAGTCATATACTAGAAGCTCTCAAATCGGTCCTAATTTTTAAAAAAAAACACTTTATTTTAGCTTTGTAGTGCTTTGTAAATTACATTTACAGACTCTTATGACTATACCAATGATTTTATTTAGAGTACAGAAGTGAAAACCAGGGAAAAATTTGACAGTTTGGGGATACTTAGAGAGGGAAACATGTGTTTGTTATTTGTCTTTACTGGAAAGTTTGGCTGCTTATTGCTAGCTTGCAGAATCCATCCTAAAGACGTGGCCTCTCAAAAAGAGGAGTATCAGTTTTAAAGACTAGACAAAGTAACAGTACTTGCTGCATTGTTATTTGAAGCATTGTTAGATGAAGGACAGTTTTGTTATAGAAACAAATGCATAACATCTGGTCATGAATCAACTCCCTCAGGTTTCATGAGATGTGAAATGTGGAAATGTCTTGGACATTGGCAGGTGCCTGTGGAGAAGCCTTCCAGCAAGACTGAGGATCAGCAGCCCAGCTAACTTTTGAAATAAAGATGGCTGAACAATTATGGATTACTTTGTAACCTATGCTTACCTAGCCCAGATCATAGGACAGCAATCATTATGCTGCTGTGTGGGTACATTGTGTCTTACAGTATGTAAGTGAGGACTTACTTAAACATGATTTTTATTGAAGATAAGTTGTGCAATAATTGTTTTCTTTGCATCTCTGATGTTAAGTGGGAGAGTTCTCCATTAGGCTAGGCACCATACAAACCACACATTTACAACCTAAAGCATTGTCTGTATCTACAGAGAACTTTATCTTATATTAAAAACCCCACAGTCCTGTCTCAGTTCTGAGGCCGTGTTGCCTTCAGTGTCTATGATGACAAAGAACTCTAACATTGCTTTGGTAAATGTTCTTTAATCTCTACAGTGATGACTGAGAATCTTCTGACATCCTCTACTTTTCTCTGCAAGATCCCAGGAGATGGTTTTTTTCTCATTTTGCTATTTTAACCATGTGGTTTCCTTATATATGTGAATGCATTGCCATGTTTTTAACTCCTTTCACTCATCCTTTGGACCCTCTAGTGCCCCTTGCTGTAATTCTTTGATTTTTTGGTACTTCAACTTTTTTCAGATTTGTTTGGGCCTTTTTTTGGTATGCATTCAAGGTGACCTGATGTACTTATCCAAATGTAATTTTGTGTTATTACAACTTTTTTTAGTTCACTGTATCACTTCTAGAAAGAAGTTGTGCCTGTTAATTTGCAAGAATTTCCACTTTTTATCTCATCTCTGTTGTAAAGACTACTTTAGAATGTGCTTTTATCTGGGTGAGGATCTCCATAAGCACTCTAGCTAACCCAAAGAGCAGAAAAAATTCATCAACTAAACAGGTTGCATTTTGCTACTGAAGTTCTTTTGCTGGGAACACTGAACTTCATGTCAGTGCTTCCAGTGCTTGAAGTGGGATTGCCCATCCATTCTGTGATGTCTCTCAGCTACCCAGGTGTGCTATGGTATAACATCTCATTTTTTACACTATGGATTCTGTTTAAATATGATGCTTTTATCTATATAAAAATTTGGTCTCTCTAATTTCTGACCTCAGCTGCTGTCCAGTGTGGTTGTTTATGCTCTTTACAGTTGTGTAGTATATCATCTGATTTCTTGTATTACAATCTATCCATTATTTACTTCTTTATGTTAATTGAAACCCTTAGGAAAAAGAGTGTTAAGGTGTTGGAGGTCCTAAGTGAGATGTAAATTTGGGATGCTCTGTGGAGCTTAACAAATGTTTTGACTTGTCAAACTGTTTGCTGACCAAAAGTGTCCAAAGTCCAAGAGTTTGCTGAAGCAAAAAGACTTCTCATGATTCAGTTAGTGTGCTCCTCTGTGCTTTGATTTGGCTTTTTAAATTCAATGTCAAAGTGTTTTCTTGTAACATTTTTGGTCTTCAGAAATATACAGCAAATTGTTATTACTATGTTAGAGTTTCTGTAGGTCTATTGTGGGAAAATGAGAAATACTTTGTGTCTCAGTGGTAGAAACTTTGTATACTGTTTAAGAAATTCTGCAGTGATTTCTTTTGTAAGTTTATCCTATTGCCTAGTTTAGTTGTTTGCAACTATATGAAGAGCTTGCATTTTTATCATTAATGCCAGATGCTAATACAAATAGCAAAACCATGGAAATGTAGACATCTCTTTATAGTTCATCTGTCTGCCTTGGGTCTTATTCAGGTTGGCCTTTCTGGAAGACATTTTAAAATATTGTAAAGTGGTCTGCCAAATTAAAAAATTGTAGCAACAGTAATGGTTCAAACATCATTAAATTGCATAGTACCTTGCAGCAGTTCTACTGGTGAAATTACTACACTTGCTGGTTCTCCTCAATTCTTCTCTTTTTTTCTTCTTTTTTTCCTTTTATTTTCTAAATGTTCTATACAAGACTGGAGGCAGTAACTCTTCAATCAAGTCAGTTTTCTAGCTCTGATTCAATGAAAGTGATATAAAAAAGGTCTTAAAATGGTTAACATAGGTATTTCTCAGCTCACTTGAGCAGATTTGCATTGAAATAGTGAATCCTCAATAGACTCTTGATTAATTTGTCTAATACTAGAGTCAAGTGAGCTCTAGAAGGACAACCCTTAAGGTTTATCTGAATGAAACTTTCTCTACACCATTAACTATTGACAGGTGCAGTAGCTGATTGCCAAAGTTACTCTGGAAGTAGAAACAGTCAGTTTGAACACAGTATATGTTTTTAAGCCTTTCTGGTTTTCCCACGTTGCCAGGTATTTGTATTTACTTCCTTTACTTTTTCTCAAGGATGTATTATTTTGGGTTTTAAGATTGATACTTAAGTGTAGCAGGATGGACATAAATACAAAGCACTTGGTACATTCCTCTCAGTTCTTTTTTTCCTGAAGAGTTCTGAAACACTGGGAGAATCCTCTCCAAACTTCCAGAGATGCTACCACTTGATGAAGACACCAAAGCTCTCATGCCCCTTTTGATTCAGTGTGGGCTGAAATCTTGGGCCTGCTCTGTGTTTTCTAATGGATCTTATGTGTATGCAGGAAGTCACTGTGGGTTAAAAGAAATTATTCACAGTGCTTCAAATATGGAGGAAGGTTGCACTTCACATCTGCAAGGATGTTTGCTTCAATGTACTTTTTGAGCATTTTGTGAAGTGTTTAAATGATAGCCTTTTGAGGATAAGGCTTGTTTAAAATGCTAGATGGAAAACCTAAAGTATCTCTGGTATCAGGGAGACAGGAAGCTGGAGGATGTTTTCTCACATTTTGGCAATTACTCTGAAAATGCCATGAGGATTCCCCATCAGGGGTCATAGCTACTCAGTGCTCAGTCACCAAGGATGTATATCATATTGGGGGATTAAGAAGTTAATTTTTTTTAAAAGTTTGAGCTGCAGGTCTGTAGTCAGCTTAATCTAGTTTGAGGTTGCTCTGCAGCTTTCCTCTTTTCAATGCCCCTTCCTGGTACCTGAATTTTTGGCTGTGCAGGTGCAAGGTACAGCACACAGGGAACTGATAAGCAGGAAGCTGATTTTTTTATTTCCCTCCCTAGACTGGCTCAATGCATGGCTTTATGGAAGGTCATCTGGGGAAGAGGGAGGAGATGACAATGAGTGGGTGGGCATTAGGGGAGGGTGAGGTTAAATCCAGAGTTTTGTGTTCGATGATGTAATCATGGAGCCATGGAGTGAACACTGAAAGGTGACTGGTTTGGTTGGCTATGCTGATGTAATAGCTGGATATATAAGGGCTTCAGTAAAGATAACAAAATTTACTAGCAGGGGAAGGCCTACATGTCAAGATTATTTTTAATTACAGAGTGCATAAAGAGGTGACATTTGAATGATGCTGTCTTTTTGAACTGAAAACCACTTGGCTGATCACCTGTATGAAAAGAAAGGGTTCGTTTTCAGCTGGAATCACTTTGAAACATATAATAAGAATTCCTGTGCTAATTTGTATGTTGAATTCTTCATTGTAGAGAACTTGAGCAATGAAGTTCTGATTTGCCCCAAGCAGTTCTTTCCTGATGAAGATCACAATCCGGTAATCTGTGTGATAGCCTGCAGCAATCTTTTCCCTAACTGCATTTGTGGGTTAGCTCTTTGCATGGAAAAGTTTTGAGCTATGCTTTGAAGTGGAACTCATAATGTTACGTGTCTTGAAACATGTTGGAAATTAAGTATGCAGATAACTATGTATTGAGTTTGAACATACCGTGGTATGTGTGGTTCAACTTTGTTAGAACTTCAAAGATTAAACCAATTGCAGTTTTCTTCATGTGGAGTTGCACTCTTACTATGCATGTACTTAACCTGATGTAACAAATGCTACCAAGTTGTTTGCTTAAAGACTTTCTTTACACAACATCTAATAGCTAGAGGGAATTGTAACTACTCAGTAGTGGTTTTCTGGTTTAGCAGTTTTATTTCCTGAGGTTTTGTTTGTTAACTGACAATTAATTACTAATGCAACATATCTCACTTTCTCATTCCTCATGCTGGTGTTTTTTAAATTTAAAAATTCTTAAAGAAAGTTCATGTAGTAGTTTGTAACTGCAGTCCTGTTTCTTTCTATAGTAGCTAGAGGACACATAGTGACTAGAAGACATAGACATATCTTTTGAAGCCAGAAGGTTCTACAAACAGCAATTTCTCTGCAACTGAGGTCTCCTAAATACATATTTTAGTAACATATGAGATACCTAAAACCTGTTTTGTACTCCATAAGAGTTGCAGATGCATAGCACTCCATGGACAAACACCTAATTAAATTGGCTTAGTATCAGACTTGAAAACACTGATAAGTTTTTGGCATTTTAAGCATTTTGAAATGTTCTTTCTTTCCATGAGCCGAAACCTGTGAAAAGCAGAGTTGTAGGTGCTTGCATGACAACTGGAGTTTTTCTATTTGAACTCCGTCAAAGCATGAGAAAAATTTAAAGAACTAAACCAACATAGTCTGTTTTCTTTATTTTGTGGCTTAATTAGGACTTGTTGCTAAAACAAATTGATGTGACCCACATTACAGGATAGGAAAATGGAACAAGGAAAAAATACCCTTAAATTAATGCCAGCATGTTATGTACGGTGATGAGGATTTTCAACCTTATGTAATAGAATCTTTTTTAAAGGTCACCACCAGCAAAATTTGCATGTTCTAGGCCCAAGTATTTCTTGTATTTCCTCTCTACATTTACCTTCCCTGAACTCTGCTCCGTCCTAAATACAACCATCTATTTAATTAACCTAGTAATTATGTAGGACTGTTGGCTACATTAAATCATTCAAATGCAAGATAGGTAGATTGTATAATTTTAGATCTTATTTCCAAATGTTCTGTGGGAGAGAGCTGGTTAATCAAAATAGCAGCTATTAAAAATCCTTAAGTAATTTGTACAGTTAAAATCAGTATTTTGTCTACTCATTGGTGTTACAGAGATTTTGTTCCTACAGCAGGAGGCAAACTAGAATTTCTTTTTAAGTATGTGATCTTAACCTTGAACCTCTTGGTTTGATGTTTGAGTCAAGGAAGTTTACAAGAGGCATGTTCTACATAGTTTTGACTTTAATTCGATGCTGTGCTTGTATACACATAAAAACAAAACTAGAGACAATTGACAGAAGTGTCTGGGGAAAATATGGACTTTTCTCTACAAATCTATTAAGATTAGATAAATGTATAACAAAACATTTTTATTCTGTCTTTACACAACTCCTGTTTTTGGATTTTTTCTTCCAGTGCTAATTGTCTAAGCTTGTTATTGTACTGTCTTGAAGTTTGTGGAGAAAAGGTTTAAAAGAAAAAGTAGTCCAGAGTATTCAGATAGTGATAGATGCACTAAATATTGATTTAAATATATTGCTGTTGATAGTATTTATTATAAAAGTCAAGTTGTAAACAAAGTTGGTTTTAGTCATTTAAGCTGTGTGCACATGTGTGTGTATTTCTTCCTTGTAATAAATGCTTCTCGAGGAACTACCCAAAAAATAGTTGTCCAAATAATCAAGAACTAAAATAAAAAGCCAAAACATGGCTTGGACAAAATTTGACTAGGTTTTGGAAGTGATCATCTTTCTATCACATTTAGAAAAGAAGCAAGTGCAGATTCAGGATTTTATCT
The DNA here is from genome assembly GCF_023055355.1 of Agelaius tricolor. NCBI lineage: Eukaryota > Metazoa > Chordata > Aves > Passeriformes > Icteridae > Agelaius > Agelaius tricolor. The sequence continues at coordinate 59,299,169 of NW_027269262.1, read as the reverse complement.
TTTGAATCTCTGTCTTCTTTTCTTCTTCTCTGACTTGATCAGTTATGCTTAGATAAACAAGACTTGAGAAGAAAGTGGTTAACAGCAGCAGCTCTTATGGGGCAAACAGCTGGTCTCTGCAAATCTCACTGAGCAGGGTGGAGCCAGCACTGCAAGTAGAGTCCACTGCTCTGCTGTATTTAGATCAAGTGCTTTTGACGAGTCTCTTGAAACTGTGCAACCTCCTAGGACAGAATTTCTCACTAAATTTCTCCTTTTCTTTCATTTGTGGCTGTTTTTCTCATAGAGACAAATCCATAAGGTTTTAAAAAAACCACAACCAACCAACAACCCTGAGGCTAGTCATTATTGTGATGGGTTTTCTGAGTAGATTTCTTGGGTATAAATTTTATTATTTTTGTTGTATATGTCTTTGAAGAATCATGTAAATGGAAAGCAATAGGATTTGCTTATTGTCAGAAAAAATGTAACTACTGAAAAATAATAAATAAATGTAAAAAACCCCACCCTGAGGATGACACTTCAGTCAGCCAGATGATAATCTTATTCTTGTTTTAGAATTTTTTTTTTTTTCTGAAGAATAAATAATTCTGACTTAGTAACACATTAGCTTGCAGCTAAAAAAACTCTTCTAAATATTGTGATGTTCCCTGTGAGTCAGAAAGCTATCTCTAGGCCTAAAAGTACTTTGAAATATAGCAGCTTGTATTCAGAAATGGACTTGTTGACCATCTCTTTATAAACTGAATATAAAACAGCTAAAAACCTATGTGTCTCTTGTACTTGAAGCATATTTTCAGATAATAGGATCTCAGATCTGATTTTTGAGGGACTAAAATGGCTTTGATCTTATACCTTTGGGTGTGCTTAAAAATGTCTTTTAGACCTACAAAGAAGTTCAAACAGTGTTCCCTAGAGGACAGAACTGAGTCTGATCTTTCACATCCTAAGTGAGGAATTCAAGGAGATGTTTCAATGGAATCACTTCATCTCTTGAAGGGGGGAGCTTCCTTTCACTAGGGAAGTTCAGCAGGATGCTTATGATCCTAGAGGCTTTTTACATATTTTGTGATGCATCCCTTTTTTTTTGCCAACTATTTTTCCCCCCTTCAGTTGGCCATTCCCATCATCTCCACAATCAGCCTGCTTTGTTGTCTAATCCTGAATTTATGACTTTTCTCTTGCTTTCAGTATTTATGTTTTTAGATTGTTTGTATAGTGGGTTATTTTACTGTGAGAAATCTTGTAGGGATTGAAAATTAAGGACATAAAGGTTTATGTTTGGATTGATGATATATGAAATAAGGAAAAGTTCCTCAAATACTAAGATAAAAATCTGTTAAGTGTCAGCAGGAGAGCCAAAATTGCATTCAGTTAGTGAATTTTTATTTCAAATTTATGTTCTGGTCTTTGTATTTCCTTTGAAGTTAGTTCTTTTTCTGTTCCATCAGTTTCCCCATTCCTAATCAGTAAGTTTCTGATATAGATTATTAAAGTCTTCTGGCAGCCTGCCGAGGTATCTTTATAACCCTATAGTCTAGATTATACAGTTTAGATTATACAAAGTTCAGATCAGAGATCTATTTTTTAATGAGAAAATAGTAATTTAAAAAGCTATTTCCTCTCCTAATTTCCTTAATGTTGTAGTCCTGAAGAAAATTTCTTAGAAACTAAAAGGAAGAATCAATTTTATATTGCAAAGATTTTTTATTGAAAGTGAACCTTTACCTTAAACTTTATATCTTATCTCTAAAGACCCTGCTGCCATGACTGTACAACAAACAAAAATTTCTGAGTATGGATATTAGTGAAAATTTAAGGTTGGAATATTTCATAAATGATATAGTAAGTATTTTAGTAAAAATCTCTGTTCCATCTGTAAAGTAAACACAGACAAAATAGTTACCCTGTCACCCTTTAAAAAATTATATAGTTCATAAAAGCACAGATTTGTCCATTGAAAGTGTATTATTCTACCTGTGATGTAGAGTAACACTAAGTAAAAATTAAAGATGAAAATAATTTTGATTTTGGATTAGCACTTGGAATCATTATGGTGTGGGGACTTCTTGGAATGCAACTGTTCAATATGTGCTTATTGAGTCAATTATAAAATATATATTACAAAAAGTCGGTGTGTGTGTGTATACACTCACGTGACCTGTCTCTCTGTAGTGAGAGACTGAAAAAAACCCTTGTATTTTAATATAAAGGGGAAAATAGGGGAAAATCAACAGAGAAAGCTCTCAATTTCCTGAGACACTTCAGTCAAAATACTGGTTACAGACCCAATCCAATAAACCCCTCTGTGTAAAATCAGTTTAAAATCTGCAGATCTGCAGTTTAGATCTGAAGATCTATTAGTGGATGGGGCTTGCAGCAGTTGCTTTATCATTAATCATATTGGACAAGATAATTTGGCAAAAATTTCAAGCAGTAGTAGGCCGTGCTTGTAAAATAGAGGTTGTTTTTTGTTTTTGCACTGCTACTAGTTCTGCTCTCCTGGTGATAAGATGGTTCTCTTGTACCTTATTTTAGCCTCTTAATTCTCTCCTGTATCTGCTTTTTATCACACTGCATTTTGTTTTTAAAAGCATGTGTTCTAAAGTCTCCCTTTAATCTAGCTGATTGATAGCTTTTACTTCTGAAATGTGATTTTTAGTTGTTTCTTTGAGGGTAGTGTTTTATTGTTTTTTCTTTTAGTGTGTATTTCTAGTTTCTAGTGACTGCTTGCTTTTGTGCACCCTTATCTTCAAGTGATAAATCATAATTTCTTCCATATAACTTCCTAATCACCTTTGTGAAAAAGGCTTAGCTTGATGATTTGAAGCCTGACATTTTGTGTTCATAATTGACTATTTTTCCTCTCTAAATTTCTTTGCTTACACTTCGGTAGTGACGTAGAGGTGTAACTAATGCTGCTAGTCTGAGTTGTCAATTATGCTTCTGTAAAATTAATTAAAATACATAGGCTGCATAGTTGTAGCACAACTAACTTGAAGATAGTTTTTGAATTTTGGAATGGTTATATTGGTTGTGGTTATTATTCTTCACCACTTAAATCAGGTGAAGAACAATAACTTTGACTGTTAGGGAAGCAATTTGAATTACTTCAAAAAGAAGCAGCAGTCTCAGCATCTGAACACAGTAGAGATGAGACATTGTAAGAAGTCTACACTGTTGACTTTGCTGTCTCAATGTCAAATTGCATTCTAAGTAGGTACATATTCAACTTAACCTTTGTCTTTTATAAAACTAACAAAAATGATATTGTGTGGTATTTTGAGCTAACCTTGATCCATCCATCTCTTGGTCCTTTTTCCTTTTGAGGAATTTGAAGAGTTTCCCCATTTTAGCTGTAGCTTCCCCTCTCAGGAAGGAAGATGTTTGTCTTTCTTGCAATCAATTAATTTTTAAAGGGCACAAGAATAAAACTCTGGGTACTCAGCCAGAGGTCAACATGTATGTGTTAGTTCAGATTTGGAGTGCGCATTTGAAATTAATTTCTTGATTCTCTCAACTCACTTTCCTTATAAGCCTTGTGCTTGTTGTCCCTGAATGGAATTTGCTCACTTAGGTCTGAGTGAAAGGTGCTAAAAGGTGTGCTGAAATCATTATGGGCATTCAGCCAGGTAAGGTCTGGTTCAGAGCAATCCCCCCAAAATACCTATCAGTGGATGGCGAGGTTCCCAGCATCACTTAAATGCTTTTTCAGTGCCCTTATGGTAAGATCTGGTGTCTGCAAATGCAGGTGCAGCTGAAGTGAATTTCCTCTAGATTGCCTATTCTGATGTGCTTTATATACTATAGAATAAATATCATTGCGTGTAAAATTAATTTGAATATTTTGTTTTTGATTTCTCCATGTTCGGTTACTTTCAATCTGTGTAAATTTCTCTGTGTTCTGCTCTTAATTGCTTGTGCATCAGGTAAGTTACTGAAAGGTACTAGTCAGGAGGTCTTTCTTAAAGCATCTGAGCCATTAAATGTATTCAAGTGGATAGTAGATACTTTAAAGAGATACTAGTGAGATAAAAAGATACCAGTGTATCTTTTAAAGTTAAAAGATACACTAGTTGTAGAATCAACTGCCTGTAGTTCCTTTTCATCCATATGAGAAGTCTTTTCATCCATATGAAAAGCTCTAGTGCTGTTTCTCAATTTTTCTCCCTTGAACTCTTGGGCATTGCATTTGCTGGATGTCAAAACCACAGGAGATATGTGTTGTTTTTCAAAGTAGTTGTAGCATTCTTCTGTTCATTCTCTCTACCTAGTAGCTGTGTTATTTAAAGAAGCATGGGGATAGGAGTGCAGAGAGGTAGATCCCAAAGCTTTTTTTATGGTTGCAGTGAGTGAGAAATTAGGTTTTTTTCTGACTTCCACCTAAAAGAAGCTGGCTTTTGTTTGATAAGCAATGGGAAAATAATAGTTTGATAAAATTGAATATGGAAAAAAATGTTGAAAAGTGTATTAGTGGATTTTGTTTTTTCTGGGCCTTAAGAAGAGGGTGTATTGGTGATTTAATTTATTTTAGCTTTAAATTGTACAGGCAGTATGCATTTTGTCAGAATTTAAGGGAGGGGTGAGATAATTTAGTGTTAACCCTTTCTGGAAAGGGTCTGCCAGAAGTAAATACAATGTGTTACACTTCTGATATGAAAATTCCTTGGCAAGAATGCATGAGGTTGGTTTCAAGTAATTCTTTTAGAAGACTCAAAACTACATTGTAGAAAGTAGTTGTCTCTTTTTTTGTTGAAGTAGTTAGCAAGTTTCAAATGAGCAGTCTCTGCAGGATACTCAGAGCCTGGTAGGGGAATGCCAACATGGAGAAAGTTTCTTGGATGAGGGCCAACGTAACAAATGCAAGCAGGCAAGCTTTGTGTCCAGACTTGTGTTTCAGCTTATGCGAATGGATTTAATGTCCTGAGAGATCAGGCACTGGGGCATAAATTGCAGCAGAAGTACTATAGTACAATGTGCTTGGTTTCATTTGCTGTTGTTTTTGATGTTGGAGGATTAAGGGGAGGGGAAAGGATCAACTACCCAGGATGCTCTGTTAGGAGGAGTAAGTGAATTTCATTGTCGTCAGAACTAGATTGCCATATGAGTTCTGAAAAGCGTTTGGCTCCTGAGGATAACTGCTCTAAAAATAGATTTGGAGGAGAGGTTTCTCTTGGGTCCAGTTTCAGGTTCCAGCTGAGCTGGCTTTAGGAAACCTTTCGCTCCTGTTGCAAACAGGAGGATAACAGTGAGGATATTTCTTATTCTGCCTTCAGCATTAATTTTTGGATATACTGACACACTCGCTCTGTTGGTGGAAATCAAGCACTAATGTTATGGCTGACGACACAGGTATAATCCTAACCTTTTTTTTTGTGAGCAAATGGAAAATGTATACTTGCAGATAGCAGTTATGTCTGATTTTATGATCAGCAAAATAACTGGCTTACTGTTGTATGTTTTCTTGCCAGTTTGCTGTCTAGTGTGTGTTACAGGCTGCCTCTGTTCTCTTTGATTACGTGTTCTCTGGACTAGAGGTATTCCATGAATTTATGGCTGGTGGTAAATTGTAAATAATATTTTGCCTAATAGAGCATAAATTAACATAAGACATACTGTTTTGTCTTCAAATATTTGACTTCTAAGTTATCTTTAGAGAATGTGAAATTGTAAGATGTCTTGAAGGTAAGCTAAAGTAAAAAGTTTTCATACATTTTTAGCTAGATGTGACTTACTGGGGGGGTGAGTGAGGTATAGGATTTTATAGATTTGCTGTTGAGCGGTAGACCGTGCTTTAAGACTTTCTGATGTCTGCATAAAGACATCTGGTGGTGTAAGCACAGGCTTACCAGATATGGCAAGTGACCTACTTCTGGCATGGCTGGCAGCATGTGTAGGGAAAGGGCTTGAGTTGAGAATTAACTGTTTGGAATGAGGTCTGAGCCAGCTTCAGTTCTTGCAGTGTTTTGTTCTGACCCTGCATGTAGCATTATTTGTGCAGATCATAGGTAAATTTTTTTGTTACATAACCTCCATTTATATAAAAGTGTTGCGTGATCAAGCTGCCATGCTTGAGTTGTTATTCAAGAGTTTGGTAGATAATTTTGCTATAAGGTAGAAAGCCCCAGAATAAAAATATGCCTTTGTGACTATTGTGAACTACATTCTTATAGCAGAATCTATTTTTGACGAATTTGCATGAAACAATCTCTTATACTGGAAAAAATATGAATAGTTCTGCTTGATTAGTTAAATAAGTTGTATTTTCTTTAATTTCTCTGTTCTTCTGATAAGTAAAGCTTCTTCCTGGGAACGCAAATAGCAGTAAATGGTAAAACAGTAAGGCAAATAGTGTGAAATGCAGTAAGATCCTCTTTCCTGTTTGCTCTAGAACCAAGTTGCAATCTGGAATAATTTAAACTGTTTTTAACCTAAGGATTTAATTTTAAATATATGCAAAGCTTTTACTGACTGCCCTACTACACAGGTGTAGTGAAGCCCTGCTGTTACATACCATAATAGTTTATTTCTCAGTATCAACATTACCAGTTCAAGAGTACTGTAAGTAATTTTCATACAGTTGAGCATATTTCTGAATGCAGAGGCTGCTTGTCTGTCCTTCAGGCTACCCCTACATTTCCCACAAGAGAAATGTTACAGTGAGCTGTGTGTATAGACCCTGCACATATGTAATTAGAGGACTGTGCAGTAGCAAATGATATATGCCTGATGCGAGGCTAAGTTACCTCAGTTTCTCTCTGAATATTATTGGGCATTTATGTTTAATATAGAAAAGAAACTAAATAGTTGGTGTTTGATCTTTGAAGGGAGTAGTGTTAATAAAATAATTCTTTTTTTCATTAAAATGCTGAGCTGAATAAGAGTTGGCGTGGGTCAGTGGTTTTTATATTGGTCTGAACTTTGTATAAAGCACAATGAATGTAATAAAAGACTATTTTATTACAGCTGTAAACCTGCTGGCAAGCAGGGTCAGAGACTACTTATATATAGTTCCTGTTACAAAAACAAGTCAGTCACCCATCTCATTACTTATCTTTCAGATGCACCAATTTATTTTAAAAAACAATTGTGTTGATATTTAGCTTCTAAGAGCATTTTTTGTCTTTTTCTTTGATCAGTGTTGATAAATACATCTAACATTACTTTCAATTAGTATAAAGATAACTCCTTAGCTTATCACAATATTCGTGACAAAGCTTCTTGCAACGTTCTTTACATCATGTAAAAAATAGTTTTTCTTGAATAACTGGGCCTGCATGTGGCTGAGCAGGCAAAAGTTGGTTTTTAGAATGGAATGCAGTGGAATAGATGAATGGACTTGAAACTGCAGCCAAGTGCCACCTTTTCAGTAGTAAAGTCAGGGGGCAGAAGAGCAGACCTTGAGCTTTGGAGAAGGCCACAGGCAGGCAGCATTTTGTGTACATATTGATTTACTTTTATATATGTATATGCATATCCCTCTTTCACTAAAGCAATCCTAAAACAACAGACTAAGCAATTTATGTCTTCTGTGGTGATGATGCCCATTTGAAACTTGCTACACATATGCTGGGTCAAAGTCTTTTGCAGTCATTTATTTACAATTACGTGTATTTTTTATATATGTCTGCTTTCCATATGTGCAGTTTATAAGTGAAATCATGATTTGTGTTATGTCTTTGTGTCATCCTTTTACTTGTATGTTCCATAGGACTGAAATTCTAGAGTTGTATAGCATGGAGCGAATTTGCTTAGTACTAAGCATCAGGGAGGATGGTTTTAGTTGGCAAAGTGTCCTGAATTTGAAGTCTTACCCTTAATATAGTTCAGGTTTTAGAGTTTTCTTAGGCTATTTGAATTGTCACGTTGGTTCTGTGAGCTATTTTGACTAGTTTTGAAGCTCGATTTAGGAGAAATGCTTCTCTTGCAAAGCTTTTCTGCTGGCCATACTGGCCTCTGGTGGCAGTCTGGGAACTGCCGGGGAACAAATGCGAAGCATCTCAAAAATGTGAAGCTCTGTGTAAATAGACATCAAAGGGGAGCAAGGCGGAATTTTCAGCTAACTTGTAAGACAAATTAGATCAGGCCTTTTGGTGTTTGGTTGGTTTGAGGCTTTTGCTTAGATAATCATCAAGCTTCTCACAGTAATTCACAGTGAAATGGAGAGCAAGTAAAGGTGGTAAAGTTTTAAAAAACCCAACCAACCAAAAAACTTCACAACAACAAAACCCACCATTGTAATTGAAATGTTTTGTATTCTGTGTAATCTTTATAATTGTATCTTCAATAATAATTTTCTAACTCTCACATCCATTTTTTCTTCTTGTTTTATTTTAACAGAGACTAAGCATGGAGGAGGCAAGAATGGAAAGAAAGAAGGCCTCTCTGGAAGCTCATTTTTCACCTGGTTTATGGTAATTGCTTTGCTGGGAGTTTGGACATCAGTAGCAGTTGTCTGGTTTGAACTTGTAGATTATGAAGAAGTTCTAGGTAAGAGTTCTAAATCTTAAGATTTTTCTAATAATGTTAATATGCATTAAATGAATGCCATTTTATATTTTTAGATAGATGATATGTTTACTGTAGTGTTTGCAAATTATCTACATGATAAGAATAGGCAGTGTAGTTCAAAATGTATGTTTTAATGCTGAGCACTATTATAATGTTAAAATGGGGTTTTCATAAAAGGGTATGAACATCCTGTAGGATGTCTTTGTAACATGTATACTGCAGTTAATTTGAGAGGTCAGCTAAATATGCTTAAATATTTGAATTTAAGCTCTCAGAAACTCACAGCAGTGGTTGAAAGTAGGCAGTTAATGTTAGCTCTGCTCCAATGGACTGTGATGCCTGTAGGGTCAGGACAACTGATCAGTCATCCTCTCATGAGTGAGATGTTGAATGACCTCAGTTTTAAGCTTATAGCAGTGATAATTCTATCTCAATGAGACAATTTTAAGACAGTACTATTAATATAATATTTAAGGTTATAAAGTAATATCTCAAATTTCAAGAAGTATGTCCATAGGTACATCTGTTTTCCCTGATGTTGTAGGATTCAACATGTACTTTTGCACCTGGTGGCTTTACAAAATTTACACATCTGTTGGTACATGCTTTTTTTTTTGATTTGGACTAATTTTTTTTCAGAAAAAAATCTTCTGGTTTGAAACTTAACTGGGTCTAGTGATGCAAATAATGTTTTTTGTATTTTTACCATGCATGCAGCCAAAGCAAAGGATTTCCGTTATAACTTGTCAGAGGTCCTACAAGGTAGGATATTAGAGAAGTAAGCTTGCTTTACAGTGCCTTGGCTGAAAGTTTTGGTTTACTTTATTATGGTTTTAATTTTTTTTTAAGAATTACTCTTCTTCTGCAGTGACATGAAGCTCAGCTATTTCTCATCTGTCTCATTCTTCATGGTTTTGAAGATGATATAATTCTTATTTCTAGGGAGTTATATTTTTGCACCAGTCTACTGGTTTATCCATAAACAGATATGGCTCCTTTCTAATGGATTGCTTCCATACAATGGTGATGAACATATTTTTCTATTCTAGACCCAAGTCTAAATTTTTTCTTCCACAAAACTGATTTCTGATTTTCTAAGTACCATATTAAGAACTGAATTTCATTTATTTTGATAGCAAGAAAGTTCTACCTTCATTTAGAGAAAGACAAGTATAGTAAACTGTCAGACTATAAGGACACAAAGTTCTGCAAGCTCTGCAGAGTTTGATCCTGTTAAAAGTTGTGTCTGAATTTTATCAAGCCTATAATTAGATAGCTTTCTACTAGTTTGGTGGTCCCAGGATACTTCAAATCTTGGACACCATGCTTCTATGCTGAAAATTCTCTTTTAATAGAAACTGAGTTTTTCTTTTGCATATACTTAGGGCTGATAGAGCTGCAGTTTCAAAAACAAAAAGTGAGAAAACCGTTTTATTAGTCTAACATGAAAGGATAAACATCTTATTTTGTCTGCATGGAAAGTTATACAATTGTTGGTAGAATTTGTGAATGGTTTTCCTTTGTCTGGGAAGTAGGCTGCTTACTTTCTATAAACTTGGCTCCAAAAACTACATCCCTATATAGCTATATCTTTCCCATGAATTTAGAATTGCAGGAAGCATGCAATCAGAAAACAAATGACCATTATTTTACAAATTTTTGTTTTATTATTTTCCCTCAAACATGTTGAATGTTTCTTGTGAACTTAAATTTTATTCTGAGCAAAGCATGTTAATGTCAAATATATATCACAGACTTGCTTTAAATCTACTGGCTGCAAAATCAATGCAGGAAAAAGACAAATATGTGTTTGATCTCAAGTGCAGGAAGTACAGAAAGAAATTTGAAATATTTGTAGTATTTCCCAGAAATTTAAAATGTGGTTAAGAATATTACAGCTAGATTGTTAAAAACAGATGGTCACAACCTAGCATTGACAGTCAACTATCACACACTGAAAACTGTGCTGGGCACAAATGGCCAAATCCCTAATTGTCTTTTCTTCCTCTCTTTGCACTTCTAGGAAAGCTTGGGATATATGATGCTGATGGAGATGGAGATTTTGATGTGGAAGATGCTAAAGTATTGCTAGGCAAGTACAAATAAAGGGGGAGCAATGTATATAATTTAGTTGGCATGTTCTTGTTTCGCTTTTTTATTTTTAAGTCAAAACAATATTTCTGGTTTGTTTGTTTGTTTTTTCCTAGTTTGAAAACTTAAATTGATTTCATTGTGATGGGTTTTTTCCTTAATGCAAGCTGTAGGATTGGGTGTGTACCTCACAGCAATTCCTGTTCTTTTTCTTCTAATGTAGCAATGTTAGTGGAAAGCATTTAATCTTACAGAATGTTTTTGAAATTTGGTGGTTGATGCTACTCTATTGAATGTTGAAAGGTGGTTGTGATTATCAATAAATTTATCAGATGCAGGACCTAAGATGCTTCTAGAGTGAAAACATTGTTTATGTTAACATGTTAAGCCAGGTCCATTTTAAAATTACTTTAAATGTGCCTTTGTACTTCTTAGATGACTATTTGTGTAGTGTATTTTTGTATTGTCTTTCCTCTATTCTGAATTCTTCACAAGTCTGTTCATTTTTTTGCCCTTCAGAAACAATACATGACAGTAATTTTTCTTCTCTGGCACTGAAACACTGGGTTTAGGCTTCTGTTCTTTGTAAACTGTGAGATGTCTTTCTGCTGACTGTGTATCTTCAAAGGGAAATTTCAATTTCTTGACATTCTTTATGGTATTGTTGTTTACTTACTCTTTTAAAGCACTGCCTTTTTCAGCTTCAATCAAGCCTTGGATAGATACTTCTTGCATACCTGATGGTAGAAATTTTAGTTAAGTTTACTTTTCTTTATATTTTCTTTAGTTGGTTTGTTCAAATTTAAACCTCTGCTGAGCACACAAACCTGTAGAATTAAACAAATGAACAAAGCAATGAACCCCCCAGCATGGTAACTAACACTTGGGCAGAGGACAAAATGGAATGTATCAAACTAGTCAAAGTTGGCAGTAGTTTAGGATGTTATGGTTTGCTATTTCAAATTCATACTCCGTAAGAATCACCTTGTCATAATTTTATTTTTCCTACTTTTATCTGGAGAAATAAACAAGTCTTTGGAAGGATGTGTGTTCATTTGTTTAATCCCTTCATGGTTTATAGAAAACCCATGTAATCAACTGAATCAGTTTGCAGTCGTGTGAATGTGAGAGTCACTCCAAAGAATCTCCAGCACTCTGAATGGCTACAGAGCTACAGATTGGGTGTTAATTATAATTGGTGACTAAGATAATACTTGGGATAATTATAATCCTAATTTTTCTTTGTCTATTACATAGTGTATAGCAACTGGATAGCCTTTTCTTGACAGTGGTATACAGGCAGAAACATTCTGCTGCTTTGTTCCATTTCTGTTTTATGCAGCCTGATATAGCTGGGAGTTCTGCCAGTACATGAAAGTGTTTCTATTCTAAGCTTGTCTTATCATGCATTCAAACCTTGTACTTCAAGTGTGACCTTAGAAGGTCACATATAAAATTTATTTTTATTATTTTTGACAAGTTGCTTAGCAATACAATTTATTTTGATTTAAATTTGGGAATAATTTTTGCAGTATAAAAGAAATGATATATTTTTAAGTTTTGTGACACTGAAAAAATTATGAATATAAAAAGATATTTCTTCCAATAGCAGGCATGTTATATTATTAACTGAACTTCCCTGTAAGTTACAGTGCTTGTTTACCTTTAAAATTAAATATGAAATAAAAAATGAGCACCACAATGCAGACTGAAATTATTTCATTGATGCAGAAACTGGAAGACTGGATTCCCTCTTAAGGAATTTATCTTCCAGAATTAAGTCATTGTAGTAAAGGAAACTGAATAGTAAGCCTACTTTCTGAATATTGAGTGCAGAGCTCCTTTTATTTGTGAGGATTTTGTTAGGAAGGCTTATTACTTTCTGGATTTTTTTTCTGGGTCAGAATGCCACAACAGCAAGTGGTTTCTCTGGTACAAAAGGAGTTACTGCAGTTTGGTGTTTAATGATAGGAATTCATATGCTTTTTTCCTCCCCTGTTCTTTAGCTATTACAGCACTCGTATTGTGTATTGAAGTTGTGATATGTACAGTGGTTTAATGTTGTCCACTTCCATAACTTTTAGTTTTCCCTACAAATTTCAAGATTGAATTTCATATTAATTGTAAATATCTTTTAAGTTTAAATTAATTTAATTAACATTTTGAGAAATGCTTCTACCAGCATGAGTTTATTTTGTATTTCAAATAATGGTTTTAATAATTTTCTGTACTACTTTGCCATATCTAAATAGAATAATTAAAATTTATTATTTTATTTCTTGTTTGTATAAGGTATGATAGGATCTTTTCTTTTTTATTTGTTGGAATCAAAATGGGTTTCATGATTAGGTTCTCTTGAGGGATTTGTGTAATTTTCAAAAGGATTTGCGAGAAGTCTGTTCTTCCCCTCTTCCCCTACTCCCCGTGTAAGAGAAGTAAAAAAAAAACCAAAAAAACCCCAAACCACCTGCACCCCTCCAGTCAACCAGCCCCAAGTTGGTTGACTTCCCAGTTTTTGTCCACTTCACTCTAATTGTTCTCAGAAGGGTGTTATTCTTAGAGGGAGTGCTACACATCTGACCTTGCTTTACATCAGTACAGTGAAGCAGTGGCTTTAGTGGTATTTCCAAAAAAGTGGCATGTATAGGGGTACCGATGTCTGTTGTAATAGTTACTTTGGAGCCAAGGTTTTCTTGTACTTCTGTCCCTTTTAACAAGCAACAATATCCTTAGAAATTCTCCTTAAATGGTTGCAGTAGTTAGTACAGTTTTGGAACTGCAGCTACAGAAAACAATCCCTTTATTGTTCTTGTGCATTTAGTTCAGAGTAGTCCAGCTTTGCAGAAAATGGCAAAACTCCATCCTCGTGTGTCAGCAGTCAAATGGTAATAAGCAGTAAAATTCAAGTAAGAAATCTTCTTTTCCTCTGGTTCACCTACAGAAGAAAAATATGTTTGCAGGCAGTCATGCTGAGATTGCACGTTCAAAAAATCTGTAGTGAGATAATAGGTGTTAAAAGAGTGCTTTTGCACAGTTCAGCTGTTTAGGATAAGTTTCATGCTCTTTCCTATTTTTCTTGTGTTCTACTGTAGCACTTTCAAATATTAAAGGTTGGCTTGTGCTCGTTTTCATAAGAAGAGATATTTACAGGAGAAGAAAAGCTTTGTCTTGTTAAATGCATGTAGGGAAGTCCTGTGCCCTACTGCTTGTGGTAACTACTTGAATGGACAAATATTTTGACTCCTTCATTCGCTTGGATTTAAGCTGTCATGTTAAGACTTCTCTTGAGATAAAGTAGCTATATCTTTTGAGTCCCTGCTTTAGTAGGGTATGGTTGCTCTGCTTTGGTCACCATTTTCAGGTACTTGTTACGATGCTTCTGTGAGCTTATCAGTTTTTCCTTTGAAAAGCAGTTCTTCTTGATTATGGGGGTGAATGAAGATGAAGAACAGAGTATTAATGAGTTGGCAGTTTTTCTGTACTCTTTGTTAGAAAGCAAGATAAACATATGAAATCCTGTGTTTTTTTTCTTTAACTCAGGCTGAAGTGTTGCATGAGGGTTTTTTTGGTTTTGTTCTTGGGTTTATTTTGTTAAATTCAAAGGCCATTATCTTCATCTTGGATAATTTTTGCAAAGAATTGTAGAGAAAAGATTTAGGTTTTGTTGATTGTGGTTTTTTTTTTTTTGACAAAGACTGTAAGACATATTCTTCCAATTTCTGTGGTTCCCTTTGGAGTCCTAGTATTTTCAAAAAAAATATGCTGCTGTACTCTGTTTTATAAAAGTAATTGCCCAAAAGTCTTATTCTTTATGTAATAACAGGGGCATCTGTATGATTCTGTACATGTGTACAAAAATGACTTCTTGAGATCTTTTGGGAGTAGTGTGTTATTCTTTTTCTTTTGTTGGATTTTTTTTTCTGTTTTTTTTCCCCATTTTGCTTTTATATGAGATTCTGACAGACTAGAATGACAGAAGTATTAATTCTGCATTTATAACTTAGATTGTACTTTTAGGACTTTTAGATTCAAGTTTCCATTCTTATATTGAGATTTTGTTCTTCAATAAATATCCTTACTTCAGTTTATGTCTTTATATCTTGTATTATCCAAATTTTGAAAACAAATTAGAATAATTGAGTACTGTGCATAAAGTTGTTTATAAAATTTAATTTTTATAGAACTAAGCCATGGAAGAAGTTGGAGAGGGATATTTATAATACCTTGATTGCCTCCTGGATTCAATCTGTCATTTTTAAACCTTTGGGCTATCCAGTGAAAAGTTAAAGAGAATGACTGGTCACTCAAGTAGAGGTTCTGGACATCCAGGTGCAAGGATGTGGAATATCATGGACTTGGAAGTTTCTTCAGAATTATCATTGATAATTTCACTATGTGCTGTAAGAAAAATGTGTTGAAATGTGTTAAATGTCTCTGCCATGAACTTCTCTATCTTGAATGTTTCATTAACCTGCATCTAATATTGCTTTGTAATCTGCATGTGCAACACGTTCACTTAATTTTACGTTTCAATAATCTGTCTTCACCTTTAGCTCACTTTTCTGCTCGTCTTTTCAAAACAAATGAAAATTTGTTCTGGTTAGAAGTGGGGGAAATCCCTCCCTCTGCAGCTTTAAAGCGTACCAGTAATTGTGTGTTGTTGTCTGGTCATTTTGTTGTGCTTTTCCTAGAATGGAAAATTTGAAATGTTATTTAGTAACAATTGTAAAACAGTGATTTTAATTTTAAAAACCCAAACAAATGTAGGCAAGACCTCCCGCAAAGCAGGAGGGGGAAAAAGCATTAGCCATGGCTTATTTGCACTTTTCAAATGCCATTTAGATCAGTAGGTCTTGTAACATAAAATAGTAACTTCCAATATTAGGGTCTTTAGCAGTGATGAGCTCACTCTTTGCTCTTCTGGCCTTCTCTACCTCAGCTCTTTACCTTGCTTTAGATTTTCTATATAACAAAACTTATACCCTGTATTGGCTACCTACTCATTTTTATCTGGTGTTCTGTATATCCTCAGGTGTGGAAATAATTCCTGAGGATCATGTGCATCCTATAGAAATCTATTATAGAAAAAATTGGTTGAGAAACATGTTAAAAAAATGCAAAGCAAACAAACTTCAAATCCAGCAATTAGAGTCCTCACTTCTAAGCAAAATCAAAATTCTGCATGGATAAGAATGTTATCCTTAACAGTGTGCCTGTGATGAGTTTGTTTATATACTCTTTGCTTTTAAATGTTATTCTCGGCCATCAGTTGCTAGCTCTCAAAATTGAACATAATGGTTTAAAAAATAAAGAAAACAAATTTAGTGATTTTAAAGTAGTAAAAGATTACTGATAAAAAACTGTCTAAACTGGGGTAGAAAACCTAAATATAAATGGATTTAGTTTTAGGACTAGGAAGAAAGGAAAGCAAAGCTACTGCTTTTTTTTCTCCTTTTTTTTTTTTTTAGTAAGATTCTGGCATAATATTTTGCATGTTTATTGCCCAAATTATAGTCTGTATTGGAAAGATTCAACTTTCTTAACATCCTTCTATTTCCGAGTTAGCATTCCTGTAAAGACTTCTGTCTATGACAAGAGATGTCTTTCACAGATCCTCCTTTTACAGTTTCCTCTTTCCACCTAACTGCTGTCTCTTTTTTCCCCCTTCCCTCTCTCTCTCTTTCCTCTATTCTTGTATAGGCCTGACCAAAGATGGCAGTAATGAAAATATTGATTCCCTTGAGGAAGTCCTTAATATTTTAGCAGAGGAAAGCTCTGATTGGTTTTATGGCTTTCTCTCATTTCTCTATGATGTATTGACTCCTTTTGAAATACTAGAAGAAGAAGAGAGCGAAGCTGCAGATGATGTTGATGGTACGTCACAGAATGAAGGGGTTCAGGGAAAAAAGACTTGTGTTATTTTGGATTTACAGAACCAGTGACTGAAAGACTAATTTGATTGGCTTTCGAAAATGTCCATGAAATCATCAACCTTAATATAGCAAGAATTTATGGCATTGAGGGGAACCTCCCAAATGGACACTCTAAAGATTGAACTAAAGTTAGCCATGCAATGCTGTTTCAGTAGTTGAAAGCCTTTCAATAATTTTTCCATTTTTGTGACAGGATGGCGAGTATTATGCAGGTGTGTAAATATATGTAGAATAAAATGTGTATCTGTGGTTGTGTAGTTGGTTTCTGTATGTGCTTCATTTTGTGCATTTTGTGCACAAAACTTACAAAGCTTAAGTGTAATAATCTCTACTGTTAACACTATAACATTTGTCTTTTTAGCAAACATTAACTGAAGCATTTTGTAATAGCCTTGATGATAAAGTATTCTAGCATGACTGCATTTTGTAAATACATATTTTTATGTTAATCCTTAATATAGTCATGACAATGATAATTCTCTTGTGAAATATCATTTTAATAAATAATTTATTTTGTGATCCACTGGTTTCTCAGATAGGTTCATTTTACTTGTTCAAAGAAAAGCACTAATTTATAAGTGCTTGAAAATTCTACAGGAACATTTATTTCTAAGTTGGCTAACATCATGTATTCAGAAGCTACACTGTCATATGGTTTATTCCCACTGATTTGTCTGTTTTCAAACTAAAACTTCAGTCATTTCTTTAATATGACAATCAAATCACAAGGGCTGTTCCAAATTTCTTTTAGTTTATAAGGCGGGCCTTCCGTGAAAGTGGGAAGTTATGATTATGTATTTGTAATGTAATACTGAATATATTAAAGACTAATTGGAAATTGGAATTTTATGTCTTCTATTCCTTGAGAAATTTAAGTATTTAATGTAGTTTTGCACATTTGAATCTTTTTCTTGTGAAACTGTTCTATGGCAGTTGTTCCAGAAATAATTTCCATGTATGTGAATTCTGTCTGCTATTATGAGGTTACTGATATAGAAAGGGCAGTTTATAATTGTGTCCTGCAGTTTGTATCAGGTATCAAAAGCTGAAACTAAGCTGTCCTTTTAAAACATTAATAATGTACTCCAAAAAATTAATATTAAAATTGTATCAAATTGGTTTTTGTAATGCCTGCTTTGCTGAAGTTTGTATTGGTTTCCTATATGAAGATGATACCCAAGTTTAAACACTAGTAGTTGCAGGCTGAAATTTTAACATCTTTTTAAAATAAATAAAATTTCACTTACTTTGGCATGCCATTTTTAAAGCAATTTAATATGCCTGTTTGAAAAAACTTCCTCTAGATCATGCAATTCAAGGTTCTATATAATCTTTTAAAAGTAATAAAAATGTGCTAGTGTTAAGCAAGTGAAATGTTGTGATGGGCTGATACTGCTACTCAAGGTTTATGAATTAAGTCGAGCCATGAGAGCCTTGGTCACATTTTCTTCCAAATATTTGGGTATTAGGATATAAAAAAGCTAACAAAATATAAATTTAATGGGTTTTGAAACAAGATATATGAAGTGTAAGGCAAAGAAAATAAATTAACAAACCCCTAAACATTATAAAAATAAATGCTAGTAGATCTGGAATATTACTCAGCAATTGTTAGCAAGTGCAAGAAACTTGCAGTGTCTGAGATGTAGGAAATAAGTAAGCTTGGGTTGTTTTGTTTTGTTTGAGAATTTTATTTATCTTTATTTAGAAGAAGATTTCTTAATTAGAAGATTTGAATTAGAAATAAGAGTTTCATCACTGTTTTGGGATAATATTACCTCTCAATGTGAATTACAAAATTGTCATATAACATTGAATTCTATTGTAGATACTTCAGTAATGGAAATAAATAGCCAAAAAGAGAAGGGAAACATCTGCTATAAGAATTCCATATAATGAAGTTTATACAAAATTTTTAAAAAATGAATTGATAAACTGGGAATATTTCAGGTGCAATTGAGGTGGATTGCTTGAACCACTAGAAGGCTAGAGGCACTGAGGTGATCAGTAAACAGTGTATTAGTTTAATGTGGGCTGCAGATATGAAAGGTGGGCCAACAGTTCTGATTTGATATCATGCAACTTCCTTGTTGGTTTTATTAAGTGTGTAGGCATCTGCTCAAAAACAATTAAGTGGGAATGAAGAATTTGTCAGGGGAGAAGGGATGAGGGGTGGATGCAAAGACATAGTGTAAGTAAATATCTTTGTCAGATA
This sequence comes from Agelaius tricolor, assembly GCF_023055355.1. Taxonomy (NCBI): domain Eukaryota; kingdom Metazoa; phylum Chordata; class Aves; order Passeriformes; family Icteridae; genus Agelaius; species Agelaius tricolor. The sequence goes on along the minus strand of NW_027269262.1, from coordinate 59,280,419 downwards.
CTTCCTTTCTGGAAAACAGTCAGAAGTGTTCAGTCTTGCCTGGGGTTGTTCCTGTTGAGTTAACAATTGAACCCTCACCTGTGGTTCTCTCTGGAAGTTTGGAATAGAGGAGTTTGGTTTTCATGTATTCTCTTAATGGTTGTGTTTACAAGCAGAACTTGGCTAGTAAGGAGGGTGATAAGATGTAGTTGAATGTTCAGTTATATCAGGATGGCAGGCTTTTTTGGGTTGTTTGTTCATTTGTTTTATAAAGGACATTTAAAAGCAAAAAACATTAAGCTGAGTATGATGTGCAAATAAGCAAAGAAAACTGAACAGTATCCCAATTTGCTTGTGAGTCTGCCCACTTAGTTTGAAATTAGTTGAGGAACTTGAAAACTAGATTTTTAGTTTGATTGTTCGTGACTCTAAAAATACAGTCATTAAATTTTTTTAAAGTATTTTTAAAGTGTGGGTTGAAAGCTGTGGCATTTTGACTTCTATTATCTTAGAATAATTGTTTTAGAGAGCAAGGCTGCTGCTTTCTCCTGAAGTTTCTGGTTTGAGAATTTAAAACAGGAGAAAATTAGTAGCAAATAATGTTTTTTTGGAATGTGTGTTTTTTCCAATGTGTGGAAAATATATTGTTTAAGTGATCAGAACTTGCTGGGTTTTATACCTGGCAAGGAATGAAGCTTTACTGATTTTATATTAAATTGGACATGTGGGTTTTATTAGATACCCTCATATACTTTACAATTAATTTATATTTAGTTTTCAGAATGCCAGAAATAAATATCTGTGACTAAAATTGTAGTCTTCCAGTTTCTCCAGTGCTTTTAGAAATCTGTGGGCTGTTTTACTTTGTCATTTGTTGGTAAATGTTTGGTATTTTAATTGCTAGTCTTCAAACAAAATACTGCATTAACCTTCATAGCAAAGCTTTTTCTTGCTTTCTTATGATACTAATCAAAATAAATTTATAGGGGTAAAAACTCTTAATACCCATACATCTGAAATGGTCAAAAACTTTTGGAAGCTTTGAACCCCAGATTTCTGTGACCACCTTCAGCAGTATTTAATTTGAAGGTAAAAGAGTGTTATATGGCAGAGAGAAATCACAATGCTCATAATGTATAGAATAACTTTGAATTGAAGGGAATAAAGGGTACGGAGATTGTTTGCATATCTGTTAAAATTTTTATTGCAAAGATTTTTATCAGTATTTCCCCCTGCCTCCTTTAAAACATTTTCATTATGAGTTAGCCTCGATTGACTGACTATAGAAGAATTCAAATTTTCATTAATGTTATTGGTATAGGTTGCATTTAGATGGCAGCATAGCAGAAGAGTATATTGACACATGAGAACGATTTTAATTTCATTTCATGGTCAGATGGAAGAGGTAAAACCCACCTGTATTGTAAATGTAATTTGGGAGCTGGGGAAAGCTGCTGTGTACAGATCAGTCATTTTGGAGAGATGTGTTACTGAATTCCCTGTTTGGTTTCCATCAGATAAGCAGCTATCATAATGATGTCCCAGTAGCATGAAATAAATTAGGTATTGTCTTTCTCATGGTCAGTTAGGATGTGTGTCTCAAGATGAGGCTAATAAAGGCAAAATTTGCTTGTTGGTTTCTTATATCTGCTCATGCAGGATGCAGCATAAACATCCGTGACTTCAGGGAACAAAAATGCTTTCTGCCATGTGTATCTGATCTGGATTTTCTTCTGACATTAGGCAGTTAAATAAGCAAGACATATTAAAGCAACGTGTGGAGAATATACTGAAGTTTGGTGTTTGGTTGTTTGAGGGGTTTTTATGCTAGTTGTATGAATTAAAATTTGCACTTGGAGAGTTACAGGCTTTGGTAAAACAAGCACTCTGAGCTCAGTTAAAGGTAAGTGGGTGTTAGCTTTCTGTCAGTAAACTAATTTTGTTTAGCAGATGACCTTGTATATGTAATATAGCATATTATAAATGCACAATCATAGCTATAATTATGTGCAGGGGGATATACAAACAATCATCTTTTCTTCTGACTTGCAGCTCTTCTGGAAAAGGAAAATAAAAAGGAGAGAAAAAATGTTAATTATGATTTTGTCTTACAGATTTGTATTTCCTCTTTTGGTACTGCAACTTTAACATATTTTGCTAATTTCTTGTGTGGCTAAGGAGGTTCTTGATGGAACATCATAAATTAAGGCAAGAGTTTGAACACCAGCCCTAGTGTTTTAAAACATGACACTTTATATTCTATTTTCCAGGCTTTGCATAAATTACAGAAGGGTAGCAAGTGCTGTGTCAGCTGCTTGGTGCTAACCTGGCCCATTTGCTTTCTGCAGTAAATGCAAAGTAGCCTCTCCCTTTTTCACATCTAAGTGGAGAAACTACTTTAGTTAGCTTTATTTGTTTCCTGGTGCTGCAGGTTAAAAATGTTTATGCAGGTAGAGGTTGTGGAGAAATTGACTTAGAGGAAATTTTTCACATGGCAAAGCCTTTTGTCTAGCAAGGCTATTAAAGTTTTCAGGATTATTAAGTGAATAAAATAGTATTTGCACATGCCAGGTTGCTCAATATATTATTAAATATGTGAGTGCTATTTGTCAACATCTGGGAAACTGCTGAAAAATTGAGAGCTTTTTGCCTTTTTTTTTTTTTTTTGCAATGCTTATCTTTCTAAGTTAAAATAGTATTTATATATTTTTCTTCTGATGCTCAACTTCTAAATCTCTGTTCTCACTTCATGGTTGTTTGTGGATAATGTTCTTGAATGTTTTTATGGGGAAAAATAGAAGAAATGATTGGACTTTGTTGCAGAATAAGAATGCTTTTAATATTCCTGAGCTTCAAAAGGTCAGTTAAGATAGCTGACCACCTTTAAGCACTGTATGAAAATGACCACTTTGAGAGGATTATTTAATTTATAGAGTGACCATTGGAAGGAGTTATTTAAAAATATTGTAGACCTATGTTAACTTTGAACTCAACTTTTTAATTAACTAACTCAAATAATGGCCATTTCCAAACTTCCACTATACCCACGCTTGATGTTATAAATTGTATATTTTCTTCTTGCATTGCCAGCATTGGACATTTATAATGTGGGATTGAATGGAAAAAAAAAGAAGGAACTTTAAAACTAGGTCAAAACAATTGTGAAGCCCCTTGAATTGGACTTTAGAAAAGAGTCCACAAGTTCAACTACATGATTTATAGAATTCTGGACATTTGCTTGTGTGTCCCTGTGCTGTAAGAGCCTAAGTCTTGGATGAATTCTATTAGGTGCCAGATTTTGTCACAAGCCCTGGACATATCTTGGAAAACCAAGTGGTTTGCACCCATCTTGCTTCAGCATAACTGGGGCTGACAAGTAAAACTTCCCTGTGCTGTAGGGATTTCCCTTTTAGGGATCATGATTGGGTGGGAATCAAGATGTAGCAGGATTTTGGTCCTGTGATTATTGCATAATACTAATGCTTTAAAATATATTATTTTACATACTTCTCTTGTGAACAGATCTATTATTATGTTAAAGTTTACATGATTTCTATAGTAATGTCATGAATTGATAATTTTCTGAGAACTTTAGTGCTATTCATTGCATAAAAGCAGATTGAAACAAAATTACTACTTATGTGAATATTTAACAAGTGAAATAACAGTAATCAGTAACAAGCTATTTTGTAATCTTTCAACATAGTGCATATATGTTAATTTTAAAATAATTTGAAATATCTGTATGATAATTGTTGTGTATATTGATACTTGCAAAATTTTACCATTTTCTTTGTCAACATATGCTTTTAAGAGTATCTCAAAATATCCAGTAATGTTAATTCTAATATGAAAAGTGGGCAGAGGGTGTAAATTTAAATATGGCTTTGTGCAACTTTTCTGAGTACCTTTTATTGTTTATATTTTCACTGATGATGTAAATGAAAGTTGGAGTCTATTTTTCCTTTTATATGAAAAAAAAGTTAACTTATTCTTCCATACACTGCTTAGAAATAGTAAGGCCAAATAATGATTTTAGTCAAGTTAGAGCTCTGGACTTCAGCAATGGTGGTAATCTATGAGGGAGGAGCTCAAAAAGACTCATATCCCAGGTATGAATTTGTAAGGAAATTAATCTTAAACCTGTATTTTCACTGATTAACCTTTTTAAAAACAATTTTGGCCATAATGTCAACACTTGATATTTTGAAAACATGTAATATAGAAGTTAGATGCAAGGTGATTACAGTGACTTTACATTTAAATCCTTTAATTTTATGATTTCATTTTTTTAGTATAGGCTATTAGAGTATTGTTTGTTTTTTCAGATTAAATGTTTATATATGCCACTGTTTAGGTAAGTACTGTTTTCTGGAAATCTAAGCTCATGGTGCAGATGTTCAGTGTAGGTGTTTTGTATGTCTGAATGAGAAGCCTAGTGTTGAGACATAGGAATATCTCTTCTCATTTAATAAGATTATGTATGAGTTTAAAAATACATAGTTACTCTATCTTTTCAGCTTTTCTTTACTTTCTAGTTGGCTTTTAGAGAGCAACTTACATGATTTTTGTGGTTAAAATTGCTGTATTTGTGGGATTTAAGTCTTAATCCACAGCATCATGATAGTGATAATCCAGTCTCTTTTAATGGTATTAAAAAGGTGAAGCTAAATGTTACTTGTAGTTTTGGAAAGGCTTCTGCCTTTATGCCTCTTGTGGTACTAGCTATAGAGTACAAGCAAGAGGCTGACTGCTCTCAGTTTGTTAGCTACAATGGTAAAAGACTAACTGTCTTAAGGAGTCTGAAGTAATGCAGTTAAATATTTTAACTTATGAACTGGTAACTGCTTTTTAGACCTGAGCAATACCTTTATTATTTGCTCAATAGCAAAACATTTATTTTCCTTTGGATAAAGAAACATATGTTGTAATTTATTGTAAGAAAACAGTCAGTTTATATACTCTGCAATACCTGTGTACTTGAAGGCCTTTTGAGTTAACATGTTAATAAAATACTTATAAAATTTTATAGAAGCATAAATTAGTGCATTTAAGAGGCAACTGGCAAATACTTTGCAGAGAAATCAGAGGGGGTTGTTGGTTATAATTATGTGTCAGCACTTGTCTGGAGAGAACTGAGCAATCTCCAAGTCAAGATGCTTCACAAGTAGCATCTGGTAATGTGGTACTTTTCTTTGCTTAGTCTTTCACATCAGTACTTGTGATGGTCCTGCAACTGAAGTTGCTTTATTTTTAATGAGTTAATATTTTGTATTTTTCCATAGCATTGTAGTGTGCTATGTAAAGTGAACTTTTTACATAAGATGGCAGGTTGGAAAATTTAATGTCAAGTTTATTAAATACCACAAATATGCTCATAACCTATTTCCATTTTGCAACTAATTAGGTGAGGAGCCAGGAGGGGTAGCCAAGAAAAAAACTAAACTCAAAGGTATTTTTAATGTTCTTTTTCATGCGGAACTTTATGCAGATAAGGATGTATGAAATGCATGTGCATTACAAATACCAACTGTGGGTTATAATGTTTACTAATACTAGCTATGTTGGCTAAATATTTTCTAATGGTGCAGCAAATATTGTTCTTGCAATTTCTCAGTATTTTCTTTTACTACTGATTGAAATTCAGTGGCAATGCGAGCGCTTTCCTAACTAGAAATGATATTTCGTTTGTGTGGATTTTTTTTACAACAAATGTCTTGCTTGGATTGTAAGTAGTTTATGATAACCTGATATTCTGCATGTTTTTAAGTAAGATTTTGCTCTGTATGAAATCCTCTTTGTTATCTTCCATGAATTCATGATACCATTACTATATTGCAAGTGGCCTTGAGTGCCTTAATTCTTCTAAGGCTGTACTTTAATGGTTTCATCTATTTTTTTTCCTGTGAGAATTGAAATTTAGGCAAAGTCCAATAACTTCCCCTTTAATATTATTTGCAGGATTGATTGCAACATTTTCTGAAAGCTTAGTGTGGGATAGCTTGCAACCAATTTATGCCATATATTTATTTATAATTACATTGCTGTATGAGCAGGTCATAGTGTTGAAGACAAAAAAAAGCTAATTAGCAACAGCAAACACCAAGGTGCAAGGTGTACTTCAGGTGTGTAGCTTTTTATATCTGCTCAGTTACCTTTGGGCAGCATGAGGCTATGGAAACAGACTATGTCACATTAACCATACAGACTGCATACAGACTGCAAGGTGTTTTTTCCTAGCAGTATATGAAAAATGCATGCTATTCACCATACAAACCTTCATGAGGAAAAACGTGTATTCGCTAAGGAAAGTTTGCTGCTCATTCCAGTGTGGCTTTTCTCAGCATCTTGCATCAAGTTGAAATTTTTAGCATTTGTTCCACATTGTGCTTGGTATAACTTGGTTGCAAACTGCATGTTTCAGAGACTGTAATAACTGTCACTTAGCAATTCTTTCCTGAGTTTTGGATTATTTTTCAGTGTTTGATATGAGAATAAATAAATGGCATATTTCAAATGTTTTATGTCAAAAACCATTTGGAAGGAAATATGATGTCATTCCCTTTAGACCGAACTATGTAATTGAATTGCTCACTCCACAGAAACGTTACACAGCAGCTAGAGGCAGACCTGCTTTTTTGCCTCAACAGACTGCAGTTTCTCGCAAAAGTCTGAATAAAAATAGAGCTGTTTATATGTAGAAGTCATTATCACTTTCTTAATAATGTGGGAGTATTAATTTCAAAATTAAATGCAAATACTGGATACAGATTTAATGAAAAATCTCTGAATTTTATTGAATTAAAATTCCTTATTCTAGAGAATTCTATTGGTACTGACAAATATTTTCAAAACTATGGCAAAATGGAAGTAAATATTGAACATTAAATATTGAACATAAATTTCAAGGCTTCTTTTCTGATTGTTTTATGACATATTATCTGTATACCCTGTCACAGCCAAATGGTAATTGAAGTAGAGAAGCACAAGTGACACAACTTCAAAAGTAAAATAAAGAAAAAAATGTTACTGATAACTGAAAAACAAAGTTGTAAGAACCAATTTACAATTATTGCTTTGATTTATTTCACTGAGTTTAGTCTAAGCCAGCTAACTTTTTTGGACTTGATTTAATTAATCAAGACATTGCTGTTTCTTATTACTTGTACTTCTCAATATGTACTTCAGTTGCCTTTTTTAAGTCTTTGCTTAATATGAGGTAGCAATATCAGTAAACCATTGTATTATAAATTTGTGTAATAACGTTTGTAACTGTTACGCTCTTGTCCAAGGCTCAAAATTTATTCTGATTTTCCACGCTCACAGGCAAAAGTGGTTTTAGCATTCTGCAGAAGTTAGCAGTAAGATAATAGAGGCATGGTTTTCTCTAGATTAACACTTCATTTGGATGCAGCTGCAGTATAAGCCAAGGTTATTTGCTGGCTGCATGGTGTGAGATGTTCCTAAAAGTTTAAAACTAATTTGTTTCAATTGCTTAAAGCTTAGGAGTTAACTATACAAGTTTAAATCTAACAAACATTAAATAATAATTTGATCAAAGCTTCTACATGGCTGTTCATAAGATGTTTTTTGGCTTAAGAATGGTTCTCTTATTGAACATTTCCTCTTTTTTAAATGAAAAACTAAAAAGTAAAAGAAGCTATTAAAGAATCACTCAAGAAGTTAAGGGAGAAGCAGGAATCCAAAAAGGAGGAAAATGAAGAAGAAAAAAAGAAAACCAGGAAAGGAAAAGATGCCACTGATCAAAAGGACAAGAAAGCTGTTGATATGAATAAATTAAAGAAAAATTCTGACAAGGCTAAAAGAGACAGAGGAAAGGAAAAAGGCCTAGACAAAAGTATGAAATCCAAGGAGACTACAAAAAGATCAGCCAGTGAAAAGGATGGCACCGTTCAGGTGGGGAAAAGACAAAGAAACAAAAAAGATAGTTAAAGGTAATCCAAGGAAGACAAGAAAGAAAAGAAATAAACAAGAGTTCCTATTCTGCTAATGAGGAACAGACCTCAAGAATGTAAAATTCAGCATATTATATGAATGTAGTAAAAATGGCAATAAGAAAATAATGTTTTCTGGAAATAAGTGTGAACAAAGGCTATATATAATATTTTTTTAAAAACTGTTCAGTGTGTACTGATATTATAAACACAAAGCAGAAACATCTGCTGTGAAACTCAAGTATGTACATGTGTTAATGTGCCTGGCTACCAATGTGTATTGAAAACATTCAAATGTCAGATTGATGCCAGTTACTTCAAGTCTACTCTAAATATGGGTTTGGGGTCTTCTGATTGTTTTTTTTTCTTTCCGTGTTTACTTGTATTTGCTTGATGTGAAGATGAAAGTCAAATGTTCTATATAAAATGCAAGTTTAAAAGCAATATTAACAGGCTTATCTGGACACACGTAGTGGAAACTCATAAAATATTTCTATTTCACAGAAACAACCAAGAGGTGCATTAGTGGACTGTAGTGTCCATTATTAACCCAATAAATGTAACTTATTCTCTGCCAAATTCTTTCCCTAAGGAAACTGGGTTTTTTTCCTGAAAAAACTATTTTGTACACAAATAGTCAAACCAACTTCAGAGTTGCACTTTATTGTGAGACCTTAGGGTATACTCAATCAAAATGTTCCTACATTTTGTCTTTTGATCCCATGACAATATGTTTCTGGTTTTCTTCCATTCCCTATTTACTTATTTTATTTCTTTATATTTGTGTTGGAAATCTTGATTCATTATCACTTTTTTTATTCAACTGTGTCCTGATTTTTTTCCAAGTTTGACAGCCTTTTGGTAAGGAATACTGATGAAAATTAGGCCATCTATTTCATCATTGATAAGTATTGTTGTATTCCAATTACATGTAAGATGTGATATGCTAGTACTACTCTATTCTGGTTGAACTTGTTTAGAGAGCAGCTTGGGTATTTTGCAGCTATTATCTTCTTCAACACTTTCAAGTGCATGATGCTTCTATAAGCAAAATCTTGTGTTAGTTTGTTCTTACAGCTTCTGTATTTTCAGCATCAATGAAGGATTTATTCAGCAGTCTCATTAGAGTAAATTAAGTTGCAAAAACATTTCTGCAGAGATAATAGAGAGATTTCAGAATATTTTGAATCTATGGTTGCTGTCAAGTTTGTCTAGAAATGAATATTTTCCAAATAAATTTGAAAGCAAGTATATTGTATGGAACTGCACAATATAATTACACAGGATTCAGAACAACATTTGTAATGGAAGTTTAAGATTATTTCTTGATGTACTGCAGTGTAAGTTTCAGGAAAACAAAACAAAGGAGTGAAATTGAGAATGAGTATATATATGCATGTGGATGGTAATTTAAGATTGAAGTCCTGAAGGTTAATTCTCTTTTTGGTTTTGCTAAAATTTTGTGTATAACACTTGGCAATACACTTAGCTCAGCCGTTCCATACATATGTCTGCATCATGCTTTGATCCCTAGAATTCTAAGGTGTGATAATAAGGTTAAAGATGATTTGATTTTTTTTTTTTAGAGAAAATGAAACCTTCAAGCAGTTGTGAAAAATAGTTCAAATTAAAGCTGTAGAAAACAGTACAGTATCTTAAGATTCTGGCTGTGATAATTAACAGAGGTGATCTACTCTGAGGTATATTCTAAATACTTATAAATTCATGAGGGGGGATGGAAGAGATGTGCATTGTGAACATTACAATTCTTAGCAAAAAAATATGAGAGAATGAAGATCTAATAAATGCACCTTCATAATGAACATTCTCTGTTAGGTTTTGGTGATGATAGATATACTTTTTACCCTTGCTTTGCTAAGTGTTAAAATGCCTATTTGACCAGAGGAGCATTCAAATCACACTTCTCAAGGATGGTGGCACAATGGTATGGTGCACATCACTTTTTATTTTCTCCTGTAATGTGCCAGAACTTTTAGCTGTGTGGGAGTGAAATTTCAAATGAATTGCTGTTCTGATCAACATATTGTATCTGTGACCCAAAGTTTATGTGGTTCTGGAAAGATTGGGTTGTTTTTTTTTTTCCTTTCCAAAGAAACTTTTATTTGAGCAGCACTCAGGGGTTTACAGACAGCCACAAAATAAAGTATTTTTGCTCCAGACATCTGTTGTCTTGTTGTATATCTCTATGAAGTATTGTCATTAAACTGAATGCAACAAGTCACCACATTAGCTCAAAAAATGCACCAGGCAAGTAAAAGCTAAATGCAATTTTAATAAACAGAGGAGAGAAAATAATATCTTACAAAAAGTAAATTATTTGGTATATTACCTACTTGACAAGATTGAATAGAAATCAGTGTTAAGCACAATAGACGTGTATAAAAAGCTTGAAGGTTAAATTGAGAAATGTGCAAGTGAAACAAAGACACTTGTTGGTTCCTTCTTTCCTGTTAAGTACCCATAGTTCTTGTTTGGTGTGGAGTATTGGCTGTCTTTTGAAATGCTTTGAATTCATTTTTGTTCATGAAGCAGAGTATGTGGATCTGAACATGGGGGTGACTTATTGAGGATACAAAAACATATTTAAAGCAGTGTATGTGTAAAGTAACTGAACTGTGTTTGTGAAAGCAAGGTGGCTGTTTCCATGCTTATGGATTCTGGAGTGTGAGAGCAGTTAATATGACTTACTAGTTTTGTCTCCATCCTAAGATGATTGTAGAAGGAAGTAACTTCTTACTCTTGTAGCCATTAATAGTCCTGCAGGAAAAGATGAATGTCTTAATAATATTTTTTAATATTCTAATAATTCTAATATGTCTTAATAATATATTTTAATATTCTAAGTGGGTGGTTTTTTAATGACAGAAGAAAATTGGCCAAAAATTAAGTGTAAATTTGGCATTTTTCTTTAGCTTCTCATTTTGACTCCAAAGCGGTGGACTCTTAGTTACACTACTTTGGGATGCAGCCCAACTACCCATCTTTAAATAATTGAAATTTAAATAATAATAATATAAATATAAAATAATTTATTTAAATAATATTAAATAATAAGATAGACCTGATTCTGTTGTCCTGTCACCATTACTTGAAATAAATACATGCTTTTCTCACAATGCATAAAATTATATCTCTACACAAATTTGGTTTGAGACATATTAGTCCAATTTGCATTGAGATATGTTTGACTCCAATAGAAATGTGGTAATTACTATTTTTTAATTGTACTTACTTGAAATATAATATTTATCCACTTAAGAGTTGCTCTTACAAGATTGCTAGTACTACAGGAGTGTTCATTATAGTTTATCCTCTGCTTTCTTACGTTCTATCTTTTCTATTAATTTCCATGTATACAGCTGTTGAAAAACTAGTTTGCTTTGGGCAGTGGTGTTTGTTGAGAAAGGAGTCTTACCTTAATTGACCTTGGATGTAGGATTATGAGCAAATGCCATTTGGAAGGGACTTTGGGAGATCCTTATTCCAACATCTTTCTCAAAACAGGGTCATTTCAGAGGAATGACCAGGTTGCTCTGGCCATTTCCCAGTGTGGTCTTTCAAACCTCCAAGGATGGGAATGCACAGCCTCTCTGCAGTCCTTTCCACTGATTTCAGTGCCCTCATAGAGGAGGGGGGTTGTGGGTGTGTGAGTTTTTTCTTATGCCCAGTCTGAACCTCTTGTAGAAGTTTTGCTTGAACCCTCTTAAAGGAGAGTTGAGAGGAGAATTAGTCTAATACCAACACATTCTTGACCATATGGTGTCTTAAGATGAGACATGATCTAGCACAGCTGTATCTTTATCTCCTGCCATGATGATGGTGCTGATCGTTACATTTATTGATTGCTTTCTTTTCATTGTGTTTTGATCTAGAAAGAGACTGTGATATAGTCACAATCTTAGTGATAAAATTGCATCAGTCATACTTTTTCGATAGTCATTTAGTTGTCAAACTAATCTTAATCACATCTTCTAAGATGTAACACGTGAATTTTAAGTAATTCTTATTATGTGCAGCTTTTTGTAAAGTTCAAATTAGTTCTTCATAGAACCTATGAAATTTATCATATGAAGCACTTTTTGCCACTTATTTTAGGGCAGAAACAGAGAGAAAAATTTGCTGCCCGTTTTTTTACCGGATACTGAATAAATGTTGAGAATACCATAGTCATTTGTTCAGTTACTTTGAAATAAAAGCAAGTGCTTAAATTTCTGTCCCTTTTTACCTCCTCATTCTATGTTTGTCTTCTAAACATCTTTGTTTACTATCTGAATATGCTTTAGTCTTTTTGTATATCACTGTATATTATGACAACCCTGTAATCGTGATTGTTTGAATGCATTTTTGGAGACTGTAACATCAGTTAATTTAATTGAAAGAACTTTCTTATGTTATAACTGAATCAGTTCAAAAAGGGCATAAAGTTAACTTTATAACTGAAAAATGCAGGCCTTAAAGAAAGATCTGTCCCAGCACAGCCAGCATCACCAGAATCTGAGGAGACTGTCCAGCCTGCTGAAAAGTCATATGTCGAATCAGGTAAGACCTTTTGTCAATTTTAGACTAAACAAAAGACATGATACTTCATTTGAACTATAGTTCTGTGTCATTAACATGCAAACTCTTTTATAGATTTTGTGTTGCTTTTTTACTGAAGTTTATTTAACAGGTATCATTGTTTTTAACTTTGTATAAATCACTGACCGTGAAAACTGTAAAATTTCATGGTTACTATTGTAGGCGTATCACATCAGAATAACTTTCTGATGATGTATGGTTGTGGTTTAGATTGATTTCCAACTTATATCCAGCCAGAATAACAGCAAATTCTTCACCTTAAAAAGAAACAAAACCCTCTCAACAACCAACTTAGTAAGATAATAAAGTATTCACTTTTCTGCTAAAACTACTAATATATAATAAGTACAATAAATGGAGCTCCTACTGTTAAAAAAATAATCTAGACATTTTTAAAGCCCTATACTATTAGTGGAAGGTATTACCATTTAGAGGGATTCAAGAATAAATATTTTACATGTCACATTTCACATGAGTGATTTGCATTAGTGTTATTCAGAGAGTACATGTTTTTTCCACGTTATTGAAGAGGCTTATCCTATGTGATGTTTATGTGAACCTGATACATAAATATATAAATTTGGAGCATATGGCCAGTGGAATCTATGGAATATAGATTTTGCTTCAAAAGACTTGCATTACTTTTCTTAGGATATAAATTATAAAATATATCAAGATATGGTTTCCTGGTTGGGTGGTTTTCTTTATGTGTGTGTGGTTTTTGGTTTTGTGGGACCATTTTTTGTAACTGGTGCCATTTTGGATCCTTATTTGAAAATGCAGCTGTTACCTGGTTTACAGCTTTTTTGTCAGATGTGTCATTGTAGGGTTTCTCAATGTTAATTTCAGGACATTTATATGAAGACAACACTTCATACAAATTCCTATTATGTCCTGAGCTGGTGTGTTGGATGGCAATCACTTGTCCACGAAACCAGTTTGTGATTTCTCCTGGCAGTTTGTAGCAGAACAAGACCTTGATACTGTAATGTATCTATTTTCCCTGTTTATAAAGTTGATAGGACCCTACTTCTGCAACTCACATTTTGTTGTCAAATATGACTTCCTAGTGCTGCTGCCTAAATTGTAGGAAGATAATGGATGAAAGTATTAGTAAATTAATTCCTTAGAAGAGAGTTCTTGGTTTGAGTAGTTACCTGATGTTGTTACTACTCCTGGAAAAATATATGTGAAAAAATGCAGTGTAGATAAATTCTTCCAATTCATCTTCAGATGGACGAATCTGATGTGATTGTTGCATACTTTCTATATTGGAGAATAAGCAAGACAAAGTTGTTTTTCTAATTGTGTGAGTTGCAGAGGTTCACCAGGTCAGTCTCTAGGGAACTTTGTGAAAGGGATTAAGAACATTATGGAGCCTACTAAAAGCTGCAAGCCTTGAGTTAATGTTTAGATTTTGCCTTTTGCACTTAACTTCACTGCAATTTATAATCCTTTTAGAGCACAAGACTGCTGACATAGAATTGGAAGAGGAGATTCAATCTGTTCTTCATGAAGCTCTCCATTCCCATCCTGGTAATGTATTAACACTTAGAAACCACTGAAGAGTTTATAAATACTGCCATAGGATAGATGAATCTCAGAGTCTGGTTTTGGTATGCACTTAAAGCACTTTTGCCTGCATAAAGCATTCAAATCAGCTCATTTGTAATTTTCAAAACAATTCAGAGAGTTCAGTCCAAATCCTAAAACTGTGTCTTCTTACCCAGACTTGTTTGGCAGTAATAGCTGAAATCATTTATTTAACAAAAGCTTCCTCAAAACACTGTATAGAGGCAAGAGTGGACAGAGCAGAGTTGGCCTTTATGGTGAGCAAAGAAGGTCCTGGCAAGTTGGGTTTAATGCTGGACTGTGCAGATAAGTTTTCTATAACTCCCCATTCCCTTTGGAGACTAGCTGGAAAGCACAAAGGGTGTACTGAGGACTGAATATTTGCTAGTAATAGAATACACCAAAGAGAATGTATTCAATTTATTCATTAACAATCTGCATTATTGATTAGGAGAGAGACATGAAGATGTAGATGAAAGTGTAAGTGACCAGTGGCAAGTAAAGGAAGAAATACATGGAGAAACTTTTGAAGCGCCTGCAACAGATGACATGCTCAGAGAATTTGAGACTGAAATTTCAGAAGCATATGAGACACCAGACTCAGTTCAGAAAGGTATTTGAATGACTAAATACATTTAAAATAAATCTATAAAAGAAAACCCAAACTAAACAAATGAAAAATGTGTCTCATTAAAACCTGGACTTGTAATTTCTGCTTAAAACAGAGCCTTAGGAAGTCTCAACAGAGCCTTAGGAAGTGTCAGGATTATTTAGCAAATGCATATATTTTAAGTCAAAATGGAATATTTTATTGCTATGTGTTTTGCAATCCAGATAATTGTATATTATTAATTGCTACTCTATGGGCTTTCAACAAAATTATTCTGTGCTCCAATATGCATATCTCTTCTCAGTAGAGATATGAATATAATCATATAGAATGGTTTTGGTTGAAAGGGGCTTTAAAGATCACCTAGTTCTAACCCTTCTGGCACAAAGGACACCTTTCTCTAGACCAGATTATTCCAAGCCCCATCTAGCCTGGCCTTGAACACTCCAGGAATGAGGCATTCTCAGCTTCTCTGGGCAACTGTTTCCTGAAGCACTCAGTGCTTCATCACCCTGACACTGAAGAAGTTTTACTTTATATGCAATCTAAACCTGCTCCCTTTCAGTTTGAAGCCAAAACCCCTTTCCTAATCAATACATGCCCTTGTAAAAAAAATCCCTCTTCAGCTTCTTTGTCCCCTTAAGATACTGAAAGGCTGCAGTTAGGTCATCCCAGAGTATTTTTTCCTCCAGGCTGAGCCTCAGTTCTCAGCCTTTTCTCACACCTTTGCAGATGAGTTCCATGTCTAGTTTTTCATCTACCAGCACCTCCAAGTGCTTCTTGGTGTGGCTGCTCTCAATCTGTTCATTCCCCATCAGTAAAACCTGTATGGAGTCTGCTTCTGTACCTTTGGGTTTATTAAATTGAATTTGAGTTTATTAACACTGTCTTTTCTATACTTTATTCTCATTCTTCTTTCATTCAAATATGGCTCCCTAAGAGCATTAATTATATTTAAGTCCTGCAGAGATGAATACATCATATAAAGATGCTCCTATTTTGTCACATTGGGGCATTTACTGGATGATGAAAATTGAAGTCAAAATATTAAAGCAGTTATATGATCTAAATCCAACTAGGGGGAAATTTTTCTGAATGCTCTTTATTTGTACTGTTGAAATTTTTACCTATCTCTTAATATCTCTTGATACCTTTTGATAAAACCCATGTTATCAATGTCATTAAAAAAGTTTTGATGCCTGGAAGTGCACTGAGATTCTTTCTTCACAAGCAAACTCTTCAGTCAGAGTCTATTAAGCCTCCTTGTTTCTGTATCTCTTACTCATCCCACAGCACAAGTCAAAGTAGAAGACTTTGACTAGAGGAGAAATTCAAATTCCATTTACTTTAAGTCTTTGCAATTAAGAAGGCAAAATGAACATATTCTTCTTTCCTCCAATTTATTCAGAAATTTCTGTGGAGTGTCTTCTTTTTTTGAGAAAATGAGTATAGAGTTTATTCATATATACACATTCTCAATATTGTATATAAACAAAATAGTAACTTTTTTTCAGTCTATGTATACATATCCTGCTGCCATTAGGGGAAATTTGCTTAGAATTACAGCTTAGAAATATTACTGTTCTTACATAATATCTGTGTTATTGTTTACTGATTGGTGTTATTGTTTACTGATTTAAAAAATGTTAAAATTTGTGCAAATGTATTTATTTCTCAGATGCTGATCCTATGGTGGAAGATATTGGAGCAGTGGAGTCTGAATCATACGAAATTCCAGGTATCATTTTGTTTTTCTGTACTCGGTAATAATGGTTTTCTGCCTCAATATTACAATTTATATGAGAGAGAAAAATAGAAAAGGTTAGACTGGTTTAGAAATAGATCCTTTTGAATTTGGTCCTTTTCTCTCAATAACTAGTTGTTTTTGTCATGGAGAATTTTGCTTTGAGATGACTGTATCATACTTGCTGTTGAAGATCTTTATTACAAAAAACAGATGACAGGTGTGGAAACTGCTTTCATTGGTGCAAAAACATTTTATTTACTATGTGTTCCTGGCTGTTATCTATTATTGGGGACTAGGTAGGCAAATGATCTGTGGTTGTACAGTCTAAAAAGAGAGATTAGATTTATTGCTTATATTGTCTTCAGACAGTCTATATTACTAAGGTTCTTCTAGAATATTTTTCTTGGCATTAGGAGCATCCAGTTTTTTGTACCTTTCCTTCAGGACTGTTTGTTCTTTGTGGCTGACTCTGCTATCAGAGAGTGAGTCAACAGCAAGGATGTAATTCTGAACTATGCTTGTTCTGTCTTTCTGCACATCTTAATTAATCTTGAAAGCTTTTTGAAATTTGGCTTGGACTAATCTGATTACCTTATAGTCATCTTGATGTTATGCTTGATACCATGTACAATGGCATTAGCTCATCTTTCCCATGATGAAGGAGCATTAAGTGGATATTAAAATTTCCCTACTGTCCAATAAGTATTTTCTTCAGGATTCTAACCATGTTTCTTTACAGTATGGGCAGTCTCTTGCATTTACATTAAACATTGAATTCTATTTGTACCAGGCTTCTTATGTTTGATTCAGTGTTAGCTCTAGACTTTGCAGTTGTGTTTGGTGTCACAGATGTGACAGAAAAATGGTTGTATTTGTTTGATACAGCTAAAACTATTTCTTCCAAACTGTTTGTGGGATAACTGGTTTAGAATCCAAGCTATTATACTTCCAAAGTAAAAGGATAAGCTACTCTACCTTTGCTACTGGGTTTTCTCAGATGCATCATAGTGAGTATATTAACAATATTGAAAAGAATTGTAGTTATACAGGAAAATAACCCCCAAATTTAGCTAGGTAATGAAAGGAAGTAAATTGCTCTGAGATGACAAAAATAAAGTATGTATTGTCCAAGGTCAGTTTCTGGTTCATATCCCACCTTCTATAGATCCATCACCAAGGAAGCCTCCTGCACATTAGTAAAGAAGATAACTTCACAATTTTGAAGATGGAGGTTGTTTGCATTTTTTATTCAGATAAATATTAAAAAATACTGACAGAGACCAATGGCTCTCATTGCTCTAGTTTTGTTCTCATCTTATCACAGGGGTTCCATACTGTTTTCTCCTGTCACAAAAGTTTCGTACCTTCTTGGTGTTTCTTGTGGGCAGCTCCTCCAAGCACTATCTCTTTCTTCTTCACAAAGCAGCCAACTGACTCCAGTTCCCCACTCACCCAGCCACCCCACTCTTTTATAGCACTCTTCTTCTCATTGGTTACAGCTGTGGCCTGTTAAAGTCAGGCCTGTTCCTAATCTTTGATAATTGGCTCAGCTGCAACTCTTAGGGGTAAGATTACTTTTTACACTATCTTTATTTTCTTATATTCTATCCCCCTACATAGTTTTCCTACGGAGAGTATAGCAGAAGGCTGGAAGAGAGAGTGGCCCAACACCTTCCATTAGATTGCCATGTGTCAAGTTGCAAGTGTCAGTATATAGAGTTTTAGTTTTTCACTTTTCAGCTAAGCAGCTACATTTAGCCATTGACAGACTCATTATGGATACAAATTAAAACAATGAAATATTAAAGATATTTCATATTTTTAATTTCAAGATATTTATTTGTTCATATTTAATTTACAGCCTTAGATGATTATGTTGCAGATTTGGAAGAGAGAGTAAGCTATCCAGACACTCCAGGTTTGTAAATCTTCATTACTTCAAATGATAATAAAATCACACATTTTAAAATGTGCTACAAAGTGATGTGTCATATTGACTGTTTCTTCACAGTTTTGTTTTCAAATAGTTTTTAGATAGTTTAAAGTAGGCCTGATTTTTATGCCACTGTTACCATTACATTTGTGAGCACAGTACTCTATGAATCCAATCTACAAATACTTACATAAGTATTTTGTTCTGTCAGGAGTTTCCCAGTCTGATCAATGGATTGATTTTTCAACACATACTTATATTCCTAACTATAAGCCTAAATACAAATATGCATAAACTTATTGTTTTATGGTGTAGTTCCTGGCTGTATTTTATAATTCAGCTGTTACTTTCAAATAAGATATTGTAGTCTTAAGTCAGTATGATTGTTTCTTTTATTTTTGAGCTAAGTATGCGACCTTTTTAAGCTCTCTTGTGTTATTTAGCTGTTCCATGAATATTCAATTGGAATATAAAATATTAAATATTTCTATTTAAGGTGACTCTGAGATAATGCCAGAAGATGCTGTGGAACATTATGCAGGTACAGTCCAAAAATCTTCTTTCTTTTTATTGAAGATTCACTGAATTTTGGCCCCAAACCAAGACAATCACATACCAAAAAAAAAAAGTAAACCAAACCAACCAATCAAAGAAAACAAACCACAACAACACACAAGACTTTGGAGCTTCTAGGTAATATTTTTTCAGAATGTAAATTAAAAATGTAGACATAATAACTTCCTAAGGAAATGATGCTAAAGCCTACATTAGTACTACATCACTGTAATGTCAGCCAAATGGGCTGAATAATATTTTGAGGGTTGAATTTCCAGGAGAATGGGTATTGGAATTTTAAATTGTATAGAAGTGATTTTGTGGATAAAAAATAATTTAAATATGCCAGAGATGTTGTTGATAGTGTGATGTCAAGAAGAAAGTAGTATCTCTAAGTTTTTTTAAAAGCAAGTAAGCCATAACAAGTAGATGCTGAAATTATTCTGTAGAAGTTAGCTGTAAATATAAATAATTTATAAATAATTCAGAATCAAAATATTTATGAATATTTATGAACCGTATAAGAAAGCCTGCTGATATTGCTTTCTTTTTTAAGTCTGTCTTTTGATGCCAGAAAATCAATCAGCTCTTCTACAGGATCTGTTAGAAATCTTCACCTTTGCACTTTTATTAACTTTATTACTGTATGAACTACTATAGTTTCAAATATTTTTTAACCGAATAATCTTGACATTGTATTGTATTGTTTATGTGTATTTATTGTCTTAAAATTCCATTAATTTTCCTGCTCGTTTTTCTTTCTCTTTAAACAGAGGATAGAGTGCATGAAGATTACAGTGAAGACCAAGGTATGAATGCTGCTATATTTAGTGAAATTATAGGATCAAAATCTTTTGTTAATATGCAAGTGGAATTACTTTTAAAAAAAAAATCCTATGCTGCCACATTACTTTGCAAGTTCTCAGCTAAGATTTTGGGCTGTCTGTTCAAACTCCCAGTGTTTGTAATCAGTCAATCAGTCTTTTAACACTGGTCCAAGTGTAGAGTATGCATACTCATGCTATTCCCATGCTGGTCCTAATGCCATAGTTTGTACGTATGTGGAAGAAGAATGTTGAAGGCTTTGCCATGCCTTTTTCCTTGTGAAATCCTGCCCAGGTCAGATGTGGTTTACTGCATCTGTTTAGCTCAGTATCACCTTTTCATCTTGCCTCTGCTACCAGTTCTTTGGCAATTACCATTTTAGTTTGATTTGGTTGATGATTTGCTAATGATTGCTGAGACCAAATCAAAAAGTAAACAAGAAGAATAGTAGTCACAGCCTTGAAACAAAGGTGTGTGATTGTGATTCCCACTGTGATATCCTTCTGGAGACTACCACACTTCAGAAGAATTAAACATGCCTTTAAGGCACTCTTGTTTATTTCCCATGTTTATGTAACCTGAGCAAAGGACAGGGTTTCTTCAAAATATTTGCAACAGAAAACCTTGAGGTACATTCTTTGTTATCAGGAGGTAAATTCCAACATCCTCCTTTGGGATAGAAGTCAAAATTCCACTGAAAGACTTTCAGTGGCCCAAAGGTGTACTTAGCCCTTAGCCTGTGCAGAAAATAATTATTTGCCTCAGTTATGGTGCCCTTGACAAAATGCCTCAGCAGTAATCGGATAGAAAGGCAAGTGACTCTAGGTTTTTCCCAGGGCTTATTTTTTACTTGCCTTTCCAGGACATAGTTATTTTATGATCAATTCCTAATCAAGAATCACTTCTCTTGCTTCTCACACTTTGATATGAAGAAGTGCAACTTCTAATCTTTTCTTTTCATGCTCTTTCATATGTAGTGGTAACACAAACAGAAAATGCTTCCATGCCCTTGTGAAGAGACATCTATATCTCCTTTTTGACTAAGTTGATCAGTAAAAAGTAAAATTGCATCAGCTTTTTTTAAAATCAGTTCCAAAAGCATTTAATATTCTGCAATCTCTTCTGGCACCCCAATACAATAACAGTGAATCACTGTATTTTGTGACTCACAAAATACAGTGATTCATTTACTTCAGGAAGCAGCAGTGCCTCTCTGGACTGTAATGAGAGTTTTAAATAGTGTCAGATAAATCCCCCTACACTTTCTTTATTCTTGCCAGTCCTCTGATTTGGACAATAAGGAGAATAGGAACTTCCATTCTTTTTCTCAAAAGGAAATTGTAAGGTAGCATGTGACTGCAATAAAACTATTATTCTTGGCTATTAAATTGTCAAGCTTCTTTATGTAGTAGATTATTTCCACAGTTCAACATAATCCATGGAAAACTGCTTTCCTCTTGATAAAATTTGCCTTTTCACAACATAATTTTACCTTGCTTTCAAGTTCCACCTTGAAGGTATTCTGGTTGTGAGAGAAAGCACAATGCGTCCTTTGTACTTTTTAGAGGAATTTCATTTCAGAGCTCCAGCCTGGAGCAGTGGAGAAGAAAAAGACCAGTGAGATGAGGCTGCCTTTCTGTCACACACCATTTTTTTTCCTTCTCAGTTCAGTCTGAGTTCAGTCCATGGAGTTTCTGGGCATGTTCATGTGCTAGACACCATTTTAGCAGTTGCACCTGTTTTTCATCCCTTTTGTCTCTAGGCCTATCTTTCTTGTACCTTTTGACATGGTTTTGGTTGGATTGAAAGTGAAACAGATTCACTTTGTTTTTGGAGAAGAGAGATTTTGGTTCCGTTTTTCTGAAGTGAAAGAATGCTTGAAGCCCGTTGTGGAGATCTGAAATCCTTCCTCTCAAATGTGAAGATTGTGGTTTTGGCATGGCCTCCAAAACTGCAGTTGAACCCCACAAGAAGATTCACATTAAAGCCTTTAGATGCAGTTGTCTGTGAAATCAGCAGTACTGCTTTGAGTCAATTTCTCTTCCCCATTTCTATCACATGCTTCCCCTCTTCTGGCAAGATCTTCTGGTGAAATATTTTCTTCAATCCTGGTGCTTTCTAGAGTTCTCAAAGCTAAAGACAGTGCAAGATGATTGCTGGCCAGAGCAGTCCAATTTCTTTTGTGACTCTGGCTTTGTGAGGCTTGGTTCTTAATTCAGATCAGGAACTGCTCTAATAGGATCGCTGTAATCACATCACTGAGGTTACTGCTAATGTTAAAAATTCTTTAGTGGAAATAAGTGCCCACAGTGGAGTGTGTAAATGATTGATCATAGCATTTGGAATACAAGAACTCAGTCATTGTACATAACTTCCAGTTTTATGAAGAGTTTCCTACATTTTCTGGCCATGAAACTAGAGAAAAAAACAACCTTGAGATTTTCATTAGAAAGAAAGAGTTCTGAATGATTTTAAGGATATTCTATAAGAACTCTTTTTCAAAGGAGTATGGGGAGAGCCACACAACAATTAGTAACATACAACAATATCTTAAATGATACAACGATAATATAAAGGTGGGGGGTTTTTTTGGTTTTTTTAATGTTATGTAAATGGCCTTTTTCAGATGAGGATTAGTACCTGTTAGATGATTACATTATCCAAACTGAACAAACCTTTTTCAGTCTGAAATTCACAGTAAGTGTATATTGAAAATTCAGATAATGGATAGCATTTTGTCTATTTTCAGACATTATCTAAAATTAAATAATGAATATTCTCGATCTGTTTCTTCTTCAGAATTACAAAAATTAGACTGTGCAAAGATTAAATCTATGCAAAGATTAAGAATGTAGAAGAATTGCAGCAACTGTACAGAATGATAGATTTGTTGTAATTGTTTTCAACATTTCATCTGTGTGATAGAAGGTCTTGAAATTTCAGCTATATGTACACATATGGTTTGGGGTTTTTAATGTAGAATTTCTACTACAAGCTCCAGAAAGGCTTCATGTATCTATTCAGGCCCTCAAACCAGGGAAAGTTTTTTTTAATGCTTTTGCTTTTGTCATTAACAAAATAACTGTATGTTTAACCAAATTTTTAGAATACTTTGTGCATATCAACCACCCAGGAACTTTATTTTTCTTTCCTTTCAGAACCAAAACATGAAAAGCAGACTGAGACTCAAGATACAGGTATATACCTATATATATATATATACACACAAAAATATTTTAGGCAAATTAGCATAAAGATAATAGATTTAATTTTGCTGTTTATATGTATTGAAGCACACAATCTGTGTATGACCTTCAGTCATGCCATTACTAGTTATGGCAAAGGTTGATTGCAGCCTGTATCGTTATGAAGTCAGATTTTTGACTGTGAACTGAGAAACTTTGTTCTAATATGCCATCCTTGAGGATTCATCTTGAAGGTCTCAGCTGACACAGTCTGAGGCTTTTAGTGGACACCTGGACCACAGTAGTTCATCATAGACACTGCTTCTTGTAATGAGCCCTCCTGATAACCCTGCAACCAGTGTGGAAGATCATTCAAAATGTACAGGCTGTCAGTGCTAGCTCTGCTGTGATGCAGACCTCTTGCTGGAACTTTTGTCTAATTAGTAGAAGTAATTTCAAATTATTTGTCTGTAGTATTCTCTCTGAGTTCTGTATACTTTGTTGTCTTGAAATGCCTGCTCTTTTGAGGGTCATATCAGACAGCTGACTGAAAAAAACCCACAATCATTTAGTTTAGAAGGAAGTCAAGAAGTTCTCTAGTGTAAATAAATGGTAACAATCTGTTTTGTCGCCTTTGTTATCATAATCTTAAGAGGACAGTCAAATGAATTTAAAAAGTGCCATATTAAGAGAAAACAAAAATAAATTATTTTTTCTGTAGAATCCATTAAGTTGTTGAGTTCCTTTGTTGTGCTTCAAGAAAGAAATTAGGACTCACAAATGAATTGCATGTTTATCCAAATAAGACTTTTAAAGTTTATAGGTATGCAGGTTTTTTTGGTTGGTTTTCACTATGTCTAGGAGATGGAGTTGATGCTGCAAAGCAAGAACATGGGAGTACTTGAATGTATTTAGAAAGATTAAGAAGTGGTTTTAAAATTTCAGTTATCCTATCATAATCCAGGCAACAATTGTTGAAAAGGTACAATTGAAATAACTAGCTGATGAATAGAAGAGCTATTTAGTGAAGCAGAAAAGAATATTTAAGGTGTATTTTTTCCCCTGGAATTCATCAAAGTGTCTGCTTGTTAATGTCAGGTAAACATGTCAACCTGCTAGCTCTGTTCTTTTGTGTAGTGTGTAAGTTCCATTGCTTGAGGGCTTGACTTCATTATTGCTCCAAATTGAATGTATTCTTAGCTGTTGAGGACGGGGTGAATGAAGCCACAGGGCCAGGTATATATTTTATAATTGTATCTTAGTGTTTTGATGAAATAGTTATGTTTGAAAAACAGATTTTAAAAAAACCAAGCTGATTATACACTTTTTCCCTTTTTATACTTATAGAGGAAATTAATGAAGATTTTGATATTGCTAAAGACCTCTCAGGTATGAAATTTTATAGCTTGAAAAAGCTTTTTTCTTCCATTTATACTTTATTAATATAATTTTAAAAAATAAACAAAACAAAAACACAGCTGAGAATAGAATAGTGGAATAGTTTGGATTAGAAGGGATATTTAAAAATCATCTAGTTCAAATTCCCTGCCATATCTAGGGACATCTTATTCTTAGTCAGCTTGCTCAAAACTCTGTCCAGAGCCTGACTTTAAACACTTCCAGGGATGGAGCACCCACTACTGCGCAGGTCAACCCGTTCCAGTGTCTCACCACACTCATCATATAAAGTCTCCTTATGTCCAATCTCAATCTCCTCTTTTTCACTTCAAAATCTGTTGTCCTGTTGCTACAGGTATGAGTAAAAACAATCTCTCTCCATCTCTTTTACAAGATCCCTTATTGAAACCTGTGGAAAGGTCTCACTGGAGTCTTCTTTTGTCCAGGCTGAGCAGTCCCAGCCTGTCAGCCTGCCTTCCTAGGAGAGGTGCTCCAGCCCTCTGATCATCTTCATGGACCTCATCTGAACCTGTTCTAACAGGTCCATGTCTGTCTTGTACTAAAAACTCCAGAGCTGGATGCAGCACTCTGTAGGGGATCTGGGGACAGACTCCTCTTTAGATGCATCCACAGATGCAGTTGGTCTTCTGGGCTGGGGGTGCACACTTTTGGCTCATGTCCAGTGTTTTATCCACCAGAATATCTAAGTCATTCTCCACAGGGATGCTCTCAATCTCTTCTTCCCCCGGTGTTCATTGATTTTGGAGGTTGCCCTGACCCTGGTCTTGTTGAACTTCATGGCATTTTTATGAAGTGCTTATTCCATTGCTCAATTTGAAGCTGTCTGGTAATTTCCCACATGGCTACTCAGAAAGGTTATGTTGTAAATTTTTGTTTGCTGTATTGTTCTTGAAGAATTTTAAATGAGTACTGTGTTAAATGTAATTTAAAGATCTGCTCTAAGAAGTTTAAAATTTTGTTAAGAAGTTTTTCTCAAACATGATGTTGGTTGAGTCAGCTAGAGGAAAGTGATCTAAGCAGTTTAGCCTGAGCACTGTGTGTAGGATTTAATGCTATATTTATTAAGGTTTTCAATTTTAAAAAATGCATTCTTTTATGATTAAAAGAGATAACATATTGTTTCACTCAAACAACAATTGTAACTAAAATCCTTCTGGTGTGTGCAGTAGAAGTCCTACTTCTAGCAGGTAAACTTTTGGATGTGAAATGCATTTAGTACCGTTTTTCCTACTCTTCAGTTATCTGAACTTGTTAGTTTGTAATTTAAGTATTCCTTTTTGTTTGATACTAATTAAATTGTGTGGTTGCTGGGAAATAAAAACAAAATTATGAATGTAAAGTGAATAACTTTCAACACTTCTTTTCTATCTAGGAATAGAAAGTAAGCAAACAGAAGATGATGTGGCTATTGAACCAGAGGAATCAGGTTTGTATATTGTGTTTTCCATGCATTTGCTACTTTAAAAATTAATAAATGAGAATGATAAATACTATGGAATAAGATTCTATGTTGCAATAAAAATACATTCATAAGTTTTTTCTACAGTTGTTCTCTTTCAAGGACAAATATGTCTGTGCTCTTGGAGTCTAGCATCTTGGGCTTTTTAATGACATATTTAATGGCTTAGAAAGCACTCTTCAGTTTTAGAAGTCAGGAGTGCTTTTTTACAGAAAAACTGGTACCGATAAAAATGACCATATTTGGTTATATGATGGAACTGAAAATATCTTTTCTATGCTCTGTTTCCCATCAGCCAGTCAGGTGTGCATACTCAGGAAAGAGGGTATATGTAAGGAATCAAGTGGAATGTATCCTAAGCTTTGAGCTCTTTATTTATGGGCTTCCCAAATCAGAGACTGTATTTCCCCTCCTCAATTCTTCCTGTTATTTACAACCAGCATCCTGGCTATTGTTAAGTTTTTCTGGTGAGCCTGTGTCCTTCCAAGCATGTGTGCAGACTTCAGTCTGTTAGCAATAGTAACACTAGGTGATGTGTGACATGTCTAATTTAAACATACATATAGAAATAAAAAGTAACTGAATTTTGAAGTCAAGTATTTCACAGTTACAGCTAGAAAAATAATAGGTATATATGGATGTTTTCTAAGCCCATACTGTAGTAGCATGTGAAACTGATATATGTGTGCTTTGGATAGTACAGTTTCAGAAATCTGAAATATCATTTTTAAAACTATGCAGTCCTACAATAGGCTCATTGGCCTACTTAAGTATGAGTCTTTCTCTTGGAAAAAATTAGCCAAAGAAGAAATTTGCATCCCACTTCTGTAAAAATAGTATTACAGAGCAATCTTAATAGGTCACTGTGGAAAAAAAATAAAAGGGGGCTTTTTGTAAATATTTGGGAAGCAGTTGAGTTTGAATTATATTTACATTTTTTATTTACAGAAAAACCTGTTAAAGCTGAAGATTATTCAGATGATGTTCAAGTGGGTAAGTCAATATTGGATGCTTGGTTTTTTTCCTAAAGTGAAGCTGTAGCTACATGGAAATTAGTAATCAAATTACTTTGCAAAGGGTTATCATTATTGTCAAAGTTGCTTCTTGGTTTAGAAGCAATAATTTTTCTGTTTTACTTGATAAATGCCAATGATAGTTACTGGGTTATATAAAAGCATTCCAAATAAACTAGGTAGTTTTAATTTAGAATTTATTTTTAATGATTTCAGATAGAACTGAATACTTTTGAAAGGGAAATACAACAATTTCAGGTCTCAATATGCATGTGCTTCCTCTCCAGAGCAATTATCATGGACAATGACAGTGTTACTTCTCCGTGTGTCAGTTGGATCTATTGGAATCTGACTGTGGCACATTCTTTGGGCACTGATCTGGAAACAGGGACTGTTTTGTCATGCCATCACATTTTTCTTGGCATAACTGATTTTAAGAACAAGAGCACTTCCAGTTCTTCCATCTGTTGCCTGACAGTAGTAGACATGGATTTTACCAAAACCATTTTTAGCACACATAAGTGGCTTCTAAATTCAAGAACTGCATTATTGTTGCATTTCTTGGAGTTAACTATTGCAGTTTGCTAATTTGATGGCTGTACCAAACTAGTTGTGTCGCGTGGAGCACAGAGTTGTATCTCAGGGCAGTATATCAGAGAACCTGCAATCCAAGACCTCTAACAGCTGTATTTTTGTTTTGTGCTGGTTAGCCTGACCCCCTTTCTGGGTTAGTTATTCTTTGTACTATGCAGGAGCTCTTACAAGATGTAGTGCCCAGGGAGTTCTGCATTGTTTTTTTCTTCCTTACAGTATTTGTAGGTTCTTAGTCACGCCAAAAGTAGCCAGAGAAGTGATGAAAATCCAGGAGGCCTTTTGTGGTTGTCCAGTACAGATTGGAGGCATAGTTTAGTTCATGTTTGAGTTTGTATGCTGAACCTTAGCTGAGGTGGTTTGAAATGCTCCTATTGGTGCATAACTGTGTTGTCTGCAAGGTCTTTCCAAGCTGTTTATCACAACAGCCATGTGGTGTGTTGGAAAGTTTGAAGCCATAGCTATTATTTAATAGATGCATTAACTGAAAGTGTTTTGTTTCATAATGAACATGAAGTGTTCTTAACCAAAGCTTATAATCAGTGTAGGAACAAACAGTAGTTATCTTTGACAGTATGGGCAAGAAGTTCAGCAAAGGTAATCTTCACTCAGTTTGTTATGCATTAAGTTGGAACTGGGGAAGAGGAAAAGATGTTTTCTCTCAGAAAAGGTTGCTGTTTAAAGTTAAAATAACAAAAAGGCCCTTAAGAAGTATTACAAAATTTCAACAGTAGATACTTGCGCCACACAATGTCAGTTGAGGATATTGAGATGATTTTTGAATTAAAGATACTATTTTAAATTTCAATTCAGCATAGAAGTGCCAAGTTGAAATCTTGGGGTTTTGGACCATATTTCTATCAGTTTTTTGTATTGTAATTTATGGCTCAGTCTTGCAGCTGTAAATTAATTTTTCTACCTTCACAAAAAAAAACAACGACTTAGGTGTTTTATATAATGGTGATGGATTTTGAAATATGCCATTTCGAATCATAGCATCATTTAGATTGGCAAAGACCCTTAATGTCAAGTCCAGCTTTAGACCTACAACTGGCAAGTCCACTACTAAACCGTGTCCCCAAGTGTCATATCTACACATCTTTTAAATGCCTCCAGGCTGGGGACTCTACCTCTTCCTTGGGCAGCCTGTTCCAATGTTTGACCACCCTTTTGGGGGAGAAATTTTTCCTCACACCCAATCCAAACCTCTCCTGGTGCAAGTCAATGCTGCTTTCTCAAACTATCTCTTGCTACTTGATAGAAGAGACTGACCCTCACCTGGCTACAACCTCTTTTCAGACATTTATGGAGAGCAGTAAGGTTCCTCCTGAGCCTCCTTGACTCCAGGCTAAACAACTCCAGCTCCCTCAGCTTATGAGACTTTGCTCCAGACCCACCCCCAGCTCTGTCCTTCTCTGGACAAGCTGCAGCACCTCAGTGTCCTTCTTGCAGTGTGGGGCCCAAAACTGAGCACAGGATTCGAGATACAGCCTCCCCAGTGCCAAGTGGAGGGCAATGATCACTCCTCTAATTGCAGATGTATTTGCAAATAAGATGGTAGAATTGAACCTAGTTATCCACTCTCCTTTTGTCGTATTGTGATACTGAGAGACTCCTTGACATTTTCAAACACTGCTAGAATGAGAAATAGCTTGTTCTACTTGGAAATTGAAGGCATCTCTGAATAAATCTTTTATTCTTTTTTTTACCTGTGGTTGTTTTCAAAATTAGTGCAACACACCATTTAAATCACAAAATTATTTTGACATCTATCCTTGCACATCTTTTGGAAACACATAATAGCAGCAGCACTCGAAGGAAGGAATTATTTTCTTCTTCCCTTCATAAGGAAAAAGTAAGAGAATCAATCAAAATGTGTTTTAAAGACAGTTATTACTGTTATTAAAGACATGAGTAATTATTAGATGTAGTACAATGTTCATGATCCTTTATTTAGGAGGTAGAAAATGAAAATAATTTGATCAGCACAAATTCTGAGCACTGCACTAAGTTAGGAATCCTTATGATTTGTGTAGTTGTCTGGGAACCACTCTGAAGGCAGAAGAACCAGTATTTATAACTTTTTCTAAAAATCTTATTGTTTCAGCACATAAAGTTCAAGTAGCATTTTGGGAAACTGACAAAAGAAACGTAGGACAAACTACTGACAATGAATAAAATTCTATTAAATTATTAGTTCTTCTGCTATTAAGTATATTTACATGGGATTTTTTTTAATGTGACTATTTCATTTTGAAAGCAACATCTCTCTCAAATTTTCCTCTCAGATTATGACATTCACATTTCCTGGTTTTCTTTTATATCTTCTTCGTGATGGAGGATTCAGTATGGGAGATTTTGTTGTCAGGAGGCTTTCTTCTTTGTTTGTGATTTTATTTCATCAGTTGTTCAAAGCTAATATTTCCTGTTCTTTAAGCAGTAGCAAACATAACTTCAGGTAGTGTAAAAGAAATTCAGAAATGTCACTATGTATTCCTTATTCTTTAGTAGTTTAAATTATGCAATTGCATTTGAAGCATGGTGGCACCAGTTTGTATCAAGTTTGGAGTAGTTGTTTGGTTTTTAGCTAAAACATAACAATTTAGTTTTTTGGAAAGAAAGCAGGAGATAGCTCAGAGATTGAATTTAGGAACATTCTGATATCACCAGGGAAAACACTGGGTGTGGGATTTGAATATGCTGGAGTGCAAGTCAAAAGTTTTTTGCTGACTTCAGGGCACATCACAAGAAAGTTCATACTAGTCAAGTACATCCTTAGGTACCTGTAAGTCCGGTTTTCCAATTCTCTGAGTTTACTTCTGAAATTACTGCCAGTATTCTCTTCCAGATGTAGGATACTTCTGCTGTTATAATCTGCACTTTTATAAACCAATGGACTTTATAAACTAATGGTTTGATAAACTAGCTTGAAGTATTACTGATTTGGATTTTCTGGCTAATCATGCTTTACACTGGCACATAAATTGCAGTGGTTGTGATAGAGTGGTACTTGCTGGACACATATTTTAGGGAGACATTGCAGGTTTGGGGGATACCATTACTCTCTATATTTGCTTGTATGTCTTTAGATTTAAAATATCTAAGTGTTGCTCCACTCCTCCCCTTTGCCTTGTATCCTTGCCATTTTTAAAACTCTACATTTATTTTACCAACTGCTGAAACCCCTTATATGTAGAGAAGTTTCCACTTTAGAACCTTGACCCTTCCTCATTCCCTGGCTCCTCTTTTCTGGTTGCCTTTGACTTTAACAAATAAAACCCAAAGTGAAACCAACACTAAAAACCAAACCAAAACCAAAATCAAAATATTTAAATGGATTTGTGGCCTGGCCTAGATATTCTTTACAAGGTAAATAAAGTGCCATATGGTGATAAAAAAATTACTGCCTGGAAAAATACTTAAAAGTTTGTTTCCCACCTTATACAGCAACTTTGTAAATATTCAATAAAGTAGCTCTTAGAAATGATAGCTTTTTCATATTAACTAGTCTGATACAAAGTTGCATTTTTTAGCATTTAAGATTTTTTTGTTGTTGTTTTAGAGGAAGTTGTGTTTTGGTTGGTCCTTTAATATAGATTTCCCCTTATTTTTTCAGATACTTAAAGCTTCAAAAGAAAAGTCCCTACATCAGGAGGACCAGTCCTAACCATACGCTACAAAAGGGGAGCAGATGGTTGAAATAGACTTTATGATGTAATTACCAAGCAGTTCAGGGTTTGGGGAATGAACACTAAGATGTTGTAAATGGGTTTTAGCCAACTGTCATTTTAGTAAGCATTTTTAACACTTGGATGTTTAGTTTACATTCCTGTCTGATATTTTTTTTTCCCTTGGTCAAGTTTAGTGAATTCATTATTTTTCTTCTGTGTTTGTGACAAAGTTACAGCTTAGAGCTGCATTTCATGTACTGTTTAAGCAACTGGTAATATTCTATTTATAACATAGCAGCAGGTACATTTTTTTCAGATTTTAATATATATCTTTTGTTGTGGATTCATACAGTATGTACAGAGCAGTTTGGTCAAATGAAACATATGATGTTATGAATTTTTAAATGTTTCATAACTGCTGATATAGAATACAGACTAATTGCATTTTATTAAAGAACACTAATCAGGCACACACTATGCTGTGAAGTTTGACAAATATCTTTTTGCACTGATGTTATGTCAAAAGTTAACGACATGAATTTCAGGTGATTTTTAAAATACCCTAACAAGGTATAAAATGTGTGTTTAATTCATACTAGTAAAAGGCCAGATTACAAAATTAGTTTTCAAAAACCTGTTATGCATGAATTAGCACTTTTTATTTATGCTCATCTGAATTTTTCAAGCAAAAATTTCGCGAGACTACTAGATGCTAGCCTGACCGAGAGTCAGTGGAGATTGCAACAAGACTGAGTTGCTGGAATCAGGTTGAATTCAGTTAAATTATTCCATTTTGGTTCACCTACCAATATAATGATCTCAAAAGCTGGCTTTAATAAGCTTTATATTCAGTAAATTATTTTAAAAGTCAAATTTGCATAAATATTTGATTTGCAAATTTTATTTTAATAAAGTACTTGGAAATTCAACCTTAAAAAAAATATGATGTCAGAATTTAAGACCTACTGTTATGAATGCTCTTAAAAATGGTACATCTGAAATTTAGGTACTGTGAGTGATTTAGAATTTTAATATAACAGGTGTGCTTTTTACCTGTTCTGTGCTGCTGTTCCACAATTACAAAGACATATTTTATTCTTTGATATTTTGCATGTGTTCCTTTTTGGCTCAGGAATAATTGCTGTGATTTTAGGAAGTTGCCAAGCCTGTTACAGGACCTTAGGAGAAGTAAAGTAAGATAAATTTATAAAAAGAAAAACCAATTTGGTAACCCTAACAGCTGGTTGCCTTTTGGTTTACAGGAAGACTTTCAATTTCTGTAACACTGTTTTGAAGTCAGGGTTTTAGATGCTTACATTTGTAGTGAAAGGGGCATCATATATGCTTGCCCTTGTTCTGGGCTTGGGATGTCAGTAAGACTCCATATGTGACATCTGATCAACAAATACAGATGTCCCAAAGTGATATCTTTAGACTTTTCAGAAAAGCAATAATACTCTTAGACTGTGATGTGTTTTGGGATGGGATATTCTAGTAAAATTACCTGTGATTGTGAATTGCAGAGCAATAATTTTTACAAAGCCATATTTTGTGAGATGTCTTGGGAATTATTTTAGAATGGTGAATGGAGGACTTTTTATATAACAGTGGCAGCCTATTTGTAGAATTATGGGACTGTGAGAGTATATTACGCTGTGATTGAATTTTAGTATTTTGTAACTGGGTATGTGATTTTACGTGCTTCATGTTTACAAAAAAATGCCAAGCTAAGCAAGGTCAAGTGGACTATTAAAAATATGTATATTTAAACCATTTTAATGTTTGGCTGCAATAAAACACAGAAGAATATCTTTGTCGTTCTAGTGTCATTATTTATTCCCAAATGTGTTAAATATTAGCTATAGGGATAAATATTTGACTCAGCCACTGATTAATATTTTTTTAATTATGAATTTGAATATTAAAAAATATATTTGAAAGTATTGTTTACAAGGGGCAAGTAGCAAGTAAAATAAATTAATTTTATTTCTGGCTGCTGTTATGTGAAGGAAATAGACAGTATGCTAAGGTCTGTGTCTTCTATAATTGTGTTGTGATTGTCTTTTTGGAGTATTGACATTCTGCAACCAGCTAGGCCTGAATTTTTTCCATGAAACATCATTTCTGTTTGTAACTTATAATGGATGAGATAGCATTTCTTAACAAACACAAATGTCTGGGAAAAGTGATATATCTGTTTTGCATACAGAATATTATGGTTATGGTCCATAGTTTAAACCAGAAATCTGATAAGGTCCATGCACTTCTGTGAAAGCAAAAATCTTCCTTGATCTTTTCAGTTTTCAGACACCTCCATAGCTTTAATGGTCTGGTATTGCTGAATAGTAGTTTAAGAAAAAGTCAGAAGATTACCTTTTCCTTAATATTTTCACATTGCTACCTAGCCACTTGTTATATGTCAGTGAATCTATGAAATCTTGGATTCAGTTCCTTTTTTTTTTGAAATCACAGGAAGAAATAGCAGTAAGCAAAGAGTAGAATACTAAAGTTGTATTTTAATACTGCCAATTTACTACAGTTTAAGTGACTTTATAACATTCTCTGTAATTGAAAAAGTACCATATCATTGCACTTCTTTCTAGGAAGTAAAGAAAATGGCTAAGATTTCATATAGTAAAGATACTGAAAAATGTGATGATTTAACCGAACATCATTTGTAATTTTACATGTTTCAAAAATTACATATCTGTAAATAAATTGTGTTGTGCATTTATAGTGTTGATTGAGATTCCTGTAAAATCTCCAGGGTCTGAAATACATTTTTAATTGTGACTTGGGTTGTTCTCATATGCAGTCAAACATTTAGTTGTAATATGAAAAATAAATTTATTCTTCCTGATAGAAACCTGCTTGGGAGTCCCTGGTGCCTTCGTTACATACTGATAGCACTCCTAGCCTACAGAGATTAGCTAAAGCTGTTTTGTCAGTGATTTTCAGCTTTGAATTATTTTGCTGGATATGAAGACATTGCATAAAGGATGAGAGTGGTTTGAAAAGCTAAGTTTTTTTTTGTTTGTTTGCTTGAGCTACAGTTGGTTTAAGTTGATGAAAAAATAGTCTCAAGATTTATTATCATATCCCTGTCTTTGAGAGAGCACATTTTTAAGCCTTTGTCAAAAATAGCATGATTAAAACCTTTTGCACCATTGAAATATGCTAGGGATCAGTGTGGAAGGAACAAAGCAATATGTGCTGAATATGATGCTGAAGTGAATTCTTAGTGAAGTGTGAATTCTTAGCTTCAGAGCTAACAAGATCAAGTTGTGATGAATTTCAAAAGCAGCTACATAGGAGGAAAAGTGGGAGTATTTAAAGATCATTGGAGAGGCTTTGGTGAAGTCAATGGCAACTAATCTAGCAGAATACAGGTTGAAAATAGTCTGAGATTTTGGAGAACTGATTCTAGTGCATAAATAGCTATAGAGGGCTGTAGGTTATGTTGCATGAGTCTCAGGAATAAAGATATGTGAAGCCAGATGAGAAATGGGAGATGGGAGCAGGCTTTAGAGTGATGAGGTCATATACATTGTTCTTGCTGTAGTGGCAAAGAAGTTGCAGAAGTAACATGAATGTCCAAGATTGGCCAAGGTGTGGAAGCAGGTTATCCAGTGACCTAGAATGAGGTAGAGAGAACAGGTCAGGTGAAAATCTCAAGTGTTGCCGATAAAGGAGAGGATATGTGGAAAATGGGTGGGTAACTAGCATGATGTGTCATGGTAATGGGAGGTGGTAAAAATAGAAATATGAGTATATGAACTGGTTTGTGTGAAAACTGTACAACTAACCTATTATTTCATCTGGGGTTGCATTGTTGCTCTTTTTAAAATGTAGTGTTTTGGATGACATATAACGATTTTATTGATTGTATGATATGTGCCAAAAAATACAGAAGCCAGGGTTTTAGGAAGTACTGCACAATGCTTTCATTAATATACTGCTACAGTAATAATTGTTCCTAATATGTAATTGACCCTATAGATCTTTTGTCATTTCTTACAATTTAATTGACAATCTAGATCTCATGATGTAATTGAAGAGGTGAATGACTTTCAGCATGACCATATTTATTTAATTTACCATATAATCAAGTTAATGCTCATTCTGTCTTGTACTGAATATAAATTAGAGTTATAGTGTCCATACATTCAGGAATAGCAGTTGTCAGCCTATAGTCAAGGGTGAAATTAGAGTGTTAAAAAATTTGCTTTCATGTGTGTGCATAATCCAGTTTCTTCACTAAAAAATGCCATGTTTTTCTGCATTTTAAAATGTCATATTCACACTATAATGCTTCTGAGCAGTCAGTTTAAAAAGCAGTAAAGACTGAGTATTCAGAGGTGTCTCTAAATTACTTGGAAATTAAAGAAAATGTTTTTTATATATGTAAGAATACCTCAAAATTAACCACTATATGTTAAAGAGGATAGTAACTAGCTAAAAAGGCAACAGACCTCCCTATTTAGTGTTCTTTAAGTTTATTAGGAGGAAATACTGGAAGCATATTGGAAAAAAAATGGAAATGGAAATGGAAACAGAATAACAGTATTAGAATTGTGAGGCAAGATGCTTTTTATGTTATAGAGTAGGGCAGGATCAAAAAGTGGCTTGGTGGGGGGGGAAGATCTTTCTGTATCTACCACCTTCATGAAATACACATACATTATTTTTGTCCAGGATTTAGTTTGTCTTTGCTACAGGCTGTCCTGATGCTTAGTTAACATCTACCTCTGCAGTCAGATGTTTGCAAAACATGTTACATTGTTTTAAAAGTTGAAAAAAGACAAAAGCTTCCAAGTGGCCAAGTCACTTCTAAAAATGAGACTTAAGTACCTGATTGATTTTGTTTTTCACATTTTAACCAAATGTATTGTGTATTAAGTTAGTGTTTCCAGTATCTTTTAATTAGTAAACAGATTTTGTTTCTTGCAAAATAGCTTGCATTGTAAGTGTATATCAACAAAATCTATTAAATATCTAGAGGAGAAATTCTGTGAAATGTTTTGTGATGGAAGCAATATTGTCATATTTGAAGCATCTGCAGGGAAAGACCTTTTAGGTAACTATATAGTTCAGAAAATGATCTATGGTTATTTTAAAAAATAAAAATGAAACAAAAAATTCCTGTTGACTCAATTATGTTTTGAGTATAAATTGTAATTTTCTTGTATCTCTTTCCTATCATAAAATGTTAGCATAAATTTATTTCAATGCAATTATATTTTTAATGTTCTAGGGAAAAGTGAAAAAGAAACTGAACAAGACAAAACAGAAAAAGGTAAGTCTGAAAGTAACATTCTGTTCTGAATTCAAAGCCATGCTTTCTGGGAGGATTGATTTAAATCACACTAAAGACTAGTGAAGCTTTGCTTCAGTACATCTCATGTAGATAAACTGGAGTTGAATAAACATCCAGAGAGCATGTACTTTTATAGGTGAACGCTTGATTTTTTCCAAGGCAGTTGGCACCAAAGTATGCCAATCAATCTTACCTGGTTGCAGAATGGAATGATAGAATTGTTTAGCTTAGAAAAGACCTTTAAAGTAATTGAGTCCAACTCATAACCTAACACTGAACCATGTCCCTAAGTAACACATCTTTTAAATGCCACCAGGACAGCCTGGCAACCTTTCCGGTGAAAAACTTTTCCTCATGTCCACTCTAAACCTATCCAGGAGCAACTTGAGGCCATGGCCTCTTGTTCTATCCCTTGTTACCTGTGGAAAGAGACCAACCTCCACCTCACTATACTCACTCCAATCTCCTTTCAGGATGCTGTAGAGAGCAATAAGGTCCTTCCTGAGCCTTCTTTTCTCCAGGTTAAACACCCCTAAACACTCCCAGCTGCCTCATCAGATTTGTGCTCTGGACCCTTCACCAGCTCCGTTGCCCTTCTCTAGACATATGCCAGGACCTCAATGTCTTTCTTGTAGAGAGGGGCTCAAAACTGATCCCAGGATTTGGGTACAACCTCACCAGTGCTGAGTAGAGGGGGACGATCACTGCCCTGCTCCTGCTGGCCACACTAATGCTGATACAGGCCAGGATACCATTGGCCTTCTTGGCCACCTGGGAACAGGCTGGCTCATCAGCTGCTGTAGACCATTGCCCCTGGCTGCTTTTCTGAAGGGCAGCTTTCCAGCCACTCTGCCCCAAGCCTGTAGCATTGCACTGAGTCATGGGATGGTTGTGACAACTCCTGCAGTTTCAGGCCTAGAATGTTCAGTGTCATACTCCTAGATTAGTATTCTGGAGGTCAGAGTTCCTCCAAGCTCTTTGTACCTCTAAGGGCAAGAGGCAATGTGAGCTACCTGGCCCCTGGGGCTGGGGTCAGCACTGCCAGCTGTGCTAAGTGTGAAGAGACAAGTGACATTGTCATGGTTTGACACTGGCACAATGCCAGTGCCCCCATGAGAATACCCTCTCCCTGGTTTCTGCTGTGAGATGTGACCAGGAATAAGCAAAGCAGGCTCCCACTTAGGGAAAAAAAATTTATTAACTAAACTACAAGGGAAAGGAAAACAAAAAGAAACACACAAGGAAAATGAAAACTTCACAAATACATCTCCTCCTCCTCCCCACCAAATTCCCAATACAATACATCCCCCAAATCATCGACTCTCGGTCCGGCACCACCCTTCAGAATACTCAATCCTCAGTTCATCAAGAGGAGAAGGAGTCCTTCTTGTGCCAATGGTGACCTCTTCCTTTCATGTCCAGCGCTCTCACCACTGAACACAGACCAGAGCTGCTTCTAGGGTCGACTTTTAAGGATGCTCTGTCCCGATCCAAAAAAGGCACAGTCTCAACTTTGGGACATCTGTTCCCCCCATATTTTTCACCCCCTGGGGCCGAGGGGCACCAACACTGAACCCTCTTGGTTCTGAGGCATCACCCTCCCCCTAGATGCAGTCTCTGTATCACAAGGAACATGGTTCTGTCCATGGCTGTACAAAAAGAGTCCAGCAAAAGCCACTCCATCATCTCTTCCCACTAAGATTCTTCTCTATTCCTCCAACATCTCTCACTTGCCCAGACCTCCCTCACACTTGCCCATTTCCTTCTTCATCTTCCACTCTATCTCTCTTCTAGGAAAGGTCAATGTTCTGTAAAGTTTTCATTGTCCAAAAAGGGGTTAAAAGCTCCTACAAGCGGCCGGCTGCACCCCCCCCCCCCCCCCCCTTCTTCTCCATCCCAGCCGTGCTGCTGCCGGCACAGGCCCATGTTTATCCAGTCTCAAGGTTACAGTCCCAGGCACCGTGTCTCTCTCTCTCTCTCTCTGTCTCTCTCTCTGTCTCTCTCGGGGGGCTGCCCGATGGCTCCCAGTGTCTCTCTTTCTCTCTTCCACCCTTCCACCCCCGGGCTCAGGCCTACCTCTCCCGGCCACATGGCTTTCCCCTCCCCCTGCCAAGCCAGCAGCTGGGCCTGGGGAGAGACCCGAACTCTTTCCCACCGGAAACCCAAGAGAACCTCCCAGGGGAGAGCTCTGCTTTTAACCTCGTGTTCTCAGAGGCGTGTCCAATGTCCCAATGGCCACATTAGGTGCCAATATTAAAATCTGAGCACCAATTGGCCTGACCACAGCATCCCAGAAAACATATTTCCTGTCAAACCACCACAGACATGCAAATCAGTCCTTGTTGAGACCATGATTGCATAGCCTGTCTTAGGTTAGGTAGGAAGGTGCAGAGACAGATTAGATGGAAAAGAAGTGAGGTTTTGCTGAAGAGTACTGTGAATCTGCTCTCCCTGCAGTGACATTTGTTCTGGCCCCATGCGTTCCGTGTCACTGCACAAAACGTGCAAAACTTCCTTCACTGGGATCATGGCTGATTGCTGGCAATGCCCAGAAACCTCAGGGCCTGTGCCAAAGGATTCAGTAGCTCTACTCCTTTTTCATTCTGTTTCCATTTTCTTTTTGGCTGTTATTTTGTATTTGAATATTTAGAAATGCTGCTTTTCCAATATTTTGATATGGTTTATTTGGTTTGGATTTGTATATTTGTAGTTTAAACATAAGTTTCTAGGACTGGCGAACTTCAGACATTTAAGTATTTGAAATATGTCACATGTAAGCGTAACATATAAAAAGTAAAAAAACCAACCAAAACAACTTAGAAAGCTTGGCAATTATGCCTACACTTCCATTTATTGGCAGGGAGTATCTTACTGCAATGGATTTACCTACTTGACAGTAGGAAAAAAATCACCATTATGTGCTGCTTTTACTGACCTGTTAGAAAAGTATAATAAAATCATGTACAAGAGCCATCCAGTTTGGGAAAAAAGCAGTCATAGGTAAAAATGCCAGCATACTAATATGTTTCTTGTGTAAGAAACATACTAGTATGCAACATTACTCATCAGAGCCTGTACTAAGAGCTTTACATTCTGAAAGTATGACAGAGTGGAGCAACTTCCCTTTTTTACCCTAGGTGCTTTGTGGTTTTGTTTCTTTTTAAACATCAACTAAATAAATGTCACTGCAGATTACAGAATTTCTCTAAAGTAGGAAAAGGGATAGTTTTTTTTTCCAGGTTAAATTGCTGGAATTTTTCATCCTACCAGGAAAAACAACCCTGCATTTTAATGAACTTTGTTTATGGGTACACTGCTTGTATGATTTTCATACAAGCTGAATTTTGTTGAACTTTTTTGATAGTTTGAACTTAGTTTCCATTTTCAATAAAAGTGGTTAGGTATAGATATCCTAGTCACAGGAAGTGGTATAAGGTTCTAGTCACTTTGTTAATTTTAAATTACCCTAATAAAATGCAGCAATAAATTGATGAGAGATGGATTATAAAATATACTGTACTGTGACTGGTATATGTAGGAAACTTGGAAATCTAAGGAGTTGGGAATTTGAAACTTCATGTTTGGCTTGTGTTTAGGGTTTGGTTCTGATTCTGAGAGTACATTCTGATGTGCAAGTCTGCATTTGTTTTGTGGTATTTGAACATACATGCTCTGAAGAGCTTTTGTGCAGAAAGTATTTATAGCTTTGAGTAGCTCTTGCAACATAAATATTTTTTCCTGCTGCAGCCTTGATAGTACTTGGTTAGCAAAGTGTCCTCCTAATAATTATGTAAATTTTAGTATTCAACAGTAATTCATCAAGTTTATTAAAAGTCTTACTGAAAATTCTTTGATATTAACAGAACCCCTCTCTGGAAAGTTCTCTAAAGAAATAAAAATGAAAATAAACTTGTTTCTAACATACAGTTGCTTCAAAGTTTCTCTGTTATATTTAATGGAGGTGGATTCTTCATGTTCTCCATAAGAATGTAATTAGACTTTAAACAAGTAATTGAAATACAATGGGTATTCCAGGTGAATATGAGAACTAATTCTTTAAAAGGTTTCACAGGTAGTACAATGCAGGACATATGTGCCACATCCATAAGTTGTCTTTCCATCTGAGGTGGTGTTAGTTGATTTGATCACGCAGACTAAAAAAAAAATTAACTAAGAAGCCTAATTTTTCAAATTTGATTTATATTGGACATATATTAAATATTTATATTGATGAACAGATATAAAAAATGAAAAAATAATTTTCAGCTATGGACATGTTTGTTTCATATAGTGAAATTCAGCATAGGTGCTATTATTATATATAATAATTTTTCCTTTTCAAAACTGACAAAACATGACAGTAGAAAGGAATGGTGTTTGGTTGGAACACTCAGCTGCATTGCATTTGGAACAGAAGTACATTAAAAGTACATTAAGCCAGGCTTAGGACAATATCATTCCACACGTGGCCCTGCCCCTTGGTGTCATTTTGATAACAGGTCAGTATTCACCACTGTTCACTCTAGGCATTTACCTTTGAAGATATGTAGGATTCCACTGTGATACCAGTAGAGGTCTAATCTGGGGAGATTAAAGCACTGCTCTTCTGACTAAATGTAGGTCTTTGCTGCAGGGGTTTGCCCTAAATTCCATTGGGAACAGAGCTCTGTTGTCTGGAGAAAGAGCTTACACAGTTAGGTCACCTCCAGCATTGTCTCCTGGAGTTAGGTGGGCTGAGTTCCACCCTTTCAAGCCCTGCTTATAACAGTATACATATTACCTACTGATTTGCAAATTTGATACAATTAAATATCTGTGAGCTGTGTGCAGAATGACCAACACAGAAGTGTAGTTGTCAAAGTCCAAAACTGCTGCATAATGCCATTCTGAGCTAAATATACAGGACATTAGAATGTTAGAGTGTATTTTTAATAGAAAGTCAATGCAGAAATTTCTTTCTGGTTTTGTCAGAGGATTGCTTAAGTCTAGCCTTTGAGTGAATCCAAAAGTCTTAATGGTGAAAGAGAAGTGAATGATGGAAATACATGCCAAAACTAAAATTATTATTCTGCTGTTGTTTCTTATGATCAACATCTAACCAACCAACCAACAATAATTTCATACAGAAAGCCCTGTAGAATAGTTTTTACTGCAAGGGAAATTGTTCTGGAATAACTGCAGTTTAAGATTTATTATAGTAATTAGATTCCAGCTTTATTAGTCTCTAAAATGCCTCAGTTTTTATTGTCTGATTACTTCCCCAGATAAGTTGATTATAGTGGTTTTGCCTGTTCTACCAATAGAGTTTAGAAAGATCTTTTAATTATTCTAGTGCTCCTGGCTTTAAATTGTGTAGCTGCAGTTTACTTGGTTTTATACCTTCTAAGTTATCATTTCTAGAAGCCCATATAACAAGTAGATAACTTACACTCTCTGTATCTCACCTAATGAGCTTCCCAAACAACAGGACAATGACAGGAGTTTTTCATCATCATCAAATTCTCATTCAAGTGTCCAGTGAGATGCGGCACAATTTCCAAAACTAATTTGGGTAATGATATGGGGCTGGTATCAGGAG
Organism: Agelaius tricolor; assembly: GCF_023055355.1. NCBI lineage: Eukaryota > Metazoa > Chordata > Aves > Passeriformes > Icteridae > Agelaius > Agelaius tricolor. Next base: position 59,238,411 of record NW_027269262.1, on the reverse strand, counting down.
GGAGGACAATTACTTGAGAAAATTTTGAATTCCAAGTAAAAGTCTACTAATATATATATATGTTCTTCAGAACATAATTGAAACTTTGAACTGGGAAGGTGTAGGGTTGATAGTGGGTGGCAAAGGGAATTAGTAAAACAGAAGGTCACGAAATTAGTTGGAAAACAACTACAGACCATCATCATCAATATCTACTTGTCATTGACCCACACTCAGAAGTTGCTATTCACAAGTTGCCAAGAGCATTATTATTGAATTTGTATCCCAGCAGGGATGGGAGGACGTTTGGAAAACAAAGCCTATGACCCCCTCTAGAAATTGCTTCCTTAGTTTTTCAAAGTTTAAGACAGAGAACTGACAGGAGGATCCTTTGCTGCAAGTGACTGATGAGACTGTATCATATGAAGGGGTTTTTATTTCAGATTAGCTTTAGAGATGGCATAACATAAGGAGACATAACTATATAGTTATAGTCTCTACAATTAAATAATTATAACGTCTATTAAAACTTCATTTAAGACTCAAATCATAAAATTATAGAACAGTTTGGGTTGGAAAGGACCTTTAAAAGGCCATTTTGTCCAACCCCTGTATTGAGGTCATTCAATTTTCTGGCTAGCAGTAAGCACAACATACAGTCTGTGGAGTAGGATTGTTCCAGTGTATTTTTCAAATCAGTAACTGGGGACCATGTGTCCTCAAGGTGGCTGTAAAGACCAGCCTTTATCTTGAATCACTTATATCTAACAGAGTAATTAAAACTGGAGTCCTAACTCCTCTCTGTTTTGCATGTGAGTAATAGCAGATGTAATATCAAGGAAGCCACCAGGAATGCTCCCTTAACATCACAGTGACAATGTGAATGAATCAATAAGTGAATAAAAAAATCTAATTACAAGAACCAAACCACATTTATGAGGTGGTTTGTTAGATAGTGAATAGTGTCTTTCCATCCTCAGGTTTTCTCCCCCAAGTCCACAGAGGGATTGTAATGTTATTGTCTCACCATTTCTGAGGACCTAGAAATTTCATTAAAGACAAGATTAACAAGAAATACTTATGCTAATATGTAATATGGACTCTCACAGAGCAGGCCTCTCTCAATTGACTGTAAATCTCACAGCATTAGTTTCCAAAGACTGAAGCAAGACTCTTTATCCTGTGTGGAAGGCAACCTTTCCCCCAAAACCCCAGGTCAGACCAGCCAGGCTGTCACTCATTGCTCTCAGTGAACAGACCAGGTTCAAAATGTCAGCTCCAGCTCTGGAGGTAAGCCTGCCCCCAGACACACCACTATTCTTAGGCTCTGAATATAAGAAAGGGAGCAGAAAGCCTAGGAAGGGAATCATTAGTACTGAGAGCAAGAGGGAGGAGGAGAAAAGGGCAGCAAATGGAAAACTGCCTAAGGTGGTCCTAGTTGTGATTTCCTCCTGGTCATGGTTGCACATCAGCTAACAAGCTCTCTGGTTGAGGTGTCCTTCCTGGCATGTCCATTGGGACAGAATAAAATCATAGAATTGTGGAATATCTGCTCCAAATATTTTACAAAGCACAAGAGTGAGAGATGATTTGTATTAAGTGTATGGAAGTGCATACTGGTTTTTAGATACAAACACTACTTGTTCTGGAAGTGTTAATAGCAGCATGATGTTATCTCCTACTCACTTTGCTCAGGAAGAAAACTGTACATGCATCCTTTGATCAGACGCTCAGAGTATGGCAGCAAGGACAAAACAATTCATCCTATGTGTTGTGGTAAAGATACCCTATCTTTTAAATTATCTTATCAGGAAACAACAATTTGAAGCCTTTACAGTGTAGAAAATACCTTCACACACTTAAATTTGCTATCTGTTAAAATGCCAGGTGTGTGGCGTCTCTCTAGGGTAAAAGATGTGTGTTAATTGTGAAAGCATCATGATAGCATGATAGCATTCAATATTTTTTGTCCAGTTCTGGCTAATGTTAACTGTTTTGATGTACCAGACTGATATCTTATCAGGCAGGTTATCAGTGTTTTCTCTCTTAGGAGAATGAGATTTTCCTTAGCCTGGATGATGGTGTTATATTTCAGATGAAAAGATGAAATGGAGAGATTTCACACACACAGCCATTCCCACTTCTCTGGAAGCTAGAGAGGATTCATTTGCTTCATTATAGAAGTGGTATTATTAGTTATTTGTGACATTTCTGAGTTTTTTCTCTATTGCTTTGGACTTAGGGTCATATGTAATCAATTTTTTTATCATGTACTAGTTATCTCTTTTTGTTTTCCTTGTTTCTATGTAACTGCCTTAACATAATTGTCTACATGGTGTTTTATACCAATTTCCAACCTTGGGTTCTGCTCAGTTACACAAGAATTTGCAGACATTTGATCATGTGAGGACATTTGTCTAGAAATTCTAGAAAGTTTTAATTCCTTTATTATTATATCTTTAGCAGCTTTTCACATTAAAAGTTATCAAGTATCAAGAAATGTAATTTTGTGTATAAATCAACAGTTTGCAAAATTGTTTTTCTGATGCTGTTTAGATGCTTTCTTAAGGTAAAAAGATCTGCTTCAAATGAAGATTTACAGAACTTGATTTTTTGAATGTTATTAGTATTTTCTTTTTTACAGAAAAAGCTAATAAGAGCAGTGGGAATTGAGATTGCTTTCTATCACAAGACAGTGTTTTTAATCACTTATGGCTTTTCTGGAATTATAGCACTGAGGTGAAATTTTGCATTGGGAAAATTTTTGGAGCTTCAATATTCATTGCTGGCATTGAGCTAGGAGGAATCTCAGCTACTGAGATGACTGGCACAGTGAGCTCCTGTGAGGGTTTCTTTGGTTGTCAGATGAGGGAGTGAAAGTTACTTGTGTAGGTACAGTGTTGGCACTAAAGCACATTGACTTATAATAATACATTACAAAAATTGTAAAACATATGACTAAGTGGGACCCTAAAGCTTACTTTGTCTCTTTGGTTGACTGAAGGCCTTATTAACTGTGTGCATTGTTCTTGGCAGATGCTTACACATCTTGTTAATTCAAATAAACAGAATTTTCAGTAATTAGAGTTCCACAATTGCCCTCAGCAACCTGTTCTACTGTGCTTGCTCAGAGATAGTAGCTCCAGATGTTCAAGCCAAATTTTCTGTTATAGCCATTTTAAGCCTTCTCTTCCTTATCCTAACTATGATGATACAGAAAATAAATTATTCTTTTCATTTCTGTAGCCGTGTTTTACAGAGTAGTGTGTACCTGTCTTCTCATGGCAAACTCTTTATTACTGCCTTTTTACGCTTTGTTTCTATTGTCGCTCCCCTCCCCACTCAGTTAAAGGCAAAATATTTTGAAACCAGTCTTCAAGTGTGATTCAATTCTGTTTATTACTTTGTTTACTTTTCCTTAATTTTGATGTGATTCTCTTGTGGTCTGAAGAGTATCCAGCAGTGTGTTCATTATTATTCAGAAGGAATTTCTCTGTCCCTTGTAGAAGTAAGACTGTCACTGCTTTTGGTGATGACAAGGTGCTTTTCAACATAAAACCAAAATATGCCTGGTATTTTAGTTTTCATTTATCAAAACAGTTATATGGAATATTTTATCAAATTTCATTGGATTATATATACAGTTTACTGTACATTTAATGTAATACATTGTAATACATTGCTACTTCTATTTTTTTTTTATTCTGTATCCTGTTAAATGAGATATGAGATTGCTTGTCATCACTGGTACTTGTTTGTCTTGTCTCCAGCAAAAGAACTAACATAGAGTTTCTTGTGAGACTTCAGTTTCCACTGAACTGTTTCCTGAATCCTATGACAGCAGTCGTAGGATTCAGGATCCTATGACAGCAGTCCTAGATAGAATGCCTATTCTCCAAGGCTATTATTGAAAATCCTCAGTAGTATTCTTGAAACTCCAGGATTATTACCATTAGGTAAAAGGATTATTACCATTTTAATGCTCAACCTGATTTGGACCACAAACCGACCAAGCAGTTGTGTGATCATGCATGACTTCAGTGTCATGGTGAAATTTGTCATTGAAGAAAAATTACATATATATTCCTCTGAAAACAGATAAGTTAAATTCTTTGTATCATTGAATTTAATATATTGGGTCACATCTGCTAAAGGATTATTGCACTGGAAGGAGGTGATGGATAATTTATTAAAATACCCCTGCAGGGAGATAGCAGGCTATCTGCTTAATATAGAGGAATGCTTGATGGTTACACTGAAAGCTCCCTGGTGAATCCTTTAACATAGAATAGAATGGGGGATGAAAATGATTGCTCGTTATATAATGTTTACTGTGTTATATTGGTGCCTAGCAGATGAATAATATTTATGTTAACAACTCCTTTCCAGCTTTTTATATTGATCTCCTGCTGGTCTAGGGCTGATATATAATTGTACTGAAAATAGGAAGATAGTACTTTTTTTTGTAATGGAGGGTGGTAAATAGGTTCTTCCAACATATCACCCAAGTTGGATATGAAAAGGAAGATATTGTATATTTGTGCCACAGACTTGTAAGATTTTAATTTACTTTTTTAATTTACTTTTTTTTTCTGAGCTCTTTCTCATGTCCTTGTAAACTTAAATGAAGTGTAGAGAGTGTCCCACAGGCAGTGGGAGTTTCCTGGTGGGTGGGAAAGCTTCTTTCCTTTGCCTCAAAGGAACCTCACTGTTGCCATGCTTACTGAGTTTGAGAAAGACCAAATGACTGTCTTTCCATGAATGCTCAAAGCTAAAAAGCTGACTAATAGCTGTCCTGCCTCACTGAAATACAGTTCCTGTGTAGCTGGCCAACCTTAAATAAAGATTTTCATTCATGCCGTAAGAACTGAGAACTCACATTTTAGTTGCTGTTTATGTTACTTAGAGAACAGAAACTAAATCAAGCGTTTTGGTGGCAATATTCCATTGGAAGCTCCCCAGATATTGTACCCAGAGGAACTGACAGGCCTCAGTTTTCTTGCTAACAGCAAAGGACAGTTTCACATGGCAGCTAGGAGCAAAATGAACCTAAAAAGTCCTCAAGGTCACTTGCTTTCATTGGTTCCTTGGGTTGATGTTTCTGGGTTCTTCCACTGCTGCTGTTAAGCAAGCCAGGCCTTAGAAATAGCAATGGTTTCTTGAAAAACTGAGTGGCGTATTTTTTAAAAAGAAAAAAACAAACACAAAACCCAACAAACTTTTTGCATGTTATGTGTTGTTCTTTTCAGGCCCAATGACATTATGTGAGGAACTTCTCACCACACCTGTCAGTCACTATGGACTGAGGGTTTGGAGTGGAGGGATCCTCGCACTTGTAATAAGAGCTGTTTGTGTGAATTTCACTGGATTTTACCTGGAAGAGAGCCGGTGCTGTGCTCCTTAACCATTACTATCATTAAATGCATGAAAAGGCAGTGAAGACATTGCTTTCCTATGAAATGGAGGATAATAAATAAGACAGAAAAAGACTGGCATCAGTGACAGATTATTAACCTTGGTGATCTGCACAGTAAAGAAGTTCTTCCTTATGTTCAGGTGGAGCTTCCATGCATCAGTTTCCACCTGTTGCCTCTTGTCCTATTGTTTGGCAGCACTGAGAAGACCCTGACTCCATCCTCTTGTCATCTACTTTTAAGATATTTATACACATTGATGAGGTCCCCTCTCAGTCATTTCTTCTCAAAGCTGAAGAGGCCCAACTCCCTCAGCCTTTCCTCATAAAAGAGACATTCTAGTCCCTTATCATCCATCTTTATTGCCCTCCACTGGACCCACTCCAGGAGTTCCATGTCTCTCTTGTCCTGAGGAGCCCAGAACTGCACACAGCACTCCAGATGCAGCCTCAGTAATTGCTCTAGGCAAAGCATACAGTCACAACTTTTAGAAATGACTAGTGTGCTCTGATGATCATGTTTTTCATGATACCATATAAATGTAGGAAAATAACAGTTCCCTTTGCTCTTCCACCTCAGTTGAACCATTTGGGAAAAAAGGATTCTTGACTGTAATGTGATGAAAAATGCTTTATTCTAAACTTAACTGCCAAGTTACTCAATTTGAATGACTGAAGTTTGCTTTTCCATATAGGAGTTTGTGACTGTAATAAGTAAGAAATCAGTTTCTTTTCAGTGTAATTTAAAACTGCCTTACTTGAAAATGATGCACTTTGCCAGCACAGTCCCTAGCTAAGTGTTACTCCAGGCAATTGAAATACGAAAAAAGTAATGAACTGTCTGTTTGTTAAATCTTCTAGCTAAAAAGAAGAAGAAGCCAAAGCTCTTAAACAAGTTTGATAAGACCATTAAAGCTGAACTAGATGCTGCAGAAAAACTACGTAAAAAAGTAAGTTTTGAATGTTTCACTCAGGACTGTACACAATGGATAAAAATCAATGAATTAAATACTTGTAAAAAGGGAGAATGAATTTTAGATTACTTTATTGAAATTAACTTTTTGAAATAGTCAGTGTATATTTGTCCTTCAAGTTTAATTTCTGCTGGATAGTTTGTCTTAAATTTTTTAAAGTTGTAAGTGAATGTCTGTTCATATGTGTTTGTTAACCTTGAAGATACGTAGCTTAGTCATTGAATTTCTGCTGAAATGGATCACATCAAACAGGTCAGTTCTGTCCTATTACTCTTGTCCAGTTGATTACTGAAGTCAAGTGCTGCCAGATAACTCTGTGTCTGTTAGCAGTGATCTCTCAGTGAGTGTTCTGATGCCTCATGAGCATTAGGTGCAGATCACTGGAGAAGGTGCTGTTTCTGTTGAGATTCTGAGTCCTGGGAGTGCCTAGGCTGCTGTACAGCTGCTTAGAGGATGAAACAGATGTTCCTGCTTCTCACCAGGGGCAGCAAGACCTTAACATCAATCATTCAGTTTGGATAGTTCTGAATTTAATAATTTGACCATGAAAAAGAAACAAAAAGCCCCCCAAGCTCTTCAGTCATCTCCCCCTTATAGCTTCCAATTTTATACTTTCATTTGAATATTTCAGAAAATAATACCTTTGCAGAGATGTCCCTTTTCCAGATAGGAGATTAAGTTAAAAAGTGAAGCAAGATTGTGGCTGTTAAAAATGAGGAACTTCAAGTCTTTTGAATGTATTTCTTGTTAAAACTCTGATAAATAGGAGATTAAGTAGTGAAGCAAGATTGTGGCTGTTAAAATGAGGAACTTCAAGTCTTTTGAATGTATTTCTTGTTAAAACTCTGATAAATAGGAGATTAAGTTGTGAAGCAAGATTGTGGCTGTTAAAATGAGGAACTTCAAGTCTTTTGAATGTATTTCTTGTTAAAACTCTGATATGTCTCACAGAGAGTCCTAGAACATAAAGAACATCTGCAACTCTTTGCTGTACCCTAGATTTGAGGTGGATGAGCAGTGAGATATAAGATTTTCAGTACAGTAAAATAAAAGCCAATTTGGTCATTGCAGGTGCAGGATTATATTTGATTTTCAGGACAAACTCTGCAGTTTTGACTTTATCTTGCCATCTATGCAGCCCCAGAGTTCTGGTAGACTGGAGGGCTCTTGTATAGGGAGCACTAACCTCTGGCTGCCACTGCTGCTGTTCCTCACTAGAAACCTTCTTTACATGTTAGAATACAAAAACAAAACAAATTTTCATGCTTCTTGTTACTTAAGCAATTGGTTAATCAGAAATAGGCATAGTAGACACATTTGATGAATCTGTAGGGTCAGCTTGTTGACTCTCTTTTCCTGCTGTATTTCTTGATAAGTTACAGATAGTCATACATGTCATGTAGGAATCAGAATAAATTTAGGAGCAAATCAGGCATGTATAATATTTGAAGATAGCAGAGCAGTTGTATATAATTCATACACATATAACTCATATTTATAAAGCTGTAAAGAGGTGGAAGTGGCAGCAAGATCTTTTGCCAAATGTTGCCAAGCAGTGCTAGTACCTATTTGACAGTGGGGCTGGTTCTTCTCAACATCCATCTGAACTTGCTAGTCAGTGTCCATCATGGGATCATCATCCATCATGAGAATACCACAGTTACATTTGGAATTGTGTGACATGTCCTGAGGGACGTTGTCATGCAAAAACTTGGGAGAAACAGCCATACATTGTGGTTGAGTCTACAGTATTTCCCTTAGAAGAACTGTACTTACGATGCTGTTCATCATTAGAGGTATGAAGAGGGAAAATTTCCACCTGTCTCCAGAATTTTCTTCCTGTTCTCTATTAATTCTGGGCTGGAATTTGTTACTAGCAGTAGGGTCTTTACTTTTGTATACAGACAGGTTATTTTCATCTCAGCATTTTGTCCAGCAAACAAGAAAAAGTGGGTAAAGTATGAAAAACCAAGTTATTAATTTTCACCATGAAAATTAGATTATATTGTTTCATAAATAATGATGATTCTCTTAAAAAGGCAATCTCAACAAAAGTATGAGTGAAAGTTGTTGATTCAGTCTGCATTGTTTTGTGTTTGTTCTTTAATTGTAAAACTAATGTGTTATTGGGTCCTGCATCCTTCAGCATTTTTATTAGATAGAATTGCTGATAAATATCTCTGCTTTTCAGGGAAAAGTTGAAGAAGCTCTAAGAGCCTTTGAAGCATTAGTGAATCAATATCCACAAAGTCCTCGAGCAAGATACGGGAAAGCACAGGTACTTAAAAAAAAATGATGGGTGTTGAAAAAAGCTAAAATAAACATTTTGTTTTACCAATAGAGCTATAAACACCAGTTGAAACTAATTTTTAAATTTATGCTGGTTTTCTAGGTAAAAAAAACAATCATGTGATCTGTCATATGTATCTCTTCAGTCAACTGTCCTTCCCCAATTGCTTTGGCAGCTTTTGTGGAACTTCAGTGGGAAGTACTGTAAATAACAAAAAAAATAAGGGACATCCTGTATATCTCAGGAGAACTGTCAGGTGAATGGCAAGAGATAAATACCAACTAATGCCCCAGTGCAGGCACTACAGGCAGAACCTACCTGTTACATACTATTTGCTGTAGCTGGGAAATCAACACGTCTGTCAGCCTGGGATAAATGCTGCTTTTTGCTCTTGTGGGAATAGAGAAGAGGATTTGGAGTTTTTAGAGAGAGAGAGAGTTAAAGGATAAAGAACACAAATTCTCAGGCAGTGAGGCTTAATTAGCTTTACTTGTAGAGTGAGTTGTGTTTCAGGTGTTTCCCTTCAAAAAAAAAACCCTAAAGAACCCAACCAAAACCCAGAAGGCATCAGAAAATAATCTCTGCATTTATAATACTTTTAGGCTGTGTTGAGATGTCTCAAAATTGAATAATAAAAGGATAATCCTGCTGCACTAGGAGTAATAAAAAAACTCCTTGAACTCATGTTAATCAGGATAAAGAAGTGAAGCCCTCACTGCAGGAAGGACGGGTGCTGTTAGACAATTGATGAGGACCTTGGAGTCACAACCAGTTTCCACTTGGTTAATAATAGTCATGATAAAACCAAAGCTGTGATTATCCAAAAATCTATCACACAAGCACTTGATACAGAGCAGACCAAATGCTTCAGTGCTCTCTGTGGTGACAGTTTGCTGAACTCTTTGCCTCTTTACAGTAGGAGACCACTTTGTTCATACACGTGATGACTCCTCTCTGTTAAGTTACACTTTTAATATTTACCAATTTATACAAATCTACTCATTATATCTAGTAGAATATGCTTCCTGCCTCTTGAATGGCTTTAGGGAGAAGGGCAGATCACTGCAGCCAGTTGTGAAATTTATTCTCATTCAGAATTCCCATCTCAGTGACCCAACTTCATTTGTCCATTTACAGCAATTTGTAGTTGCCTACTGCTACTTTAGTAATCCATGAAAGGTCAATACAGACCAAGATCTGAAGAAATAATTAGGTGCATTTCCTGGGAGTGTGTAAAAACAATGATAAATTCATTTCTGTAGCCTTTGAAGGTTCATACTAGTCATTTTACTGAACAGTCATATTAATATTATCAATGGCAATTTTATTGAACCCAGTATGTTTAAATTTAAGCTGTTTGAAGGAATAGGAAAACCATGTGCTTCAGACAGATGAATTATTCTTAACATTTGCATTGTAGCACAGTATTATTTTTAAATAGGGATTCATACCAACCAAATCAATTTAAATTTGCTATTTCTCATCATTAACTAAAAGTAAAACTGCAAAGGGTAAGGTTAAAGGCCTTGAAAGTTGAAGCTGAAAAAGGTCAAGAATTCACCACAAAAGTGTAGTTTTCCTTTTCTTTGAAGCATGAACCAGCACTACATGCTAATTTTGTAGATTCAGTTTTTTAAAAGACATGAGGATTGATTTTTCTGGATCCTTTAATGGTTTAAGGCATTAAGGCAACTGTTTTCCAAAAATACCTGCAAAATATTTCATTGTTGGTGTGTTTTTCAAAAATATGAGCAATTCTTTATTTGCTGTCTGAATTACACGTGAGCCAGATAAAATTATACTCTACAGAATTCTTTGACATCTTTACAGGTGAAAAGAACAATGGATAGGTTTTTAACCTCCTTATATTATTTATACTGATGGAGTTATGCAGATTTTATGCTGAAAATTTTTGCTTGTTATATATCTGTAATATTCTTTGCCCTGCAATTCCTTTGAGAAAAGGAGAAATAAATTTCCTAGTGAATGTACATCAGAAAAAGTAAGTTATTGCTTAAAACTGATTTTTGAAGTTGTCTCTGAAAGCTGCTTGATGAACTGTTTGGCTGAATAGCCATATTTTTTGGTATTTCAAATACTAAGTTTTAAAACAACTCAAGGAAAAAATTAAAGGACAGAAGTGCAAAAAGATTTCAGATACTTGTTATAGCATATAGAGATAACACAGTTGAAGGAATTTCATTTAATGTGTGCATCTTTGATGCAACAGTGAATTTAAATAGACCAACCACAGCTTCTACGCCATCATGCTTGTGATACATCCTCTGTGGCTCTTGTCTTAAGAACAAATATAAGCCAATAAATTTAGAAATATTTGAGAAGAATGCATCAAACACGTGAAAATGCATGTATTTATATAACCAATTCAAAGTAAGGCTTTAAAAATTCTGCATTTGAGACATAGTCTTTTTCAGCTATGGAAGCAAAGTATGAACGTGCCTTACCACAGGTGAGATCAGTTACAGCTTCTGTTAGATCACTGAAGCTGTAATTTCACTGTAGAGAGCTCATATATCCTTTGATCTGCTTCTGAATTTGATGAACAAATTTAAGTGTTGAAGGAGTTGTAGGGTACATGTTCTATCAAAGTATGCAAGGCAAAAGGCAATTCCTAATTCATTTTGCAATAAAGAGTGTAAATAAATGGGTCAGAAGAGATAAAAATGTTTGTGGGTGTGTTTTAACCTGTGTATTGCTTTCAAAGTAAGGCTTAGTATACAAATAGTCCATAGGCAAAATTTTGCAGTTCTTCTATGTTATTAAAACAGATTGCTTCATCTGCTTTTGAAAGCAGAAATTATGAATTCTACAAATATTAAACAAAAATCTGTATTAATGTATGTTTTAGGTGCAAATTTTCTCGTACTTCTCCTTTCAAATAGTTTATAGGTAACTGTTGTATTGCACTAAAAGATTTAATGGTAATTCTATTGTGCTTTCCCATAAAGCAGAATCCATATTCTAACAAATGCATAGTTTGCCTGGTAAGAAAATAATTGGTTTTAAGCCTAACGGATTATTACAAGTTCTAATAATGATTTTGTTGTTCTTTCTAGTCTGAAGATGACTTAGCTGAGAAAATGAGGAGCAATGAGATGCTGCAACAAGCTATCAACACCTATGATGAGGTGGTTAGTTTGCCAAATGTCCCTTCAGACCTGATAAAACTGAGCTTGAAGCGAGAAGCAGACAGGCAACAGTTCCTCGGTAAGTTTTGAGGATGGTATAAAAATTACAGAAGTTGTCTGCACAAGGATTTCAAGACACCACTAAGGATTTTAAGGTGACAATTCCATTGAATTTTTGTTTGGACTTGTCTTCCTAGTATCTTAAATGAAAACCATTTTTACATTATTTAATTTTTTTCTAGGTAACTAGTGTCTATAATTGAGGATAATAGTAACTATTGAAAGCTGCAGCAGGTGCTCTGAGAAGCTATGATGATAGGTAGTCAAAATTTTTTGTTGACAGACAAAAAAGAAACTTTTCTTTTTCTACTGAAGCTGAAGAAAATCAAGAGGAAATTACTGGCATAAGCAGAGTAAAAACATTCAGAATAAACTTTCACTAAACATAGAGAAGAATGGAGTTGAACATGGGGAGAGCAGCCCCAAGATTAGGTTTAGATTCTACTTTTAGATCTCAATTCTGTGATGTATGAGAGTTGATTATTAGAATATGAGGCAAAATCAAGAGTTCTGTTCCCATGGGTTAGATTTTTAATATCAAGTAATTTAGTTCTTGCTTTTCTTTAGCAAGACCTTATTTAGGAATCCAAGGAACATACTTAATTTTAAGCACATAAAGCATGATAAACTTCATAACAGAAGTAGAGTAGATCTATTACTTAACACTATAAATCAATAGAATTTATTTAAATAAGGTGAAGTTTTTTACTATATGTTTACTTAGTTTTTTCCAGTGCTTTGCTATCTGTGTATGATAGAGCAACCAAAGCTTAAATTATGTTATTTCTGCACTGTGAAGGGTCCTCCACAAGAGGCTGCCATAACACTGTGTGATTGCAGTGATTCTCTGAGATATTCCTGCTACACCCACAGTGACAGCCAGGCAGCTGAATGTGCTCCTTTCTGCTCAAGTTTTTCCAGGTTCTCCTTGATTGTCAGTGAAAGTGAACCACTTGCCTCTGATTTGTGTTTCCTTAGATGTTGTGTAAACATCTTGCAACTGCTCCTTATATCTGCACTGGTAATTAAGTCTTGTTCAATCAAATCAGGTCGCATGAGGGGTTCCCTGGTTACTCTACAGAAATTAGTTCAGCTGTTTCCCAGTGAGACTTCATTCAAGAATGACCTTGGTGTTGGTTACCTCTTGATAGGAGATAACAGCAATGCTAAGAAAGTGTATGAAGAGGTGAGTTTCCATTCCAGCCAAGGAAAATTACTATTTACATTCCTATGTTCATTTGAAAGATTGATTGATTCTAACTTTTTTAGTTGTTAAACATGTCACATGAGAGATTTTTGAAGGGTTAATACAGATATAAATTTTTTTCTAATGCGGTTATCCTCTAATTTTAATTTATATTTTCTGATACTGTCATACTAACTTTTTTCTCATTGACAGAGGAATGCAGGTTATTTCCATATGCTTAATAATAAAAATCTTCTATCTTCTGGTAATCAGGTCTGGAATATATTGACAACACATCTAGGTGTGTTGTATATAACATGTAATACAGAATGCATGCTATAAAAATGATAACCAATCTTCAAGACAAGGGAAGGAGAAGTAAGCCAGTTTATTTACAGGAAGAGCATTTCTAACCTTGTAATCAAGTAGTTCAGTTCTCACAAATCTATTTTACCTTAGTTTTTTCATCTTTTTATAAGTAGCTTAAAATCTGCTTTTCTTTCATGTTTGTAGTGTGGACAATTCACTGGATTTATATTTCTGTCTTATACTGTGGTTATCTGGCTGGGGGAACTTCACTGCCAGGAAAGACCACTCTGCTCCTGTGATCTAGAAACCCTGTTAACATCTGGAAACTGTCTGACAGATGTGGAGTCTGACATCATTGGTAGAGCACAAATCATCACACCTGACCAGGAATGGTCCTGTTGATGTTGGCACACTCATGGTGCTTGTGTAGGGCAGGCTTGCTAATTGTCTGGTTATGGAGGCTGGAAAGGGATCAGCAGGATTAGTGCCACCTCCTGAGAATAAAGGCTCAGTTTCCATCCCCCACATCTGGGGGGCTGAAGAGATTCTCATCTCTGATTACTTCTCAAAGAGAAGGATGATGTTCAGCCACATGGTGGGAAGCAGAAGCCAAACACTAGGAATACCATTTTTTTTCCTCAAGCTCCTCTGGTAGTCTCAGATGTTGCCAGAATAATGTTTGCTTTGCTACTTTGGTTACTTTTTAGGTCCTTCCATAAAACATTTCTATCCAATAGTTTTTGGCTTGCTGTCAAAATTTCTCAGAGTATTGGAAATATTGGCTTTTTAAAGGTAGAATTTATTAAACAAACCTGCTAGTCAAGCTGCAAGGAATTTGAGAAAACAAAACCATAATCCTTTTGGGCAAGATTTTCCCGTGCAATTATTCAGTGTTTTGTTGCAAACAACATAATTGTTAGAATTTCTCAATAATCACAGGGATTTTTATACATGGAGGAAGGTCATGAATTTGCTATATTATTACATTGATACTGAGTTTTATATACTTCAGAAGAAATACATAGGGCTCTGATTAAGAATAGATATGCAACTGGTGTGCTTTTAACATACTGGTTTCCATTCTTCTTTATCCAGTGTAATTACTCTGTTTTGCAGTTCACTAACACTGAAATAGAATAGAGCATAGTGATGTTCTGTCATTGTAAAAGGAGGATAAATATGTTTTTAAGGATTTGGATTAATTTTTTAAAAAATCATGGTGGGTTTGTCTGTATTTTAGGTATTACTCAGGCTGAATTCCAACACAATAATGTATTTTTTTTTGTTGTAATTCAGGATAAGTTTACACTAAGGATTTTAAGAAATAATACCCAAAGAAGCAGGGAGAATCTCATGTGTAGCTGCTTTGGTTCTTGGTTCTACTGAAGGCTTCTTGGATGACTTTGGGCAGATTGCTTAGGGGCTACATGGCCTGCTCTGGGATCACAGTACATGCCATTTCAGACCAGACCTACCCAAGCTTCCATAATCTCCAAGGAATTGAATAGAAGCCCAGGGAATCCTAGAAGATGAAAACTTTTTGCTATGCTTTGCATTTAATAGCTAGTTTACTTATTTGCCAGTCAAGTCTTATTTTTCTTTCCAAATTTGTAACATCTTAGCAGCTTATTTTAAAAGTCTTTAATATATGTTTCTTCTTTTAGCTACAGAAGCAATGTATATAAACACTGAACTTCAGACCAAGAGAATTTTTTGCTTCCAACTGTAGTGTGGTATAGTATAACTTGCCCAAAATACACTTTTCTAGTTTGTGTTTGCCAGAATTTTTTGCTGAACCACAGATAGAAAATGGTGTCCAGCTGGAGAGGATCTCAGTTTTGCCTCTAATATTAAATAATTTTGTTTTGAATTCACTTAGGGACATGGAAACATAATGTTAAGGATAATCCTAGTAGAATTCAGAACTATTTCTATTTTCAAAGAAAACACAACTTTAAAAGTAGTCCTGGTAGAATTAGAACTATTTTTGGTTCAAACATCCACAGATTATTTAAAAAAAAAAAAAAAAAACACAGCAAAAGAGAACATTGTAGGACTGGTTACTCAGCTAATATCTCTTTTTCTGCCTCCATGCTGGGGCATGTGTGCATGGTTCAGTGCAGCATTACAGAGACAGGCATAAGCCAGCTCTGATTGAGCTATCTCAGGTACCAAAACCAGAATATCCACATTAACACACTACTCTGCCATGGCTAATTAGTCTCTGATAGCCCCAGAGGTTAATTTCTATATTCATGATTAATATTTAATGGGCTATGAACAGTTTAGTAAAACTTATTTCTAAACATAATTAATATTGCACGCAGCAACAGCAACAGAGTAATACAATTTACATTAAATACTTCCAGTGTAATTTCTGCTGATTGTATCTCTTTGCTTCTCTTTAGGGGCTCTGAATGTAGATCATTCCTTAATGCAACTCGGCATAGTTTAAATGAACCGTAATACAGAAAATTCTATTCTGTCTTAATTAATCAGATAGCTTTGTCCTATAGTTAAAGAAACTGTAACAAAATTATGTGGCTAATAAATATTTCTGTCAGTCATTTCATTTCACCCTGCAGGTACAGATTCTTGGATCAAAATAATTATACACAGAATCCTGTAGTCAAAAGGCATAAGATGCAGAAGGTGGTAGTGTAGTCTTATACTAGGGATCAAGCTCATCCTTACTGTGGTACTTTTCCTAATAATGTCTCATACCATGGACTTCCAATAGATTCTCAAATTGTTTGTTCCTTCATAATAAGCATTTTCTGTGAAATGAAGTAAAATGTTGCTATTTTTAACTCATAACATTTTGTACCTTCATGGCTGTGATTTTCGGTTTTGCTTGGATGTAGTTGGTGTGTTTAAGATTTGAGAAAAGAGAGAAATTGGTCCAGAAAACTTCTTATGATTTTGCTTGTAATTATTTTGATTGAAAAATTATGTCAGACAGCGACTGGAAAAGGCAGAGGGAAATAACTATAATGTATGCAGGCATTTTATCCACAGCATAAGTTTAGTAGCTTCAAAAATGGATTTAGGCAAGAGAAATTGCTCATCTGTCTGTTGTTTTGCAATTAGCAGCTGTCTAGACATTCAGTGAATATCAGCCTCTGTAATTCCACTGCCTGCCAGGCTCCTGTGATGGTCCTCACATGCTGGGGGTCTATCCTGATAAGACTGTCCACCCTTATTTTAAGGAAAGAAGAGATGTAAAAACAGATTAACTTAACCATGTAATTGATATTGCATAGAGCTACAAATTATATTGAATATAATGACATCATAGAAATGCAGAGCTGGAAAGTAGATCAAGACATTCTCTCTAATTTTTGCCCTCGGCTGAGGCAGACCAAATGCACTTAAATTATCTGACTGGTGTTGGGGGTGCATATTTCAGAATTCAGGTTGGCAGCTTCACACTTCCTTCCCCTGAAACACTGCCCCGTACACTGATCCTTCCCTACATCTGTCCCTGTACTCACATATCCTTCTCTTCCACAGTCCCCATGAAATATCCATCTCTGGACATTTTCCCATGAGTTTCCCTTTTCTGCAAAATTAAACCAGTTTGTAAACTCAGATATGATCTGAATCTTGTTGGTTCAAAATCTTTTAGCTGAATTTAGCATGCTTGGTCTTGGTCAAAGAGTGCAGCCCACAACTACACAAGAATAATTTATCCATCGCCTTCTAGTGTGAAAGCACATTGAGTCACTGCTGCAGTACTCTTTTTATTACCTTCTTCTCATGGCCAGAAAGGTGCACACTGTTCCAGAGAGTGCTCCAGTCCACCACTCTGCTGAGAGTGCCCTTGGTGTTCCAGGGTTTGCACATCCCCATCTCACGATGCTGGCATTACATTGCAGCTTCTTTCTGAATTGTAGTTGTTATGCTTCATGTATTTTCTCCTGCAAAAACTTGTTTGCCACCACTGGAAATCTGTCTAATTTAAAACTATTTCAGGTATGTTTCTGCTGCAGATTTTTTCAAGAGTAGCTACTTTCCTTCTGATTAGTCCAACCTGGAATAAGTAACTTAACTGTTGATAGTGGGTTTAATTCTGTATTGAAACATGCTATAACTCAAGAGACAAGTGTAGAAAAGGACAAGTGAAAAATAAAGAAATTTCTGTTGAAATAATTTTACTTCTGAGACTTCAAAGTTTGGTTTGTCTGGAGAAAGCACAAAAGTGAATGAGGAAAAGAAAGCACAGACAAGCCAAGGGTTTACCTGAGAATCTGTAATGGAAGAAAATACAACTGCATTACTAAATAGTGTTATGTATACAGGTTTGTTAATTTGCATAGATTCATACAGGTGTATTTAATTCATTTTCTCTCAAACAGGTTCTAAGTCTGGCTCCAAATGATGGCTTTGCCAAAGTACATTATGGCTTCATCCTGAAGGCAGAAAACAAGATAGCAGAGAGCATACCTTATCTACAGGTACTTTTTCACCCACAGTAAATGTTTTACCAGCAAACAGTAGAATTGGAATGTATAAAATGTGTCAGACTAGAAATGTGCTAATTACAAATCACTGCTTAAGTTATTTGTTGGAGTTATACTGGTGTATCACTACTTATGAACTGGAACAAACTTGTACATTGAAAATCATAAATTCTTAAACATCAAGTATTTGTTTTATTAATGGTTAACCTGAAGTACAGAGCTCTGAGCCTCAAATTCTTTGAGGTTGGTAGTATGCTGCAAATCTAAGGTTCTTGAAAGATCCAGAGAAGCCTTACGTATACTTCCGAGTGTTTGGGAAGAAATACTACAAAATAAAACCTTGATCCAGCTGTATAAAATGCTTGTGTACATGTTTATAGGGTTAGGGGCAAGTATCCATCTCTGAATATGCCTCTGTCTTGGAGGGATTGAAGGGAGAGGCTGGGGGATTTGGAAAACTGGTAAAGTTTCTCAATGATTTTCTACTGGCATATTGTGGTCATTCAGCTTAAATTCCAGGTTACCATGGTGGTTACATTTTTACCTAATTTCATAGCCTGTCTCTTGCACAGGATTGACAGACTATTTACAGCAATCAAATGAATTCTTTTAGAAGTCCTATTGAGGTTTACTTACATCTTTCATTTCTATTTATTTATTTATTTATGTAATTTTTAGGAAGGACTGGAGTCTGGTGACCCTGGCACAGATGATGGACGTTTTTATTTTCACCTGGGTGACGCATTACAGAGAATGGGAGACAAAGAGGTACATGTTTAACCTGTTCTTGCTTTAAAATCTAAATCTGTGAGTGGCTGCAGACTCCAGGAAAGCATTTAATCATGGGCTTAATGTTGCAAACAAGAGTAGTTTGATTGCAACAACAATCCAGCATGTGTGAGTAGAAGTCAAGATGATCAACAGCAAAAAATCAGTTGTAGGCATTACAATACAATCTGTTAGCATCCCTTGCTTTAGATTTTACTGAAAATGTTGAAGCTGGCATAGGGCAGTTTGAAACAAGGGGCTAAAAATTTACAAAAATTTTAAATGTTTCTAGAAACTGTGTTCTGCTTATATCACCTTTCAACACAGATTTTAATGAGAGTTAAAATAATCAGTTACATGTATATTACTATATAGAAGTTCTTGTATAACACTACTTTGTAAATCTTCCTTTCTTTCAAAGGAAAAAGCACCAATGAGATTGAGATAAAAGAGGATCATGAGAGGACTGAATGTGTGGGCTGAGTTCTGAAATTTTTTTCCATAACTAAATTAGCAAATCAATCAGGAAAACAGAAATTTGTCCTATGTGTCTGTTGAGAGGCCAAAAAAAGCAAGCATATGATGCTGGAAGCCATAAGAGTTTCTCTTTTGTTTATTTGAAATCAAATTATACTTAAAAGTGAAATTTAAGTGTATGACTTTGCACTACAGTGATGGAAGGATAGCAAAGGATCTTTTTTGAAGACTCTGATTAGTCAAGGACTTTAATATGGGCATGAATTTAAAAACAACAGCAAAAAAAAAAATCCAATTCCTTGGTGGGAAATATGAAGAGAATAAGCATAAAAAATCTGAGTAGAAATAGCCATGAAAATCACTGCTTTTTAATTACTTAACTAGTAATGTGTGCAATATTAATACCTAAAAAACTGTAAAAATAGCTGACCCCTTTAGTGCTGTGGCCCAGTCAGTAGGTGGTTCTCCAGTATGAGCTGCAGACAAGTGGGCTGTGGTGAAGCCACTGTATGTGGTCTTTCTCAAGTCTAGTTCATCAGTTTACCTTTTTTTTTTAATAATTCCTGGAACTTTTATTACAATACTTTATACATACAGTAGATCTAGAATGTAATATCTGAATTTTAAGCTAGATTGCCTTCCCTCAATACACTTCCAATGACATTTTTTTAATTGTTCATTTATAAGTGAGAATTAGTTTACTTCATTTTACTTAGAAACACATGCACACACAGAGTCTGCTTTCACACTCTATCTGACTCTGTCTCCTTCTCTCAAATCCCTGTACATTTGGGATTTGAGACATTCTGGGTTGAGTTGCTGAGCCTAGAACATCCCATTGCCATTTGTTTAATACCATGCAGGTGTAATTAATGTACAGCATCTCTAACCCCAGGATAATTATATGTTAATGTTTATGGAGTTAATGGCCAAATCTGCTGTAGAAAAAGTTTAATTAATGACAAATGAACTTCTTGGGATAGAGGAGACTTCTAAATTTATCAGTGGAAAGTCCATTGTTCAGCTAAATTTTCCTCACTGACCTTGCTAGACTTGCTGAATTTCAAGATTTAATCAAGGAAACAGATCAATATTTAAGTTAGATGTGAAATTGCTATCACTGAAGGTTTGTTGAAGGGAGATATTCATCTATTAGAGCTAAATTAGGAATTATAAATGTGGCCTTGGGAAATGTTTGGGGAACAGTATTGAGTTTGCCCTTTCCAACTACAATTTGATAAAATGCCATATTGGCTTAAGAAAAGAGAAATTAAAACCATGGAAGTTGTTACACAACAAAGCACTCTTCACACAGAATGTATAAACTGAGTGCATCTCAAACAATTTCTGTCCTGGAAAGGAGAGCTACACTGTTGTAGCTGTCCATGTTTCCCTGCCAAGACCTGCATGAGAAAAGAAATTTTTTGAGTCTTGGGAATGGAAAGGATGAGTGAGGCAGCCTGTCCCTATTCCATCCTGGTAAAGGCAATTTCCATAGCACAATTCTTCTAATAAATAAAAATTAATTGTATTACACATCATAATTATAGCTGATGTATCTTAAACAGCAGCAACATTCATACTCATCACTCAGGGGCTAAAACAAATAATTCATTCCCCTTATCATTTGGGCTAACTCCAGACACTGCCATTGAGTGCAGGCAGTCAGCATGAACCATCTATTGATATCTCACTGGTATTTCAACTTTGGGGAACAAATGTTATAAATCCTAATGCTTCCGTTTCAGACAGTTAACAGAAATAACATCAACATTTAAAGATATATTGTGTATTACCTTTATGTGTTACCTTATTTTTTTTTTGACCCATGCACAATTTTACTGAGCTTCTCTAGGGAGGAAAAGATGACAGTTTATATATGATCTGCTGTTATTCTGTTCACCCACGCTACTTTTGTGTACTTCAAATAAATACTGTAGGGCAAAATGTATTGGCACACTTTGCTCCATACTTTGGGAGACTTATAAAGATCAGAGTACCACATTTTTCAAAAACCTGAAGAAAATTTACAAAATCTACTCTCAACAAGGACTTTCACCAGTTTCTATTCAAGGCATGGATTGCTGCCCGCCTCAGTCCTTCGGCTCTGGAATTATTGTTCTCATATTTCCCTACTTAGCTGTCCTGAGTTTTTTTTAGTTTGTGGTAGGTTTTTTTTGTTTGTTTTTGGGTTTTTTTGGATTGGTTTTTTTGGATTGGTTTTTTTTTGGGGGGGGGTTGTTTATTTTTTTGTTTATTGGAGGATTTTTTTAAGTTATGTTGTCTGAAATATTGCAGCTGTAGCAGCAATGCTGGACAGGAAGGAGGCAGCTCTGTATAACTTTCTCTGCATGTGGTTTCTCACAGTACTACAAATGCTGGATCTTTTTCTCCAAGAATCTAATTTTCTTTTTTTGCTGCTATGCAGGGGTAAAATAAGTTGTGTAAAGGGAGAGTAAAGACGAGGAAAGGTCCAATATTAACTTCAGCAGGTTTCTGTCATGGGATCAGTTAGGGTGTGGTGAAAAACATTTGAAGAAACTCATGTGCATGTAAGTATTAGACAATTAACACTTCAAGTCGTCATCACAGCATCTCCACTGGCAGCAGAACACAGTCATCTTTCACTTGTAGGTAGAGGATTGAAACAGAAAATTAAATTGACCAAGATGAGAAACAATTAGATATTCCAAGTCCAAGGACAGGGCATGAATTACAAGCCCATATTTGATGTGAATGGTAGTGAGAAGATTATCCTGTTTTGTTAATGTTGCACTGGACTCTCTTGGCCAGCTGATCTATTTTGTTATTTGGGATTTTTTGTTTGTGGGTTTTTTTTCCTTAAAGTATTCATTAGTACAATTTATTGAAAGAATAACCCCAGCATCTGAAGAGACAGTCTGCTACCTTGCCAGGAAGTGTTACTTTTTTCCTGTAGGAGCTTGGCTGAAATGAATTTGGTTGTTTACACTGCAATGTTTTAGGCATACAAGTGGTATGAACTTGGATACCAAAGAGGTCACTTTGCATCAGTTTGGCAGCGCTCCCTCTACAATGTCAAGGGACTGAAAGCTCAGCCTTGGTGGACAGCAAGGGAAACTGGGTATACAGAACTGGTGAAGGTAAGGCTTCAGTATACTTTTGTTTTTATTAAAATTACAGCTATAATTTCATTTATTAAGCAGAGAAAATGCTAATCAATAAGGTCAGAACTACTGACTGTGAATTCCAGACAGCACTCTCAGACTGAGCACAAGAATTAAATAAGATACTATAAAATAAACTTAGACAAATTTGAGAATGGGAACAGGATGGCTGAAATTATTAATAAATACAAAATTTGCATGGTAGACAAATGTAACATCTCAAGTGGAAAATGACAGCACAATTTGGTAATGTCTGGAATACCCATGGTGAATTTTTAATTAGTCAGGAAAGGCTGTGCTTTTGTGCCCTTGTGTCATATTTAGTGATTTTAGGGGCTTTTAATTGCATGAGAGAAACAAGCGTAGATTCCCAGTGATGGATTTAACAAAAGATAATAATGCAGAATTTAAATTCTTTAAAAGGTTTTTTGTTTATTTAACGCAAGGCAAGTAGTGTGGTTATTGTTTATAACAATAGCTTTTATTTCCAAAATTGCATTGATTTTTATTAATTTGCTACATTTCTAATAATAATTCCTAAAAAGTTAGGAAGAGCCTTTTTTAGGCTCTTTTTAGGAGTTTTAGGAAGAGCCTTATTGGTGTGTGGTTTAGAGAAACCATTATGGATAAATGATTTAAACCCAAAAACGTATATTTGTAAGGAACAAATTCCTTCAGAATGGTTGTTTCTTTATACTTAGTAACATAGCATTAAAAAAAAAAAACACTATGGAAGGATGGTTATTTAAAAAAAAATAAAAATAGTTCAAAAAGGAAGATTGCTCTTTGTTATGGTTTTGATGGCAACAAAAATAAGGCTAGAAATTTAGATTAAAGTGTGATTCTCCACTGTGATCTCAGCCACACCAAAAAGCAGTGAGCTTTATGGGCTAGCACATGAAATGTGCTCATATTGAACTAATTCTTGAGGTATGTGGGGAATGGATGCTTCTTGCTATAAAAGATATGGAGAAACTGGGAACTTAATATGTTTCTGTCAAACAAAAAGGAAATATGCATATTATTTGACTGGTGTTTCAGAGCTTGCATGCAGTGTTGTTTTACAGTTCCTTACATGCAAACCTTTCAAATTCCTAGGTCACAGAAGGTAAGGATCCATTCACCCTTGGCATGAGTCAGCTTTGAAGGGCTTTGAAGGGTGAAATCAGTTGATGTTATAAAATGGCCAGAGCTTCACCTTGAAGGTTTTTTTCAGGTGAATCAGGCCATATATGAAGGCCTTGGTCTGGATCAGCACCTTGAGTGGCTTCTAGAAGAGCTGCTCAGAAAACCAGCAAGGATAAAAATTCACCCCGACCTCCACAGTACAACTGCCTCTCTGGAATTCAAGAATACCTTTTCATTCCAATCATTTGGTAGTACATGTTTTAGCTGTTTTATTAGCAATATGTCAGTGAATCTAGATTAAATTGTCACTGGTAAATTACTTGTACAGGTATTATAATTTGGGAGCAGTAAGATCTTTAAAACAACACTCACAGTTTAAAGTATAAAGCCAAAATGTAGTTATATGCATCAGGACAAATATTTGTATTGTTGTGTTTTTTGTAACTCAAGAAAATACTTGAAGTTTTGAAAGAAAGCAGGTTCAATTCTAATTACATGCAATGCTGTAAGCAAGCAAGCAAGACTAGAGGTAGTCTTCAGGAAGCAGCAAAAAACTATTGATGACATTAGTTTTCTAATTTCTGAATTACTCCAACTTCTGTACATGGTTTAGTTAAAAAAATTATTTCCCCTTCTCACAAAGCAGAAACCAATCAACAGTTAGTTCCTACTGCTTCATTTCATTACATTCCTCTTCTGTCTGTGTGGGAAATGTGGGAAATGCTTCCAAATCACCATGGTAGAATTCAATATGGATATATACTGTATACATTGATATATGCTGTACACACTGATATATACTGTAGACAGCACTGGAGGCCCTGACCTTCTCTCTGACTTTCACTGCTTGTTAAATGGGAATGAACTATTTTCAATAGCTTGGTGTCTTAATAATGCTAACTGAGCATTTATTTGGGGCTGGGGCAGTAGTAAGGCTGAACTCCCTCTGGTTCATTCCATTAACCAGCACAGCTGTGGTCAGTGGCATCTTACAGCACAGTCATGGTTTGATTTTCTTATGAAGGGTCATCTAGTTTCTTGGACCTAGAGATGGAGATGTGAATTTTGACACTGTCTTGCTTCTTCCATAGAAAGCCCTAAAGAGAAAATTGTCTTTTTACAGTATTCTCAGTTAAATAATTTCCTTCTGAGGGGCATTCAGCTTAACTAGCTATAATCATACAGATTGAGACATACTGTCCATGCTAGTGGCTTTGTTTGCAAGAGAAAAAAAGGGTATTTCCACAGGATGATTCATTTTTACAATGCTAAATAACTGTGTAAACATGGCATGTCTCCTTTTCTGGTGTTAACTGTCCTACTGCTTTACTTAAAAAATGGGTCCTGATGCTTAATTTCCTGATGGGTAAGGTTGAAATAAGACAATCTCCTACTTTATCTCTTTTAATATTACCTGCTTGCTTGGATGTCTTAAGGAAGAGGGTTTTGGGTTGGGTTTTTTTTTGTGGGGGGGGAGGCAGGGAAGACAGAATATCTCAGTAACACTTATCAGAACATTGTAGACCTTAATTAGTGGAACTGTGCTGAAGGGGAGTTTTGAATCTCTCTGCAGCTCACTGAGGCTTAATGTTTTTCCTTCAAAGACTGGGGAGAGGCACCTGATTTCTCAGGGAGAAGAAAATGTAAACCTTTATATTAGGAAGGGTGTGGTGAGTGATTTATGTAGAGATGTTTCTACTAATGTTTCTGATTTACAGGCATTTTAGGCCTTTGGATCTGGGAATTCAAGAAACTGTCTTCCTCTTTTGACCTCAGTTGAAAGGAAACCTTACTTTCATCTTTGAAAGCCCATCCTTTTCCCTTGGAATGCTTAACTTTCCTCAGCCAGTCTTTCTGAGTCATTGCATCTTTCTCCAGTACCTTCTGCAGAACCTCATCTATAGCATTATTCTATTCTGGTGCTCATTTAAAAAAATAATAAAAGAGATACAATGGTGTTGGATCCTAGAGACTTTCCACTGGTCTGAAATTAATATGTAGGCAATGACTTAAATAACTTTGTCCTTTATGCATGTTGTGTCCTTTGCCATTTGGAAAGGTCCCAGATAATGCTTTGCCAATAATTTACTACAATTTACTGATGGATTAAAGTAGATCTTATATTGTTGCTTTTCTCTGATGTCTTAGATTTTATTATATAAATTTTCAAGTGCATCAAGAAAAGTGCAGAAAGACAATGAAAGTATTGGCAACAGAACATATCTTTATAGTTTTCCATAGGTTGACAGCTGTGCCTTAATGGTTTAGGTAATAGTAGCTAAGCATTCATAGTTAAGGGAGAAATTAAATTAAAATGTGTATTTAAATGTGTGGTTGAATGCTTTAAGGGGAGCCTTGTGTTGGAAAGAGCAAAGATGGTGCATACAAGTGCTGATGTTTAAGCTCTGTGAGTGATTGGATGGGTGCAAGGAATCTATTTTGAACGGTTTAAAACACTGCCCCTTGCTTGGAGGTTACCAGCTTTACCCAGTGGAGATGTGGCAACTGATTGTGAATGCTTTCCTATTCTGTTTCAGGAACAAAGTGAAGTACATTAAACTCTTAGCCACGATCTTATTTTATAGTTCAGTGAATTAAAATGGATGTGTGGTCAGTAGTTATGCCTCACAGGAGGGGTAGCCACCTCTTAATCTCTTCCTGTGTCATTTATAACCATGCTTTGAAAGGGTTTGACAGAACAGAGTAAGGATACTTTCAATGTAATAGTCTCACATAAAAACCTCCCATATTAAACAATCCCTATTTAAATAAAATCTACATTATTGCCAGATGCACAGCAACTGTAAACTTCAATTGTTATTAGAAACTGTATTTAAAAAGCCATATGGAGGTTTATGGGAATCAGCTGCTAGCAAACAAGTACATATGCTCCCAGTGCTTGTTGCCCCCTGATTTTTCAGTTGTAATCAGGATACTGCACCAAATATAATATTAATTTTTTTTCTCTAACCTGGAGCTTGAATCTTTGCATATCGTGGAGGCATAAGTAAGTACATTTAACTTTTTTTTTCCTGCAGATACCAACTCTTAGATCAGGAGCTGTCAGTCCAAGTCCTGGACTTAAACATGCTTGAATGTTTTCTCTTGTTCTTACTGTTCAAGATATCCCTGAGAGTCTGTAGTATCAGGGAGACCAAGGCTGGGTAGTGTTTGAACTCCCCATTTTATTTCTCCCAAGAGTTGTCTGTTGGTCATTATAAAGCACTGTCAGTGTGTTTTACAGATGGGGGTCTGTGTTTTCAGGACAGAAACCCTATTGATATGTGAGCAATTTATGTCTACAACCATTGAGGATTTAGCTCAAAATTGATGAGATGTATTCATATAAATTTATATCTAACATGTTAGGGAGGGAGCCTTTAAACACAAGGACAAACACTCACCTTTATAGGTTAACCTTCAACCTGTGGCACTTGACAGAGAGCAGAGGTGACAGAGCAGCTGCTGCCTACAATGCCTTGGACCACCAGTGCTCTTCATGTGTTGTCTTGTCTGCATGGATGAACGCTCCCTCTTACCTTTTTTCAGCTGAGGAAGTAGGAGGAGTTTGAGGAAGCACAGAAGAACTTGGAATATCTTTGAATCTTTTCCAGCTTTGTTGCTCTATATCACTTTAAATTGAGGCTGGTGTGAGTGTAGGTTATTCTTTTCTTTTTCTTCTCCAGCCAGTGCAAAACCAGGTTCTCTCTGGAGTTTCCTTTTGTAGATAGGAAAGTGCTGAATAAGTAGCAGCACTGTTCTCACATACATCTCTGATTAGGTGGAAATTTTCAATCTTTTTTTGTACCCTACATTTTGGAAAAGTCAGTTTTCCAAAGATATTTTATTAAAAAAAAAATACCAAACAACTCCAAAACAAGTCTTTGCAATTTTACTTAATGCTAGCTGTTAAATGAGTGTTATAGAAACCATCAATGAGGGAGAATAACATGAATACACTAGGAAAAATAAGTGTTCTTCCCCATTTTTGATAGGTGAGAGAAAAAAACCAATTTGTTATGATAGAAATTACTGTAATAACAGAATTGAAATCGATATTTTCATACATTTTAGCCTAGCTAAAATTGTTCTAGTGGGAGAAATTAGCTGTATTATAGACAATGTGTTCTAGGCAAAGTTTGCTTTGTTGAGCCATTTATGATCTAGCAATACAAACCAATTTTGTCAGAACAACTTTTCCTTTAAGTAAAAAAAACTCAAGTGGAAAATGTAACTTTATTTTACATGAAGATGGCTAATAAACATATGAAGTTTATAGCTAGGGGGCCCTAGCTATATCACCTTTTACTCATCATATAAGGAGGTAGTGTGGGAACATACCATAGCTTATTTCAGTGTGAAATGGATTGAAAATGTCTTACAGAAATGCATTGTTCAAGAGCACAAAGGAGTAATGAAAACTATTCACCCAAAATAAGGTTTAGTGAAAAAAGTAAGCTGCTGGGAAATTGAAGTTACTTTTATCCAGATCCATTGTTATACTGTGGGTTTTCCATTTATATTCCTATAACATTAAAATTACTTATTATTGGTAGAATAAAAGGTTTTCTAAGCTATCTGATTTCTCTAAATATAATGTCCTAAGGCAGCAGAGAACAGAAATTTTAATTCTGCTATTTTGTGGGTTTGTATGTATGAAGTGTCAGGCAGCTCACACATTCTCAATCATTGTGTCCATAAATGATCACCTGGCATTTCAAGTTGTTTATGACTTTTGCAATAGCATCAACCTATGCAAGTGAATTTCAGCAAGACTTTTTGAAGGCTTTCAATCATAAACTTCAACTCAATTGGTGTGTTTAAATTTGGCCTCTTTGGCCTGTAATATTCTGCCTGCACCTGGAGTTCCAGGTTATGTAAGTGCTTTAACAGTTGCAGGACTGAATCCAGGGTCACATGCACAGCATTTAGGAAGATCAATATATTTAGCTTGCAATACAAAATGATCACTTAAAGAGCCCTTAGGCTCATCAAAAAGCAAGTCAAAGTTAGGCCTGGTCTGCAAAGAAGCTGGCTATTGTTGAAATCTAACAATCTCAATGTAATTGAATCTGAAGAGTGTGAAAGTTATTTTTCCTGCCTTAACATGTCAGAAGGGAACAGAATTTAAAGCAACTTGATAATAATGGCAAACACTCTTTTATTGCTTTTAAATATATAAAAAAGCTAATAATGGCAGGAAGAAATAAAAATGGTACTAAAGCCAAACACAGTAATTTCTCAGTGCAGTAACAGTTCTCTCACAACAGTCCTTAGAGAAAAACTGGAAGCTCATTCGGGATGAGGGTCTTGCTGTGATGGATAAGAAACGAAGCCTCTTCCTGCCTGAAGATGAGAACCTACGGGAAAAAGGAGACTGGAGCCAGTTTACCTTATGGCAACAAGGTAAAACATTCTGTATTTCTTCTCTCTCCTCAATTTGATCATCTCAGATTAACATAGTTTAGTAAGAAGTATCAACACAACTTTTTCTAAAACTGTTTTTGTGATAAGTATGTACAGAGGAAGGGAATTGATAAAACAGTGTTTGGGATCCCTGTGACCATGAGCAGGAGTTCTTCATTCTAAACCATGTTGTCTCCAAATACCTCTAAGGGTCCCTTGACTATGGTAACTGTTCAATGAGTGCACTCCTCTTCTGGCATAATGCATAGTACAGGGTAAGCCTGAGGGAAGATGGGGACCTGGGAGAAGGCACATCCTCACTTCTGGGTTGCCAGCTAGGGGAGCTCTGTCATTCAGAAACAGTGTGAGCAAAAGAATATGACTTTAATATGCCTGCTGCCCTGCCTCTGAGCTGTACACTGGGAGGCCAAACTCTTGGAATGACCTTCAATTCTTATAAAACTCCACATATGAAAGAGTATTGCAAAATAAAATATTAAAAGCAAATTTATATCAAAATATAATCTGGTGTTGAAATTTTATGATACTGGGGGAATTTTAAATCTTTTTTTTTCCTATGCATCCACACTAGTGATTATACATTTAAAATAACACTTTTTAAATGGTAGAAAGCCTGGTGTTCACAAATAATGTAAAAGTAAAATGTGTAGGCTGCTATGATATTACAACATGGAGGTACTTAGCTTGCATAGTCCTAAAATGAGAACAGTAATATTTACCTGCCTCTCAGTGTCAGGTCTTTGGCAGCTTTGTTGCTCTTCTGCAAAGCAAAAAATGTAAATGTTCATTCATTGCTCTTACCAATGCTCTATCCATTATTTTCACTAGGAAGAAAAAATGAGAATGCTTGTAAAAGTGTTCCGAAAACGTGTGCTTTATTGGAAAGATTCCCAGAAGCTACTGGCTGCAGAAGAGGGCAGGTACCTGGCAAACTTCTTCATTTTTGCAAATTCATAATGGTGGGAGCAGGTGATTTTGAGGAATAGAGGGATAGAGAAATGCACAATTTTGGTATATTTAATGATGCCTCAAGCACGCAATAAACTTAACAATAAAAATATTTTAACTGTCAACAAATACCAGGTGAAATATGTTAGCTGAAGCCTTTCTGTGGACTCTTTAGTTGAGCCATTTTACCTTGTGTTTCCTGGGAGCTCATGGTAGGTAAGTAGTTATTTGCCATGGGTCAACCACTAAGTAATGCCTTACTAAACCTCAGCCTGAAGTGACCTGATCTGACCCATAGCCTAACCTCCTTTGAGCAGGAGGTTGGATTAGGTCCTTTCTAACCTGAGCTTTATTTTCTGATCTAAACCTAATTTCACATGACTAATTTAGGGAGCCACATTCTCACTGTGATAAATTTCACCTGTCTACCCCAACCTGGCTGCATTAGCCAGAGGGAGGATCACCTTGTGGAAGCCAAATAGTGCTGCCAGATGCTTCCTTCCTGAAGGTGAAGGAGAGAAATTTTACATCCATGAGTGTGGGTGCCAACAACATTTGTTTCACGTGCCTACAATGACTATTCAGTTATCAGTAAACCTCACTTAATCATGCAGTAGACCTGTATAGGTCAATGCACATGCATTGGTTTTGTAGGACATAAGTTTTCATTTTTTTCCAAGTTATTATATTTTGTCTACAACGACTATGTGAGAATATCCTTCACATGGCAAAATTAAGAATGCAAAAGTTGAAAAGCACAGTGCTAATGTAGCCCTAATTCAGACCCTTGAGTGTATGTGTTCATTTTTTTGACCAGTCCCTTGCTTTTGATGCGCAGAACTGCACTGGGTGGCTACTGCTGTGGGAATGAACAAAGCTGTTGTTCCATGGATTGGTTGCAAAGGCAGGTTATAGTGAATATAACTGATTAGAAGTTATCACACTCAATGTGGCTATGAGAAAATTGCTCTCAGTCACATCCAGAGCCAGTGGATCTGTCCCTGAGAGCAGATTCTCTTGGAGAGCTACTGTTTTGTTCCTAATTTCTTGGTGCCCTACATGTTATCTCCATGATATGATTTGCAGAGATGTTGTATATTTACAGCTGTAGCTGTAGTCACATGTTTTGAACATATAAATGTAAAATAATCTGAAAAGTCATGCTTTTTTTTAGAAGTCTAACAAAGTTTTGCATCCACTATTATGAGGTGCCTAGGGCAATTTTAGTTTTATGCCAGCCATGACTCAGATGTTACTGCTGAAATAAACTTAAAATATCAGCTGATTCCTAGTCACATATGGAAGCACCACTAAGCAATGGGAACAAACACAATCAGGAAATAAGGAATTCTGTGGTGAATAGACTATTTGGGTGCTTTGGTCACCTCATGCAGTGACAAAGATAAATGAAATGTAGAATAATGAACTACCTGTTCAGTGCTGCTAAGACACTGTCTAGAACAGTAGGAAGTGATCAAAATTGTAACATTCTTCTTAAAAATAGCAGTAAACTAAAAGTATCACAGCTAGTTTTAATTCTGAACATTTCTTACATTGCAGCCATAGTACAACTCATTAGTAGTTTAGAACAATTTACCTCTAGCACTTGAGCACTTGAGCAGGCAAATATAATTCACAGACATATCCAGACTGATCTGCATGGGCAGATCATGTACATGACAGCAATCAATGTTCAGTGCTGGCATATTGGCATTACAGAAATTGTTTAGCTCAGATATTAGTAAGCATCCTGCATCACCAGTTGTTTGCATTGTGTCAGGGTCTAACACATCACAGGTAGCAGAGTTGGGTGGGAGGATCTGTGTTCACCACAGCCACTGGAGCTCATCACTTGCTGTCATAAGAAACTGCCAGTAAGCTGAAACCTCAGCTTAGAGGCACAAAAAACCCCCTCAGACAAGAGGCACATGCTGTCTTCTGCTGGTTTTGTTAACAGTTGAAGAGCATGTAACACCTTAATCTGTAAGATTTACCAAAACTACTCTCTCCCAGCCAAATGTGCAGATTTCTCACTTGAAAAGGTGCTTCTCATCACTGTAATGCATTATTCATGCTTCCTGTGCCCTGAGTTGTCATAGAATGAATCAAAAAGTTCGAGGTGAAAAGGGACATGTGGAGATTACCCTTGCTTAAAGTATGATGAATTAGAGCAGGTTGCTGTGTCCAGCCAGGGTTTGAATGCCCCTGAGGATTGACACTCTACAGCCTCTCTGGGCAACCTGTTCCTGTGTACAGTAAAAAAAGTGTTTCCTTATGCTTAAATGGCATTTGCTGTGTTTCAATCTGTGTCCATTGCCTCTTTGCCTTTCCCTGGATGCCATTGAGAAGAGCCTGCCTCTGCCTTCTTCACTCCTCTCATCAGGTATTTAAATGCATCAATAAGATCCTTCCTTGAACCTCATGTTCTCCAGGCTGAACAGTCCCAACTACCTCAGGTTCCCCTTGTATGTTAGATTCTCCCATCCCTTAATCCCCTTTATACCCTTCACCTGCTCCAGTGTGTCCATGTTTTCCCTCACAGTAGGTAGCACAGAACTGTCCAACATTTAAGACATCTCATGAACTCTTAGGGGAAGGATAACCTCCTTCAGTGGGCTGCCAGAGCTCTCCATAATGCAGCCCTGGAAGCTGTTGGTGGCTTTGCTGCGATGCTGGCTCCTGTTTAATTTGGGCACTGTGAGGACCCTTTGAGGGCCCCCCTGTGAGGACTCCACAGTCTCTTTCTAGAAAGTTGCTTTCCAGACAGTTGTCCATCAGCCTGTATTGGTGCATGCCTCCCTAGTGCAGAATTTTATGCGGCCTTTTGTCAAATATTTTAAGTGTTTCCTCCTTCCTCCATCCTGCCAAGGTCTTTATGAAAGGCAGGAAAGAAAAAAAAAAAGTAGTGTATTGGCCATTCCTATTGAATTTTCTATCATCTGCAAACTTACTGAGGGGGATGCACTCTGTCCCATCTTCTGAGTCACTGTGAAGCTCTTAAACAGTGCTGGACCCAGTACTGAGCCCTGGGATGCACCTCTGATGAGTGGCCTTCAGCTGGACTTTGTGCCTCTGATCATAACTTGTTGAGCCTGGCTTAAATGCCAGGTTTCAATCCTCTTCACTGGGAACTTATCTAGACTCTATTTCCTCACTTTGTTGATTAGGGTGTTTATGGCAGACTGTTCAAATACTTAGTGTTGAGATAAACAATATCCACCAAGCTAGAAACCTCACCACAGAAAGCTGGTAAAGTACAGAATCCCCTTCATAACACAGGTATTCTTTTCCTTCATGTGTTTGAAAAATGTTTCCAGGATTTCTTGTTCTCCATCAGCTTTGGCTGAGGTGAGGCTGACTAGACAGTAGCTCTTCAGACCATCCTACTTGTCCTTCTTGAAGACAGCAACATTTCCTTTCTACCAGGGGACCTCTGCTGGTAGCAGCGACCTTTCAAAGACTGCATGGATTATGTATGGATTCACATCATCCATTTCCCTCAGGCCTCATGGATGGATCCCATCAGGACCCATGAACCAGATTGTTGGGTTTGTTTAAATGTTCCCTAACCTGATCCACAGAAGATCAATCATCAGTGCTCCAGTGTTCTGTTTCACTGGTCTCAGGTGCCTGCAACTCCTGAAAGTCAGTCAGACCAGCAAAGATTGAGGCAAAGAAGACATGTAGTGCCTCAGCCTTTTCCATGTCCTTTGTCATCAGATATTCTGTCATGTTTAGTAGGTGGGCATGTTTTCTGTAGACTTCCTTTTATTGCTGAGATATTTGTAGGAATCTGTCCTGTTACCCTTCAGTTCTATCTCCAGATTCAGCACCAGGAGAGCTTTGACTTTCCCAGCCTCATCCCTGCCCTTGCAGAGAGTGTCTCTACAGTCTTCCTGGGTAACCTGACCGTGCTTCCACTTCCTGTATGCTTCCTTTTTGTGTTTTGTTTTTTTCTGGTTGCCTTGCTTCCTGCACATAGGAATTATTGAGTTTGGACAAGGTGCTACTTAAAAATCAACCAGCTGTCCTAGACCCCTCTTCTCTCACGGGATTTTTTCCAGCAGATCCCTGAGCAAGACCAAATCTGCTCTCCTGAACTGTGGGTAGTAATTCTGCTTTTTTACTTTCTCCATCCTCTCGTGATCTTGAGCTCCACCTTCTCAGGCTTGCTACAGCCAAGGCTGACAGTGACCTCCACAGACATGTCATCTGAGAGGGGCTGGCCAGTCTGATGAACACAGACTTGTGTCTCCTATTGTCCATCCTTTTAAATCTCTCCATAGGAAAAAAGGTGTTTTTCTGACTGTAGGAAGAAGATAATTATTTTCAGCCTGAAATGTGAATACTGGTTATTTTAAGTAAAAATTAAAACTGTGTACTTTCACACACAAATGGTTTCACACACACACCACAAGACATATGTTTTGTAGTATTAAATGCCTTTAGGATATGAGAACTGCTGCTGAAACTCAAACAAAATATGGCATTACACTTTTCACCCATCACCAAGGATGAGACTAAATGAAGTCCTGACTCCCTGCAGCATGGTTGTGAAGTGAAATGTGTTAAAAAATGTGCCTTTCTCTTCCTGCAGATCAAATATTCTATCATGCACCCAGGAACTCATGTCTGGCCCCACACAGGGCCCACCAATTGTCGGCTGAGGATGCATTTGGGCTTGGTGATCCCTAAGGAAGGCTGCAGAATACGGTGTGCCCAAGAGCACAGGTATGGTTCAAATACTGGGGGTTTTTTTACTGTTTTGGGGGAAAGGGCCTTGCTTGCTTGCTTGGTTGTTTTTTTGGGGTTTTTTTTCCCACTTTCCTCAAGGCTGAAGAAGGGATGGGACTGCATGTAGTTAAAAAAAAGAAAAAAAGGGATTGTTTTGATGACCAGGATGTGTAATATATCTCATTAGCAGGCAATTCGCACTCTGACTCATGGTAAAAACTTATAAATACCAATTCTGAAACAGTGTCAGGGGAACCTTTTGAGACAAACCTGTTCTTCCTTGCTACGGCATGGGAATAACGGTGGGTTTGGGCAATGGGGTCTCTGTTTACTTTTACAATGCCAATCTACAGAGTTGGCTTTACAATGCTGCCAACAGAGTTCCTGTATTTATTTTGATTTTGGAGAGACATAGAATTAGTTGCTGCTTTGGCAGAAGCTGACTAAGATACAACTACATTTTCACTGCTGTGACAGAATACCATGGCACTTCCAGAAGAAGCCTCCTTTTCAGTTTGTATTATTTGTTATAATTCAGTTGAAATATTCCAATTGAAGTTGATCTCAGGATGAAGACATCTGTGAAGTTTTAGGCCCAATGAATTACTCAGGTGGCAATTTTATTTTAAAGTGTACTTCAAGGGAAGTTTCTTACCCATGAGGGAAAAATTGTACTGAATTTCAAGTCAGTTTTATCTCTGTTTGCTCAGTCCAAATGAAATTAAATGCAATAGCTTATACATTTACAATCAGGGCATATACTCCCCTTAGAAAGCTGGGAAAATGCTAAGTTTTTTGTATTATATTATTAAACACAGAAAGAAAAATGTAGTGTTAACTTTATTGCTTATTGCTTGCAGGCTAAATTTGTCTGGACTTAAGAGAAGTATTAATATCTTTACATATATTTTGATTAATATATTAATTAATATAATAGTTTGATTAATATCTGATTCTTAATATCTGTACATATATTTTGAAAGATTGTGCAGCCTCTGAAGGCTACAAGTGCTAATTTTGAGTTATTTTCAATGTAATAATATAATTAATGGTAGAAATAGAATTAATTTGATATTGAGAAAGGAAATGCTACTCCTGTCTGCATGACTGCAATACATAGCAAAGGAGGTTTTTTTAATAACATTTGAAAACAACCACAACCGGAAATCTTTGGAATTTTTGAGGATAGAACTATCCAGCTGTTAGCAACAAAAAGTGTTGTTGCTATACTCTCCTGCCAACATGTAGCTTATAGTCAGTGTTACAACCTACACTACCTACATCTAGAAAGTGACAGACTTTTTTTTCCAGCATTCAATCCAATATCCAAATCAAGTTGGGTGGAGGGGGAGGTAGCTAATTGCCCTAGAAGACTGATATAGAGGCATGGAGTCTTTTCACTTTAGGACATTAATGTGAGTTCAGATTGGTGGTGACGGCAAGGCATTACCATTTCATGGCTGTTTAGTAACTGGTGTGAACAAAATAGTGGTTTTGCTCTGCTGCCAAGAGAACAGGTGTCCACAGCTCACCACCTGTTATAAGGCTGCCACCCTTCTTTGTCTTAACCTGGACAGAAGGGATAATCCTGTGGAGAAAGAATTTAACAACCTCCTTGGTAGACACACTCCCTCAAAGTCAAGAGCAGAAAAATGCCTGTTGCTGCAGACAGAACGTAGAGCATGTCAGTGTCCAGGTTCCAGAACCTGGGTCAGTCTTATGCATCAGGCATATTCATTTAACACATAAAGCACTCAAGAGCTGACTACAACTTCTGCTGAAATGTGTTAAGATCAATTGCTTACAGCAAGAGCTGTACACTCAGAAACAAGGGCGAGATTTTCCCTGGAAGCACTCAAAGTGTGTCTGCTGCTGGCAGTGAAAGGGCTTTTACATATCCTTCCCCTGTGGCAGAGGGGGTGTCTGAACTACTGGCAGAGGGAATGGTGCCAGGAGGAAGACTTAGCTTGAGCAATTTCCATTCCTTTCCCTGTGGTGCTTCAGAGCAGTGGTAAACTGGTGGTTTCCAGTAGGAGAGCTGGCTGGGAGAGGAAGATTACCATCATCATGGCTTTTCTGGCCTCCTGTGCCACTGCTGGGTCCGTGAGAGAGAGAACAGAAACAGTGAGAATTTCATGCTTGGTTACCTCTGTGCCACCCTCTCGGGGGTCTCTGTGGTCATGATGACCCCGAGATGTGTTAGAGAGTCTCTTTTCCCAGCCCAGCAGCCGAAGAAGGAGTCAAGATTCTTCTGTTCTTATTCTCAAGGCTGTTTATTATTTTTTATCTATAACATTCTTTCTCTGACCCACTGAGGTCTGTCTGGCAGGTTGGGTTGAGGCACAACCTCTGGGCAGTGCCTCAGGGCAGTGTTATCTTTTATAATAAAAACTACGTGTACTTTATTTACAATAATTTTCCAATACCTATCACATATGTAGTTTGTCTCTACCCTAAACCAATCCAAAAGTGCCACCATCACAGCAGAAGATGGAGGCCAAGAAGAAGAAGGAGCAATGCAGGACACGCCCAGATTCCTCCATCTTGCCTCCTGAACCCCCATTCTAAAAACCCCAAAATTCTACATTTCACCCTGTGATAAACTCACTAACATTCTATTCAAACTCTTGTGGCTGGTAGATCTTCATACAAAGTTGGTAATTGTTTTTTCCAATGGCTAAAATCAAAGGCACAGGTGTTTTTAACTCCATGCCTGTCAGGGTCTTGAGTCCTCCAGGGCAGCCAGAGGAATTTCCTGGGTTCTGACACTGTGACTGTGTTCACAGGGGTCTTAGGATGAGGGAAGAGACAAGGCTCTGACTCCATCTTTCAGAAGGCTTGATTTATTATCTTATGATATATATTATATTAAAACTATAGTAAAAGAATAGAAGAAAAGATTTCATCAGAAGGCTAGCTAAGAATAGAATAAGAAGGAATGATAACAGTGGCTCGGACTCTGTTTGAGCCAGCTCACTGTGATTGGCCATTAATTAGAAACAACTCTATGAGACCAATCACAGATCCACCTGTTGCATTCCACAGCAGCAGATAACCATTGTTTACATTTTGTTCCTGAGGCTTCTCAGCTTCTCAGGAGGAAAAATCCTAAGGAAAGGATTTTTCATAAAATATGTCTGTGACACGACACCACCCAGCATGGTTGTTTAGAGTGTTACAATGGAACTCATCGTTTGATGGACAGGCAAATCAGCACTGTCTACTGCTGTTTTACTCCTTCATTTACAGATGAGCTTTTTGCAGCTGTTTGGAGTTGGTGTATCTTGCAGTTGAGGGCCTCAAAGATGATCAGAGGGATGAAACACTCTTCTATGAGGAAAGGCTGAGAGAGATGGGGTTGTTTGGCTTTGAGAAGAAAAGGGTACAGAGAGACCTCATGATAGCCTTTAAGTACTTGAAGGGAGCTTTTAGGAAAGATTGGGACAGTTTGTATCAGATAGATTGCAACAAGACAAGGGGTAATGCTTTTAAGCTTAAAGAGGGTCGGTTTAGATTATATATAAGGGAGAAGTGTTTTATAGAGATGGTGGTGAGACACTGGAACAGGTCACCCATAGGAATTATAGATGTTCCATCCCTGGAAACATTCAAGATCAGGCTGGACAGGGCTTTGAGCAGCCTGATGGAGTTGAAGATGTTACTGCTCATTGCAGGTTTTGCCTTTAAAGGTTCTTTCAACCCAAACTATTACGATTCTATGTTTCTTGTTCTGTATAGCATTGATAATTTTAGGTCACTTGGCCATTTTGAAGTCCCAGCTCTGTAAAATGCAGGGTATAATGCACAAAAGTTGTAGGTAAATAATATCTAATTATCATAATCCAACATTGCTATCAAGGAAGGTAACCTTATCTTGAAATGAAGGTGAAGCTAGAGCCATTGTGCAGAAGCCAGTCTGAGATCTCACCTTTAACAGGTGACACTAGAGCTGATATGGAGAATTATCTGGAAACCACCCCAAAGTGGCTCAGCACCAGACCCGAACAATATGGTCCCTGTGTTACCACTGAGAAGTGTTTCTCACACCATCAGGCTTCTAGAAAATATTTATTTGCATGCTAATGGTGGGGTTTGTAGCCTTTTCAAAAGGGGCTAATAGTCCCGTCAGCTTTATGACTTTTTCTTTGTTGTGCAAAACAGCCGATCCCATTATGATGCAAATTATAGATCCCGGGTTTTAACCTTTGAAGCTACTTCATCTGGGTGCCTGGGTTTTTATTGTCCTTAACTGAGTTGCACTTTCAGGCTATTTAGAGCAGTTCTTTTCAGGCTTGATTTAATTAAAAAAAAAAAAAAAAGAAAAAGAAAAAAAGAAAAAAAAAACCCAGAAAAAAAAAAAACCTAAACCAACGGAAAACCCAGCTATTCCCCCAACAAGAAAAACAAGACCAGATATCAATTGCTCCAAACAAAGCAAAGCCAAATCCCCCAACCCTCCCCACCAAACACCCTTGGCGCCACCTCCCAGAAAAACCCTACTCAAATCCACCCAAAATCAACCTCCCCAAAAAAACTCCAAAAAACCCCAGAAGAAAACCCCCCCAAAAAAAACCAACCCCAAAACACCAAACCAAACTAATAATACCCAAAGTCTGCTTGAATTTTTTTTACCACATTTAGCATTGCAAATGGTTTACTGCCATGGACTTTAATAAAACCAATGTAACTTTAGTGCAGTACCAGTAACTCAGGGTCTGTGTGACATACAACATTTTCATTACCAGATAACTGATGTGGTAGCAAAAAACTCCACATGTTCATATCTGAAACCTGCAAAAGGCTGTTTATCTGGGCCTTTAAGGCATGTGCAAGTCAGTGTGAAATTTTTTTTACTATGTTATGCTCTCTGGTTTCTCTACTCTTGTTGAAATTATGTTTAGCTCATTATTTCAATTGATCTATTTCAATTTCTTTTCAGAACATTACAGCACAGCCCCATAAATTTTGATGGTTACTTTTTCCTTTTGCTGAATTAAAAATATGGAGATGAATTGGAAGTATGAACCTGGTTTTCACCCTGTTTTTGAAAAAGAAAATTGTTTTCTCAGTAAATGAATACAGCAGAATGAGCTTAAGCAATGCATTTCCATCTTGGATGGCAAGGCCTTTGTTTCTTTACTATTTTTACTGTTCATGGTGCTTCCTTCCCTCTGAGGGCATCCATCCTCTTGGATTGCTTCAGCTCCTGAGGGATCCTGTTAAAAAAATTGAGTGTGTGTTCATGGTAGAGTGACTTTAGGAAGGAATGTTCCTTTGACTGTTGCTACCTTGACTGATACTCATTCATCCAGTCTCACCTGGAGGTTTATAATCAGGTGTTCAACTTCTCTTCAAAATTATGAATCCAGGTCTCAGCAGGCTGGAGAAGCTGCCAGCTGAAATGTGATGAAGTTCAATGAACGCAAAAGCAAAGCCCTGCAGCTGAAAACAGATAAACACCTGGCAGCTGCAGTGGCTGGGTGATGACTGCCTAGAAAACAGCTTTGCAGAAAAGGGCTTAAGGACCCTAGGGGCCAAGTTGAACATGACTTATAATCTTCTTTTGTATTGATGAAGTCTAGCTGTGTACTGGACTGTGTTAGTAAATTTGTAGGAAACAATTTGAGCAGTACAATTTTTTCCTCTCTCTTCTGCATTCAAGACACTACTTCTGGAGTACAGTGTCCAGTTTGGGATATTTTAGTACAAAAAAAGTCATTGATAAACTAGAAGGACTCCAGTGGAGGATGGATAAGATAAAATGATTAGGAGGAGAAACTCAACAAACTGGTTTGGAGTCTGGAAACCAGAAGGCCATAGAGTAGCCTAGTTACTTCTTAACTACTGAGGGGTGACTGTGAGGAAGACAGAGCCAGACTCTTTTCAGAGAGGTGCAGTTGTAGAATGAGAGGCAATGAACACAAGTGACAGTGAAGGAACTTTCATCTAGGTAAAAGGGAGTTTTCACAATAAGATGGTAGAGTGCCCATGGTTGCAGATATCTCAGACTTTTTATGAGTGGATTTTTTAATATTTCATCTAACCTCAAAGTTGGATCTGACTGCAGTGAGTCCTTCTATGAGCAGAGGCTTGGACCACACGACCTTCCAAAGGCATTTGG
This sequence comes from Agelaius tricolor, assembly GCF_023055355.1. Taxonomy (NCBI): domain Eukaryota; kingdom Metazoa; phylum Chordata; class Aves; order Passeriformes; family Icteridae; genus Agelaius; species Agelaius tricolor. Next base: position 59,197,839 of record NW_027269262.1, on the reverse strand, counting down.
AAGGTCTGATTTTTAGAAAAACCAAATTGATTTAAAATAATTTATTTTTTAACTGTATGACCATGTTATTAGTCATTCCCTCAGTTTCCATCACTTATGTACATCACTGATGTGTCTGATTAGAAATGAAGAAAAGTGGATTATCACACCAGTACTTTACTCAAGTAATTAAAAGTATAATAAATAACATACACCATAAATATCTGAATGTGTTTGTGAGCATAACTGTGCAGAATGAGGGGGAAGGATCCCTCAATAATATAAAGGTCCATTAGACTAATCTTTCTGTAGTTTCTTTAAAGCTCCCATACTCCAGTCTCTCTGGATTAGGCAGTGAAATCTTGACTATGCAATCTGTACTGTTTAAATCTTTCTCATATGTCAAAGAGCATCTTCAGAGCTAATCTACAGCTTACCTGCTCCATGGCCCTTCAAGTACATTGAAGTATGTTCTTCTTTGTTTTGCAGAGACTGGGAAGAAGGGAAAGTTCTTATTTTTGATGACTCCTTTGAACATGAAGTATGGCAGGATGCTGAAAGTTACCGCCTGATATTCATTGTGGATGTGTGGCACCCTGAGTTAACAGCTCAACAGAGGCGTACCCTTCCTGCCATTTAGGGGCTTTCTTCTGATGTGTGGAGCAGAGGAGTATTAACTCCTTTGGAGTATGAAAATAGGATTAATTTATCCAGCATACAAAGTATACAAGCATTTTAAGGGTAAGGAAAGATAAGGATGACATTCTACAATCAAAGTGGACTTGGTTTGAAAGCAGAAAGAAGCCATGTTTTGTTTCATACTGATACAGCACTGATGTGTATTGTTTTTCTGGCTGCAAGTCTGAAAACACAAGTTTTGTCAGCCAAAAAGCAATAGATCTGGATTTTCAAGCTGAGGAATGTGCAGATGTTTTTGTCATGCCTGTATTTTCTTTACAAAACCAGTCAGTCAGTCACCTGCTTGACTGTGTTTAAGCACATGATTTATGATTTTACATCTAGGGAATATTTCCTGGCCTTCTGTCTGGGAAGCAACATGTAAGATATTTGCAAACATATGCACACAACTGACTTTGAAAATCAGTATGCAGGTATGATGTTAGCTGCTTTAGGCATAGAACATGTCCCTATGTTATCACTGTAGATAATGTGAATGGATTATGTGTGTTTTGTACTTTTTCTACCTGAGTAACTGTATTTTTCTAGCTTAATTATGAACAAATCTCCTTTAATTAACCACTATTTTTTTAAAAGGTGATATATATACAAATGTGTCTCTAGCTATCAGCAGAAGGAAAACACTATATATGAACAAATTTAATTTTTGCCAAGTGTGGCCTTCTTTTGCCTTCCTGGAAATGTAAACAGAAACTTGCATAATAGCTGCCTAGTGAAACTTCGTTCTTCTAAAACAGAATAGTTCTCTTAGTTAGCAGGTGACCTTCAGTTTGATAATGTGATTTTGGAAAATGCTGAGCAAATCTGACATTTTGAAGTACTTGACCATTCTTAGGATTATATGGTGAGCTGCTGTTTCTCCTATCATTACAAAAGCTTCTGGTCTGATATCCTTTCTCTACCCACCAAGGGTCTGGGGCCCCTCCTTCCAGGGGCTCTTCCTTGGCTGCCCTTGGGTGATCATTCAGCAGAAAAAAAAAATGTATGAAGAATTTCATGTGCTTTGGGCAGAAGGACAAGGTCCAACTTGGCTTCCTGCCGGAATGCAGAGCAGACAAAGACCTTCAAGTTATTACCTTGTATTAACTTCCACTGCCAGCATCCTACAGAGTGCTAGAATGATCCTATAATTGACCTCATGCCATTTTCCTTGTCTTGAAATGCGTGACATAATGCTGAAGTAGTCTGATCCCGGTACTGTTTACAGTGTACTCTGTGTTTACCATACAGAATTCTCTATATGATAAAAAGGCCTATTTTCAAGAAAGAAAACTAGTTAGATGTTTTTAAGCAGATGGCAGATCTTTTAGGTCTGTACTGTTTAATGGGAGCTGGGAGTGTACAGGACCCTTCATTTTTAACTTCTAAGAACACTAACAGGAGAGAGAGAGCAGAGATTGCACTGCTGATGTTTGTGGCTGGCTTTATCTCCTCAGCCACAGCACCAGCTGGGTGTGGACAGGGGTGCTAGGATGCTCTGGGCATCATTACTGAGGGTTGTGAGTGACAAACACTAAGCAAGGAGGCACTGAGATTACTTATTCTCTGCAGCTTTGACTTTCTCATCCAAAAGACATGGAACAGTTTTTATTTGTGTAGTACTCAGTGGTTTATTACTGCAGAGTCTACATCATGGCATTGGAGTATCGTGACCTGAATGTCACATTTGCTGAAGCAAGCTGCAGATAAGAGCTTTGCATTCCCATAAACTGAATGCTTTTCAGATTCTTGTATTTTACTAGGTCATTAAATCTTCTAATGCCATATAACACATGGTGACTGTACCATAAATTAGTGTGTACAGTTTCTGGAAATGTGCACTTTAATTTCCTTTTTTGAATATTAAACTGATAAACCCTGTCTATTCAAGAGTCACTTTTAGACAGCTAAGATAATTAGGTTTTAACGTGTTGTCCATATCAAAAATAATGAAACTATACACAATGTACCAGAAAGTAACAGTTCTCAGTTAATAATAATGAAAAACTTTAAAGATTTATAAGTTTCCCATAATATAAAAATGAATTTGGAGATCATTTGGAGAATCATGCAAAACTGGAAATAAGGTACTTTTTTGTGGGAGATAAAAGAGTAAAAATATTTTTTAAATATCCCATTAGCTGTCAAGTCAGAGCCTATATTTTATATCTTTTTGAAATGATCAAGCAGTACAAATTATAAGATAATTTTCTAAAATAAAGATGGTGTGTGTAAAGAAAAAAATCAAGAACTTCTTAAACAAAATTGATGATTTAGAAATATTTTTATTAATGTTGCATTTTAGTTTCTATAGCTCAGAGTAAATGTTAAAGGAGTGGTAAAAGCTTTGGAGCTTTATTTATGAAAATCCATGCCGTCCTTCAGATTGTTTCATTGTTCCTTTTTTAGGCTCCTACTTTATCTTGTCCAATTGCAATTGGCAAATAGATAAAATTGGCAAATAGATAAAAGTAATGTCCCCAAGATGTGTGTGTGCCAGAGCAGCACTGTTTATTAGATTGTGTAGTGATACATTAGCCATTTAAAAAATCTTAAGTGCCTCAAATAAGACAAGGTGTTCCTGCAACACTGAAGGAAATCTATTCTATGCCCACCTGTCAGGGAGCAGAGAGTGGATAATTCTGTTAGGTACAGTTACTGGATTAGCTCTGTATGTGGGGAGGATATATAGAGCAGAAATTCTGCAGTGAATTACTGGCATATTGTTTTAGGTGTTCCTGTTTGCCAAGTGGTATTCTGTCTTGGAAAAGCTTTTCAACATTGGAAATGCCAAGGGAGGAAGTGAAGTGGTTTTTTCAATGGAAATCCATTGCAATTTGCATTTTTTTTTGTTAGATTTATTTACAGAAGGAAATGGCAGACAAGGGCAATATAGTTTGTAACACAGTATGTACTCATGACCATGCTCCTCCCTGCCTGTTGTTACCTTGCTTGCACAGAATCTGTGTAAGAGCCTACAGTTAAATGCAGGCTTCATAGGGTTATATACAAGGCATCATATGTATTTATTCGTATCACAGTTAAAGGAAGTAAATCATTTATCCTTTGTGAGGTTTGACCCTCAAGGACTAGATTTCAGTGGTATTTGCACTTCTTGGGCAGGACAAGACCCACTTTAATGAATAGTGATTGTAACAGATCGTCACAAAGATTCAATGGCAGTGGGGGTAAGTGTATTAACAGAGAAAAATTGTAAACCAAAGTAATTCTTCCTCAATGCTGCAGTATAATAGCAAATGTCTATCTTTTTTTGTCTCTTTTGGTTTTTGCTTTCTGCTTTAAGCACATTCTCTTTGACAAATCCAAATGCCTTTTAGTCTCTGTGAGCCCAGGGAAGAGAAAGGAGCTGCTACCAGGCCTTGACATCCTTGTTTCCTGTAATAGGTGGTGATGATGTCAGGTAGGGGGGGGAATGGAAGAAACCCCAAAGATAAATGGGCTCAGTTATATTATTTTTTTAATGTTCCTGCAAGCTTCTGCTTCTTTTTCTCACTCCTGTGTTGCCTTGCTGGGACCATCCACAGCCTTAAAAGCTGGCTCTCTGTCATGGAGGCCAGGCTTTGTGTCAATGACATGTTGCTGCAGTAAGAGATTAGTCTGAGTGAGGTTATTCTGTACAAAAACGAGGGGGTAAATCCCAGGTGTGTTGATAGGATCTGGCAGGATGTCCTTTGTGCCCTGTGCAGCCATAAAATGTTATTGTAGATAAAGGCAGTATTTTGTTAGTCCATCCTTTAGGGCTGGCCATGTCCACTTGAACTGTATCATCACTTCAGCCTAACACTTGAGAATTCAGTGGGTGTTCCAGTGCACATTAAAAACCCTTGTGCCCATTATCATCTCATTTTCTATGTATGGTTTACACTGCTACCTTTGATATATTATTGCCAGCTGCTTGTTCTAGTGAATTGTCAATGTATGGCAATCTAATTGAAGATTTAAAGTGTGTACAGTGATTGTAACCGTTTTAAGAAATAAAGTCACTGCACATGCAATTTTATAATGATTGTTCTTTTATTTCTTTAATCCGGTTTCCATTTCAATGAAGGGATGGTACTCTCTTTGCAGCTAGAGCAAACAGAGATAAAACAAACTGATCTTTGGCATTTCAGTTCTTCTATTCTTCAACATTTCCTTCTAGCAGATACTTGTACTGGATAATTAATTCTAAGTTTTCCTTTTTCATTATAACCATGGCCCACATCTGCAATCAGCATACCTTTCTGGCTACACTTTTCCCTGACTGCAGGAGGGGAGGGGGTAAATGGTTCTGCAGAGCTTTCATTTGCTGTTGTGACCTAAAGGAAACAATCTGGATTGAACCAATAATCACTGCTGAATTTGTCCAGTGTGTCTCCCTGGAACCAGCCCCTTCACACGTGCACACACATGCACACGCACATGTCTTATAGGCTCCTAAGTTGACTGTGGAAATTTGAATCATCATTAAAATCAAGTAATTGCATTTCAAATTGTGTGTGTCTGCTGCTCACACAACTCATTCCACTTAGCTGGCAGTTTTAGAAGGGCTTCAAAAGTTGAGAACAATTTTTGCTAGATACTGAAATGTAACCCCTGTATAAGCTGCATGGATGAGGCAGTCACAACGTGTCATGTTGAATGGCATTATGCTGGCACTGGGGTTCTTTTTTAAATGCAAAATCCTTCTGTAAAACTCAAGTGCTCTATAGATGCTGATGATTTTTCCCTCTAAGCCAGATTACACTTGCTGATTACAGAGTAAAGTTTAAATTTGAGATGCTTTTCTTTAAAACTCTTACAACCTTCACTTCTATAAAATGAACATCCCTGATGGAGTCTTCAGAAACACTATGAACACACCCTGGTTTCTTTAAACAGAGAATGCAGTCCCACCATTTCCAATATTTTAATGTCACAAGTCAAAGAGGAAAAAAAAAAACAGAAATCCAATTCTTTGTGTATGGACAGACTGCTGTGTCAGTAGAAGTTTCTCAGTTCTTGCTCAGCACCAGCCCTGGGGACAGATGGCTGGTGACGCTTGTTACTGGTCAGGAAACACGAAGGACTTGTCATCAAGCGAAACACGTGTGTGTGCGTGCGTGTGTCTGTGTGTGGTGTGCTCCGTGGGGTTCTGCCATGGTGGAGGTCTGCTCATGGATCTCCCTGGGGCTCCTGAGAGCTCAGTCCAGAGCCAGCAGTGGCTGGGTGTTCTCACTCTCCCCCTGGTCTTCGTGTTTCAGCGTGCCAGCTTCCACCACAGACTGGGACCTGAATGCAGAAAAACACACATGATAGTAATGGCTGCTGCAGATTCACTCACCTCCCTGGGGTCCCCGTGCTTCTTTTTATGATCTTTGCTTTAGTCCATTCTCATCTTTATGGCTTTTTAATTCTTTTCTGTGGAAAGAATAAGGAATTCGGGAAACACTCCTTTAAATACAAGCAGGGAAGGGAGTCGTTGAAAATCTCAAATGCTTTCAAAATATTTAGTGCTTACCTACTATCCCTAGTGCTAAACGTGCTCAAGAGCTTCCAGGGCAGAGCTTTCATGAGGTACCCAAGACCAATAAAGAAGACAAGGTTAATATGATGATGAGGGAGCTTCTGGTGTGCCCAGTCCTGCAGTTTATCTCCCTGCCTACACCTTTGAAGTATAACTTTATTTAAAATTCATTTCTGTCTCCAAGGTGGGAAGCATATTTTATACTTTGTTATTAATGGATTAAAAAAATCCCAACATGGGAAAAATGAGTAAGCATTAGAGAAAGAGGAGCATCATGATTTCTTGCAGTAACAAAAGATGAATGGGATCAAAATTGTGGGAAAATTCAAGACTATTTAATTTTCTGAGGTCTGTGTGCTGTAATGTTTGCTTGCTGAGCTATGAAAGGAGGAGCTAATTAATTTATCCTTATATATGCAGATTTGTTATGCTCCATTTTCTCTGTTTTGGGCTAGGAGTTGCCTCCCAATTTGGAGGAGACAATGAGCAAGATCTCTGAGTGAATCTGGTACTTTTAGAAAGAGAACTTTTTCACAAGTGATGATAGAGTCATCCACACCAGGCATTCACATAGTGCATAGTATTGTTATAGAGAGCCAGTTTTCTCATGGTTAGCTTTTAGAATTAGGAGTAGCTGTCATTCCATACATGATGCATTTGTAGTTCCCAATTGTTCATTTATGCTTTAGCTATTTTGTGAGATTAGATGTCACCTCTCTTTTGATAAGAATCCTTAATAAATTACATCCTTTGGTACTGCAGGACTGAATATCGTGACTGTGAATAACTTGTATGATAATTACTCCTATTCTTATGCCTGGAGCTTTCATTAAAGCATAATAAAAAATTTTCATTTAAAAAAAATCTCCAAAGAAAGATAACAAAACTGGGTGCTCAATGGGAAGACTTCATGCCATAATTTTCAAAGAAATTATGTTTGCCCACATGTTTTCACTGCGTATTTTTTACAGATATGTGACATGAATAGTGATTTATGGTTGCATTTTAATATAGAAAAGCAACTGATTTGGGAGATTATGCTAAATGGCAATTTACATATTTCTACTATGAGGCAGCAAAAAATAATCATGTGGCTTTCAAACTGTTATGGAATGGATTGAAATCACAACATCACCAGGTTTTTATTTTCTTTTTGACTACCAGATAAGATTATTATTAAATAGTACCTGATTAATACTCATCACCAGTGTATTGTTTCTGTCTGACCCACTGCCCTTCAATGGATATAAAAAGTTGTGTGTCCTTTGCGGCATTTCCCAGCTGCAAGCTGAAAGTCTCTGCTCTAAGTCAACTGTGAAAAATCTGAAAATTTTTCCTTTTGTCACCACTGCTGATCATCTCTGCTTTTATCTTATTACACACTCAAAAATTCTTGCATTCTGTAACAGCAAGATACAGGTTTCCCCACCACAATGGTACTTGGATGCACACCACCTTGGGAGCAACATAATCCCAAATTCTGTTTTCAGGTCCTATGCTGTTTCTTTTTACACAGAAACAAAACATCCAGAGCATTGAGTAAATGTGTTGTAACCCACCTGACCTCCAAAGTCCAAAAGCCATATTATTCAAAAGCCCTTCTGAATAATGTGGGGAGGGATCTAACTGAGATTTTTTATCTACTAAGCTCTGCAGCAACAATTTCTTTTCTGTTTCTGGTAAAAGCTGCTTAGATTACTATCCTAAAATAAGCAATTCTGATATCTATCTGTAGGGCACAGTCATGGTTTGAACAATCATTGCTCTTTTCTAAGACACTACAAAAAAAGAATTTGTGTTTGGATTTCCATTTTCCAAATACGTCAGGAGTTTCTTTGCTGAAAAGTGTTTCCAGTTTTATTTTTAACTTACTTTTTATGTAGAAAATCAAAAAATCAGTCAATTCTGAAAAAGATTCCAAAATATTTTTTTTTCACATTCTTCAGTTATGGTAAGTATTAAAAATGTAGATGGTCGGGTTTTGACGATATGAATCTATGCAGCTCACAATCTAATGTAATACCTTAGCATGAGATATATATTTCACTGGCCTAAAACATCCTGAGTGCATTCTATAGCTTTACTTTATTTAATGACAGAGAAAAGATGATTTGCAGTAGGCCACCACTGCAGAAAGCATTTTCAGCTGACTAGTAACTGTAGAATCACAGAATCACAGAATATGTTGAGTTGGAAAGGATCCATCAGGATCATCAAGTTCAACTTCTGACCCTAGACAGGACCATCCCCAAGAGTCACACCATGTGCCTGAGAGCATTGTCCAAATGCTTCTTGAACTCTGGCTGGCTGGTGCTGTGACCACTTCCCTGGGGAGCCTGTTCCAGTGCCCAATCACTCTCTGGGTAAAAACTCTTCTGATATCCAAAATATCCTGACTCACCTTCATGCCCTTTCCTGAGGTGCTGTGACTGGTTAGGAGAGTAAAGATATCACTACCTTCTCTTCCACTTCCCCTCATAAGGATGCTGCAGACCACAATGAGGTCTCCCCATCTCTTCCAGGATAAAAAACCAAGTGACCTCAGCTGGTCCTCATGTGGCTTCTTGTCCTGTCCCTTCACCATCCTCATTCCTCCTTTGGACGCTCTAAAATAGCTTAATAGCTTTATATTGTGGTACCCAAAACTGTACACAGCACTTGAGATGAGGCTGCCCCAGTGCAGAGTGGAGCAGGACAATCCCTCCCTTGCCTGGCTGGTGATGCTGTGCCTGGTGCCCCCCAGGACACTCTTGGCCCTCCTGGCTGCCAGGGCACTGCTGACTCATGTTCAGCTTGCCATCAACCAGGAGCCCAGGTCCCTTTCCACAGCACTTGTCTCCAAGCTCTTGTTCCCCACACTATTCACACAACCAGGGCTGCCCCATGCCAGGTGCAGAATCCTTGTTGAACTCCATATGGTTGGTGATTGCCCATCTCTCTAATTTGTCAACATCTCTCTGCCCAGCCACCTTGCCTTCAAGGCAGTCAGCAGCTCCTCCCATTTACTGTTGTAAGTATTCCTTCAAGTCCTGCATCCAGCTCGTTCAGGAAGCTATTGAGGAGCACAGGGCTGAGGATGGAGCCCTGCAGAACCCCACAAGTGACAGGCTGCCAATCTGATGTCACCCCATTCACTGTAACTCTTTGTGCCTGACCCGTGAGCCAGTTGCTCACCCATCACATGGTGTGTTTATCCAGCTGAGTATTGGATATTTTGTCAAGAAGGACACTGTGATAGACAGCATAAAAAGCTTTGCTGAATTCCAAAAAGATTTCATTAACTAGCTTTCCTAGATCAACTAGGTGGGTTACTCTGTGGTAGAAGAAAATCTGGTTTGACACACAAGACTTTTTCCTCATCACCACGCTGAATGTGACCAATGACTGCATTATCCTCCAGGTGGTTTTAAGTACTGCACAGAATATTTTTTTCTGTGATTCTACTGGGCACTGAAGGGAGACTAACAGGCCTGTAGTTTCCTCCTTCTTGCCCTCCTAGAAAACTGGGACATTTGCCAGCTTTCAGTCGGCTGAGACTTCTTCAGATCGCCAAGGCCACTCAAAAATCATCTAGAGAGGCATTGCAGTGACATCAGATAACTCTTTGAGGATTCTCAGATGAATCCCATCATCCCCCATGGATTAGCAGGGATCCAGCTTGAGCAGCAGGTCCTGCACCAGTTCAGGGTCAGCTGGGAGTTGATCATTCTCACAGTCATGGTCCTTCATCTCTGGGTGCTGAGATTCCCTGTATTTTTTGGCTGTAGAAATTAATATAAGACAAATACTATTTGTATTTGGTTTCAACTGGTTTCATTTGTGTATCTACTACACATGTTTGGTTTCAACTGGTTTCATTTGTGTATCTACTACACATGTTTGGTTTCAACTGGTTTCATTTGTGTATCTACACATGTTTAGTTCAAGGAAAGCAGTCACATTCCAGGTATGTGCAAATTTACACACTATTTAGGGGGGGTCTGTATGCTGTCTCTAGCACTGAGCCTAGGACTAATAGCACCCCAAGAATGTTTATTTCTCTGCCATTTATAGCACAGAGTGACCATAGATGTCTGATGATGAGACGAATCAAAACACAAGTGACTTATTTTAAAATTACTGCTCCCTGTTATAGCTGCATTAACATTTTGTTCAGAGGACTTTACAACCACATTTCACATTTTTGAGACAACCTGTTCATGGTTCTTGAAAAGGTGTGTATGTATCTAATTGCACCTTAACCTATTGAAAAATAAATTGCAGTAAGACCCCAAAGCACCTTTGCTCTGACTAGTCTTTGTAAATTGCATCTTTGCATTCAAAGCACCCTCTTGAGCAACAATTTAAGCCATTTTGATTTAAAATGATAAATGAGCAGTTCAAAACTTCCCTTGTTTGGCACGCAGGGGTCAGGCTTTGGTCCTGTCAATGCAGTGGACACTGTTCTGGTGGTGTCATGGCCAGCAGAAGTTGTTCATGGCACCAGACAAAGGCATTTCTATTTTGCTGTCTTCCCATGTCAATATGTTGTGATGGGGTGGAGTAGTAGAACATAAAGGAATCATCTCAGTGATACTCAGTGACAAAGGAGCAACAGACACAGATGGAAATACCGGAACTTGCATTTTTTACTGCAGAATGTTTAAACACTGAAACGAATTGTTCAGAGAGGTTGTGGAGTCTTCATGCTTAGAGATATTCAAAATCCAGATGGACACAATCCTGGACAACTGCTCTAGCTGACCCTGCACTGAGCAGGGGATTGGGTAGAAGATCTCCAGAGGCTTCTTCTTCAACCTTTTTGTGATTCTGTGCCCACAGAAATACCAACTTTTCTGAACCATCCCAATTCATCTTTCTCTATCCTGACAGGGCAATTATTTCCTTTACAAGTAAATTATGCCTTTGGGGTGTCAGCCTTCACAGTGTGGATGACATTCAGCTGCTAAACATAGATATCTATGGCCATTTAAGGCACCATAGGGTATCCAAAACAACTGATTAGGTAACTGAAGGTTATGGCTGTTGGTTTTATAAAAGACTTGTAGAGGATTCATGTCCTCCTGGAGTAACAGATGGAGGCCAAGAGGCCATCATAGTGCCTAAAACCATTTAATTATACTTTGCAGGATGAATGCAGCTACTTTGTCATGTCCAAGAAATGTCCAAGTCATTTTGACCTGAGCCAGATATGAACTAATCATCTAAGCAGGAAACAGAAATAGCACTGGCCTTCTCCTGTCAATACATTTTAGTTTTTTACATTTTAGTGTTTTGATTCATCTCACTATCAGACATCTGTGGTCATTCTGTGCTGTAAATGGCAGAGAAATAAACATTCTTGGGGTGCTATTCATCTGATTTGTTCTAAACATATGGTATAAACACGCGATTCATGGGTTACCTGCATTTGAGTCCCTGCTCTGATGCGTTCTCATCTGTTAAAACCAGGCAGAACAGATTTCATGACTTATGAGGCAATGTTTCCTACATATCACAGCCACAACTGCCTCACACCTTCATTATTCACCTTCACTATATTACCTTCAGTACTCACTAGAAATGTGACACTTGTCCTGTGTGTTCTGCAGCTCTGGAATTATCAATGATTGTATGTGAATTATCTTCTGGTTTCCTTCCTTTCTCACCTAAAAATTCTGAGTAACCAGTTTGAAAGATACTTGGCTGTGGAGAATGTGGTTGACTTAAATTTTAACACAAGTAGACAATTGTTTGTATCACACAGATAGGGTCACTGCCCTCAGCTGGCAGACACTGTGCCTGTTTTTCCTTAACATGATCCCTGTGGGAGACTTAGCTCCTGTAAGAGTACGTGATCACAGTGGTGATCTGAAGTAATTAAAAGACAAGTCAATGCCCATAGACTTTACTAACCTAGATTCCAAGGCTAGGTAACCTTTCTTAGGAGAATAAAATGAAAATGGAAAGAGGAATGAATTCTCAGTCTCACTTCTGAACCCTAGGTACCATTTGAGTGTGGTCCATTTAAAGCGTCAATCAAACCCCCCATGGTTGTTTTACTGTTCAGCAAGAATATTTGGAAGTCTGGAAAATCAACAATACCCAGCTGTTTCTCCAGCAGGCTGGCCATATATTTCAAATGACAGCACTGCATAGGTATGTACATCAATGTCTAAGAGAACAGATGGCTTTATGTGTGTGGCCACTTTTATGCAACTCTCTCCAATCCAGTCAAAAACCATGTAAGAAGACTGGATGCAGACTTCCTAGCTGTGCTGTTTTCAGAAGGCTCTTCTCAGAGTAAAGCTGCAGTCAACCAGCTCACAGGAATTGATGCTTGTTGGGTATCAGGCTTATTTCCCATAAAAAACACAGTACAAAATGCTGGGCTGAGGCAACACTAAGTGCCAGTGTATCACAGCATGTTTGTCTTTAGAGATATCCTCCAATTCTCTGATCCCTCATTTTATGCTCTTCGTCACAGGAATGCTGATGTGCTGCAGCCCCCAGGAGTGAGGATGTCTTTGTGCTGAGCTTCCTTTCAGGGGGTTTGGGAAGGAAAGAGGAGGGTGGTGTGTCTTATTCCCTAAATTCAGGAGGCTTCAAGCTCTCAGAGTGACAACTGCAGATCACGTTGAGTAACCCTGTTTTCTACCTCTCACCTCCCATCTGCTCATTTCACTTAAATTCCATTCAGATTTCACCAGTACCTTAGGGCTGTTCATCTCCCAGTTATTCATTCCCTTTATAGAACATATTTTTTTAAATCACACTCATGAACATTTCTGCTGACAAGGTCTGAGGGACATTTTTCTCTCTGCCTTTCTCCCTCCATCAGACTGTAGAGGGGGGTGCAGCACCTCAGAGTGTGTTCTGCAACACACCTCACTCCACTGTATGGCTTCACTGCGTGGGAAAAACAAGGATTTCTCCTTGGTATCACAGAAACAGTGCAAATGTACAGGTGTAAAGCAATTGGGGCATAAGGTACTCTTTTGTTATTGAAGTTGCTTGGAAAGGAAATGCTCCCCAGGTGGTGTGGGCAGATTTGGCAAGCCCTGCTCAGCAGTGCATAATCCCAGTGCAGCAGCCACGGCGTGGGGTTCTGTGCCCAGGCTCACAAGCACTGCTCAAATCTCTTGCCAAACCAATTTTACAGCTTCTACACTGGTGTTGGCTCACAGCTGTGCATTAAGACAGCAGAGTATTGTGTCACAGAGACCTTCCCAGAGGACCAATCTGGGAACACCAATCTCAGCACTGCAAAGAGATGCAGCAGCACCAATGTCTAGGGGCCCAGGTGGGCTGGCAATGATCCACTGGCATGATGAGTCAGGGGCAAGAGCAGTGTCAAAACTCTGTCATCATCTTTCTGACAAGGCTCAACCCTCAGGACAGTGCTGTCAAGCTGCTGCACTTCCCAAATGGAAGCTGACTTTGTGGCCACTCTGGCAGCAGTGACCATCCTTCTCCCTGGTGGTGAGCACATCCTAGTGAGAGGTCTCGGAGTAGCTGCCTCACTAAAGAGGCAACTGCTGCAGAATGAACCCCAGCACAAAACCCCTGATCCTCCCTGCACCCACCAGTTCTTGCCATGCCCCTTTGTAGCTGAGAGCTGGCCACAGCTGCTTCTCTCCACACAAACCATGAGCACAGCTCACTGCAGGGTGTGCACAAAGAGGGATAGGGATGACACTGCACCACATTTGGCTCTAACCATGGCCTGGCTGTCTGAGCACCCAGCCCTGACCTGTCCCTTAGCCCACGCTGCTCTCCAAGGATGCGGTGTGTGTCCTTTGGCACCTGCTGTAAAAACAGGTTTGTGACTGGCTATGAGAAGTTCTCAGCTTATTACAGACACTCTGAATTGTATAAACATACAGAAATGCTTAAGTGTGTGACAGCACATACAGTCTCATGCCTTCAGGCCACTGAGACCCAGATGGAACCAGAGCATGTGCAGGGCAAACACAGCCAGACTCCTCTGGCAGGGCCTCAGAAATGAGGACAGGAGTTGGTCTGTGCCATCAGCCTTGGAATTAGGGTGCACATCTCAGTCTTTTTTCATCAGTGTGGATTTGCCCAATATCTCCTTCTCCTAAGTGTTCTGAACTTCTGTGTCAAGATCTTGCCTCAGTCCGGGGCAGGGTAAAGGCATGGGTGGGAGCTTTTTCTGGCCATTTCCTTTCTCTGCCATAGACTGAATTTTCCACGTTTTTTTTTCTCATAGAAGGAATAGCAGCACCTGCTTCAGTGAGGATTTCCTGGAAGACCCTTAGTCCTCTGGAATCCAATCTGTCACCTATCAGATGGTAAGCCTAGTCACAGGATCAAACAAAGACAACCCTGCAGCAGCAAACACCAATTTACACCAGATTCAGCAGAGCTATTATGAAGTATGCAGCATTTGATATCCAAAAAAAGAAATTCAGACCATGTAATGAAAAAAAATCTTCTCACTCTTTATGAATATTCACACATGAACACACATGCACTTGTCATGACCACTCATGCTTTTCCTGCTTATCCCCATTTCCTTGCCCACCAAGCTCTCTGTCAAGCTCAACAGCCTCCTTTTTCCAGACAATCCAGTGCTTTACTCCTGCCTCATCTTTCAGTCTGCCATTTTTAGCTCCCATTCCAGTGACTCCAGTTCTCAGCATCTCAACCAGATCTGCCACTGAGTCATAGTCTCTTCACTGCTGTGTGGCAATACCAGGGAGGACAGAGCACTAAGAGCAAAGGGGGTAAGTCTTTCTACTTCCCCATCATACATCAAAAGCTCCCTGTCCTTCAGAAGAACAGCACTACAGCATGAAAGCAGCCCTGCAGATGTACTATTTAGAGTGGAAAGTCAAGCACCACCATAGCATGAAAAACTAAAATGTAGGTTGTGGGAGCAGCAGTCCCTTGGCCAGGTGTGTGTGGGTGTTCAGACCTGTGCCTTGCACCCTGGCCTCAGGAGCACACTCTGTTCTTTCTCAGAGGGCTCTTTCTTCCCTCAGTGCTCAGCATACACAGTGCTGTGCTAGTAAGTGGCTTTTTATTCTGCTTTCTTGTGGTGATTCAGCGCGTGCCTCTGTGACACATTTGCTGCACATTAGTCCCAAGCTGCTCTGAAGATAGCCTTTTTTAATTCCCTCCTGAGCTTTTCTGTGGAGTTTGTCAATGCAGTACTTGTGTGCCTCCTAAATGCTCATTCATTTACTGCCATAGCATGACTGTGAGAGTGGGTTTTCTTTTTATTTTCATTTTGCATGTGGAGAGCTGAAACACAGTGAGATTAGGGTACAAGTATTCCTCCAATGGGGTGCCCAGTGCTGAAGGTCTGATTTTGCAGATCCCTCAGCCTTAAGTGGCAGAGTGTGTCACTTGTTCAAAGCACACGTCCCATGGATTTCTGTTGCAGGCAGCTGCTGAGTATTTCTGGAAATTAGACCCCACAGACTATAACTTGGCATGTTGAAAACAAGCAATGTGCAATCTCACAGTCTGTGTGAAGTTTGGCTTAAGCTACTTGCCAGGCTGACACAGGGGCTCAGGGGGAGAGAGGAGAGCAGGATCTGCTTCTCAAGGGTTGTACCCAACAGACTGAACCTGGTCTCCATCAGCCATTTGTTGCCCACCAAGTGTGTGTCCTAGTCCATCTGCTTCCACTCCTTTGTGCCCACCTCATCTTTCAGTCTGCCTTGTGGCTCCCATCCCAGTGACCCAAGTCTCCAGTACACACATGGGTTCACCACTAAATCCTCTTCTCTCCAATTCTCCTGCCAACAGCAGGGAGGATGAAGCCCTGCAAGCAAAAGGTGTCAGTCTTCCAAATCCTGGCTCCATGCCATGGATTGGCCTAGTGCAGAGACAATTGTGATCACAAGTAAAAGTTGTAATTACAAAAACCCTCTACACCCCACGGCCTAGGCAGGAGATGCACATTGTGGGCATTGAACCATCAACACAAGCTGAACAAGTTTATTTATGTTGGGAGGCCAAGCTAAAGCATGAGGCAACAATCTGTGGGGCCATTAAATGCTAAAATTAAATATGTTTCTACAGGGCATGTGTGAATTGCCCTTTCAAAGGCTTGTAACTCAGCCAGATGTAAGCAGATTTTTCACAGGACAGCAAAAGACATGAGCAGTGTAAAACCATTTGTTTTATTAAGTGTCATGTCTCTAATCTAAACTACTAAACTTTTGGCAAATTTATAGCCAGTTGAAGACATAATTTACAACACAGTATTTTAGTCAGCCTGAACAGCACTGGTTCTGCCATTCTCACCTCTAGCCTGTGTTTGTGTACCCATGCACTGGGAATTGAGTGCTGCAAACAGATGAATTGAAGCCCACACTGCCAATGCCCCCAGAGAGCAGCTGATTTCCTGCCTCATCCCAGGGTATCTCCAATACCAAGCTACCCATCCCTCCTGTCCTTGGTTCAGCTGTGGCTGTGCAACTCACTTGGCTTCTCTCACTACAGGTTCCTGAGGATATTCTGCAACATCTCCCCTGTAGCCTCCCGAGGACCTGCTGATGTGCCAGATCCAGCAGCTGCTTTCCACTTCTTTCTGATGTATTCACTGGATTCTCTTTAAAAGCTATAAACTTTAAACAGAATATATAACTTTAACCTCTATATTACTAGATAATGTGTACATTACACAATATGCATGTCCCTGGGACACCTTCTTTACTACCAATCCATGTCTCATTCATCATCTGTCTATGGGGGAAGCATTTCTGCAGAAGCATTCAGAAATTCTCCTTTGTTTGAAATAATTTATAATAGAATAGTGAATGTAAGCCTTATGTTATAGGTCTTGTGAATGATAGAGTTATTTTATCACAAATTTTTCCCTTTTGCCCCAACACAAGTAGAAATACACCCCAGCTACAAGCAGAGCAGCCCAGCTGCCATCCACGGGCAGTGGGAAGTGTTCACACATTTTCATACTGATTTTTATTTGCTGGTATTTTACTACTTCTGCAGTAAATTGGTGCTGACTGTGAACTGGCATAAAACATGACCCATAAAAGCAGAAACATATGGCCAAGGAACATTAAGGTCACACTAAGGATAACAACTAGAAAGGTCTGCCTTGCAGAGCCCAGCTGGGCATATGGAGAAACAAGTCTGAATAAATAAAAACCTTACATAAGTCACCCCCATGAATGGCCCCTTTTGGTTCTAAAACTGTTCCAGTCGGCATTAGGGCGGACCAGTTGTAAAATCCTTTCTGGAAGCAGGATCCCATTTCTGAGAAACAGCAATTAGTTTCAGCAGTGAGTTCATTTGAATATATCAGGGCTTTTGAAAACACACACATCAGGAGGCAATAATGGCTAAACCCTCATCTGTATTTTAAAATCCTTTCACTCTAATCTGGGACATAAAAATCCACATGCTGTAACTCAGCATCATGCATTCCAACAGACTTTTTTCACTGCATTTTCAAAATGCATAATATGGGGGCTTTTGATGAGCCACTAGTCAGGCCATTGAGTCTTTGGGTGCTCAAGTCCTTTAGGAAACAGCCTCAAGTTCTACCAGGAAAGGTTTAAATTAGATATTAGGAAAAAATTTCTTTACTGAAAGGATTGTAAACATTGGAACAGGCTTCCCAGAGAAGTGGTGGAGACACCATTTCCTGGAGGTATTTAAAAGATGTATAGATGTGGTGCTTAGGCACAAGGCTTAATGGTGGACTTGGATTAACTTGGACCTGGTGATCTTAAAGATTTTTCCCAACCTCAATTATTCTACAGTTCTATGATTCTTTAAGTTTTTATTTTACATAGAAAAACATAATGCACAGATTGTACATGTTCATAATTAGTATACTTGGCTCTACTTTAAAAGTTTTACCCTAACTCTGAATTTACAGAGTCTCTGATAAACTTGACTCTGTGTTAGTAATGCTCTTGCAACCCATGTTATCCTAAGAATAATTTTAACCCCAAATTTGAATAAAGTTTCTGTTATTTATATTTTTATTAAATAACTTTGATTAAACAAGACAGGTTGCTTAGTCAGAATATATATGTAGTGGTTAGGTAAAGTTTTCTTCTCTGCAAGACAATTTTAAATTATCAAACCTGTTTGCACTGGCAGCAGGTTAAAAGCCAGTGTTCTTTTGATGCCTGGGAGGGCAGAGAAGGAACATTCAGCTCCCAGGCTGTGCTTGGTGCCTGTGCAGCGAACAAGCAAAGGCAGAGAACAGTCTTCATCACTTGGACTGAAGAGCAAGTTCAAACATCAAGAAGTGACCCAGATGCAGCTGAGGAAGGGCAGTTCTTGTAAAGAAAAGTGAGTCAAAGAGAGGGAACATGCTGCTGCAGCTTACTTGTTGCTGCTGGACCCCAGTGTAAGAGCAAGGGTGACACTGGAGAATAAAGGAAACTTCAAAGAACAGACCTCTT
Organism: Agelaius tricolor; assembly: GCF_023055355.1. Lineage (NCBI taxonomy): Eukaryota > Metazoa > Chordata > Aves > Passeriformes > Icteridae > Agelaius > Agelaius tricolor. The sequence goes on along the minus strand of NW_027269262.1, from coordinate 59,179,278 downwards.
TCACATCTTCCCCATCCCACTGAATCCATCCCTTTACCTGGGGATGCTCACCCACTGCTTTTAGGTACCCAAATAGCTACAGACATGGATCTCCTACTGTTGGGAGAATGGGGCCAAAAAATTGTGCCCTATTGGCACACTGATGTGCTGAGAGCAGTCTCTGATTCTTTAACTGCTAGGCTTAACCATCCACCATAACTATTTGTTAAACTGTACACCCAGATAAAACCTCCTGCTGCTCCTAAAAACAACACTTCATCAACAAAAGCCAGCATGAACGCCTCAGGCAAATGCTTTGCTTTTGTGTGAGCTCCCTGTTGACTCAAGGCCCCTTTCTGACCATCAGAGATCACAGAAGACTTGGCCACAGCTGAAAGGGAGGTCATATTCTTCCCTGTGCTCCAAATTTTGCACCATTTACATGACTCTGAAATCCCAAAACTCTTGAGTGACAGGATTCCTGGATAGATCCAGATCCTTCAGAAGAGGGCCTGTTGCCATTGCTGCTCTCAGGACTGTCTAATGGATGCAGTCAGGCTCTCAAATTAAACTAAGTTTGCTGTATTAATGCTGGGTTGCATGTTTACTACCTTGCACATTTCAGACTTCACTGAGCTGAATCTTAACAAACATACATTCTGAATGGATTTTTATTATTGTTGCTCCCCCTCCCCTCCCCCCCTGGTAATTAAGACTCATTATGTGGAGTCATCAGCTGTTTTTCTTTGTTTCCCATCTGTTCATAGTGTACTTGGGATCCCAGACAATACTGCAGATGGGAATGCCATTTCCACTGGTTTGGTTTTGCTCCAGTGGGACTTCATGTGGCCACCGGTGGAAAAAATGCAATGGTTTTGATTAAAGATTTTCCATATTGTAGACTCTTGTCAAATCTCAAAATTTTCAAGATTATGTCATTGACTAGAGTCAGTGGCAGCCTTTCTCTGAGAGGATTTTCACTCCTTTCCCCATCTATAACACCTCCATTCTCTGAAGTCAACAAGGACTCTTTTTTGAGAACAAATCTTGTGCAAGTCACAGGCAAAACCACCCCTGCCTGTGACTGGGAAGAAGATAACGTTCTGGTTCCATTGCTGTTAAATAGAGCAGAAACTGGAATCTAATGAGACTTTGCTATGCAAGTTTAATCTGCTGTAGCCCCTCCACATTAGTCTTTCACTCCTGTATCAGTCCAACTGTCACACTGGCACACTGTTTCTGGCCTCTGATTTGCAGCCAAGGTACACTTTGATCAACTTATACCCATTTGATCCCATGCCTAATGCCTAAATTGTCCTTTTTCTCAAATACTTGTTCTCTCTCCCCAGATTTTATTCCCTTCAAATCCATTTCAACCTTTTCTCTCTGAAGCTAAACAATCCACTGTCTTCTATAGCTTCTTGCTGGAAAAATATGCTCTGCTTTCTTCATCCTGCCCAGAGTTCTCAGGTGAACCTGTTTCAATTTACACGTCCCTGCCATGGTAACAGGAGCCAAAGCCCTGCTGTCAGTCCTAAAGCCAACCTACAGGCAGGTACCTGCTCCAGCTTCAGCCCCTCTCACTGCTGCTCACTGCCTCATTTTTTCCTGGCCTGCATTTGGAGATTTATTTTAGTTCTCAGTTTGGTCTCAGGAACATCTTGAAAATGGCCTCCTTTCTCCCCCTGCATTCATTTGCTAATGTGGGTTACATGGCTACTACATTATTTTGGTCAATGATTCTCTGATTCCATTTCCTGGAAAGTTTCTTCCAGATCTATAATTCATACCTTGATTTCTCAGCCTCTCTGCTACTAAAATTGACAAACACTATTTTTGGAGGAGGTGTCAAGGGTGAATTTCTCTCCAGGTGTAGAGAATGGAGGCATTTCATTTCACAGGAACACATCTCTGTGGTCACAGTGTAAGGCTCTCAGCTCTTATAGCTGCACTGAACTCAAAGGTGCTTTAACACTCCTCAGGTCCAGTGGCATCCTTTAACAAGGATGGGCTTGTGTGGCTTTACAGCAAGTGGCCACAGAGCCAGGAGGGGCTGCAGCTCTGCATCCCATCACACAGCAGGACAGTGCCACAGCTGGGAACAACCACTGCAGTTTCAGCCCCCAAGGTAAAGCCAAGTCTCATAAGCACTGCCCTGCCCTGCAGCTGGTTACTGGGCAGGTAAACTGCAGTGATGTCTGGGCAGTCAGAGAGGAAAGGTCCTGTTATTGTTCAGGCTTTTCAGCCTTAAATTGTAGAAACCTAAGAAGGCTCAGTCTTTGCATATTTGCCCCTTTCAGTGGAACATGGTTGCTAAAGAAAAAGTCACTGACCTTTACCTTTATTTTTTGTTAAACCAATCATTTCATCAGAAAAACCACAAAATTAACATGTTACCTAAGAGTGTATGCCAGGGCAGGAGGCCCAGAGGAGATATTTTCAATAAAACTAGAAATTGTTTTAATAAGAGAAAGAAACGATAGAACAATTGTGAGAGAGTTATATTTAAGATGAAGAATAATGTCAGAAGGTCACCTATGCCTAGTGCAAACCTCTCTGGAGTATCCAGAAATCTCAGTCATAGCTTGAGTTTCACATTGTGTTAGAGACAAATGAACCTAAAGAGGCAAGGAGGGGAGATATATAAAGACAGGTAATGCTGGTAGAAGTCTGGAGACCTTTTAAGATGCCCTATATAAAATCTGATTTTAAAAAATCTAATAAAGCATACAATCATGCTTTCTAAACATAGGCTTTTACCTGTGATTGGGCCAAACCATAATTTCAGGAGAAGAAGAATCAAAGCAAATACTCATAGGAGAAAATCTGTTGAAGCTGTGAACTTTTCACCTTTAACAGCAAGTAGTGACCACGGGGTGCAAGATCAGATGGTTGACTTAACCGCCGAGTAACGAAATTAGGCTAAAAGTTAGATCTAGTCTGCCCAGAGGCAACATGACAAATTAGATTCATCCCCTCCCTGTATTTGTATTAGTGCACTTTTTTATTAGTGAACAGATTATAAAAGAAGGCTTTGCCTCAAGGCAGGGTTTTCTGGCACTGAACTAATTTTCAAGCTGAGGTTCTCCCCTGAGGGCACAATAAGACCCTCCCTTCTTTGCAGCCAAGGATCCTCGGCAAAGATTTACCTGTGAACAGCTCTCAACATATTTGGAGCTTTAAAAAACAGCAGATTTCTTTCTATAAAGCTACGTAAATGGAGATATAGTTTATTAATAAAAAAAAATTAGTAATTTTCTAAAATAATTCAGTGTGTTTCACTGACAATATTTATTAAAAATAAATTGGTTTCAACTCAGCTCTCTGGGGCAGGCTTTGTAAACTCGTGCTGGCTTCCAGCCTCAGTTGGTGGTCAGGAGTGAGAACTGCTGACAATGCAGGTGGCCACCCCTCTTCATGACAAAGATGCAGGCTCATAGCCTGAAAGTCTTGTGGCCCTGTGAGCTCTTGCAGTCAGTCATAAGTGTTAGTGTTTCCAGCACGAGGCCTCACTTTGCAGACACAGCTGCGTGGCATCCCTCTGACCTGGAAGGGAGCTGTGAATCAAGAATGCATTTCTTTTTCCTCTGAAGATGAAAGACTTTCAAAATTAATTGCATGACATTATGGCCTGTCTGTGTTGTCAGCTTTGATTTTGCTGTGACAAAATGATGGCCGCTCCCTGTCACGGAGAGTGACGCCGTGCCTGTGAGCACGGCACTCATCAAGTGGCAGCAGCGAGGAACGCATCACTGTGATCTGCAGGGAAAGATTTTCATGGAGGGGATGCCAGGGGTGAGGCAAGTGGAGATGTTACACTCACACAGGGGAGCCTACATGGCCATGGCTCGCTGCAGCTGGTGCTGGCTGAGCCATACCACCCACAGCTCTGTGCCAGGTATCCGACTTCCTGACCCCATCCCCACAATCAGTCCAGCTACTGAGGGTAACACGCTCCAGAGGTGTCATTTTGAGCATTCAGAGCTGAATGCACAATCACTAGAACTAAAATCAGAGCATTTAAAGAGCAGCTCTGCAACTGCTTTTGCAGGGCTTTGCAGAGCAAGTGGGAGCAGAAGCAGAGGGAGAAGACCAACTCCTTTTCCCTTTAGAGGGCAGTGGTGTTCATCATACAAAAGCTGCTTTTTCAAGGAGGTAAATCCCTCATGGTTAACAAACGGGTCAGCAGCAGCAGAGCAGCAGCAAGGAATTTGCACCAGTGCTGAAGTGCACTGGGTGCACTGCACCGTGCAGGACAGCATCTCACCCTGATGTACTTTCTGTAATGCTCTGTGCAGGGGCTCATTAATTTCCCCTCATTTTCATGCACAGTAATCAGACAAGTAATTACGGTTCCACTGTGGCTTCCTTTCTCCCACCACACCACGAGCACAGCCCAGAGTGAAGCGCTCCTCACCATCAATGTTTGCCAAATTACTGCCTCCCTTCGAGCCAGATGAGCGCTTCCTGTGAGATTTAACCTGTTCAGGGAGCCAAAATAGAGCTGATTTTGAGGGCAGTACCAACCTTTTCATGGGCTTGGGCGAGGCCTCCCTCTCCAGGTTGGAGGAGGCGTGCTTCACGTGCATGGCGTTGTAGGAGGTGTGGGTGTACTCGTTCTCATCGCTGTAGTCAGGACCCAGCAGCGTTCGAGCCCACGTCCCCATGTCGTAGGGAGGCAGAGTCCCCCCAAACTCAGAGGGCAGGCATTCGGGGTGTATTAGCTGGTGGAGGCTGTTCAGGTTGTTCCCGTGAAGAAAGATCTTTAACAAATAAAAAAGAAAGTTCAAAGTCATCACCCACTCCTTACTTCATTAAGTACAATCACAGCAGCACTAATGGTGTGTGGGGCATCATTAGTTGACACTGCAGTTTCAGGTGGGAATTTCAAAAGCTCTCAGGGCTTACTCAGTTGGCAGAAGTGGGGGCATTAACTTCAGGGTGGGCAGCTGAAGAATTAGGCTGGTACTACTAACACTTCTGATTTGCTTGCTTTTGGCAGTTAACAATTTCAGTTTCTTAAGTACCAGATCAGGAGAAGCAGAAGTCAGGAATTATGACTGATTATTGCTGCTGTAAGAGGATAGAGGCTTACATGAAGAGCAGTGAGAAGAAAAGGGTGACAGTGGAGCTTACTAAAAGCAGGCATAAAGAGGACTTCAGCATCTGAGGGGGCCTCTAGCCCTGCACCCCAGGACAGACATTTCCAGGGGGGTATCAGGCTGTGTCACCACTCGGTGCTGCTTCAGCAACACTTGGTTCTCTAATCCCTCTTTGCTTTCAGCTGGGTCCTACCCTTTTCCTGCCTAGTCAGACCCAGCTCAGGGTGGACTCTGGGGTCTCCTGAGGGATTATTCAGCTGTTGTCTGGCAGACTGCAGAGAACAACTGGCTAGGATGACTGCAGACCCACCAATTCACTTGGGTTTCAGTGGAGAGGATCTGCCTCTTCTGCAGTGTGAGCAAACAGCCTTCAGGCATGGGTACCTTTGGTGGAAGCAAGTGAGTTAGCATCATGTGAAAACAGTCACCCTGCTGGAGGAATGTAATATGATTTTTTGCTCCTACAAAAAGAGTTGAACTGAATTTTCCCTCGCTTGCAAGCAACTTCAGCCAGGCCTGATAGTCCCTCCACATTGCCAGTTCTCTCTATCCCTGAGCATGTCCCAGTAAAATGTATCCGTGCTTTGTTAGTGATAACAAATTTCTAGCCCGTGGCCAAGTTATTGATTCAATCCAGACCATTCCAAACTCTAATTTTTAATAACAGCAGCAATTCTCTTATACCATATGGAAAATGGAGGGGGAAAAAAAAAAAAAAAAACTAGAAAAGAAAACAGGCAGCTACTTGGAAAATCCAGGTCTACAGGTTCCTCCCCACCCCCCACCCCCATCTAGTTACCCTTTTCCTTGTCTTGTCTTTGAGGAATGGTTTGATTAGCGTGTACAGGGCATGGATGTACCAGGGCTGATTGACAAAATGGACTCCTCCAAAACGTGCAGGAAAGCTGTCCTATAGAGAGAAAGAAAGGAAGGCAGTTAAGAGATGCAGTGCTTTACTCCAGCAGTCAATTGGATGAAAGTCGGAGGAAAAATCTGTCTCTTTCCATCTGCAAACGAGCACGGGGAGGGGGCAGGAGGAAAATGGAGAAGCAAAAAAGATGCCTGTAAGCGTTTGTATCAGTTTTCTCTGCGGACAGAGGCAGTCCCTTCGCCCCTCCACACACTGGCACATCAATTGCCGAGGAGATGCTGAAGATTTAAAGTCGGGTCTCCAGCCACTTCTCACGAACATTTTTTAACTCCGTCAGGGCATCTGACTCGGCCGGCCTGGGAAGTGAGAGGGGGTTGACGAGGGGAAGCTTTCTAATTTCTCATTGTACAGCGCAAGGCAAGCCCCCGGTTCCCACGCACAGCGCTGCTCAGAGCTCACCTTTTCACCCTTCGGCCTCCCTGCCTCCCCCTGCTAAAATCATCATTACAATGGCTGACCTTTCGGGGTGAGCAAGCAGCGTGTTACAGGGAGGAGGATGGGTGGGAAATGCTGATAAGTGAAGGTGTGGGGAGAGCGCACCATGGCAGCACCATGGAAACTGCGGGAGCCGCTGCCCGGCGCGGCACGAACAGCCCGGGCATCATTGACATGCAGCGAGCGTCCCGCTGGAGAGGCGCTCGCACAGCATCCTCCAGCATCCTCCGCCGGCTCGCCACGCCCAGCAGAGGAGGAGGTGGCGGCTGGCCGGTCTTTACAGGCTATTGTACATTGCGAGGGGTGTTTTGTACCTACGAGCTTATCCAACAAACGCCAGTCAAGGAAGAGCCTAGGATTTTTTTTTAATTTTTTTTTTTTCGGCGTGGCATAAATAATGGGACGACCGCTGCGGCTGTGTGCAAATACGCTTCCAAGGGGAGGAGAGCAGCCTGTCTCTCCGCTGTGAAGGGAATTCTGATGAAGCCGTCCTCATCTTGTGTGTGCTCCTAACCCCTACAGCTCAGCATGAAAAGCAGAGTATAATCAGGTCTCCTCCTTCAGGGCTTTGGCTCTGGGACCCAGGCAGGTTCCTTCCCCGCACAATTAGCACAGGGTGTCCTGGGGCTTTCTCTCGCCTTCCTCCCGAGCATCAGAGATTGAGCACAGCTGGTGAGAATACAGGGTGGATTTGTGAGATGATATGAAAAAATCCCCTTATACACCTGCTCTGCAGAGCTTCTGTGCTGTTTCAAGGTCAATTTTTCCCCCAGATTTAGCAATATGTATACATACAGCACCTCCTGGAACCCAGGGCACATCATCAGGACTCTCCACACTCTTTAGCTGTGGTTTGTCCTGGCTGACATCTAAAACCATACTAGAGTAATGTTTGTGAGCAGCCTCAGGTATTAAGTGATATCTTTTTCTTTTGCTATACAGTGAAATAAGCCACTTTCACCTCAGACAGGTGAGTAGATCTGAAATCATTACAAATCTGCATATTGGATATACTGTGAAGGACTATGGGGTAATCAGGCCAGCACAGAGGAGGACAAGCAGTGTAACATTACAGGTGATACCATTTTAAATTCCAGTAAATGATGAATTGAGCTTTTGAGACCCCATCTGGTCTGGGGTCCTTAGCCCATGAAAGATGTCAGCTTGCTAGAGTGAGTCCAGAGGAGGGCCAAAAAGATGATCAGAGGAATAGGAACCTTTTTTTCTAGGAACCTTTCCTACAAAACAGGCTGAGAGAGCTGGGGTTGTCCACTCTGGGGAAGGGAAGGCTCTGGGGAGACCTATTGCAGCCTTCCAGTACCTTAGGGAGGCTGCAAGGAGGGAGAGGGACTTCTTATCTGGGCAGATAGTTACAGGACAAGGTTTTAAATTAAAAGAAGGCTGGTTTAGATTAGATGCTAGAAAGCAATTCTTTTCTGAGAGGGTGCTGAGGAACTGGAACAGAGAAATTGTGGATGTTCCATCCCTGAAAGTGATAAAGGCCAGGTTTAATGGATCCTGAGCAATGTGAATTAATGAGTGGCATCCCTGCCATGGCAGAGGGATTGGAATAGATGACTTTTAAGATCCTTTCCAACCCTATGATTCTGTTCAGTGATTCTATGATTCCATGATTCTCTTTAGGGATGACATATGTCCTGTTGGGGTGTGCATTTTCAAAGAAGAGTATGTTTCCACTGCATTTCATGGGAGTTTAGGATGCAGATCTGGCTGAGATAAAGTGCTGCAGTGCTGCATGTTGCAGTGACTTCAACTGACTGCTGAGAAACTGCTGCAGAGTCTGAGCCCACCTAGTAAAACACATGGACTGACAGAAGTGTGAAGCCCAAAGTGATTTTCTACCATGTGATAACCCAAAATTGTGTTTTATAGCAGACCAGAGCCATAAAATGCCCATCTCATGCAAAATTCACAAATTCAGTTGCCTTCCTCACACATGGGAATGAAGCTTTTAAGATTTGGAGCTTTTCACAGATTATTCTAAAAAAAAAAAACAAACCTAAGACAAACTGGAAAGTTCCATATTTGCCTTTCTTTCTTTCTTTCTTTCTTTCTTTCTTTCTTTCTTTCTTTCTTTCTTTCTTTCTTTCTTTCTTTTCTTTCTTTTCTTTCTTTCTTATTAATTCTATATTTTTCAAGCTGGCTGCTATCCCACAAGTTGTAACTATAAGGAAGAAGTTTCTGACACCTTTGCTCTTTGGAAGTAAATTGTCACAGTTATTCCCAGGCTGTACTGTAGCAGCTAATGTCAGTGTAGAAAATCCAATCTGAGTCTGAACCACAAGAAAGTAAAGAAATGAAAGACTGGAAGCAGGGGAATAACTTTGAAACACAGAGATTTATAGTGACCTGAAAAAGAAAAAAAATTTGCCTTCCTGCTGGAATGCACAAATTATATTAATAATTTCTAGTGAGAAACATCAGTCAGTCTTCATTTTCAAGGGGGAACATGTATTTTTTAGGACCTGTTGACTAGCTTTAACAATACCCAGAAAGGCCCTAATACTGAGAATTATAGGAACCAGCCAGAGGTTTAAGCTAGCAGTCTGCCTCTAGAAAAAAAAGGAGCAGGATGCACTTTCTTATATGGAAAATTAATTTTATGTCCACCCAACGTAGGTTGTTGAGTCTATAAGCTAGCTTCTATCTCACACACCTGTGTTATAGGAAAACCCTTAATAGAACAATTTTATTTAAAGGCAATTGCTTTCTTTTAATTTTGAAGGTACACCAAAAAGTGCACAAAGATCCTTGAAAAGGAAGCATGACAGTCAAACAAACAAACAAACAAAAAAAAAAACTAACCGAAGAAGATTTTATTATATGTGTGTAACTTTCTTCTGAACTTTGTTCCCTGCCCTATTAAGCACATTAAGTTCAATTTGACCTTCATTCCTCAGTCCACCTGCTTTTGTAAGCCTGTCAATTAGAACAAGGACAAAGACTTTTTTTTTTAAAGGGAAAAAAAAAAACCAAACCCAAAGAAATTTGATATGGGAATCATCCAGAACTGTTTAGAACTGCAACATACTAATTTTGTAGAAGTCCCTAATTAGAGCAGAGCTGTCTTGGAAAGAAAAGCTCCTGTCTGGAGGTCTGCCTTGTGCAGTTCCAGGAAGATGTATGAGACATTTCCCACACCCCACTTAGTGTCTCTGCTGCTCTCCCTGGGGCAAGGTGAAAGTAGCTGAAATTGATTTTCTGCTGGAGAGCTTTTGCTTTTAGGAATTCTCTTTTGATTTCTCATGTCTTGTGATTCCTTGGGAAGGTCTATTTTATAATGAGGTACATTTTTGGAGTCCACTGTGAAATGGACTCTGGGATCATGGAGCCTCTTCTTAACCTGATTCCTTCTCAAAAATACCCAATCCTGAGGATATACTGGGTTTTATTCCAGTGTTATAAATGAAACATAGCACACATGAATTGTTCTAATTATTTTTGGGCATTACTGTCTTCTCCTCTGAAAACAAGGCTGGACACATTAGCATGTTGCTCAGCAATGAAATTACAGAGTTGATAAATACATCCAATCCCATCCTAACCAAGCTAACCTGCTCCTTAGCAATAGCAGGGAATCACAGAATGGGTCAGGCTGGAAGGGACCACAGCCATCAGGTCCAAATTCCCCGCTCAAGCAGGGTCATCCCAGAGCACATGGCACAGAACTGTGTCCAGATGATCCTTGAGTATCTCCAGTGAGGGAGACTCCACAACTCCTCTGGGCAATCTGTTCCAGTTCTCACCCTGGAGCACAGGAAAGTTCTTCCTCATGTTTAGGTGGAACTTCCCATGCATCAGCTCTTACCCATTCCCTCTTGCCCTATTGCACTTGCTGGGGAGGCATCTGCCCCTTCATCAGAGTCATTGATGAATAAGTTAAACTGAACCTTGTGGGACACCACTAGTGACAGGACCCCAACTTGACTCTGTGATACTGATTGTGGCCCTCTGGGATCTGCCTTTGAGCAGATCCACCTCACTGTACACTCATCCAATCCACACTTCAGTGAAAGAACTTCAGATATCTTCTTGGACAGCTGGCTCGCTCCACAGTCAGACCAGGCCTTCTTCACTGAGACTTGAATTGATCTAAAATAAGGAATATATCTATCAAGGTGCTGCAGTGGCACCTTCCCAGAGCAACAGAGGCAAACTGAGAGGGAGAAAATAGTCCAAACATAGAGTTTGAGTTGATTTAATGAAACTGGGGCCATTGATGGGCCTATTCTTTTGCCTGATTTGTCTTTGTTTTGCCTTATATATTTGCTTCTTTTCTGTTTTCAGTTATTCTCCTCTTTATCATGCCTAAAGAGAAAGTAGTGAACATAGTGGAGTTGCAACAGACCCCCCCCAAACCTATGCAGGCTTCAATACATCTTTCATTTCAGATAGAAGAAGGGTCTCCAAGCTTGCAGGTCAGAGCAAAATGTTATGGGGATCATCGTTTCCCATCTCTGCTCAGACCTCCTGTGCAGAAAAATTCTTGAACTGAGCCTGGAACTGAAAACCTTTGGTCCATAATATTCCATTTAATAGCTTAGGAGGGGTGCTTGGAAGCTATGAGGCTGATTAGAGACAATTGTTCTTTCTTTCTGCCTGTTCTTGCCATGAAAACACCTATTTCTTTTGGCATGAGCATGCATCAGAAACCTTTTACTATGATGTTGTTTGGAACTGCCTGGAAGCTAAAAATCAACATGATTTTCCAGCAGCTCCTCACGCCAAAGTGTGTCGGGAACGCAAAGACATCTTTGGAATATGAAAAATAGGAATGAATCCAGCCTGATTCTCAAGGTCATTCCTTTCAAACTACATGAATTGACATCATATACCAAAGACCTGAGCTCAAAATCCATATTACAGCATATTTCTAGGTTACAGAATGTCTGAATTTTGAGAAATAAGCATTTTTAAAGTGCTTTCATAACCTTTGCCCTTCCTAATCAGAAAACCAAGCACACACCCCAATGAACTTCTATCTCAACTATACTTGACAGTTTACTACAAATCCAAATACAATTCCCCTGGAAAGAAAATAATTTCCCTCAGATTCAGGAAGATATCAGCCATAAACAAAACTGTTTAAAGTGAAATGTCATGTAAATTGAGGATAAAAACAGCATCTTCAGGCCTGTCCTCTTACATAATCAATTCCCAAAGTGGATTAAAGCTCCCAGTGATGGTATTAATAGTTCAGGAAGATTTTATTAATAGTTCAGGGATAGTTTCTCTATGGAGAATTTCCATGAGTGTGTGATTTTAATGAATTGGCACAATAAGGGAAGGAGGATTTCTACTCTTCAGCTCTTCAGCTTCAGATCCAAATTCAGCCTCTGAAAGAGTGACAGTGCTTGAAAGTCACTGTTCCCTGATTTTACAACTTTGTCAGATATTGGATAGGCTGTGTCCATCAAAAACCTGCTCCTGAGCATGTTCAAATGAATTCCATGTGATGCCCTTGGTATGGACAGAGTGGGTTGTTGAATAGGGCATGCTAGGCAAGAAGGCAAAGTGTCCTTCCATTGCTGCAATTTCAGCTTCTAATTTTAATGCAGCTCCTAAGAGATGGATGTTTAGTTTGGCAGGAGGCAGGACCAGGGCCGCTGGGACTGGGCTGCTCCTGCACCTCTGCAGGTGTTCCCTGGGGCTGCAGGAGCTGGGGCTGCTCTCCCTCACCTTCTGCAGTGCCTCCACTGATCCCAGGCACGTTCCCAATCTCCACCCCAACAAGTTGCTTGTCTTTCTCTTATCTCTTTTTGCTCCCCTGTGTTTTTGAAGAGATGGGAATGCAAAATTAATGTTGCCGGTGGCAATAATCGCAAATCGCTTGCTTCTACCTTGGCATGCCCTCAGAGTACATGGGGCTTGAAAATAGCTGCAGAGCAGGGGAAAAACAGTAAAAAGAAAGACATTAGGGCTAGCAGTATGGCAATTCTAACCTGCTTGAATACAACCATAAAAAGAACTCTTGCAATCGTGAAGAATTCATTGATTTTGGGTAAGCTGTGACTGTAATTGCTCCCACCAAAATGCTCTCTTTTCTTTGAAGCACTAATAGCAAAGGACTGGAGCGAAATCATGGGAAATTGTGAGTTCTTGGTTTATTTTTACATCTCATACCCACATATGTAGATGAAGATGCTCTGAAGTACTTCTGTCAGAGAACCAGAACTGCAAAATGAACACTGGGATACATTCTCCAAGGCATTTTTTCATAATGTTTGCTATCTCTCCTGCTACATTCAGTAACTTTAAAAATTCAGTCATTTGCAGTGGGTTTCTCCCAGTCATTATTGCACACTAGTGAGGTCCTACAGAGCATCTGTTCATGGGTATTGGCAGATGGCACCAATAAATCAGGTTATAGAACACAGATTTGCTCAGTAAACTTTGATTTGTCCTGATAGAATCATGCTGTCATGTCATCTGGTCTAACAAAATAAGCTGTAACCTTGGGGCAAAAGGGGGTTTTCTTCACTACCTTTTTGCAAGAAACCCTTTTCTGAACCAGCTCAGAATAATTTAGGAACAGAAAATTTTCTAGAAGCAGTAACTCTGTTGGATTGACACCATGTCCTGGTGCTACTTTTTTGCTTGGCATGTACCCCTCTTTTATACACTAAAGGTAGAGAGTAAGGCTTCCTCCAGAAACAACAAAAAAATAGATAAATAAATTATATTAATAGAGAAACAGCAGGTTCATTCAGGGGCTTGGTTGAGGGGGTTTATAGGGAAGAGAGGAATTCAAAATGTGATCAAAAAGTAAAACCCAGGGCACTGAGACACTAATTTGGAAGTAGCTCATGCATGTGTGCAACTGGGGTGCTGCAGACTGCTCTAGATTAGGTCATATTAGGTAAGGCCAGATCAGGATGCTTCTGGTGGAACAAGAAGAGTGACAGTCACCCACTAAGCTAAGCAGGGGTAGTTTGGGTCACAGGCAGGTTAGGAAGGGACATGAATTAGCTGGAGGCTATTTTTCAGAGTTAGTTTAGGAAGCTGGATGATCTTTGCAGCCAGCTCCAGCAAACCAGGCTGCATTGTCTCCAGTGTTCTGATTTTTGGTGTAAACTGTAGCTCAGAAACCTGTTTATATTCAGCTTTCCTAAGGCAGGGTAACTGCAAGCTGAGTTGCTTCTATTCCTGTATCTCACTGAATGTGAACGTCTGAAATTAGTTGTGGGGGTAGGAAAAATCAGCAGGAAGATCATCAAAGCTGAAAGCAGTTGTGGGCTTAATTAGAAATGGCAAAACGTGCTGGGCACAGAGCAAGCCTGGCCTGGAGACCTGCTGGGCAAGCACAGCTCAGCAGGGATGTGTCACACACCAAGCCCTGGGCTGAGTGTGACCCCTGAGCTTTGGCTGCTCATTCCAAATCATCATGGCAATAAAGTCCCTGTGCCAGATTTGGGTTACTGAGAGGAGTGACCTCCCTCCAGTCCCTTCTCCCTGACACCAGGAGATAAAGTGGTGTGTTTCATCTCCACTTGAGCTGTTGGTGGGCGTTTGTGGGTGTGAGCTGCTCTCAGTTTTGGGGTTGTGGTAAATAAGTAGGTGTCGTATTTTGAGCTAAAATTTTAGCTTTTATTTTAATAAGACTTTAATGCAGGGCATTCTGAAGTGAAATGCCCACCAGCAGAATGAGCACCTCCACCAAAGAAAGTAACAGTCAGCATTAAGACAGCTTTAACCAAGGAGCATCCTAATTCCCTAGCACCTGGAAAAGAAACTCCTCAAGAGCACTGGGGTTGAAAGTTTAGCATTGAAAACTTGACCCAAAAAACATTCTATTTTTAATATATACTTTTTGAAAAAGAATAGAGAGAATAAGGGTTTTTTGAAAGTAATTTTTTAGAGTTAAGCTTTAAACCAAATTAGTTAGTACCATTAACCACTATAGTAAAGAACACCACTGTTTTCTTTATCTTATCTTATTTGGAGCTCTCTCTTCAGAGATACTTTTATTTCCATAGACAGACCTTGCACTGATCCTGAAGGGCAGTAGATCTGTAGGACACTATGATTGAAAGCACAGGGAGTGAAGGAGTTTGAGCAAAGAAGGTGGCACTGAGGCAAATTCAGCAGCATTTAAAAGGGTCTTGAAAAGAATGAGTTGAGTGCATGCAAAGTCAGTAATGAAAAGCATAACAAACAGCATTTATGCCTTATTTCTTGTCCAGTACTGAGATTTTAAACAAAAAACCCTGTATGGGTTTTTTGTACCCTGTCTCTTTAGATATGCGTTGTTATGCTGAGATTCTCTACGCTGTCTTTGTAATACATTTATTCTAATTTTTTTTCACACTGTCACTTGCATGTATGTATATATATATATATATATACACACATACACATGTATACATGCACACATATGTGGACATATATTTGTATTTACACTTGCTCTCTATTGAAATAGTTGGGCCTGAGCAAAGGGCAATGAAGGCCAAACTGCCATGGTGAGGACAAATGCCCACAGCATTAGTTAAAGCAGCCAAAGAAAAGCAATTAAAAAGGTCTTGTGGCACTTGCATTGCTTCTCAGGAGACCTATTGACTTTGCAGAGAAGCTTTTCATCTTTGCCTGTGGAAGCACCAAGGTATTAAACAGAACTCCTAAAGTCGCATTACACTTGTGTTGTGATTGAAAGCTGATGATGGAGGAAAGGAGATTTTGTTATTTATAGTGCTAGGCAACCTATTTGCTGCTGAACAGAAGTCTGATCTAGCCTGGCTTGAACAATGCATGGAATCATCTTAAAAGCAGCATGGAAAGGAGATTATAAACCATCATTGTGGTGAGATTATAACCTAGCATGGTCAGAAGAAAATGATCAAACAATTTTCTTATTGGCAATTGTTGATGGACTGAAACAAAGTATTTGATGGAAATCATTCATTTTCCAGTAAATATCCTTGCATCTAGCAGTAAGTTAAAATAATCCTTTGTGTTGACTCCTCTGTACAAGTCCTTGTAGGTCTCACAGGCTCTTAGCACTCATTTTCTCAAGCTATCTGTTAAACAAGAGCTAGATTCCTGTCTTATTACACAAAGAATTTTGTATTTTACTCTAATTTGTTTGAGATGGAAGCCTCATTTTAAAATTCAAGGTTTCCCTTCATCTAGCACTTGCACAACCCTTTTTTAAAACAAGTTTTTTGGTCCCTGTCAGCTTTGATAAATGTCCCATAGTGATAAGTGTCCCATGGTGAAGACATATTTTCCATTTTTATTGTCTTTCAACAGGAGTGTGTGAATATGTTTGTATGTGTATGAGAGCAAACCCCATGAGCTACTTTGTTTTAAAGGGAGTCAAAATGCCAAATGCCTGCACACTGGGGGAGACCCAGCTCTTGGTGGGTGCAATATGAGACAGCTCACACTGCCTCAGATTAACACCTGATAGCAGCATCACCTTTGCCTCATATACAGCCTCTTATTCTTCAGACCAAGAGAAGCCTAAGGAAAAAAAACCCACCCTCTAATTTTTTGCGTGATTCAGTCTCTGTCCTTGTCCAGTCTCCAAGTGAGATTGCTTTGCTGTCTTATCCTTTCATGCTGAAGGGAAAATTGTTTTGTGTACAAAGTCCCACATAGTCATCACACTGATTTAACAGAAGCAGACCAATGTGTCAGTTCTGCAATAAAACATAATCTCTTTGTGTCTGCCCTTTTGTGATCTCTTTCTCTCTGTATTTTTTTTAATAACAGAGCAGTGCCTTGGTAATGAGAAACCTGACCATAATTTAATGTCCTTGGAATAAGTTTTGATAATAAAAAAATACGAGTCATGTTAAAAATACATGTGGAAAGATATAAAGGTACATTGTGGAAAATATATTTTTAGGAAAGCTATTTTTACAATATCAGACTGCAATTCAAGTTTCATGACATTTTCAACAACATGCATTTAAGAAACGCGTCATGAAGACCATTTTCTTAGTGAAGAGCCTTGTGCTGTGCTGTACAAAGAATTGATATTTTTCACTGATGTTTTCCCTTGTGGTTATAAAAGCAGGCATTGCTAATAGCACCAACAATAGCTAAGATTGTCTGATTGTCTGACTTGTGGCAACTTTGCTGTAGTTACACATTTTGGGCCCAAAAATTTCAACAGAGAGCCAGACATATTTTTATGGGAACAGTGTTGGAAGCTGGGGGTGGGATGACAGTCTCTCCATAGGCTTAGAGAGAAAAAATATTGTTTTCTGCACATCAAAGTATTTCTATGATTATTGGAGGGTGGAGATTTAAATCTCAGAGCTTTTGGAGCATGGACCCAACCTTTCACAAAAGGTTTTCCTGGCACACGTGGATTTAATGACACAGAGATAATTTGCAACTCTGTGTATGTGTGTATCCAAACTCAGTCAAGGAATTGTGGAGGCTGTTTCATAGGCCAATTAGTCACGGCCTCTTGCCTTAAAAGCTATGATCAGTCAAAATTCTTGGAGTTCATTAGCTATGTTCCCCCAACAGAGAGGGAGGCTGCAGCCCCAGCCCACAGGTGGGAGGTGGAGCTCTCTCTGCAGTGGTTTCTCCCAGAGATGTCATAAAGCACTCAGGTGTCGTCAGGGCCCCCGAAGCTGCACTTTGATACTCAGATTTTTCCTTTCCTAAGTGCGTGACTTTGCCATTTCGATGTTCTTTTTGTGCTGTGTTCACCACCTAAAGCAATGCTAGGCAGCAGTCAGTGCAGCTCATTGCATAATCACTCAGAATCAGGGCTTTTGTCACTTTGGCAGCATTAAATGTCACCTAAACTTTGTACTCTTTGCTACACAAAATACATGCTTATACTCTCTGCAATGGCTCTTTCATTTCCACAACACATCCTCCCTTCAGTTCACACTTTTTATTCCTCACTACCTGGCTTTACTGCCACCTTAACTCTGACTACAAAACAGCTTTAAAAGAGAGCATTAGAAAAATGGTGATGTCTGTGTAGGTGCAAAAAAATTTCTGATGTCTGTGTAGGTGCAAGAAAAGCAGAGCATTAACAAGTGCAGTTCCTCAGTCTTTCCAGTATCATTAGCCAAGCATGGATATCAAGCTGTGGATGTAGTACCAGGTCACTGTTCAGCCCTTTGGCATCCTGTATGTCATCTGCTCCCACTACAGACCCTAACAGAAGCAGTCTGAGACTTGCCAGTGAAGATTATTGCCTGAGTAGCGCTTGCCCTGCCTTCTCTAAAAAGTTATTCTAAATTGTGTTTTCAGGCACCACAGCATCATGCAAGCTCATGATTCTTCCACTCTCTGGTTCTACTCCTTAAAAATTTGCTCTGATTATTTTTTTCAGGGCCAAGAGCAGGGAAAAAGTTTCTTTGAATTTGCTAAAACTACTGTGCACAGGAAGGTGTGACCCCATTTCTCAGCCACCTCAGATTAAAAAATATACAAATTCTTTTCATATTGAGTTAAAGTCACACATTAAGTACTGCTACATGAAATCTTAAATGAATTAAGTTTTTTCCATGCAGAGACTGGATGGAAAAAGGGGTATCCTCTGTCCTATCTCTGGACATCATTAAATTTGCAAGGTAGGTACTGGACAGCCTATCTGTACCTTCTTTTTTGAAGGCTTCCCATCAAGAACTCTTCTCACATAATTGTAGGCAGTAGCATGTCCTCCTTATTAAACTCCAAACACGGGGTGCCAGTGCAAATTTGCAAATTACTTGGTGTCATTGCAAGATTTTTGGCACAGTGGCATGTATTGTCCCTCTAGCAAATGGCAGAGATTTTGTTTGGAGTGGTAGTGCTTAGTTGTAATTTCAAAGTTTGCCGTGCTTTAAGCTATGAGTGGGATCTGATCTTCCAAACTAACTTACCCCATGATTCTGTGGTATTTCATATGTTAAGATACATGTGCATGTCAAGTTGTCAGACTGTTCCTGCCCTGTCATGTTCCACACTTACTATTGACTGATCACTGGTTACTCAGGACTTCAGGTTACAGCTTCCATTTAAAGCTGAAGCTTTTATCATCTTTATAATATGCCATAGAATTTATTATAGAAATAGGCAGGAAGGTAAGGCTTATTTATTATCTGCTTTGCTGCAAACCCCATATTATGAGCATAAATGACAGCAATAAACAAAAGAAAATAACCTGTTCAGACCAGAAGAAAATCTATACCACTAACTCCCTGCATTGAACAGTTGTTCCAAGAATGAAGGATTTCCTTGTTATTAGGAATGTGCCAGGTGAAGAGAAGTTATCAGAAAAGCTGCATTCCCTATTACCTGCTACAGAGTGTTGCACATGTGCAATGCATATTAATCCCACTTATGTCCATCAACTCAATTAAAACCTCCCCATTATTGAAATCTATAACTGGCACAGAAAGGCACCCGAGCTTAGTAAAGAGTGTTCATTATGCTGTTCACTGGACAGCTCTCCAGTAGTGCTAGGTTATTTCTGGAAGGAAGTAAAATATTTTAGCTGAATATCCAGAAATTTGAAAAACATTTGGAGATTCCAGCCAAGGCCAATGTTTTTCTGCAAGTGTTAGTGAGAAGCTAATAGTATTACTGGATGCTTCAGTAATTTGCAGATGCTTCATCTGGGTGCTTTGTGGGGTTTTTTTGCTTTTTTTTTTGACAATGACACACTTTTATCATATGTATACTGTAATGTACATGTTCAGTACATCTTTGCACAGAACCTGAAGGTAAGTTCCACTGACAACACACTTACTGTGCAGAGGTTACATTAATATATTTCCCCACTTCTGTCAGGACCTGTTTGGGAAAATTGGTTCACCACTTTTTGGCAACTGGTACCATCAGCTTCAAAATTTTAAGAATAAAAAGTTAACAAGCATTTTTTTCCCACCAAATTATCTCCTCTAGGTACTGTGTTGTTTCAGTTTTTTGGTTGCATCTTAGATGCATTGTGTTATACAGCCTGGGAGATCTCTTAAATAGGTTCTGCTATTTGAACTGATTGAATTGTGAATGGGATCAGACTATAAAAATCTGCTCAGTGTGAAATCCACTGCTGCATACACCAAATTCCTCACTCAAGATGATTATTGAACAACTGATTTTCTCAATAATAAACAGTAAGAAAATCTCCTAAAAGAAAAACAGAGAAGTTAAACAATTTGTCAAAATCAAAACTCTTTCAGACCACAGAAGGTAGTTGAAGTAGTTTGCCCAGTACTTCAGTCTGTATCCAAAAAGCAGGAGTGCCAGTGTTAAGGTAGCTCAGTTTCTGACAGAGAAGTTGTAAAGCAACTTGATTGGTGAAATTATTTTGGGAAAAGAAGGTTTATTATGAAAGATTATAAAAGCAATTTAAGCACTACAGTCAAGATAAAGGGAAATGTGAGATGTTTGTTTTCAAACAAACAATTCAATATAGTAAAAATAAAAATTTGGCTGTGATTTATAGAAAGGTAAAAAAGTTTAAAAAATTTTAGAATTCAGTTTGTGATAAAATCACAGATTCTGGGAAAAATTATTCAAAGAAATGCATACTGAAATACCCAGAATCTATTTAGAACAAAGCATTTGAAGGACCTGCCTGAAATTTGAGAAGGTTAAATGCTGCTTTGGTGTTGTGAACATGAAAATACCCCCACAATTTTTCTGCAAATGAGACTGAGGCAGGAAAGCCTAACACCAGCAGTGTGGGAATCCACAATCCCACGATGGAGAAACACAGGGTGGACAAACAACCCACACAAGATAATATCTGCAGTTTGTGAAAGGATCACAGCACCTCACAGGCATTTAAAAGCATCAGGAGAGATCTGTAGAGGAAGAAACACCCTTCTTCCTCATGGCAGCCAGGGAAATCAGCACAGCATCATAGACTCATGGAATATGTTGAGTTGGAAAGGACCCACAAGGATCATCAAAATCCAACCCCTGGCCCTTCACAGCACCATCCCCAAGAGTCACACCAGAGAGTGGGACTGAGAGCGTTGTCCAAATGCTTCTTGAACTCTGCCAGGCTTGGGGCTGTGACCACTTCCCTGGGGAGCCTGATCCAGTGCCCAACAACCCTCTGGAAAAAAAAACCCTTTTCATAATATCCAGCCTTAACCTCCCTGGACACACCTGCAGGCCATTCCCTTGGATCCTGTCACTGGTTACCATAGAGAAGAGATCAGTCCTTTCCCTCCTCTTCCCTGTCCACAGAACACAACTGATTTTCCATGATATTTAGGTGCACCAGAGACACCAGTATCAGCAAAGACTATTCACTTTTGGTAGGAGTGAAACTCTGGTCATATAGAGGTTAACTTTTATTATATAACAAATTTGTGCCACTGAATGTTTGGACAAGGAATAATATTAAAATTTAGGGAAAAGTAAAAATTTCTAATAGTACCAGAAGTAAAAAAATGCTTATTATTGAGCTAAAAGGATGCCAGTTCTGGATCTCAGAGACTGAATTCATGCAATGGACAGACAATTGTTGGCAGCAACTAAAAAGGAACCTAAGGATGCTTCTGGGAAATAAAGGAACTCTCAACAGAGTATGAAATAGAGATGATAGGGTCAAGATGGTCCAAAGCTCATCTACCCAGGAAAGCTTCTCTTGCCATAATTTGGGCTACAATAAGAGAAGCCTATTGCTCTAGGGAGGAAAGTATAATGAAGAAGAGCAAGTGAATGCATTGTGCTTACAGATCAAGCAGAAAGCAAGCAAAACATTGAAATATTTCATTTGCATACGAATGACCTGAAAATGGCATCTATCACAATGTCTCTAATGAGGAACTGAAAAGGCAGTAACACTCTGGGAGGTGACCTTATGAAACTCAGGCATCCATACATGCATGATCATAATCTCTTCATAAAATTATTTCCTTGGAATGCCATTGGGTTGCACTTGGAGCCACAAGGCTTTTTCTTGAAAATTCAAAATCTTTGACAGTGCAAACAGTACTTTACACACAGTAAGTTACACACAAATGATGGGGGGAAAGTGTAAAAAAAATCCCATCTGGAGGCCTCAAGTAACTCAGAAATGCTGACATAAACTAAACAAATTAAGATGTAAAATGTAAAGATAAATTCCAGTGGAACTCCCTGGGAATGTCTCCCCCAGCAGACTCCTCACATGAGGGGGCCAAAAGGAAATTTGCACCTATCAAGCTGCCTGCAGGACCAGCTTGAGAGAGCTTCTAAGACACACACAGGAAGGGTAGGTCACAACCCAGTCTGAATTTAATGTGAAATTACCATGGCACCAATGATGCACTGGAGGTCACAGGAACTCTGAAGACAAGATGCCTGTGCTTGTCAGGCAGCTGTCAGAGTCACTTTGGTCTCACAGGTACCTTGAGACAGATAGAGCAAAGCAGCAAGTCCAGTATGGTTTGAGGAATGTGATGAAGGTGGGAAGCAGTCATGGCAATGTGCAGTGAACTTGTCCTGGGTGCAAGCCACACTGCTGCAGCAGATGGACACAAGCAGAGGAGGAATGGGTTTCCTCATCTGAGACAGCTGAGCTCAAGGACCTGGGACAGCAGGAATGAGGGACCTGGCTGTGGCAGAAATGACAGCATGGATATTAAAACTCAGATCTAAGGGTCTGTGTGATGCTACAGCACACCTTAAGAGTTAATTGGACGTGGATAGAGGATGGTCTTTGGGATTCTGAATTACTTTAGAAATCACTGATGGCGTGGTGAGAAAGGGGAGTTGGGGAAAAATAGCAAACTTGCAGGAGGATGTTAAAATGTCAATAAATGGCAATAAATGATTACTGGTTCCTTTCTTATTTCCATCAATCCAGAAATGATCGGTTTATAGCCCCTTCTGTTGCTGTGCTCACAATTTGGAGTGGAAATGTGAAAGAGCATTTTCTTTGTATTTCTTTTAAAAGTGGCAGGAGCAGCCTCTTTTCCCTTTCAGGGGATAGGATAAGGATAAGGTCTCCCACAACTGCTTACAGAAGCCACATCAGTAGGAAGCAAAAGTAAGGAAAAGAATATAAGAAGGAGGCAGTAAATGTGTTCTCCCCAATGGCATTTTCACAACAGAATAATTTCTCTGGCTTCAGATCCCCTGATTATAACAGCAAACCATCTGCTTGTGGAAAGAGGACACTTCAAGAAAGGATGTTTGGTTTCATCATCCTGTCACATCATAGCTCTGCAGGGTTTCTTTTATTCTAGTAAAGAGGTTTTCATTTTTAATCCTGTTTCTGCACTCTTCAAAGAAACATTTAGATGTTGTTTTCATAGTTTAATCTGACAATTCTAAAAAGCATCATGAGACAAATAATTGAGCATCCTACAGAAGTATAAAGCTAGTAGTACCAGCAATTGCAGTAACAATAAAGCACAACTGCAGTTAAAACATAATGGAATCAGGTACCCCAAAAGACAGTTTAAAGCATGCATAGACTCTTTACAATAGGAATATCAGCCATGTTTAACACCAGTGACAACCAAGGATATGCACAACACTGGTATTTACAGGGGTGCAGGACGCAGCTCCCTGTGGCAGGTCCAACTCCTCTCCAGGATGCAATCCAAATTATGGCCCTGTGTGGGCTAATTTCATAGGGCCAGCTCCTCCCTGTGTGATTGGATTTGTCCTATGCTCATGGATGCATACACTTGCATGTTGCACAGTCCTTCATTTTGTCTCTGACCCTCCCTCTTGCCTCCTCTGGCCTCTTCTCTCTGAGCTGGCAGTGTAATGTAGACCAGCTGGAGGCAGAGGTGCAGGCTCATGGGACACTTGTTTCATTTCTCTGATTTTTGCTGCCTTTTCCTACTCCTCCAAGAAAATCCCTCTCTAGTAGATAAGGAGTATTTGTTTCTGCTGTTCTCCAAAGCTGCTTGTTATAAGGTTTCATGTGCCTTTTTGGTCCCTTCCCCACCCCCCCCCCCCCCCTTGTTGTCATTCCTTCACACTTCCTATCATTAATAGTCCTCTCCTGGCTCAGCTAAGTTTGTTGAAACAAAATCTGTGATGATATATTTCAGTCTGCATTCTGTATTTCATTTGATTGACTTCACGTGTGTTTTTAGAGCTGTAGGTCAAAAGCTCCATTGCCCCCACTGCTTTACAAAGCATTCTTCTAAATAAATAGCACATACCACAGACATGCCTGATCATTCCAGCAAAATATGAAGCTATCCACACCAGCTGGAAGCCAAAGAAAACAGCACCTGCCTGCACACAGCAAATCTGTGTAAATCTAGAGGCAAAATGAAAAGCCTCACCTCTGCTCAGACATGGGAAAATTTACTGTGAACTGAGGCTCAACATGAGAAAACAAGCATTTCTGAAAAAGCAGGAGAGGTTACTGTCCCATCAGTAGTCATAACCTCCTTGAAGCTGCTGGTTACTATCCCTTGTGGAACCTGGTCCTCTGAGGGTCTCTATAACATTACATATTATCCTTTCACCTGAGGATAGCTTAGGTGAACCTGATATTTCTGTCCTGCCCCATCAAAAAGTATTTATGATCCACAGCTGTGGAAAACTGCAAGATGAGGGCTGGATACTAATATGTGCCCAACTCTGGGAGTCCTCCAAGTGTACACTCATGAGGTTTGAGTTCCTCAAATCAATCTCTGCAGAATTGTGCTGGGTTAAAAATACATATACCATCACTTTTCACCTCCCCCAGTTAAAACATGGTAACATCCAAATTCTTTTTAATTTCTATCTGTTCAATCATATGTTTATTCTCTAAGTGTTTATAAGAAAATATCTTCTCTTGTGCTTGAGTATTTTAGAAGCCAGGTAACTGAATAAAATGTTAACACCTAGCACTTGCTGATTTTACACACGGAAGTATGGACTGTGCTTTCTCTGTTTAGAAGAGGACCTGAATATAAAACTTGTCAGTGCATGAAGCAGTGAAATTTGCTGTGTATGACTTTTTTTCCCTGCCTAATGAGTGTCTTGGCTTTATGACAGATTTTAATGTCAGTGGAAACTGTAGCTCCAAAGCACAGTCTCAGCTCCAGTGTCTTCAGGTTACAGATTTGTTTGTCAAAATAGCAAAGTTCGGAATGACTCTGGCCTCAAGGCTCTGACTCCAGTGAGTAGAATTAGGAACTTCTCCATCTAATTCTACTTTCCATCTGATTTTACACATTAAACTTTGCTTCAACCTTGTACTGGTTTTGCTTATTTTGTAGTATATAATACAAGTCAGGTATGTTTTGGTGGAACTGGCAGCAAAACAGGAGGGAAGATTTGAGCCATGACTTTTTGCCATGCTGTTCAGCACTGTGTTGTGACTCCAGACATGCTGACAAATGCAGCAGGCAGGACTCCAACATCAGGTGGGTTTCAATGGTGAGCCAGGGGGCTGGAGAGGTGGCAGAATTTTAAACATATTGCAGTGGTTCTGCAAGTGCAAGACCTTCACATGCCCTCCCCTAAAGAACCTGATATGTCTTTTCATACTTTGTGGTGTCAGACTTTGAGGAAACATCTGCAATATTAAGGCAGTGTATTTTAAAAGGTACCTTCATTGTCATGGGTTTGGAATGATGAAATAATCTGACATTTAAATGTAACTAACATTGAATGCTGATTGTGTGATATCTTGAAGGACTGTGTTCACTGATAGATGCCCACAAAGGAGAGCTGACAGGCCACCTTAATGTGAGACCACCAGAGGGAATATTCACCAAGCAAAATGAAAGGGATCAAACATGTCCGGCAGAAGAGTCCCTTGATGGCTTGACACCTTGGACATTTTCATGAGAATCTGCTCACCTTCTGCTTTACTTTTCATTAAATCAAAGTGTATATTGAAAACCCTGCCTTGTCATCTTTACAAGTCATCCCCATGGTCTCAGTGGTCTCCTGTGAGGCATGGTCTTGGAAAATTCTCAGGCTACCTCCCTCTCTAAGATTACCTTCTAACTTCTTCCCTTGTGCTCCCTTCTTTGCTCTTCAAAGGACATATGTCTCTGGCAACATTTAAAGGTGGGCTTGCACAGGTGATCAATGACCCAGGTGTCCTTGGGTTTGGTGCATGAATGTTACCTGGCCTTTTTGTTGTCAGGGAAAGCAGGAAATACAAGATCAGGAAATTTCATAACTCACACAACTAGATCTGAACATTGCTTCCTTCTCTTCCATCCTTTGACTTTACTTGCTTGTGTTAATGACTGCTGACACCAGTATGATCTCTGATTTCCTTTTATTTGCCTCTGAGTAATTAACAACAGGACAAATGCTCAGGACCTCAACACTTTGTTCCTCAAATTCAATTTTTGAAAAAAAATAAAACTTGCATAAAAGAAGAGGAAGGTCCTTGCTGAGCCAAATCCAGCAAATTCAACACCCTATTCTGGCAGTGGCTAAAGGATGTGGTATAAAACCAGGATAAAATCTGGTATATTCACAGAGTACTCTCAGTGTTCAGTTAAGAGCTTCCTGTGTTTGCTTTTTTCCTGAAAGATCTTTTTTTGTCTCAAATGATGTGTCTTCTCTAATGACAATCAGGTCGGTCATAACTCTCCAATCTATGGATGGAAAAGAAAAATAATTAATTAAAGTGATGGAGATTTTGAAGATGTTTTATACCTTAGGAGTCCAGAGAGGCTGTCTGGGAATAAATTGCAAGGTTTAGTTTTCTTAATCAAAACATTTATTACTAAAACAGAAGGGACCCAGTCATCTGCAATGCTCTCCTGGGTATGGTATGAAAAAGGGAAGGGGACACCATCATGATTTCCTTTTCTCTGGTTTTGCCTTTTCAGCGTATTTTAGTATTGCCACAGTCAATAGCTAATCACTTGTTTCTCTGAAGTACTCTTTTGGGATGCTTTGGATCCTGTAGAAGGATTTTCCACTGGAAAAAATAACAAAATGCATTTCCGTGAGGGTGGCCAAGATTATCACTGTCCTGAGACCATGAATCAGGATCCCAAATTTTGTAATACAAAGTTCTTTCAGTTTCTTCTCCTTCATGTCTCAAGTCAGGTACCATCCTGTGGGTAACACCATGTGTGCTCAAGGAATATTTCAGTGCTAGCCAGGAAAATTTTACATGCACGCCTCAGACACTAGTGAATCCTGTAAGAGCTCTGCACTCCCATGTAGTGCTTAAACAACAAGGTATAAAAACTTATTTAAAAAAATTCAGGATCTTTATGATCACATTGGTTATTTTGCTTATATAGTAGACAATTTTGCAAGTCATCCTTGGAGCTGAGAGCTGCTGAGCAGATTTCATGGTGTGACAATGACCTCAGGACCCAATGGTAGCAGATCTCCTTGGACTACCTGAGAACCTGACCTGACTCAGCACTCTGATGTTGAACATTTGCAAGTACAAACTGTGACTTTTCAAAACACTTGCTTGTTTTTCATTAGGTTGACATTTCCTTTTTAGATTCACTTCTGAGCCTGAGGCATGTGGGCTTTCTAAGGTGAAAAAGAGTTGAACAAAAGCAGATTTTTTTCAGCTTTTTTTCATGATTAATTGTAAAAAAAATTTCAAGGAAAGAGAAAACAGCATGTCACTTCACCTGGAAGCACTTGCCATTTGAAAGGTCAGCACTTGCCATTCTGTGATAATCTGCTGCAGTATTTCTGCACCTCCTGATATTGCTAAGTGTTTAGGGGAACTCAGTGTAAAGGAAAAAGGGTTGAAAAGGGTATTAAAGCTATCTCAGTTTACCAAAATACGACATATTTAGGAATTCCTTACAATTTTTTTATACTAATATACCTAGAATGGTAGAGGAAATATTGACTCTGTAAGATCATGAGGACTACAGTAATTTATAGAAGGTAGAATACATCCCTTATTCCAGTGCTCTTTATTTTTGTAGCTATCTTTACTCCTGGGAATGCAATAAAGTGTACTTTCTAAAAATTCCACTAAAACCACCCTTGCATTTGCAGCTATTCAACACATTTTCTGTACAGTTTCAAAACAGGTGAAGATAGAAACAAGCAGTTGTTAAAAAAAATCTATTCTTGTAAATCAGAATGTCTCATCCATAAAACCTTTTGGTTTAGGAAAAAAATCAACAACCCACAACACCCATAAAGCTTAATTCAGCCTCTTGGTAGAAGCAATTCACTAAATCCTCCCAGAATGCTGGAGGATTGCAGTGCTTGGTTGAGAGAAGCAACGTGGTGCAGTCTGCCCTGCTTACATAGGGCACATGCACATTCTTCCCCCATTAGAGCTGAATATCCTCACCATAGGTCAGTGCTCTGTCTCAGGACTTCTCTCTGCTTCCTGATCCACAGGGAGCACTTCAATCCTCCTCTCCCTTGGCCCTGGCAATACCATCTATTCTGCAAAGTAAACAATCTCCAGACTAGGAAACCACAGGAAGCCCTTTATAACACTTAAGCATTCTTATGTGACCATGTAACCCTTTAGACAGGCAAACAATAAATTGTTTTGCAGACCACATGACCAAATTGAAGCTCTGCATCCCTCAGTGAAGGACATCAACTCTTCCACCCAGTGCTATCTAGTTTTTCACACTGCAAGGGGATACAATTTGGTACCAATTTGTTTCAGGCAGTAACAGCTGGACCACAACGAGAAAAAAGCACTTATTTGGAAGATAGTGTTTCTAGCAACATCAAGCATTTGCTGTCTGAGTCAAAAGTTGTTCAGGAAAGTTACACAGCTACACTGACATGAGAACATATTTTAAATAACACATATACACACAGCTCAAGGGGCTTTCTTAGCTCAGGTGGTTGTCACCAGAGAAATTATCCAATTTTCAGACTGGCACTAGCGAGTGGGGTGAGAGAGCATCTGTCTGCTTCAGCTGTAGAGACAAGACCCATGTGGTCAGAATTTGTTAAGAAAGTGGTTTATTCACTGAAGAAACAAAAGATTGACTGAAATTACTTGTATTTATCTGATGAAGCATCTCACCAAAAAAAGGGTGAGGGAAAAATCAAGCAAATGCACAAACTGAATTATTTCCAAGTTTTGTTTTGATGTGTAACTTCAGTGTGATATGAAAAGGGAGAAAGAAACATTCAAAAATGACATGAAGCCTTTTGCAAGTCAAAGAATGAACTGGATGTTTTCTGTTTTGTTTTGACCCACAATTGCTCTTCCAACTATAATAGTGGGACAATGACTTAGAAAATCAATTTGTTCATCTCTAGTCATTAAGTGTGTAATGAAGCATTCAGTGTGGTTTGTGGCCACAATGAATAAACAACTTATTCAATGTCATTAACATTTTTGGTCTGTGAACTCATGAACACCCGATAGTACTCTTTGTTGTGCAGATCATGTGAGCTGTCGTCAGTATAAATCACTGTCAAAATTCAAGATAATATTTTACTTTTATTGAGCATTATAAGTACTTCTTTATGGCAGAATCTGAACAAAACAGTCTGGGAATATCATCTAATGATATACATGTCTTTTTGGCCAGTGGAATATTTGTTGGATTGTGCTGAACTGTCCATTAAACTAATGAGAAAAAACCAGGTATAACCAGGTGTAGCAGGAAAAAATGTCTGCATCATCCTGCCATGTGGTTTTGCTGCATTATGTAGATGTCTCTCATATCAAGCTGTTGCAGGTATCCTATTGTCACCCTCAGGATGAATTTTAATTAAGCACTGTATTGAATAGTTTAATTATTAAACTTACAGCACGTATTTTACATGGAAAAGGTGATATGTACAGCATGAAATTATAATTTGATTTCCAGATCACCTTCTCCATAATAGCACAGAGGGACTTAGATTGCACCCACAATCCATCTAGTCTGGTATTCTGTGATAAGCTCTCTCAGTTACTGATTTTAGTTATGATACTGAAAATACAGCTATTATTCACAACTCTATAGCTGGTATATATTCAAAATCTGTCCAGACACCAGAAACCCTGAGCCCGATTCAGGCATATGACTTGAATACATGTTAGAAGTAAGTGCTGTTCCTGCTGCTTAACATAGAGGAGCTGCAGGCTGTGAAGTTCTAGTGCTAAGCAGACATGTCTGACTGAAAACCTGAAAATTGGGAAGCAATCCTGTTCTTGTTTCCCTCATTTGTCTCAGAGCGCTATAGCATGGGTTGGTCTAAAGTTGGAGTTGTTCCTGACTGGATGCTTTTTTTATATTATCCAGTAGTCTTAACACAGCTTTACTTGTTATCTGGAAAAACTAACTTTGAAATGTACTGATATTCTTAAATTGGTCTAAAGTTTTAAATGCTTGAAGTTGCTTGGTTGAACTGACTTGAACAATCTCATAATCTCATTGGCAAATAACCTTGATTGGAAATAAATTCAAATCTCCTCTTAAAAATCCATCATTCCCTGTTGATATGAGAAATCACCTGCCCAGACATGAACAGATAAGGGACAAAGTTTTGCTTTAGTAACAATATTAACACACAACTTTGAATTAATCAGGCTGGTTATTATCACTTGAAAATTGCACCATCCCCTGTTGAGTTCAATTTCTGATATAATGAATACATATCTAAGCATCTTCATTTTCTTTCTTGTCACGGCTGTTTTGCTTTAAACTATTTTGCCTGGGACATTTAATATATTCAAAATAATTTTACAATCTCTATTTCACTTAAGACACAAAGATCTAAAAACCCAGAGAAAAAATACAACAGAGGTATTACCTAGGCACATTATTTGAAGAGATGTAATTTATAAATCAACATGCTCAAGGACAATTCAATGACAAAGATTTTCTTCAAACCTCACTAGGACAGTGATGACACATGCCTGGGATGCTAAAATATACTTGATATTCAGAAAAATAATTTGACTTGTAAAAGGGAAGGAAATGAGTCAACAAGTCTAAGAGTACCAGAATCATCCCTACACCTCATCACAGAGTGCATCCCTTGACTACACGTGGCCTAATTTAGTAATTCCACATGATGCTATGTGGATGTGCCACACCACACCTGAAGCAGCACTCTTTCCTTCACATCAGTCTCATTTAGCTCACAACTAGGTCTTAAGTTGAGTATCTTTTGTCCCTTCTCTTGCAGTATAGATAAGCTGTATTGGGTACCTCGCCTGACTCAGTCTCCAGTTCTAAATGACCTGTTTGTCTCCCCCAGCATCTGAAGTTCCTTAGGCTGTGTCCTGAACAGGCATAGGAAGACCTCCTGATGGGAGAAGTGCTGAGTGCTTTCACTCTGCATCATTATTTTCTGAATTAGTAGGTATAGTTTGCTCTGTGTCAGTTCAGTCACCTTCATGCTAGAATAATGGGGATTTTAATTACATGATGTTAAACCTCTCTCTCTGATGTTGCCATGTATTGGAAGGCTCATCATCAATTCAGCAGTCGATTGAGGAAACCTTGGATAATGAGAGTTTATTAACCCAGGTTAATGAGCCCCAGGCAAAAATGAGGGATTTTGCCCAGCTGAAGAGGAGCACTGAACACAAACAAGGCTACATGAGCAGAACTCAGCCCTCTTGAGATCTGCCCAGGAAACACAGAGCATTTGGTAGAAATACCAGCAACTGGATGCTGAAAGCGGGACATCTGTGTTCTTGGGAAATACATTTTTTAATCATGTTCTCCAGACCTCTGAGGAGAGGCAGTTTTTCCAGCAAGTGCACTGGCAAACAGGGAGGAGAATGGCTCAGAGGAGCAGCAAGCAGGATGAGTGTCTCTCAAGAAGTCCCTTAGGCTTTTCCCTCAGGGTCTCCCTGAGGGGGCTCCTTCTGTTGTCCACCCTGGAACTGACAACATCTGTGCTCCCTCTTAGTCCTTGGATCTCATATCCTGTCCTAGGTGCAGAGAGGTGCAAAAAATCTGTACACAAACAACAAGCTACCTTCCTTCTCTGGGAGATAATCTTCTGATAAAACAATGTCCCTCACCCATAAATTCACATAGGTTCTGTGGAATGACTTACCAGAGATAGGGAAAAGGGAGAACTCCCATGACATCTGGAACCACTATCAGCTGTACAACTTCAGCCTCTCATGCACATCTCCTGCCCTGCTCTTCTACCCTGACCAGGCACCAATAGGTAAGGAGGTGAGAAACAAAGCATCATTGCAACAGGAAGAGCATTTATTTAATTACAGCTACTCACTCTCAGTTCATAAAGAAGTATGGAATTTTTTAAATTTGTTTCGGTTTTTTTCTGCACTTTTTTGAATGGTTGTATATGCAGCTGAAATAACAATAATATTATTTCAGAAGTTGTTTATTTATTTGCAAGTTGTCATAAATGTCAATCACAGCTAGAAAGAAAGTCAGACATTAGCCAACAGAGGAAAAATGCATGAACTTCTGTGATGTGAAATACTACTCTTTCCTGTAATAAATGCATTAACCATTGAAAACATAAATGAGTATCTGCAGTTCAAAAAGATGGTACCAACAGATTCCTGGATTCACATTTTTGTGTCCAGTCCCTTTACTGTGAAGTCTGAGAATAGCAAATAATTCAAAATTACTTACGAGGCTGAAATCTTTGGTTCTGAAGTCAGCAAAAGATTTGCCCTTGTTGTCAGTTCTGGGAATTTGTGTACGTGTTACATTTACTTGTCAGCTCTTGCTGTTGGCAAAATTCAAATGGATACAAATTCTTTAAGGTAGTGGATGGAAGACAAAATGGCCCTAGAGAAAAAGGCTCTTGATTTTATGAACTTAAGAAAAAGGAAGTTTCTATTTCATATTTTTGCATCTATTGCAAAATATAACTCATGAATCAAAGTATCTTACCACCTTCCCTGTAGGGAATCTTATCAATATTCAAAGAAGGAAAAAAGGACTGCCTAAAATATCAAATGCTATGAAATACCCGCAACTTTTGAAATTAAAATAGCTGGTAAATGGCTGAATGAATTGTATATGGCCTAAAGAAAATTAGGCGCATGTTATTCTTATTATTCTTAGTCTCAATATATGTAAAATTTTAAAACTGTGATTCAATGAAAATAATGGCAGCTATGCCAAAAATGTGTCTGAGACATATTTGAATAAGTTTATTGTAAAGTCAGCTGTAAAACTTCCACTGTGCTTCTTCTTTAGAAGGCAAAATATTGCAGTTCTTATTAAAGACCTCTGCTAAACAAAGCACACACTTGTACATACATAGAAATGGCCCACAAGTGTTTTCCAAAATTAGTAACTTATAAAAAAACAGTTATACAGTTGTCATACAGTTGATGACAGACAGAAGCTCTGCATGGCCATGGGTAAAACCTTGCCTGCACAGGAAAGTTCTCTTTGTGCAATTTTTCTCATAACATTTATGCACCAGCGTGTCCGTGAGGACGTGCCACTTAGAGATGACAGCAGATCCCACAGGGCCTTTGGGCTCTTGGAGAAAATGAACTGAGGTGGCTGATCCATGTTCCTGACAGTGCTGCAGCAATTCCAGTAACACAGAGAGAGGTAGGTCTGTGTGGAGCTCACTGGAGCTGCAGCAGAACATCAGTGCTGGAAGAGACCTCCATTGAGCCACCATCATGTATGTGCATATGTATGGATATATGTTTGTATTTATAAAAATATCTGAACAGACTGGTGTTTGTTCCTCAATTACTGCTGTCAGGAAGGTGGCTACTGCTGAACAGTGCCATTTCATGAGCTGTGTAGGAGTGTTTAGAAAGGCACAGGGGATTTATACCAGACTTACAGTGAAGAGCTCCTGCAGCCCGGAACATGACTGCAAAAGGGGTCTTGCTTTTCACCCCTCACACTCTTAATTCAAAAGGTAGCAAAAATAATTGCTTTCTCATGCTATAAGGCATGACAAAAGCTTTACAAGCCCGTGTGGCAATCATCTTTTCTATAGTCTGGGGTATGTGTGCATGTTGTAGAATAATTTCCTAGCTCTCTGTGAAAGACCCCAGCAGTCAAGTACTTCTGTGAGGGAGGGAGGGGGACTTTGAAGGTTTGAATTAGAGGATATAAGGAGCAAAATAAATAGAGTAACACAAGGAGTATTTTTTAAGTCTAGATTAAAATAGCCACACATGTCTTCAAATTTTCTGATGAACTTTAAGAAATGTACCTGCATCGTAGTATTGACAATTCAATTTATAAAATCCAAAGGTACAGAAAGAGCTAAGGGTATTGATTAAACTGTGAACAAGTATACCATTCCTATTTTTATGGCTGTAGCTACAATAAACACAGGGCAGATTAAAGTTTTAACCTGTTTGTTACCAGCACCCAGAGAAGGCTCCAGATCAGGAGCTGAGACAAACTAATAATTTAGGAATACAGAAGCATGTGCAGCCAATCATTAGGGTTTTTGAGATTTCAAAGCAGAAATCCTTCCAATCTCAGTAAGCAAAAGAGAGAATACAAAGGAATACCAGTTCCCTAGTGTCTACATTATGTTAAGAGGCTTATAAATTTGTGAGCTCTTTAGGAGGCTGACTGGTGGAGAGGAGGTACTGTGGCAGAGGCACGCTCACTTCTGTCACGCTCAGAACTTGTTCTGGAGCTGACACTGCTTTCAACTCCAATTAGCTTACTCAAAATCATAGCCCTGATCTTTTTTCAAAGAACTGTTATGTATGAATACACACAAACTGTGCTAGAAAAAAATGATGATTCAGTGAAATACGGTCCTGTGAGCTTTTGGTATTAGAAAGACACTCCCAGGAGTGATGGAGGCCAGCTGGTGCTGAGCACTGTTGCCAGAAGAAGATCTGGGGAGTGAGAAAACCCCCCCTGACTGTTCATAAGGATGCTAGCTACTTAAAATACTGATGGCATTTTCCTTCGGATGTAGTGTTAAGATCCTTCCGGCTTCACGTGCTAATTGAGAGAGTGATAAAGGGAGGGTAACCTCCACACCCCCCTCCTGTTTTAAACAACTCTCTTTTCTATATTTAGGGCCATCAGCAAGATCTAGATATAGACTTTGTGCAATATTATGAAATATTAAAGTTTACTAAATGCTTAATTGCACTTGCAGGCTCCTTGTAGACCACCTGACAGGCACTAGTGGCCCTGGTTATATGGAAAAGGAAGAATCCTTTGCCAAAGTATGTGATGTGTGTTTCCCATTTCAAACCAGGATCACTGCAAGAACGCCTGAGTCATGTGCCATAGATATCCCACACAACCTGTTCAACTTTGCCTATCCCTTTTGGCTTAACAACCTTGGAGACCCCTTACCCATTCCACTGAACCACAGCCCACAGCCCTTATCACTCCAAAGTTCCAGTTCCTGTTTTTTTTCTAATTCCACATATCCATCTTGGACCAGAGTTTCACATAAGTTCTTGGTGCACAGCAGACCGCCCATCTCCTTTGACCCAAAAAGCTATCTAGAGCAGCACCTAACTCTGGGTCTCCTCAGTTCTTCCAACCTTCTGCTCCAAACCTCCTCCTACCTAAACCCTCAGCTTCCCTGCTCTTCCCTCCCAGACTGCCACTGCCATCCCTCACCATTCCATGGTCAGGAACCCCAAATGCTGGTCTCCTGGCAGTGATTGCTTGCTGCTCAGCTCTCTGTCCTTGGACCCCTCACCTCTGCTTGAACCATCTGCCAACACCTACACCCACCACAATGAACTTCCATGGGACTTAGAGCCCACCTTCCTCCACTACAGCAACTCTTCCCTTTCCACTCCCCCAGAGAGAATGACCCAACTCCTGCATCTCACAGGGAGAGCCCAAATACAGGTTGCAGTTTCCAGAAATATACTTTAAAACGATGCAAAGAATAAAAAGTAAGATCTGTTTTACGAAAACCAGATGTATTTAGACCCTCTATTTCCTTACTTTTACTCTACAATTAGATCTGGAACTTCATTTTTTATAGGATTTGGAAAATAAAACTGGAGAAAATGCACATGTATTTTTTCCTTCCCCTCCACTCCCTGCCTGTATCAACAAAGAAAGTATTTTTAGGTTTATTTTCCTCTCTTTAGTCCTGTGTTTGTGAAGAAGGTGGGGGAGGTGAAAGGCAACTAAGACTCAAAGAATTAGAGGTTACTTGTTCTTCTTTGTAAATAATTGCCATGCCATTGACTGAGTGCCCCGAAGCCCAGCTGCCTGCTGACAGACTGCTGTGTCAGCAAAAATCTCTCTTGTTTTGCAGGAGGCTTTAAAGTCATGATGGGTGGAACACAAGGCAGAGTACAAAAACTCACTACCAGTTCTTGATAGCACACAGTTCCTTTTCAAATTAAAACTTTTTTTCCTTTCCACTTACACCAGGGGTGCTACCTCAGTGATGCTTGTTTATCCATTCTTCCTTTCTCATGGAGGATGCAGAGTTCTCACTCAACCATTTTTTTCTTCCGATTGAGATCTATCATTGCAATCAGAATGCAGCTTATTTCACCACTTTATTAAACCTATTTTCACTTTTGGAAAAGACATTTTGTTCCCCTCTATTTATAGCACATTAAAACACTGTGCAAGATACAGTTATGGATCAGCACCTTATTAATCCATTTTTTTGTGATAAAATAGCTGTGTGAGGAGGTACAAGGACCTCACAGATAAAAAAACATTGCTAGGTGCCTCATTTAGACCTTTTCCTATTCAAAAACTCCTTATTCTGGTACAGGAACTAATGTGCTTCCTTTTAAGCTGTACATGCTAATTTTCCTCCTAGCCTCATATTTCTGCCAGTGTTAAAGAGTGGGACAAAAATTCCAGGGTACAACAGAGCTTACAGCACTAGAAGTACACCATGCATTTGAAAAGCTGTGGAGTGAAACTGAACCAGTAGATAATCTTGTTTTCCAGCCATGTAGAGCTTTACATGCTAGAATAAAGCAAGATGGAAACCTGATCTGGACTCTGAGTTCAGCAAAGGTCTGAACTAAAATATCAGCAAGTGGTGGCTGAAAACTGCCCAGTAAATCCAGCTAGGGATAGCACACAACTTCAAGTAAGCCTGAAAGCCTTCACTAGCATAGCTCAGGTGGTGGAGGACCTACTGCACTCCTAGACAAGATGCTGTAGTGGCTGACAGCACACATCACTCTTTTCTGGTCAGAACTGTTCTTTCAACAGGAAGAGTAAGGGCTCTCTAATATCACTAGAACAACTTTCTGAATGTATGGTCTCCAAATAAAATTTTGCCCATTTTTCAATGGACAAGATGAGCTGTTTTTCCATCTAAATCAGCAGTGTGAGGCTCTTCCCTGTTCAATTATCCCCATTCCATGGAAGTTCAGAAGGTGTGCAAGTGGCAGTAAGATCAAGCTTGATGTTTTGGTCTGATTCTTCAGTGCTAGTGTGAACAAATGACAACATAGCACTTCATGCTCAAGGTAAGCATGTTCCTCTGATGTAAAGAGGGAGAAAATTATGTCCTAAATATTAACCTTTCAGTCTGAGAGAAAAAAACACCCCTCATTGTTTACTGTTTTTTACTGCAAAAGTAAGCATTGAGGGTCTTTGTACATCTTGTACACCAAAGAGAGTCCTTTTGACTACATCCAAAGCAGGATGTCTTGTAATGAGCTACTTTAGCTGAAAAGAAACAGCATTTCCAATTAGAAAAGACCCTGAAGTGAATTTGGTGATGAGGCAAGTGATGGAGCTGATCAGAAAACCTTGCTTAGGGCAATGGAAGCTTTGTGTTATTTGGCTGAGAGAGGTTGTGCCTCTCCATCCACCTCTCCCCCTCCTCCATCCAACCAAACCACAATCCCATTCCCATCACAACCATATCCAATGCAGCTGTCTCTTCTGTGAGGCCAGCAGCAGCAGCCAGCTCACAAGTGTGCCCTGCAAGGGAGGGAGGATGTATATAAAACATATTCTGTGGAGACATAGAATCAGCACTGTGATTTTCAAAGATTCTCTTAAAGCTGAGCATGAACTTCCTGTGATAGTGCATGAAAGCTTGGCTTTTATTCAAATGGGGAGAAATTTTTTCCAGCATTCATGCAGCCAACAAAATCTTGAAGGCATTAACTGCGAGCACCTCAAAGACTCAAAATCTAGACTGCAAATGCAAAATAAGGGTTTTAATTTTTTTTTTGCACTTCCATATCTGTTTAAAGAAAAAATCCATGAGGCTAAGGAGATAAAAGAGATGAGGAGTGTGGGGTTTTTGGATGTTTTCAGAGTGAGACAGTAAGCGTATTATGAAGCAGCTGCTTTGACTGGCAGTCTCTTGCCCACCTGGAGGAGAGGACCTGCTGTGAGCTTTCCATGCACTCCTCAAAGAAAGCCAGGTAGAAAGCAGCAGTAGCACGAGGGGTCTGGATGAAACTCTCTCCCCTTTGATTCCTGTGGTTTGTGCAGAACTTATGCAAAGCTGAAAAGCACTGGGGAAAACTGTGTGGTTTTCTGCCAGAGCACAGCTCCAGCTGAGGAATTCAGGGGTCTTTTGCTGTTCCTGGTCTTTGGTCAGAGGAGTAATAGTGCTGCAGTCCACCCTTCATCTCATGGTCACAGTCTCTGGTTTCCCTGACACCAGGACACCAGGGGTGTGTGTGGGACTGCTCAGGAGAATGGAGAAAAAGGCTCTGTGGTTCTCCCCTCCCTGCTCTTCCCATCAGCAGTGCTCACTCCAGCATTACCAAAGGATAAATAGACCTTCAGCTCAGCAGCTCCTGCCCCCACCCACCAGGCCTTCACTCTGTCCTCTGCAAAAGAGTCACAGTGCCTCTTAGGAGCAGTGGTGGATCAGTGGGGATCACTGAATGCTCCATGCTTTTGATCCACCAAACTCTGCAATGGTCATGCTTAGATAAGCACGGGGAGAAACACTGTCAGTTTTCCACTGAATTTCAGAATTTACTACATTTTTACTAGCATCTTGTTTGCTTGAATATGTTTATTTTTATCCCTCAGGCAAATATTTCTGCCTCCTGTGAACCTTTCATGTAAATCAACAGAGGCATTTGGCAAGCTATATCAAAACTGCAGCTTTACATATCGCTGAAGCGGAAAATAAATGGAAATAATTACTGATGTCTCCAAGTACAGATTTGTTTCCAAATGAAATGTGTAACTTGGAGAGGGTGGGCAGTATGTATCTAATGATTTCCTGTTAGCTTATATAGCATTGGCTCAGACATTTTTATTTCATTCCAGGATTAGTTTTTTGTCTCTTTTGGGGGAGATCAGGGAGAGATAGTGGCTGTTTGTTTGCTCATTTAAACCATATTGAACAGAATCAGATCTTCAGTTAGCTGATAAACCACTTCCCAACAGGAAGCTTATGTTTGATGTGTTGCTGTGGAGCTAATTTGCATCACTCTGACACTGAACAAAAAAAACTGCCGAACTAACCAACCAAAAAATCCCCCAAAACTCAACTAAAAGAAAGAGAGATGGCATTAACTGTTCTGCTTCACAAAATGTCCCATCATGGCAGTGTAACAACACTCCAGCTTGTGAAGCTCTGCTGTGCTTTAATGATTGGAGAAATGCAAGGGAAAAGTCAGCTCATGACTGAAAGTACAAAAAGGTAGATAAAAAGAAAATGACAAATAATTTTCAAGTTGATGGTTTGCTGCATTTTATCATGTTCAAACAGCATTTTGAATCTTTTAAAGGATGCAAGATCTACTTCACATGCAACAACAGCTGAATGGCAAAGAAATCAGAAGGGATGAAAGTCTTCACCTATGTCACATCTTCCAAATCTGTCCCTACTGAGGTGGCAGGTTTCTCAAAAGGATGTAATCTACACAGAAATCAACAGACGTTTCATTGTTAGTGAAATGTTCCTGCCAAGAGTTATTTCACATCTTCTTTTAGAGCGCCAACCAGCCCAGATCAAAGAGGCCTGCCTTGAAAACACAGCATCAAGGGTCTGGGGAAAGGTGGCGTGGGCTTGGCTCTCTGGGCTTGGACAGCACCTCCCAGATGTACAAATATCCAAAACAAAGGAGAACAATGATTCTTGCCTGTGGTTACCGCAATCAGCTTTGTTTTGCTGGTGACATAATTAAGCATTCACTGCACTGAAATCCTTGATTGCTTGCCCCGTCTATGCCAGAGGCGTGGATATTTACTGACCAGTCCAGGGCAATTTGAGCAGACCCAGACCTGAGGTACTGCTCTGAGGGGAAAGTGCAGCCTGACAGCAAACTGCTCAGAAGTGCCTTTAATTCATGTATTTATTTTCAACAATGTGAGTGTCCAATAAAACACGCTGCTGCTGACAGCTAATTTCTGAAAATCATGTTCTGATGTTATAACAGAATTTGTACTATGTAAAACTTCCAATTAAAAAAAAATCATCAAAGATTACTAATTTGCAAAGTCTCCTTTAAGCATGCAAGCTTATTTCCTGACTTTTTCTTTCATTCTCTCTAAACCTGGTATCTTACAGATGTACTTTCTGCACAGGCTTCAAAGAAAAGGAATGCATTACTACAAAGGGTTGATTTTTTTCTTTTTTTTCCTTCTGTATACACAAAGCTGGGCAATCTTTAGAGGTAGATACCAAATAAATTTACTCAAGCTAATAAAAATGTTCACTTATTTTGTTAGTTTAACAAATATTCTTCAGCTAATTTGCCTAGAATATCTTTGCAAAATAAATGAGCTCAAAGGAGCGCAAGCAGTCAAAATAAAATAGTTTAAACATTTGAATTAATTTTACCACAGACAGCAGGAATTTACTGGTAAAGTTATTTATACATTCTCAGGCAATACTGTTCAGGTGTAACATCTCTGGAATAAAGACAAATCTGAGTTCTTTTCATTGTCTTTTAAAACAGTTCAAATGGAATGCATTTGCCTTCCTCACTCAACAAACTGGGTAAAAAGTCTAGCTCTTTAAATGCTGTTGTTCCAGTTTCAGAGTAGAGAGGTTATAAAACAGGGGTGCTTCATTAAAATACCATGGCTGGCACCTCTCAGAGGCACAGGAAAGGAATATTCACTGACTAAGTAACACATTATAAATTATAATTGAGATTCAATTCTCCCAGGGAGAAGAGAAGGTAACTTGTCATTTGAAGTGTTGTGAGTTTCTGAGAGTGGACCAGGAGTTTAGAGGGTATAATGATATCATTAAGAAATGCCCTTGCAAAGCAAGCAAAATTATACTGTGCTGTTTCTTGAAAACCACAGGAACTCTTTATTGTTCTGTCAGCAGCAGTTCAAAGAGCTATGTGACCCCATTAACATTCATTCAGGCATGTATAACAAATTGGAGGGGGGAAATTTCTTGAATAGTTAATTATATTTTGTGTGTTTGAATACCTAACACTGTTAGCCATAAGATCTCAGCACCATAGAATACACACCTTGCACACCTGGTTTACCTCACAGCTTTATTTTTCTTTTAATATTTAGAGGAGAAAACACTATCAAAGGTAGAGAAATAGCTGTGAGGTTGGAAAGTGGAAAAAGTAGATAATGGCTAGCTGATTTGATGGCTGTGGTTGAACTCCTCTAGTATTCACAGTCCTTCTTCCATGAGCAGCAAATATTAGAAGATGATGAGAAAATCCTTTGAACACACATATCCATGTCAGATAGGAATATGTGGGATGATACACTCTAAACATGAGCTAGAATCTTGCAGGGAAACTGAGCTATCTCACTTTTGATAAGACACAGCTCTTGTGGCCAAAGTATGTATGCATTTATTTATTTATTCACTTATTTATTTATGTGTGAAAAGTTGTCCCAGAAGCTCTTTCACACCCAGTGGCAAATGACTTCAGTCTCCACACTGTAGTGATCATGGACTCAGTTTAAGCAAAGACAGTGGCCAGCAGCAGAAACTGAAGTTTGCCTGGTTTGTTTCGAATGCGAAAATTAATCTTTGGTATTTTTTTTAGAGAGAGTGATTGGTAGATATTGTCTCCAATGCCAACAGGAAGCCCAGTTACAGTGATTAATTAAGTCAGAAGCTTTATCTGTACCAATTAATTAATTTCAGTTCCACTGCAGATTCAGGAATCCTTATCTCTTTAGGACTGTCTCCTTGCAGCTTCCCTTGCACTTGGAAATGAGATTGATAAATTATGTGATAAAGGCAAGGACCATCACAAGGAGTTTAATGCTGTCTGTGTTATACTGAGGAGATGTTGTTTCCTCAGAATTTAATTCAGGTTCTCTGTATTTCTAAGGGACACCAAACAAAGTTTGGATTGGCAGTGGGACTCTTCAGGAAACTTCTGTGTGAAGTTGGACTAGGACCCTTTGTAGCAACTGCAGGTGTCCATTTACATAAACATTCCCACCAAGCCACAGGAAATAATTTCTTCCAGACACTGGGCATATATGCTACTGAGCACACTTACTAATTCAAAGATGATAAATTCTAAATTCTCTTGGAAAATAGAAGAATAAAATTTATCTTGCCCTATAAGCCTAGGCAAGCTTGCATTCTATTTTCAGTTCATTGAAATTTCTGCTGTTTTCCTCTGTAATTCTTACACAGCCATCAAGTTCTTTGCTCATCACATATATATTCATACTTCTGCCTTTCTTCTGAAAAACTGTCAATCTAATGACCTTCCAAATGTATCTGCTATTTGAAGAATATTTGCATTGGAATTATACTTGTGTTAGCTATGTTGCTTCTCTGCTGCATTTTTATTGCATGTAGATTGGAGTTGGTCAGAAAGCCTCCTCTGAAATGGAAATTATTTTTATTACCCTTTGGCCTTGCTTTAAACTGATTCCACTGCAAACAGTTTGTAACAGTGGGAGTATGATCAGACTGAAAATCAGAACGTACATTCAAATGGTCTAATGGTCTAATATGTCTACCAGAAAGGGACGAAAAACGCATCCTGAACTAATAATAGGAAGTTTTGAATTACAGGGAAGTAGAACTATTGGATGAATTCCCACTGAAATACTTTTTTTCCTCAGAAAATGTCCATTTGCTGAAACCACAGCTTAGTGGGGCAAGGGACAGAGATGAGGGGAGAAGGAAATAGGTTGAATATTTCTCTTGCTGTTTTCAACATTCCTTGGAAGACTGTGGTGTTTGAGGTTGACATTTTTACATCAAGAAGCTCCTGCTATTCAGGAATGCTTGTTTAATTTTAAGATTCCACACAGTTGAGACATGAAAATATTTGAGGACAAAATGGAGTTCTTCAAGATCACTAGGCAAATGTCCTTATTGATGTACAGAATTTCCAAAAAGTGCTCAGACATTGAGGGAAATTTTGTGCAAGCTTAGAAATCTCTCTTGAAGTGGAAAATCACTTTCTGCCATGATTTAATAGGGATGGAATGACAGCCTACATCAAGACAATGGTAAAAGTTCTATTTGCATCAGTTTGAGGACTTCACCTCAAACTTACTGAAAGCATTGTAGTCTCCTTTGACCATG
This sequence comes from Agelaius tricolor, assembly GCF_023055355.1. Taxonomy (NCBI): domain Eukaryota; kingdom Metazoa; phylum Chordata; class Aves; order Passeriformes; family Icteridae; genus Agelaius; species Agelaius tricolor. The sequence continues at coordinate 59,136,624 of NW_027269262.1, read as the reverse complement.
TTGATCATACACATATTTGCCATACAAATATGTATGGCCATACAAATATACATGCCATAAAAGATTTGAGGAATTCTTAAGTTCCTTTGTTGAGGAGGAGATAATAATATATGAGGATTTAAAGAAAATTGTTATGTGTGCAGAAAAGTCCTAGTTTTCTGCACATAAGTCAAACAACAAGTAGGCAAATGTTTCTAAAAATCATTGCCTTTCTGCAGAATTTTAAAATATTTCTGACAGCAGCTTTTTTTGTTAAAAACTTGCACCAGAAATTACCTTGCTTAGAGGAGCAGAATGAACACAGAGTCCTGCCAAGAGCCCTCCCCTGCACCTGTGTGAGCTGAGCTGCTGGGTGCTCCACAGCAGAGGTCAGGGAGCCACAGGCAGTTCCACTGATGCAGCACATCCTTGAAGGCATGTGCTAAAGACAGGGCTGTGAGCCAGGGGTGTCAAGGAACAGCTGATCTTATCCTGCCACAGCTGCCTGCCCTGGAGATAGGAATTGCAGTTCTGCAGTCATTAGTGAAGGCTCCAGCATGGGTCTTCTCCTAGAGAGAGCCAAATCCTTGTCTACCTGTGCTCAGGGGATAATCGATGCCACTGTGTACAGTCAAATCAGAGTGATGACTCCTCCTGCTCTCCCTCCATCTCCCTGTACACGTGTACCTCCATTGCCACCCCACAACTCAGATAAAATAACACCTATTTCAACTCTGTTGTTACATAGCTCTCACTGAACCGTCACTATTCCTCTCTATTTCTAATCTAGTCTTGTATATGCAATGTCCTTTCTATTTTTGCATAATCGCTGTGTATATTTGTCACAGCAAGAAATTACCTGTAAGTAAATACTCTCTTCAGGAAGCATTCACTTGTTTCCCATGCTAAAAAGGAGAAAGCTTTTGGAGTTGTAAAAAAAAGTTAAACATATTACAGATGTATCATTCCTGAAATTTTATGGAATTATGAAGCACAGGGATAATGTAATTTAATGCAAGTACATTAGACCAGGTTCATATTTTATGAGAGAAAGAAACATTCAACATTCAACATAAAACATGATCTATTTATGCCTGTGTTGGTGGGAAGGTTTGAGCATGACTGGTGTTAGCTCTAGGCTGCTTTTTTACTGTCTACCACTAAGAAACAGCTGCTTTCTGTTCAAGGCAGACTTACTGCAATGAACTTTCACATTTCCTTGCTGGGACTGAAAGACTATTTTCTTTCTTTCTAATGCTTATCAGCAACTTGGTGAGATCTTTATTAAAATGTAATAACTGACATTAAAAAAGACTTTCCATTTAACATATGCAGCTTGTCCTTTACTTGGAGCCAAAAGCCCCAAAGCATCCAACTGATAAACATGGCAGGGCTGATCAATTCTACTAAGCAGTTAATTCCAGTTTTCAAGTGAAAAATGTGAGTCTGCAGCGTGCTATCCTTTGCTTTTTCCTTGTTCCAGTCAGCTCCCTAGAGATGATAGACACACAATGAACATAGGCCTTCTCTTGGAGAGAGCAAAGTCTGTTTATCTACCTTTTTTTAATATAAAATGAGTCAATCCCTCTTCTCATCTCCTTTAATTTCAAAGGCTCCCTCACTGGCAGCTCAGAGAGTACTCACTCTACATATCACAACAGCTGCTGGAGACAGATAGCATGAGCATTTCTGGAATGATTCAAACTGACCTTCTTTCAATGGATACTAAATGCTCATCATTAGCTGTGGCTTCATGTTCCAACACAGGTCTCTTACGTGAAGCACATTCTAATACTGAAGGAAAAGGTAGCAAAGTAAACAGATTTGGGAACTTTTGAGGCAGCCTTTAATGAAAAAAAATAAATGGTGTGCTTTTTACGTGTACATATTGCAAATTATTTCATTCAAATACTTGTGTATATATGCAGTCTGATGTCTCACATGAGTAGAGGATAGAGGACTTGAAACCAAGAAAGTTTTTTTGCTACATATGTTTAGGAAACAGAATATCCAATTGCATCTTAAAGCATCTAATAAATTCTGATCTTTAGGCACTTCCCAGTTGCTGAAGATCATTAGAATTTGAAGTTGTCTTATTTTAGGAACAGTTCAATCATTCTTACTGGGAGGAGGTCTCTATTTCCTTCACAGACCAGACTTGTAGGCCTCCTTCTGTAGTTTAGCCCATGTTTATATAGCTCATATTGTCTCTATGGAAATAAGCTTGAGTTCCTAGCAGATCTTCTGGAGTTACTAACAGGCACTCTTCTTTAGGAAGCTGCAACATGCCTTTGGACACATGAACACTTGTGATTACAACACAGGAACATCCTGCTTTTATATTCTGAGGAAATCACTTGTCCTCTGGTAGGACACTACTAAAGGTACAGTTAGGACCCAGCCTAGGATATCCCCTTTTCTTCAATTTCCATATCCTGGGGAAGATAACGACAAGGCTTTTGCAAAAATCCAAAATCTAAGTATTTCCCTAATTTTTTACTAGTCTTTAAATTCTGGACATAAATTTGCAAAAAATGTCTGCCTTTAGGTAGGTTTCTTTGTAACAGTGGAAGGGAAAGAGAGATGGATTCTCAGCTGCCACAGATCATCGTTTCTCTGCAGGTGTGCGCAGAACCACAGCCAGTTACACTGTTCCAGCAACTGGCCTCAGCTCTCTGCTCACTTTTGTCAACATGAAAAGCTGAGGAGAAGCCAAACAATAGAATGAACAACTTTTGAATCTGCAGTCAGTCTCCAAGAGATAAAATGTTGAATCTACACTTAGGGTCTTTTTATATGAGGTGCTAAGGTTTTTTTGGCTTGTCCCTGTGCAAGCCAGTGGATACATGAGCCTGTATATGGTTTTCTCTGCATAGCTTCTGTCACTGAGGATTTTATCTGTTCTGACTTCAGCAGGCAATGATAAAGCTCTGTCTTTCTATTAATATGACCTGTTATAAGTACCAGTGGAGACATAATAGCATCATAGGATATTTACAGCACAGGCAGACTTAACCTTACACTACAGATTTCTACAGAAAGGCTGAGTGTTTATCAGCTTTTTACAATGAGAATTCTCATTCACTCTAAATTTTCAAGTATCAGCAATATTATTGTTCAAAAACTCTGTGGAAAGAAGAGTTTTATCTTATACTCAGTATGCCAGGCATCTTATACCCTACATCCTTCACATGACTCATTAAGAGTTCTACTAGAAGTACTTATTCAGACAAAGAGATCACATTTACCTTGGTTTCAGAGTACAAAGGTGTTTAAGCAAGGAAAGAAGAGATCCTTGCTCCAGTCTGGAGACTCCACCCCAGTCTGGGCTGGTGAAGGAGACATCAACTTTTCAGGGCAGAGGGCTTGGTGAAATCTCCAAACACTCAAGGACTGCCTCAATTCTGTTCAGATGCCCAGTTTGACCATAATAAATATTAAATTATGCCCATTAAGCCAGGCCATGATGCTCTGAAATACTGTTCCATTGCCTCCACTTGAATTCAATCTTCAAAAAGCAAGAAATACTAACAATTAAGGCAGAAATCAAATGCTTCTTACCACTCATAATGAAATAGATTATTAAGCATTTTGATTCCCAGATTAAAATTATTGAAACAAACATACTTCCAGATAATTTTGGAAATCTGTTCCACTGTAATAATGCTATTCTGAAAATACAGCATACTTCCAGGAAAAAAAATGGTTCTGACTTGAAAACTTTTATCAGCTCTAAAGACTTATATTTTTCAGTAAGATTTGGAAAAAAAGCCATACAAAAATATTATACCTTCGGCATAATATTGGACTGTGCTTTTTCCTTTCTTCACTTTTGAGCATATTTTTATATTATAGTTCTTCCTTCTGAAGCACAAAATGAAAAATATTTGATTGTATAAGATTATGCCAAAAGACAAGTAATTTGCTGCTATAATTTAACTGACATTAGGTTTCTTGATCCTACAAAATTACAGTAGGAGGAAATAAAAAATAATACTTTTAAAATCTATTGCTTATGTTAAAGATCAAAAGGCTTCATATGGTTCTTAACAGGCTGAGTTTTTCATAAACTGGCATCTCATTCTAGATTTCGAAGTGGAATAATCTCCAAACAAACCTGTTACCTTGATTTTCTGATTTCATCTAAACATTAATGCTATTCTGTAGCATTAGCAAATGTACCTTTCACAATTTTCTAAGAGAATCTTATACAATTTTCCCTTATTTGAAGATTTTTTTCAAAGATTTTTATCTGTACCACTATCTGATCAAAGTGTTCTAAAGCCAAGCATCATTGATTTCCTTTCCTTTTCCCCTCCTCACAGAAATGCTAGCTTCAAATTTTGGCTGGATTATGATAAACTGAAGATAAATTAAAGAAATTTAATTGTTCTCCTAATGTCCTTTGTTGGTCAAATCTTCTGTCAAGTTATTGCCAATGAAACTCAGTAGACAAATTCCTGCTTACAGATCTCCGCTGTTCCCTCCTGTTACTGCTGTTCAATGCAATGATTGTGAAATTTCAATCAAAGCCCTGTTGAACCCTAAAGACTACTCCTGCAATGATTCATCATTGTCACAAAGTAGGAATATGGTTTATTTCTTAAGAGTCACTGCAATCACATTTGAGGACACCTGTGTATGACACAAATGTCAGAGAAAGAAAGAATACGGCCAGGAAATAACCATTCATCCTATTTCTTGTTTCACGACCTTGAGACAGCCTTGGGGAAAGTTACCTGTTAGGTAAGGCAGTATTAGGTACTCTGGAGTGCAAACCTGATCTTCAGGTCAGTTTTGAATCCAGTTTGGTGATTTGTGTCATAAGCCACCCAGCTGGGTCTTGGTAGACCATAGCCTTCCGTCTTGGCTTTCATCAAAGAAATAGCAGGCAAGGTCAAACCTTCTGCTGTTTTGAAGGTTTTGGAAGATTTCTGGATGCTATTGAGAAGTTATTGTATTTCAATTCAGAGTACTGGCTGGGGGAAATTCTAAATTGCTCTGTGCACTCACATACGTGAACTGCAGTACATAGCTCTGGTGTTGGATAAGGCAGGAACAAAGACTGTTTCTGTATGCTCATTGGTAGACCATGAAATCAAAAGTCCTGTCTGGAGGCCAACCAACTACATCCTTAGAGCAGAAACCAATCAGCCTTACAGTAAAAAATGTCTGGGTTTCACTGGACATGAAGGCTGTGTTCACTGCAACACTTCAGCCTTGCTTTCCAGGATTATTGGAGTCTCTGAATGCAGTGGTCAGTAGCAAACATCCTGTGTACTGAGAAGTGGCCATTTCTTACATGCTTCACCTGCATCACTACCTTAACATGGGTTTCTGACCTTTGCTGTTGGACTCTGATGCTTCTTCTCTGTTATGCAAAGTGCCAGAAGATCAGTCTTTGACTAACTTAAGCCACAATTAAATTTTGTCTACCATCATAAGATAATTATAAAGTCAGCATGGCACACAAAGAACTGTGACTTCATAGATGAAGAAAACAGTAAAAAACATGCTGTGAAGGGGGAAAGCTGTTCATATTAAAAGAATGAAGATTAGAAGTGAAAACTCAGAAAGATATTGGCAAAATAGATGTATTTTAGACACATCTCTTTCCCCATCTTTCCATACACATGAAAATCTTGTCCTTTATGTGTTAAAATTCAAGAGATCTGTAAGATCTAGGAAGGAGTAGAGCATGAGCTCAAAGCATTCAGTGACAATTGTGCTAAGAGAGAGAGCAGAGCTTGTTAATCAGAGATGGCTTAGGCACTACAACGACATTTGTCCCCACACTGCTGTGACATTATGAGAATTGCTATACTGTACAAATACTTATTTAACATCTGAACTACTGTTGTTTGAAGTGGAGGCATAAGGGCATTTTTAGGTCATTAAATAACGTAAGTAACTGAGATACAATGAACTCTCTTGTGTGATGCAATATAGAGAAATCCATACAGAACAAGGAGTAGTATTGAGCAAAATGCACATTCAGCAATGTGGTGATGTAACTCCTATTTCATCTTTCTAAGTATTTACAGATTTTACAATGTTTGAAACTGAGCAGCCTGAATAATATTCATTTCTGCAGCCAAGTGCACTAGATTTGACAAGTGTTTGTTTTACTACTCAAGATGTATTAATATATGCACCTGTAATACTTGCTGTCTGCACTTTAGTTGTAATGCATTGTAGCAGTAATTTGAGAAAAAATTAATTGAAGGCAAATGCAAAAACATGGAATTGCGAAAAGATTAATTAGCTGAAAGCAACTTGAATGTAAGAAAAAACTCAAATGCAAAAATTATTAAATACCATTTTTTAAAGTAATTCGATATGTCAGAATGTGATGGTCTGAAACAATGAATGACAGTTTTAAAAACTATAGGAAAATTGTTCCTCTATGGCATTAAAATTGGCATTACATAGGGAGAGGCTGAAAGTTCCTGGCACAAATAGCAACATATGGGTTCAGCTCCAGGAGAAATTGTAAGAGAGAATTATTTTCTTTCCATCCACTTAGACTTAGACAGGACTTAACATAACCCAAAATCTCTTCATAGAAAGGAGGACTGAGATAGCCATGTAATCTGCCTGTCTGAGGATTTGTACTTGTACAGCGCCTTAGCTATGAGAAAAAAACAAGAAACTAAAACAATCTGCTTTTATTTCTGGACATCATCATCTCATGGGATCATGACGTTTTTACTTTCAGTGACCTCCAATGCAGTGACTCTTTTCCTAAAGTATGTAGGTATCTCCTGCATTTCAACTACATTTCACACAAATTTTACACTAGGATGGCACTAGTTCTTCTACAATAATAATAGAACAAAGTCTCAATGAGGGGACTTCAACAGCAATGGTGAGAGCCAAAAACACCCCCAAACTAAAAAGCCCCTAACATCATTGTATGCTAAATATGTGCTTTATAAGCATGAATGTCTTGCTTCTAAAACTGGTAAAAAGGAATGCAGCATTCACAACTCCTACTACTCCTACTACTCACAAAGCCAGTGGTTAGCTAAGTTTAGGACATGTTATCCCAATTTGTACTTTCAGAGAGAGTCATATTTTTACTAATCTTGGAGAAGACAACAGTAACTCAACTTCAAATAGGAAACTAAATGCACTTGCATACTCAAGGAAGGCAGCCTCCTTCAATTGCACAGCACAGGATGTCAGGCTAATGACAGAATGATAAGATAAACTTTGGTACTTCCAGGCTTCAGTACTTCCAGTATTGCTGCTGACAAATGCAAACAAACTGGAGGCACAAAACCTGGCGGTGCCATGGCCAGAAATTGGATGGGATGAAGGCTGGATTGGCTTCGTACTGAATAGATGGAAAAGCTAAATTTGGACATGCACAAGGATGCTTTGCTAGAATTTGATTTACTTATGAATGTCACTTGGCTTTATCTTCCTTCTGACTAGAAGTTTTTTTGAAGCACAGAATGTTGTTCTGTATGAAGTGATAGTATCTGCAGGATACTGTATCTGCAGGAGAAGATAAGGTATTGAGCTAAGGACTAATTGCACAGCTTGACTTTCTAATTTGTTAGAATAGATGAAAATTCCTCACAAAGGGGAACACAGGCTTAAAACTGCCGGCAGATTTTTCTACCTAATTTGTGAATAATAAAACAAAGCAGACACAATCATGATCTAGTTGTAGATAATTTGCTAGTCAAAAAATTAGTTGAACAAATTGTTCCTTCTGGAATGTAAGTTAAAATAAAAATGCACACACCAGAGAGAATTTTTCTTGAGGTGTTTATGACAACAGGATATCTGGTAAGTACTCAGCAAGAAAAAAATAATTACTTATCTCTCCTTTTATATATGTAGCAGCATGAAAGCATGGTCCTTAAGCAAGATGGTATAAGATTGAAGTCATCCCTGCTTTGAGCAGGGAGTCAGACAAAGTGATCTCCAGCTCTCCTTCCAACTTAAATAGCCCTTGGATTCTATGAAATGCCCTCAAATAGTAAGGTTATGTAAAAAGTCCTTATCAGGTCTAACACCAGAGATGGGCTTGGACTTTAGTGGAAGGGGCTGAAGTCCTCTCTGACCACCACAGGTTATCCTCATCCTCAGGTTGTCCCATCCTCAGGTTGTCCCATCAGTCCCCAGCTGCCTTGTCCTCACCTCCTACCCAACCCCATGACAGCACATGGTTTCAGCTTGCTCCTATTTATCTGCAAGCACCAAGTGGAAGTGCAGCCCCTCAAGAATCTGAACCATAAAGCAACAGGATCCTGTGTGACAAATGAAGGCAGTCAGAATGAGGCCACAACAGGGAGCCTGTCCTCCCTCTTCCTCATTTCTGTCCTATTCAAACACGTCCCCATGAGCACAGCAGCTCTCTTCCGTCTGCTGAGGGAGCTGCTCTCATCTCCTGTTACCCCCCTCTGCACACACATGTGCTTGCATGTGGACTGCACACTCTAGAAAGCAGACACTGCTGGATTCTAATCCCCTTGAATTCTCTCATGGATTAAACCTCAAATCTCTAACTCTCCTTCTTAATGCTGTGGTAAGTAACACACGTCCTGGCTACATTGATTTACAGCTGAAATAAAAGTGAAAGACAGACAAAATGAGATGTCTGAAAATCGATCTATGCAGCAAGTGGATGGAACATTAAAGCATTCTGGATTATTTTCTCCTCCCTTCACTTTGCCCAGGGCCTGATGAAGCAAAAATCACTGTCTGCAGCAATAAAAGTTGTAGGTACATGTGTTACCCTCCACCTACCTGTAACCCTTCAATGGCCAGTTTGAGGATAGATGGTGTAAGCTTGGAGGCTTGCTTGAAGGAGAAGTTACTCCAATCTATAATTAGAATGAAGCCATTTATCTGAAGCTCCTGATCTTCAATGAGCACTTCCAAGGAAAGCAGAATAGCCCGAAGGATATCTATGAAGGAGTTCCTAAAGCAAAAGCAGGGGGAAAAAAAATCAATGGTTGCAGTTGTCTTCAAACCTCAAGATTCTCAGTTTTGTTATGGGTGGGGCATGAGTGAAGGACAGGGATTTATTCTGGTAGAATCCTGAAAAAGAGTTGTTTCAGAGGTGTCTTTAAAGAGTTCAAAACTGCTCCAAAACTGCTTGGTGTGATAAATCCTGGTCACTGATGGATAAAATAAACAGTGCATGAGATCTCCTCAATTTTACTAGTAGTCCTTTCAATAGATTTTAGCTAAGCTACATTGGGAAACTATTTTTCTGTGATAAAATGAAATAAATTCAAGCTATCAATTTAAATCCTTGCTCGCTTGGATATACTTAACCAGTTTGTTCCCTTTCTTCTTACCAGTTTTTTGTTTCCCTTATTTTCAGAAAAGGAAATAAATCAGTACAATATTAATATAAAAGATATCATACAACTAGGTTCTGTGCCTTCCTGCTTGAGTATAAGGAATGATCCAAGGCTTTACACAATACAGTTTGACAGTTGCCTTATTTTTGCAAACCAAATGCAACATGAAAAATGGCTACATATGCTCAAAATGAGAGCTCTTTATTAATTATCAGCTACAGTAGGCTGGCCACAAGGCTTCCCTCAGCTCTGGGAGAATAATTAAAAGCCTTGGAGGGCCTGAAGCATTTAACAAGTAAAAGAGAAGAAAGTGCTGAAATGTTTTCTTTAATGTGAAAGTCTGCTCTGGGAAGCCTGGGCTGCTCACCTCTTCCATTTTCTCACTACTTCCATTTCACAAAAGCAAGACTTGGACACTTTAATGACTAGTCCATACTTATACCCCAGCAAGCTGAATTAGGTGCTCTCCTCATCTGTCCTTCTCATTAAGATTATTTACAAACAATACATTCCATTAGAGAGTAACAAGTAAGGAAAGCTTCACAAAGTGCAGCATAACCTTGTGTAAAATGAAATTGTGATATACTGCTAGTGCAATCTGTTTTACCTTAGCATTATTCTCAAGTTTTCATGAGACCTGAGGTCTTTTACAGGGAAGGTTCATGCCATCTTCTCCCATGGAGATTTTAATTTATTTCTTTTCTGCTGTTTTCATCAATTTAGAACAAATCCCCTCAAACCTTTAAGAGCATTGTTTCAAATTCTGCCTGAGAGAAACCAACATATGTGCAGTCAAAACAAATTTCTCTACCATTGGCCTCTACCCCTGAATGGCATCAACACATGTTAAATTTCTATTAAAAGTAAATGGTGAATTGTTCTCTGATTCTTTCTCTTTTCTCTCAATAGCTTTTGAGTGGACATGTACATTCCTTCTATAAAGACCTGATCCCTTGTAAAAGCTGCTTCTGCACTCTGCCTTTCTGCAAAAGTTAGAAGTTTCTTTTAAGTATAATTATTGGGGCAATAAATTGAGCTTATTGAGCTTAAAGACACATAATATTGTTCTTGCTGCATACCAAGTCACCCCTCCCTCATTTACAGTTACAAGACAACCTTGACCTTTTCAAACCCTATGGGGAAGCTCTACTAAACAGCTAAAAGGAGGAGTATTTCCTTAGCAATGTCAGGTGAAGGCATACTGATTGCATTGGCAATTGGCATGTATTTTAAGTCTAAATTTATTTTGAAAAACTGTGATATACTACATACTGCTTAACTGAAATGGTGATGACTTCCAAGCAGCAGCATCAGATGACCACATTTGGTGGAAAAAAACAAATATACCCTGCTCTAGGGTGACTCTATGATGCTTATATCCCCAGTCATCTCCTCTGTTTATGCTAGATATTGTGTGCCATTAAGGCTGGTTAAGAAAGCAAAGTGGGGGAAAAGGAGCATGGAGTTTGTTTTCAGAAACTGCACTCACTCCTCCACATTCCTGCTTCTGGACTGTGTTGTCTGCAGCATGGATGGACAGTGGGACAGAGCTCTACTTTTCTTTTTGAGTTAGTTTTTAGTTAGCTGAGGCAATGAAGTTCCCTAGACTGTGGCTTTTCTTTTTCTTGGAACTGTTCAAACCTGCCCTGGACTGAAAACCCAGAAGAACACCTGGAGCTCACACCTGTGGCCCACCAGTGCTGGAGGGACTGATAAGAGACTGAGAGAGCTGAGCTACAGACCACAAAATGACTTTCTGAATTTGCCATCTCTTCTGTAATGCACTCAAATTCTAAATGACAATGGAAATATTTCAGTGCAAAATCTTCCCCTTGGACTTTGTGCTGAGGAATTCCAGTCGTTTTCTTTGAGTGTCTTTTGTTTGAGTGTCTATATAAATTGCCAATTTATCAAACAATTACTCACCTGTACTTTCCTGTACTTTCAGTAGAAATTATTTACCTGGGAGATATGGCACTCAATTTTCTTAGTTTGCAACTAATCTGGCTGTCCCTGAGTACATCCCTCCTCTCTCTATGTATTTGCAATATAGGAAATAACTCAGAGTGAGCGCAAAGACGTTTTTCTGATGAGTACAGGGAGACATAAAAGCAGCACACAAGTCCTCCAGGTGGGTTGTTTGCAGACACACTGTTCCATCAATGCAGAGCCTGGATAGAAATCAGACAGAGTGCCACTTGAGTCTCAAGCCCTCTGCTCTTGAGTCTTGGGGCTTTGAGACAAATCATTCAGCTGTGTGACTGATTTGCATCCAAATAATTCTCTATGCATGAACACAGAACCACTTTTTATTAGCCCATCACTTTTGTTCCATTGCTTAATGTTCCCTTCCCCTTCTCCAGTGCCCCTCCTCACCAGTTTAACCCTCTCACACAGAAAAAAAGTGAAATAAATTACAACTACACAAAGGGAAATGTATAAGGTCCTGTAAGGATTCAGCATGACGCCTACTGAAGTGAGCCACTAATGAGTTACAAAAGATTTGCACAAGCCCCAGAAAGAGAAAAAGGAGGAGGGAGAGAGTGTGCCTATCTGCCTTGGCTGAATAGAAAGGTACCACAAAAGAGACTCTTCAAATACCCCTTGGATAATGGGAAGTTAGCCCAACATAAGCTAGTGGTAAGGAACAATAATGTAACACAAAAATGAAGATGGTTTAGCTGAGGGATTTGGTGGGGAGATTAGCCAAAGGCATAACATGAAAATAAATAAGAAGAAATTACTTAATTATAAGAGGTGTAAGCAGGCTGTGAGAGAACCAGAAGGCTCAGTGGAGTACCAGGGTGCAGTGGGAACAATTAAAGGGGATAAAGACATTGCAAGGAAATTAAATGCTCTATTTGCATGTATCTGCCACCAGTCATTTTGAGGAGATCCGTGGATAACAAAGCTGAGGGACTGTTGGAAAATAAGGGGGCAACTAAGACATACTGAAAGAAAGTGACACATTTTGGAGAAGACAGCATCAGTAAAGGCTTTTGACATTACTCCTTCTGAAAAGCTAAGCACAGGCTCTGTTTTAGGCATGCTAGTGAAATTAATTGGATTATTCAGATAGTTAAAAGTACAAATGTACAGAAGTACTGGCAGCTGAAGCCATTAAGATTGTCTGGTAGTAAGCAAAAACAAACTGTCACTACAAATCCTGACTGTCCCCTGAGATGGCAAACTAAAAACTTTGGATGAGTGCCGCTATCTTGGCAGTTGCAGATAATTCAGCTTAATATCCCTAAGTTAATATGCAGTAAAAGCCTCTCTCCTCTAATACTGAGAAGGTGGCCAAAGCTCCATAACATTTGGCAAGCTGCAAACATGGCATAGATACAAATCAAGTAAGAGACCACATCTTGCTTTGTTCCCTCCATACACAAAAAAATCACCAAGAGAACAAAAATGCATATTTAGCTTCTAAATGGGGAGAGCTGACACTGCCCTGCAGAGAGGATTCCCAGTGAGAGTAAAACACAGAAGAGGAAGCAGAAAAAAAGGTCCAGAAATACATCTTCAGGTTGCCCCAAATTATTTGAGCTACTCCAAGTTCAAGAAGCTGGTTGCATCTCAAATTCTGTGTTTAGTTTTGGGTCTCTCACTACAAGAAGGACACTGAGGTGTGGAGCAGGTCTGTAGAAGGACAATGGCTCTGGTGAAGTGTCTGGACCACAAGTCTTGTGAGGAGTGGCTGAGCAAGCTGAAGGTGTTTAGCCTGGAGAAAAGGAGGCTCATGGGAGGTCTCACCACTCTCTACAACTACCTGAAAAAGGCGTCAGGGTGAGGGTCAGTCTCTTCTCTCAAGTGACAGAACAAGAGGAAATGGCCGTAATTTGTTCCAGGAGAGGTTTAGATTGGATATTAGGAAAAGCTCTTTCATTGATAGGGTTGCCCTGGAGACATATGAAGCCATGTAGATGTGGCACTAAGGGGCATGGTAACTAAACCATGCCCCTTAGTGCCACATCTACAAGGCTAGGTGGACTTGGCAGAGCTGGGTTAACAGTAGGACTCAATGATCTTAAAGGACTTTTTCAGCTTAAATGATTCCATGATTCTATGAAAAGCTTAGAAAGGGAGACATGAGCAACACAGCAGATCCATGCAGGTGGAAGGCACATTTTTAATTGTTCCCAAACACAGCTGAGGTATGTTATCCATGAAATATGAATAAAACAAGGCCCCTGGAATCCAGTCAACAGTGGGCTTTGAAAAGGTGTTCATAAATCATACAAAGTCATTTATTTCATCAGATTAAATTCTCCTTTCTGCTCATGAAGTATTGATAAGAAAGTCCCAAACTTCCATTGTTGTATTCTTGGAAAACATCTGTGTTTTTTTAATGTGCATATTTATTTTAGAAAGTTAAACCTCACCCCTACTGAAATCAGTACCGGAAATTATTAACACACAGACCTTGAGGATTCATGTCTTCAGATTCATGATCCTGAGTAACTACCCTGCCTCTCTGGCATCAGAGGGAAATGGCAATCACTCTAGCTGCTGCAAAACCTGATCTTCACAGCTTATCACTTTCAGTGAGGAAAGGTCTCTCATGTGCACAATTCAGGTCAGACCTTGGCGAAAGAATAATCAGGAAAAATAAGTTCAGGATGAAGAATCACAAGTGAACAAGGTGACTCACTTGATTAATCCTGCTCTAGAGAGGATGAACAGTCAAACAGAGGAGCTCACAGCTGAGTCATGCACTGAAGAGGACTTGTCTCCCCTGTCCGAGGTCTGAATAGCACTCATATGTGCAGGAATTAGCAAGGCTTGCCTGCAATTCAAGGAAATGGGTTGCATGAGCAGCAAATGCTCACAAAGAATATTTTGGCCTGCTGTAGGTAACTTTCTTCATAGAATAATTCAAAGCCATATAAACTTGTTAGCTGCAAGAAATATGAATAATTTACTGACATACAAACTGGAAAAATTATTACACAAAAATATAAGGGCAATTTTCTTATTTTGTGGGGTACCATACCCTTCTTTGTCATGCCCAAGCTAATTTTTTTTTTTCCTCTGTCAAAACAGAATGCATGTACAGGAAACTCCTACTGAGTAAAACACGGGTTACATCAAGTTAATGTCAGAGCTCCAAATTAATTCTTCTGTCGCATCCAGCGTAGCTATCTTTGGTTGTTCCAGTATGTCAGCTTCAAACAAGCATCTCCCCTGTTTTGGAATGAAAAGAGAGCAAGTTTTTCCCCACAGCATCTGTGTCATTCTATAAATAAAATTTACAAGTGACTTTACATCCAGGACAACAGACTGGATAGATGGTGTACTGTTTTTTTCTTCAGAAGTGATTAGTCCAATAATGCATTGGATGTTGGAAAGAATAGCATAGACTAAGCTGAGACCTGAACTGTATTTCACATTTCTAATGTTAGAAATGCATGGCTTAGCTTATAACTGAATGAAGGCCATTCACACACAGATATCTGGCTAGATTTGAATTCCTGCTTAGAATGAGCTGGAAGCCTCTGCCATAGCCAAGTGAAGAGGAAATGTACAAGCCTGAGAAAAAAAATGGCATCTTTTTTTTTTTCTTTTTATCATGCAAAATTGCCTCTCAGTGACTTCCTTGAAGATATAAAAATTTTCCCTTGTTATGTTTCTGCTAGAGGTTTTTGTACATAAAATTATTATGAGCTGGGTTTTTTTGCTGTCAGTTTCCACTTCAGTTGGACTCCATAGCAACCAGTAGCCCACGAATTACACATTCTGCATTCAAGTCTGTGCTATGAACCTCCTCCCACATGCAGTCATTCATATTGCAGGCACCCTTACCAAATGAATACTTGCTCCCTGATGTTAATGTGACTGAGCAAGGACCACATGTAATTTGGCTGATGAACAGGGACCTTCACAGACCCTGGGTTTTGGGAGGGATACTTCTGGTGGTGGGGCTCTTCAGACAATTGATAGAACCAGCTTCCACCCAAGGGAAGCTGGCATCTGTTCTTCCCTTTGCCTCAGCCCACAGAAGTGTCACACCATTTAGCAGGGGATGAGTCCAAGATAAAGCAAAGAATTTTTACACTCCCAAGACTTAAAAAAAATCCCTCCCAGAGCTCTCCAGAAACTTGATCCCAAACAGAGCAGGCAACTGATTGCAACCTATCACAGCACAAGTTCTTTGACTGCTCCTAAGGAGTTTTTGTGGATGCAGCAGGGCTTGGCTGGCCTCCCAAGAGCAGTGTACAACTCTCCTCAGCAGCCTGCTGCTGACAGAGAAGGCCAGAATTCAATCTCAAGTGCAATAGAACTGTTCCTCTGGCTGTGGGTTTGGTTTATTCTTTTAGGAATTAAGTATTTCTGAGATCCACATTGGTGATTTTCTCACCTTTTTAGCACCCAGGGCCATGCCATGCTCGCACACCGTGTAAATTTCTCTGTTGAGAAGGAATAAATGACAATCTCAGGCAGTGTGTTGTGATATTGTGGAAATTATTAAACGCCCTAAGTGCAACCAATAAATCAGTTTGACAGAGCCACTGCTATAATTTGCCTGGCTATTCCCAAAGGCAGTGTCCCCTGTGAGGAGCATGGGGGAGAGGCAAAGAGTTCATTCCAGCATGAGCAGAGCCAGGGAGTCTTCGGTGGTTTCAGGTTAGTGGCCTCACTATTGGGAATTTAGGAGATGACTCCTGGTAACACACAGATCAGGATCCCATTTAGGAGGTAGTTTTTAATCTCCTATGGTGATCTCACCAGTGTTGTGGTGGTTTCCTCAAAGCACAGCTGTAGTAATAATGAACAAAATGAATGGCTGGCACATGAAATGGCTATGGCCAGAATCATTAGGATTGATGACCTCTGTTGTTTATTTTACTCTGTGTGATTGCATAGCCTTTTCTTATTCCCTCTTGCATCCTTGCATCACACTAAGCTATTTGCTCAATTTCTTGCACCATTGCATTTCACAAGTTAATTTTTCATTACCGAAAGGGAAGGGATTTTCTTTTGAACATTATGAAGATACTGCTTAATGGCTGAAAGCAATTATACAGCTCCTTTGCTTTGTTTTTGGAAGGTACAAATGGCACCACTGATTCAGTTTCCCTGGAATCATGTTTTCTCTGTGTGATTCCACTATGTCTTCTCTAGTTATATCTCCTCTGCATCTTCAACATCTTCCCATCTGAAATAGCCCTGAATTTTTTGTTCTCTCCTGATGCAATCACCTCTCTTGTTCATAACACTAATGAATTCCTTTCATTGCCTTTTCTTTTGCTTTGGTCAGATAGTTGTATTTTTTTTACATCCCTTTCTTTTTCAAATAATACAGGATAAAGTGAAATTCATATTCAAGGTGAGTTTGGAATATCAGCATGCATAAAAGAAATCATTATGTTTTCCTATTTCTTCTCCATCTTATTCTTAATGCAGCCTAACAATTAACTTTTCTGACCACCATTGCACAATAAGCACACTTCTTAATTATGGTGTCCATAATGACATAATGCTTTTCTTAAAAGGTTAAAAGTAATTGAAAATCCAGACAAAAGCGCGCATAGTTAAGAAAGGGTGAAGGATGTCATATCAGGTGTGGCCACATATAAAAATCCAACATGTTCTTTGACTTCTTTGCACAATAAGGCTGCTTTTCCAGGTCATTCTAGAGTTTTCCACAATGTTTGCTATTCCTCACTAACCTACTTGACTTTTCATTTATTTTTTCTCACACCACTATTCACCTCACTTGTCTGCCAAAAGATTACTACTGGGTGATATGATAACATAATTTTGCCACTTGCAAATCCTACTTTCTGTCTAAAGTATCAGGACCCCTTTTATTTGCAAAATGAAACTTCAGCTGTATTAAAATAATAATAATAATAAAAAGTTTACAGGAAGATCTTTTATTAGCTAACCAAATGGCCTATTTTCACATTTTACATTAAAGAATTCCAAGAAAATTGTCTAACTGTCCCTTTGCTTGCAAAGAGAAACTCTTACAGCAGACTTCAATGATGACTAGATCAAGTAGCAAAGTTAAAATCAAATAACTGCTCACCAATGCACATATTTTGAGAGTGCTGTGTTCAGAATGGCAAAAGTCATATTATTGTTTGTGGACATTCAAACAACACCTGGTTACTCATCCCAGAAAGCCTCAAAAAATGTATCTCTTGAGATACATTTGGAGTAAGAGGTTAACAGGACATTAGAAGAAGCAGCAGAAAGTAGAAATGCAAATATACATTAGTAAGCACCTAAACTGGCTGTTAAATGAGATAATATATTTGGCTTATGCCTGGACTTAAATCCAGGCAGTGAAAGTAGCAGATATTAGAAATATGTACAAAACTCATGTCAATCACAATAAGATTTATAATTTGTTTTAGTTAGAGCCCTCCAAGGCACATAAAAGACAGACACGAAAATATTCTAATCATTTCTTATAAATAAATGAAAAATTGTGTCAAGTATTATATATCATAGAGGTTTCCCACTGGAACAATAAGCAACTTTGATATAGCTGACAATATGGAGGAACTTGATATTATTGATGTAGAAATAATCACTGGGGAGCTCAAAACAGATGCAATAAACATTCATAAGACAGCAGTCTAGAAAAGATTACCTGCATCTCTCTACAGAAATAATGTTGAAAACTTGTTATGATGATTCAAGTGAACAGGAGAGAAGGACCAGGAAAAAAAATGAAACTGTGTAGATTTATGTAATAAAGACTGATAAAAGTATATAGAATCATGATGCTGCCAGCCACAAAGAAACCACTTTGCACAGTTATACTGAAAAGGATATACAGTGCCATGAAGCTCAAGAAAAATGAGCATTTTCACCCTAGCTCCTTTTGAGTGGATCATATTTCACACAATTTCATTGAAGAAAGTGAAGGAATGAATAGCAAAAAACATTCCCCCTTAAAAGGCAGATTTATTTTTTCTCCCCAGAAAGAGCAAATAAACCACTTCTGTAGAAGACTGCAGATTTTACAGAAACTTTAGCAAGGCAAAAATAGGTTATGATCCAACCAGCAATGAAGAGTCTGGTGATATGTCACCAGTGAAATTTAGAAAAAGGTATGTCTTTTTACTCACATTCTCCACATTTGCCCCAGATTTCATTGGGTGTCCAACCTCCTGTGTGGACAGCAGCTGGCAGAAGGTGCTCTGGGAGGCCTGGATTCCACAGGCACATGACTCCCCAATATGTAAATCAACAAAACATGATAACTGAATGAATTTTATAAGTAACTGGTAGAAAATGAAAATTATGGAATGACATCATCAGTCGCAACCATGTTGCAGTGGAAACCTTAGGCATGTAATTCTGTGTGTTGCATAAATGACCACCACTGTAACATCTCTGGCAAGTGCAGCAATTGCTCTTTTTGAAGGGGAATTACTAAATACAGAAACCAAATATCATCAGTGCTGTTCCATGTGGTGTTACAAGCCTTTCACCAAGGGTATTTTTGTGTGGATGGCAGCAATGGAGCAAACCCAAAGCCTAACAAAAGCTTTTTTTTTTTTCTGTGGATTTTACTACCACTTAGGCAGAATTAGTTGGGTTTGATGAAATAAAAAATGTTGAGATCCTGAGATGGCTGCAACCACCTCATGCTGTGAAATTGAGGAATGTGAGTATTCCTGGGATGTGTAAGGTTCCTTTGAAAAAAATAGTCCTTTGTAATGGATTGGGGTTTTGGGGGTGGTTTTTTGGCCTTCAAATTGCAAAATACAGTTTCCTGAGAGAACTGAAGGTCAAAGGGAAAAGATGTGAGCCTAGCATTACTCCCCTGAAATTTTTCCAAAGCAGCAACCTGAACAAATTAATGTCACTGGCCCAGCTCATTTAGAAATACAGCAGTGCTGAGACTGGCCTTCTCAAAACAGATGAAACAATTACAGAATAAAAATCTTAAAGTTCAGGCTGCAAATTGAAAATTAGAAACTGCCAGGGTTGCAGTTGTTTTCAAAATGCCTTTTGTGCAGGATCAGTGGGCAAAATAAGCTAGAATCAATTTTTAAAGTATGATTTTAGATAATCACAAAAGGGAAAATTAAACTTGTTTTGAAACTCTAAGACCAATATTCATAATTTTTGAGTACTTCAATTTATGTGAATGCAGACGCTTAGTACGTTATTTCTCCATTGTTAAAAAAAAAAAAAAACAACAAAAAACAAAAAGAAAAAAAGGATTAAAAGATCTGTCAATCTACCTGAAGAAATTAATCAATGCTTCACTTATAGTTCAGTATCTGGATTTGAAACCTTGAATTTCTGAAATAAGTTCTGCCATTTGACTAAGGTTTCTAATTCTATGATCTAGCATCATGAAGGATTTTTCTTGAATGGGATAGGGTAGACCTTGGTGTAACATGCTAACAGCAATAGTGGGTAGTAAGTGCTTAAGCTGAGATCCCAAAGACAACAGAAATAGAATTGTGGAGCCTTGCATTGGGTGTATGGTAGTGGAGAAAAGAAGCCCAGGCTGGCATCCTCACTCCCCTGAAGCCAGTACAGTTTTATGGCACGTGCCAGCAGCTCCCAGCAGGGTACAGATGAGGGTTGCAGGTGCAGTGTAGTCCTTGCCTTGGAATAATAATATTACATAATTAGTTTGGGGAGACCATCAAGTTTTCTTAGGAATTTCCAGAGAGAAGTAATCTAAGTGGTTCATAAACTATTAAAGTGAGTTGAGCTGAAAAGAGAATTTCATATGAATTTCAATGTTAGGGATTCTGAAATAAAAGTTTCACTAATTTCTTATTAAAGTAGTTACCAGCAACCTCCGAAATTACTCTGACCTCTAAACAATAGAGTATATTTATATGTGTGGAGATTTAGTCTCTTCTTTCTGGCAACTGCTGTTTCTGGTTTGCTGTTTCTGGGGGAAAGGGTTGCATTTTAAGTTTCTAACCAACTGGAAACTGTAAAATGACAATGTAATTAATAGTCTTCTATTTCTGTTTGTATTTCTTTTTATTATGAAGCTAAAATAATTAATTTAAAATAATTTTTTTACACCTCTAATAAGAACTTTCATATAGTCAATACAGAGAATACTGAAGAAATGTGATTAGTTGAAGTCACGACTCTGTACTGCTAATTCAATTATAAATAATTGTTATATAAATAATTGTTAATGAATTATTAACAATTATTTATTATTGCAAGAATTAAGTTCAGGACATACTAGGAAAAAAATCAGTGCTTTTGAACTCAATGCACAGTGATGTCCTGCCTGACCCTGTGCTGGTATTTGAAGAAAGCAGCTCTGGAATGAGATAGCTGGAGCAACCAGGACTTTTACTCCAAACACAAGCACTGAAATAAAGATACAAGACAGCAGGGAGACCCTGTTTTGTCAAAAGGCAGCCAGAAAGAGGCAGAAAAAGAATCAGCAGAAATTGCCACAGCAAACATAGTTACATGGCCCTGAGAAAGACTTAAGAAAAACTTGATATTAGGAACAAATGTGTAAATCTTGAACAAATAAATCACTGCTTGCTTTTACTTCCTCTTGTTTACAGAAAGCATGTAAAAAAATTTTACATGTTTATATTTGTGCTAGCTTTTTTTCAAAGAATACCTAATTTTTTCATCTTTTCCTTTCCTCAAAAAAAAACCGAAACAAAAAAATCAACCAACCAACCAACCAACCTACCTACCTACCAAAAAAAGAAACAAACCAGCAAATCTTTAATTCTTTTTTTAATCTTTAAACTTTTAACCTTTTTTTTTAAGTTGCAAAGCCTGCTTTTCAGGAGATGTCATCAGAGATGTTTTCATGGTATCATGGGATGATTTTTTAAAATTTCTATGTTTCTTAATACTACACTGATTATCCTTTTTTTGTATGTTATTGTCTCACAGTTTAGACTATATTGAAAGGGGAAAATCAGGTAGGGACAGTCCATTTTATAGATCTCTGCACAGCCTTAGGACACATTTATTACAACAGCAGAATTAATTTTCATAAATGTAACTGTAGTGCATACTTCTCTTTATTCTAGACAATATTTTGACTTCACCAAAGGATTACTAAAAAGGCCTAATGCAGTATCAAAGAATAACTACAAGCGATCAGGTCTTTGCAAAATTATTCTAATTATGTTGCAGCTAGTTTCCTTCCACAAAAACACATTTCAGACTCTTTGGGATATTTCATCTTGATCTGGCAGAACCCTTGACCACTCCATTCCCTTGCATTAGTCTGACTTAGCTTTGGTTAATATTTTTTGACAGTGTTTAATGGCCAAGTAAATGCAGTGCTTTCGTTTCTGCATGAGAAGTATACTGAGTCATGAGATATTTAAGCAAGTGTCTGAAGCAAAACATATCAGTAGTGTCATTGCTGATGAGGAGCCCACAGAATGCCACAGTTGCCTGTATCTTAGTCATTGCAAACTGTTTTCTAATATTTGGAACTCAAATTCTGTTTAGGATTTGGCATAATTTTTCTTTTATTCTGTGTATCCACTGTTTACTACCACATTTTGTTAAGGTAAATTGTTATATATAGGAATAATTGAATCCCACCTCTTATTATCTTCAATTTGTATAACATTGTCATATTTTTCAGACTTCTTGTTGCACTATTCTTCTGACTCAGCTCAGACTTGGCTCTTGTGCTTGTACTTAGGTTACAGGACAGTTGAGGTGGGTAAAGGTGAGTAACTCCTGCTGTCCTGCTGACAACATTCCTGTAATACAGCCCAGACTCTTTGCTTCCCCAGTGATACCACTTTGCTGTACATAATTTCATTTGCAGTCCATTCTTTACCCTTAAATCCCTTTGTGCCCAGTCAATATTAGTTACCCATGAACACCTGATTTAAGAAATCAAGAGGTGAGAAAATCCCAGTAGAGACAAACCTGTCAGGCAGGATAAAACAAATAATGGCAGGTGTGCCTGGTGTCTCACAAGTCTCCTTGGCTTTTAACCTGGAGCCTACATCTGCTAAGCCTCTTTCTGAAGTAAATCCCAAAATGACCCTGAAGTACTTTTAAATAATTTGTATAAAATGTTCTCTGAAAGATAGTGAATGTGCATGTACCTGCATATACATTTCAGTGAGAATAACAATAAGATGCTGGAAAAAGAAAAGGCACTCATTGGCAGCACAGCATACACAAATTGACATTTCCCCCAGACTTGCAAAACTCTTTTATTCAAATAGAATTGAAGGCTTTATCAGAATAAAAGTGAATTTAAATTGCAGGAGCCAGCTAGAAGTGGCTTACATGTAAATGAGAATCTAAGAAATTGAAAGATTTCCCACCATCTCTCCCTAGGTCAGAGTTTATTCCTCCTCTTTTTCTACTTAGTTTTCAAATGAATATTGCAGTAGATTTGGAAGCAGGATTTTTCATTGGTCTCTTTCTCCTTCACTATAAATCACATTTCCTCTTTTGTACCTATACAACAGCCAGGTAGGATTAACCCTGGGAAAGCAAGGCAATGCACACTTATGGAGAAACATCACAAAGTGGGAACAGCTTAGAGGAGCACAGCTCCAAGCTAACAGGAGAAGACTAAGATAACTTAGACAGGGTTATCACCCCTAGGTGTAGATTCTCCTGGTTAGAAATACCCATACAAAAGCAATCCTTGTGTGCTATCACATAGCCTAGCACTCTGAAGTGGTGTAGGCAGCACACATACTCTGTAGATTGATCTGTGTATATCTAAAATATGCAACTGGCATCTCTTGGATTTGCTGTGAAAGGAAGCCAGGAGGAAGGAAACAGTGAAATGTTTGGCCCTGGCAAGGGGAACAAACGTTTCTGATCACACCATAGCAGTGGCCTTGTGTTGTTTCTCCTTTTTTTCACCTAGGTTACATCATCCATAGCTGAATTCATGGAATTGAGTTCCTCTACTGGTATGTTATAAAACCAGAGAAGCTGAGATTGCAGCTTCCTGGAAAGGAGCACAGGGACTATCTGTAGGAAAGAAGGAGGAAGATGTGGGGATAACTTGTAGCTAGAACACAATGAAGAAAAACATACTGGTTTAAAATGGTTTAAAAAAAAGTCTTCCTGCTTCATTAATTCATACCATCAGGTCTTGGTGCAGTATGTGAGAATATGTGTGTTTTAAAGTACACTTGAGAGTGGTTCTATGGGATCAGATCAAAAGGTCTCCTGCCAGGAATAGGAGGTTTGATACACAGCAGGTTGGCAAGGTTAAAATAGAGACCATACTAATCTTACACTGAAAATCAAATATTTTTTCTTATGTATGTCGATATGGCAGTCACTAGCTTAACACTTTCAATCAAATATTCAATTTTGGTCCCTAAAGATGTATTATGGGATATTACATAAATACTCCATATAACCTTCTCAGATAGGTTGTTACTGAACCTCTAGCACCATAACTTTACATGGTGCTGTGATTTATATTGCATGTGTGAAAGAAAACTGGCACCACATGTGGTAATGCATGCACAGACAAGTGCCATCCTCTGCAATGGAATAGTGGGAAAGAGATATCATCTCTCTATAAAGAAAAACATATTTGCATATTACCTTTCTCCTTAAAATGAATTTTTATTAGCTTTAGTTTGCCCAGCATGGACAGTTTTCATAAGCAGTTACATAGGAAATTGTGTCAGCAGGAGGCTAACTGGCTTGCTTTGCCCTCTGTCCCTGCAACAAATGGACCCTCAAGGAAGTTTCCAGAGCTGAGATTATCATGGTCTGTGAACAAGGGATAGTTGCTTTTTGCTGCTTTTGTGGTTGCTGCACTTATTAAAAACAAAAACTGTGAGAGTGCAATCAAAATTTAAGACCAAAATTTCCTCTTTCTTAAGAAATGATTCCATTTTCTCATTTTTAGGAATCAAATCTCCATCCATGACATATTAATTATGATGCTCCAACTTTTTTATTGTTTTAACCATGACAAAAGAGGCAAAACACAAAAGACCTTTAACAATTCAATTTTTTTATCTGATTTATTGGAATGACTTTACTCCTCCATCCTTCCACCTGCCCTCTATTCTATCTGCTTGGTTGAATTTGCACGTGGCAGCTGGGTGCTTGTACCACTTAGTTTCCCACATCACTGAGAGCTTCCCCTGGTCATGGCACTCTCACCAGCACAACCACAGGACCAGCCATGTCTCCCTCATCCTCCCCCCTCATCATGGCCAAGAAATGCCCTGCAGCAGGGTGAATGTGGTGACAGGGTAGAATTTACCCCAGAGTGCTGTTCAGGTATTTCACAGAATTAAGAAGCCACCACAACATTCACATCCTGACCAAACTTGTGCTGTCTGCTGCAACTCCTGTGGGATCACCTGATCTGCTAACAGCACCAATTCCTGAGCATCCCTTGTGCTGTTCTGAGGGTGCTGGACTAGGAGGATGCTCAGCACTTGACAGAGTGAAAAAAGCAGATATTTCAATGTAAAATGCAATTGGTACAGGGCTCAGAGTTCAGAGAAAAAAGTCTAAAATAAATCATGGCCTGGGGAAATAATATATCAAGGAAGTATTAAAATTTTAAAATTTCAAATGTATTTAAGGATTCCAGCTCAGTATTTCTATTCTTTTCTGATGCTTCTACTGCATGTAGCTTATTAAATAGCTGCCCAGAGAATTAATATTTTTTTTCCTTCCCTGACTCGTTTCAGTCTGTTCCTGCTGCAATGCCTGGATTTGCCTTGGCTGCTTTTAGTTAGATTGTCAAATTAGAAACTGATCAGAATATTAGATATTTAGAAAATTTGATTTGAGGAGTGCTGTGACAAAAAACTGTTTTGGTCTCTTCCTACAAAGCTTCACCTCAAAAAGCTGCTATTTATAAGAGCATTCATTCATGGTTTCCAGCAGTTTCCAAAGTTCAAAAGGGCAAAGAACCATGTGGGATGTCACATTGCTTGGCTTCCTTCTATTCTGTGGATGTAGCTCTGTTGTGGTGCTCTTTTGCAGATCCCATCTGTGAGGATGACATATACAGCCCACGTAGGACTTCGGGTCGTTCTTTTAGGGACAAGTGCAATCACAACTGTATGGAGCTTCTCTTTTCTTACACCAAGACATAAACCCTTATGCAAAAATTGAGTCTGAGAAGAAAAGCAGGGGATGTGTATGTGTGCCTATGTGTTTCCTGTGTATGTGTGTTTGTATATTTTTCTTTATCAGCTGTCCTTCTTCCCACTTTATAGAGCATGGGAATTGGATTGGCTTCTTTTCACCACAGGAGGAAGGTGACACAGAGCCACTTTCCAGTCTGCCCTACATTTTCCTGTGTTATTCTGGGGGAGAGCTCCTTAACTGTGCTTCTCACCCCCAGGCACTGTCCTTCACAGCTCTTCAGTCAGCCCTCAGCCCAACACCATCCAGTCACCTCTTCCCTCTAAAATGTGTTTGATTGCCAATCCCTCTCCATGGATTTGTTTTTTCTTTTCAGTCAGGCTTCTCTCATTCTTCAACATATGCTTCATAACTTTCCCAGCTGTTGTTTTTCTTTCTCTTTTTTCAGACATTGTCTTTTTGGATTCCCTTTGCAGCACAACACAGGATTCTCATTTTTGTATGTCATCCTGCTGTCATTCAGATGGGCTACAATTGCCTTCCCAAATATGGCTTCCGTAATAAATGGTACTAACTGAATTAAGTTGCCACCTGCAAGCAAATTAAAACATTTCAAGACCGAGCTTCTTCTTTTCTTCCTTGTCCAACACTTAATTTACACATCTGTTACTTTTCTAAATGAGTATTATGCTTCTGCTATGCTACCTTCCCATACTATCCTGAATTCTGCTACCATTTCAGATCAGCTCAGTAATGTACTATGAATTTTTATTTTTTGCAGCATGCTTCTAAGCTTTTTATTGGTCAATGCAATGCTTGAACAACAATGCCAATCTGCATTGTTGTAAGCATCTCCCAACACAGAATCACTAGCTCCTAACCAAACCCAAAGATTTGATGTGCAAAAATCATTATGGTGTCAGGGCTGGCTGCACTTCAGCTGTAATCTCTCATGATAAACAGACATGGGGCTGAGTTACTGCCACAGTTCGCCTGTGACTATAAATCAGTTCCAACAGATGTTTGTTACCTCATATTCTATTAAGCATCTGAGACAATGCTTGAAATATATTAGAACAATCAACACTTGAGATGTATTCTTTTATACCAACAGGATCTGATGATGATGATAATATCCTTGTAATTACACCACTTTGAGCATTCTCAGGAAGGACATAATTGGGTTTTATTATGATCCTTTAAAATATTTATAGCTTTGGTTTACCTCTGTGTCAGAATACTTCCTTTCCCTTTAGTCTCAGTACACTGTCCTACAGAATGGTAAGTATCTGGTATTTGAGATTCCCTGGGTAATAAAAGACAGTTTATGGCTAGCAGTTGACTTGGTATGTTGTAAACAAAGCAGCAGGTTTTCTCTGTCTGACTCACAGAATTTTTGGAGCTATGTGACAGCTTCTAAGGCACAGACATGAAGACAGAAATTAATTACCATCTTACTGAAAAAAAACTATGAAAAACATTCTGCTCCCAACCCCAAGCCCTATTTGCAGAGTATTGTGGTTAGAGTCCTTCCTCTGGCTCTCTACACAAAAATAAATTTTACGTTGGCTGAACAACCTTGAAAGAAACACTTTTGCTTGGAAGATTAATGAGCACCTTCTGCTGAATTACTTGTTCACCCAAAGCTCCATCTCCTTGGAGTATGAGCAGCTTGTATAAGAAGACAGTAGCAGACATAAGAACAGCTGTGGGAGTTACTGAAAGCTTTCCTCAATCCAACAGATAAGACCCTCTTACCTAACTTCTTTAAAAGCTTCAGATTCACTACAGGTGGATCAGAGGGGTGAGGGCTTAGATTTGGTGAGAGTGAGGAAACAAAAAAGGGTGAGAAAGAGTATTGTTTTCCAGCACATGGAACATTTTTTTTACATTAAATCCTTGTTCAGGTCTCATCAAAACTGTGTGTATGTATTTGTTTGTTTTACAAACTGGAATTTTTTATCATGCAAATTATTCAATAAAAATTTTCATTACATGATCAGTTTGACATCCTTATCTGTCTTTATTGCTGCACAAATTTGCATTCAAAATAATGTGCTCTGTAAGAAGTGGTGTAAGTAAAGTCTTTGTGGGTTTCAGGTGGGTCCACACCTTGAGTTCTAATCAGAGTGAAAAATGTCCTTCCCCTCTACTAGTTTACAGTAATATAACTCAACAGGTTTTTTCTCCCTCACTATGGAACTTATCTGATCTCTTTCTTTTCTATTCATCTGCTCATGTTCATTTATTCAATACTGAATAAGTGAAAATGAAGGAATTGAATATGTGATTAACTTTAACTAAGAGATCCAAATTATACTATGCAGGACCTAGAGAGAAAGTGATGACATCATCTCTAAGAAATCTGCCTGAACAATGGAGAGAAATCAAACCTATGCAGAATATGCTAAATTAGTCTAACTCTGGAACTGTGATAAATCTCAGCTAGGATTTGGCAATAAGAATCCCTTGTGGTTTTTTTCCCTGTCATCAAAGATGTTTTGGTCAAAACAATCATCATTATATTTTTGAATGATGTGGAAACAAAAATAAAATTTCTGGCAGTGAACTTTGCAGATGCCACAAGCCTCTTGAAATGATAACTGGGAAGCAGGACTTGTTTAGCTCTGCACAAGAGCGTGAATCACATGCGAGACTGTGCCCACATTATGGATAAGAATGTATGACACATTTACCAGTGGCATTTGTATTTTAGGAAACTGACTTGAAGGCAAATTTGAGCTGAACATGAGCTCAAAATGGGATAGAGTAGTTAAGAACAGAGTGACAATCTTGTATCTAAAAGGAGGAAACTACTGAGCAGATGAGATAGGGTTATCACTTGGTGATTTATTAGTGAAAATTTTTATTTAGTTCATCCACCTGCACCTTAGCAACAACACTTAAATGACAGGAACAGTCCAGAAAAGAATGATGAAGAGTATTTTAAACCTGGAAAATCTCCCCAGTTCTGAGAGATAGGAAGTTAAAACTGTTGAAGCTTGGGCATCTTAAATGTGTTGTGATACATTAATCTAGTGGATTGCTTTGCAGAACATTATCTTTGCTGTGCTGGCTGCTCAGAGGTGTGTTCTTTACCTTGTGGACAACACACAGGTTTGTTTTTTTTTCCTTGAGGACAAAGGTGTTAGCTGTTTTACTTTCCCCATGGCTGGAGGTGAACACAAGAACCTCTGCTGCAGAGTCACTAATGCAGTATCTTCTTGCCTGACAGTGACTTACCCTACAGTGCCGCCTCCCCAGTGAACTCAAAAATAGGTTAAGTGTGATGTGGTTGGGACACAAAAATACAAACATGGGAAACTGTCATATTTTTGTGGTACATTTAAACTAATGTGATCTAGCAGCTGGAAGCTGAAGCTGGAGATATTGAGACTGGAAATTAAAACCTAGTTTGCTAGAAATGTCAGGTCTATCAGTTGCATTCTGGTGGCTGAAATTACAAATGTTTCTAGAAGCTTACATAGAAATTCTATCTTTGATATGGGAAGTACCTTAGAAACATCTTGGATCTGATTTGTCCAAGCAGTCATATTACACAAATAATGACATTTCCTGTTTAAAATCAAGATATTTATAAGCACAAAAAGTTCCAAGGTTGGCCTCTTTGACGTGTGCTAGCAGCAACCATATTCCCAGACACATAAATGGTAAGGATGTCTGGACTGAAAATCAACTTATGGACTGTAGCTATTCTCATTTTAATAGACCCCTTAAAAATTATTATTTCTTTATAAACAACCCTTCATAAATTAGATATTGATCATAAAGAAAGAGAAGGCAAAGCCAGTGGCAAATGAGATTAAAGTAAGGAAGGGCAGGCTGAAGGGTCGGCTCTTATTTTTGCATCATGGCCAATTCCATTAGCATTCAGCTGAAATGTGAGCTTGTGAACATCCTGCAATCACTCAGAAGACATGTCTGCAGAAAGGTTGCCCAAGATACATTTATGTAAGATGTGCACCATGCCTTTTTGAGCTTCTTTGTAAAACTTGTGTTTCTTCTGGTCAATAACCTGCTCCCATGCTGCTTAATAGGACATTGCACTCACCATTTCCTCTCCTTAACAGCTTTTCCTCTTGTTGATGTCTCTAGACAGCAAAAAAGGAGGAGGATATCCATTTACTTACAGCCCAAATCCTGTCTCAAATCCCTGTTGCAGCTGGAGTACCACAAAAGCCCACAGAAAAAACACTTGTCATCTGAATCCACAGAAGATACGAGGTTCAGTGGCTGAACTGAGGTAAAATTTGCACATGATTTTTAATGTCACTGAAGGTTCTTAGGAAAGTACATCCTATGGTATTTGCCTCAGCTTTTCTTCCTTGAAAGTTTAAATTATATTTTCAAAAATATGCAGGGTTGCTTTTTGCACACACAGACACACACACACACACACACACACACACACACACGGATGCATATTGAAGGTCTTGGAGAAAATATGAGCCAAAACCTGACCAGAGTCATTATTCTGTCAAAATTTCATTGCAGGAGCCTTAGACACCAGCACCCTCATCTTTCCAAGAGCCGGACCTGATGTACAAGGTTAATCACAAAGATTCATTTTGTAGAAGGATCAGAAACCCAAAACTGGCTCTATGTAATACCTAAATCCCTTAATGCAACCAGCAGTTCCACTGTACTTCTGTCCTCTAAAGCTGATGCTTTCTACTAATTCCAGATACCTGTGCATTCATCTTTCTTTTCAGGCCAATTGCTAACAGAAGAGTTCTGTGGTTTCTGAAAGAAAGGCAAACTTGCAGTTCAGAAAGACAGGAGATAAACTGCTGGCCTGTTTGTAGGTAATAGGACTTTTATTCCTGCCCTCAGTTCACCTTTTAACCAAACATGTTTGATTATGCAAAGTTACACTTCTGAATCATTTTCTGTTCATTTATTCACATGCGAATGAAAATCAGAAACACTTCTGAACTCTGCTTTTCACATGGTGATAAAAGGTTTTCCCAAAAAACAAAATAACATGAAAAATTGCAGGCATATGTGAATTGTTCTCAAATAATTTATATGCTGTAAAATCAAAGCCCCAATCTACTGACTCCTAAGGATAAGACTTTTTCATCAAAGACTTTAGACCATGGCAAGACAAAATCCTACCTGGAAATCATCAGAACTGATGGTACTTAAAACCTGAATCCGAATTTTGTTCTTTCATATGATGTTTATCACGATCCAACAGAACACATGGTAAACCTACAGGTGATTACACTTCTCCATCTCACCATGAAGTCAGGGATAATGGAATGGAATAATTTACAAAGATGAGAACAATGTGAACATGATATTCCTGGACTAGCCCCTTTTCTCTGTACCACTTCAAACAGGTAATGAAAGCTGACTAATCGCATTAATTTAAAGACATTATTTTATAATAATTGTTAGGATATATCTTTGTTAATGCCACTCTGTAAATAAATGGCCTGAACAGAAAATATGCTTTGTGTGACTCTCCCATTTATCAGACTAACAACACAGAGCCACCAGAGTGTGTAGAAATCTCAATGCAGTTTGAGGAAATAGAGCAGAGGCTGCAATTCCCAAAATGGTTCAAACAAACAAACAAACAAACAAACATGCAATCTGTTAGAAAGTCTGAAGATAGAATAAATATTGTCAGTTTCCTCTGCACCAGGAGAGCTACAAGAATCTCCATATGTTTTGAGATGCTTTCTGTCAATCTGTTTGGTTGGTCCGTGATACAGCTGAAGTAATTGTATGATAGACATTAATGTACGTATAGCAAAATTACATTATCTGGATAAAATTTGGAAATATTTATTTAAAAAAATCCAGACATGAGCTACTTATATGACACACTGATATAGCCTTAACTCTCAATGGCCCTGTGTCCTAAGAATGAGGACTGACAGGTGATCAGGTGAGATGGAAGTTATAGCGTAATGGAGATATGGTTACAAAATATTTTGCTGAAAATGGCCTTGCTGCTTCAAAGATGGCCACAAAAATTCCATTAGGAGTTGAGTGTGAGTGTGTGTAAAAAGATAAGGACACTATCTACATTTACCTACTCTGATCCCAGTTGGCTGCAAAAAGCAGAAGAATCTTCCTGCCGCAGTGGTCGCGATTTTCCAGCACTCCCGGAAACCCATCTGTCAGAGCCCGTTTGATTCCGGGGTCATCAGCCTTGAAGTTTTTGAACATATCCAGATTTAATTGGCGGTATTGGAAGTACTGAGCCAGCAGTCTGAAGGCCTCCGTTTGGTGAAACTTTCTGGCTCGGAGAAATCTCAAGATGAAGGCATCATCTGTACGTAAAAACCCAATGTCAGGCCTCGTGATGATCATGTCCCTGACTTGCTGGATATCCTGGTGCAAAATGTCTGGGTTTTCATTCAGTTCCAGGCGGGCTTTCTCTATAGTCTCTGGACTAAGTCCAGCTTGTAAATGGGTCATCTCTGCAAAAACCTCTTTTCCAAATCCTTAACTTCAGATATTTTAGTAGAAGTGCTGATCCCATTCAATTGATGGTCTGCTGTGAGCGTGAGCCATTCAGATGCTTTTGGCTATCAAACTGATATTTAACAAGTAAAAGCAAAGGGCTTTCTTATTCTTGCAGAGTAACAGGCAGTTCACATGTACTATAATCCATCCAAAGGAAAGTGTTGTTTATTCCACCACTTACTAAAAGAAAAAGAAAATATATAAAAGAAAGATTAAATGTGTATATAAAGCTTGTAGGAATGCATTTCTGAATTTATTTAGCCATAAAATTTCTTTGTGTAGGAGGATAGAAGTCACATAAATTCAGAATGGGTGCATTTAAGATAAGGCAGTCACTAACATCTTGAATACATGTTTTCAGTCTTTCAGAAAAGCAATCTGATTTATTGACAATTAATACTAAGCTGCATCAACTTGCTATTAGAATACACTTCTCAAAGCTGTCTTACAGAAGTGTGGGAATTGCAGCATCCCTAACTTCAAGCCAAGGATGATAGCAGCAAAAATAATAGTATTTTTTTTCCACCATTAACGGGACCAAGATTTCAGCTCCATAATTAGACAGATTTACCAGCATCATACTAAGCAGAACACCTGTTTGATTTGGCTTTATCACCTGTACTATCAGCTTGCAGCTCTCCTTGAATAAGACCATGAGCTGTCTGTAAAGCTGATTTTTAAAAAACCCAAAACTCTACCGATACCAGGGATAATTTCTACTTTTTAGAAATCCACTGGAAATATTTCCATTGAGACTCAATATGTCTTCATGGGAAACTTCCCACAAATAAGGTTCTTGGTGTATCCAGTCTGGCAGGATTGGTGTTTTAGTTGAAAAGAGATGTATTTTATTCAAAATTCCTTTTTTCAGTATATTGTAGCTTTCCTGAATGCCTAGTTCTGAATTTCATTTTGATTTTGGTACTTTACCTAGAATTTGTTTTTACAAGTGTTAGAAGAAAATCTGCTTAAGCTGTTATGTATGAGCAAAATGGTACAGTGAATCTCTCACATTTCAGTGACATAATTAGCAAGAGGCTGTCATCGAAGTCTGTGTAGCTACACTTGTGTGAAATAAGATCAAGGTCTGTTCCAATGTGATATATGTGTGAGGAAAGATCAAGATCCATACAGTTTTTCAGCCATCACAGAAACAGACAAGAAAACCACCCCCCCCACCCCCCCCCCCCCCACCCCTCCCCGGCTTAACAGATCTCTCTTCCTAATTTCTGAAATAGAAAAATGGGTTTTAAAAATTTAAAGGGAATCCCTCAGTAAAAGATATACTTTTTGTATTTGAAGAAAGCTGTTTGGAAAGTTATGAATTATTTATAGCAAAACAACCATTTCATTCAGCTACTCCCCTGGGTTCAGCATTCTCAGATCAAACAAAGGGGAGAGCAGCAGCCAAAGCATTTCTTGGTCCCGGATTTGCTCAAAGTTATGTTGCAGGACCTAGAAGTCAATGAGCTCAAGGGATGCTTCCGTTCCCTGCTTTGTGACCTTGCATGTTATTGATAAAAAAATTCATTTTAGATGCCACAGCTGCAGCCCCAGGATGAAATCCCAAAATTTAAATACAGAATGTTTCTGCATATTTGCTTAAAGGACATTTGTGGTGGGAGATAAGCTTTTCATTTAACACCAAACAAATTGGACTTTTTGTGGGTGACACAAAGGGGAGTTTATTAAGCATCCTCTTTCTGTATTCACTGTAGAGCTGGAGTTGAAAAGAGCTACCTGCAGAGCAGAATATCTGATGATTGATCAGCATGGGAAAACTCGAGGAAAGGCCAGGCTGGGAGAAAAGAAGGCTTTGAAAAGGCACTATGGAGTGCAAATGATTCCAGAAAACAAGTGCCCAGGTTTTGAGGGGTAGTCCATGCTTGCAGGATATTCAATTCTTAAAGAAATTAGAGCTGTAATAAAGGTGGATTCCTTATATAAAAATTAAGCAACATTTATCTTTACTCTTGCTTTTATTAGACCAAATTGGAGTAATTCCAATGGTATCAACCAAACTACACTGATGTAAAATTACAGTAGGCCATAGAGAAACCAGGCTAATATTTTGTGACTGAGATCTCAAATTAATGGTGATATCAGCATTTTCTTGCATAAATCATGGGTTTATTCACAACTGCCTCCTTGAGCTATTTTGGAAAGCTAGGGGTATTTAGGGTGACACTGTTATTAGGGGACTGTGGTGCCAGGATTGGTCCCTCCCTACTTTCAACAGCATGTGTAGAGTATGGAAACTCTTTGCTCCCAAGGGTGTTAAGCAGAGATCTGGAAGCAAGAAGCTTGTCTGGGGTCTGCATTAGCTCTGGCTTAGGACCTAGTATGAATTACAACACCTTTAGCGTTCCTGTGGCTTAGAATCACAAAATTGTGGAATCACAGAATGTTTTTGTTTGGAGAGGATCTTTGAAGGTCAGCTGGTCCAACCTCCCTGTTGTGGGCAGGGACATCTTTCACTGGATCAAGTTTTTCAAAGTTCCTTTCCACCTGGCCTTGAATACTTCCAATGTTTGAGCATTCACAACTTCTCTGAGAAACTCGTTTCAGAGATTCACCACCCTCATCATAAAAAAAAATAATTCTTCTTTATATCCAATCTGAATCTGTCCTCTCTCAGTTTAAAAATGTTAGCCCTTGCCCTGCTACTACAGGCCCTAGTAAAAAGTGTGTGACCATCTTTCTTGTAGTCCCCCTTGAGGTACTGGACAGCTGCTGTAAGGTCTGCCTGGAACCTTCTCTTCTTCAGGCTGAACGACCCCAACTCTCTCAGCCTGTCTTCATGAGAGAGGTGCTCCAGCTCTCTGATCATTTTTTAGCCCTTCTCTGGATCTGTTCTAAAGCATCCAAGGATTAGTAGCAGACAACAATTGCACACACACGCACACAATTCCCAGTGGTTCATCCATCTTCTAGGAGTTTATAGGAGTAAAACTGTCCCTTCCTCTGCTGCTTTCCTGTCTCCCACCTCCACCAAGATGCTTCTTTGGCAATAAGGCAAATTCTTAAAAGGTCAAATGCTGCCCGCTCCAGAAGGAAGGATATTCCACTGCTCCAAGGAAATAAAGTCTGGCCTTTTTTATTGGTTCCCCAACTATTTAATGTCAAAAAATATTCTGCTTATTTTTATTAAAGCTTCCTACTGTTTTTAATTAATTTAAATGTTCAGGATTATCCCAAGGTGAGGGAGATACAGTTCTTTCTTGTCAGATGTTGTTGCCAAAAAACAACTTGCCAATACTCATTCTATCAGGAGATCCATTTTTAAATGCATTTCAGAGTTTTCTGATAGTGAGCTGAGCTATAACCATGGATTACAGTTATCTATAGATTATCCTGACTATCACCTGCAACAGACCGCACTAAAATACTTTATAGGTGGGAAGTTATATATTGTAAAATAACCTAAAATATGTATGAACAATTTTGTCACTCTCAGAATCATAGGGAAATCATGAAGTTAGCAATCCACACTAGCACCATTGCCTTCAAGGAGTCTGATATGCCTAATATACATCAGTGAATGATTTGGTTCTCCCACTGCTAACCTTGACAATAAATTTAGTGCTCCATAACTACCCAGTTTAACTGTCACTGCACTTTCTCAAATGGTTCTGATTTATTCTGATTCCCAAGATATAACAGAAGCTTCATCTCCATTTTCACCTCCTCCCACACATGGCAATTTCTCCTTCTCTTCCAGTGTTGTGTACAGCTCTGATCCATCTGTCAATTTTTTAGATGTTTACATCTTTGTTCAGTTTGGTGCAGGGTTGTTTTTTCTTCCAAAGATGTTACTGGCCTTCTTTCCCTATTTTGAATATTGTTGCTGTGTATTGGCACATTAAAATGGGTTATAGTCTCAACAGCTGTTTTCCTATCTTGTGATTCTTTGTTCCCAGGGGACTATTTGCTCTTCTAATGTCTTTTCACAGCCACTTATAATAAATCATCCCTCTAAAAGAAGAAAATTCAGCCTTAAATGAAAAAAAAAATTACAGAGTTTTGAAACACGACATACCAAAATCAAAACAAGGAGGGAAATTTCCACCAAAAATTGTGGTGTCACATACAATTTTGGCTGATTAATTTTCAGTCCCAGCAAGGGAATGACAAGGGACAGTGAGTGTTCAGCATGAGTAACATACTGCAAGTGGGATACAATTTTCAGAGAAGCAGGTCCTATTTTTTGCATAATCCTCAAAAGGAAAAGTTAATAATAAATTGGTAGTAATATTTACTATACAAACTAAAATGAAAATAATACTTTTCCAGTATACAAAGCACTTTTCATTCAAAGATTTTAACATGCCTTACTGCTCTCTCTTCAGAGACAGTTTCTGGGTCAGCATTCAATCCCTATTTGCACTGCATGCCCTGGAAAATTGGTCAAAACCTGCCTGCAGTGATGATGGCAGTTGTCTGGATCATTTTGTTCCTGCCCACTTACCAGCCCCTGCAACACCACTTGCTTCTTTAAACACCTCATGTCCATTTGGCCCTTCCTCATCCAATTCAGTTCCAGAAAGATTTTAGCTGTCTCTCAATCTACCAAATGTTTTCCATCCAGTCTAACGCTATCTGCCATGTGAAATTTCATTACCACAATTTTCAAATTGAGAAGGCACTAACATTTCATTCTCACCTGGCATTAAGAGGCATCACTGCTAAGTTTTGGCTCATTATATAATTCCTAACTCCTAGCATTTATACAGATATTAGCTGCTGAAATCATGCCAGAGAGGAAGGGAGTGGGCAGGGAGGGAGGGAAAATGGTAATATAGAATGATTTTATCTCAGAGTGTGGGTGTCATCTCATTAAATTTCTTTTCGAAAAATATTTTGATGTTAATTCTGGAAAATCTCTAAGGGCTATGTTCTGCTTAGCAGGGGTTGCTCCATAAGGACAGGCGAGGATGAATCCATACCTGTACCAATAGGAATGGCTCCTATGGCCCTTTGTGGCCTTGTGGTGCCTTAGTAGAAACCTGCACTGGAAGTGGAGTAGTCAGACCTAG
Organism: Agelaius tricolor; assembly: GCF_023055355.1. Classification (NCBI taxonomy): domain Eukaryota; kingdom Metazoa; phylum Chordata; class Aves; order Passeriformes; family Icteridae; genus Agelaius; species Agelaius tricolor. The sequence continues at coordinate 59,099,738 of NW_027269262.1, read as the reverse complement.
AAAGGAATCTAACTCAGTTCCATGAAGCAATTTCAAAAGAGCAATGAGCAAAACTGACTCTCATCCTTGGCTGTGAGACCCTGACATCTTCCACAGATTGTGGGGAGAAGCACAGCCCTGAGTGATGTGCCTGAGATCCCAGAGGACACATTTCCCAGAGCTGGGAGCAGATCATATCCCTCCTGAGCCATAAGCCTACATGTTAACATCCAGGGAATCTTTCCTCATCATCCCCTGGACCCTTTGTCAGATTTTCTCTTATATTTTCATGTCTCCCTTGTAATGAGGGTCCCAAAAGAGGACCCAATACTCCAACTGTGGCCTCACCACTACTTCTCTGTAGTCTTTCCCAAGGGACCAGGTTCTCCCAGTGAACATTAATGAGTTAAATATTGTAAGTCTTTCTGCTCCAAGTACTGGTGCTCCTGTAAACCTTCACTAGGGATTTGTTCCTTCTTGTCATGATGAAAATTGTGAATGTTTGTGACTGTAACAGCTGTGTGGGGAATTTGATGGTTTCTCACATTTTCCCAGGGTAGAATCTCTCAGCTCAGGTACAAAATCTAACATTTCCTTCAGTTCAGTAAAAACAACACATCATGCATTCCTACTCATTCTACAATCTTTTTTCTAGTTTGAGTTACTTACAGATTGCCCTCAGGCTACATCTAAATGTCCAGTGGTGCCAATTTAGCCATGGCACAGCACAAAACATGGCAGAAACTCAACTGATCTTCTCTGCTCTCTGCACAGTATGTAGGGCAGGCATGTCTGCAGCACCAACCTGAAGCTGTCCTGCTATTCTTACAAGCTGCTAGGGAGGAGGAGAGACAGGCAAGGTTGTCTAGCAAATGTAAAATTAAAAAACTCCCCCATTGTCTTTTGACCTAAAGTGTGCAAAACTTATTAATTACCTGAATATTAAGGAACTGGACCACATGCCAAGGAGGGGAACTTATACAATACAGAAATAAAAAAGTTAAATATAACAGGCTCAACCTCAAGAGTTTGGCTAAATTTTTTCTTCAAATCTTAGTTTTTAAGTTGCAAGTATTCACCAATCACAGATAATCTGCAAATCCCTATGGGAAAGTATGGCCTGACCTGTGGCATGCCAAAGAAGCAACAGCTTATGAGCAACTTCCATGTCTGTCACAGAGCAAGCATCACCAAGCAAAAGCACCCTGGCCACTATGGGACAGAGGTCAGCTCTTCCAATAATACAGAAACATCATGCAGCAGAAATTAACAGCATGCAAAGCATGAATTCTGACCCCCAAGCCTCATAAAGAAGCTATATGTAGAAATCTGACAGCACACAATCATAACATTGGTGTCCAAAAATGCCTAAATGCTGTAGGAGTTATGTTACAACATCTGCATGAAGATATACAGAAGAAAGAACAAAACATATTAACAAGACATTCAGTACAGCATGTTTAATAACATGAAGTTCATCTAATTTTGCAGTCTTTTACTCCATGCTTTGGAAAATTATGTTCTTTCAAAAAATATGAAATGCAATGGTGATATATTACTGTTGACTTCTGTCTGCTTTATATATTACGCCAGAGAAAAGCATCTGTGTCATATCATTGTGGGAGGAGAGGGAAAGGGAAGGGAAGGGAAAGGGGAAGGGAAGGGAAAGGGGAAAGGGGAAAGGGGAAAGGGGAAAGGGGAAAGGGGAAAGGGGAAAGGGGAAAGGGGAAAGGGGAAAGGGGAAAGGGGAAAGGGGAAGGGATTTCTGCCCCCAGGAATCAATGCAGTCCTTCTGGGGTTTTTTCTCTCATTTCTACTAAGTCTGAGCACAAACACAAAGCACATAGAAATTTCTCTCAAACTTGTAGAAATGAAGCTTAATAAAACTTTATAATACTGTGTGGGTTTGTTTTCTCAGTGGAGAAACATATCATATTTCAAGGGGTTTATTCCTATAAATATTACTGAAGAAATAAAAATAAATAAAGCAAACCAAATTTCCAGTAAAGTGTTCAGAAGTTCTCAAATTAAATCAATGGAGCAGCATTAGATCAAGAGGGAAAGGAATTACCACTCTTCTGATGAAAACCACGTGAACTTCTGTTCAGTTTTTCCACTATGTAAGAGACTAAGGTTGCTTCCTTTTTTCTTGTTTTGTTTAACTAGTAACACCCAATTGTCACATCTTGTTTGTGTCTATGCCAGAGAGACACTACAGTACAAGGCTGTGAGAGAAAATAAAACTCACTTTCTAAGCAATAGCACAACGGCTTTGATAATTGCATGCTTAAGTTAACAACTGCATGAGTTTACATCTTTTTAAAGGAAGTATTCTCCATCCTTTTATGAGGCTGATCATTACTATTTCAACTGACATGAGCCTTTTTTGGAAGATGAGGAGGCTGCTGTTACATATTTCAGTGAAATGACGTCTGTGTTCAAGGCACATAGAGTTTAAGGAATCATGACCCAGTGCTATGGCGTGGATTCTGCAGTTCCTCCACTGCTGAATTCAGCTGCACTGCTTACTCTACTACTCAGCAGCACTCAGTGCTACTCAGAATATCCTGTCTCTGCAACAGATTTTAAGCCATAAATTGTGATATAATAAATTAAGAAGGTTTTCTTGAAAAGTTGGCAGTACCTTTCATTGTTTTATGTTTTCCTTACAAAAGTCCATTTTTTAGAAAATACTCAATCGTTTTTAGAGGTAGATGAGTCAACAGAATTCTTAAAATCATCAGCACAGGTACATGACAGCACAAGCTGGCCCTGTAAACTTCAAGGTAGGATACAGACTGCAAATGAGGAAAAGCTCTACAAGGTTATCTGACTTATTATAGGAAAATTAAACCAGTACCTTTGCTATGCAGTGCATGGCATAATATTGTTACATAATATCTCGTGCAAATGTCGGCATTGTATTAACTTTTAGTACCGGAGATAATCTATGTTATCATCTGATTACTCAGACAGCACATGAAAGCAGACTTTCTGTAATTTAATTTTTTCTTCCAAATATAATCCTGTCACTATTTAGTGATGGACAAGAAGTAGCCATCTGCCCCTTAACTTAATTATTTACAGAGCTTGTTAAAATTGAGGAATCAGCATTTTGAAAAGGGGAAACTCCCTTTCTCCTATGACCTTCCTCACCCTCTCAGGATTAAACCATTGCAAACAGAATTAAAGTCAGGCCAGTAGCATGCATGGGGTTTCTCCAGCTGTTATTTTCTTTGCATTTATTTTCTGTATGAACACCCTCACTTCTTGCAGAGACCAAAACTTACTTCTTGACTTTCTGCAGCAAAGGACCCACACGCTAGATGTGATTCACTTCACTTCTTCCCTGCACCCATCACTGTTTACCACCAGGAAAGCAATACCATTGACTGACCTGGCACATCCCCCCCTCCCTTTAATCTCTCCTCTCTCTTTGGAATGAGAGCAACTGGTCAAAACAGGCATCAATGTGCTGAGGAGCAAACAGGTATCTGCTGCTCTTTGACAAGCTCCTCTATGTCAACTCCTGGCTGTAGCTCTCACTTCATTTACTTAGCTCCCAGTTTTAGCCCTTTCCTCTGCACGCCTCTCGTCTCTCCTGGGTCTCAAATTGGATCTGGACTTTCCCTTCCAACCTGTGCTCTTTTCCTTCCTTGCCCAGCGCCTGGGCTGCTGAGCTGATTTTTACAGTGCCATGCCCCCTTGCAGGAAGGATTGAGGCTGGTGATGGAGAAAGAAGACAGGAGGGGAAGAAAGGGCAGAGAGCAGCCAGGGAAGGCAGAATGGAGGAAGGCAGAGAGAAGAGAAACAGAGAGACTGGAGGAAGAAGAGGCAGGATATTTAGGAGGCAGGAAGCAGTAAGCAGGGCAAGGAGAGGCAAGGGAGACAGGTGAAACAGAGGAAGGAGGGGAAGGGAAATAGAAGCAGCAGGGCAAAGAAGAGAGGCAGGGAACAGGATAAGGAGACAGGGAGGGAGCAGGTCAAGTAAGAGGCAGAGGAGGCAGAGAGTAGGGAGTCAGGGCAGGCATGAGGCAAGCAGTGGAGGCAGGGAACATAGAGACAGGGAAGGCAGTGAGCAGCAGAAAGAGGGAGTCAGGGCAAAGAGCAGGCAGGCAGCAGGGACGCAGATGCAGGAGTGGTCGGTTGGCAGACAGGAGAGGTATGTTGGGAGGCAGGAGTTAGGGCAGTCAGGGATCTGGACAGGCAGGTCAGCAGCCAGAGCTGGCAGGAGGCAGGGAACAGGAGGAACAGGACAGGCAGCAGGCTGGGTAGGCAGTAAGAAGGAGGCAGCAGGCTGGGCAGGCAAGGAGTAGGGTAGGCAGCAGGCAGAGAGCTTGGCTGGAAGGAGGAAGGAGACAGGAGGGAATAGGGCTGGCAGGAGACAGGGACCAGGACAGACAAGAGGCAGAGCAGGCGGGGGGGAGCAGGGTAATAAGAAAGAGGCAGGGGAGAGCAGGGCAGGCAGGAGGGGGCAGGAGGGAGCAGGGCAGGGAGCCGGGCAGGCAGGCAGGGAGCAGGCAGGCAGGCAGGGAGCAGGGCAGGGAGCAGGCAGGCAGGCAGGGAGCAGGCAGGCAGGAGCCGAGGCCGGGCGGGAGCGGCCGGGGCCGGAGCTGTCCGCCCCGCGGTGCTGAAACGCCGCATCCCGGGCCCGGCGGGGCGGGGGGAGCGCCGAGAGCCGCCCTGCGCAACCCGAGAGAAGGAGAATCCAAATACCTGCACAGCGCCGGCAGCTGCCGTGGGGCGGCGGGGGGCTGCGTGGGGTGGGCTTTTTCCCCCTGTAGATGTCCTTGCTGCTGAGCTGTGTGGGCGAGAAAGATCTCCTGGCTCCCGGGTTCCGGCTCAGATCTCTCTAGAAAACTGAATGAGCGAGCGCCAGCTCCACGGGGCTGTGATTTTTTTTTTTTTTTTTTTTTTTTTTTTTTTTTTTTTTTTTTTTTTTTTTGGTAGGAGGCGTGTGCGCCAAAGCCTGGGTCCTTCCACTGCCGTCCCCCTGGGTCCTGCCGCCCGCCCGCTGCCTCCCGGCGCTCCCGGCACCCCGGGATGCGGGCTGGGAGCTCCGCGCCGCCGCGGGAGGGGTGGGAAGGGGCTGCTGGCGGCCGGGAGGGCTCAGCTCGGCGGGCTCCCACCCAGCGGCATTGGCTCCACCGCCTGTTTCTAGCATCGCCTCTTCCCCAGAGAAAGCCGGGCAGAGCACAGCCTCCTGCGGCATTTCCAGCAGCCATGGAAAGGTGATCTTAATGGGCCGTGTGCTGTCCGTGGGCTGCCGTAATGAACATGGCAGCCTGGGTTTAGAAGAGAAGTTTGTCTGGGTCAGACTACAGGGACTGTCATCAACAGCACCCACAGCAAACGTTTAGTGAAGAATGTAAAAAACAGAACAAGCTTCACCCCTGAACTCTCTCAGCCCCTCTTCCAACTACTTCAGGTTCAGAAATTTTCCCAGTAATGTAGTGCCTGAGTTTTCAGGATGAATTTGTCCTCCTTGAATTCTCACAGTGTCTCCTAGAATACTTTTACATTTCTAGAATGTCCTTCCATAATGCCCTTTGATTAGGCCATCTACCTACTTCACAAACTTCTATTAGAGGAATGTGTAAGCTTTAGCTGGTGGTGTGGAAAGAACAGGAGAAAGGAACTTCTGTCATTAAATTAAGTTCTAAAATCATTTTCTGTTCAAGCTGCATAAGACCTGTATTAAACTGTACTTGGAAGACTTTGGGTGATGCAATGACCAAATTCACACCCATCTGTTCCTACCAATATCAAAATAATATTAAATGTACCAGCAAAGTAAATTTCTTCTTTTGTTATGCCTGTGCATTGTGGAGTATAATTCCTGGGAATTGGTGGATTAAAGTCAACTGATTTTCTTGGTCTCTGCTTTGGACATGTTTCCTGCGTCAGTTACTGAAGGATCTTGTGCAGAGAAGAACTAGGTGGTAAATTATAAAGACCAAATTCTGCATAGGAAATGGCTAAATAGAGTAGGATTCTTCAGTATGGGAAAAAAAAAAAAAGGAGAGGACTAAGTGTAGATAAAATAGCAGTGTGGGGTTTTTTCATCATTCATAGTATTTCTTAATAAAGAGCAGTGTGAGGAAGATAAACCTGAACAATATCTCAGTATCATTTCCGGTTTTAGGAGTAGGAGAAATGAAACCCACTAGAGACTAGCTTTGATTCAAACAAAAGGACATACTTCTTCACAAAATATTGAGTGAAACTGTGGAATTCATTTCCACAGGAATTCACATTTCAGAAAATTGTAGGACATATCTGTGGAAGAAAAATCTATTAAGACCCTTCAAACATGAAGTCATAGCCTCTGGCTCAAGAAGACCCCGTTCCACAAATTACTGAAGGCTGGAGTAATATTTGGGAAAGGGTGATTATATCTCTGCCCTGCTCTTATTCTTTACCTTAACCATCCAGTGATGATCACTGCTGGAGGTAGACACTGGGCTAGATGCACCTTTGATCTGACCCAGTACTGGCTCGTCTTATATTCTTACATACAAAGTAGACTTTGAGAATGTGAACACAATTGGATTCCTTTCAGCTTTGCTTTCCCTTAAAAGGGGAAGATGCAGTGGTTTTGCTCTTTTTCAAAGAGTATGCATCCAGAATCACTTGCTTTTTAGAGGAAACACTCCCATATTAATGAGCAAAGGCAAAAAGAATCTGTAGGGATGTTGATTTGTGCTTTTAGGATGATTTCCATGCAGAACCATTAATTTAGCCCACAGCAGGTGTAAAACTGGAATATGAGGTTTTTGCATCCGATGACCCAACCACATTGACTGGAAGAGAAGAAGCAGAAGCTCAAAGGCCTAGAGCTCAAAACTCTCACAAGAGCATTTGTCCCAGCCCTTGATGGAAAAGCATTTCTAGCCCCAGGGAAGTTAATACTCAGTTAGTAAGTAGTCTCATTAGATCATTATTTTCTGCATAGAGATCAGTTTGGAGATAAAAGAATAAGCACTCTGTTTTCATAATCCTGTTCTAAGCTTCCACTCTTGCACGTATGATAAAGATTAATGTACTAGCTACTGTAACTATGCTGAACTTCCCTGGGAATTGTTAATAATATTAAGTGGAATGAACATGACTCTATAAACCAACTGCCTTAGGCAGTCAAATGAGTTGCCAAATTGGATGTATGCTTAATATTTGGGGATTTAATATTTTTATTCAGTTTAATTGATGTGTTTTTTCCCTCCCTTACTGTTGCTGTTAAGTGACCAGTGCCTGCTGAGGCCCTGGATGATTGACATGTACCACAATGCTATGATAGAAGCAGATCTCTAAACATATTACAGCAGGGCCTTATATTGATCCCAGTGCAAATATTCTTAGGTTTCTTTCTCATCACCACTTTATCACTTCTTCATCACTTTCTTTGTACAAAATCTACTCTGTACTCTGAGACCATGCTCCAGGTCATATCATTCTTTGCATTGTCCCAGTCATTACACCTCATCTGACATTACAATCTCAGGGGAAAAAAAAAAAAAAAACAGTGTTGAAGGTATAAAACTTTGAGTTTTACAAAGGTATGTCTGGGACATTAGGAACTCCCTTGCTGGTGTGCTCAGACTGGAGCTGCAGCCCTTTCTCATTTACAGTAGAATATACACAGCTAAGGGGAGAAAAATATGCTGGTTATCACCGTTTGTCACTGAAGGCGTCAGAACTGACTGCACACATGGAGGAAATAGATCAGTTTTGAAGGGGAGGATATTTTATGCAGCCTTTTCTGAAAGTAAAACAGAACTTTGATATGAAATTTATTCTAAACTGACCTTCCCTACTGCCACACATACTGATACTCTGTTAAAAGAAAAAAGAAAACCAAAAAATGGGGAGGTAACAAACTTGAAAAGGAAATGTATATTTTCACCACCAGTCAAAAGGATCCAAGTACCTTTCTTAACCAAGGAAACCATGGAAGGTCAGAGTAGCTGATTGCTCCATAGTCTAGGCATGATAAATAGTCTCTACTCTATTTGCAGTAAAATATTCTGTCTTAACTCAGTTTGGAGATAAAAGAATCCTGCAGCATTTTTGATTCCCAAGATGTGTCATGAAACTAGGGGCTAGTCTGAACATTTATGCATCTCTGATATTACTGATATTACTCATTCATACAAAGCCCAAAACCATTGAAACATTTTAATTCATCACTGAAAGGAATGAATTTTTTAACCCTAAAAAAAATATTCCAAATAAGTGGAAATCTGGTTTCACTCTGCCTTAAGACTGAAGCAGAGATATATATCTTTGTATCACAGACACATATTGATCTTCAGCATTTTGTGGGGTTAGTGTATGTATATGTATATTCCTTAAGCAGGGATGCTGGACCAATTAACCCCACTAGCTGTCTCTTCCAACCTTACTCATTCTGTGATTTTCTGATATAAGAAGGAGAATAGATCCTTGATGCAATTCAGTATATACCTGGTGTCATTTACTTTCTCTATGTGATTTCTCCAATATTTAGAATGCTTTTTACCTCTTGTAAACAGGGAATTAGAGAAATAATAGAGTATTGGATGTTCTTGTAGCTTTAAATTTTCTTTTGCAAACAATTTGTTGCAAGTTTCTAAAATTAACAGTCAATTTTAATAAGTAATTGGGAGTTCATTCTTTTTCTCTAATCTACAATTACCATCTGGTTTTATTTCCTTTGAAAGTAACCGTACTGAAAGCCCCAGTAGGTTAAAAAATAATAATGCTAAAACTGCTTAGACCCAGTACATCATTATTCTTAAGGGACAAGTAACTCTTAGATCACAGTTCAGAGGGATTCATGTTTAAATCCTCCCAGGTTTCCTGAACCTTTAAAATATTTAAAAATTTATGCCCAAGAATGCAAAACATATGCAAATTGATTGTTCATATTATTTATTTAATGAGAAGGGTCCAATTTTGCCATTTTTAGTCTTGATGTAGAGAATTCACTCTTTTGCTGAGTTCACATGCAATCACCACTTCTGCCACTCTCAGAATAAGGTTTAAGTGGGACATGAGCAAAGCTTTGGCCTCGAGCATGTAGAAGGGTAAAGATGAAATGTTCCCAGCTCCGTGGGAATTACAGGAGCTGGTGATAAGATCCAACACAGACCTGGAGGCCAGCAGCAGAATTCAAGTAAAGTCAAGCTCTCAGAACAGCAATCCAGAACTTTCCCCCTCAGTTCTTGCCTGTCTCTGAACCAGTCTAAACCCCGTAGATGGCTTATTTTGGGATTGTAAAGTTCCCAGTGTAGACCTAGGCTGAGTAGCTTGGATCTAAAGATCAAACAGCATTCGAAAAACTACAGATATCTCTCTGACATTTTGGTGTTGGAAACGTTGACTTTAGGCCCAGATGTGCTGTTAAAGTAAGGAGCAGATTTGGCCTCATGTCTTCAGTCGTTTTAACTTGGCAGCACTGAGTGTGCTGACTTCAGTGAGATAACTGTGATTTACATCACCTGGGGACCTGCTTCTATTGAGTGCAGTTACTTACAAAGTCAGTGCTTCTCTGTCTAAACAATAAGGCAGTGTCTTGCTAAAAAACTAAGTGTCCTTTTGCAGAGAGAAATAAATTGTGAGTTTTCAGGTTTTGCATAGCTACAACATGAATTATATGACCTTTAAAGAATAGCACAGCAAAACTTTGCCATACTGTCTAAGATGAATATCAGAAATAATATTCTTCCTGATGCAGGGGTAAGGCAGCCTAAGGTAGGCTGGTAGGGCAAAAAAAGTGTACAAGGAGGTAAGTAGTCCAAAAAGTAGATGAGTTCCTCTCATCAAGGAGAGGATTTAGGATGACTGTTTAAGGTTTAGGATGACTGTTAAAGAATTGATTCAGAAAAGTCCTCTTGGGAAAAACCCTGCTGATAACTGCTGCCTTGCTGCATTGGGATCAGTTTGCACATAAGCAACATTCCAGTCTGATTTGTAGCATACTGGTCTCATATATGATTTGTTAAGAGCTTGAAATATGTCAGCTGTTTAATGTCAATTCTCCAGTGTGTTAACTTCAGGGTTCCTTAGCTTCCCAAAGTCTGTTGTATATTTCCCTTTCTGTATAATAGTTGCAACTTGCTCCTATGCATTTGGCCAAAGTAACTTTAACAGTGGGCTCAAAGTGTGAGAATGGAACATGTGAAGTGATAAAAGATGATTTGAAGGTTGGTAGTTGGATTGAAATAGTTAGAGATGAGGTAAATAACAGGATACTCATCTGATTTCTTAGTTTGTTATGTGATGATTTATTTCTGAAATGGTTTTAAATTAATGGTGTACATAAACACATGCAGCTTTGGATGGCAATAACATAAATCAGCAACAGTAATAATGACTGTGAGTTCTTGCATGTGTAAACAAGCATATGTGCAATATAAATTCTATTATCTCAATGCCACTGAGGATATAGAATAATCTCACATTTGTGGCCGAGTAAAAGCATAAATTTTTGCTGGAGATATAAACAGATGGAGGACACAATGCTGCACTGGATAGCTGAAGTCTGTTGAAAACTGAAGAATATGAATGTATTTGTATACATGTACAAAAATAGAGACAAGAATTATGGCTGCAATCCTGAGCAGATATAAATCAACACCATTTCACTGACTGTGGTGGAGGTGTGCTAACTAGCCAGCAGAGGAGTAAATCTCTGTATATAAAACAACTGTTACACCCATCAGCAGTCTGATGTTTTACATTACTACTTCATCCAGGAGCATAAAGGATGTATCAATCTGCTGAAGCCACTCCACAGAACCATTGTACTCTTCCTGGGATTCAGCACTGGAATCAGGGTGTAAACAGCACCAATCTCATCTTACAAACACTGGGTATGCTTTAATGTCATCGAGAAGCCCTGCTACAATCCATTTGGAATATATATCCAACAGTGGGGCATACAGCAATCATGTACTTTTTAACAGGAGGGAGGTATTTTGCTTGTCATAGCTGGTGAGCCCCGAGGGAGGTGAGGCTCCTGCCATCCTGGTTCCCAATATATGCTGATTCAGTCATTAAAATGTGCATTCATCTTTCTTCTCCCAAGACCTAGCTGTGCACAGCAGGTTTAACTAAATTGCCAATAAGAAAGCCTCTTAAATCATCTGCAGCCCTGACTGGCAGCCTCACAAGCAGATGCAGCAACTGATCCTGAGGCAAACGGAGTCTGTTCAGCAGCAGCTTTGCACTTCTGTGTGCACCAGCTAGGTTGTTGTTTTTTTCTTTTTAAAATCATTAATGGGCGAATCCCTTGAAGACAGCTGGGAAGGGAAAGGTGAGACTATCAGAAAATCCTCATTTCCTTTTCCAATGTGGTACCCTCTCTGCAGCTGTAGGACAAAAGGAACAGCCCCTTCTCTTCAGTGCCCCTAGCTTCAGGGTGTGGAGAACTATTAATCAGCTTGTTCTCATGCAGCAAGGACCTGCAGGAGGGCTGGCTGGAGAAGTGCCAAGGACTGTCACTTCACTCATCCTGAGAAATCTCCTCCCTTCAGCCAAGATTTTAATGGCTGTGGGACACGCCTGTCTGTGTATGTGCATGTATGCATGTAGAAGGGAGAGGAAATGTATTCTCTTGTCACTCTTCCATCTCTCACATACACTGCTGCAAATACTTATTTTTTCCTCTGTGTACACATGAAAAGTGGTTTCAGCAACTGTTTGCAAAAGTGCTGGAATGACCTGGTTCTGGCAGGCATTGTTGGAGTCTATCACAGCTGCCAGATCATCTCTGGAGAGGCATAAAATCCCAGAAACTCTTTAATCAGGTGTTCAAGCTCAGTTATTGCCTAACTAGCTGGGCACGGTTAGCCTTGCTTCTCCTTCAGTAAAAGGTCAAGATTTAACTGTGGGCTGTGATTTTCCAGAGGGGACTGTGTCTGGCCCTCCTCGATACAGGGCTTACCATCAATCCCATGAAGGCATGCAGCAGTTTGCTCCACACTAATGCTAAGGTTAAATTATTGGTCTGTCACTCTTCCTAGGATGTGGTGCCTGCACTGGACAAAAGCCGAGAAACCATCATTAAATTGGATTGGCTCTCTCCATGTGCCGGACATCTCGTTGCAGAGGAAAGGCTGTCCAAGTCCTGCTGCTGAATGTTAAGTGCCACAGACCTGCAGCAGCCTTCAGGAGGTGTCAAATACCCTGCATGGGTGAATAACCAGGTGGTGGGTGAATAACCATATGATGGAGTGGCTCAACATGGGTATTTGTGTGTGACACAGTTGCAGTCTCTCTCCTCTCACATGTATTTTTTCCTGTGGAACTGCAGTAAAATGTGAAGAAGTGGCAAGTATCTACTTGTCTTAAATTGTGCTGAAAACCATGTGCTTTTCAGCACCTCTGAAAAGCTATAGACAAGTGTAAAACCTGAGGAAAAAATTGAGAAGCATGTAGTACTCAAAATACATTTAAAAAAAAAATCCCTCCTTGAATTCCAAACTAATCCCCTTAATCACATAAGCTTATGAGATCTGGAAAACACGAAAAGGAAAAAAAGAAATTAAATGTCTTCCAAAGGGGTACTCAAGATGGAAGGACTTTGCTAGCAGATTTATACATTGCCAGACAGTAACTTGTCTCTAGCGAGATCAGAAGGAAGACAGGTATTTTAGATCTCCAAAGAAATCACTCCACTCTAAGCCACTGAGAGGGAAGCATCTGGTAAAAAAAACGAGCCCAAGGGAGACCTCCTGAAGAACATTTGTCAGTATAATTGGTGTCCTAGTGATGAAAGCATCAATAGTTGATGGTAGTTAGTGGAAAAATTATTTTGTCTCTTTTGCACCATCTTTAGTGTAAAAAAGAACTCTGTTTGCAGAAAAAAATTTCCATGCACTTGGTATTAGCACCCTATGTCTGATTGCCCAGTTACTTTTGCTGACTTTTCTTCCTATAGGCAAACGTTCATCACATAAAATGGCAGATCAGAGATTCACAGAATCAGTCAGGTTGGAAAAGACCTCTGAGATCATCGAGTCCAACCTGTGACTGAACACCAGCACATCAACTAGGCCATGGCACAGAGTGACACATCCAGTCTTTCCTTAAACACCTCCAGGGATGGTTATTCCACCACTGCCCTGGGTGGCCCATTCCACTGCCTAGTCACCCCTTCTGTGAAGAAATTCTTCCTGATGTCCAATGTGAACCGCCCTGATTGAGACTATGCCCTGTCCTCCTGTCACTAGATCCCTGGGAGAAGAGGCTGAACCCCACCTGGCTACAACCTCTTATCAAGGTTGTAGAGAGTGATAAGGTCTCCCATCAGCCTCCTTTTGTCCAGGGTAAACAATCCCAGCTCCCTCAGTTGCTCCTCATCAGACTTGTGCTCCAGACCCTTCATCAGCTCTGTTGCCCTTCTCTGGATGTGCTCTCATGTCTCAATGTCTTTCTTGTAGTGAAGGGCCCAGAACTGGGCATAGCACATGAGCCGTGAAGGAGCACAGAGGGGAGATCCTTTATAGATCACTGTAAAGGGTGTAGAAACTAAAGACAGATTCAGTAATTTCAGTTTGTTTTCTATGATGAATGTTCTGTGACAAGTTTTCTTTAAAAAAGTCAGTCACAAAAAGCTTGAATTAAATATGTATTTTTTCCTATAAAGTAGTGATAACTTCTCAAAAATTAGCATATTCCCTAACAAGTAGTAGATTTAAACCAATAAGTTGGCAATTTTATGTTCCAGAATAAATCAAAGATTAAAAGCTTTTTCTGGGACCATTTAGGTAAAGAATATGAATAGAGGATGGTAAGGAATTTGAACTCAATTTTAAAACAACTTTGTTTTCCTCCTTCAGTTCACAGCTAAATCTCTCTTTTCTGTTGGTTACAAAGCTCTCTTTCTTGTCATCCTATGCTTATTTGATTTTCTCCCTCTTTGTTGTTTTTTTTTTTTTTCCTTAACATTGCTTTTCTAGGGGACAGGACAGCTACAAATGCCAGTGTTTCTTTATACAGAGCAATGAAGTTTCCAGCTAATTTTACTTTTCTAGGCCAAGAAAGCTATCTCAGGGAGGACACACCTCTGTTGCACCATGGACTTGTACTGTCTTGGGCCTACCAATCCATCAAGCAAGGCACAGCACTGTAGAGGGAACCAGTCCAGACCCATGGGCATGATAGGGACATTGATGTAGCTATGTTCTCTTTGCACTCACAGAGAAAAAAATCCTGTCTCCAGCACTAAGAAAATCCCAATAGCTGATTTGACATCTATTTCCCATTTGAAACTTTTCAAATAAAGAAAATAGGTGATATTTCACATGGTTTTTGATTAATGTCTTGCACATTATGCTATACCAGGAAATTTTCCAGCTGTGGCACTTGCTTTTTTCATGACCACACTATACTGGTGGCTCATAATCCCCCTGTAATCAACAAGTGCCCAAGGGTCTCCATCCTTCTCTGTCATTTTCCTATGAAACTCCCAATTTGCAGAAGTTCATGTTATAAGCTCATTAAGTGTATGACTTTGCACATTATGCAATTAAATTTCATCCCATTTCTAATACTCTACTCTCAAGGTCATTTAGTTTTTCTTGTACAATATTACATTCTCCCTCTCTGTTGAGCTTTGTGTCATCACCAAACTTCATTAGTACACGCCAACTTCTTATCAGGGTCATTAATGAAGATGTTAAAAAATCAATCCCAAATGTTTAAGGATTTCCACTAGTGGCAGCTTTTTTTCCAGACTAATTATTGTTTCTTTTCTTTTGCTGATTCTGAACTCATATTTCTGTTAGGTGTTGGTAGCTAGCTACAATTCAGGTAGATGAGAGTTAGTTTTTGATTTAGTGGTTTTTTTCATGTATTTTTGTCCTGTATTTTACACAGATTTAGTCATCTTTGGTATCAAAAGGTAAAATAATCATCTAATCAAACTATCACTATCACTACTAAATCCATATTATATGTTGTCCTGGTTTCTACTTAATTTCCTGGTTTTGAATATTCTCCACATCAATATTTGTGCTTATCTTACATCTAATTCAGGTTAAATTCTTGATTCTGGATTATTTGCCTCTCCCTATTGTATATATGGGTAGTGTGTTTGGTGTTTTCTAGTCAGATGATGCTACTTCATACCCCATTAAAAATTCACTCTTTTTTCACATTTCAGTGTGTAAATCACCTTGTTTCTCAAAGGAACATATTAAGCATTCTTACATCCAGATGTGGTCATCTCTGTGTCTGTGCATTCCTGCCCATTAGCCATTTGCCCTCTGCATTCATCCCATCAGTGTCATATTTCTTACTGAAAAATGAGGCAAATTATTAGCTTGGATTTGAAGTCCTATCATTATTATGTTTCGTATTTTGCCTGTACTCATTATGCAGAGGACTCACTTCATAATTTATTTGCATTATGAGATTTTTCACTACTTATTTTAATTTGATTTGCAAAATCTAACCTTGTTTTTCTTATCCATTTGCACTCTACAGCTTTATTGTTTAGAACAAGCATGGATTACAGTCCTTTCCCAATTCCAAATGATGTACAGTTCTTCCCTCCACTGTTACTTCTAGTGCACTTTCTCCATCACCTTTTATTAATAATCCTCTGTGAGACCACTGGTTTGTGGCACCTCAGTAATGCAGCTGGAACTACAAAGGTGTATGAACTGCTGCCAGCTCTCAGAAACTGCTGGAGCTGCCCTCAGTTCCCTCTGGATCCACCAACCTGTGGCTTCCAGAGGGGGGCAGAGTGAGCAAGAATTTCTGGGAAAGGATAGGATGGTATGAAGTGTGGGCTCATTATAATCAGACAAAACCTCTTCAAATGTACACTGGAATGTCTGAGGTTTGTTAAATCTACCCCAGAAATAACATTTTCTCTTTGCTGCTCTTGGTATTAAGATATTTAACAGAAGCACATCATCATAGGCCATGAGAACATGTTAAGTACAAAGGCTACTACGCAAGCATTTGGAAATGCTGGGAGAACCCGTTGGCGTGACACGTTCCAAGGAACAAAATTAAAACACTGGTTTGTATTCAAGGCTCTGAGGGGTGGCTGAGCATATGCCATGAACATATAAAGTTGCCACCTCTCAGCAGATAAACCCTAACATATAGGATATGAATATACTCACCAATTTAGCTTGTTTCCTTTGGCTTTAAAGCTCAATGGAAGAGCAGCACTTCATAGATGAAGTGCTCTGAGAACCCACAACTGACTGGTCATTCCAAATTCCTGTTAACTTGCCATAGCCTAATGGAAGGCATGAGTCCTCAGAGTAGCTTCTGATAATTCAGTGCCAGTTGTTACTGCTTATAATAGTAAAAGGAGAATCTTGAAGTACTGACACCCCAGTTGTGGGATTCAGAGGGTCTGCTAAATGACAGTGAATAAAATTGTTACTCTGATTTCCTTACATTTCCTTCTCTGTAGACTGAGAATAGGAATGCTAGCCTATAGCATATAGGTCCTAATTCTTTAATGGGGATTTCTGAATCATTAAAAAAAGTGTAAGGAAAGGTCAATATATTATAATGGTAAATAAGGATTTTGAGGATTCAATTTTTTTTTGAAAGCCAGTGTTTTAATTCTTAAATAACGGTTTATCTTAAGCAAATGCTTCTGTGTCTTATAATAGTAAGAGGTGACACTACAAAACAACAGTTTGAGACAGAGCCAAGATAATTTCTACTCCTTTAAACTGGAACGAGAATTTCTCAGCCTTGAAGCATGACAGCTATTCAGGAGTTGATTTTTCTGGCTTTGAAATCTGAGTTGTACTTAGCTATGGGATCTGACAAGTTTCTGCTGCCTTATATCATCCCTGCTCACCTGACAGCACAGAAGAAGGTGTCTCACACTAATCTTGTCAAGCTGAAACTCCACTGAGAGGACAGTGATGAATGTCAGTTTGAGTCTATTGAGCTTGTGGTGAGTGGGCAATGGATAAAGGTTAGATAAATAAAGCAGCAAGAATTATAAGATGAAATATAGTTCTTCATTCTAGTTTATTGCATATAGTCTGATTCTTTGTGTAGTCAAAATGAGGTTTTCTTGACCAAACAGTGATCTTTCCTAAACCAGCTGTCCCTACAAGCCCATGTCCCGGTGAGGTTTTTGTCTACTTGAATTACCGGCCCTGGCAGAGAGTTCCATACCTCTACTAGGAAGAGTATGGTTTTGGGAAAATAATAACCACTCTGCAAGAAAACAATCATCCTTTGACTTATATATCCCCACACCACACTGACTGCTCAAGTGAGTAATCTCCAGCTATGCACGAAGGCTCAGTGTATCACTCCTTAGGCGAACAAATTTCAACAACAAGATGAGCACAGTGAGTGATTCTTAAACACTTCTAATGCTGCCAAGCCAAATAAAAATTCCTTCAGAACAAGGCTGCTCATTGATGCCCCTCCAAAGGTATTTTCATAATGTCTTCAATTAGGTTGTGGATCAATGCAGTTGTACTCTGTGGGAATATTTTAGTTCATCACCTGGTGCAATTATCCATGACCACAGACACAAAACCAGCAATCACTGGCCAACTGAACATGTGTTAATTGGAAGCGTGAACGCTCTAAAACAACCAACAGCACCAGTTCCTTACATAATCACAGCTTTTGTATTTCCTTCTTGTTGTGGATACCTCTTTGTTGTGGATGCAGCTAGGGTGAGGGTTTTATTCTCTACTTCCCTATTCCCAAACTTTCCAGTTTCTCTACTTCCAGGGACATTGCTCAATGCCACATGGTACAAGACACAGCCTTTCCACTAGATCTCATCAGTCACTCAGTAAAGGGCAGTGCCACAGCTATCACTAGGTTTCAACTCCCTCTTCTTGTCTGTACTCACTCTTCCTTGTAAAAAAAAAAAAAAAAAAAGGGAGGAGGTTGTTTCATTAAAGCAGCCTATGAAAGCAGCCTGGTAATTTTTTTCACAGTGTTATTTTTGTTAAGCATGTATAGAAATTCAAGTCTGTATTAAATAATAATAATGTATCTTTCAAAAAATAAACCCTGGTGTGTTTCAAAGCAAGGAGAAAGGCATCCCATCTGCACAAAAGAAATTCAGTTAGACACAACCTCAAAAATCTGCTTGAGATTGAAAATGAGAAGAAAAGTAAGTTCAGAAAATGCTTTCAATATGAGAGATAACTGCTTTTTACTGCTACATTTATTGCGAAAAGAGGAGGTAGTCAAGCCAGCTGATCTGTCAGAAAGATGATCAGTCACAGATGACAGAATCTGGCTAGATAGGGTGGATCTGCCACTTTTCTAGTGTGGAATGTGTCTGAGGGATTTTAGACATTAAATCTGCTGAAACACCCACTGAAAGGCATACCCGGTTAACCTGAACTGTTCTTACCATGTAATGAAGGTTTGGTTAAGGACCTATGGGCCCGGGATGCTCTCCTCTCCAGGTTTTGGCTCTGGATCGCTGATCTCTCAGCAGAACCTCCCCTGGAGTCAGAGTTCTATTCCCCTCTTCCTGCAGGAGGCAATCTGACTAACTTTAGGAGTCTAATTGACTCCAAAGTCAACTCCTTCACTAATAAGAAAAATCATGAAGAAAGCTGGAAGAAATATTCTGCCCACCAAGCTTTCCCTTGGGAGCTGGGGCTCTGTAGTTTGGCCACATCTCTTCTTCATTACAGCTCTGTGAGTCCAGCCCAAATACATCCTTGGTCCTGACCCTGACCCTGATCCTGGCAGACTGACTTGACTTTCCATCTGGATCTTGAACCAGCCTAACTATAATGGGTTAGCAGGGCTGTCCCTGGGCTAATGCTGAGCCTCATCACTGTCCCTGGACCTGATCCTGACCCTGCCTGGCTAAACTTCCTGACTTCTTGTGGGGGAGGTCACAGACCCTGCTTGTCTTGTTGCCACCCTCTGCTCCTGCCCTTGCAGAGCAGCTTGTCCTTGCTGCTCCCTGACATCTGGAAAGTATAAACCCACATTCCTTTTTACAGAAAATAGATCTTTAAAAGACACTTTGTGGCTCTAAATATATACCAAAGCATCCCAGAAGTCACAATCTAAGGCTCTGTGGTTGAATCATGAGCACACCAATGCAGCAGAATATCAAAGACTCATAAAAGCATTTTCTGGGAAGGACCTCTTGAGAAGTCTAGTCCAGTCTCCTGTTAAAAGTGTTAAGATCATGTCGAATCAGCTGTAGCTTTGTCTATCTCAGTTTTTGAAATATCCAAGAATGAAGAGTCTCTGTACAATCTGTTTCAGCAGTGCATTATCCTCTTTCTTCTCTTAAACTTCACCTCCCAAGGTGCAATTTCTGGTCATTTATGGTTGTAATCAGCACAATACTTGAATTTCTCAAGTTCCCCTGAAATCCTTTAAGTCCCTTATTTATAGAATCACTAAAGTCCTTCTGGTACAAAGTCTGAGTTATCCTTGGGGCCATGTCAATGCTCTCTTTCATTCTGGTCACTTCACTGTTTGTTTGGTGTTTGTTTTTTGGTTTCTTGGTGTTTTTTGGTTTTTTTTAGTTTTAGAAAGATTCAAAGGTTCATAATTTCTTTTAAAGTACACATGGACAATGAGATCCCTGCTGTACATTTATACCTTTCCAGCAGGCTGCTGAGAGGGTGGACTGCATATAGCAGGCTAGGATTTTACAACACTTGGAAAGGTCCATCGTACTGGGTTCCTGCTGGAGTCCCGGGCTTGCAAGAGAGACAGGCACAGCCCTGGCCACAACACCTGGTGGAATTGCCTTTGATGGATCTAACCATCAACCCACTCATGGGTTTTGTTTAAGAGATACTCAGTTGTTCCCATCCAGAACAGATTCCAGGACAAATCTAGTCTGCACGCTGTGCTCCTGGTCAGGGAAGCGGGACCCCGGAGTGAAACAATGAGTAATCCAAGCTGACGGGCCAGCGACCTGCTGACCCCGAGATAAAGAGCTCATTATTGTGCTGTTAACACAGGGAAAAGAGTGATCCAAATCTTCTTAAGTATTTCCACTAGATGGACAGTTTGTCAGGGAGCAAGACATCTTGATTGACATCTCTTGGTGAGTGAAAAGGTTGCATTGGCCAAGTGTCACTTTTATTTCAGTCATGTGACACTTAAGGCGTACTTTACCAATTTGGCATTGCTGTATTTTGCTCAAATGCTCTGTTAAGTATTTAGTAAAAGAAATATCATAATGCTGCTTATTCTTTTGGAGTCAAATGGAGTTGGAGAACTGCAGAGTTTACTCTTGATGAGGAGTTACTACAGCCTGATATGGATGTTTTGGAGCACAGGAAAAAAATGACAGGGAAAAACAGCAGAAGTGCTCCCTTTCAGTATTTCCTGTGTAAGAATTCTGAATAGAGCCCTCCATACCGCTTTCTTTCTGAAAACTTGGTGACAGATTTCCTGTGTAATGCAGAGATGGTTTTTGCTGATGTTGTAGGACCTCATCAACACATCTGAAGAATGTGGTCAGGGACTCTCCAGTCAGTTATCAAGCTAATAACTATTCTTTCAGGAAGGGACTCCATTGCTTTGGAGAATTCCAGACCAACCGCTCTGAGAGGGCTAGGGGAAATTCTTCTCTAAGTTGTAGCAGCACTAAATAGCAAACCAACACTGAACACCAAACAGCAAGTGATGCAGCTGAGGAAAAGGGAAAAGAAAAAGCACAGAAACATAGTTGGTTGCTTCAGACTATGACAGTCAGACTGTTGCCAAGAGTGAAAAAATGTTAAAAAGCTTATATAATAGACATTTACAACTAATATTATCACTGGATTTCCCAAATGTAGGCTGTGTTCCTTTCAGGCAAGCACATTCAGTTTCTACCTTATTTTTGCCCTCAATGAATCATAAATACTGACTCAGAGAGACAGGAAGTGCTTGATAGCTATTTCTCTTCCGCATTTGGAATAAAACAGGCACACGTTCCTGTCCCTTAGGATATGCTGGATAAAGGACATCTGTGACAAGGAAGGATAAGAAATCTGTTAAAGAAGCCCAGAAAATATAAATTAAAGTGGAAGTTGGTGAAGAACTTCCTGAGCATGCTAATGGTTAAGCAACTTGAAGAATATAGTGTACAACAGACAGAAGGATGATTGGGTCAAATCCTCATATTTGAAAGGGGCTTGAAGACTTCAGCATTTATTATCAGTTAGCTTAACATTACCAGCATGGAAAACAAGGAATTTCATCTGAAGAAATGTACCATAGAAATTAATTTATAACTCCCCCCAAACAAGCCCTCCCACCCAAAAGCCCCGAACATTAAACCTTTGAAAAGACCATAGCATAAAAACTTAGAAATTTTTGGGGGTTTTTTCTGAGAACAAAATAAAATAAAACAAAAAGAGGTTCGTTGGTTGAAAAAGTCTCTGTGTTGACTATCTCAAAGCATGGATTCAATGTCATATTATATCTTGGCTAAAACTTCACACCCTAAGAATGAGGTTCTCTCTTATGATGTGATGCATCACTACTCTCCACATCTCTAGGAGACTTTGAATGGGTCTGCTCTTCCTGTCTAACCTTGAGGAAAGTATAATGATGAATAAAACACCTTTAACCATAACAAATGCCTTTCTATTCTATCCAGAAAAGGTGAGGAAAAATTAAGGCACAGCTATGCAGATTATTGCAAAAGACTGCTGCTCAGCTCAGCTCAGGTTAAGTGTCTCTCTACACTGACTTTTGGCTTGCAGTTATGTGTATTTGAATCTCTTACCTGCATTTATCTAACAAGCCTTTTGTTCATGTGTCATAGAGCTAGAATCTTGCCACAGGATTATCTTACTTTATTGCTGTAGTGCCCAGTACCGCAGATAAAGCTTCTTATAAATTATAAATTCACATAAATAAAGCAGCTTAATTAAGTCTCCAAAATGGAGACCAGAAATCAACTGTAGATTTTATGGACTCTTAAGAAGCAGTGATGGTTTTGAAAGTTGGGTGGTAACTCTGCAGGCACTGTCTTATTTTAGAAGTCTGAATGGAGAAAATGTGAGACTTCAGACAGGGACTGCTCAGCAATGTACCCTCACAACTCACATTAAAAACAGTGGCTGAATTCTGCATTTCTCAAACATCTGGGGAATCATTTAACACACACCCTTTAAGGACTCTTAAAATCCAGTGTAATGAGGGACATGCAGGGATGGGCTGATACAGCCTCTAGATGTATTTCTGGAAGAACATGCCTCCATATAAAAAAATGTGAGGAAGATTTGACAGTGTGTTCACAAAGGTAACAGCAGGTTCTGAAATTAAACGAGGCAATAAGCTTTCAGCTCAGAAATCTCCTGTGAGCTACTGTAAAACAGCCACAGCACCAGGCAGTGTGATATCTTCTGATCAAATGAACTGTAGGACATGAGCTCAGAAAAAAACTGGATCAGATAAGCAGCCTGCTCCAGGCTGCTTCCCTCTGTGACAAAAATATGTGCTTCATCCCGTGACTTTGCTGCATTGTCTGCCACAAAAGCCTTTTCTTTGTTAAGAACAGAAAACACCATACAGCAATGTGCCACTCCCCACCTGATGATGCCTGTCCAACATTCTTATCCTCAGCAGCCAAAGAGCAGCTGCATCTGCCTGTGTCTGCAGTGTATAATTGTTGAAAGCATTTTAGATGCTTTCAAATGCTGGGTTGGCTAAACCTAGCTGTAGGCATGAGGTAATTCTCCACATGAATGCAGAATATTCAAACAAATACACCTTAGCATGTGTGAAACCATGATAGAAAGGCATGCACAGTAGCTACAAAAATAAACACAATGATTAGGCAAAACCACTCTACCTCTTTCTTAAATACAGGAAAATCAAACCTAAGGAGACCTGACTGATTCCACAGGTTAAGTCTTAATAAGCAGACTAGAAATTTCTATCTTATATTAAACACATAAATATGTTAGAACCCTCCTAACTGCTTTAGGCCTATTCTTTCCACTTTCTTCCATGTTAAGTGTCACCAGTAAATTCCAGCATGAGCAGCTTGCTGACACTTTGATTAATACCAAACTGACTATAATAGTCACAACTATATCTTCACACAGTTATAGCCATTTCAAAATAGTCAAATAACCAGCCAGTATGGCATGTTATATGCTGCTAGTTCAATATGGCACAAACCTGCAGAGCCCCCAGCAGAGCACTGAGCAGGGTTGTGTACTGCATTGCACGCAGAGCCAGGCGTCAGCTGAGACACTAAAAGCAGTGGACACACTTAAGCTGAGATAAAGTACAACCCTTAGAATGCTGCTTGTCACTCCTCAGTCACTGTAAATGTAACCAAACAGAAAATACTATCAATCTTTTAGCAGCTACAATAAGGAATGTGTTGGCATGTTGTGCTAAAATACCCTTGTGCCGGGCTGTTTTCAACACAGTGTGTTATTACTGGTAGCCTTACAACCAGGGACAGGTGGGAAAAGAAAATATTTACCACAAGCTGCTCCAAAGAACTTCCTAATTGCTTTCAACAGCAGTGAACACCCTGTTGCCTGGTTTTCAGAGTGGCTGCTATGGACAGATCTCCACAGGAGACCACACAAACCCTTAGATCACACTACCTTGCACCAAAGATACAAGAAGAACTGGATATAGAAATGGGGTTCAAAAAAACCCTTTTTTTTTTACATTCTTTAATCTGCTTATGTTGAGAGACATCAGTTTTCTTCTTATCTATAAGATTTACTTGCTAGAGTTTGATTTCTTGCAAGCATTAATCCAAATTGATTTAATTATGGGAGCTCTTTGGGATAATGGAAATAATTTCAAAGCAAAACAGATGCAAGCAAAGGGTGTTTGTAGTCAGGTGGGGGTTGGTCTCTTTCTCTGGGCAGCAACTGACAAAAAAGAGGACACAGTCTTAAGCCATGCCATGGGAAATGTAGATTGGATACTTGGAAAAAGATTTATGGAAAGAGTGATAAAGTACTGGAATGGTCTGCCCAGGGAGATGGTGGAGTCACCATCCCTGGATGTGTTTAAAAAAAGATTGGATGTGGCAGTGAGCGCCATGGTTTAGTTGAGGTGTTAGGGCATGGGTTGGACTCAATGATCTTAAAGGTCTCTTCCAACCTAGTCATTCTGTGTGACTGTGTGTGTGAAGTAAATGAGGAAAGGGGAACCTGAATATTTCAGGTTGATTCCATTCTGTTTTGTTCCAGTTTTACACTAGATCACAAATATGCGGTGAATAGCAACTGAAAGGTGAAGACATCTGTTTCATTTTCTCATATTGATTATTTGCAGAATCTTTATATTAAAAGACAAAGAGAGACATATTAATTTATGTTACCACAGCAAAATTTATCTTTTGTTATAGAAATTATTCTCTCATTAATTATTAGGGAAATACCACTTTTACAGTGAGGTTATTAGAAACAGTAATTGAGTATGCTTCGTGTCATAAATTTAGTACATTGTAAATCAGCAGTCATCTATATTAACATTTAAAAGAATCATTCGTACTTAGTAATAACCCAGGAGGTGCAGGACAGGTTCAGTGAATTGATGGAGAAGTGGCAATAGCTGGTACTTGAAGCAAAGGCCACTTATCCCACTCAGCCAATAATCCCCAGGAAGAGCACTGTGCCAAGGTTTGAAAAAATAGAAGAAGGGTTTTGCTTTTGGGTGAGTGAATCTTGCATCTTGAACACATTGAAGAACAGATGCATGCTGTCACATAAAGATGTGTAAATTTTTCATGTTTTTACATTTGTATGCGATTGGATAGAGCTGGCTGAATACTAGCTGATGTTTAAGGCACCTACCTTCTAAATTCAAAGATTTCCACCATTTTGGAAAGCAGAATACATGTTTGCTTGTAGCTTACAAAGCACTGGAATGAGAATCAGTTATGAGTTTTTATCCAGAGTTCATTTGTGACACCCTGGAAATCAGTTCTGTGAGTTCATTGCTAAACACCTGCAGAATGAGGATCAATAAATGCAGAAAGAGAAATTTAACAAATCTTGGTCATTACGCTAATTAGCAAAGACAGTTACAAAGGATTTTACAATCTGTAGAAATTAAATATAGAGTAAATAACCAGATAGGATGAAAACAGAGAAATTCAGTTTCAATTAATACAGTTAGCTCAACTAATAGTTATGCCAAAGCTCTGTGGAAATCAGTGGTAGTTTTTAGAACAGTACATATGAATACAGATTTATAGCAAATATCATATTCCCCTGATGAATTTAGTCTCAAAAAGCTCCTAGAAAATGCAGAAAAGGTCTGTGGTAGGATAGTGTGAAGGTTAAAGCTATGAAGAGGACTAGGCACAAATTAAAAGGGAAAAGTACAACTGAGAGAGGCAATGTCCTGAGTGTATGAAACAACAAAACAAGAAAAAAACAGGCATTTGAACATGGTTTGGCCTATAGACTATGACAAGGAAAAGAAATATCCATACTGAAATGCAACAGACATAAAATAGTACAAGTACTGTATTTTCTACCAATTAATCTGTGTGGATTGTTGTCACAGGTCTCCACTGAAGGAAATTAGAGTAGTAGATTCCTGAAAAGAGGAGCATCTGCAGCTCAGCCTGAGATGACCATGGAATATGAACTATGAATCCTCATGTGTTGCAGTCTCAAGCCAGGACCAGCTGGGTCTCAGAGAAAAGTTCTTCTTTTCTGGCCCAATAAGAGAGAAGTTCTACCGTTGAAGTGCAGATATTTTAGAAAGACTGCTGCTTTGTAATGGCATCACAGCTTTTGTCACTGGTTTTACACATCTGGAGGATAGGATTTGCTATTTACTGAGAAATGTAGTATTAAAATGCCAGCATGAATGTTACGCCTTTTTAGTGCAAGTGATTCATATTCCTCTAAATCACTAAAGCTATGAGAATATGTTTAGCTTTTTATTGATTGCAGGAAGTGAAAAAACTGAATGGCACTGAGGACCTTGCATTGAAATCAAGTTAGCTATGTATTGCAAATTACATTGTGTTTTTTATCTGTTAATCCAAAAGCAAAAGCTATTTTAAAACAGATTGTTGCTTAGTGGTTAAAACCAAGATGAGGTCTTAGTTATTCTAAATTATATTCTCAGCTCTGAGTCAGAAATCTTGTGTGGATTCAGACAAGTTATTTAATTTCTATGCATTTAAACTTCCTCATACCTGAAAAATGGATCTGCCAAATGAAGATGCTGCTGAATCATTAAGAGCATTCTGTGTTCCAGACATGAAAACTTTATGGAAATGCAAAGTGTTATTACTGAGCTTTGTTTTGAAGTTGACAAATGAGTCAGATTCCTCTAGCTGTCACCCCACATAAAACAAATGTAATTATATAGTAACATCATAGCTGGGAACATTTATGTGAGTGAAATTCTAGAGCTGCCGTCTGGTATCCCAGCTACAGCTTGGCATACTTACATAGGTGTACAGTGGGAATTAGGGTAGACTGTTCCCTTAAGATCTATGTTTGTTTGGGGTTTATTCTGCCTGTCTCTCTCTTTATGTCTCTCTCAGGTAATCTCCCAGCAGTTCCTAGGTCACAGGGCTAGTCACAGTTTTCACATTGAAAGAGCACCAAAACAAGGTATTTCCCCTGCATTGCATGAAGCAGTGCCATGGATGTCAGGTGAACTCAGGACAGGAGCTGCATTCCTGAGCTACCCTCCCTTTCCTATCAGTAGACAATGCAGTTCCTTAATAGTGAGGGATATTATGTGAGTGCTGCTGATTTTATACTGGTGTACATCGCACAAAGGTGACCTGCAGCTTGTCTGCTCCCAATTACAAAAAAATGGAATTGAAATAATAATCCTCTTGGATTTGGCAGATTTGATTATACCTTGCTGCCATGCCTTTTGGATCCAGGCTGGCTCTTTTCCTCCTTATAGAAAAATCTTTGCCTGCATCCTCACAGGTGCTGGATGATGCTGGAGGGGGCATTTGGGCAACCAGGAGGAGACACACAAGGTTTGGTATTACAGCTGGGAGCCAATTTACTTCTGTCTGCCCAAGCTTGCTGCAGGCAAAAGAATGGGATGAAGGTTGTATGCAAGAGATAATCAGAATAAATGCTCCCAG
The DNA here is from genome assembly GCF_023055355.1 of Agelaius tricolor. Classification (NCBI taxonomy): domain Eukaryota; kingdom Metazoa; phylum Chordata; class Aves; order Passeriformes; family Icteridae; genus Agelaius; species Agelaius tricolor. Next base: position 59,072,728 of record NW_027269262.1, on the reverse strand, counting down.
CAATAGCACCATGAGGAACAGACTGTGTAGACAGCACAAACACAGGGACACTTCAGGCAATGTTCATGGTGACTAGATGCCTGCAAGTGACGATCTCTGTGCTCTTCTCCACGAGCAATGCCACCTCCTGGTGTCCTGGATCAGGCCCAGGAGAAAGATCTTTTCTACAATGGATGAAAGAAATAATAAAAATGCACTGAAACCCACACAGACACAAGAATTGCTTCCTGTTTGTGTTAATGTTGTGATTATTGCTGTTTCATTATTTTTGTGCTCCTCTTTTCACATCTGCAAAATAAACAAATCACCCCGCTTGAGCATCAGTGAAATTACTGGGAACTGTAGATGCCCTTCTCCAATTTGCAGAAGAAACATCAAATGTAAGCACCAATTCTAAAATCTTGGTTCTGCTATCTTGTGTAAGCTCCAGGGTTGAGGCCATGGAATTGCCTCACTAGGAAAAGAGTGTTACAACATAGGAACTAAGGCACAACATCTTTGTTCTGCATGGTTCAACCTCAGCCTGAACAGTGCTGCCACTGGGGGAAAATAGCTCAGATTCTCATTAAACATTTGCTCAAATGCTGAGAGAGCTGGAAATGTTGCTGGTGATGTGAAGTGGAGAGCAGAACAGATTCCCTCATCTATTTCCCACAGCTGATAAACAGTAATGCCCTTCAGTCTCTCCCCAGCTGGCCCAGCTTCAGATGAGTAGCGCAGTAATGAAACCTCCACATCCCATTAGCAGCTCTCGGGCCATCCGTGGTTCACTGGAGGAGCTCCTGCTCCAAGCTGAGATGGATGGCTCCCTCCATAATGAACACAGAGCCAGGCTGCGCGGGGAAAACCTGCCTCTATCTCATCCCTGTGCCGCAGGAACCATGCTTGCAGGGGGGAGTTTTGGTAAGGATCTGGTACCTTTGTTTCACACAACAAAGGAAAGACAAATGGTACCACATTCATAATTCTAACACCAGTTTTGACATAGTAGGACAAAATGGTGCCTGAGGATTCCTGAGTATCAAGCAGATGGGCCATCCATTATTTTCCCTCAGGTCAGGGGTCATCCTAAAATGAGAGTCAGCAATCATTTTGCAGGGTATAACAAAACCATTTTTTTGCCTGCTTCTTAATCCCAGAAAGCACTACTGTCCTCTACTTTTGTCCACATACATTATCATTTTTGTCTATTATCTGCATCCCCAGAGACCTAATAGTCTTTTCTTCAGTGCAGCTTGATCTGGAGCAGCTGTAAGCTTTGCTGCAGGCACTGTCTGACAACTGCTTGCCTCTTGGTCAGTGTCGGTTCCCTGGGGGAGGGCAGGCATTCATTTCATTATTAAAGCATGGAAAAAAATCCTATATTCATTTAGATCCAGAATGAATACATAATATTTGGAACAAAGGGCCCATGTTCCAGTCCAGCTGGCAGTGCTTTTACCATTGCCATTCTTCAAGGCTAGCTCCTGCTTAAAGCATGCATTAAGGTCATTTATTTAAAAATAATGGAATGTGCTGCAAAAGCCCTTTTTTTTCTCTGTCAGTCTAAATTTCACCTTCCAACATCTCCCATTGATCCTCAAGCACTAAGAGCTTGTGTGGAACAGCACTTTTGTGAAAATAAAGATTGTTCAATTACAGCACTTGGGAGAAGAGAGCAATACCCAAGAACAAGCTCAATGGTGTTTTGTTGTGGTTTTTTTCAAACCTATGTCCAAGTCTTATTTTGCCATATGTGTTCTCATTCAGGTGTTAGGTGAGTGCAAATTTTGTCTATAAATGACCTCCTACTTTACTAGGGTAAAATGGAAGTTGATAAAAGTGTTTATTGTTAGCTTACTACAGGACAGCCTAGTACTTCACATGACTAGCCAAGGTAAGATAGTGAGCTTCAAAACTGTCCAGTGCTTTTGCTGCAGTTGTCCAGCACATCTGTTTATGTTCCCTTTGATTTGAGACATGGAAGAAATGGGCTCTAAACCAGCTAGCTCCTCTTGATTTCAAGAAGCTAACCCTGAAAATGTGCATCATTGTAGAGGATTGGGATTAAATCTTGACCCTTTTGATGTTAATGGACACAGTCATTTACATCAATAGAACAAGAAGTATCTCTGTGCTAAAACACAACTAATATTTCAGCCAGATTGCCTTCTTAGGGGCCTCCAAGGTGAGCAAGTAGATGGAGGCTCCATTCTCCAAAGACTATGCAGAAAGGTAACCAAAATTGAAGTGAAAGGCACTTCAAAGGTAAAATCAAACATCTGTGGGTCATTTGTACCAACTTTTAAAAATTTAAGCTGAGATTTTTCTGAAGAAATGGTAGCAACTAAATGCTAAGCATGAATTCTGAATGACCATGTTCAGAGAGTGTTTTATCCATCCACTTATCCTTACCTTAGATGGTGGGATTATCTTTATTATAATTTATGTTGAAATGAAACCATACCTGAGATGTTTTTAAATTCTTTAATGCTAGACTGACTGTTGAATTCAGTTTCTTCAGCTTTTTACAGATTTTCACCCCTTGTGAAATAAGCTAATCCTGTTACAGGAAGGTAGGAAGGCTTTTTTTTACACTGCTGTTTTTTATATAATATTTTTGGTAACAGAAGCAGGGAAAAAAATCCAATGAAAATATTTACTGATATCTTCCTTAAAATTTTTATTTGCACAGGTATCATATACATTTTGTGTAACAAATAATTTCCCTCAACTTTCACACACGTAAGACAACATTGTCATAAATAGAACCAATAGTAAAATTTTTACTTCACAAAGGCAATTTCCAAATCCTTCTGAAGACATTTTGCAGACAGACACTTCAAGCTGTAAGGTGGTGATAACTATTTGGAGGGAATGAGACCGGGCTTGCCATCTCTTCATCATTTACATCTGTTTTCCCTCAATGCACATACTTCATTCTAATTACTGTTAATAGGAACTGGTTGTGCAGTCTGAGGAAATCTGAATTAGTTGCTTTTCATTCAGCAGAGATGAAGATGTTTGCGACTAAATAAAGCCCTGCCATTCTGCATGCCTAGCACACAGCATTAATTGGGCCACCATCTTGACAATACTGAAAGGGCACAGAGCAGGGGGAGCAATTTTGTCTTTCTTTTGTGCAGTCCACATGAAGGTCAAGAAGACTTGCAGCTGCTTTACTCTGGGAAACATAAGAGTGGCTTCCTTCTTGCTTCTGTCTTTCCCTTCCCTTTCATCTCCTACTTTCAACAGCAAAATACGGAAAACATACCCAAAGTGAACAAACCAAGAAAGAATAGTTGAAAAGAAATCTTTCAATGGCCTTAGATTCTATGCATTATGATGTCCTTGGGGAAATAAAGCTCATCCCAAAGAAGGCCAGCCCTGAAGACAGGTGGTATCATGCATGGGTTCTTGCTTCTGCCAGCTCAGAGTTCAGACGCACACAGAGCTCAGTTACAGCGAGAGCGTGTACTGGCAGAGCTGGAGTGGCTGCTGGAGTGGGCTGCTGAAGCAATAGGCTGTAAACTGGTATCCCAGTCTAAGTCAATCATGTGCCTATGACCTAATTTAAAATTCTATAAACCTCAGCTGGATATTTGTTTTAATGTCGCCCTAGGTTCTTTATTTTATTTTTTGTTTTATCTTGACCATGTCCTACATCAGCTTTGGCTTTGTTTGTCTGCACCATGCAAAACCTCCTGAAGACCCCATGTCTCACTGCCAGCTCTGAGGACTGTCCTGAAGGCTACACCTCACACCAAGCCCCTTACAAGGTAAAATGCCCTGGCAGGGATGACTGCTGCAGACTTTCCTTGATCCTGACTGGAAGCACCCACTTAAATTGGCCAGAGATGTATAGATTTGTGTGTACCAGGAAATAAAAAGAGTCAGGGCACAGGCTCTAGCTGTTTCCATGACAACTTGTACTGTTTAATTGCATTTTCCCTGCCCCATGTGGCTTTGGCCCATGAGATCTGTGATCTCCATGCAGTGCTGAAATGCTTCACAAGGTGACACACGCCATGAGATACTCCACATTTAGATACAGATAAAGATTCCCTGCAGTTCTCCTGTTTTGCTTTTGGGATAGAAGAAGCCACATGATTATGACCTGTGCACTTACTTTCAGGGTCAGAAGAAATCTCTTGGAACTGTTCAGCTTAATACGGGCCTCATGTGGGGAAAGGAATGGAAAATCCAGTGAACAAAGACTCATGGAATGATTTGGGTTGGAAGGGACTTCAGAGATCATCTACTTCCAACCCACTAGACCAGGTTGCTTAAAGCCTCATCCTACCTGGCCAAGTTACTACTCTCTAGTCAACCATATATTTCACAAGGGGAGCTGAAGAGATAATGTCCTGATTCTGGCCAAGACAGGGTTAAGTTTTGCAGTAGTCAGGAGGGAGCATGGCTGGATTCTGGAGGTTATTCTATACCACCTCATGTCATTCTCCAGGGGCAGGGGAAGGAGTCACCTCTGGGTCAGGGTAGGGCAGTGGAGGAAGTGGTTGGATGTTGTTGGGGTAGGAACTTGCACGCAAATCATTCATTTCTTGTACCCTCTGTACAATTCTTGCTATTACTGTTCATTTCCTTATATAATTGCTGTTTCCAGGAAATTGTTCCTATCTTAACCAAAGATCTTTACCTTTGGGCCTCCATTTCTCCTCTCCATCCCACTACAGGGGGAGGGGATTGGGAAGGAAGGAGTGAGCGAGCAGCAAATGGTTAGTCCTAGTGGGGAACATTAAACTGGGGAGTACCATTCCTTAATTACCTCAGTTATTCAGTCTTTCTTCTTTCCATCTACCTTCTAGCAGCCCAAAGTCACCTGCAGTTCACTCATATCCATCAATTTTTTCCACCATCTGCACTTCTCTGCTGGCTCTAAGAGTTCAGTGGGACCCAGGCTGTGGCCAGCTCTAGGCTGTCTTTATTTGTTTCTGGAAGATTTAAAACATGATATTTTGCTTGGGGCAACATTAGCAAAGGGATTTGTTTTAATATTATATCAGAAATAAAACAAACCAAAGCATCACTTTGAAATGTAGAATTTCTCACAAGAAAGTCTATATCAACTGCTTGATTTATTAGAGATCCCTTTTTATTAGAGGGGGTTTTTTTCAAACACCATAATATTGGATTTTTCAGTTGCATACATAGATTGCATGCAAATGGTCAAACAAAAAGTATTTCTTGCAAAATGAAAATATGGATCTCTGGGCCCCACAGTGAATAAATACAAGAATATAATGGGATACGATTGCATTTACTCTAATGATGCACAGGCACATTATGTGCATTACTATAATCAAGTAACTGGATCTTTTTACCTAAATTTGGCTGGAATCTCATTGTTCTTATTTTGTTTCCTTTCAGAGTGATTAAACTGCATGATTTAGGCTATGGCACCTGGAAAAGAAGCAAATACACAGTGTGCCTGTAATTCAAATTTTGACATCCATGTATACTCCCAGAAGCTGGCATCTGCTACAAGAAAAACTGTGGAGAAAAGGGCAAAAGCAGGTGTTGAAATATCATTATTCCACAACTGTTTCTGTAGTACCTGACCAAATTCTTCAAGTAGACAGTGACCTTATGGAAAAATACTGTAATTCAGAGAAGGCACTTATATGCTACGTTTGGTCAACACTGCTTGCCTGGAACAAAACACTTCCAAGGCCCAGGTAACAGTGGACATCAGTTACCTACCTACCTCTCAATTGGAACAAAGTGCATAGGAAATTCTTACCCTCTCCTCTGACCTGGTTTTCATGTAAATAAGTGCCCAGCAAAATGACCTGGAAGGAATTGGAGGTACAAACTCCACCCAGGACTGAGGTCACTTTGAAAAGGCCAGAATGAGCATGCAGCCCCAGCACTTCAACTAGATGCAAACTTTCAATTCATCTAGAAAGTCAGGATCCCTATTTCTGCATGAGTTTTGGGGTTTTTTTTTCCTGTTCTAGCACATTTGTAAGTAGAAATAGTGACATGTATGGTAATGCCTATGGTGACATATTACTTAAGGTCATATATATTAGACATAATCTGCAATTACTGAGTAACACTTGAAAGAAGTAGAATCCAAAGACAAGCCAAAGAGAGATCCAATCAGCACACAGTCCTTACCTGTTTTCTCAGTTCATGCTCTGCCTTTTGTCACAAAGATGAGAAATTTCTGCTTGTTCTACTGCCACCAGCTGCCAATCCCCTGAGCTGCTAAAGGCCAACCCACCAGCTCCATGCTCCTTCTCACCAGCCAGTGGTACAAAACACCAGTAGGAAAATGATGTTTTCATGCTACAGAAACCAGCAAACCAGAAGTAAAGCAAGGCACAGCTGCTGCCTTGAGAAGCCTCAGACTGAACTCCAGGCTGAGCACTCATCCTAGCCACAGGCTGCAGAGCAAAGCAGGAGCAACAAAAGTAAATTGCTCAAGGGAGTGCAAAAGTTTGAACATGAGGCAAATGAAGCATGAAAAACGAAGCAGTGAACCAAACAATTATTCACCACTACAAGAAAATCCATTAAAGAAAAACAAAGCCATCTACAATAGCGCAGCTGAGGGAGGTAGAGATGAAAGCAGGGAAAACAATCCCCCCTGAAAAGCTATCTTGAAATTCTCGGAGTAAGGAAGAAAAGCAGGAGAAGAACAGAGAGGGGAAAAGGAATGGGGGAAGGTAAAATATCAAAATGCAAATTAGTAAGCTTCATCAGAGAACTCATTCCAAGACACGCAAGGAAAAGGCTAAACAAGAGCTACTGCATCTCTGGGCATGGTTCCACCTCATCACATGCAAGGAGAGAATTTCAGATAACTGAGGCAGAATAACAAATAATCATGGAAATGGTAAGGTGAATGGTGAAAAAGGGGGTCTTTTTCCCTATAATCACATTAAAGATATTGTACATTCATCACCACTGTGTAGTTCTGTGAGGGTTTCATTAGCAATAAATGTAACTGAGGTCAGTTTGCTGTGGTACACTGTTACTAAGTAAAATTTTGAATATAGTAATTTTGTCAAGTACCTTTTCCTTCAAAGAAGCTACTGCTTAGTGCATGGCATCAGCAGCACCAAAGACAGTTAGGGGCACATCCCCTTTTTCAGAACTGTCTCCTGTTGAGCCACATTGACAGATAAGGTCTTGCAGATTATTTTTTTCCCCTATGATACTCACATATAAAAAGATGCTTGGGGCAATCCATTCACCATCAATCAGGGTATAAATCTCAGGGAAGTGTACATAGTGACACCAAAACATGTATGTAACACATTCTGGGATGTCATATTGTTCAGAACAAAAAGGCAAAGGAAGCAAACTGTCAATAATCCTTGGATATATATATATATAGTACCAGTCTGAAACACAAAAATCATTTAATATTTATTATGCATAAGCATGAGCTTGCTTCAAATGCCAAGAGGTCTACACTGTCTGTCTATTATATTAATTGAATCTTTTTGACTTCCAAACACATTAATCATAATTTGAAACTTTGCTGTCTGACTAGGAGAAAGAGAATATTTTCCAAGTCCTGAATGGCAGCTAAAGCACAATGAAGTTGATCCAGGTGCTGAGGCTTTTTCTGTAACTCCAGGTAGCACTGGCTTACCCCACTTGCATAAAATGGTGAAACTAAATAGCATATAAGCTACTGTGTTGGAACCTGGATAGTTATCCTTAATGAAGAACAGTGCTGGAAGGGTGACAGTAGAGATTCCCTCTGCTTGCGGCATGCTAAATCTAAGAAGTGAAAGGGCAGGCTTGAAGTATAACATGGGAGATTTAGAGATGAAAAACTATGATTTGGATTAATTTGCATGAAGAAAAATTCCATTTTCCAAATTTTGGGAAAGACCAGATTGCATAAATAGCACCAGGCTAGGCTGTTTTCAAGGGTTAAATACTACTAGTTGCTGTGAATATTAGCCTAAGATTATCACACATGAAGGTTTAATCTATATTTGGAGTCAGCTACCAGTTAAAAATAATCTAAAATTTTATTTGAACATAACACTTCACCTCCTCCCTACAAACAGAGGCAACGTAACTTATCTAAAACATTAAAATCCAGCTAAGGAAATAGGTTAGAGAGATCTGAAATGCATGAAGCACTCAGACTGCAGAATAGAGATTTTAACTTTTGCCATTATTAATTCAATTCTACTCAGACTCATTTTCCTTTTCTTTAATTCTCTTTAGATGTCACTCATGCTGCTTCTATTCAGGATGCCTCTTCTGCAAGCCCTATCAGCCTCTTTCCCTGACACACTGCCAGTGCTCATTTTTCTCATGTTAGGAAACATGGTCAGTGTTGCTGGCCACAGGCAAATTCTGTAACTTATCTGTGCAGAACAGTTTTTGTAGGATTCATTGTCATATTTGACTCCAGATTCCTAACATAGTTACTAAAGCATCCCCAGAGCAGAAAGGAGCACAAAAACTGCCATGGTGGATGAGACACATGGTCCATCTAGCACAGCATCCTGGTTAAAACAGAGAAAAGCCTGTCTGCTTCCAAGGAAGTGTCTGTGTGGACTGTGTCTTCAAAAGAGTCTTCAGAGGAGTTTTTTGCTAACTGAATGTATCCTCATTCAAGCATGTCTTAACCTGGGTGCAAGAGACTTTACTACCTCATTCTTTTTGTGATGTTAATTCAAATATTTCTTAGAATCATCAAGCTATGAAAAAACTGAGGGAAAAAAATCAAAGCTGGTTCAGGATGCTATGAGCATGTGTTATTTTCCAGCATACCCTGCAGGTGACCCTACTGGGCTCTCATCATTCAGCAGTCCTGTGAAGAATAAGTCTGCTTTGTCCTCTCTTTAATTACATTAGAAGCAGGGAAAAAACCAACAGACAACCTGAGTTAGGACCACAAGGGTTTAGAGCTGCTACTGATGAAACCATTTTTCTCCTAGACTGTAGAAAGTGGACAGACTTCATCAAGGTTGAAAATAGCAGGTGATATCAGACAGGCTTCAGCCTCTTCAGCCCAGACTGAGCAAAGCTGCTGTGTTCAAGTTGCTGCTGGTGCTCTCCTGACAGGGATGTTCCATGCAATAAAGTCAGATTCTGCCTTAAAACCCAGACTGTTAATGCACATATATCCTGCTTTTTTGCTAATTCTTTTCAATATTGTTTATTTTATAAGGGAAAAGGAGTATAAACTGCCTGACGATACAGGTCATGAAGAGCAATGGAAAACTGCTTTACAATGGCATACTCTTCTTTTTCCTTATTCTCTCTACCAGAAATATGGTGTTGACACTGATAATTATATCTGGCTATGAAGATTTAGCTTTGTCCTACAGCTAATAGAAATTTTTAGAATTTAGGTCACTAGGGAAAGATGAATAGTTACATATAGTCAAGGTTTCAATTACTCTTATGTTTGCATACAGGCCTGCTCTCTTTATTATACCTGTAGATGTTCTCACCTGATGGCACTTCTTATCACCTTCAACAAATGTAGATATCTGCAGTGGATACAAAGCTTACTCAACACATTTAGGCTCTAAAATTAATGTATGGGCATTATATTGATCATGGGCTATTGTTTAGTTTTCCTACTGTTTCAAGAAGACACAAGTCAAACTACTTGCTATTTTTAAGTGAAAAATCAATTCACTTGACTAAAGTCCAGCATATCTGCATTATTATTGATTTATTTCAAGACACTGCCCCATGGACTATTTAGGAACAAGGTTGAATATTTATTTCAATAGTATTTCATTGGTTGATTTTTATTGAACTGGTTGAATAAAGTTAAATTCTCTCATATGTGAGACACAGTGTATTAAAATATCACCTTAGTCTCTAAACATGAAAGGAGTTGAACATTATAAAAAAGGAGCCCATGTGATGAATCATTAGTATAAAGACCTTTGAAACATTTATTGTTTGGAATACAGTGGTGGTATTTGCTTTCACATGCTATAATGTAAGAAAACCCACTGCATATTAGTGAATTGCAAGGTTGTACAGAATTCCCTGAGCTGAATGTCTGGGCACATAAAACCAACAACTGCTAGAAGAGGAAATCCAAAACCTATAGCAGAAGGAACCCAAATTGTGAGTAGTTCAAGGTTAATAGAACAGAGTTTGCTCTGCCCTTCTCTGGCAAGGCCAGGTGAGAGATATTTTGATTGGGAAACCAAGTAGCCAGCTCAGCATGCTGCTGAGGACTCTGCCTGCACTTGGCTGCACAGGTGGGTCCTCATGTGTGACTAGAGAGCACCAAGATTTGCTTGGCTTTTGGCTAAATATTTGCTTGATTAAGAATGCAAGGGGAGCTGGATATCCTCATTAACATCTCCTAAATCCTGGGCTGGGCACAGAAGTGCCCCTGCTGATGCCAGCTGTGCTGCATCAGCATTTACAGCAAATGAAGCGTGAAAGGAGAAGATTGTGGAAAGCACACAGAGGTATTTTGTGGGCCAGTAAAGCACAAGTGTCACTGAACTGGGACAGGCTTCAGACTTGTGCTAGGGATCAAAGAAGAATGAGCATAGGGTGCTTAGTGCTTTCCCATATAATATTGCTCTATCTTCTGCTATTTCTTGTGAAAAAATGATTCCCCTAGGTTCAAGACCCTCATATTCAGGGCCAATACAGGCACAGAGGAAGTCCAGAAAGGAAAATCAGGCAGGTCTCTCCTACATCACTCATATAATCTTGGCAGTGCAACTTCCAAGTCATCCTTTTCTCATTGAAAAAGGAGATTCAACATAGATCTCCACGGACTGCTGTGTCTTAAGAAGGAAATTGCCTCTTTGTCTGCTCCTCCCAAGACAGGCACCTCTTTCATTTCAGTTCAGCAGGTGATGCCTGCAGAGCTCTCCCTTGGAGCATTGCTGTAGCAGAGCAAAGCTTTATCCCTTCACACAGCTCCTGCCTCACCCTGTTCTGTCAAAGGACACAAAGGTAAGGGAAAGAATATACTCCCTAGTGGCATTCAGAACCTGTCAGTCTGTACCTGAGGGTCACTGTATTTTATTAAATTGACTAAAAACTTTTAAAAACTGTGAAAGGGATTTCCCTTTCCTTTTCTTTTCCTTTCTTTTTCGGATAAGTGCTCTCTTCCTCTGTCTTTCCAGGGGTCTGGAAGAAAGATCCCTTTTTGCGATCACAACAACAAGAATTTTAATATGGCTTCCTTTTCAATACACTAAATGTACAAACTCCCAGCACATAAGACCCAATCCTGTTACCAAATGCATTAGTTCACATATTCAAGAGAGTTGAAAGAGACTCGGGTTTTTCTTCAGAATTGAGAGAAAACTGATTATGTAAAAGGGTTAACTAAGGTGTAAATTTAAGTGAAAAAAAAATTGAAACAAACTAAAGGGGTTTGAAGAAGAACAACAATCATTTAGGTTGGAAAAGGCCTCTAAGATCATTGAGTCCAGCTGTTAACAGTTGGACTAAAAACTGCTTCCTTCTTGATTAGAGACTAAGTAACCCTCAAAAACTTCATTAAAGATAGATTGCCACTGGAGGGCAAATCAGAAATATTAAAATCCGGAGCTAAAAGTTCCCAGCTAATTCTTTAGAATACATATATATAACAGAATAAAAATTAACAGCTTGAATTATTTTAAAAAAGGAGAAAGATGAGGTCATGGGTCATGGCACTAGCTTTACCATAAAAATTTATTTAAATGTCCTAACATTTGGAAATACCAGTGAACAAGCACAGCCCCCTCAAAACCTTCTGAATCTATGGAAGATGATAGAAACATTAGGTCTTATGTCTGACTTCCTGGAGCCATAGGCAAGTCTGTAAAGCCAAAATTCCTTCTGTCATCTCCTTGAGAAAAGTGATGAGTGTGAGTGAGTGTAGGTGGGACAGAGAGCATGAACTGTTCTCTGTTCTCTTTTCAGTAAATTAGGCATGTTCAGGTTTGGCTTGTTTTAGTTGTGTTCAGGTTATGCTGAAGCTGATGGTATTTATTGTGCCTGGAGAGGTGTTTAACATTTTATAAACAACTGTCTGATTGAAAAACCTGAGTTCATCCCCATCCTGGAGACTGATTGGTGGCAGGGATTGCCTGTTAGCTATGGCCAGAGGCAAACAGGCCAGGCCATCCCTTCTGCAGCAGGTGCTATGGTCTGTCACCATGAGTCTGACCTCACACTTGTCTCTCTTAGAGGAACACAGAACTGAAAGTTATCTCCATCTGGGTTTGTCATTTGAAGCACAGCCAAAACTGAGGCAGCAGAATCTAATCTTTCAAACGTGACCTTATTCCACTCCTGTAGTGCAAAGGGTATAAAATTAAAGTTCTCCATTTAGATCACCTTTACTCCAAAGTAATTTTCATTCTTCTCTGGAGTTCAATGCCCTTAATTATTCAGTCTAGCTAGCCACCCTCCAAGAAACACAGTTGTACCTTTAATCCCTTTTACTGCCTTTCTTAGCAAAAGCCTGCTACTAAAAACTTTCCATAGGTTTTCAATCCTGGATTTTCAGAGATGTTTCAATATCTAGCTTGACAGCATTTCAGTGCTGTTCTGGTACTTAAACTATTTTTTTAAATCTCTAATATTGCTTCAGTTGGGCCTTGCCTTGTTTCATATATGGCTATGTTGATTTGCAAAAGATGAAAATATTACCTGTAACACCTCTAGACCCATAGATCCTGTAACCTGTAAATCTCTAGACCAATAGATCCATTAATCTAATCTAAATAGTTTTATAATTTTTATCCTAAATATCCTGAAAATTTCTTTTTTTTTTTTTTTTTCCCTGAATGTACCTATCCTGAATAAAATCTAAAAAACTTAAACAATCCATTAGTCTTTGTTGCTTGCTAACTCCTGGAAGGTGCCAGAGCAGCACACCTAGGGTCTTTACACTGAGCAGCAAAGCAGAGATGGCAAACACAATTCTCAATCCTGCAATTCCCTGGAATTAGCTAGTTCAACAAAATCAGCCTGCATTATTTTAACCAACCTCCAACAGACTTGGAAGGGCAGGCAGGACAGAGAGAGGGCATTTACCAGTTTTTTCCCAGATGTCTAGCCACTCATAACAGCCTTAGCTCAGTGCCTGAATCCTGTGATGTTGTAACACCAGGGGCCTGGATTCCTTCACCAAGGATGCCCTCATGTCTGATCTCTGTGTTCACAGCCATTCCCTATCCTAATCCTTGAGGACCAGGAGGGCTGGAAGCATGGCAGCTCTGCATTGAACCCCTTGTGTCTTCTGCAGGTTGGACAGGAGAAGGAAGGGTGGGGTGGGTGAGGATGCCTTTTGCCCACCATGGTGCTGCTGGTGGGACATTGCAGTGGCTGGCTGGCAGTTCACAACAGGAGCTTCTGGAGCGTCTGGCTCTATTTCACTCATACAGATGAAGTGGTTGAGATCCAGGGAACACGTTTTAAATTGGAAACCACAGGTTCTTGTCTTCCCGGATAGGAAACATCTTGGCAGTTCTAGTCTGAGAACAGTTTTCAATTTTCTGGTATTATCCTACTTCCATGTGATACAGCTGTCTCTCAGTCACCTTCACTTGTGACTTCTTCAAAGTTCACCTTTCAGCCCTGCTTGATATCATAATACCATTAGTGCTAATGAGCTCTCCAGCAAACATTGCATTGTTGTTCCCTTACCTACTTACTTTGGGAAGAATAAAGGACAAAGATGGTATGGCTATTAACTCCGAGCCCTCATTCATATACGTTTTTACTTTATATATCTCTATTCACTGTAAATTCCTTTCACACTCTGTGGTGTCAAGAACACATTATCAGCTTTTCACTGATCTCAGTTTCTCAGGTGCCTATCACTGCATGTGTTGTAAAATCAGCATCTGTGTATGCATGTGGCCAGGCTTAGCAGATGCTTTTACAGGATAAGATGTGACATATATTCTGTATGTGAAATCAGATTAAACCCCAAATCCATCAAACATTTTATTTTAAAGAAAGGAAATGATGCCATTTGATGCAAACATATTTCTTTATTAACAGTTTCACAGCATGCTCCTCGGCTCCAAATTCTTTGGATGTGAGATTGCAATTCATTCGTTCATTCTAAGAGAAACACTCATTCATTTTGTATTATGCCTGCTATATATAATACTGTGCTACTACACAAAACTGCTACTTGCCTGCAGCTCTCCAGCTGTCAGGGAAAAAGAACCATCCTGGCAGGGCAGTCTGCCCAGGACTGACCACCATGGGGTCTTGCATTAGTGTCAGACTTTGCAGAGGACACTTCCTAACTCTCTGATCTCTGGTCAGATCTGAAGAAGAACAGTCAAACAGCAATATTTGTCCTCTGGCAGAGATCCCAGGGAAGGCAGAGGAGTGCCCCTCCACAAAAGCACTATCAATATTCATTGTCTCCACTGGTGCTAGAGAGAATGGCTCCAAAGAAGAATTAGGGCCCCCACAACTCCTATCCTAAGTGGAGAGCACAAGACAATGTCTCTATAAAACCGGCAGATGGTGAGGGGGATGATGATGAGCGGTGGCAGCGGTTGCAGCTCAGCAGCCGCCACTGCAGCGTTATTGAGTGTTTGCTGTGCAGCCATCGGGGTGGGGGTGAGCCCCCCCAAAGGAGCCCCCAGCTCCCTGCAGGTCACACTCTGTGCCTCCTGGAACTGAGCCCCAACTAGACAAGACTTACAATATTTTCCTTCCTCGCCCTTGACCTCCCTGGCTACTTATAGATCAGGGACTGTTGTCGCAGGGTTTCTGTAACCTCTGGCAGTGTGGGGCTGTAAACCCTGACCTGGCAAGTGGTGAAGACAAAGGGATTTGGGGATAAGAGTGTAGTGGTAATTTCAAGAACATGGAAGAGCAGAGTAGAAAATCAATACATCTAACTGGGGAAAGGAAAACTTGAAGATAGAGGAATAATTCCCCAGCCTCTGTGCAGATATGACTAACACTGGAAAGCAGGACTGAAATAAAAAGCCTAAAGGAATTACTAGTTGGAGTTCTGTCAAGATTGTCCCCTTAGGCTTTTCCTGAGTCTTTCTCTCTATATCTCTTAGAATGTCATCAACAAAGGAAAGGACAAAACACTTCAAGACATATTTTACTATCTACAGCCTTCCTTTCTTATCTTCTCAAGCTGCACAGGAAAAGTGAACTGTTATATCTTAATAGGATTTAGGCTATAAGATTTCAAGTCATCTGTTCTTTCTCTAATTCATACTGAATGGCCAGTTCCTGACAATGCTGTAGGTAAGACTTTCACAAATCCTCAGCACTGGCCTAACTCCTCTCCTGTTCAATTAATTGGAAAGATCTGTGCTAAGAAAAAGGAGTTATGCAACCTGCTTGTATCAGGGACCAATACAAACCCAGGTATGAAGGGTAGGTCACCCTGTATCTGCTTCAGTCACTTTCTTTCTCAAACAGGTCTGACACATACCCCAACACAGCACACAGACCTACATCTGATCCTCCAGAGTACAGCTAAACACACAACCAACACAGCTGCTTTGGCACAAGTAGCTCCACTTTATTACTGCATTTTCTATTCCTGTTTACAGCAAGATATTTCAGAAAAATCTGGGAACTTGATCTGGGTGTTTCAGAAGAAGACAGGAGCCCTGGGGAACAGTCAGATGTAATCCAATTTGTCACAGGATGCAGGACTTCTGACAGACGTGTGATTGCTATTATCAGGCTGAACTCCAGACCCACCAATGGGTGAACTCACCAGTGTTCATTGCTGCCATAGCTGACAATTTTTCTGCAGCTGAAGTGACCTGTTGTTCCCTGGGGTCCAGCAGGATCAGTCAGAAATCCTCACGGACTCTGCTGGGTTATTCAGCCCATTTTCCTCCCTTGGGAAGCAAAAGAAAGAAGATTTTTAATGTGTTCTCCTATTGTCCAGGTTCTATGCTGGACAGGAGCCTGGAAGCTCTTATGTCACCTCTGGTTTAGAAACAACTTCATAGGCAAACCCTGCCAGCCCCAGGAGCTGCCCTGCCTATGAATGCTATCAGAGTGTGACTACAGCACCAGGTCATTCACAAAACATCCTTGCTTCAGAGGCAGAGGAAGAGGAAGTGAAAGATGCAGTCCTGGGGCCACTGAAAAGGGTTTAAAATCCCAAAAGAGAAAGCTGAGGGTAGGTCAAATTGAACTACTATTGTTAAACATTGAATTTTTATTCACTTCTTTTTTTTTTTTTCATTTTTTTCCTTTTTTTTAGTTTTATTATATTTTCTTCTCGTGTAGTTATAGTTGTTCAATTTTCCCGAGCAATTTCTGTTTGCCTGAGAGCTTAGAGTGGAGCCAGAATTTGATAGTTTACTCTTATTCTGACTATGCTGATCTGCCCAGGAGCATGGATACACACATGCATTGGCCAGCAAAAACCCCTCACTTCTGCACACAGCCACCAAGCTATATATGAAAACCTGCTGGTTTGGGATTGAATTTCCTGCTCAACAAAAAGGAATGCCAGGGCTGGTTTGTTTGCAGAGCTCCAGATCAGAGGCACTAACACTGTTAAGCTTGTGGTGGGATGTGAATATATCCCTTAGTGCAAGGCCCCACAGCCAGAGCTCCACCAGGAGGAAATAAACCCAAAGCATCCTGCTGTTCACTTCACAACTGGAGAGAAATTTGCAGTGTGAAATAAAATTACCTGGAAACTGAACATTTTGTCAAAAATCTTCCAAAAAGATCTGAAAGATCCAATTTTCAGCCATTTGTCTATTTTTAGTGTTCATGTTACTCTCAGCATGGATGAATACTCAAAATTTAAGGCTTGGGGTGCCTTAACACAGACTCCAGTTCATCACTTCCTTGAGAAATTCTCTAGGACATCCAATATCTTCTTCTGTTTATGGTATGTAGAGAGTTAATAATCTACTCATAAAAGAAAAGAAGCCATTTATAAAAGATGGCTCATATGTGAGCCATTATGAGGTTTTTCAGAGACCTATTTCCCTGCATAAATATGACACATCACCAATCAGATGGAAGCAAATTGGATGGGGCAATTATTTTACCTTGTATTTTCTAAAAAATGCCATTGCTTTTTATGACAGTTTCCTTATTATTTAGCTTTCCAGGCATGTTCTTTCATCATGAAATCCCTTAAGGACTGCTAGGAAAAAGAAACAAGTCTTTTAGCCTATCTTGCAAGGGCAGTGAAACTTAGGTCCTGTTATCTGTCTGTCCTTTGCCCTTCTAAAGACTGTGCAAATTGTTGACTTAGTTTCAAGCCAATTTTTAAAAAAATAGTAGAAGCATCAAATATATTTATATTCCCACAAACCTTGTGAATGTCAGCAGCTGAGAAAAGGCAAGACAGACAAATTAGTCCATTCATTTCAGTGAAGGAAAAGTTGCAAATTGTATCACTAACTACTAAGGGCAGATTCAACAGAGCCATATGTATGGGGAAAGCTTCATTAAGAGCTAACACTGTCTCTCAGAGGATAATTTAGTTGTATGAGCCCCTTGTTTACAGAAGGCTTAGTTTAATATCAACTAAAATACCTTGAGGGTAATTGTGAGAACTATTCTGGCTGTCCATGATGGGTCCTGGTACAAGGCTCTACACTGATATTTCATGAAGGAAAATTGAATAATTTGGGAAACATAACTGACCTGAAGTGGGAAGGAATTTTTGGTGCTCTTCATTCAATCAGGAGTTTAGCAAGAAAAGACAGAAGGAAAAGGACTCCTCACCACTGCACTGGTGTTTCCTCAGTTCACCTCACCCCACAGCCCCTCTGGACTATGGCAGCTATAAAGCTCCCCATCACATCCAAGAGGTACCACGAAGGCTGAGCTCATTCCAGCATCCTGGGCAGCCACTGCAGTCAGCAGATCTGTGCATGCACAATGCTGTAGCCCTAAAGATAAACCCACCCCACATAGTTTGGCCCCAGCAGAAAGCAGTAGCCACAAAAGCTGTTCATTGTGGCCCCAGCCACTGTCCTGCTGCAGTGGCACAGGAGGACTGTGCATGCCCACCCACCTCAAAGCAGGTGGCCATCTGCTTCGAGTGACTGAAGAACTCCCCTGGGGGATCTTGCAGGGCTCCAGGCAGTGACATAAGGAGCCACTGGCCATTCCCTGAGGAGCCTTGCAGCTGCTGTAATGGATTCCATGACTTCACCTGCCCCCAATACCAGCACACTCCCCCTCCTGCAGTCTTCTCCTGAAGCACTGTGAGTCAGCAATGCCTTCCTGACCCAGCTGAGATGAAACAGAGCAAGTGACCTTGGATATGCTGATAGCAGCAGGAAGAATAATCATCCACATCATAGCTCAAGGACATCCAGATCCTGTGTGTGACTCAAATGCAGAAATCAGACAGACTTAAAATGATATCTTTCTTAAAGTGCATTTGGGAACTTTGTCCCCTTCTGTGGCTTTTTACTGCTTTTTGTACTTTCTTTTCAGGGCTGGTTCTTCCTTACACCTATAGAATTATCTTTGTTTTCACACTGAGTGATTCTAATAAAGTTGTATTCTACATTGCTCATGCTCCAGCATCACTTTTCTCCACCTAGCAAAAAATGCTATGATTTTATTCACACTTTCTGACCTTGGGTGTATTCATCAGACATCTGTTCAAAAACACTTTGCAAGGACCTAAATCATGACACTTTTCTTGTACTGAGCAGTCCTTGGTGGTGTTTGAAGAGCAGCATCTCTAATGCCATTGAAGGACCAGCATCTAGCTGCCTTTTTCAGATCTGAAATCTGAAAATTTGCTCTCAGTTGCCTAGCACCTATGTTTCTGCCAAAGATATTTACTGCTGCTAGACTAAGAGAACTACCTAATTTAGAAGGTGACAAACAGATCCAACAAAAGGCCTGAGTAGTGTGGCGAGTAGAACTGCTGTGCCAAATGCTTAGGTGCTTGTCTCAGGTGCAGAATGTGCAGAGCTGAGTTAATTACATACCCAGAAATCTTGGAAAATGAGTGTGGGAGGATTCAGTGCTAAATCATCTAACTTATACCCAAGCCACAGCAGCTGCAAGGTAATAGCAATGCTTGCAGACCAAGGCTGATAGGAATTCTCAGATCTGCTCCTACACGTGACAAAGGAAGAGTCAGAGCTGATGAAAGCCCTTTTGCCCAAGTAGTTTAGAGCATAATGGGCTAGCCAGATACTGGGATACTCATGGGTCAAAGGACACTTACTTTTAACTCCCTCTTTTACCTCCAGATACCTGATATCTCTTTTCTTCTAAGCAGAGAGTCTCATCAGCAGACTATATAAGATATTTGTGAATGTGACTCCCTGTGTTTCTGTTGAAGTTCTATCAATCTGAAGAGCATAAATAAATAGCTTTTGTGCTGGAACTGGACCCAGAGGAAATACTCCACAGTCTAGAGGTTAGAGCACTCAGCTGGGAAGGAGAAGTGCTAGATGTGCAGCCCTGCTTCAGTGAATGTTAACACATTGTACACAAAATACACCACTGTTGCCAAGAAGAAAGGAGAAGTAGTTAAAGTAGGTCTGGGCAGACTACACCCTGCCAATTTGACTGAGTACCTATGGAAATTGGGGAGGCAATGATTTGAGATGATCAAGTCCAAGTCTCCTCAAATGCAGGTAGGATTTAGGCACTCTGACCTTTTCAGGCTAAGTAACAAACTGCTGAGAGAGATGAATTCTACTGCTTTTATGCATTGTTTACTTACCTTGTAACTATCTAAGGTCAGTCACAGTGCCAAAATCTTCCTAGGCTTTTTCCACAGTTGAGCATTGTGCAGAAACATTTTCCACTTATATCCTGCCATACTCCAGTACTGAGGAATCTGATCAATTCCCAGAATGCTTTCTCTGGTACATAAACTATTGCCTATTGCCAACCAATGGTTCACTAGCACTTGTAAAAATAACATTAATAATAAAAACATTATTAAAAATAATAGCAATTTAACATAGTCCATTCAAATTTTCATCCACAGAAATGAGTCACATAATCCAAACCAAGTCTTCACTAGCGGACATGGTGAATTTCAGAGAGATTTGTAAATTAGCACACCAACAATAATTCATTGTGATTCATTAGTAATCAAACAGAAATTTCAAGAATTTCTACTCATGAGATGCAAAACAACCAGTGGATGTAAACCAGAAGAATGGGTGCAGACCTCTAACCAGATTAAAGTGATTAAAAACAGGAAAAGGAAGAATTTGCAATGACTGTTTTAATCCCTGGGCAAGGTGACCCTTGGTAAAACCACTACTGTTCTTAAAATGTGCATCCTCTTCTTCCTGGTATTGCTGTAGCAAACAAGGTAGCAAGATCACTCCTGTTCTTCCTGGGAAAACCAAGACAAAAAGGTCGTGTGTGTACTGAACTGAGGGCAACAAAGGAGCTGTGAGTGAAGGTAGCTTTTTGGGCAGATGCAACCCTGTGGTCTGGGGAAAATTTGTGTATGACTGAAAGTAAGAGGCTTAAAAAGCAGCCATCCTCTTCCTGGGAACATGTCCAGGGCAAATGTTATCGTTTCAGTTAAAGCAAAAATAGCCCCTGCAGCGGCACAATAAAACAATATTTCCATTGTATAACTGCTGTTTGACAGATCACATTCTAATATGTCCTGACTGAGGTGTTTGTCCAGGCAGCAGCTCAGCTGCACATTCCAGGCAACAAAGCTGAAGGAGACAGGAGATTTAGCAGCTTAGGTGTTATTTAGAGCTGTTGGAAGTCATTAGTCATCTCCACAGGGTAAAAGCAGAAGTGAGATCCCGCACCTAATACACCAGTGGAATGAGACAGCAAATCTTCTCTGAGTCCAAGGGCAGTTTATAGGGGTTTTCTTTGTCAAACAGAGCTGATCACCATACCAGAGAAGGAGTGTCATGACTGAGAATAGTTATTCAGCAAGAAGGTCTGATTTCCTACTGCATTTATTGAAATACAGGTGATAAAGTCACACAAGGGATGCATTCCTATCACCCAGAGAGCTGACATCATGGGGGTGATGCTTTCAAAACACATTTTTTCACTTCTTCCAAACAAGCAGTGTTTGGAATCAAAAACATGGTTAAAAAACACACCCAGTCACAACAAGATGGTCCCCTACAGAAGCCCTGTAACCCCTCCTTGAGGAACTAGAGAAGGGCATCTCAGGGAAAGCCCCTGACTCTTCACAATTGACCAGATACAAAAGCATGAAGCCTGCAGGAGAACAAAAAATGAGCATACACTGGTGGTCAGCCAGTGCAGGGGACTCCATGTTGGTGAATGGGAAAGTTACTTACATATCATGAAGTGACTTAGCACTCTCCCATGTTTTCTACCACTTAATGATGAACACCAATCTCCCAGAGTTAGCCCTAGTTTCTGAAGATATGGGAAGCTGTACAATTGCATAATCTTGTTCCAATACACTTGGCCTTAATTGCCATTAACTTCAGTGCAAACAGCAGTACAAAAGTTCCAGATTTGGAAAGTGCAGCACAAGGTAAGTAAATACTATCTGTAACATTTTATAAACTCAGGGATTAAGACACCAGACAAGAAAGCCTCTTTCCTACTGAAGTTCATAATTCACACAAATCTTTCCACACACACCTGGCTACTGCAGTTTCCCTTTTCTGATCTTTTGTAGGAAGAATTTTTACACACTAAGAATTTGTGCTTTTAACGGCCAAGGCTTGCACCAGTAACTATGTATTCAGCTACAAAGATTTTCAGAGGAATATATCCTGGACTAGGACTGGGGTAGATATCCCTTCACTACTTTCTTTTAAGAAGCTGTCTATTTGATAAATCAGTTTTCCTGAATGCTGAACATGACCTGTTCATGAATCTTTAGAGATACTGGGTTTTTTTCCTCTTTTAATTCTCATATGCTGCCATATTTGCTGGTAGTGTTTCAATGCTTTTTTTGTCTCAAATATTGAATAACCTAGAATTACCTCCCGCTTGCCATTTCTTCCACCTTGGATTTTGCGAAAGCAGTACTTCAAAAACTGTTCAGAATACAAAAATAATTTTAGCAATCTTCCTCTCCTTTTTCTGCTACAATGGAGGATGTTCATTCTTCTTTTAAATGGCACCAGAAGTCTAGTGTTACTTTGTCTCAAAGACAGTCTCTGGACACACACTGAGCCCTGATAATAAGGCATGGTCCTGGATGACTTGTGTATCAGAAGAGTTTGCTGATTTGGAGCTTGCTGTTTTTTTCCTCACTGTCTTTCTTCACAGATGGCAAGCCTTGCATCTCACCTTGCTAGGGCCCACCGAGTTGGCTGCTGGTGCTGTTCTCCTCATGGACTGTCAGCCAGGGGACAGCTTGATAACTACCTTGTGTTTCAGCCTCATGGAGAGCTCAGACTCTCAGGGACAAGAGGTTAATTGGAACAGATGTTATTTCAGAAATTGCATGATGCCCAGAAATTGCATCTCTGCCTCCCTAAGCCTTTTCAGTGGTGTTGGACTGCATGATCTCTCTTGTTTCTCTCACACTGGGCTCCTTTTCATCTTTTGAATCTCTCCAAACAATGGTAATCTTTACAAATACAACAAGACCTCCTCTTTATATCAGAAATTCTTCCCTATAGGGATGTAAGCAATCTTAGCTGAAGCAAGATGTAATTAAGGTCATTTTTAAAAGCTGTGTGTTTCCCCCTTTATAGCTTTAGCAAAAGTTGTGCCTAATTTATACTTTGGTGGTGTGTTTGTGCTCTCTGCTGGTTTTGACCTCTTCCTTTGAAATATGCTTGTGTAAGTTTCAAAGAGGTTTCAGATTTACTTAAGTTTCCCCAAAAGGATTGATGTAAAAACTTCTTGACTTTAGACCATTCTGCTTCTCTCAGAGTGGGTAACAAATAGAGACTTCCTCGTATCTTTGAAAATTTGCTCTTTGCTGATTTGAAAGAATGCAGCAGAAACACCTCTGAGATTACATGCACAATTATGTCCCAGTACTACTTCTGTTAGTGGGAATGAGAAAAAAAAACGTTAAGGGATTTCCCTCCTCCCAGTGAATCATGTCCCTGAGCTCATTATTATGAACAGCAGATAGAGAGGTAAGAGATGGAAACTAAATCTGAAATCATAAACTCATTAACAGACATGTATGGCCATGTCCCACATGGCCATGAATGTGGGCCATCAGGTATTTCTGAATAACTGTTGAGGTCTGAAGTGTGCCATAGGGAAAACAAACATTTCTTCACTGAATAATCCTTCTCAGCAGCTTCATGGTAAGGTGGAAGTTATGCAAAGCAGTAGGTCTAAGTGAAGGAATAGAGTTGAGGAATATTGGTGGCCTATGCCTCTTAGGAAAAGGCTCAGGTCTTGGCCAGACAATCCATTACTGACAGTGAAGTGCTATTACTGCAGAGCATGATTTGTGTGACCTCTTCCTTGCCTGTGGGCATTAATTGATCTTTGGGTTTAAAAGCTGCTGGGAAGTCAAAGCCAAGGTACAACCTGGATAAAACCAGAGGAATTTCCTCTATGGTTGGCACAAACTTTCATTCATGAGAATGTACCTTGTCATCACACCTCTTCCAGCTGCTCCACAGCTGCCTGTATCACATCATGGCTTATCTCCAAGCAGCTACAAAAGTTAGTGGGAGATCTTCTTGACCCTCTGATAGGGATAGGGTGGGGGAATCTGCAAATGTTTAGGATAAGTCACATGCATCTCACTGGGACAAAGATAGCAAGTGACAGGTTTTAGTTTAATAAAACTTCTGAATTACTCTGCTGATTGCTATAAGAATAGGAACAAGAACTTCACCCGCCCCTTCATCTTGTGATCTGACATTCATATTTTCTTGCAAACCTGCTGGACTTGGACAATTCCTCAATTTTCTTGGAAAACCCAAGACTTTTTCCAAGGATCATTTGCAGTCATGACTTGAATAAGTTTCCAGTCACATGCCTAGAAATAGAATCTAGACATTAATAATAATGTATACTCCAATAAGAATGCTCAGAGACTGAAATGGAAGCAAAGGGTATCCAATATCTTGTTAGTTCTACTAATAACCGTGGGTAGGTTGATTTGTCTTAGGGTTCTTACTAATCTGTGAGACAATATTATTAATAAATGACCTACCTGCTCTCCCAAGACTTGAGAGATTCTAACACCATTATTATGATAGACTAGTTTCCACTGCATTTTAAAAGTCTGGCTTTCAGAAAAACTAACTGAGATCTACCAACATACAGCACTGAGGTGAGAAAGAGCTGAAGCCTCTTCTGATAATATAAATCCAACCAAGAGCCATAAAGTACGATCACCAAAAAAGAATCTTTAATCTTGTACAGCCACATGTTTTCTCTCTCTTTCTTAACACTGGTCTCAGTTAGCAGTGAAGGTGATTTTCCATTTAATGTCAATGTTCTAAAAATATTTATGATAACAATCCTAAATTCTCCTAGTAGGACTCATTCATAGATTCTTAGTAATGTGCAGCATTCTTTATTTCTGCTCAACCAGGTGAAGTAATCTGCGGTGAGATAGAAAAGGAAAAGAAAAAGAGAAAGAAAAATATACTTGTGGAAAAATCCTCAAATATGGAAGAATATTTTTGCATAAGCACACATATCTACTATATATATATATATATATATAAAATATAGGCAAGACATCAAAATCGAGCCTAATATAAAATGCAACAGTGAAAAGCAGATACATCCTTGTCAAAACTAGCAATGGCCAAGTTCTGCTGTTATGTTGCCAACAAAAAAACCTATAAAAAAGTCTATAATTGGCAAGGTCAATGATATTTTCAATATACAGGGAAAAAAAAGAAAGAAGTTATTTGTTACAAATTCTTGTCCACATTCATTGGATATCTCTTGGAAGATAAGTAAATTATAAACACTATCAAGAGATCTGATGCAGCACTGAGCCTGACAGCTGTTACTGAAAGTAGTTTGCTGTGCTGCAGGCATCAATACATCAATATTATGGCTTTAACTTCTTCAAAAGTTTTATTGTGTAAAATATCAGATGAGGAAGAGGCTTCCTGTAGTTATTTAAAGGGAAAGCCTGGAGGGATTTTAAATGCAGCCAAATAGAATAAATGTACTACAAAATTTTGGAGTCAAAAGAAAATGTGTCATTAATGATATATTTCAGAGTTGCTTTTTACAAATGTCATCAATACTCAAAGTAAAAATGTTTTTAAATACTCTGCTTCTGCTTGAGAGTTGTATTTGTGGGTATGATAGCACTGCAAAATCACTGCATTAACAGACAGAAAGAAAAGCCTGAAGCACCTGTGTTGACAAGTGCTCTTGTAAGTGACCACTCCACTCGTGTCTTGGTGTCTCTTCTCAAGGCTCATGCCACAGGAGGTTGGTAATGAGCACAGCCCAGGACTTGAGTGACACAAGAGCTTGGTGGACTCCAGAGGATGATGGCTGAATGCAATGGAAGTCTAAAGCACTTGAAGAGGAAATGTTGGACACTGCCTAGAATGGACTACTGGTGGTCATAGTGGATGGGCTGAGCCCAACAGCCAAAGTTCACTATGTGCATGGAAAGATTGTTATGCCAGAACAATTGTTATGTGTCCCTTGAAACTTTCTGTGGATTAGGGAACTCTGAAAGGAAGCTGGCTCAAAAACGACTGCAAACCCCACAGTATCATAATATCACAGGTGAACACAGCAGAGTAACACTGATGCCTCCTTTTCATAGAGTAGCTGTCAGGTTAGCTGCAAATATCTGGTTGTTCATGTGAAGTCTGGAAGACATGTCAGGAAATAATTCCAGTTTACATTGTTCAACAATGAAAAGAAAGCTTTCCATAGAGAAAACGGTCCTTTCAGGATATCTCACAACTAGAAATGGCATTTGAAATCACTTTTGAAAGCCCTTGCTATATATCATGAGGAAGATTCACAATTGAAGCAACATCTTGTGTATCATGGGGAGCAGGGAGGGAAAGGTGGATATTGAGTATGTACATGAATCATACTGAGCACACTGAGTCTATGGGATGAATTAAAATTTGCTGGCCATTCTGGAGCTTCAAAAGTTTTCAAGAAGTTTAACATGGCCCCAAAAAGTATAATGCAAAAAAATATTAAACTTTTGAAGATTATGTGATTATGTTCCGGTAGGCCATGAGTTGTTGCTGTTGTTGTCATTGTTGTTATTTTTCTATTATTATTATTATTATTATTATTCCAATTATTCCAATGAAAGCCTTGGTGAGCTCTGGGAACCTGTCTCTCTCAAAGGAAACAAAATATAGCAGTGGTTTCATTCCACAAACCTGAGCTTAGGACTTCAATGACCTTCACCATCAGTCTGGCCCATAGAAGGCCATGTGGTTGTAGGAGCTTTCTAAAGAGAGGAAGGAAGGAAGGAAGGAAGGAAGGAAGGAAGGAAGGAAGGAAGGAAGGAAGGAAGGAAGGACTGAAA
This sequence comes from Agelaius tricolor, assembly GCF_023055355.1. Lineage (NCBI taxonomy): Eukaryota > Metazoa > Chordata > Aves > Passeriformes > Icteridae > Agelaius > Agelaius tricolor. Next base: position 59,046,384 of record NW_027269262.1, on the reverse strand, counting down.
AAACTATTGTGTTCTGGGCAGCAACAACACTTCATGCAGTGCCCTATCCACATGGCAAGATTACATGGTAGGATTGGAAAATTCCATAATCAGCTACCTCTGGCAGAGATAACCAAGAATGTGTAACAGCTAACTGTTTAGATTGAGAGATTTGTAACAAAACAATTATATGTTTTTTATTCATATGCTACTCTAGCTAAAGGTTTGAAATATTAATATTTCTCCCAGTCCAGGTTGCTCACTGTCAGGCTGTGTTCCCATGGTGCTAAGTGATGTGAAAGATTTACCTTTCCTCAATATTAAAAAAAAATCATGAGGTAGCATTTCTTTAGTGTAATGTGTGTTGGCATCTCTCTGTGGTAATATGATTTATTATACCCACTCTGCATTTCACAGAATGATACATGTGGGCAAGGATCTCTAATGAAAAGTGGAGCCTGGAAAAACGTTTCCTCAGAATAAAGAGCATGAAAAGCAACTGCTGACTATTCCACATCTACAGTGATGCATGTGTTCCTCCAACATCCAGTGAAGCATGAAGTTACATTTTCCTGATGTAAATTGAACTAAGATTTAGTGTTTTTCAAAGATTCAGTGATATTTTATAACCACTTCTCACACAGGGAATGAGAAACCTGAAGACAGAGTTGCTGGTTATCAGATCATCAGTGGTGCATCCATTTGTTTATACATGTTTAGGCAAGAGAGATCGAAGAGCATTGTCATGACACAAGTTATTTGGGGATGTCAAGTTTTATTGCTGGTTCCTGCAATACCTTGCTTAAAGGCTTTGAAAAGGCACTTCTGTTTCTCAGTCTATGAGGCCAGTTTTCTGTGCAGGCATGTGGGGTATTAATTTTTTTTAAATATTTTTGATTTTAAAAATAATGCAATCTACCTAATTTGTACTGAACTTCAATGCAAAATTACCACCTGATGGAGGGAATCAACTGTTGAGAATCCACCCTAATCCTGCACTTCATCTGCAGGAGCCATGGGCCCAGCCCACCCATATCTTACTGTGATATAACCATTCCTGCTGAATTTCCCACTTATATATGAAAACAGCTTCCCTCAGTGTAAAGTGAAATATGTCCTGGTATTTGCCTATGCAAACCACAGCTGCAACAAATGCCTCTTTTGCATTCTGATTGTCAGAGTGTAAGAGGTGAATAGTGCACCCCATAGACTGACAGACTTCAACTACAGCTATTAAAGCAGGTAGTGAGACTCAAGCATCAAAACTCCTGTAGACCCATAAGAAGTTTGTCCCTTTTTAGAGAAATATTTTTTGACTGTATTCTGATTTTCTCTTCCAAGAAATTCCTCTACTGGAGTCTCTTTTGTTCAATGCACTATATGTGCTCAATAAACATGCATTTAATTAAATAGTATGAAGAATGAGAGAAAAATACTTTTCTTTACCCCAATACAATATTCCTTCAATTTAAAATACATTTCTCCATCTGATTTTGTCCAGCACCTTGCTGCATCAGCAAGGTCCACCTGTAACCTGTGTATCTTGCTGATCCACCTGTTACAGGCATTCATTTAAGCTCTGAAGCTCTGTTGCTGACACAATCAAGGTCTTCCAGAGGATTGAACATCAGCTTCTATATGCTCTTGCTTTTCTCTAGGATGAATGAAGTTTAATTTCTTCAGCATAAAATTCAAGCCTGAAAATCTTTTATTTTTACTGAAATTATGTAATAAAACTAAGACCAAACTCCCTTAATTGACAACATTCTATTAAGCAATGCTTACAATTTCATAAGATATAAGTGTCTTGAGCCTCACCCACACCTTTCCCTTAAAAAGATTTCAATCCCTATCTGACACCCAATTACAGTAATCTGTAATTTACTCTTATTTGAAGGAACAGGCATATGCTTTCTTTTCAAAGATCTTGCTGATAATCTTCCTAGAATGCAAAAAACAAATATTAGGCAAGTAAAAGGCTGAGTATTTTTCCTCTAAAAACATAAACATGGGGCAAAGTTTCTTTGCTGAATTAAAGCAACAGATTTAATTTTCTTTCTCTAGAAAGGTTCCCAGCCTCAATATCATTTATCACTGCATCATTGTACTCAATATATGGAGAAAACATGAAGGTTATTTAGAATTGAATGTGTGTTTAGTGTTTGTGCAAGGTTGTTACAGTAGCTTTTTGCTTATGTAGGGCTATCAGCTGCACATTCTATTGCATTTACTTTTCAGTACCATAAAGTAGATTTTCCTTTCCTCTGGTGTTTTCCTGGTTTCCAATCAGAATTCCCACACTAAAGGTAATGTAGGAGGTTTATCCTGATCATTAAGTGAATATATAGAGGGTGATTTCTGCTGTAGGGGGACTTTATTCATCTTATGGGAAAGGTAATGCGTATAATATTAATATATGAATGCAATGCAGTATCTAAAGATATATACCCCCAGGAGGCAATTTATCTGAAGGGCTGTTTTTCTGGTGTTCATTCATTTGTGTGAAGATGGTATTCCCAGACTGAAAATGAAGCAAATGAAGGAACTTCCCTGGTGCAAAGTGATGGATGATGATTTTGTTGCTACTGTCAAGAGATGCATTAGACTAGGTTTCTCATTCTGAAAATGCTAGATGAAAAGGGATTAATTTCATGACCATTTGGGAGACTGAATTTCCATTCTTAATTATAAAATAATGCCCTATTATAATTTTCTCTGAGGTACCTTGATGATTGAAGCTGAGTTACTTGACTCAGGGACACAAAGAGATTCCAGAAGACCCAGAGGTAAAACTTGAGGCACATGATTTACACAGCAGCATGTACCATACTATGAAAATCCAAGCTCCTTTCACAACAGGAACCCAAGGAGACTTTCTCTCTGGTTCTCACCCTCCCTGCCTGTTCTGGTAAGAATGGATTTTTGAAAAAAGAACTGCATATTGGGAATTAAAAAGTGAGTGCCATGATCCAAAAATATAATTCACATGAGAAACTGTGGAATAAAATTTCACATTTATTTCCTTGATGTTTGACCCTGTACTTTTCCAAGACTGCCATGTGTTTTAATATGAATACTTTTATATGCAGCATCACTGTTTTTTTCTACCCAAAACAACCAGTTTGTGTTGTTAATCTGTTAACCCTTTGCTCAGAAAAGAGCATGCTGAACTTCTCTGAAATCAGAAAATATGTCAGTGGTGGGACTTAGCTGACCAATTGCAGTATCACTTTGGGGACACTAAGACACCATCTATGGCCTCCATTTGCAGCCCTAGCAGGTTGCAGATCCATGGGTCCCACACCCTCCCTGCTAGGACTTTGAAGATTTAAAATTACATGAGACACACCCATCTGAACACAAGCGAGTCTGGTTCTCACAATGGATTTGAGCCAGGGGGTGTGTTTAAGGGGAGAAAGCTCAGCTTTTTGGCATTGTCATTTCATGTCACTGCGTTGGCACCATCAGAAACACACTCAGCCTGTGTGATATTCCCTGGTGAGATCTAAGGCTGTGCCTCATAAACATGTCCTGACTGACAGCTATTTTGCGGTTTTGAGGTTTGAGGGTTTTTTGTTGGCACTAGTTTGTGTAACAGGAGTGCCTAAGTGGTAAGTGACAGTTGTGTTGATTTTAGCAGGAGTAAATTATAATGACTTATAGTACTGAGTTTCAGTCTGGTGCAATACGATGCGGTGTCAGGATTACCCAATATAAACCGATGCTCAGTCCTGAATTTTCATGAAAAAAATGGATATGGCTACACTTGCCTGAGAGCCAGTGATGGATGAGGTCAGGTTTCACTAATGTTCCCTGATGCATGGAGCTACATTTCTTTAATATAAACTAATCCATGTCAAGCAGTATCCTTGACTCTGTTTGATATATGAGATTGGCTTTTTCCTTTTTGGACATAATGGGAATACACAGACACCTTTTTTAATTGTGTAGTCACAAGTGATGCTGTGTTTCTCTGTGCTCAGAGGTACTCATTCTTATGCCTTTCTCTGTATTAAGGAGTTGCAAGGGTTTTGTATTGCAATAAAACCCAGCTACATAACATTAATAGCTACCAGAAAAAGATAAGGTTGCTCCACCATTTATATCAGTAATACCAGTTCACAGAGAACATTTTCTGTCAAATATGCCAGTCCCATGCAGGCCTAAAAAAAGAGGGGAAAAATAATTTTATTAACCATTTTGCTGCATATTAATGGAGTTTTTTTGGATATCCAAAAATGTCATATTTCTTCTTAGGGTAGGAGGGGGCCCTACCATTACATAACAGCTCTTCTCTTTAGCCCTTGGTCTTATTCATAATCTCTGTCATTTAGGAGGTTGTACATTATTAATCAAACACTGATTCTGTTTATGTCACAGAAAAAAACTACTGCACATTACTGATTTTAGACAAAAAGAAAGCTAATGGTGATAAGCTGCATTACTTTTTCCTGTCTCAAACTTAAATGGCTTCTTCAAAATGCAGTTTTCTTTGTTCAACTCCTATCAGGGAACTGAGGCCTTAAACATTAATTGGCATTAGAAAAATCCAGCTCCATGTGTTTCTTTCCACACAAAGGGACAAGTGATGCATTTTACACACAAAAGGGCATTGTAACTCACTTTCAGTTGTTGTGACCTCCACTCTCTGGGTCTGCCAACAATTACCTTGAATAATGGAATTTTTGTCAGAAAACTGAGGAAGAATGGTACATGTTCAGTAGTCCAAAACTGTTTCTGTGCCTGGGTACTACCCAGGATCTTACTGTTGTTAGAGATTATTGTGATTTAGCCAACAGTAAAAGCTTTTGTATAAATTTTTGTGGTTACAACTCCACTATCTGATGGTCTGACCCAGCCCTCTGACTAGTGGAAGTTGTAGTATAGTTGTGGAAGTCCTGCTCCCATAAGACTTCTACTCAAACTTCTCTACAAATGCTGAGGACAGACTTTACAAATATCTTTGTGTTTCTGCTCCTAGATATTTTTCCATTGAGTGTTTCAGGCTAACCAATATTTAAAATAATAGCGGATAGTCTTCCATTTCATGTTAGTCCAAACAAACACTCTGAATTAAAAAATGGTGCACAAAGTGGAGCCCCATATCCATTTTGCATCTGCCTCAACCTTATCAGAAATTGTATCTCTACAGATGCTGGTAAATTCTGTTCCCTGAGGACTCAAGTGAGGAAGATGACCATAGTGTGCTATACGGTGGATACCAGAGTTGTCTAAGCTTGTGCCATATAAGCACAAGCTCTGGAATAGCAAGCAATTTAGTCATGTAGATATCACATGCCTAAATAATACTGCTGTGGGCTGGGTAACATCAAATGAGGTGGAAAACACAGTTAAAATAGCTCTACTGCTTCCAGGCCCATGTCAGTACCTCTTTCAGTGCTGCATCATGCCATGCTGGTTTGGCAGCAGGTACAAAGGTGCCCCAGGTGCCTTTGCACAGAATTAATGCTGGATATATTTCTCTTTTCTGTCTTTACATGAGACACCAGTGATGATACTCATCACTGTAAAGTTACTCAGCGCTGTAGTTATGTCTACTGAAATGAAATGCAATTTCACTTGGATGTTCTTATCAGTTCTTCAGAAAACACCAGCCTCATACAACATGCACGCTGAAAAATCACTGTGTCTCATACTTTATTTTGCAAAACCATAAATCTAAATTTCCATTGATAGTGCAAATATTGGATATTAGAGAAATCCAGCCTCTTTGGATCTGGAAAAGAATACATATCATTTTAAGCAAAGCTCTCAATCAGTTGAAGTTCTTTTCAGCCAGGAAATCACTGACATGATATTATTTTATTTATATTATTTCAGCCAGGAAATCACTGACATTACTTTAAGGTTTCCATCGCTATGGTTATCAATTATTTCATAACTCAATAACTGCCATTTCATGTAACTCTGCTATAATCAAAGTTCTCTTACCAGCACTGCTCTGCTTCAGAATGATGTGAAGCAAGCCCTGTCTATGTTTCTACACGTGACCTCCCTTTTTTATTGGGCATTTTGGCATTTGCCATCATTTGGTCTGGAAGGAACCCAAGTTCCAACATTCTCCAGAGACAGATGTGATGTATCACCTTACATTAAGGAAATCCAGTTTCCTGCACTAGTTTTGAATCAAGTAATCCAGATATAAAATGATTCATGAAACTGAGCTTTCCTGGAAGAAACAGCTCTGTGAAGGAGGGTTTTACTGATTAAGTCTGATGAATGATGGTCTGGCTCTTATGTCTACAATGTTCTGTGAGAACCAGTGTTGTGAAGAAAAAGATGCAGCAAGATGGATGTCGTAACAGAGTGAAAAATTAGATTTCTCTCATTTTATATGAATTCTAGAGGAAATTTTATTGCCATGAAAGAATTCAGTTGTGATTTTTTTTTTCCCATCTAAAGTGCTATGTCAAGCCACCTTCTTGAATTTGGAAAGCACATACAAGGTCAGAATAAAGAAAACACCAGTATCTGGTGCTGTTTTGTCCCAGAACGGAGGGTAGAGTGTGCCCCTCATGCACTTGGCAGGAAGTAACTTCAACTCTTAGAGGGAAGGGCGGCGCCGCCGGCCCTGCAGCCTCCCGGCAGCAGCAGCAGCAGCAGCATCCCTGCAGCAGCATCCCTGCAGCAGCAGCAGCATCCCGGCAGCAGCATCCCTGCAGCAGCAGCAGCATCCCGGCAGCAGCATCCCTGCAGCAGCAGCAGCATCCCGGCTGCTCCATTCTCCCGGCTGTGCTGACCTCTGCTGGTACTTTTCCGAGGCGCGACGTTTCCCATTCTCTCGCATTTTCAAGCCCCTCGCATTACATTAACGCAGAGATGTTCTTCTTTCACGAATCCGTCCAGGTTTTTCTAAAACGTTTGTTCCACCATGTGAAGAAGTGACGAACTCATTTTCTGTTGATGGCGTCCTCTGAGGTGCAGGAGCACAGCTTCAAATTCAGCTCTTCTTCATTGCTCTGCTCATCAGTTGTGGACCGAAAGCAAACTTCTTGTTCTCCTTTTCCCAAAAAGCCGTCATCCCATGTGCTCTGTATCACACCCAGTCAGGGAAACAGGGCTTGAGCTCTGTTGTAAGCCAGGCTCTCACTTCTAACACTCACTTCCATTCCTATTCAAAGTACACTAATTTACCCTTATTTTTAATTTTGAGAGCTATGCTTGCTATATTTGATCAATGATTTGGCAATCTGTGTCAACTGCTGTGTTATCACATCCTCTAGACTTCCAGTTACTCCAGTATAACAGTTTAACTTTTGAAAAGGGCATCTAATGATAGGACAAGGGGGAATGAATGGATTTAAACTGAAAAGCGGTTTAGATTTGGTCTTAGGAAGAAATTCTTAATTTGGAGGGTGATGAGACATTGGCCCAGGTCGCACAGAGAAGCTGTGGCTGCCCCATCTTTGAAAGTGTTCAAGGCAGGCTGGATGGCGCTTTGAGCTACTTGGTCTAGGGAAAGGGGTCCCAGCACGTCAGGGGTTTTGGAACTAGTTAATCTTTAAGGTCCCTTCCAACTCAAACCATTCAATGATTCTATGAAAACCCTTCCTATTCTTAATAGAGTGGCTTTACTCAATTGACTGGGCTTAATGTTTAAACTGGTCTTTCCATTCATGCAATAGCTCAAATGTTCAAAATAACAAGATTTATTCCAGGTTAGTGGTTCCTCTTTGGCAAAACAAGACAAAACTCTGTATAGATACATTCAGAATATCAGGCATTTTCCATGTTCCATTTTCATTATGATTCATGCCTTTTTTTTTCTCCAAATACAAAAAGGACTGCCTTTCAATATCTGAAAAACAACTCCTGACGTTTCACTGTGAATTCTGGATTGTGACCGTGGTCACAAGGGTTTTCAGGATGAAGAAGAGACAATAATGTTGACTCCATGATCAGAAGGCTTGATTTATTATTTTATGATATATGTTACATTAAGACTATACTAAAAAGAAATAGAATAGACAAGAATGAATAACAAAGATCTGTGTCTCAGACAGAGAGCAAGAGCCAGCTCTGCCATGAGTGGTCAGGAAATCCAAACATCCACAGGAGACCAATCACGGGTCTACCTGTTGCATTCCACAGCAGCAGATTACCATTGTTTACTTTTGGTTGCTGAAACTGCAGCTTCTCACAAGGAAAAATCCTAAGAAAGGATTTTTCATGAAAGATGTCTGTGACACTGGATGTGTAAGATTCAGGTGAAGCCTGATGAAGGACTGCAGACTAAACCCCTGAAGAATTTTGACACCTCTACTTGAACCCAGTTTTAGGTGTGTGTTGTCTCACATCTCTGTTCTGAGTAAGGCACCTTGACTATTTCAGGAGGCATGACTCAGTACTTTGGACACAGATTCTGGAGGTGCATCCTGTGAAGAAAAACTCAGTTCCTTCCTCTGCTTGGGAAACTGAAATCCTCATCTCCCCTCAGCATTCAGTGAGGAGCTGGATGCCAGATCTCTTCTGCACCTTTCCTGCCACCTCCAGAGGTGCAACAAAAATTGAGGATTCATACAAAACAAAGTGGTCTCTTCTAATCTCTGCTTACCTTTTTTTAAAATTAATTGAGTGTCGCAGACATCTTTCATGAAAAATCCTTTCTCAGGATTTTTCCTTGTGAGAAGCTGCAGTTTCAGCAACCAAAAGTAAACAATGGTTATCTGCTGCTGTGGAATGCAACAGGTAGACCCATGATTGATCTCCTGTGGGTGTTTGGATTTCCTGACCACTCATGGCAGAGCTGGCTCTTGCTCTCTGTCTGAGACACAGATCTTTGTTATTATTCTTGTCTATTCTTAGCTTAGCTAGCTTCTGAAGAAAACTTTTCCGTTCTATTTCTTTTTAGTATAGTCTTAATGTAACATATATCATAAAATAATAAATCAAGCCTTCTGATCATGGAGTCAACATTATTGTCTCTTCTTCATCCTGAAAACCCTTGTGACCACAGTCACAATTCAGTGCTTCAGGATTTGACCTCCAATTAACATGACTGTCCTTTGATGTTGCCTTTGAGTGCTCCCTTTTATTTTTGGATACTCTCTTTGGATATTCTCCTTTCTTCTCAAGGAAACATGGATCATTATTGGCTTTCTCCAAAAAAAAGAAAATACTGGGATTTTTTTCATTTTGGTCACTAATGATAGCATAAAAAGTAGAACTGCAATCCAAACACTAATAATTGTGAAAGAGCATTTGTATAATGATCTGTTCCCAACTTATAACCTTGTTTGTCTTTTGACTGTAAAATTGCTCTTTCATTTCAGTTTCTCAGAAAGAATGATCTTTCTCCCCATCCCTTGGTTTAAATGGCCATCCCTTCATTCATTCATCACTTGAGTAAGGAGAAGGCTGAATCGATTAATCAAAGGCTTGCAGAGCAACTCTGAGCAAGGAAATGGTTGGTTGAACATTGCTTTCAATGTAGAATTGAGCCTTAGAAATTCCAAAGTAGGTGTTTTCTTTTTACAAAAACAACCTTGAGACTGAAAACCAATTTTTTTTCTTTCAATTCTCTTCTGGCATCTCCTCTACTCTGGATCAAACTGAAGAGCTTCACAAAAACCATGTCAGCAACCTCACTTTTGGGCTTGCCTGTTTAAACACAATACTGCCATGGGCTTCTGTTTTGGTAACTGCAATTACCAAAAGGGTAAGTTAAGGGCAAGAAAGAAGAAAACTTCTGAAGTGTTAATTAATGGCTATGTAAATAACATATCCTTGTCACAGCTGTGTCCTAATGTTTCATTATATTGGTTTAGTGTGTATAGTAGCAAGGTCCAGAACTGGAAAATGGTAGAAGGCCAGCTCCTTACTGGATTTCCAGTTGGAGACTTTAATAGATCTTGAAAAATTTTATCTGCAAAAGGTAATTTAAAGTAATAAGGACATTGCTGACAGAGAGTGCTGGATAACTAAGGACAATATTGACACCTGGGAAGTTGTGGAAGAGAAATAGAATGAATCCTCCTTGAGCCTAGGGCTAGAGAAGCGAAGTTTCAGGCAAGAGACAGGATGGAAAGCTTCTTCAAAAAATGGGGCTCAACTTTGATTCCTTCCCTCAACTCAGTGCTTGAGGACTGGAAATATATACCAAAAAAAAAGACCAGAAAGTAACTGAGAGGAATATTTTGAGCAGGGCTTCCAAATGGATAATCCTCAATGCCTTCCTAAAAATTTAATTGGACTTAAAAATCTCCTATATTATGCACTTGATCTCAAGGGTTTATATTTAAAATTAAGACATTCTCAATTTCTTTATAGTCTGAATGCAGGAAATTACTTCAGCTGATGCTGAAATGCAAAGTTATGCTATTAAAATTTCATGTATCTGTTATTCTGATTAAAAATAATTTTTCTACTCAATTTAATGGTATCTGATTCCAATTTTCTTTTTTATAGTCATCAGGAGCTAAATACTCGGTGTACCTGAATGCATTGACCCTAATCACAGAAGACTGAACATAGAGACTGATCAAAATATCTCTCTAAAGCTGTGTGTAAATATTATTTCTGCATTTTTGGATGGGTCAAGCTTATATTTAGCCAGTAATGTTCATCAACAAGTCATGATACACAGTAAAAGCAAGAGCGATCTTTACGCTCATTTGCTTTTTGAAATTAAAGAGGAAATTATTTTTCATGGCTCAGTAAAGGTAATAATAATTACTGACAGGTTTATAACAATTCACAGAGAAGGTGTTTGCTGGTGGTTGATTTTCAAATGCAGAACCACAAGCAAATAAAATCAAATTAATTTGGAAAGCATCTTGAGGAGTGACTATGTACTGTTCTGTCTCAAGCCTGGATCAAGCACTCAGCCATTTCAGACAGATCTTACCTGTTTGTATAAGACTTTCAGTGATGCATACTCCACAACCAGGAAACCTATTTTAGGGCTTCAGCAAAATAAGAATTTCTCTGAAATCTAACCTGAAACTTCCTTACTATAATAAGACACTCTACTTCTCCCTAACCTTCCTTTGAGATGAATAACAGGTTTTTCTTTTCTTTTTTGCACAAATTTTTTATATTTTCGAAACTATTATAATGTCCTGCCTGTTTTCCTTCCCGCTTCTCATCACCTTCTCTTCTTTAGGCTATCATTGTCATGTCACCTTGTCTTCCACACCTCACAGACTGCTGACCATTCTTGTCACTCTTCTCTGATTTCTCCAGTTAGCCCAGATCTCCCTTGGAGCGTGATACTTGAATCTGGCCATGGAGCTCCAGCTGAGGTCTTAGTACAAATAAAAATCATAGGTCCTACATCCCACAGATTTCTCTCTATTTTCCTGGGTGTACTTGTCTTTTCTGGGATAGCACACCAATGTTGAATCACAGCCATCTCACAAACATCTGGCACTTTTCTGGAGAAGTGATTCCTAACCAATCAAGGTTAAGGTACCTAATCTAGGTCTATACACGTCTTTTAAATTACTTCAGTCTAAATGCAGTGTTTTACACTTCTTTATTCTATTGCTTTTAATGACCTTATCTCAGTCTACAACCCCCCATGAGGAGAAGAGGAGGGGCAGGCACTGATCTCTTCTCTGTGGTGGCCAGTGACAGGGCCCACAGGAATGGCCTGAAGTTTTATCAGGGAAGGTTTAGGTTGGGTTTTAGAAAAAAGTTCTTCACCCAGAGGGTGATTGAGCACTGGAACAGGCTCCCCAGGGAAGTGATCACATCACCAGCCTGCCAGAGCTCAAGAAGCATTTGGACAGTGCTTTCAGGCACTTGGTGTGATTCTTGGGGATGGCGCTGTGCAAGGCCAGGAGTTGGACTTGATGGTCCTTGTGGGTTCCTTCCAACTCAGCTAATTATGTGATTCTGTGATTCTATTTCCACCTCTTTTTTCCAAACTATTAAGTTTCCCAGTAATTTTCTTTCTTCCCCAAGTGCTTCTCATCATAACATTATCTGAAAGCTTAAAAAACAATATATTATTCCTTGTGGATCACTGAAACCATTAAGGAAAATATTAAATAATACCAGACCCTTGCAGAATTAAACTCTATATACCCCTGGATTTTGCCAGGGAATTGCTCACTAAACAAACAGAATTGTAAGTACTGCAATTTCTGGGCAATGTTTTATCTGCTTTATATGACTTACATCTTGTAAATCTTGTTTTCTTAAAATGATATGAGAATCAATGTCAAAAACTTTGCTAAAATCACTGTATATGACTGCTCTCAGTTACTTGTAAGGCCTGGTATCCTACAAAGGACAAAGCAAAGGACAAGCAAAGCAAACAAGATGGGTTTGATATGATTACCTAGTAACTAATGTGGGTTGTTGTGGACTGTTCACTTTTCTTTTTATATTCCAAGCACTAATAAATATCCTCTTTGTTCCAGTAAGGAAGTCAACCTTAGGTAAATGGATATCTTTTTCTCATTTTTTAAAGCTGTGTGCTCCGGTGCTACAGCATCGCAGCTGCATCTTCACAAACCCTCAAGGAGTTGTAGCTGAAGATGTGCCATGAGTGGGTTCTGTAGGTACTGCAGTATTCATCTCACAGTGGTGGAGAAGCCTCTGGGATAATGAGAGGAGGAGTGGTTTGAAAACACCCAGTTTCTCTGGTTTGAAAGCATCCAGTTTCTCTCTGCCCACTCTCTCTAGTGTTGCTCAGTCATCTGTATACAGCAACGGGGCAGAAATTATGTGTTATGTATCTTCAAAATTTCATCGTATGATTTCAGTCATATAAGTTTCATGTATTACCAGTAACATTGCAGATTCTCTTCCACCTAAAAAACAATGAAAGATACTTACCATCAGGGTGATCAGAGCCATCAACACCTGGAATTCTTGTAAGGATGATGCTGTCTAACACCTGCTTGTGCCCCTGAAGCTTCCCTGTGGACACACCTTTCAGCTGGAGCAGAGCACTGCAGAGAGCCAGCCAAGGTCTCTTTGCTCTGTGTGGAGCTGTTTTGTACCTGCAGGACACAGCACCTGGTGGGGGACATGCTGTGCTTCCTCCTGGTCCCACCCTGAGGAGAAGCTGAGGAGAAATGAGGGACACAGCTGCCTGTGCACCCTCTGCACCAGCTCCAGTGTGGGGTCCTCTATGTGGGGTCACAGCTCCTGCCAGGAACCTGCTCCAGTGTGGGCTTCCCACAGGGTCACAGCCTCCTTCCAGCACATCCACCATCTGGCATGGGGTCCTCCACAGGCTGCAGGTGGAAATCTGCTCCACTGTGGACCTTGGGCTGCAGGAGCACATCTTGCCTCACCATGGTCTTCACCATGGACTTCAGGGGAAAGCCTGCTGCAGTGTTTGGGGCACGTCCTCCGCCTCCTTCTTCACAGGCCCTGGGGGTCTGCAGAGTTGTTTGACATTTTCTCACTCCTCTCTCTGGCTACTGATGCACACCAGGTTTTTTCTGCCATTCTTAAATTCATTATCCCAGAGACTCCTCCACCACTGCTCATGGGCTTGACCTGGACCAGTGATGGGTCCATCTTGGATCCAGATGGCATTGGCTCTGCCAGACATAGGGGAAGCTTCTTCTCATGGAACCCACCCCTGAAATGCCCCTCCTGCCCCCCAGCCTTGCCAAGCAAACCTAATACAAATGAAAGGTTTATAGCAGATTTCCACATTTCTGTTATTGACTGTGTGTGCTAAGTGAGGATTTCCCAGATGCTGTCCTTAGAGACAATGGAGACATGGGCTGTACTTGTAAAGTCTGAATGCTAAATGGAAACACAGGCCTCTATCAGCATGTTCAATATTTTTTGACAGTTTGACCATTACAACTGGAGAAATCTGATCATGCATGCATTAATGCTTATGACCAAAAGCTTTAATGGTAACACAAGTTTCAAGGAAGAATTACCAAATTCTTTGGTTATAAATGTATTTTTTCTTCTCAAAAAAAATCAGACTGTTGAGAAATGTTAGTGATCCAGTCTTTGTCTGGAAATTTATTCACATTTGACTAAACTTTAAATGCTAAGTGCTCAATATAGGTTTCTCATTCCCTTTGAGACCATATTGTGCTTAATAACTTTAAGAATTTAGACCTCTGTCTGATTATCTTTTATCTGAGACAGTACAAGGAAATAGTATTACCTTTAAAGTCTGTGAACAATTTGGGATACACTGAAATTAATAACAAAAGCCTTTGGTGAGGGCAGAGCTGTAATCAATGTCTAATAGTGAAACTAAAACAATATGAGACAAGAGACAGATCATTGGCTTCATCTATCTGTCTGATGTGTTGATGATATCATGGTATTATATTCAGCAGAGCTGAGATGTGACACCGAATGACAGCACTGGTCACTTGGGTTATTTACAGTAAGCCAACAGGAAGAAGTCACCCCATTATGAAGCAGTGCTTATTGCTTCCAGTCTCTTTTTCATATCACCTAAAATCTGATTTTCCATTCAAGCTTTCAGTGTTTTATGTCTAGGAGCAATCATAAAGCAAACCTGAAAATAAAAAATAAAAATAGAAAAGAAAAGGAAAAGGCTTTACAATTTCAGCCAAGCAGATTAAATGTTTTTGATGGTGGAGGGAGAACTATTAAAAGCTGCTGAAATAGTTGCTGCCATACATACAACTTCAGACCACGGGGCAGAGACCAGGTTTTGGAGTGGCCCCTGCCTCACTGCTGCACGCTCAGAGTCAGTTCAAAGCACTAAGCTCTTCATCTAGGTTCTTCCCACATGCTGGAGAGACACACAGGAATGTCCTGAAGCCAATTCCTTTGAGAGTGCCCAGCTGCCACCTCAACCAGGAGCTTGGATGGCAGGTATGAAATGCCACCACCTCCCTATGCCCCAGCCCATGGCTGCTCAGCTGCCTGCAGCCCAGGGTGAGTGAGGAGGGAAGGCTGGCTCAGCCCCCAGCCTTGTCCCTGCAGGTTCAACCTGGGGTTGAGCCCCAGAGAATTGAGAACTCAGACCTTTCTCATGAGGGGCTGGTAAACAACCCATCTCCCTTCTGCAAGGGCCGTGGAGTACAAGCCAGCACCCTTCCTTCCCCACCCACATGGGAGGAGATGTTGGTGAGTTAATAACAACCAGGCCATTTTGCCCAGTGGCCATCTCAGTTTTTGTAAAGCAGTTGGCAGTGCTGCAACTGCCAAAGAGTTTGTGACTGAGCTCTGCATACTTGAGAGGTGGGCTCATTCCTGCCCCCTGGGAATCTTAAGGCAGGCGACCTTAAATGCCTTAAATACCGGCTCAGCTCAGGCACCATCTGGAAACAATGAGCTGGTAGAAGCCAAGGTGCTGATGCACCGAATTAACACAGGTCCCAGGTGCTGACATGTTACTTCCTGCTCTCCCCTAGCCTTGTTGTGTCCCACACATGGATTTTGTGGATTTGGGCAGTGGGGACACTGGCTAAGGGCTAAGGGCTAAGGGCTGCTGTGCTGGCGTGCTCAGTGCAGCTGGGGCTGGGCGATAAGTGGTCGAGATTCAAAAAGGATGTTGCTTTCCTTTCTGCAATAAATCAATAAATTTCTCCTGGATTTTTCAATTTGTAGGTCCTTTTCAGCATATCTCATACTCTCATCAGTTTTCTTAACTTTGTTTTTCTTAGACTATTATTTTCTTTTTAGTCACTTTTTTGTTTCATTCAAATGCAAGATTTTCTCATTATTTTTGCTTTCTATTTGTTTATTTTATTCCATTTCATTTTCCCCCTATCTTTTCTCTGGTTTCATCTTAGTTCTCCCCTCCTCCTTTCCATCACCATATTTACATTTCTCTTTCAAGGCCCGCTTTCTATAGCCCTCTTCACATAATCCCTGGATACACACTCCAACCCCCATATCAATCCTTTCTCTTTTTCTACTTATAACCTTTTGTCCTTTTACTGGTTTTTTGCCTTCCAATGCACATTTTCTCTCCCTTCTCATATCCAGATGTTTTTCGCTCTCTATCTCCAGCTGTGCGAATAAATGACTTTTTTGTTTGTTTCAAGGAAGTTAGGTCAATCCTGAATAAAAGTACTCATATTTTCAGGAAACCAAAACAATGCAAATTATCATTTTGGGTGAATGATTCAAAAAGAAGAAACTGAAAAATTGTTGAGTTTGAACTTTGAGAAATTTATAGTAAATCATAGCTGAAGTAAACTTGTAGATGTTGGAGTGTCTGAAAAAAAAAGCAAAAGCATTTAGGCTTCAAGGGTGGAGGTGAGGGCAGGGCAAGTAATTTGCCATTTCCTTTTTGGAAGGAGTAAAGGGAAGATTTCTACCCAAAATAACTCAGGTAGCTCTTGCTACACCATCAAAGGCTTTTTGTTTTGATCAAAACAAATGTTTTGGGAGAAAAAAAAATTCATCTGATAAAATTATTCTGCCCCTAATTTCCATTTCTTTCTCTTCTCCTGTCCAGACTGGCTAGGTGCAAATAGCAGGGAGGCACAGAGCACTTTTTAGTTGATAGTTGGATGCTACTTTAAAGAAAAAGAGTTGATCTATTCCCAAGCAGAGAACATCAGCTGTGCTTTCGTGTGTTTCCCAGTCCTTACTTTCCTGGGACAGCAATTAAAACAGATCCCAGGTGGCTTAAAAATCTTGAATCACATCAAAAGCACAGAAGCTTCTTACTATTGACAGCACTTTCTCCAAAGGGGGGGCAAATATGTTTCTTGTCAATGTTCTGCCCTTCAGTAGACAGCATTAGTCTCAGCTGAAGGCTGCAAAGTGGAAAACAGCAGCTGAGGACAGCCAGGCTCTGCCCCGAGACATGCAATATAATTTCTGGTGATTCGGATCAGAGTCACATCTGGGTACCTGGGAGAAGAATCCGGCCCAGATGTGGCCCTGAATGCCATGTGTTTTCTGTCCATTGTGCCCAGATCACAATCAGCAAAAAGATTTTGTGGGAGAGGAGGGGAAGAAGAGGAAACTGCCAATGAGAGGATATTCTTCACTCATAAATCCCAGTGCATTGAAACACAGATTAGACCCCTGCTTTCTTTTTAACCATCCCCTGCCTAGAGTCACTCAATCCTGAAATTTGCTGAACTGTTCAGCTCATGTCTGCCCTGAAGTAATGAATTGGCAGGCCTATTTCTAACAGTGATTAATGAAGCTTTTCAGAGGCAACCCATTATTTGATCCGAAGTTAAAACAGTCGTTCATCATTAATCACTACACGACATAGGCTCACAGATTCATAATTCTCAGCAAGCCCATTTCATTAAGGGTCCTTCTCTTTCTTTTGTTAACCCAGAGCTCCCCTGTCTCCCCACCCCTCATGGACGCCTTCCTGGCACTCCACTTCCAGATTTGTTTGAAGAAAAATTCACATGTTCTCAGGGATATTTTTCAGTCTCCACAGCCTCACAAAACTACAGCATTCTCCTTTTGATTTTAAAAATTCCTCTTCCCAGAGAAAAATATATTGGATTATCAAATATGAGCCAACATTGGCACCCAGTGGCTGAACAGATTAATCACAGATACATACTCCCCTGAGCCCACCTTCTCCATTCTTCAAAGACAGGTTTTCCCCTGGGATGTATGTGGTACTCTTATGCAGCCTTCCAGCTCTAGGCCATGTAGGCATGCTAAGTAAGGAAAATGCAGGTTGTGGCTGCTTCTCCCCAGGGCCCATCAAAGTCACTCCACAGAAGTCCAACATCGTCAAAGCACCTGGGGCAAGGAGCCCTTCACTGGCTCCCAGGAGGTTACAGCACCCACACAACATCATTTGTCACCCAGCAGATGTCTTGGATCTGCTCCTGCAGGCATCACCTGCTTGGAGAAGGGCTGAAGGTGCTTGTTAGCCCTGCTACCCTGCAGAGCCTCAAGACTCTTGTAATGGTACGAGTGGGCTTAGGCAAAGTCATAGTGAGCCTTTTATTTCTAAACTATTTTCTTGAACTTGCCAATGACTTACCCTGGGGAAATGTGGAGGGTTGATCTTGGCTGGATGCCAGGTACTCACATGCCACTCTTATCACCCCCCTTCTCAGCTGGGGAGAGCAGGGTGGGTAGAAAATAAGATAGAGAAAAACACTTAGGTCAAGATAAAGACAGTTTAATAAAGCAAAAACACAGGCTATGCACAGAAGTAAAGGAAATAAAAGATTTATTCTCCTACTTCCTACCAGCAGGTGATGTCCAGACAGTTCCCAGGAAGTAGGGGTTCCAGTTGCTCTGAAAGACAAATGTCTTCTACATGACTTAAAATTCTGTGGTCAGGGACCAGGTATTTTCTGCTTCCTGCCTGAATTGTCTCACTCCTTCCTCTAATTTCTTTGCTGAAGGATCAGCTTCTTGAATAAACTTTGCCTCTTCTTCCTTCTCCCTCACTAACATGTGATATGGACCCATTCTTTTCCTTATCCACTGTTTCTTTTTTAGTATTGGAGCCATGACTGTAGTGTCTGGGTGTCTGTCCCAACCACAGCCCTCTGAGAGTACTGAGCTGTGGCTCAGTAGGCATAGAACAAGCACCAGTACACTGATGGAAACTGGTTTTCACTGGGATAGGCAAAGCACTCTTCTGTCAGGTGGCACACCAGTTTGTCAGGGTTACTTTCATGTTTGGGTTTCAAGTCTCAGGTTATGGGACATGACAACCAGATCTGAACCTGCCCAGATCCTTTCACACACCCTGCTGTCACAGACATCTTTTCATGAAAATCCTTTCATTAGGATTTTTTCCTGCTGAGAAGCTGAGAGGTTTCAGCAACAAAATGTAAACAATGGTTATCTGCTGCTGTGGAATGCAACAGGTGCACCTGTGATTGGCCCATCTTGGATGTTTACAATTAATGGCCAACCACAGCCCAGTTAGCTTGGACTCTCTGTCCGAGACACAGACCTTTCTTATTCATTCCATTCTATTCTTAGCTTAGCTAGCCTTCTGAGATGAAGCTTTTCTTTCTATTCTTTAGTATAGTTATAATGTAATATATATATCATAAAATAATAAATCAAGCCTTCTGAAATATGGAGTCAAATCCTCGTCTCTTCCCTCATCCAAAGACCCCTGTGACCACTGTCACACCCTGCCACCCATGAATCTGTTTTGTCCAGACACATTTCAGTCTCTCCTGACCCAAAAGTTGTCTTCTCTGACACCAGGATGACACCAGATTCCACAGACTGCATACAGCGTTAATTACCAGTATTAAAGAGCTTACAAGGGGGAACAGGAATCTCAGGAACCTCATAATAAAACCATCCACATCAACCCTGGGTAGGAGGAGGGAGATGTATTCCCTCACCATGCCACAGGCAGCTCCCCAAGCACAGCAAGGCCATCAATGCCAGGGCAAAGCACAGAGCTGCTGCTTGTTCTAACATGTTTCCAAGCTCAGCAAAACAGAGATAAGCAGCGCAGTCAACAAAGTCCATGGCCTGTGCAGGTGTTTGCCACTTCACAGCTGCTACAGCTGTAGCACACTTATTAAAAAACTGCCACTGTCTCGTGTCTCGCATTGAGCGCCAAAAAGGACTGAGATGGGCTGGCCTTGGCTGGATGCCAGGTGCCCACCAAGCGACTCTACCACTCTCTCCTCAGCAGCACAGGGCAGGGGAGAAAATAGGATGAAAGCAGAACACTTGTGAGTCAAGATAATGGCAGTTTAATAAAAGCAAAAACAAAGGTCGTGAGTGGAAACAGAGGAAAACAAAAGATTTATTTTCTAGTGCTCATCAGCAGATAATGTCCAGCTACTTCCTGGGAAGCAGGACTTCAGTACACAGAGTGGTTGCTCCACAAGGCTAACGTTGCAGTAACAAATACCCTCCTCTCCTCCATCCTCATAGCTTTTGGAATGGAATTCATTTACGGTATGAATGTCCCTTCAGTCAATTTGGGTCAGCTGTCCTGGCTGGGTCCCATCCCAAGATCTTGCCCTTCCCCAGCTTACTGGTGAGAGTGGAATCTTGAAGAAACAGCCTTGGTGCTCTGTGAGTGCTGCCCAGCAGCAGCCAAAACACTGGTGTGTTATCAGCAGCAGTGTGTCATCAGCACCCTCCCACCTACCAGTGCAAAGCCCAGCTCTGTGAGGGCTGCTGGGGGAAATGTCAACTTCTGCTCAGCCACACCCCATGGAGACAGGCAATGAGAGAAAAGCTGGGTGGTGGCTGCCATGCAAAGGAGCAATCCCAAGCCACTGCTGTTGCAGGTAGTGCCATGGAAGCACTGACTCTGCCTTAGGGACATTCATTGGCAGTACTTTGTCACAGTCCACAAAACACACAAAGAACACCTAATCCTTGGCCCTTGCCATGTTGCAAGTGCAGAAACATCAGCAAAGGGGGATCCAATACTTTCAAAATCAGAAGGTGAAGAGCAGAAAGGAAATTTTCAATAAGTTTGCAAAAGCAATTATCTCTGAAAAAGCTGAAGCATTGAATTAACAAACAGAAAAGAAGTTCACTGAATTAATGTAAAAAATGTTAAGGCATGATATTAAAATGCTTTCATGCCTACAAGATATACAGGTGATATTCAAAAATTCAATAGAATAATAAAGTATGGTAATTTATACATAACATGAAATTAATATATATAAATTTCAAATAAATCCTTTCTCTGTCATTTAGAAATGGACAACTTGGATTCCTTGGCTCCATGGGTGGAACAGCTGTGAAATATTCCTTTAGTCCTTTTAGCCAGAACCAACTTCTCCAGTCATTGAATTGAAAATGCTTCATCAGCTTTAATCATAACGCCTCTAATCAGATGTAAAAATTAAGGCACAGAGGAGTAAACAGCTTTTTGTTCAAGTCTACACAGAAATCTGTTTGAAGTATCATCAACTGCTTTCCCTACAGGACACTGTTCCTTCCAGCACTTATTATGACCGTGTCCATACAACTGTAGTGTTAATTAATGAGAGGCTATATTCAGGTTTTTAAACAGTGCTTTACAGTACCCTAGCCCATCTGAGAATCCCTCTTTTCATCCCTACCCTGTTGCATTTACCTCCAACCCATTAAGCAATACTACAGATGGAAGAGAGCAAGATTCTAGTGCCTTCCACTGCAAATGCAGGTATTGCATGGGATTGAAAACCCCACCTGAACACAGATGTTCATTGGCTTCAGAATCAAACACACCTGGACATCAAAAGGAAAATATGTATTTAATTGAAAAGATCCTAAGGTAGTATTAAAAATACCTCAAACACAGATACATCATTGTAAAGAACTTACCACAAATAAAATTAAAGTTCTCTATGAAGAAAAGTCCCATTAATTTTCCTTTCAGTCTGAGAAACTTCCCAGCAAGCACTTTCTGTCCTGCAACCAGGGCTGTAAGCTACAATGTCGAACAGCACAAACAAGAAGGATATGTCCTAAACCTGCTCCATGGCCACACTGAATAGGGATGCTGAGATCATAATCAGTTTCTAAAAGAAAATAACTCACATAAGACAAAACAATATCCATTCTGCCTGCCAGTGACCTCGCAGCTTTCCTGGAGAGCTTTCCTGGAGCTGTGAACTGGCAGTGGTTTGACCTCAGAGAACAGTGGCCCAGTGTCCCACCAGACCAGGAGTGCTCTCACCGGGTGAGCTCTGAGCTGCAGATTGGGGCTGGCCCTGCAGGAATCCCAGGAATGTGCTGGTTATGACTGCTCAGCGGGGTGCTGCTGTCTGTGCATAACCTCCTGTCCCTCTGAGGCACCATTCCTCCCAGGACAGCCATGTGTGATGCCAAGCACTTGGGTGCAAACGATTGCCTGAAGTCAGGCATCAGGTAAAGGGCTGCAGGCACAGCTTGGGCAGGAGGCACTGTGTGTACGTCTGTCTATGAGCATGCACTTAAGGAGACATTACTGCTCAGCAAAAGTGCCCCAAAACACCAGAGCTTTGCCTTTGAAACACCAAAAATGCTTGCATGAGCACAGGCTCCCCTCACCTCAGCCCATCCCTGCACAGGCTGCTTTTTAGTGTGCAGCTACACATGCCTCCACAGCCCTCCAGCCTTTGAGAGCCCCACCTCACTGGCAGCCAAGGTGTTAATGTGATATTGGCAGTCACTCGCAGGGGAAATTGGACAGCACTCCAAACCACGGGAAGTTCCCAAACTCACTTGGTTTTTTCATTGCTGGTGATTTGGTACAGAGCCTGCTCAGCCCTGTGGGCTGACATGTCAGCCACACCTCAAGGACACAGCTCTGTGGCTCGGCGTTGCCTATATGTGTTTGAAAGAGGTTCTTTCCTTTATGTTCCTACAAGCTTACAGAAGGCAGGGGGAAGATTCCCTTCCCCTCCCCCACCCCATTCCTTTATTTTCACAGGCTTTGCTCATAAACGGATTGGGAATACTCAGTGGGAATATATTCTCTGTAAATAGTTTCTTCTGTCTGCCTCCTCTGTGCAGCCAGGAATGAAGGCAGAAAAAGACTGTTCAAAAGAAGCTTGTCTCTTTAGTACAAGGAGTTAAGATATTCGTCTGGGCTTAGCAGATCTCAGTCCTGTCCCCTTGGCATTTATGCAATCTATGTTAGATAATGAAGTAAAATCAGCCATGATCTGAAGACCACCTACTAGGCTGCCACCCACCCTCCTCATCCATCCATTTCTGAAGTCTCAGCCTGAGCTTCCTTCCTGTTCCCACCTGGCCTAGCACCACAGGACCCGGCAGCAGGAGTGGGAGCAGCACCACAGCCCCGTGTCACAGCCCAGGCGGGGTTTGCTCCCCGGCAGAGCCTTCCCCGGGTATCTCCCCTGGCACAAGACCTGGCTGCGCCTAATCTGTGGCCCTGCTAAAAGATGCTCAGGCACACAAAGGAGTTGGGACAACTCTTTGTGGAGTTACCCAGTGCCCACTGCCAGGTGTGTGCCCATTGTGTTACTGGTCCTGCAGCAGAGTACGTGATGCTGCTGGACTTGTCCTGCTTTGCCAGGGCGACAGCCCTTCGGAAGGCATCGGGGAGGCAGGCTGCGAAGAGCAAATTAAGCCTCTTTGTTTTAAGCAGCTCTGACAGAGAGTCAGTGGAGGGGAGCAGCTTTCCGCGGCTCCCTTGCAGGTCTCTCTCCTTTAGGTGGCGGTATGTGTTTGCAGCTCCCCGCAGCACCGCCTGCGCTCCCAGCCCTGCGCCCAGCATCCGCACCCCGTGCTCAACCAGCGCTGGGTTAATTTTCCAGAAAATCCTGCACAAGCAATTAAAATGTTAATGTTGTGAGGGAAATGCCTCTGTTGAAGTAAACTCATTCGAGAGTCGGTTGTGCTCGGTGGAAGGGGAACAGTCTATTGATTTTGAACAAGGTCATATCTCATCAGACTTGCCACCTGGATTATTTTTGTTTGCGCTGATCAGCTACGAAGTCCTTGATTTCCCAGCGAGTTTGAAATCACCTTAATGAAGCAGAAATTTAAGGGGGGTTATGCTTTCCCTCCCAAGACTTTTCTTTATTACAGAAATGTGCTCCCTCACCTGTTTATCTCTGACCACCTGCTCACCTCTGTGTTTGTTAACCTTATTTCACTAAGGCAGCAATAACTGATGCAAAAATCTCAGTCCTGGCAGCTGCCAAATGAATTCACACCTTACACTGGGATTTGTGCTGCAGCCAGCCAGCAGTGCCTTCCCTCAGTAGGATGAGAATGCCTCAAAGTGGAATTATTTTAGAAAACTACAAATTCAGCAGCAACATTCATGTGGGCATAGGGTAGTTATGCATTGTACTGTTTATAGTAGAAAGGAGTATATAATAGAAAAATAGAATAATATTCTGTTTCTATAATAGAAGGAAAGTTGTCCACTTTTTTTACAGCAGTTCCTGCTGATGGAGGCTGCATGTGAATAACCCCATTAAGACAAGGTATGCTCTGTGATAGCATGCTGGTATTTCATTATGAGCAAGAGACACCTGGGACAGGAAGCAGAAGCACCTAAAGTCTCATTTCATTTGCAGATTCCTTATGGTCTCTGCCCAGAGCCTGTAGTCTTTCCTCCCCTAGCCAAAGGTCTTACAATGCTCTCTTTTCATGTGTGGTCACACTGGAGAAGGTGGATATGCTTTTTTATCATATCAAAAATAGGTTAGGTTATTTCTAGTGATATGGGCTATGACTCTCTAACCCAAATGCTAGGGTATTTGCATGCTTAATTCACAAGTCTAATTGCCATAATTGCACATGCTCATTAGGCAATTTTGTGTGCAAATGCTGAGTTAGGCACATAACTAGGCATAGTCTTTGCAGTGTGATTTGGTTCAACACTTGTGGAAAATTTGTGAACAAATTAGACATGCAATTGAATGCACATTTTCTACGCTAAGAAGTTGGGCTGGGCCTGGCACCAGGCAGACTGCAGTCTAAATGAATGAGCAGAAAGCACTACCCTTGTGAATCCTGGTGTAAGACTGAGTCCTTCATCCAGAGAAAAAAATCAGACCTGAGCTGTCCTTCACATTATCCAAAGACCCACACCCTCCTTTCAGGCTGAGCTGGAATACTGGGAAGCAAAACAAATTTAACATTCATCTAAGAAAACAAAACAAAACAAAATAACACCATGAACCCACCAACAACAATTGTGAAGCTCTAATTTTATGATCTGATTGCTGAGGACGGGTGGATACAGAGCCTCCCTGTCAGAAGGGAGACAAAGCCAGCCTGTCTCTTCCTATATTCCCATAGAAGACACAACAGTGAGTAACCCAAGTAGCTCAGTGTTAGCAATAAAAGATACTAGCACAGCTTTAAACCAGCACAGCTGATTTGAGTTAGAGCCCGCCTGTGCAAGCATGACTATAAGAAAGCACAACTTTCATGGCCTAATGTTTGTAATTTCTCTCTCTCACTAAAGATATATGTCCTTTTAAGAAAAACTACAGAGGAAAATCCCCCAAAAGTAAGAATTCAAGGCACCAAAAGATTGAGTTATGGTTTGTTTAATCCTTCGATTTTATCCTTCCCAAGCCAGTCTGCAAACTCTCTTGCTCTGAATTTATGACAAGCAGGACTAAAGGGACTGTCTATAGATTAACATTGACATTTCCTTTGTGCATTAATCCTTTGAATCTCATTTACCATACATTTCTGCTGAATGACATAAAAATGATCATTTTTTTTATTACTGAGTAGATTATGATGAGGGGCATTTTCAACACCATTCAGAAAAATATTGAACAGGAGTCAGAGCTGCCGTTTTACCCTTGCCTGTACGGTGGCAATGTGGGCTCCCTGTGAGGGAGGGACTGCTTTCTGGAGGACAACCAGGGGCAGCTCCATCCTGCATATTCCCATGAGCCAAAAGCACAGGATGCCACAAGGCTAGGGGCACTACACAGGCTGTAACACCACTTAGCAGTGAGCCCTTCAGATGGAGACACTCAAAGCTGGGACATCCTCAGCTTTGCCACAGCTGCACGGAGGCAGTTCTCGCTGCCCAGGACAGAGGCTGCAGCTCCATCATCTAACATGGGTCCTTGCTCAAAGTTTTTTGATAGAAAGTACACTTGCTAGCTGTAGGTACATACCATAGCACTTACCCACCCACCATGAGGCTTCCATGCCACCAAGAGCATAGCCTGACACATGCAGTTTCAGAGGAAAGAAAAGTTATGATGGTCCTGTTTCCTCTAAACTGCATATTTGCATTAAATTTCCTTATGTTTAAAAGTGGGAAGAACCTGAAGGTGACATGTTTTAGAATACATATATCATGCATACAGACAAAGAATCATAAAATTGTTTGTGTTGGAAAATCGTCTTGTTCTAACTCCCCTGTTATAGTCAGAGACATGTTCCACTATTCCTGGTTGCTGAAAGCCCCATCCAGCCTGGCCTTCAATGCTTTCAGGGTGAGGCATCCACAACTTTCTGGGAAAACTGTTCAGTACCTCACCCCCAGAGCAGTAAATAATTTCTTCCTAATAGCTAATCTCAACCTGCCCTCTTTCAGTTTAAAAACCATTGCCCCTTCTTCTATCACTTATAAAAAGTCCCTCTCCAGATCTCTTGTAGCCCCTTTAGGTACTGGAAGATGCTACAAAGTCTCCCTGGAGCCTTCTCTTCTCCAGGCTGAGTAACCCCACCCCTCAGCCTGTCTTCATATGACAGGTGCTCCAGCCCTCTGACCTTCTTTGCCCTTCCTCTGGCCTCGCTCCAGAAAGGTTCATGTCCTTAGATTCTTAAGTTGGGGGCCCCAGAGCTGGATTCCAGGTGGGGTCTCATGAGCACGGTCTGGAAACACAGAATCACCTCCCTCAACCTGCACACTTCTTTGATGCAGCCCAGGATATGACTGATTTTCTGGGATATAGATAGATTTAGATATAGATATATAGATATATAGATATAGAAGTAGACCAACTTAGAGTCCTGCTCACAGCACTCCTGTCATCCCCACCTCTTGTTCTTCTCCCTAAGAAAGGATATTTTGAATCATACAAGTTCAGAGTAGAGATATACTGGCATGAATAAGCTATGGTGTAGAGCTGGAAACTAAAGCAGAAAGACTGAGGAATGCAGGGCTGCTGAAGTTCTCTTTGTCACCAAAATTACAGCCCCATGAAACTGGAGGAGAGGAGAGGAGAGGAGAGGAGAGGAGAGGAGAGGAGAGGAGAGGAGAGGAGAGGAGAGGAGAGGAGAGGACTGCAGTCATCACGTGAGCAAGCACAATGGAGCTCTATTCACCCAGGGCCAAGCAGACCCTTATGGTGCTGTCCTTGAACATTTTGTCCTGCAGCATCTTTAAATGGACACAGTTACTGCGATGTTACATGGAGCTGACTGGGAACCTTCTTGTGTTCAAAGTTTTAAAGGTAGCATGGAAAAATACACACAAAAATGTTGTAACTGTCTGGGAGAGGTAGGGGTGGAAGGAGGAAGAGAAGGAAAGGGGGAAAGGGAGAAAATGCATTTGTATAATATTGCATGTGCCTATGATGCTAGCAAACACTGACATTAGGCTTCCTTGGTTTATTAATATAAAATGCTCAATTAAACAAAAAAAACATAGAAGATATAGAAGTTGATATTGTACAGTAAATGAATGTGAGCAGGATTAAAAAACACCCAAATGAAAATTCCAGGGCTAAATACCCCATCCTGCTTTATAGCACATACAGCAGAGTAAGCCTAGAAATATTCCTTAGGCTATAAAATTACACAAAGGACTAGAGTGTCCCATTTTTCTTTTTAATTTAAAGAAAATAGCCAGAGCCACTGAAGAGAGGGAATTGACCTCTTTGGGTCTCTCACTTTCTCAGAGACGTTTCTGGTCAATCAAGCCCGTACATCATTCCTGGAAGAATGACCGCAGCCTCCACACTTCTGGCCTCTACCCTGGAAGCCATTGCTTATATTTCCATTATCTCACTGTATGTTAGACCTGTCCACAGCCTTCCTCAATGGTGAAAGGTCAGAGGTCTCCCAAACTTAGATATTGGCATATAATCCTCAATAAGTTAGACACAGAAATTTCAAAATCCATATTCCTGAGTGATGGGACATGTCATTCCCCCTTTATGCTTCTTTTCAAGGGGTTACAGGCAGTTTGGACTGTACAGCTTTACAATCCATCCATTTTAAAAACAATTAAAATAATATAGAGTTGATTTTATTATTTTTTTAAGCACCACAGCTTGCAGGAGTGCTGACTGTGAATGGCTCCTTCTCATATAACATAGAATGCAGTACCCTCCTGGGGTGGGGACCGCAGCCACTGAGCATCCCTGCTTTGTAGGCATGCCCCGCTTTCCTGACACTGGGAATGGGAAGAGACAATGAGTTCTTGCTTGGGAGCAAGAAAACACTGCAAAGCTGCCCAAGCTGCTCACAGATGTGACTATCCCCAAGATGATCAGGGAGGCATTTCCTAGTGCTGGCTGTGCCTCAGGTTATAAATCATTTCCATTTTCCTTTGCTAAGGGTTTTGGTTTTTGGTTTTTTTCCCCTTTCTCGGGGGGAAGATAAGCTCCCCTGCAAGGGTGGCACAGCTCAATAAGAAAAAAGCCTCCCTCCAAATCCTCTGGGATCCTGGGTGTGCTAAAGGGCTGCACTTAGCCTCGGCTCTCAGAGCAACGAGGGTGCTTCAGAGCCAAGGCTGTGCCTGGCTGGGGGGGAGGCAATTATCCACCAGGAAATGTGATGGGGGAGACACCACACACACGCACAGAGAGACAATGCAGGCCTGCTCTCCAGAATTGCAGAACACTTGTGAGGCAGCGAACACCTCTGGCTCTCTACACCAGGAGTGAAGAGCATTCAGCACTTTAGCAGAGTTGCTAAGCATCCCCAGAACCTGTGTGTGGGTTTCTACCTGTGGTTGGAGTCTCGGTTATCCTGAGATCCCCTTACACCTAATTAAGATAAATCACAGAGAAATATACAAAGATGCATAATTCACCCTCTCTTCGACTGATTTAAGTGTATCCCTGCAGGGAACTACACCCATTTAACTAAAATCAAGTTAGAAATCAATTTAGTTACATTAGTGCATTTTCAGTATGGAATAGCCCTTAATTTGAATGGGAATAAAGACCCACTATGGGCCGATTGATTCTGTTAGGTGAAGGAAAAGCTTTTATACTCAATATAGCTACAAACAAAATCTGTTTCAGAATGCTGCAGGATATTATATATAGGAAACATGAGGATCTGTGGGTATAGGCTTGGCTTTTTTTCACACAGCTCTGAACATCCTCATTCCTCCTGTGATTTCAGGCATTCCCACACAGAGTTATCCCAGAAAACCCTGAAAAAGGGGGCAGTTTACCCTCCAAGAACCACGGGGGCTTACTTTCAGTGGCAGAATGTGTGAGGGATCAGAAAGGTCTTTCCAATTTAATGTGTGAGCTCAGGAGACACAGGAGAAAGGAAAAGCCTGGCCTCCAGGAGCATTCAGGGGGAAAATGACGCACACTGGCAGGGAAAGGAGTCAGGATGAGAAATCCCATCTCAGCTTGCAGTGTGCAGGGACAAGGACTCAGCACAGCATTACAGGTTGAAGGGAGGGAGCAGATCTGTTTGCATCCAGCAGGACCTGGCAGGGAGCAGGTGCCATGCATGGAACAGCTTGAACAGCACACGTTCCCAGAAGGAGGGTTGAAACGTCCCTTCAGCTGGCTCAGCTTCCTCCAAGGCACAGAGGAGGCTGATGGGAAAACTGGGGGAGCCTGGGATCACCAAATGGTCCTGAGGGCCTGTTTGCAGCCACCTCTGGCTAACACAATTCTGGCTACATCTGCTGTCCAAAGCAGACCCCACAGCGACTGCATCCCAAGGGATTCCCATTTGACCCTGTTGCCTTCCCATATCTCTGTGTGTGAGGGAGAGATCAGGCAAAGGAAAGGGAATAATAATCAGGGGTTTCCAACAATAGTGATCAGCTCATCCCAGCTGCTTAATTTTCCCAACTGTAATTTCTTGGACCTCTGAAGATATAGCTTGTTAATCTTGCCCCCACTATCCAGCTCTTGACCTTCAAACACGGTCCTGGGAACAATGTTATCAAAGATATATGAAGTAAGACTCTAGGTGGCACCTCAGGCTGCATAACTGCGACCTTGTCTATCAAGACATGCAGCATTTAAATCACAGGTTTAATCAGGTAATCCTTAGGCAATCAAGGTGATGAGCAAAAGTGTGTTAGCACTGTGTAGTCCCTGCAGCAATTTCCAGTGTACATTTCCAGTGTACCCAGAACTGTAGCTCAGTTCCACTCCACTGGAAGAAATCAAGAGAAATCTCAGTCAAGAAAACCAAACTACTCACTGGAATAAATCAGATGTAGCCCCATGGAGCTCTTGCAAGACCACAAGTTTGTCACCTATGCAGAAGCAAGAAACCCAAATATATCTGTAAGCCTCAAACACTAGAGATGAATGCTATAGTAAAACCACAGGCAATTCAGCAAAACACTGCACCACTCCAACACCTGCTGAAGGGGTATATTTTATTTCTGTTCAAATTGCTCTGTCTATTTTCTTCCCGTTTCATCAGAACAGAGCTAGCAGTATTTACTTTTCTCCTCTCTCTAAGCCCCAATGACTTGGACATGTGCTTACCTGACAATTTACTAAGAATGAAGAAACAGAGCAGCAGTGAAGCATGCTCCAGCATGTTTTTGGAATTGGGGCCCAAATGCCAATGCATTTCTCAGTGGACATCTGAAGGTGCTTTCCACACCACAATTATCTAATGGCAAAGCTGCCAAAGAAGGATTCTGCCTTTTCTCACCCACAGCTATTTGTTACTCTCCCTCCTCCTTCCCATTTATCACTCCTAAGTGTGCTGATACCCTTTAAACTAAATCAGTGAAATAGCTGGTATTAGCAAAACCAGAAAAACCCTTCTGGTCTGTTTCAGATGACACCAGAAATAGCTGCCTTAATGTAACTGTGGCAGGGGACAGGAAACTGCAGTAGGGAAAGGAGCAGAGAGGAAATGCATTGGGAAGGACAAGGACCTCTTCCAACTGTTTTCTTCCTACAGAAGCACTAATGGTGATTAGCAGGCAGCTGTCTATACTAACTGGACAAAAAAAAATTGTCTGCTCCTTCCTAGTTTCCCTTCACTGGATCTGTGTTAGACTAATTCACAATTCAGCATCATGAAATCCCATAGAGTGTCTGGAAAAAGGCACAGAAGACATGCAGGTCTCCCTGTGCATGGGGTCTTTTGTCTGCCGCAGCACTTCTCCAAGCCCTCCAATGCAATACAGCCTTTGCCTCACCACCCTTCCCATGCCTCATGCAAGGCCCCCAGGAGTGTTCATGTACCTGGGAGGGGAAAGACTGGTCCTTTTGCCTCCAGGCTTCACTAGCAAGCAACAAATCTGGGGCAGCTGCTCCAGGAGGATTATAACACCTTCTCCCAGTGGGCCAATCCTTCCCCATCAGTTGCTGAACAGGCAGCAGGCAGTTGGCAGCTGCAGAGAAAAGCAAAAACAATAAGAAGAGAAATCCCAGCCAAGTTGTTGAGGATTTCTAAAATGACAGTCAAGTTTTGCCAAACGTCTTTTCTTTCACGGTGAAACTGGTGAACCCAATTCAGAGTGGTTCCCACAACAAGCTTTCCTCTAATCTCTCCTAGGGAGAAGGAGCATAACCCATCAAAGCTGACACCTACATGCAAGGTTAGATATTCCCAGGTGCACAGAGGTATGAATATACAGAGTAGAGGCAGAACAAAAGCAATGATGTATTCATTTTTTATCAAATTCTTTCCATCTCTGTCTGAGTCTAGCTTGCCGTAGCTGCAGAAACATTGAACAGCCATGGTACTGGGCAAAGCAAATTCACCTTTCAGGAGAGGGAACATCAGTCAGTCCTGCCCTCCCCACCTTAGCCTCACTGTTTCAACAGCACCAGCACATTTCACCATAATTTTATTGCTCATTACCCTCAGTTTATTGCTCCCACAGTCTAACCACAGTTTGCTCCCAAGGATATAGTGGGGTATATAGCTCACCCTTTGAGCAAAGCTATGGGCAAACTCCCTGGCAGCCCCAATAGGCATTTTGGTCTCTAATTCCCAGTGAGGGTCAGGAAGGCTGATGTTGAGTAACACTGATGCATGCTCTATGTGACGTGCTGGTGGTCCTACAGATCACATGCACTTTCTCACAGGGAAGCCCCAGCACTTGGGGGTCCCTTGGCCAGGTTTCTTACAGAGAGCAGGAGCCTGAGGGGATGGAATGTCACTGGTGTCACTCTGCCCACTTGGGAAGCAAGGCAGCCAGGGGAACCATCACTGACTGATGGATGGAGGACAACAGGTTCACAGCATGGGCTCTGAGGTCACCCCTAGCATCCTTACCACCTAGTCAAGGCCACCAAGGGAGGACCAGACCAATGCCCAGTTAATGAGACAGCTTGGCCGTGCACAATGTGCCCAACACCGAGAGCAGGAAAATGCCATTCTAGGGAAGAGGGAAGAAACACAGACTAAATGTGGCAGGTAGGAGATAGTACTTGTAGCACTGAATCCTGCTTCACAGTACTGGCTTGGTGCAATACCCTGCTCCTACCTTTGGTACCTACAGAACAGCTCTTCCTTTAAATCTATTATTGCTATTGTCTCTCAGAGCCTGAGTGAGAAACTCAAACTACAGTTTTTATGCTTGTTTTTATATATATGGAAGGTGTAGCCTAAAAAAATGGGGGATTTTGTCCTCTGGGCCAGCTCTGGACAGTCATGTCATAATGAGGACCACCATAAATGTCAGTTTGCCTTAGAAGACACTCATCAGGGATTTAGGTTCACCATCCACAAACAGTATTATCTCCTGTGACATAATCAGCCTGAAGGAGGAATGGATTCCTAGGACCTTTGGCATTTCGAGTGAAGTAAAGTTACACAATTAAACTCCAGTTAGGAAATATCCATAACTTACCAACAGGGGAGAGCAGTTAAGAGCATTACCAGCTGTCAGCACCTGGGAAACTAAATTAAATGGCCAGAGCACTGAGATATGAAAACTGAAGGAAAAGTCACATGTGCCTACTTTCTTTATGGCTGCAATGTCATAGGTCATATGTTGTGCTAACCTGTAAGAAATAATAGGAACTTGAGGATAAAATATAGCTCCAAATGTGAACTGGGGCATGGCATAGAAGAAGTTACGCAAGGACAAACTGATTACTAGTATTCTGAGGTATAAAATCACTGTCCCAGAGACTTCTCTCTCTACTCTTAGCAGCTTCACAAACCAAACCAGCTGTTGCAAATAACATTGTTAGATTTTTTAAGATATAGATTTCCTTAGCTGTAAATAGAAATACAATTTCTTTAAACTAAGACTGCTCTCCCATGTAAATTTGTTCAGGTTTTTCTGAAAATTGAATTAGCAACATATGTAATGATAGCTTTCCAGGGATGTGTGATGCTTATACAGAGATTCCTGAAAAATTTGCTATCACTCTTAAAAATGTATCATTCTCTTCCTGAATATCAAATTATCTGAGCAATTTAAGGCAAAACAGAAAATGAAGAAGCAACAGCTAAAGTAATTTGAGTGGGCTTTATGTGGGAGGAGCTGTGGCCTCACACATAGGAAAGGAGATCTCTTAAACCAGGTTTGTGAAATGGGGATAAGCAGTAGCAACAGAGATTGGTTCAATCTGAATTGGTGGAGAAAGAGGATGAAAGCATTGAAGCATCTCCTGTCTGAGAGACCGAGGATCCATAACCCCCTCCCATCCTTCCATGCAATGGAGCTACTTGTGTTCCCCAACAGCAGCAGATATGGAGCACCAACTATCACATGTGCAGAGGGGTTGTATCATCACTGTGTGGCATCAACAGCCTGATTTGGAGGGTTGGTGCAGGACAGAGGCTTGGCATCATCCCACAAAAGGGGCTGGGAAGAGTGCAGGAGCAGGTTTGGGGAAGGACAGCAGTAGCAGGGAAGAGGCTTAGTGGAAGCTGGGGTCAAGCCTAGTGTGATGGGAATTAAGAGTCTGGCCAGAAGCAGGAAATGTTTGTACTTCTCAGAAAGCTTTACAAGCACTGCTAATGAAATAGCAACACCCAAAATACTTTTGATCCTATTCATTTTTCAAAGGCATCCATCTGAACAGCAGCTCCTGTCTCAGGGTGCTCCTGTGGAACAATGGGCAGAGCATGCCTGTGGCCCTAGAGGAGCACAGCGATGCTCTCAGACAGCACTTGCCAGCCACAAGTACCAGCCTGTCTAATGAGGCTCTCCATCACTCCCTTCCCTGCTGGCTGCACACTGTGGGTGGCACTGGCATGGATGCCTTCACCAAAATGCTTGCTTCAGATCAGGGAGGTGCACCCATTTGTAACTCCACTCCCCTGGCTCTGCAGGTGCCTCTGGCCACACGCCATGTTGAGGGGGAGGAAATGACAATGGTTGTGATGGAGCCTTCAAGGGAATGCTGACTCACCCCATCCAGAGGTTGCAAGAAACACCCAGAAGTCTCTCTCAGTGGTTTGCTGCAGATGGGGAAATGTAGGCAACAGGCACAATAGCTCACCAGCCTGCCATGGCTTTGAAACACCATGGCCTCACACAAAATTGCTAAAACAAATGCAGCAATTAAATACCTCTGCACAATGAGTCTGGTTCTGCAAACAGGCAAGTGGGTGGCAGAGTGGTGGCAATGGCAAGCATTGCCTGGTAATCCATTTTCTCTGAGCTACATAATGGTCACATCTATAAAGAAATAGTAGAGGAAAGGGAGGGAAGCACAGGAAATCCATTACTGCCATAAAGGGAAGGAAACAGAACAGGAGTCTGAACCCAAATCTGGGTCCTCCTGGATTCCTGACCTCGTGCCAGGGTAAGATATTAGAAACCAATACCAGGGGTGGAGCAGTAACTGCGTCAGTGACTCATTCCCTTGGGAAAAGAAGAGCCATCCAGACAACTGGCACAGCATCTTACTGCGTGCATGGCCTCAGAGAGCTCACCCATCATGCCAGCAGCTGGCACACTCCCTGTGATGAACAAAAAATGCAGATCATTTAGCCTGGCTACCTGAGCATTATCCCCATTATTGTCTCACAGAAATGGAAACAGGGTCATCCTGATGAGACTTTTGATCCAAAAAAAGCATAGTATTACGTGAGATATCCAGGAAATGGATGTCCAGATGGAAAAAGATTAGGAATTGCTTTTTGAGTTGTTTAAAATCACAGCTGACCTTATTATTTGGTGTTCAAGCAGGAGAGAGAACTCTGAGACAGGACAACATTCAGGCTTTCTCCTTCCCCTGCCTATCCTGCTGCTGCCCATACACGATTCTGGTCATGTGCTGCGTTCTCACAGTTCCCACACAATCCCACCCTTGTGCTCCCAGCTCGGGGACCAGGAAGCTGTTTGTCACACAGCATTCCATTTGTCACATTCGTTTCAGGCAACGATAATACCCAGTTGCAAGTAGCACATTTTACTGCAGCAAATATTGCAGCAGTTCTTCTCCAGATGGGGAAATGAAGGTTTAGAGGGGTAAAAAGTCTTTCTTTTGGCCCCCTAGTGAGTCACCGATCTCCCAAGTTCTAATGTAAATTTAAACATCACTCCCAAGGCTTGCTATTAGATTTAGCTTGCCAATATATTCCTCTGAAGTCCATACTTGAGAATTGTGCTTAACACCTGCACCTAGAAGTGTATTTTTCTTTCTGGGAGAAGGCAAGGTGGGAAGGGGAATTATGCCTTGGTACTGCAGTCGTTCACTCAAAAACCTGTATACTTTCTGCATTTGTCTAATCAGATTTCAGTAGAATGTACATAGAACTGAATCCAATCTGTCTATTTGTAAAACTTGACAAATTTTTGGCATCAGCAACAGAGAAGTCCATGCGCCACCATCTTTCCCAAACTGGGAATTTTGCGGCCTGATCCGTGCAGTTTGCCTTCCTGTGCCTCACACATCTCAAGGAAAAAGTTTTGCCTGTAACTGCCTCTCTGAACACCAGTGGGGAAGGTCTTTGTTGTGGTAGGCAATATCCCTCCTGCACATCTTTTCTTTCTCCTCTGATCCTTTATCCTGTACTGCTAGCCATAGGCAACGCCATAGATGCATCTTGACATTGAGTGTTATAGGGGCTGATACTTGAGACAGAGTTCCTTTAGAGTTCAAGGCTGGCTTGCTATGTGTTTTGTTTGCTCCTTGAACCTTCTTAAAGCCACAGCTGGGAATTTTAATAGCTTTCCCAGCTGTCTGTCTGTGATGGGGGAAAACCCAATGTGACTAAAGGCCTGGTATGACAGTGCTTCACTCCAAAGTAAAATAAAAACACCTTCCTGAAAGTAGATGTGTACTTTGGATTTGAGACTGCACAGCTGCCAAGATGAGCTACTGTTTAATTTTGGTGGCACCTAGTAGTTCAGTGTGTCCTCCATCTGACCCATAGCAAAATGGGTCAGTTAAAGTGGGCTGCTGTAGAAAGACCCTCCCAGTTTTGCTCCAGGCCTCTGGGAATACAGACCATTCTCACCACCCATAGCATCACTTCCTATTTCCCCAAGCCCCATAAGTGCTCATGAGCCCTGACTGGCAGGTTTAGCCAGTGCTTCACTGCTCCTACTTTTGCACTAAATGTTGACATGCTCTAAGTGTCCAGGTCTGATGCTACAGTCTGCTGCAATATTATTATTGCTGAGGATAGGACAATTGTTAGCAGTTTACTATGACTTTATTTTCTTGGTTCATCACAGCGAACAAACAAGAGTGTGATCTATGGCAGTTTCCATTTCAGTGTCTCTGCAGCTCTACCGCAGAATGCCATCATCCACACCTCTGATCCCTGAGAGTCCTGTTAGCGCATCTTGTTGGCAGCAGAAGTATTCTTCCACTGCAGGTTTGATCCAAAACAGCATATTCCACCATCTGCAGCTACCTGCTGGTGTCCAAGACGTAGTGAGGTGGTTGCTTTCTTTCTCCAATAGCATTCGCCAATATTTATCTCTGGCACCAAGCGCTGAGGCTATTTTTGCTCCTGCCAAGGCGGGTTAACGTGCCTTTCCTTACAGGCACTCGGTAAAGAGCAGTTTGTCGTGCTCGGAAGAGGTCGCCAGGCTGAGGCACAGGCAGCATTTGCCCGTGCGGAGGGCGGCCCCCAGGCCAGCACCTGGAGGGGGCGCAGCACCTGCAGCGCTGACACCGCCTCCCTCCGTGCAGGGTAGGGGCTGCTGCTCCCCCTCGCCCTTAGTGCCATCCTGGCCAAATCTCTGTTTCAAGGTGAAATATGTCTGGAAAACATCCCAATCCTTTGAAAGTATCTCGATAACCTTTCAGCACTCCACTCCCTGCTCTGACTCTTCATGGGCCAGCTTTTCTGCTTTACCTATGTGGACACAGACTATCCCACCTCAACTTATATTTAGGTTAGTTGTTAATATTTTTTTTCTATCTGATACGTTACTCTGGAGAGTATTTCTTCCCTTTTTACTTGTTTTCTTTCACAATTTTTTCCCTCCTTCCTCCTCCAAAACACAAGCTGAAGAAGCACTCTATCTATGCTGTGGTTGTGAATTGGTGTGCACTTGCCTTCTATATAGCCACATCTTTCCCAACACCAGGATGAGTTGTTCAAGAACCTCACATCAGCTATTGTTTCTTTCAAGCATACCACAAATTCCTTTTTTTAAATAAATTATCTGTTAACAAAAGAATCTGCCATTTTATTTGGGGGCAGTATTCTGATATATGTATGACTTAAATTCAATTATGTTCTTTGAGGAGATTCTTTACTTATATTTTATTTACCAAAGAGGAACGCTTACAATATGTTGTGATTTCTTCTAGGTCTTATATGAGTCCTACTGATGTGCCTGAAAGCCATTGCAGTATGTCCATGACTGGTACTAGAGTGGTTGGTATGGGTTTTGCTTCTTTCCCTTTTCATCTCATTTTCCCACTGTCCCAAAAGAAT
Source organism: Agelaius tricolor (assembly GCF_023055355.1). Lineage (NCBI taxonomy): Eukaryota > Metazoa > Chordata > Aves > Passeriformes > Icteridae > Agelaius > Agelaius tricolor. Next base: position 59,009,073 of record NW_027269262.1, on the reverse strand, counting down.
CTAGTTTATAAATTTGTTCCTTTTCATACCTATCATCTCAAATATTGGAATTTTGGATAATGTTCTTGGTCTTTCTTCCTCCTTCCTATCCCTTTTCCTTGTAAATAAGCATGATCACAGCCATAATTTCTGACTACTCAGGTAGAGGAATCAGATCACCTCTGAAGTCATGCCCTCCATGAAAAGGAGATGAAGAGCAAAACAAGCAAAGATGACCTGGAAAAAAGAAAATGGAAGAACCATGGACTGCTGCCAGCAGCTCTGCTGAGGACCCAGCCTGCTTGCCAGCAACTGAAAAGCTGCTCACCACTGAAGGTGACTAAACCTAGGGCACAGTTTCAATGTCTGCCAAAATCAACAGTGGGCCAGAAGATGGCACATAGTGATTGCTGGACTTGTCTTCCAGTTCTGATGACTGGCCAGTTCCCAGTCCTGTGCCTCAGTTTCCTGTTTCTGGAATGGGTAGAGCTGCTAAATTTTGTTACAAAAAACAGAACACCCTTTATGTATGCCAGGAAATTAGCAAACACGGCAGCGGGAAGGGATCAATAGAACAGATCATAATGATGAAAGAACTAAACTAAATGTCTCTTCCTTCAAAAGCCTCATGCACAGCCAAGGCTGGAGGCTGGCAGGAATCAATGAAAAAATCCCCTTCCCATAAAAAGTACAAAGTATTCAAATTATTTGCATTTTATCAGTAAGGGCAAATAAATGATAGAGAAACAGATCCAATTTCTGTCCTGTAACCCTTGCCTCTTGCCTTTCCCTACAGGAAAGTGTAAAGCTCTTCTACCAGGATGGTTTACAGGGATGACATTGAACCCAAGAGCCTGGTCTGGACTCCTTCTTAGGAATGGACAACTGCCTCCCCTTCCTTGCCAGTCACCATGTCCTTTATTGGACCTAGTCTCAAGTACATGCAGATCCCTATTTATCAAGCCACTTCCCAGCTGTGTCTAGGCATACTTTGACAAATTAATGCATAGGACATTAAAAACTGTAACTATATAGAAAGGAACATAACCCAAAATATATTTAGCAGTCTAAACAGATTGTACTGTGCAACATGGAATTTTGGCTGTACAGAGGGATATTTGCTGCCATCTCCAGCTGTTTAAAAACTAACCTAGTTTATTGCATTAAAAATTGTTCCTTTTGCCCCCGCACCTGTACACGAGGAGCAGCAGGACCACAGAGCACCCTGCTACATTCACAGGTCACACAAGATCACATCTGACCTTGACCTTAGCACACTCATGACCAGATGTGGCTCCAAATGTGGCTGTGCTGGCTTCACACCACACAGGTATGAATCCAAGATCTGGCCAGATCCAAGGAGAACAGATCATGGATCTGATCAAAACCTTTTTCCAAGGTGCTATACAAGCACTGGAAAGAAAGAGGACCTTGAGCCTAAAGAATAGGTAAGAAATGTAAAACAAGAATGCTAAAGAGATTTCGGTAACATGAATGTTCCCTAGATATCTCCATGTGTTGTTTTATAAATTAAGACTTTTAATAAGCATTGAATTTAAAATGGTACCTCAGGCAGATGAGCCAAAGAATAGGCAAAGGGTAGTAAGAAGAATGAATATTTTATCTTCCAGAGAGGAGATTCTTCTTCTGAGCACAGAACAAGATCAAACTGGTTTAATCACAGAATATAAACTCAAGGCTAAAAAGCTGATCTAGTGTGCCTAGAAAGAGGACAATCATTTAAGCACACCCAATTACTGTGTTCATAATAAAGTAGCTTTATTTAAGATGATAAAAGACAGGCAATGCCCCAAGGCATGTTTCCTCTGAAACTCAATCCATGCTCATGTTCAAGCTTACAGGTGCAATGATCCCCTTGCTTCCACATAGTGAATGAATTTTGGTCAACAATTAGCTCTCAAAGGGTCACTGCTATTGTGTTTTCTTGCCATTTTGAAGCATTCAGTATTGGGATTACTTTCTTTCTATTAAGTCAATCTGCCTTCTTGCATTCACTAGGTGTGTTTTTATTCAGTCATTAACCTTTTCAGTTAAGTCTTTGAAGATCAGTTCCTTACTGTACTTTGGATTGGCTTTCTGGAAGTGGTAGATCCCAGTTTATGTCAGGGTCAGCACAGACAAGCAAAGCAGCTTCCAGGAAAATTAATTTGCAGTATTTTTTGCTTTTTTTTGCAGGACAAAGCAGAAGAAGAGTAAAAATGAAGGCACTCACAATGACATACATGTTCATGAGAACCAAGATTCTGGGAATACCTATTATAATATTTTATTATAAAATATTTTATAAAAACTAAAATTTTTATAAAAACTAAAATCTTCTTGATATATTCCTGTTCTCCCACTCTCAGGAACAGTTACTGTCACAGATACTTTCTTTAGAAAGTTTATATTTGACTCTACATTTCCAGAAAAGCCTTTGGCCTAGGTTGTCCAGGCATCTGCACATGTGCATTGGTCACAAGAAACTCAGCAGGATTATGCACATGTAGAAAGGTATTTTTAGCTCTTTATTTATGGAGTTTTTTTCAGGTTGATAGAAACTATTTCTTCCCAAAGAAAGAAATGCTATTGATGCACATTCTATGTCCATCTTCTTGTGAGAGTAGTGTCTATGCTTCCTCAAACAAGTAGCTTTTACATAGCTGAGGTTGACTTACTAGAAAAGATTATTCAGTAGTGCAGACCACATTTAAAGAAAACATACTTACAGAAAGAGAGAAAATAGTATGTTGCTACCATTGTCATCTGTGAAAATTTTTGCCTTTACCTCTCTCCAGTTTTGGATTTAGCTTCTAATCCCCTTAACAGGCTTTCCCAAATCCTGAGTAGTTTAAACTATTACTTAATATGTTCTTTGCTAGAAGGATTTTCTGCCTGTGTCTATGTACATTATAATATGTATGCACATACACATAACATTATTATTCCCTTAGTGGCAATTAAGCAGCATAATCCACCTCAAAGATATTTACAACAATTTAAACTACCCTGAATCAGGGAGTTTAGAGGATTAGAGATGAGATTTAAACAGTTACTGAGAGGAAAAATTTTACTATTCCTGTGCACTGTTGCACTGTTTGACTTTAACACCAGAGAATGGAGAGTTTGGAAGTGATTGAAGCACAGAAGAAAATTAATCAAAAGCCCAGAATAGTTTGTTTGTTGAGAACTTTTAACTTTCACGTTTAGAGGAGGGTAGACAGCTGGCTCCTTGAGCAAATTTGTTCAACTTCCTTGCAATCTCCTTTCATTGGTAATTTGAGGACAGTCAGTGAGCGTGTATGTGTACTCCCACACCATCTCCAGCACCCTGCACATCTGTGAGCAGGCACAGTGGGTCTGGCTTAAACTGAAAGCTCTGGTATCTTCTGTAACATATGGTGTGCTCTGGGATAGAGGGCACAAACCAGCACTGAATATTCAAGCCACACTGGATTTATCAAAGGAAAAAAACACCCAAAGACAAAAATTTGGCTATGCTGAAGAGGGATTGAACTCATACAGATTGAATAGCCCTGCTGTTTGATTTTCCCAATGTCCATGTAGTGAATCAGCACACTAGGATTGTTTATGGGCACACACTGACTTGTATTTGTATCAATACATTTATGCTTTTCATTCTCAGACTCCTCAGCTGAAATAGTGTTGACTAAAAGTGTCTGAAGAAAAGCTCACCCAATTTATTTATCTCTTGCACAATCTGTGGGGCCAGTTCCTCCAGTCTACCTTGTCAGTGGAGTAAGAGCAAACTCTCTGAAGCTGCCCTCTTCTGTATGTAACACCTGAGATATTGTCTATTTTCCCTCTCTTTCTGCCAGTGAGAAGCTACCACTAAAAAGTGAAAAATAAGGAAAAATTATTGTTGCCACCTGGTATACTAAATATACATCCCATGTAATTCCCCAATAAATTCCTTGTATTACTCTCAGAGGGCAATTTCCCCCCCAAATTTATTTTTTCATGAGTAGTATCTTATATACAAAAATACATCAAACTTTCCTGTCACACCCCAGGTGTCAGCTCCTATTATCCACTCCAGAGGAGAGCAGCAGAGTCAGAGCAGGAAGTGGGGTTCTCTGAGGGTGTGAACTTTCCAAGCTCCCAATCTCCCAGCTGTGACTTTGCCCAGCAGCCCAAGGGCAGCCTTGCTAGTAGGAGTAGTCTTGTCCATGGGGAGTAGCCCCCAAAAGACATGATCCTGCTCCCTTCCCCACACAAGGCTCTGGCAAACTTGGGAACAGCAAAAATCTGCCCAGTCAATTTTGCATTGCTAATCAGAGCATGCAGCAAAATCTTCTTTCTGAACGGATGCTTCCTTCCCTTTCTAAGAAACATCTTCTAACATATCTCTGTTTACTGCTTACTAGAAAGAAGGGAGGAATAGGAAAATGTGTGTGGAAGACATGAGGATGAAGAGGCCAAGCACAAGGAAGCCTTGTATCATGAGTGTCATGTCATGTGTTTATATGAGCTTCACTTCCTGGAGATCCACACGTGGTCATGGATGGCACAAGCTCCCTGTGTTGTCTCCAAGTGGCAACAGGAAATTCTCATTGCAACTCCTCCTTGTGACTGTGGCTATTTCACTTAAAAAAGAGAATCATTAAGGGGAAAAATCTATTTGCAAAACTTGTAAAGCTTCTAACTGTGTTTGTGGTGTATTTCCTCGTAAAAAATACCAATTATTTCAAACTACCTTGAAGTGCCTGAAGCAGTGCCATAAGACAGTGAAATGCCCCATTCACATACCAGAAGGAGAAACAATCTTTTGGATATGGCAGTGGATTTCATGCCTGAAGTGCTCAGAAGTTTATTGCATTTACTGGGGAGTGGGGATGGAAATTACAAAAATTATGATAAATAGCTTGCCATAGCCCATCTACAGATTTCACCTGCTGACATGGTTTAGTGGGCAGACACTAATACCACCCTTGGGAGGAAGAAGGAAACCAGCACTGGGACGGGAAGGGGTTAGGCAAGATTTAAGTGAGTGTACAGGAAGCAATAAAGGTTGTGGAGATTTAGCTGGGTTCTGGTGAGTGTTTGATTGAATCCTTAGTTAGGGAACAAACTTGACAACATTCTCTGTTTTTGCTGTAGGAACAACTGTTCACTTGTCTAAATCCTGCCCTCAGCACTGATGTATATCAGCCTTCAATTTACTCTCACTTCCATTCGAATCACAGTATGAATCAAGCACATCGCCCCTGCTACTATGCAGATGGTGTGCAGAAAAGACTACACAGTTTGTTTTAAGGATTTTTTTTTTTTTTTTTAATTTTAATTAGGCCTGATTTGTTCTTCCATTTCCTGCCTAGGGTGAATTTAACACAGGTGGTGTCTTCCAGGGAAGGGCAGGGGATTTGGGTGAAACCTCAAAGCTGCCTGAACACGCTGTGCTCTTGGCTGCCAAGCTGAGCCTGCGTTTTACAAGCCCAAGTTTGGCAGAGAGCAACGCCAACGGGACCAGCCCCAGGAAGGGCTCTGGGAGCTCAGCCCCGTTGGCCAGCAGGGGAGCCTGGCCAGCCGTGTCTCAGCAGCCCCAGCCAGCATCAGGTGCCAGAGTAGATCAGATCAGAGGCCCAGCTTGCCTGAAATCCTGCCTGTTCTGCTCCTCTGAAATCCTGCCTCTTCTGCTCCCCTGAAATCCTGCCTGTTCTGCTCCCCTGAAATCCTGCCTCTCCTGCTCCCCTGAAATCCTGCCTGTTCTGCTCCCCTGAAATCCTGCCTGTTCTGCTTCCCTGAAATCTTGCCTCTCCCGCTCCCTTGAAATCCTGCCTGTTCTGCTCCCCTGAAATCCTGCCTCTCCTGCTCCCCTGAAATCCTGCCTGTTCTGCTCTCCTGAAATCCTGCCTCTCCTGCTCCCCTGAAAATCCTGCCTCTTCTGCTCCCCTGAAATCCTGCCTCTCCTGCTCCCCTGAAATCCTGCCTCTCCTGCTCCCCTGAAAATCCTGCCTTTTCTGCTCGCCAGGAACACATGCAAAAGAACCCCCCTACAAAGGACAAATGGCCATCTAAAAACATGTTTAGCAGTCCAGTTTCACTGCAAGAGGGAAGTACTCACTGTCACAAGCCCTGAAGCAGAGATCTGAGTTATTAAAATAATATTACATTAAATTATGAGTTCATAGATTAACTTTTACCCTGGATAGTTTAACTGCAGATGTAGGCAGTATTGATTGCAATGTTTAACATCTGTTAATGCTACTGAGCTTTTTACCTCAGTATTTTCTCAAGGCCATGGCAGAGACACTGTCTTAAAAAAGCATTTGCTGGTTTAGATTTAAACCTGTTGCTTTTATTTCTGGATCTCTCTGTGATATTTATTACAAAGGAGGGTACACAGGAGTGACCACATGACCCCTTGGTACCATCTGTTATTTTATATACTGCACTGACATCCCTTCCTTGCCACCTTCCACTACTCAATCGTCCATATCTTCATCTCAAAGTGTTTCCATACCTCTTCATCACAGGTTTTGTTACTCTTCTCTGGACGTAAAAATATGTCAGCCATATAATCTTTTATGAGGTGAAGCTACCCTTACCTAAAAACAGCATTCTAGCTGAGGACATGCCATTGATCTTTCCATAAAAAGGCATTGTAATTCTCACAGCACTATCCTTTATGCCTCCCTTAATAGGAGGATAACCTGATTCTGGGAACCTATTCCCAGGGAGCAGCTAGCTGGAAAGAGGTTCAGGTTCTCTGAGTTTTGACCAGAACTTTTTATGAGGTGGCAAAGCCCAAAGCTACATCTGTCAGCAAGGTCACCTTTGCCATGCACACGTGTAAGGTTCTGTCCCACTGCCTCCACCCTGCTCCATGGGAATGTTGGTTGCCAGGCACAGCCTTTGTTTGCCTGCCCAAAATAAAGTGCTGAGCACCACTGTTGGCTGGGCATTGTCCCCTGTGCTGTGGAGGTGGCTGCAGTGCAGGAACAAGCAATAGCAGCAGTTCCAGGGGGCCCGGGGCAAAGGTGGAGGTCACGACCTCTTGTGTATCATTAGGCAATTAGCCAGAGCCCTCTCTAACCTCTCAAACACAGGGCCCTGGGCAAACTGTCCTCCCCTAGCCAGCCATGGCTGACCCTCTCTAGCTGTAGCCCCACTGGGAGTGTTTTGACACCCTCCCAGATATTCTTCTGTTCTGCATATGAACAACACTATTATATGCTTTTCTATCTGCATCTTGCAAAGTTGCCAGATTTTGAGGCACTGGAAGATGACCTTTCTCAAGGAATTTCATAGAACTGGCACTCTCAGAGCTGCCATAGAAACAGGCTGGGTATTTATAGGTTTTGTCCAAGGTGCTGTCCCATCTCAGGATCCTTCTGTCTGTATCTAATATTAAATGTTTTTGCCCAAAGGGGCTTTGAAAACAGTGGCCAGAACCATGTGTGAAATGAGAAGATACAGAAGGGAAAGATTTAAGGATTTAGACATAATTGAACATAGCCAATTCAGCTAAGCAGACCCCATTGAGGTAATTCCTGACACCCTTGAAAATCTACCCAGATTTGGTCACAACAAAACAGGCAAACCTCAAAATGCCTTTTTGTAATTTTAATTCTCTTCATGTTTGCACCCTCAGTCCAAGAAGTTATGTGCCCAGGTACAGCTGGTATGTTTCTGACTGTACATTCAAAGGCTAGGTGGTCTGAATATGCCATTTCTGAGACACTGGGACTTTCATCTACTGTAATTGACACCAATGTCCTTTGCATGAGACAGTGAAAACAAAGGAAAGGGAGGATAAAAGGAAAGATGAAGGAAGGAAGGAAGGAAGGAAGGAAGGAAGGAAGGAAGGAAGGAAGGAAGGAAGGAAGGAAGGAAGGAAGGAAGGAAGGAAGGAAGGAAGGAAGGAAGGAAGGAAGGAAGGAAGGAAGGAAGGAAGGAAGGAAGGAAGGAAGGAAGGAAGGAAGGAAAGAGGAGTCAGTCTGACAGAAGAGGAGAAATCAGAGCACCAGATGTATGCTACATGTATAGCATTTTATTCGATTACCCTGTAAGCATTGGTGTAATTTTGTGTATGGCAGCACAGGCCCTTCCCTCTCAAGGCTATGGCAAGAGAGAGAAAAGATGGTCTTGTTGTTAAGGTAGTGACACAGAATTCAGGAGATCTGGCTCCCATTCCTGGCTCTGACACAAACCTTGTGTAAATCACTTAATCTCTCTGTGCCTCTGTTTCCCATCTGTGAAACAGAGATAACACATCCTTTTTCTCACCCCAGTCTGTCTTGTCTATTTAGATTATCTGCTTTTCTGGGCAGGGAAAGCTTCTTACTGCATGGGTTTGGGTTTTCAGTTTGTTTGTCCTCAGCGCTTTTTGCTGGATCTTTTAAGACCAGGGGGAACCAGAGTGATCATCTGGTCACAACCCCTAATACAAGACAAGTCCTGGGAGCTCCCAGAATTAATTCCTCTTTCAGGAGCTGAGATTGACAAAAGAACAGACTTTAGGAGAAATATATATGTATGTATGTATCTATGTATGTGTGTGGGTCTGTAATGTAAAAAAAGAAAAAATCCTGAAATCCAACGTAGTCTTTTATAAACAGCTATCAGGAAGCTTCACTGATAAAAAACTGGTGCTTTATTACTTGCTTAGTTTTGTCTAGACTCTTTTCTCACCACTAGAAAGATGCTTTCACCAGCCGTTATGCATGCTGAATTGAATTCAAGAACTCTCTCTAATCAATGTGTATGTACTCATGGTGGGACTTATTTTCCCTAACTTTTACTATGCCTGTAACCCAACCTAGCTGTCCCAGTGAATACAGGAATTCATGCCAAAGATCTTGGATAACTCTCTTGAAATAGGATAAAATGGCCTCTGAAGGGGTCTGTATTGTCTTTCTTGTGCACGGACTTTGGATAAACTTATTATCCCTATTTGCACCCTTAGGATAATATTGGAGCAGTTACATGATGTTCCCCACTCTTCTTGACATATAATTTCTTTGCAGAATTTATACTTGAGATTACTGCACTTCGTGATGAGAGCCCAATTGTGATTGTAACTCGACTTCAGCTGCAAATGTTGCTCCTGTTAAGGTGTATTCAACCCCTCCTTTCTCCATCATCACTACACACTGATAATTGGTGACATCCAGTGAGATAAGTAGATTTGAAATATTTTCAAGAGAGAAAAAAATTCTATTTTAAATTTTTCTAACCTGGACCAGCTCTAACCGCTGAGTAATTGAATAAAAGACCTTTTCCTGTGGTCATATGTTAAAGAAAGGCTGCATCTGCTTTTGCATTTTGTGCACAGACTGATCCTTGAAGTGTGCCATAAGCACACTCCTTGGATCAAGCTCTGTACGGGAAACAGATAGACAAATGTATAGTTATGACATTGGTACTGAACCGCTCAACCTTGTCAGGATTGAGGTGTCTTCTGGGAGTGCACAAAAGCAGAACCTCAGTTGCCTTGGAAACTTCTCCAGCTGAAAACCAAGGAGATTAAGGCAGTTCTGGGCAGCCACCGAGCTGAGTTTTCAGGACTGCCATTTTAGATTGAGATGCCTAAACTCCTCCTAACTTCTCTCTTAAACCACAGTTTGCAGAGACAGCCTCCATTTGAATAATCAAAATGTCAAGCCACACAAACACATTACAGAACACTAAATCTCTTCATATCAAAACCGTGAATTAAATCACCCCCTTTGAAATCTGATGTTAAATTATATCAAGATAGTTTGACAAGAACCATCCTGATTGTCTTTAATTATATCACCTTTTTTAAAATTCCTTATTACTCAAGGTCCCTATCAGCCATTCCATTATTTTGCCTGGGATCAAAGGCAAGCTGACAGGCCTATAATTACTCGGGTCACTGCATTTACCTTTTTTAAATATTGGTACAACATTAGCTTTCTTGTAGTCCTCTGGAACATCCCCAATGCTCCATGGCTTGTTAAAAATCAAAATTAATGGTCTGTAGTGCTCCTAGACTATCGATCTTAAAATCTTGGATGTAAATTACCCAGACCTACTAATTTTAATGTATCTAACTTTAATATCTGCTGTTTAACACATTTCCTTAGTTACTGCTAGAATGAAAAGCATTTCATCATCATTCTGTCCTGAATCATCTGGCTTTTCCCCAAATACCGAACAGAAGTATTGATTGAACACCTCTGTCCTTTCTGCATTATTATCGAGAATTCTACCAGCTAATAAATGATTAATACCACATCTAGGACAGGCTTTATACCTGAAATCCTGTAAAATTTCCTTTTCTTCTGTTTAAGCATTTCTACTTGTCTTGGTTTTTTTTCCCTACTAAATTTTCTGGTGCTTGGTATATGCATCCTTTCTCATTTTCATGTTTACACATTTACTCCCCTGCTTTAGGGACTCATAGCAGTTCTTTGTTTTATGAAACAGATCCTTTGGAAGGCAACATGTATGTGTTTGTGTCCATTAAACTGAAAGGAGGATAAAGGACCTGTCTTTGCCTTTCTTCATCTAAACCCTTTTGAAACTTGGCCTCAGACACAAGTCTATTGTATCCAAGTCTGCATTTCCTTGCATTCTTGGAATGAACCATCATTTTGTTAAGTGAATGATTCAGTATTTAGCCTGTGATCCAAAACTTCAGCTGATTAATGCTGTTGAAGAATTTTCTGACATTACAGGAAGAAATGAAGTGAAACTGGGCTCTTCGTAAAACTTCAAGCACGGACTGCTGACACATAGTAATGTTTTGGAACCAACAGCAGCAGATCCTCTTTATGTTTCCACTGAGGAAACATTCCTCATACTCTCCTCTTGCAAAATCTCAGGATTCTTCTTCTAAGTGAGCAATGGACCTCGAACAGCTTCCTACAATGTAGGGCATGTGCCATGCAGATGAACATCTTCAATCTTATGTAATAATGAGCAGCAATGCTTACATAGCCATGCCTTATTTTTAAAGCACTTCACAGGAGAATAAGATAGATGACATTTTGTTGCTCAAAAATGTATTTGAGACAAAATCAGCATTACAGTTAGTTGTGAGTTAGGAGAAAAAGGGAATTTTCTAGAGGGAGGTAGCAAACTTTGTGTTGGACTTTGGGTAGATCCTTTAATGTCCTTACAATGTAAGTACTTTAATAATCTGTATCTATGGGTATATATGGACCAGACAGTACACTGTGTTGCTCCTTTCAAGTTACTATTCACATCACTGAGATGCACCACTAATTATTTTCATTAAATAAGACTGATTTTTTTTGCATAATCAACTCCCTGAAGGACTGGGATTGCTCTATGCTTCCACGGACAGAAACCAGCCCTTGGTTCCACTAGTACCTGCAGTGCTGATGAAGGGCCTCATTTCTTTCTCATCATCAAAGCTACAAAAGCTGAGGTGCAATGTGTGAAACCACATCCTACTAGCAAGAGAAGTGAGAAACTGAAGTGACAAGGTTCCAACAACTGCAAAAAGGATGCAAAAGTGAAAAAGAAATAGCGCTAATTCAGAAAAGTTCAGAGGAACAGAGAAATCTCCACTTTTGGCCTATCCAGACACATGAAGAAGTGTGGGAATTTCCACAGTGTGACTGATCTCACCACCTTCCACATTGCAAAAGCAAGTCCTAGAGCAAGCTTACTGTGGAAAGGAAAATGCCTGTTGTGTAAGTAGCTGCAACTAATAAATTCAAAGCAAGTCAATACCATTTGTAATAAAATAAAATATCAAAACTAATTTACACTTCTAGGGTAGCATTAGGAACAATAACCAAGCTGCAGAAGCTCTTTGGACGCTCACAACTGTAAACTAAACCTCAACCCCACTGAATTTAAAGGGAGTGTTCATTCATGAACTGAGACAAAGAGCAAAACCAACTTCTGCTGACAATACTTTGTTGTTTCAAATGGCAAATACATGGAAGGAAGAACAAGTCTGACGTTCTAGAGAGGCGTTAGGGCATGCCCACTTGTTTCAAGATGCAAAGCTGGGGCCTTATCAGAAAACTCTTCAAGGCAGACACATTTCTTACTAAACCACTTTTAAAGACGCCAGCATGTTGAAGTTGCAGTCATTTCTGAAAATGAATGAAGAATATGTTAAAGCACAAATTAAGGAAATAAAACTAGGAATCACAGCTTCCTAATGTGTAGGAAACCTCATTTATAGGCAAGTGCTGGAAGGAAAAGGTTGGTAGCTTGCCTAATTTTAGAGCTGAGGGGCCTACAGATGCTGACAGTTGTACATCTGCTTTGCTTGTCTTCTGATGGACAGGAATCAACTCCAGTCCAGGAGCTCTGTAGGCACAAGTCCAAGGTAATAACCTCAAAGTGGCACAGCTGTGGTTCTTGATCAGTTCAAGTGTGTTTTGCACTCATGATCAGCAACAAGACCCTACAGCCAAGGGGACTTCCGAGTAATCTGAGTTCCCAGCTGTGGCAATAACCAGATCATCAAAGGATGATAAAGTCAATATTGCTTGGTTGCCTTGGGAACCAGACAAATGCCCAGACCTGTTCCCTTTGGTAACAGAGTAGGGCAATAAGTCGTTGTTTCTTCCCTCCTGTGAAGCGTTCCCAGAGCTCCTGCCTCGTGAGCTTTGTGGGATGTGGCTTGCAGGTTTTGGAGAGATGAGCATTTCAGTGCTTGGCTTGTGTAATCAGAACTTTGGTTACAAGCCTGCAATAAGCATGTTAAGAAGAGGGATATAGTTGTTTGGGTTTGGCACCACAGGAACGCAGCTGCTTCAGTGCTGGCCCACATGTGGCTACCTTGGTGTGTGGGTGGAGAAGAGGTGGGGTTGCCTGCACCCATCGGGGTAGATGAAGCTGGATGACTCAAAAGCAGATGTTGGATTAGAGCCCCCTGAATCTGACTCACAGAAGTATCCTTTAACCACCAGCCACTTCTCAGAAAATGTGCCTGAATAAAATACTCAAACTGTATTCTTAGAATGGTGGGGGGGGGGGGGAGAAAAGAAAAAGCAGAAGAATTTATTTTAAGAGAAACCTCAGGGCTCACCTGAAGGACCCCACCAAAGTTCAAAAAAACCCCATGTTTAAACAGCTCTAATCGTTTGACCAGCAGCATCTGAATAAAGGCAGACCAATAATCCCTTCTCCAGCTCCAAATAAGACTTGCATCAGTTCACTGTCTTGCAGTTATTTCTCATTCATCTGAAAATTACTTCTACTAAACTACCCAAACCAGAAAAACACAACACATGCATAGAAAGAAAGGGTCCAAAAATTCAGTCCTACAGCTGTTGTAACCACTTAAACATTTCAACAGTGTTTATAAATGTATGCCAAACTGGAATTATTTCTCTCATAATATTATGATTAGTATAGTAAAGAACTGCAGTTTCGAAAATAATTGTGCAGCATCACTCATAAAGGAATATTATGCAAAGAATATTTGCCATAATGTTTTGGTCCAAAGATTTCAGTAATGACAATCCAAACATTGACAATAGTGTAATTTCTCTGATGTTATCTAACTGAGAGATACCATAACATTCCTCGGTCACAAATCATCATCAAGACACTCCAGAAATTATAGTAGTGTGGCTAGCTCTTTCCCTTTTTGCATTAAATTCTTCACAAACTTGATGTGTAAGATTTGTAAAACAAGAAACAATTCTTTTAAATTTCTATTGACACCTAAAATAAGAACAGCTTAGTAAGACTTCCAGCAATACCTTAACATATGCCATTAAAAAGAAAGGAGGAAAAAAACCCCTAAATTAAGTGGAAAGCAAAGGGAAATATTCTCTTAAGAAAATAGTTATATATCAATAGTTCCAACAGAGAATAACAAATGCAGATTTAGGAAGACTGAGAAGGGGAAGTTTATTTATATTGACTGGGGAATATAAGGATGACAAGCAGAATACATACCTCAAGACATCAGAAACCCAATAATTTGCTGCCCACTGTTGAAAAGGCAATCTCCAGCTCATGAAAGACTACCTTAGGTATCCTCTGCAGGATGACATTTCTGACATTTAAGAAAACATCTTCCAAATATAAAGCAGTAGGTGACAGAAAGTACAAATTATTTGAGCCTTCATGAAAATCAACAAAATGCAGACCCAGAAGATCAGTTGAATTTCTAAATATTTTCTAATCTCACTAATTCCTCATCAGTCTCAAAGGCAAAAGATTACCAACACTCAAGCTGAACAAGACTGATCTAAGAGATATCCAACAGGGATTCAGCATAGTCTCTCCTTGAGTTTGATTTATGGCTGGTCATCTTTGCTTTAATGTCCTAGAAGTCTCTCCTACATAATATACGTTATCGAGATCGACTAAATTACAAAAGAAGCATCATGCATAATTCTAATTCTCTTCTCACAACAGGATGTTTATTTCCTGTTTCAAGATAGCAAAAAGGATTTCCAGTTATCATATTACAGCAATTTACAAAAAATGCCTGTAGGCAGGAAGTTCATGAAGAGTGAAACTGGCTCATAACTAGGTTAGCACATGTGAATGGACTCTGAAATGCAAATTTGTCTCATAAGAAAAAAAAAAAAAAAAGAAAGGAACATCAGCAGATACACCCAGGTATTAAATGAACCAAAGGTCACAGTGGCAAGATTAGTGCCTAGAACAAGAGGTCCCTGGTTGGGGATGGAACATCCAGGCACCCATTGTGAAACTAATTACAATAAAGCTAAGTCAATCTTTTAAATAAATAACTCTTTGTGTCCTAAGGAATAAAGAGAAAAGGCCTCATCTTTCAGTCTCTGACTTTTCATCAGCCCCTTTGGGCAGAACTGGATCCTCACTCTGACCTCCTGCAGATGCCCATGCACATGCCTGAGGCTCTGAGAACAGGGTTTGGCCTCTGGTGGACTTCAAGCAAAGTTATGTGCATGTGGAGAAAATTCAGACTTGCAGAGAGGATGGAAACTTACAGAAAACATAAGCCCCAGGAAAAATGAGTGGTCTGAAAACATTGCATACACTCTTCAGAAGATGCAACCTGAAGACTTGTTCTTTGAAGGTGAGATGGCATCCAGGGAAATGTCCTGGAGCTTAAATAACCTGTTCCCTTGGGGAGGTTCAGTGTGGGTGCTCAAAGCATGCTGTTCCTGCTCTATACTTGGCAATGATCCCAAAGAGAGGCATTACAATCCTAAACTCCTTTAGTGTGTGGAAAGCCAGAGCCAACATCACCTTCTTTGCTGTCCCTTTCCTTCCCACCTCCATCCCAGCTGATCCCTAGAAGGTAAGGTGTGGGCCCTGCTGAAAGCCATTTTCCAGGGCTGCTGCAGTACCATGTAGGGCATCCCTCTGGACTTCTGTGATGCATGTGGGTGCTTTAAGCAGCCACCTGCAGTCCAGCCTCCTCTCTTACTAGGTTCTGCCCTGGACAAGCAGCACTCCCTCACTGATAAAGAAAATTATCATCCGGAAATTAAATTCCTCAAGCTTCAAGTGTCTGTTCAAAAGAACCATTAATCAGCTGTGTGAAGGAAGGATGGATGCTCTGGTCCACTGTAGGCATACATGTAATTTGAAGGTGCAGTGCAACATCACAGATACCATTAATTAGAAGAGCAGCCATTCTCTGAACTTTGAGCTCCTATTTCTTTTAACTGTAGGAAACCCACTTGGCATGTGGCTTACAGATCAGGGTGCTTGCCATTCTGATGATTACACCAGGCTTCAACATTTCCACAGAGTTCTTTAGGAACACATGCCTGGGAAACTACAGGGGAGTGTTTAGCAGGTATGAACAAAGCCTCAGAGATAATTCACTAGAACCAGGGAGGCATCCATCTTTCAATAGGATGAAATTAAATACGGAGCAAATGTCACTAAACAATCTCATCCTTTTCAGAAGTTGATCCTCAGCTGTTATCAACTGAGAGAATTGCACCATTTTGCAAAGAGCAACCTCAGACCCAGCTGGGTATCAGACTAAAGATTGCAACATATTAAGTACAAGTCAGAGAATTGGATATAAATTCCTCTCACTGAAAGTAGTGTAAACCTGGAGTAATACCACTGATGTCAGCTGAGTAACACAGACTGCCACCACTGTGCTTTAAAGAATTTGGTATTTGATCTCATTCTTTTTCATGAATTCACCTTAGAAGCCCATCAGGCATAGTCAGTTCTTTTGTCTATGCTATGCTGCTACTGCTGTAATTAATCTTTTTCCAACCACCCTATTGGCAATTTCCCTAATGCACACATCCTCCCTCTCCCTCCCTCCCTCTCCATCTCTTTCTCCTCCAATTCCTCTCTGCTGTGCACTTCCTCCCTTACCAGCCTTTTGGGAACATACCATCTTTTCTCTTAGCCTGTGAGCCAGATTGTCTTCAAACTCTTCTTATCAAGGTACAGAAGTCTTTTACTCAGATGTATCTGTGCCCTGAATATGGGCTTGGTTATTGAAATGGTGATATAAATTAAACCTTCACATTCACATTAGTACTAATATAGCTACTTGGCAGTGCAGGTGTAAGTAAAATCTTGTTAATATACTTTAAGTTCTGACCAGAGACATGTTATTATTTTAAATAATCTCTATTTTCTTTCTATCTAAAAAACTTAAAGAAAGTAACTCATTTTGAATCACATGAATAATTTGAAATTACAAATAATTTCTTAGTATATTTTTAGCTATCAAATTGAAACTTATTTCAAAGCAAAATATTTTCAAGCAAATAAAATCAAGATGGTTTTTTTCTAAAAAAAATACTGAGATGAAAATTCTGACCAGTAAAACAAAATCAGCACCTGAAATGTAATTTTAGTGGAAGTGAGTGTGGCCAGGTGACACCTGCTCACCAGTGCCTCGTGCTCTCTCAGGTGCTGGAGTCTGGGGGACTTGCCTGCCACTTGTCCTTGCCCATTGAATCTTTTGCTTCTATTAACAGTTGCCCTGCCTATATGACAGTGGCAGGGATGTCTGTATTTGTGCAACCCACCCAGTTTCACAATCTATTGATTATGTGATTCTTCACCAAAATAAAAAGGCAAGAAATTTAAATGAAAACTTTTAATAAATTCTCATAGTAATAATAGTGTATAGGCAGATTGATATGTATACTACAGCACTTTCCCAAATTGCTTTTTTCCCTTACCAAGCAACCCTTTTGCTGCCTCTGTGATGACAGGTGAAGTCTCTAATTGCCTCTATCAGGCCTGTGAACCATCAAAATCCTCCTCTTCCTGAAGGAAACCCCCCCATCCCTTCTTGATCCATGTGTCACACCGTGCACTGCACACCCTAACAGAACAAATAACATCAGAGACACTGGGGTGGAAGTGCACAGGCAGCACATCTCACCCACAGAGGTGCACACTCCCGGGACACTGAGGTGACTGCAACCACCACTTTTTTCCAGGTGCTCTTTCATCCAGGTCCATCTTTAGAAGCCCACAGAAAATGTGGTCACTGGTCACTTGAACAGCAGGAAGGCAGACATTCCATTGCTATTTGTGGGAGAACACTGATCCTCATTACCAGAAAGGTTAACTCCAGAAGATTTTACACCACTTTCTGTAATGGCCACATCCCACAAGGATGTTGGTGGTTGTCCAAAGAGTGGATAATGGCCAAGTAGTATTTTCATAACATTCAATTCTCACTCACAGACAATGAAAATATTCATGCCACTGATGTTCCCAGCACAATTTTTATTTCTTCAGTGGTAAGCATGACTTTGGTGGGAAAAGCAGCAATTATAGACCTTGAGCTCGTCTATTACCCCACCACTGACATCTGGTTTGACAATGATAGTCCAGACAGAAACAGATTTGGAATAGTGTGGTATACATTGCAGACAATGATGGACATTTACCTCGGGACTTCCTGAGGGTGTCAGATCTGAACTGTCCTAGTGCTGAACTCCTTGCACAGTTTCTTGGAGCACCTGGCTCTCCTAGATCCATAGGACCGGCCTTTTTGAGACATTTTGTCCTCGTGCTTCTGTTCTGCTGTCAGTGACTGGTGCATAAGGACTCTGAAACCTCATGGCTGAAGTGAGAGGTCCCCAAGCGGTCTGTATGATCCCCTCATCAGTGTGTGAGATCACCCTCTGAACATCACCAGAAAGTTCTATACCTTGTCCCATGTTACCATTCCCAGCCTTACACCAGCTTTGGTCTCCCTATCTCATAATCTTGGGTCTGCTGAAGGCAATGATGGGATGAGCTTTGCTTCCTGCAGGGTCAGCCCTGTCTGCATTTGCTCAGCAGATCCCCACAGAGGAGCAGGCAGTCACCATTAGAACCACAGTATGAAAGAGTTCAAAGGTGTGCTTCAGCTTTTCAGAAGTCAAAGTACTGTGGCAGTGCTTTGTGACATCACTAAATGGGTACAGCTCGAGAGAAGTGTAGCAGAGTGGGCACATGCAAAGAAGTTTGAATGTCCAGACCCAGGCAAACCCTGTGCTAAAGGATCAGTGATGCTTTTCCTGCCTCCTATTTGCCTCTTCCCTGCTTTCCAAGTTTCAGTCATTTACCGACTGTCCACCTCTCTTTAAATTAATTTCTGCCCAGTGTTGACTTGTTACATTGAATGGATTTTTTTCTGAGTCTGTTAAGGAAATGCAGAGGCTGCTTTCATTCAGATTGTTCGACAATCTTATCCATAACCTCTTCCTAACAGGTGTTCAACACATCCCAACAGGATACATTTATCCTGAAGCTTCCTTACTGCTTTAAACAAAACCTCATATTCCCTGTGCCTTCCCTTTCTCCTCCCTTTGATCCATCCTTTTTTAAGCCTTGTTTGTGCTATTAATAATCGAGAGTTCAGCGCTGTCAGCACATTCAACACAGCAGAGAACAAAGGGCAGAAAACAACCCCACCCAAAATGAGTTTACAGCCTAATGAAGGCAAACAAAACCCTCCACTTGGCTGGCTGCACAGGGTGGCAGGCTGAATGGGAACTCCTGGGCTGGGATGGGGCGGGGCGGGGGGGAGGAGGAGGGGGATGTCCTTCAAAAACCACAATTTTAAGCGGACAAGAGCCTGCTTATTCACAAAAGAAAAGAGTTTAAGGGGAAAGTTCCTGAAAGTGAAAATGAAAGCCTGATGAAGCAATTTTTGGGCAAAGGGACGCCAGACAGATGGAGATAGGGAGATGGGTGGGTGCAAAATGTAAGTGAGGAGAGATATGCAGCCTAAATAGCTAATCAGTAAGAGGGCAAAGGCACCCAGACACCCTGCGAAGACACACTCATAAAGAACCAGGGACAGATGGAGCCAGAGCTGTGCAGAGCCTTTGAAGGAGCAGATAAGCAGGTTGAATTTAATGGGGGAATGTGAGAGGTTGTAACTGAAGAGCTGAGGACACAGAGGATCATTAAGAATTTGCAAGGAGTATTGAGCACTGCATGAGGAGCTTGGAAAATCTCCTGTGTTTGAAGGTTTTAAGGACAAGTTAGATAAACATCTGTTGGGAATGGTGTAGATGTGGCTGATCCTGCCCTGGAGCAAGAAATGGGTCCGATGACCTTTTGAGCTCCCTTCCCTTTTCTCTGTGGGTGTAGTAGGCCAGGAAGATAATTTGCCAGATGGTAAATACATTTTTGCCCAGACTGCAGCTGAATAAGGAGTACTGATTTGAGGGACGAGGGGGTCCCAGCCTGTACCACTGTGCAAAGGTATCACATGAAAGCTGGAAAGGAGAAGAAAGAATTAGGTTACTGCACAGTCTTTTCTGCTGAGCGTCAGCCAAGTGTATCAATGGGAGGGACTGAAAGAAAAGAGGAGATGAAAAATGGGTCAAAGATTGCAAGTGTAAATTCAGTTGTGTTCGATATGATGAAATCGTTCCTATGAAAACTATTGTATCGTTGAATGCCACTGTGTATTCACTCACAAGGCCATAAGTATGTCTTTCCCAGACTAGCCATAATAGAGATCCTCATGTCTCTACTCTAAAGAAATAATGCCAAGGGGGTCAGCAGAAGCAAGGAGAAGCACTCTACTCCAGCTAGTCTGCAGGTGAAGTAGAAAGGCAAGAAGAGTCAGCAGCAAAACAAAGGAATCAGGTGTTAGAACACACACACACACACACACACAGGAGACACTGAGATGGCAACAAGAAAGGGTTTAAAGTAGGGAGCAGAATGATAAGCTTTTGTAATAGGAAGATCCTCTTTATTGGCCAGACCAACTGTACTAAAGTGAGCTGAATGAAACTTTTGGTTTAAAAAACAATTCGGTGTTGCAGAGAAAATACTTTCTATATTCTTACATTTCAGAGCCATTACATTTTCTACATTTCAGAGCCATTCTTAAATGGCTCTGAAAGGAGCTCAAAGACTGTATCCAGAATGAGGAGGGAATCGAGGTAGTGGAAAGGCATGGAGGCATGCCTTTCTGTGGTTTTACTTTATTAACCCTACCTAGATTCCCATGCCTCTTATATTATTTAGAAAAGATGAGCCAAATTTTAGGCTCTCTAGCAAGCTCTCTGTGCACGTGCATACACCGAGAAATTTTTACACTGAGTCCTTGAGGAAACAAAGTGTAAACCAGATGAAAACTATATTCCTCTAGTGGGATACAAGGAGATATAACAACTACTGAGAACTGGGCAGAGAAAATATCAGAGCTAGACTATGAGACTGAGGATTCCCTCCTGGTGTCATGCATGAGGTTTGCTTCTGAAATGCAGGGTAAATGCTCAAAGCCAGGAACAGGGCTTAGCCCAGGGCTTAGTTGCAGTAAGACAAGGCCTTTGGGCCTCCAGAGTCTGGGCACTATCATAACCATCTGGTGAGGGTCCTGCTGTGTCACTCTTGCAGTTCATACTGGTAATGGAGAAGGATCGAAAATAAAAGAAATAATTAGAATACAGTTGATGTAAAGCTG
Source organism: Agelaius tricolor (assembly GCF_023055355.1). Lineage (NCBI taxonomy): Eukaryota > Metazoa > Chordata > Aves > Passeriformes > Icteridae > Agelaius > Agelaius tricolor. The sequence goes on along the minus strand of NW_027269262.1, from coordinate 58,988,258 downwards.
AGTTTGAGTTGATAAGTAGATCACAGCAATGTTAGAGCAATGGAGGAATACTGGAAACAGAATGGGCAGGCAGTGGGTCAAGGATGAGGAGATGGCCATGAGAGCTATCAGCAAGGACAGGGGAATGGGTTGCCAAGGGATTACCAGGCAATGGAAAAAGAACAGGCTACAGACAGAGTGAAAATAACAGAGAATCACTGAATGATTAGTCATAAATGAAAGGCTGAGAAGGAGGAAAGCACAGTCAAAGATATCTGAGGTGAAAATAATCAATAAGAAATTGATCATTTGAGTTTTCATGGTGACTTGGTAGTCACAGACCGAGGAAGGTGAAAATAGCAAGAAGCCATGGCAGCAGCCAGAAAAGGTCATATTGACCTTGACCAACACCTTGTTGGTTGATGAAAGTGCCTCATTTCAGCCCCATAGCAGACTAATGGATGGAAGATTCAAGGGAAGTCATGTGCACTTTCACAAGGTTTGAAGTCAAAGGTAGATAGAAGTTGTTGAGGAAGACAAAGTCTAGATTAGATTTTATAAAAAGAGATGAGGGATGGGTCAGATGACAGAGGGAAAAGAAATTTAAATGTTGGGAAAGTAAACTGTCTGTGACCTGGAAGATAAGAATGAACACAGCTCTTTCAGGTCTTTGTTCATGGTTATGTATGCTATCTCTTAGCATTTCTAAAACGGAAAACATCTTCACTTGGAAGTAGTTCACATTTAGAGGCTGCTGAACTAATAACAAGAGAACTTTAAGCTATTGAGAGAACTCAAGGAGATTGCTACTGAAAAGAGGCTCCTGGCTCAACCAGCCAGTCACCAGCCAGACCTCTGCTGCTAGAGAACAAGCACTATTTAGGTGCTCAGCTTCCACATCCCATCTGCATAGCTTCAATAAAGTGTCCAAAGTCCGTCCAGAGTGGCTTTGAAACAGCATCAAAATTATGTCTTTTCTTCTCTCTCTCTCTCTATTTTATTGCAGAGGAAGCAAGGATCACAGCTTTCTGACAGTGACTCACCACCTGTGCCTGGATGCTATTTCAGCTAGTTTTTCTGCCTCCATTTTGCCCAGCAGTAGGTATAACACAGTGCTAATCTCACTGAAAACCAGTAGGAATTCTCATCCAGAGCTAAAAATCACATATCTCACTTTTCCATGCAGCAGAAGCAAATCTGCTGTCTTTGGTGTGTTAGTGTGTGTGTGTGTGGTGTGTTGTGTGTGTGTATATGTGTGTGTATATATATAGATATATGTGCATGAATCATAAGTGATCTATCATCATTAATTCATTAGATATTCATTGTAATTACCCTGCTTGTGATGAATTAATTTGTCATTAATTTAGATGTCACATGTACAGTACTTTTTCAAGGATTGCCATATGATTCAACCTTAATTAATGTACCTCTAAAGCAAAATGCTAACAATCAATTCACATTACTGGGATGCTTAGGCTGTCAGCAGGAGCATGTTTATTATGATTATTATTATTTATGGACACAAGGAAGAAGACATTACAATATTTGCAATCATCTATATGTTCCATACAGTAGGATATTTTAGTCCCAACATAGCTATATATCTGCATGGCCTTCCTTAGCCAATTTGTCTAATCGATTTGTGAATGTCCTTATCTTTAAAGATGTCACCTTGTATTTACAATCATTGGCAGGTCATTATCCATAAAGATACCTCAACTAATTTTTTTCTTCAGTAATGAATCCTATTACTTAGCCACTGTACACCAGAATCTCTTTTCACTCTCTTACGGTCCTTTTTGGGGGTGGAAGAATTTATAAGGATGTATCAAAGGTTTAAAAACAATCCATGAGATATTTGTATTCCAGAATGGGCCTTATGTGAATAATGAAGTGACACTCAATTTAGAGAAGGCTTTAGTACTAAAGAAGGAAATCTTATTTCAATCATATCTTGATTCAGTTGAACTCCAGTTCAGTTTTCTCAGTGCCGTAGTAAGAACACCAAGTACAAACATTGATTACAGTAAGATATACAGAAGCATCAAATAAGAACAGACAATATTTCTGTTCAAATGCACCTCGTCCTTCACCATAAGAAAGCACAAAAGCTATGAAACTGGAAGCATTTTAGAATAGCTACGAACTATGAACTCTATTTAAATTAAATGTAAATAACCAAAACCAAAGGGAAGCTGCAATACATAAAGAATGTACTGCAGGAAACAATGAGATATGGAATTTATGCTTTGTATAGGCTTCCATATTACTCCTACAATGATTTTGGATGCATCATTATTCCTTGTAGCCCTCTTGGTTCTTCAATTTCCAAATCCTGGGAACAGTATACTTATGCCTGCTGAGTTCTTTTTTCACAAGTTTTGTTTCCATTTTTCCTCTGATGCAATGCTGCATTTTGTGTAAAGGCGGTGAATAGTTTATTGTAAAATAGAGGATTAATATTAATGCACACTCGTAACAGCTTTTATCAGGAATACAGTGTGAGCCTCCTTGAAAGATTTTTTTGTCCTTTTCTTGGGGTATGACAGTATGATGTATATGATCTATCATGCTCATTTCCTTCACGCATTCTTAGCCCTACTGGAGCAGCCTCAGAGTGATGGTAATCTTATGAAAACTCAAAATGATTTGTTTATTACTGAAGGTTTATTTAAGGCTGTCACCATGACCTATATCCATTAGTAACCTCAAGAATTCTTAAAGGGACACAGGTCCCATTACCTGCTATTTTCAGCTGTACTCCATGATAGCAGAAAGCTAAGGCTGTTGCTTCTAAGAGCTTTTGATAAATTATATTGCTATCCTTCCCTCCCCATCAACCTTCTATGTTCTATAGATGTCTTGCCTGGAAAAATGTTTAATCCCTCCCACGTCACTCAAGCAGCACATATAGGGGCATTGAAAGAAGGGAAATGAGGTAGCAACATCCATGTATTCCAGTGTATTGGTTTTCAGCAATTTGACTCCACAGGCAAATTGTTTTGAATAAAAAAGAGCAGGAGCCCAGATTCACTCAGAGGACATGATGACCTAGCTCAGCACCAAGGTCCACTACCTACATGGCCCTCACATTTACAAGTTTACACCCCAGCTCCCTTACGGATGAGCCACCTAAGGTACCCCCTTTCTTCCAAGAGGGCTGTGCAGCCACCAGAAAAGCCCTTGTCCTGCCTCCCTAAGCTGGTCTGCCAGGCCCAGAGTATGGTCACACGAGGGCTTTGTGTAGCAAAGGTGGAAGAGAAAATGGCAGAGATCCTCACCATCTCTAGGCTTCATATTTAGTACCTTAATTGTCATACAGAAAAGTATAAATATTTTCTCACATTGTTTTGAAGAATTCCATCCCACTTCCCCAGATGAAGCCCTAAGTTATGATCCCTTGCCACTGCAGTCAGTCCTGTCAAAGACATTACACTTTGCATTTCACTTACATTCAGATGAGAGCCAGGGCTACATTCTGACTAGCTGCTACATGATCCTTCTGGCATACCTTCAGGCTGAATGACTGTTCCAGTTCATGACATCTGAGGTGCAAGTGAGGCAACAGCTTCAGGTTTTGGCAGAAAAGGGCAGGCACTAACCCCAGAGAGGACCTGCAGCCACGAGTTCTGGGTAGTGAGGAGTGGCCACCCCCTATGCGAGCACAGTCAGGAGCTACTTAGGATCTTCACTAAGGATGGTCATGGATGGGGCTATCTTATAACATACCACAACTACATTATATGGAACTGTACTAAAACAAAGTGATGTGGCTGCCACCTGCCCCGTACTGAGTATTTCGCTATTCTGAGAGTAAAAGACTTGGGTTTAGGCTCTTTTCAGCCTCAGAGGCACTAAGCCCATGTCCCAGGTAAAAACCCTGTCCACCAAACTGTGACAAGACAATTTATCCCAAGCCTGCAGCATAAAAACAGTAGGGTTTTCAGCTGGCATTGAGACTCAGTGTTAGGGAATTCCAGAAAGAAACCCCAGTTATATATACACAGGATCAAAGGATGACTCAGTAAGGGACCTCAGGAAATCTCTCATCTCAGCTATGAGATCAGAATAGATTGGCCATGGCCTTGTTCATTCTGGTTTTGAGACCCTCCAAAGATGGAGATTACAGCCTCTGAGTGACCACTGCTTGGCTCTTGTAATGGGGAAAAAGGTTTTTCTTATACCCACCTGACACTCCTTTATGTCAGCCCTTGATTTCCTGACTTGTACCTCTGTGGAGAACCTGGATTTGTCTCCTCAATAACATCCTCACAGTTACTGGAAGGCTTCTAGGAAGGATAGAGTTTTGCTCCTTATGTCCTGACTCAGTCCACAGCACTCAGGGTCCTCTGAAGTAACTGTAAATCCTTCAGTCTGTGTCATTAGGTAGGGGCCTCAGACCTCAACCACCTTAGTGTGCACAGTGATTGCACAGTGATCCAACTTTAAAAGAAAGACAAGAAAACTGGAAAGTGCTGTCACACCAGGTATGCCATGGTGTGGTGTTTATTGTGCCCTTCTAATCCTCAGTCCTCATAAAAGTAATGATAACTTTCTTGCCATGCCCTTGTGGTAGGAACTTATGTAAAAGATGGGCACCAGTAAAGATAGTCATAGTCACAGTCTTTGGCACACCTAGCTTTTCATAATTCACTGTAAATGACTTCTAAGTGGAATGCACAGACCCATCTAATAGAAGGGTGACCATCTACACTGAACAAACACTTCTAAGCACAGGGAAATCAGAAGACTTCAGGGTTAAGATTAGACAAAATCTTTTGGCATTTTCCACAGATTCACAGCTGTAGCTTCCTGTTCAGCATGCTGATTTCTGTATTTCCTATTCTCAGGCATCTAATTCTTCCACACTAGATAAGCAAGTCTGTCATCTCACCTGGGCTAGGATTTCCCCAAGATGATAGGACATAAAAGAGCAAAGTTTTACTGTGTGAGTTCACCTTGAGAATGTAGTTCAAAATTACAGGGTTTACCTCCACAGTCCAGACTATCTCAATTAGCACATATGCTCTTCCTGCCTGGCTAAATCAACTTATTCCCTTCTGAGATCTCATCTCTTGTCTTTTCCGTCTGAAATCTGGTTTATTTTACATTATTCATGGACCTGGCTACATTGAGCTCTGCATAAATCTGCTGAGGAATTAAAGAAATACTATTAAGCTATATTTAATATTCTAGCATGGGAGAAAACAGAATCCTTCTTCTCCTGTCTTCTTTCCTGTAGAGGGAGAGAAAAATCTGTTGCCCTTTTGTCATCTGACTTCACACAATGCAACTCTTTACCTTTGAGTCCTGGTATAAGGGTTGAGATCACAGGCTTGAATCATCCCTTATCTTGGTTTGTGAACTTGTATGTCTCATAGAAGACAGGCATGAACAGGCCTGTGACACAAAGTTAATCTCCAGAGTCAAGAGGCTGGATCATTTGAAGTCTGTAGGCTGTAAAGCTGTACATAAGGAAAGTACACACAATGTAACTCTTTACAGTGGTAGTGCAGAGTTACAGATAGACTGGATAACCTTAAAGGTCTCTTCCAACCTTGATTCTGTGATTCTGTGAATGTCATCCATGCATCCAGCTCAAAACATGGCTCTGCATCCAAGTGGAAGAGATCACCTGGCCAAAGATACCCATATCCTAGAATTCACTTTAGCTGATCAGCTAGAAAAAAAATGCAAACCCAGTCATCGGGAGGATCAAGGTGCCTGACTCTCATTTCCCTAAGAGTTAGGAATGCCCACAACATGACATAAAGCCCAAGCTTCAAAGTACTTTTGGGCATGGAGGTTCCTGGATACAGGTGATCAGCAAAGCAAACCACATAGGTTTAGGACTACAGGCCTGTGGCAACCCTCTGTAGCCATGCAGAACTATATCATGTCTGCAACAGCTGGGACAAAGAATTTCATACACAATTACAAGCTTTATCCAGACCTCTACAAATATTTTGTGTTGGTCTATAAAATTGAGTTGTTTGCAAAATTCAAGGTGATAATTAAAAAGAAAATCTTTTAGAGAATATTTCTATGTAAGAAAGAAAAAAAGAAAATTTTTAAGTTAAGACAAAACACAGGTTAATGTAATCACTGTGCTAATAAGGTGCATTGTTAGAGTATACAATTAAAACTAGTCCCTAAAAATGTTCAAATGTGACAATGATATCAATAAATAATGAGAAGGCGAGTTACTTTCAAATAAATTACTATTTTAGTCATACCAAATTCAGGACCCAAGGGTACAAAGACAAAAATAAGGACTCCTCAAAATCTCCATTCTTTCTCATTATAAGGGTATGATAGCCCATATGGTGAGAAATGATTTTTAAAGTTTGCAGATTTCACCCTTCAACTGTTGGGAAACATGTTTTCTTTAGCAGCAAGGCAAATTGAGGCATCATTTGAAATTCTTACTGGGTAAGGAAACTTAGACTCACTTTTAGTGATAAGAAAGCGGCCCTTCTTTGGGACACTACAATTCCAATCACAGCAAATGGCCCACAAGGACCATCTGTTGCTCTGTTGAAATGCCTGAATAAGAGGGTGAAAGAAGAGGAGATAGCTGATAAATTAGACCTCTCCTGAAACATCTATGTGCATAAATGTTACATCTAAAATAGCTTCATGCTGTCAAAGGAGGATAAGCAACTCTTCTCGTATGGCTTGGCAAAGCATGGGTGGAAACTTCTAATGGAGTGCTGTGTTTGAAAGGAAATTTAAAGTCCAGATAGGTTGTTAAGAATGCTATATAGAGCTGTGTGCCTTTGGACTACCTTTCTATAAGCTGTGACTTAGCTGGGTTGCAAATAAATTGCTTGCATAGATGAAGAAATCACAGTGTGAAATCGTATGCCTGGTGCTATGCAGGAGGTCAGAGCAGATGAACACAACAGCCCTTCTGGCCTAACAATCTATGGAGTCTACCAAATCTTGCAGGAGGTAGTCCCTGTGCAGACAAAAAACATTAAAAAATCACCTACGTAGTCACAGTAACAATACATGAAAAATGGGGCATCTTAAACAATGTGAATTAGTCAGAGGTCATTTTTTATTTACTGAACTGTGTAGGTGGCAGAGGTAAATTAAACTGATCCTTATATTCAATCACCTACCAGCTTTGTCCAAACTATAGAGATTATTTAGTCTAATTCCTGTATATTTATATATTTTTGAACAAAACTCAAACAGCAGCATTGGTGGGTACTATCACAGAAAGGCCTTTCCAAACCGCCAGCATCTGCCTCTAAACATTAACTGGCTTGCTCACAACTGAAATGCACACAAGAAAGATTGGCACCTGCTAATGAAAATATTGCTTCCCGGCTATGTTGGGTAAACATCAGTTTGATTAAATCATTTTGGGTTTAATAAAGAAGAATGGGTTAGGGTTAGGAGAAACACCGCACAAGTGCCTGGATCCCCATCAGGTGCAAGGAATATGAATATACATATATATATGTGTGTGTGTGTGTGTGTGTGGACTCTCTAGTGCATGTTTTTGTCTGCCGTGTACTCGGCGGAGCCCTCGGCGGCCGGGGGGCAGCTCCGGGGCCGGGCCGGGGTCGGCGGTGCCGGTGGCAGCGGATGCCCGGAGCGGGGCCGGGCGGGCTCCCCCGCTCTGTGCCCGAACCCCAGTCCCGCCGGCCCGGGCAGAAAGCGGGGCGGCAGCCGGCAGATGGAGCACCAGGCCAGAAACCGGGCTGGGCAACGCGCTGGGGGGAAGGGGGGAGCTGCAAACCTGCCCGGTCCTTTGATTCATAAAATACATAAATCCTCCGGGATGAATAATAGCAGGGAAATGCAGTGACTGTGCGCTTCCCACGAGGCGAAAATACTCAGAAGTCCCAGTACCCGCAGGGTGCTGCCTGTCTTTAGCCTGGAATTCATGTTTGGACGGCAGCTCCGCAGGGTGATTGCTGAGATTCGCGCACCTTCTCCGTGTTCCTCTATCTGTTTCACTCGCCTTGGTGGAAAAGTGTGTTCCCATCACCACCCCGCAAATTAACAGCATAGAATGCCGTGACTGCTGCTTGGTGTTGTAAGCCCTACCATGCACAGTCAGTGCAGCAGCTTATAAAGTCTGCAAAGTAGAATAGTTCTGTTTTTTAAAAGAGCATAAAATAAAAATAAATTTTAAAAAAAGAGCATTCTCAGGAGCCCTAAAAAAAAAAAAGTTTTTAGATAAATGGCCCACAGGCAGAGATAAAGCCCTGAATTTCAAGGTCCTATAACTCTCACAGAAGCTTCATCATCATTGTCACAGCTGACGTACAACATTGATTTTTGTGCTATTATCCAGACCAGCCAGGACATAATGTGTGAACATCTACCACCTATTTTTCCACTGGCTTTTATTTCTAATGTGCCCCAGACTCCGAGCAAATGTGAATCTGAGCCCCTTAGTTCAGTCAAATTTATTATCCTTAAGGGAGGGGGACCGAAATCACAATTGTAAGTGCTCCCTCCACTCACACACGCATGCACGCACACACACACTAGATGTGCTGTCTGTGCACCACTCCCCTATTGTTTTCACTGTAACTGATTTTGGCACCAGCTCTTTAGCACTTTGGAAGGGCCTTCATTAGCACTGGGACACTGTCCAAAAGGAATCCAGAAAAATCAACACATGGCTGCTCTTGTTCTCATGATAAATGACAGCTTTGGCTGAAAAACAACAACAGTAAGGAAGCAAAACAAAACCCAAAAAGCAACAAGGGTAGCCATAATGTGAATAGGAGAAGTCAGACATGACTAACTCAGCCTGGATGAGGGAACCGGCTTGGCTAGGAGGGGGCAGGGGAATTCCTCCCTGGGTACTGTATTAAAAAAGTGGTTTGGTTTGGTTTGGTTTGGTTTGGCCTTTATGCTGACACGGGGGGCTCATTCTCGGAGGGGAGCGGAAAAACACAGCCAGACCTGACCACACCACTTCGATGATGTGAAGCAAAGGGCACCAGCAGTGCCACAGTGAGCTATGGAAAATAAAATGTCTGCCATCCTCATGAAGAGGAAGAGGGACCCATGTCCCTCGTGTAAAGCAGAGCTTACAAATGCAGAGAATGTATTAGGCTGCCGTATTAACCCATTTATTCCCCAATGGCTGTGTTTACACTCAAATCCTGAAGTGCTTACTCAGGCAAAACTCCCAGTTGACCTAGTCCTGAAGGCTTTAATCAGGAAGTATGCCCAATGACTTCAATGGGAGCTTTGTCTCAATAACTATTCAGGATATGGCCCATAGGGATCTTGAAACTAGAACTAATTGAATTTTTTGCACGACATGCCTTTTCACTTGAAAAGAACCCTTTTTATCCAAAAACAGTTCTTCACAAAATGCATCATTTTTCTTTATTATTGGAAATTTTCTATCATATTTTACCAGAATGCTTGCAAACTTCTTACTTTGTACAGTTAAAAAAAAAAATTTTAAAAGCTGGGGAAAAACCAAATCATTATGGACATCTTTACTTTTTAGCCAAGAAAAAAAAGACAAGCAAATAGCTTTGAAACAATGTTGATGAAAACTGTGGAAAACACTGAATGTCACAAGAAAAAGTAAAGTCCTTTTTTAAAGCAAGGAAAATTGGCTTAGTGAGTTTATTTTGTTGCTACTGTTAAAAATTCATTCCTTGCATTTTGATTTCTTACATTAAGAGCTATGATACACTACCAGTGAATACACAAGTTTGCATACGTAGCTATCTTAAATCACCCCAGACAATTTTTAAACTCATTTTGTAGCCTTTAAAAACAAAGCAAATGTCAGCCCTGACCTGTGAAGTCTTCCATACACTTAAGCATGGGAGCTATAGGGAGTCCTTCAAGTTGTACAAAATTCAACAAATATTTTAGAACAGACTGACATTCAGAACAGAATACAGATGTGGAAAGAAGCACCATGAAGAAAATGTTGAGGCAAACATGTACACAGATTTTTTTCACATAAAAATCTGTGAAAAGAGGTACAAACCCATCCTAATTGTGACAAAATTCTCCTGGACTGCTGAAAAAGTAGGGTTTATGCCTTTATTTTAAAGTCTGAGAATATCCTGCTTTCCCAAAAATGTATTTCAGGGAATGAAGTCCAATTCAAAAAGTTTTAAAATACATTTTGATCTTATCTTTTCAAATGAGAACATCAATTGAATTTCATGGGGAAAAGAAACAAAAGAACAAGTTTAAAAATCTGCTGTATATAAACCAAAGTAACATTTTCCAAAAATCCTCCTTGAGCTCTGCATACCACGTATCTCATCCCAACTTGGCACATATCAGATGGCTGGTCAACAGCGACCCATGAGAATACACACAAGACCCTCACACATCAGCTGCATTACAACTTGTTCATTACCACGCACAGCATCCCACATTGATCATGAATATATATCATTAGGAAACAGGCTGTACACTGATGAGAAGGAGTTTGGAAATTGTCCTGCTTGAAATTCACATGAGAAGCACATTTCCGATAGGTGCTTAGCCTGTTGACTTAGTATGGGTAAAAGCTAAACAAGTATTATATTGGAACTTGCACCTGGATCTGTATCCATTCAAAAATATTTAGAGACATGTCCTATTAACGTATTTTTATTTTGCTACAAAACAAAAGGCCTGAGGAGATTTGCTGAAAGATCCCCTCTGGTCTCTGAATTTAAATCAAGCTTGGGTCAGGCATTTGTTCTGAAACAGCATGAAACAGCACACCTCAGTGTTTTCAGATGAGCTTCATGTAAAGCTAGATCTTTGCAGAGCTACAATTCAAACAAAAATTCAGGGACACTAGTAGACTTGAGTTTATGCTTTCCCACATCTCCCCTGTGAAGCTAAATCACTGGGAACAGTCAGTTGAGTGACTTCTAAATTCCCCTTCACACCCACCCAATTAAACTTTTATCATATGGGTTGATCCTGTGATATAAAACACAAGTGTGTCTTAATGCAATTTGAAGTCGCAGGCAGCCTTCTGGGAAAAGGGCAGATGCCTGATGTACCTTAAGCTGATGTATTGGATGCTGTTTTTTCCTGCTTTATGCCATTAGTACACTTGTTCACCGTCTCCCCTACCACACTGCCATCAGGGAGATCTAAGCTTGGCAGCAGGCTGGGATCCCTGCCTCTAAGCTGAAAGAGGTTGAGCTATTTGCAGAAATAATGCTTTCCAGACGTACTAAACAGCACTCATCTTTCCAGATGGAGGGGCATTAGTGTTGCTTCCAGCCATCTCTTCACCTTCTGGTGTACTTGCCACTCCTCCTGTATGCACCACGAGCCTTATGCTTCAAATACCTCTCCTGCATGCTGAGAAACTCTGCGAGCTGCCTGCACCTTGCAGCCCTTGGAGCCAGCTGGAGGAGGCATATAGCCCATCCCATTTTAGCGTGGGACTCCTGTCAGATGGGAAATGGGACAGGAGAGAAATGGGAAATGGGGGACTCTGAAAGGAGCCAGAAGTTCAAGGGCCCTTTTTTTTTTCCTGTGATCTGTATTCCTACTTAAAGGATTTAAAAAGGAGAGGATTTGGCAGGTAGAGATCTGCTGAAGAGAAGCGTTGATAGCAGCCAAGCTAAAGGAGGGAGGAGAGAGAGAGAGAGAAAGTCAGTGATGAAGAGGTAACAGCCCCACTGCTAAACTAAAGCTTTTAATGGTCCCACAAGACCTGCAGACTGTCTGGTCCAACGACTGACGGCTAAGAGCCAAGCCTTGAACATGCAGATCTTGGATCTGTGGCACATCAGGCTACATCAACCCCGACGAGGTCATCTGGATCACATGAATGCTTCAAGTCAAACAGCTGAAAAAAAATTTATTTTTTCTTTTTTTTTTTTCTTTTTTTGTTCTTCATGTGAATCCCCAGTGGAAGAAATCCACCGAACAAGCATGTTGATTTTGGCAAAGGCACACACAGTCACTCTGTTCTAAAGATGAGCTGACACGTGCAGATTCACAGATTAGCCATTTCTAAAGGTTAATTAAATATTGCCATTGTTTTCCAAGCTATTAATGTATGTTATTCTATTTTTCTCTGTTAAAGAACATCTGGGTTTTGGAGCTAAAAAATATGCAACCCTTCGTCCCCCTTCGAAAAAGGTCTTAAAAAACACACACAGAGTGTCTCCTTTCAAAATATGGCAGGACCGTCTTCACAGTCACATTACAAAGTTGAGAAAAAAAATCTTTGTAAAAATATTAGGAAAAATGTTCTTCCATAGATCAAAACATTTGATGTGCATTCTCGTCTACCGAGCGTGTCTCAGAACCAGCTCACACGGAAAATGAGCTGTAGAAGAGGCTCCTGGTATTAGTCAGCCCTTCGTTATTTGCTGAAGCTACTCAAAGTGATTATATTCAGATATGTTCCTGCTCCATCCTTTGGTGCCAGGATATATTAAAGCCAGTTTTGTTTACAATGCTGGCACTGCTGGGTAAATTAAGTGGATCTGCACAGCTTTCCTTATCCCTGTCCTATGTCCCTCCACAGCAGTTTGGACTTGGTTTGTGAACAGACTTGAGGTGAAAGAAAGAATGAGTAGGATTAAGAGAATGGAAGTACACAAACACTGATTTGGTAGAGTTTTCTTGGCAGGGATGTAAATGACTACAGAAGACTCAAGTCAGTCCTACCCAAATGATCAAGCTTGGCAGCAGAAGCAAAGGAAAGCTAAGCTTTGCTTGCAGCTTTACTCTGCTCTTCCTGTGATACATGAGACAAACCAGCTTCATTCCTTGCACCAAAACTCCTTCATTACATCTCCATGCCTCCATATCTCCATGTGCCATGCAGTCTGAAAAACCAACATGATAACATTTGCCTCCTCTTTGCACAGATAATAATAACTGCTTAAGATGCACTTAAAAAGGAATTCAATCCAGTACCTTCTGTGCCTCCATTTACCTCTCTGTCAAGAAGTGACAGTCACATGCAGGTAATTCACGGTTGTGTCAGAAAGTTCAAGCTATTAATGCAAAAAAGAGCTTGAAAATTCCTAGTTGTAAGAAACACAGGAACATAAAATATTGTTCTCAGGATGAGAATGTGATTTTTCATTATTCCATAAATATGAATATTTATTCATATTTCTCATATGAGAAGTGGCTACTTCTCATCAACCAGGCTTTGAGCTTCAACTTATGCTGTCTGTAATAACCAAAGTCCCTTGCAAATCCTAAAGAGATTAACCCTCCCTGTTCCTGATTCTGGCCCCAACTCTGTTCAGGTCCCAGTCACCACCTAGGGTATAGTCTTGCCAACTTATGAATGAACTAAACCTGCTGATGATACAAATCAAAGACCAGTGGTGGTCTAACTCACATTCTTCTGCATGACTTTACCATCTTTGCAGCCAAGCTGTAGTAGTACCTGACCCCTTTTTCACCCCCTCTCTAGGATGTCAAACTGTGGTGGATCACTTCCCCTGTTTACCTGGCCACACTAGCAAGAGATGAAGGGAACTCTGTACTGTCTTCTGCATCTCTCTATTGGGATCAAGGGCCAGAAAAATAAGGGCACAGAACTCATGGTGGGAGGTAACCCTGAAGCAAGACCAACCAGCATTTGCAGTGTGCCTGCCATATCCTGTGCTGCCATGTGCTCTAGACCAGCATGTGCAGTTGGTTTCCCTACTGCCCAGTGCTATTACATTCCTGCTGGGATCACAACAGTGAGATGAAATGAGAATAACTCTGTTATTTATTTCTGTTGTGTTCTTCTTGGAAGGATTGACAATTCCTTCTAACAAGCGTTTCACTAGTCGACTAAAAGTTATCCATATTGCAGTCCCTCTTCTGACCTGCAAGTTAGCAAACAATAAATCTTAATTACCCTTAAATGCTAGAAATTTGCAATGAATGGGGCCACATTAGTCAGTTGTGAATTGGTCCTGACTCCTGCCTCTGCTTTGACTGGAGATGCAGCTTCAAGAATACATAAATTAGTTTTTTATTTGTTTGTGCCAGTAGAATCAGTTGTAGTTGTTTCTTAAGAGCATTTCCAGTATTAGTGGGCTTACTGGCATTCATCCTATTAGCATCTCTGATGCAGGTGCCATCTGGAAAGTTTTATTTTAAAAGACTTTTAGTATTGTACTTAGGTTAATAAGAAAGCATTATTTTTAAATATCGCGGCAGTTTTCCAGAGTGCACAGTCTCATGACATCTGCTCAGTGGATACTTGTTACCTTTGGGTTTATTGAAAGAAACCCTCTGAATAACCTTTTTGTTAGCAATCTGCTTTATAGGCCCTGCAATGGAACAGCGCTGGAGTGCAAATGGAGTTGCTAGCAGAGGGGATTTTCTATGCTGTAACGAGCTCTTTGGTCTTACAGCACTTATGTGTCATAACATTCAATAAAATCACACAGACCTCCTCCCCACTTCCCTCTTTGTGAGATTCTGCCATCTTTATTCCAGAACTGGAGCTCACTTGACAGCCCCCCCAAGCTCCAGGGCTGCCGTGCAGTTCCCCCTCTGGAAACGGGGTTCTGGGAAGATTTCACCACGGCAGCACAGGCAAATCTATCGTGTACTGCTTTAAACACTGCAATGAGGCCAATCTTAAGTGGCTGCTCCTACTGGTTGGGAGCACTGACAAATTACACTGAATGACTAATGGCTCATTCGCAATAAATTAAAAGAATCGCCCACTTCATTTCCAAATTTCACCCATTCCGATATTTAGCCTTCAACGGGAAAATGATTCAATAGAAATCCTGTTGGTGAACAGAAGAGTTTCATTTATACTGAGAAAAGTGAGTGCCATTGCCAGAAAAAACCCTTCATGAAATTCACCTTTATTAGTAGCTGACAGAGTTATGGTTGGCAACCCAAACTAGCTATTCAGCAGCTCCCATTAATGAAACCAGAGTAGAAACATTTTTTACAAAAGCATCAGCTGAAGCTTGTGCTCCTGTTTGGAGACATTATTCTCAATATACAAAGCCAAATTTTGCAGAGTCAAGAGCAAGAAAGTTGCAACCATAAACCAAAGTGAAGGAATTTAAATGGTCTTTTCCTATGAAACAGTGGTGTAAGAACTAAGTGTCACTCAAAGACTTAGTCAGGGCCAAAACTTCTGACTGGGTTGGTTCTGGTGTGGCTCCACAGAAATAAAAGCAACAAAAGTGCAGAGGCTGAGCTGGTTCACAATTCCTAAGTGTTTTTTCTACAATTCAGTGTAATTTCTATTCTGGTATAAGACCTGGATCTTTTGAAATATGGTTGAGTAAAAATTAAAGAAATAATATTCTCAGAAGCTGTTTCAGGACTTCTGTAAGCACTAGGAAAATTATTCTAACTGAATGAAATGGAAACTCTTGATTTGTGAGTGTTCCTAGCATACAAACTGCAGAAACAAGCACAACCTTCGGAGGCTCCTAAAGGTGCACCATCTGTACCAAAATAGCAAATAGTACAGGAGTTGCCATTGGACAGACCACCAGAATAACCAGGTTCTGCTTAAGCTTCAGTCAAAGAACACAGACTAAAGTAATAAAAATTGTGTTTGGGAGCGGTAGTGGATAGTTTTCTAGCCAAACCTTGGATTTAGTTTCATTTCTAAAGAAGGCAAAGTATAGTTAATCTTGGAAGAAAGAATATCACCAGCCAGCTGACACCAGTGTGATGCTGTCATTCTTTTATATGGTTCTTTTCTTCTTGTGCCATACCTGATTTATGAATAATTTACAAGATAAAAGTTTATTGACAAAGTCTAGAAGAGAGAGTTGAGTTCAGCTTTGTGGTTTAGACAATAGCTGCTAGAAACATAGACTTCAAAGTGAGGTAACAAACAAGTGATATAAGAAATATTCTAGGAGATACTTTAGAAGCTTTGGGAATGTTAATTCTGGATGCAAAACAAAAATGTTGTCTCTAGCCACTGGGCAAGAGCACTCAGAAAAGACCAAGAATAACTAAAAAAGCAGGTGAAATTTGCAAATTAGTTCAAACCAAGATGAACAAAGGCAGATCATTTTAAATAGAGAGAAAAACCTTTGGTAGCAAGGTCATATCAAGGTCAATTTTATACTGCCTGTAAGGAAAACTTTCTCCACTTAGATGAATATATTTCCTCCCATGTTTTTCCACATTGTGTCAGGGTCCCTACAGATGTAGGGATCTATGTCTCCAAGTGCTGCTCAGCCAAGCAACAGCAGTGTCATCAGGTGCAGTGACTCTAGGTCTGCACAGAGTATCTGGCTGCAGGACTGGAAGATCAGGTCCAGGCAGTCCAGGAGCTGGATCAGAGCTGATGACCATCTGTACTAAGTCTGTCAGCCAAAACTCTCTTGGCCAGTACAGAGCTGGAGAATGATCATGTCTTTGTCTCTTTTTGATCTTTCAGATTACCCTGGGAATCAGGGGAGCTACTGGAAAGGCACAATACAGGGCTCAGAAGGAGAAAAACAATCTGATAAAAATCCTGGACCTGAGCCTCCTTGGAGCAGAAGATCTTATTCTTGGAAGCAAGCAAATCTGTTCCAAAGCCTTCCCACTGTTGCTTCAATATATAAAAGTTAGTATTTACTACTTATGGATTGCCTCTTCAGGAGGATTCTGCATTTTTTTCTTGAAGGCTCTTGAAGAAGAAGGACCATTTGAATTCTCTCAGTAGATGTCATCCAGGTCTGATTGTGAAGCCTTCATGGAAATGGTCTCTCATAATATAAATCAGTCACAACTCTGTGAAGTGTCATCCTGCTGAGGTTTGAGATCAGAATTCTCTTCAGGCCATTTCTCTATCTCCCACCTCCAGGAAATTTGTATCTAGTTTCATAACATAGTTCCTGGGCCAAAGTTCTCTGACTACAAAGGTCGTAAAAAATTAGTGGCAAAATGTTAGTGATGCAGCTGTGATTAAAGTCCTTATCAAGGAAAAGCTTTCCCATGTACTTTTATGTTCAAGCCACCAAACCAGTTCTGCAACAACATGTGGCACTGAGAGTTTCCTGTATAGCCGATGTCTTATCTGAGAAAAGACTGACTTGACTCAGAGCTAATGAGGCTGCAGACTAAGTCCATAACACAAATTCACATATATTAGGCTGGCATGAGATCTAGTAATAGGGTGTTGGAATAATTTTGATACCCACAGGAATTGAAGCACTTGTAATAAAGGAAATATGCCAACAAGGAACTAAGATTTTACTGATCTGGAGGTAGTCATTAGCCCCATAGGCTGAGAAAGAATTAGCAGCAGCTAATAGGATGCAGAGAGATGTGCATATTTATGTGATCTGAATGCCATGCCTTCTTAGATGGGTTCTTGCCACTGCTGGGAATTTTATAACAATATTTTTGTTTATGAGGGGGCCAAATAGCAGGGGTTTTGCATACAATCATTTGACCTGCCTCCAATCTACTCTGCCCTTTCTTGTTTTCTTGTCTCACAGTCAAGAACTGACAAATCTGGCACTCGATACAAACAGCAGATGGGACAGCCTCCAGTTTTTGTTTCAATGCCACCAATAGTCATCAAAGGTGAGGAAACTAAGCAAGAACCACAAACACATACGCTTTCTTTATTCTTTACTAACTACACAGAGACACACACAGCCCAGGGCTGCTGCTGTTTAGTGAGATCTACACTTGAGTATAGACACAGTAAAGGAAGATCCACTCTCCTACAGACCTGAAAAGCAGCAGCATGTTTACAGCTGCTCCTCAAGCTTCTTGGGGGAGGAGAGGTGAGAGGAGAGGTGAGAGGGACAAGTTCTGACCTGCTCCAGGAACAGGGGCTGGAGGCGGTTCACAGGGACACTGACAAGGCAAGGTGGAAAGAGGGAAGGAACAAATGAATGCATTTCCAAATGCAGAGCAGCTTCTGCCAAAAGCAAATCCATTAGCAAGATCCTTTGAAGAAAATGTAGGTAGGTAAGAACCATTTACCACTCCTGGGAGATAAAGCATTGGCATTGAATATTTGCTCTACATAGAAATGTGTTCCTATATTCCTGACATGGTAAAACAAGCCTAGGACTCCAGCTCACTTATTATCCCCCACTGTTATTCTCTCTTTTCTTATGCTCACCCAGCTGTGGCAAAAAAAAAAAGAAAAAAAGAAGAAAAAAAAAACCAAAAAACCAAACAACTCTATTAATGGAAAACATCTTTACTCCAGTGGAATGAAGAGGTGTGCACTGTCCCTGAACTTAGCTCTGACAGATTGAAGAATGCAGGTAATTTCCAGCTGCCCAACACCCATCTAAGTTTCTTTCAGTCTGATTGTCACAGTGGTGACACCACTGTGACCTTCACCCTGGCACCACTTCTGAGCTGTTCACTGTGTATTAACAATGGTTTTTGATACAGGATCAAATGCTAATGATCCCACCTAGAGTAGGCCAGTACCACCTAACCCTAACAGAAATATATCCGAAGTTACAGGCTCTGACTGCAGATCCCAGTGATCCTACTGAGTCATTTTGAGTGCTAGCCTGAGTTCCCACCATATCTTCAGACTACAAGTCTGTAGGCACATGTCTGGGCATGACTGGAGCATGTCCTCCAAAGGATGCTGAGATTCAAATATCAGGTAGGCACTTGGTCTCAGACTGTCCACAAGACATCTACAAAGAGAGCAAGTGGACAGGGTACAGCATGGGCCATATTTATGGAACCACATCTATCTAATTTTCACAGTCCTCTGAAACTGCCTAGTCCAAAGGAAGACCCATCAGCGCTCATCTCAAAGTGTTTAGTTAGCACTAAGTCTCGGTTTATTTTAGCTCTTCATCTGCAAATCTGCTACAGCACACCACATAAAACACCTTTTTTCCTTTGCAGCTTTTTTCCCCTAGGCTGACCTCGAGATGTGTAGATAGGGGAAACGGTGGCAGAGGAACAACGCTGTGCTTATCCACTTCCTGCTGCTGACAGGCCTGCATGGCTTTACCTAAGGCTTGACCCCTATCTCTCCTGCACAGCTGCCCCAGCAGATGCTGTGCCCATCGTGGAGATGTGCTACTCATCAAGATAAAAGGAATAAGAATCTATCTCAAAGCACTTAGGTATGATTAAATAAAGGAGGCCATTTCCTGTGCTGCTAATCTGGTGCCTTTCAAAATCACTAACTTCACTTTTTTTTTAAGTTACCATCTTTTAATTCTCCTGGGTCTCCTCTATAGTTCTCCTCCTCCTTCCTGGGAAGGGGTGATCCACTTCATGATACGAGAGTGGCTCACAGGGCTGATTAAACTGAACTCTGTGCAACACAAACAGCAATTTTTCATGTACAAAATGAAAGAATTGTACTGCTCTCTCTTTTGAGTTTTGCCTGGGTCAGGATACCCAATTAACCTGCCGGCTCTTGTACTGGCAGCTACCTGCTCTTCACTTTGAAATCAAGTCACTCTCCTGTTTTGGGAGCTCTGCTGCTCTGGAAGTCTTCCTGTCCTTTAATATGACAGAACAAAGCTGAAGCATCTACTGTGAAAAAGTGAAAAAACCAGACTCATTCAATATGGCCTCTTATTTTTTGTTTGAGTATTGCAGTCTAAAGTTCAATAACATCTTAACTGCTTGGCCACTAAGAGACAAGGTATTTTAGGACTCTAATATTTGATGAGTATGTACAAAGTCAAGTAAACCTCTAGGTTGTATCTTCCCACAAACAAGAAACCTCCATACATGTCTGGGGTTTTTTTTGTGTGCGTCATTCACAGAAACTCAATCAGATTACAGACCTTGCTGGGCCTTCTTCATCAAATACCAGATGCTACATACAATTTCCCATGGAAAGCTCTAATGTTTGGTAGTCCTTTTTTCTTTTTTAATAAAACACCTCAGAATTTGCATATTTATCAACATGTGAGAGTGAAGCAGTGATTGTGACTAAGCTGACTGTCATCTGCAACAGCCACACCAAATGTGAGGAAGGGCTGCATAGGCAGTGAAGTCCAATCTGTTCTAGGCATAATAAAACCCCAAAGCTTCAACTGTGGGGCTTGACACTTGAAGTGCAACAGACATCTGATTGCAGTGAAGGCATCCCTTGCCTTTGCTTTGGAGTGCTGATCTGTGCATGTGTCTGCTGAGCAAAGGCATAGGCAAAAAAAGGGTTGACTGTATCTGACAAAGTGTCAGATGCAGGGAGCATGTGCTGCACAGAGCACAATCCATATCTCCATCTCAGCCTAGATGGGAATGTGACTGCCATAACTTACTTGTTCAGAGCCCATCTCTACTGCGACCTACTTAGGGTCACCACTAGTATGTGGGTAATTAAAATCTACAGAAACCATATGCAACTGATATTTCTCTGCTGCAAAGTTTAGCACAGAACACAGTTATTTACACACTGAGTCTGACTTTCCCATATCTTATGCCATGAACAGCCTTTTACATTTCTGCAAAGGAGTGATAAACTACCACCAAGACAGCATGGTAAAAAAAGGTGCAAGAAATGGAGATTGAGATTGCTGGCTCACAGAGATCTGTGTCTTTCAAAATTCTTTTCTACAAATACAGATATCTAGCCAAAGCTAATTAATTATTTGAAGCTGGAGATTTGGGAAACAAAGGAACATCTAAACCAGTGTTCTTTTCTCTTCCTCCATCAGACTCTACTCAGTGTGATTTCAAAATGCATGCAGTGCTTTGAAGTGGACATTTTTGTCCCAACTTTTAAATTCACAGAGATTGTAAGGCTATGCCATACCTTGAAATGCACTTGTATGTGTGAGAATATCCTGCACTGGCTGCATGGAGGCCGATTGCTAAATTTCCCAGGAACCTTAGTTTTTCTGCAGCCCAGAGCTTCTCATCATTAGAATTCCCCAGGTTTCCACCTCCTTCCTCGACAGCCATCTGTCCTGTCCACACTCCAGCTGCAGTCAGACATCCCTCACTACTTACACCTGATCTTTTGACTCTATGCACCTGAAACAATTCTCGCTCAATCTATCAAGCAATACACATTTAGACAATCAGGAAAGCTCTTCCAAAAGCTATGAACAAATTGCCCAATTTAAAATCACCACTCCCTTTCCATGCTATCCCAGGCAGGATTAAAATGGAGGGGAAGATTTAGTTGAGGAAGAAAATTCCAGTGCATTTCAATACCACAGTGCATCCTGATGGAACAGTGTTTGTAAAGGTCTGTACTTCTCTGACAGTTGCTCTTTTGATGCTTGATGCTTGCTGTTGTGATATTCTCATGGAATTATAGAATCATTAAGGTTGGAAAAGACTTTCAAGATCATAGAGTCTAACCTTTGACCAAACAGCACCACATCAATTAAACTAAAACACTAAGTGCCATGTCCAGTCACTTCTTAAACACTTTTGGGGATTCCACCACGTCCCTGGGAAGTTTGTTCCAACACTTAGCCACTGTTTTGGTGGGCAAAGTTATCAGATCAGAGTTTAACATGCAAAGGAAGGTGGTGTCTACACAGAAGGGCATTGCAGAAAGGGAGACCAGCACAAGGAGCACTCATGTGGCCATGAGAGTGTTGCAGATTGTCACTAAAGAGTTGTGGGATATGAGACTTGGAGAAGAAGCTGCTGTGCTTTGAGCCTACTTTGTCTCAAAGCCTAAGGACCTTATAACACATCATTTTTTCCCCCCACCCCCTCCTGTTTCCACCTTTATTTTCCATATTGAAATGCATGCTAGATTATTTTCAGTATTTTGCCCACAAAACCTCATCCAACTTCTTTTTTGACACAATCCTCTTTAAACCCTTCCAAACAGCAGTCTTTGGTTAGTTTATAGCTCAGTTAGGCTAGAATGAGCTGTTCTGTATCAGCAAGAAATCTGTTACAGGACAGATGCCAGCATGATTACATGAGATGAGTAAACCTCAAAAGGCCTAAGATCTGGTTGGGTTTCCATGAAGCCAAACCTCTGGGGATCATTTCTTCCTGCTGGAGAATCTGGTTTTAGAAATAACAAGAACAGGGAGTATTGTTTTTAATGCTATTTTCTGCTCCTGGTTTTAGGCCAAATTTAAGAGTGCAGAGGTATTCAATTACTTTAATGAACAAATAAAACAGTTTTTCAGCCTGGAGATAGATTTGCTTGTGGTTTTTTTTCCATTCTCAATTTTAATTTTATCATTGAATAAGGTGGCCTACCTCTAGAAGTCTGTTGCATTGTAGACATATCAGAGCATGCCAAATTAAGAAAATCTGACTCCTTATACTAGTTTGGTCACTGCCCCAGCAGCCACAGTTTCTATTACACACTTTCTAGTAATAATACTTTTTTTGCTCTCTATTAATATTCTATGCATTTTTTTTTCTTTTTTCACTAAAGGACAGTGTCTATTTTTAATTCCTGTTAAACTGCCATCAACTTCCATGTAGCAACTCCAGATTTATATTGGTTGTCATTAAGTGCTGTTACAGCACCAAGTTCTTAGCAATAACTTAATTAAAATTAGTTTTGCTGATGTTACTCCTCTTTTTTTTTTCCAGTCAAATAAAAGAAATCATATAGGAGATTACTTTACTGGTCAGCCGGGAGAGCCTGCATCTGCCTCTCAGATCCTTCCTCTCTCCACCTTTCTTGTGCCCAGTCTTCCCTCATCAGTCCCTCTCACACACATTGTTATGTAGTAACGGGGTCAGTAGGAAACACAGAGTTCAGCACTATAGAAGTGGAAACAGAAAGCAGCCATGGGCAATTAACCAGGGCTGTGACTGCTTATGTTTGGTTCCTGCTTCCATTTCTGTTTCCATGGAAATGGACATCAGATCATTGGAAATAAAGTAAATTTTCTACTTCTCCTCACCTTCATATCAGCCAAGCTATACAATCCAAATAAATCTAAACTTATCAAATTAAACGTGAATTTAGAAATCTTTTCATTTCATTGAAATAAATTGACAAAAGCAGCATTGCTTTTGAAATAGTCAGATGCTGTTGGCTGTCCTTTGGGAAAGGAGTAGGTAAGTTTGCCCACCCCTTTTTGCTTTGTAAGGTATGGAAACATGCAAGCATCCATCTTACCCCTTGCTCTGTGCTCCTGCCTGCCCATTAATATTGTTGTGCTGAACAGTACTCATCACTTGCCCATTAGGGGTCATTTAAGCATAAATGACCGCCCTTACAGAGACTGTGTGGGTTAAAGACCTCTTCTTTGTCTGGCTGCTAAAGCTTTGAGGTTCATTTGTATTGCAGAGCAGCTGCATAAAAAGGTTCAAGCCCACCTTTAAAGGTCATATGGTCTCAGAGTAGGAGCTTTGACCTAGAAGGGTTTCCCAGGTGAAAAGCTCAGGGTTTGGGAACAAAGAAAAAAAGTGAATTTTAAGCTTTCACATTCCTGTGAATGACTCAGAAAGATAAGACCTGTGTCTTTTGTAAACAAACATATTGGATGGAGAATGAGCACTTCATTTCTCCTCGAGGTGAAGATGATCTGCAAATGTGCCACACCTGTAAAGGAGTAACAATAATTTTCAGTTTGGCTTCTGACAGGACAGATCAGTCACACAAAATCAAAAGAAATGTCGCAAGTCCATATTCGTCCAGAAGTAGCAATTGTCTTTACTGGTCAAACAACGAAGGCATACTTTTGTCTTTATACCTTTCATACTTCATACATGCTTCATACTTTTTTCTCAAAGAAGCTCTCTAATTCTGTTAAATCCAATGAACTAATGAAAACTTCCTGAGACTCAAGAATACAAAATAACAACTCTGCTTGAATTGGCACCACACTTTGCAATTTGCAGTGATTGAAAGTAGAAATATCATTACAGTATTAATGCAAACTCAGTGCCAATAAATTACTTGTTTTCTAATGAGGTTCATTTTATGGCAGGAAGAGGGGAAAGCTGCCTTTCCCAGCATCTACCAAAGTGTTAATTTCTGAAGTCCAGTAACAAGAACAGTAAGAAAGCAAGCAATCAAAGTGGATCTATATAGGATGGTAGATTTAAACAGTTTAATTACTGTAGCTGTAGCTGGTTATTGCTAATGCATGGATCACAAAAGCATCACTCCTGCAGAAATCAGTCATGCGAGGGAGATCAGGAATTACAGATACTTCACCAATGTGAGGGATTTGGTCTGGTTCTTTAAAGTGATTTCCTCCAGTGACAAAAGCCTCATGCCTGATACGAATGCAGAGTACGTGACAAATTTACTTTAAAGAAAAGCAGCCTAATCATAGTCCTAAAATATACTTTTTTAAATGGCCTGTATCAAACTGTTCAGTCGTGTAGATTTTTTTTAAATTTAAATCCACCTCTGTCAGATGGATAAAGTATTGAAGCAGCATTGTCAGATGCTAACATGTCTTGGGGAAGTGGAGAAGGCCAGATAAAGGGTACCTAAATGTGATCAACAGTATAAGGTTTGATTTTTCTTCTCTAACCAAGGCAAGCTTCAAACCCTTTTTCTGCTATAATCCCAGTCATTATGGTTGTCATCATGAACATGAAAACAATCTCCTAGACTGAGCTATCTGTATGAGTTTCTTGCCTCCAAAGGCATTGCACATGCATTTAAAACATAAAACAAACACACAGGCCATTACAAGTGGTATGATCACCCACAAAACAACATAGACTGGGATCTAACTTCACTGGAGTCACTCATAAAGCACTGGAAAATTAGAGCATTACAGAGTGTACAGAGAAGCCTATTAAGTATTACTTTGGTTTGCACAGAAAGGCAGGGAGCAAGGTGCAAAATATTTAAGGGGCAGATTAAAAGAAAAAAATTAGCTGTAATTGTGGGTTGCAGTCTAGCTTACAGTAGAGGGTTTTCACTGACAAGACTTCCTAGAAGTGATGTAATACATGCTGATGAATAAGTAGGTACAGGCCATATTTATTCAACAACTCTCATAAAGTTATGCAAGACAAATTGTATTTTTCTGACAAAACCGCATCTATACTTTAGCTTTTTCTTCAGTAGTTTAAAGAAATTATAATACCCTCAATTGCTGTTACAATCAAGCCCCTAGTTTTAGATCTTGTCTAATTGTCATTTTGTAGATTAGATCCCCAGAGACCCTTCTGCTATTGGTTTTGTTCATATCTTAGGAGACTTTTTTCAAGTAATAAGAAAGATTTAAAGTAGATGTCTCTTAAATGATAATAAATACCTGGAGAAGAATGAGGGAATACATTAAAGCTGAATCAGTGTTGTGTCACACCAATTTTCCCCTTTTACTCCCGAGATTCCACTGAAATCAATGAAGTTACAGTTACTTAAAGCTGTAGGACTACATGAGTGAGCCAGGTACGCCACACTGCAATGATGAGAACTTGCTGGCAGACTTGCTTGGAATCAAATATGTCCCCTTAAATTCAATTCTATTTTCACAATCTTGTAGCAGCAAAGCAAAACAAGAAGTTCACTGTGCAGTCAAAACAAAATCTTTTTCCTCTGGTCTAAGTATTTAGCCAATACAGTATCACAGAAACATTGATTTCTGTTCCCAGCCTTAGAATCCTCCTGATAGTTTCCTACAGAACCAAAGACCCAGCACAATCTCTTCTTTTATGGCTAAGAAAATGCTAGGAGAATCGTTATCCCTGGGAAAGATTTCTCTGATGGACGAGGAAGGACTGTTCATTAGTGTCATGAATGATGCTGCCTCTTTTTTATGCAACTTGCATTCACTGATGCTGGCACTGTCAGAGCCTCCAACTGTGTGCACAATTCAGTTCATCGAACAAGGCAGCATCCTTTCCAGATACACTCAACGTGCGCTATTATGGTTGGGAAATTCATTCCACGGAGGAGAAACATGAATTATTTCAATTCTCACCAAAAAAAAAAAAAAAAAAAAAAAAAAAAAAAAAAAAAAAAAAGGCACAGTTTGTGCCTTCTTTTTCCATGCTATTAGGGAGATTATCAGGAAAAAATAAACACAGCAGTTGCTCAAGGTCCCACACAAACAAAAACAAGGACTGCAGGCCACTCTATACACAGTGCTGAGCCGTTCCTCTTGTTTACTTGTAAGATGCAAAATAACATTTTTTCAATTAATATTCTTTAATAATTATTCTGAGCTGACAGAGCAATTTTGCAAAATTTTGAGCATCAAAATTGGCCCCAAATATTCTCAGTTTAAAGTATACTCTGTTTTCAGCTCCTCCAGTTCAGCCATTTCCTTTGGTGTATTTAGTGTGGCAGTGACGCGCCAATTTGTCTGCAGGGAATGGCTGCCTATCACTGATGCTGAATGTAGGAAGAGGCCAGTCCCACGCTCCTGAGTCACCTGCAGAGCTCAAGGTGCATGAACAAATTACATCTGGTCCCTAAGCACCAAGGACCAGATCCAAAAAAGGAGCTACAACACGTGTCTCTGTGTGTGCCTTGGTGCCTGCCATACGAGAGAGCCTGGAGCAAACGGCAGGGAAGCAGATACATCTACTCCGAGAAGCAGAGAGCCCTGCAGAGATAATAGCTCACATCCCAGAAGCTGGGTAGGTGCTTTACATCAGTAATGCTGACACAGGGCAAAAAGCCCAGTTTTCTCCTTAGGGATGAGACAGTACCCTCCCAGCATGGCACCTGGTTCCCATTTGGCCAGGAATCTGCTGTTCAGGACAGGCAGGGCTTGGGGATGGGCTGGTTTCTGTACCTCCTTCACCCTTGCCTCCTCCAGAAGACAGGGAAAATGTGCAGCTGGGGCATAGAATTTTTGAGATAGCAGCATTTGGCCCTGATCCACAGAGCTCCATGACTTCACTTCAAAAGTGTTGGACTGAACAAGGAGCCATCATAGCTTACCTCCAGGAAAACCCTGAGGATGTGGGATAGGAGTACAGCTGAAGTCCCTCTCCTCTCCAGAACTTAGTTATTTTACTCTGTGTATTTTCTCATTTTGGATGCCCCTTTCAGAAAGGTGTCTCTTTCCTGCAGAACCGAGCAGTGCCACAGAGGGTGTTCAGAAAAAAAAAACCATGACACTGAAATCCTCCATCTTTTGCAACAGTTGAATAGTCCCACCCAAAGTGCTTTGCCTCCTCTTCTGCCTGATGAGATTTGTGTGATGATCTCTGTGTCTCTGTGTGGAAAACTCTCAGTCTCTCTATTGGTAAGGCATTCAAGGTGGAAACACCACCCTTCTCTTCTTTACAAAGCAGTCATGTCTCATAGGAAATATATATATATATATTTGTAGGCTTAAGCAGACAAAACATGAGAAGAAAGAAAAAACCTTTGGCCTAATGGCCAAAAAAGGATCAGATCTGGCAGAGCACAGCAGGCAGATACGAAGTGTCCTTGTGAGACTGAGCCCTGCAACAAGATAAGTGGATGAATGCACTGTTCATCATTTCTAATCCAACTTAAATGTCAGATAAGCACCCTGCTGCACAGCCTGGTCAAGGCAGAAGCACTGGTTAGGCATGCTCCAAAACGGCATTAGATGCCTTAGGAACTTTAATGGCAAAGTCTGAAGGACTTGCATGGCCTAAGTGCCTCTAAGGCCATACAGGATCTGAACATGAATTTCAGGGAGCTTAACACTCTGATCCCTAATTTCATTCCAGTTAGTTTTTTCATGCCTAATTTTCCTCCTTTGTCTGGTGCAAGATGATGCTACACCTGGGATGGAGAATTTATACAGAAGCACATTCCCCAGCCTTTGCTCACAGGGAGTCTTACTGAAAAGAGGAGGAATCTCTGATAAACCACTTGAGAACCACCTGATAAGGACTTCTTTGGGTCCTTTGAGACAGCTGCCAGCTTTAAAAAACAAACAAACAGTCCAATGAAAGTGCATGGGACCAATAGAGTGGACTGGAATGTGGAGCATTAATTTTTCCACTATCAGCCATCAAGGTAAAGGGAAGGAAGGGAATAAATTATATGCCTGAAATATTTGTATGGAAACTTTTCCAAGCTAGATAAAAATTCAATTATTTATTACTTCAGGAAATACTCTAACATCAACCGGTGACCCCTGGCTGGTGTCAATGCTTCCCCAAAAGGATTGCCATTCAGAAAGCTTTATGATTACCACATAAAGTTTAATCAGTGCATTAAAAATAAATTAAAGATTTGCTAATTGTAATGTAATTAGCTTAATATAATTACATTGCTCAGTGACTGAGAATTTTATTGTTATTATGAGATCTTTTCTCATTTGGGGGCCTGAAGTTAAGTGGCACGATATTGACAACCGTTTCTTCCCTTAACATTCAGTTTCAGGAATGAGCTGAATTTTTTACCTGAATCTTGCAATTTATCACAATCAGTATCATCACAAATTACAGAAAGCATCCAGTTACATGATAACTTCTAAATGAAGTGTCTGCAACCAGGGCAGTAGCAGCCTCGGCTGTTAATTTGTCATATTTCATAGCCAGCCTGACACCCTGTCCAATTTGCTTGTAAGCTTTATCACAAAGACAGCTATGAGAGCTGCCTCTGACTCTGAGCAGGATGGGGGAGATGGACAGAAATTCAGCAGCAGCAGCAGCAGCTTTGCTCTTCCAGTTCCCTGTTTTTGCGTACAAACCAGATGCAAAATCAACACCCCTGTGTCTTGATCATGTTTGTTTTCTCCATTAAAATTTCTCCCTTCTTTTTTCTGCTCCCCCCTTCCTCATTAAGACAACCAATTTTTTTCTTTAAGACCCCCTGCTGACTATAATTCGATGGTTATAGTAATTTATTAGCAGTTAGAGGAGTTATAAGAAATAAGAGGGATAACAGTACTCAGGGAGCATCATTACCTCTCTCACACAGGCTCTTGATTTCAATCCAAAGCATGTCCTCCTCTCAAAATGACCTGCAAGTTTTTCCTTTTGGGCAGAAGTTGTGCAGCACTATAAAAATGGCCATGAATATCCCTTCAGGATATTGGTCTCTTCTCTCCTGTTATCTTCCAGATGCTCTGAGGCTCTCAATCAATTTGCATTGATTTAAGCAACATCATTCAATACATATTATCAATCTGATCTGAAGGGAATTGTGTGAAGAGCAGGTCTTCTTTTCTGTTCGTGACATGCCAAACACAACATAAGATGCTATGAAACACAAAAAATGGTTTCTAACAGACCAACAGGTGTTAAAAGATGCTTGGACTTACAAAATGTGGCAAGAAACCACATTTTCATTTGTGTAACACTTTAAAGTCAGGTTGGCCAGCTTGGAGTGCAGACTGAATGTTAGCTTGGATGGATTTTGTTGATAGTATTGGATCCAGGAACAATTTTTAAGATCCTGGTCTGAGTGCCTGCAACCCCAACTGTTTCATACGATATTAGGGTTCAACTAATACCAGCCTGATGTCCTTAGGTTTTTCTGCATAATGAAAAATAAGTCCCTCCTTGAGGCAGGAGATATTATTCTCCCTTCTACGCTTCCTCCATCAATACCTGTCCTTCTCATCCTGTTGCTGGCTGCCCAGCTGTGCTGTTGGGCTGAGGACTCCACCAGCATATCTAGGAGACAGGCTCTGCAGAGCTCACCTCTCCCGCCTCTAGGTGGTTTTGCAGAACCGAAGCAAGAGAGAATGAGTAGGAAATCAGCAGAGAGCATTCCAGTCTTTACAGCTGAGCCTCCAGAGGGGCTATAAAACCTCTCATGCTGTCCGGGAGTCAAGGATAAACAGAGAGCTTGTGATGCCTGCAATTAAAAGGAGGAATTTGAGAATGGGGACTGCCCAAGGACACAGAGGCTAAAAGGAGGCAGAAGAATGACAGGACAGAGAAGAATCAAATAGGGTAGGAATCAGTCAAGAAAAGCCACAACTGTAAAAATGGCAGAAAGAAGATAAAAATTTGGAGAAATTTTCAAGTTTGAAGGAGCTTATTTGAACCAAGTGACCATATGTCAGTCTCCTGAGGTTTTGCCTTTCATGTTGAACTGCAAGCCCACTGATTCTGTAGGATGCAGTCTTCAGCACACGGCTACCACTGTGAGTGAGTCATTTGGTACAGTTCCTGTGGCAAGAATCCCAAATGTGTCAGGCCTGGACTAAAAAGCAAGATGGAGAATGAACACACCTGAAGACACATTTGGCACTTTAATTCTGAGCAGATATCACTTCTAATTATAGCCAGCCTTATGCCAGCTTACTACCGTTCAAGCGCTTGTGGGTTTGCACATCGAGTGCCAGATTTAATCCATTCAAGGTAAAGCACAAGAGAACCAATTGCATTTTGCATGCCTTCTACCTGAATGATTTGCTTTGTTGTTCCCAGTTTGCAGTTTGACTTGAAGATTTGCACCCCTCTGGTTAGTTCTGGTTGGCTTCTCTGAAGCCACAGGGGCATATTTTTCAGCTGAATGAAGCCCAGCTGGCAGGCTCAATTTGCCCCACCAATGAGTCATATCTTTCTCTAATTTCACCTGCATGAGAGAATTGCAGCTTCCTCTCCTAATTCCTTGAATTCAAAATTCTTCCTGCAAAAAGAAGGTTCAAGCCCACCCTAGCACACAGAGCTGTAACCCTGCTTGGCTGGAGGACAGTGGCAAAGCTGAAGAGACACCCACTAGTGAATGTTACTTAAATAGTAAGTTTAGTTAGGGAAAGCCTTTCCCAATCTGTATCAGATTTTCATATTATGTGGTGCCTAGTGCTTCACAAGGACCAATGCTCAGCACCCTACAAGGACATGTTGTTTTCCAGCATGATTTAGGGCTTGGAGTAGAGGGAAGGTTTAATACAATCATGCATCAGTCTCCTTTCCAAACAACACTCTGAAACACAGAACAGAAGGAGGATTGCCTCTTCACCCCATAAATCCACCTAAGCTTGGATTATGAGCCATATTCACCCAATTTTTGCTGGGAGCTTAAGGCAGCACCATGCTTCTGTTGCTCTGAGGGATTCTGGGAAGCTAAGGCGGGATTCAGGAGGCTCCAAATTTCCAGAAGTGCAATGGCCACATTCTTCGATGTGCAGGGGTCAAACAGTGTAAGATCAGCCACACTCTATGTATGGAAATGGATGAAGTACACAAAGGCAGAAGGGTTTGTTTTAGTAAGTAGTAGCCTTCAGAGCATTTTTTTAGCAGCACTGCCACACTGAGTTGACAAAGAAATAAAAGGGAATACTTCCCCACACACAAATCTATATTGATCCAAATATGGATCTTGTTTCAGTTTAGAGAACAACTAGCACTGATGCTGTCAAACAGACCCATCTGGAATTATTTCAGAAGCTCCATTTTTTTACCCTTATGCACAAAGAGAGAGAGAAATGGAGAAAAGAAAGGAAAGAGGGGAGGGGAAAATAGAAAGAGGAAAAGAAAAAGGGGAGGAGAGGAAAAGGGAAATAAAAGGAAAAAGAAATAGAGCATGGCCAGTGGCAGGCTGTGTGAAACCTCTGCACATATCACCTGCTCTGAGCACTGTCCTTCCCTTACTCATCCCTAATGAGCCGGTTCAGTTGTGCAAGGTAGTTCCTAATTACCTCTCTCTCCAGTTTCTCTCTTTCCCCCCTGAGAATGGCCTTTCCAAGAACTTACTTCACATGCACACACCTGGTACTGTGAGATAGGGAGCCTCACCATGGATACCAGTCCCCCATTCCCAGCCCGACCCAAGCTCCTGGGATTCGAGCAACTATCTCAGGAGCTGTAAACTCCAGATGTGCCTTACCTACTGCCTGGAGACACAGTGTGTGAACCCTGCTCACAACTATTATTCTGCACTCACACACACACACACACACACACACACACACACACAAGAACTGGCTATGCAGATCAAGCTCTGAGAAATGAAATAAAGCAAAATGGTAATCTTAATCTTCCCTTTAATATCCTTCCCTGTGCCAGATAAGAGCAGCTGTGCTCACACAATGTGTCCAACTGGACATGATAAATAGCCTGGGAGAAAAGAAAAATACACACAGACACACAAATATATATGTGCATACACACATGCTCTAAGGAATTTAAAATATGTTTGTTCACAGAAGTGGTGGCCTCCAGCTCACAGCTTCCTCGATTAAGAAAAGGGTTTATTAGAAATAAAAATGGCCTGCCAGGGTTGGAATCGTACACAAAATCCTAGAGTAAATATCTGCATGGGTAGCCTGAAGGGTTAACCTTACCAATGCACAAATACTGACTGGCTCTCCTCCTGTTACAGTGTAAATGCTGATTGGAAGGAAGAGATCATTCTAGGTCAGTATGTCCTTTACATTGTGAATAGCTTGACAGGGGCTAATAAACTCCTCCGCCTATGGCACCAATAATTTATTATATATTCCTGGGCATCACATGCAATTTTTTATTTACACGTGTATAATTTGTTGGTTTGATTTTAAAGAGGTGAAGCAGGACAATCCGGGTCAAGAAACATGCTTAAGCCAGAGGATGCCAAAGGCTCCACTCTCCCAGTCTTAACCTGTGGTGGACAATAACAACCTGCTTGCTGCTCCCTGCACCAGGGCTTTACATGGCAACTGGGCATCGGGTGGGTCAGCACAGCTGACTTCTTACAGGGATCCAAAGATCCCTGCATGGCTACCCACTCATGCTGCAAAGCTGCTTTGAGCAATTCTTCGTGAATGGACATGATGTGAAACTAGCAGATTTCAAATTTCTATCCTGAGTGGTCACTGCTCTGCAGCCTGCTGCTGCCGAGGGAGCCATGCCCCAGAGCAGCCTGCTTTGCTGCTGCCTGCACTGCATTTCACACCGATGAGGTAATTCCACTGCAGATGAGGTAACCCTGCGAGTTGCCCACCAGCTAGAAGAGGCTACCATATGATTCCTCATGTAAACACGCAGCACGGTCCCCCCGGAGGAGAGCTGACAGCTGCGCTCTGCCGATGCCGAGCTGGTGGCCAGCAGCGGCCCCGGGGAGCCCCCGGCCCGCCCGCGGGGCCTTCGCGCCTCAGCGAGAGGTGCCAGGCTCCTGCCATGCCTGTGCCACACACTCCTCGCACACACGCTCGGCTTCCAGCCCTCTGACAGGGGACCGGCGCTGCCAGGCTCCTGCCATGCCTGTGCCACACACTCCTCACACACACGCTCAGCTTCCAGTCCTCTGACAGGGGTCCCTGCTCCCCCGGCGCTCCTGCAGCCGGGCTCACCCACCATTCAGATGGCGCTTTGTCTTCCCACACCAGGGTTTCGGGATGCCTGTGCCTTCTCACGCCCATCTCTTCGGAACGACTTCCTCCTGCGGCTGCCGGCGTTAGACCTGGGGGAAATCCCTCCTTCCCTTGCACAGGAGGTGCAGGGGAGAGAGAGAAGGGGCAGGGGTGCTGCAGGGCAGCAGCGTGGGGAGCTGCCCTGGCAATCCACAATGGTTTGGTGTGCAAGCGCTGCCATTTTGTGTGAGTGCACTTTGCACAGGTGATGTTCCTAGAAAGTCCCCTAATTTGGAAACAGCATAAAAAATTACTTTTGTGGTTAGGCAGTGTCGATGGCTGCAACCCTCTTCCACCCACAAGTGTACATGTCAGAGGATCCGTAGGCCTCTGCTCACCCTGCCGGCAAAAAGCTAAAGCCAAAGCTCCCAAACCAAACACCTTGTCTTCAGAGTCTGGAATCATTGCCATTTACAGTCCTTTACTAGCCAAGGAGCCCTACTAGCTCTTCTGTGTTAAGTATTCCCAGTGCTGTTTCCTACCTGGGTGGTAGGCAAAGCAGACCTGTGTGATGAATGCATGAGGAGAAGGAGAAATTCACAAGTGAAAGAGAGCAGGACACAGGCTGGTCAACTCCCTAAGCTCAGAGTTCATCTGCACCCTGCTCAGTGCCAGGAGTTCTCAAAGCTTCCTTGTGACTGAGAGGGCAGCTGGGATCAAATCATACCACACCTTCCAGTAACTACCTGTGTCTCCATGGACTCTACTTAACCACAAAAACTGTGTTTTAGAAGTTTGTTTTAAAAAACTTCCTCTCAGCAGTGGCAGTCATTGATCTGGAAATCTGTTCTGGGCAGACCTCGACCCAAACTGCATGTGACAAGTGACCCAGAAGGACCCTGAGGACTGACATGTCATTAGATGCAGGAAAGCAGCTAGGATGAGCACCTCCTGTTCCATTCCCAGGTTACAAACCCCAGGTCCCCTGGTCTGTCCAGTCTGGAGGAGGTCTAACCAAGCACTCCTGGTAAGTAAAGCCTGCCTGTACCAAGCACCCAAAGGAAGCTGTTTCCCTCCACCCTGGGGGTGTGAGGATCGAGGAGCTCCTGGCTAGAGGGAAAGGCTTTCTAACATCCTCTGGTGAGTTTATTTTGCCAAAAATGGGAACTACTATGTGCAAACCCTGGAGGAAGACATGTCTCTCCTTCTTCTACCTCCCAGAGCACTGCTTACACAAGGAACAGGTCAAAACAAATTACTGTTATATTTGGAGTATATGAAGGGACACAAATCCATTACTGCTGGAGCTGAGCTCACCTCACTTTGCAAGGGCTGAGGTCAGGAATATTCCTTCTCCTCTGAGTTCACAAGATGCCAGAGGGACAGACAGATCTCCTAAAGCCCACCTAAAAGGGATTCAAAAAAGCCATGGGAGAAATGGGGCCATCATATTCCCATCCCCCCCAGCCTGGAAAGCCATCAGGCTCTGCTCCAGCAAACCTGCATCACAGCCCCAAGGAACTGTGCAGTGGGACATGTGTTGGACTCCAGACACCACAGCTAGATTTTTAAAAGGTGTGCCTAACTTCATAAGCTGTAGCAGTTGCTGTCATGCATAATGAGGTACAGTTAATCATTTCTTTGCCTCATGCTGTAGCTGGATCATCTGCTGCAGATGACTTTCCCCTTTT
Source organism: Agelaius tricolor (assembly GCF_023055355.1). NCBI lineage: Eukaryota > Metazoa > Chordata > Aves > Passeriformes > Icteridae > Agelaius > Agelaius tricolor. The sequence goes on along the minus strand of NW_027269262.1, from coordinate 58,953,607 downwards.
GTAGGGAGAAGCAAAATGCTTCAGGTTTTACACATCCCTCTCTCAGACTGGGTGCTGGTCACCGTTCAGTGAACACCAAGCCTGGCAGAGTCAGAGCTTCCCTCTGCTTCAAAGAAACCTGTGAACAGCAGATGGCAGGGGCCTAGGGCATGCCTGTCATGACAGACCCCAGGCTCTTGTCTGCATGCCACCCACACCTTTCAGATGTGCACTGGTTTAAAAGACAACACTTTGCCTCATCAAGCCTGAGTGGCCTGAGCTCTCCCAGACCAGTGTGTGAGCAGCTCAGGTGGGATTCACTTCTCTGACCCCTGCTTGCAGCATAAATGTTACCATCCAAGCTTGTCATTCCCCCTCACAGTTTGGGAGACAAGCAAGCCTCCTGCAGGCACAGCTATCTTAGAAATGGTTATAGCCCAGGATGAGCCACCTTTCAAAGGTGCCATAAAGGGTCTCTGAGGTCATTAGCTTGGACCCATCCCCAGAGGAAGCCATGTGTTTGGTCAGACCAGATCCACCTTTTGAACCTGCTCGGCAGCCAGGTTGGCACCCCCAGCACTGCCCATGTGGAACAGATCCTCAGCCTCAGGGCACAGATCCCAAACCTCTGCTGCTCTGCCCCAGGACACAACTTCCCTCTGAAGGCCTGAATACAGGTGCTGTAAGGCAGGCAGGGCATTAATTATGGCAGAAACTGATGGAGAACCAGCAGGAAAAGAGTTAAGAGAGCCAGGGCTTGTTGCTATCCAGGAACCCAGGCTACCTCACCTCCCAGGATAACCATCAGCCAGACCTTTCTCAAGCCTTTTTTGGCAGGCTTCGTTGTCAGAAAACCACCTGTTACTTGGGAGAGATTCAAATGCATAATGAATTAAAAAAGCATATTGTGTGTTACTATCTAGCCCCCAGACAGATGTGTTATTTAAGTGTGGGTATGATCTGTGCTGTTAATTTTAAACAACATATGATCAAAGATCATGTCTGGCTTTGTGCTTTGCTTCCTTTCAGGTTCTGGCTTGTGTGTCCACGCCAGACAGTTGTGGTTTCTGTCATATGGCAGGAAAAGCTTATTTTACATGCTGCCTAAATTTATATTTTATTGCACATTAAAGCAGCCCATCGGAATTAAGTTATCGCAGTGTTTATAATGGTAAGTGAATCGTGGCTGTGGAAAAGAGTACCACACAAGGGGAATTTTTAGAAACACCTACTCCCTACACTCAGGACTTTCAGCCATTTTAAAGACAACAGCAGAGCAAAAAACAAGACTGAAATAAATAAACCACATCACTGCTCCTATGGGAAGGCTGGAAACTGTTGGAAATGGCAGTACTGCCAACCAATCAGTCCAGAAGCACCAGTCAGGCCCTTGGCAGACAGGGAGACATGCTTAACAGATCATGAGATTTTTAAAAAAAAATAATACAGTTGAGGTTCTTTTATTTGCTTCTCAGCCTGAGCCTTCAGGCTTTGCTGCCCAGCTAGAATAGCTCGACATCTGCCCTGCACGAATAGCTAAGTAAATAAACTGACCAAAATAAGGAAGAGCAGCCCTGTGTGATTGTTCAGCTCCACCTCAGAGGCAATGCATGTTTGAAGATGTCAGGTAAAGCAATAGGAACTCTTGCACACTCAGAGTGGTAAATTTCTTGGTGGATGCCTAACTACACTGCTTTCTAAAAAACCCACACAATTTAGGGCAGATGTAAAGCACAGCAAAGAAAGTCATTCTTGCTGATCAAGAATCACTGTGCAGGATAGCAGTTTCACCAGCATTTGAGGGTACAGAGATAATATCAGTTCAGGCTTTCTGGATAAATATGTGAAGCAAGATTCATCATAAGAGAACTGAAAGTGAGAGTACTGGTTTGACACCAGCAAACAGGGACCAAGAGCCAGCCCTCATCTGCACCAAGGTAAATGCAATGCTGCTGCCATGGCAAGCACAGGGGCAGTGAGCAGTCGCTGCCAGTTGCCCACCTCAGAAATGGTGGCTCCAGCCCTCCTTTCACTAACAGAAGGCAAGCAAAGCTTCTGCCAGGCTGCAGGCAGCTGCCAGGTTTTGACCACCCTGCTGGAGAGGCAATAATCCTCTGACACACAAGTTACTCAGGTTCATTACAGGAATCAGTCATCTCTTCTGCCCAGGTGTGCTGGGAGTACTGCTCTGACTAAAGGCTAGGGGCCTTCTGCCCCTGCTGTACCCAGGCCAGGGATTTTGGCCCAGATTTCCTTCCCAGCCTTTTCATCTGCTAAGAAACTGCTCTTTCTCTGTTGCAGGGTTTCAGCTCTGCCCACTTCAGGTGCAGAGGAGGCCTCACGGTTGCCCAACACCAGTGTGCTCACAGTCCCACACGGATGCATGAACAGGGCTAGCCACTGGCTGCCACTATCCCTGTGAGAGGCAGGCCAGCCCTCGATCTCAGCTGTCACAGAAATAAATAAATCAAAAAGACATGAACGCCCCCCTTCCAAGGCTCTATTAAGAGTGGCTCCAGCCAGCCCTCAGCTGCAGTGCCACTGCTCTCCAGCCACTTGGAAGAGATACCACCCATCCTCCCTGCTGGGTAAAAATCACCCTAAAGCCTCCCCATGGAGGGGACCCAGAGAGGAGCTATCTGTGATACATCTGTAAAGACTGTCCCCACCTCTGGGAGCGAGGCTGAAATGCTGTGCAAAGGCACAGAGGTGAAACAGTGAGCGTGGGTTAAAGGGATTGCACTGTGCTGCTTTAACATAGAATGATGCTGCTCTGGGGCTGCTACTGTTTGAAGACCTGAAAACACCCTCATCCACACACACAGTACTGAACAGGAGAGTATAAGGGGTAAGAAGGGATTGTTTGAGAGATGACACCAGAGCTGAGGAGAGGATTTTAAAGAGCACAAACTCATTTCATATGGCTGAGTGCTGGCGACACTAGGAGAAATTCAATGGATTATGTTGCACCAGAGGTCAAAATATAATTGTCCCTTCTCGCCTTTAAAACCTGTGAATGTATAAAGGAACCTTGAAATGACCAGATTCCTCAGGAATTTGATTCCTGGGGTTTATTTATTTATTTTCTTACCAGCTGCCAGACACAGCATGCTCCTAGACAAATAAGGAGTGGTAGCTATGGGGCGATTATATCAGTAATGCTAATCTCTTGTGGGGCTTCCTGGTAGAATATCTATCTGCCTCAGATGAGACAAGGTTAAGGGATATAAGACAGTTTCATCTTAAAATACTAAGAACCACACTGCTATTTCAGAAGTGACTAGATGTTAGGGAGAACTAAACAACTTGGAGCTCAAGTATGCTCCTAGATTTTTTTAACAGAATTTTCCCAGCCCCCATATTGACTTTTCCCAGCACCCATATTAAACAAGCTCTGTTGTCCTTGCAAAGGGCCAAAGAGCTGAAGATAGCTCCACTAATTGCTGCTTCCCTTTGTGCCTTAGCTCTAGAGATTCCCAACTTCTATATTATTACTTCATCATTTTAATTGTGCATGAAGCTTTTCACAGAATTAATTAGAATAAAATAATACTAATACAAAACCAAACAGTTATTAGTATCTAGGTAGCACCATTTGTAGAGCAGGCACTTTGAGAAGGACTATTAGCCAACACTTCTGCCTGCACATGCTGATGCTGGGGAGCCTCATTCTGCAAACCAGGGACACACCCTGTGACCTGCACTCACACCAAGGAGCCATGCCAGGAAAGCGCATTGCCATCTCATAGCCATGCACTAAAGAAAGGACAGAAAAGTAATAAATGGGGGCTGCTCCAGCTCTGAAACAGGAAGAGAAAACCAAGAAAGTTTAAGGTGCCTTACAGCCACTGTTGCTTCTCCATAACCCTGGAGGTACAGGACCCAATCTACTCTATAACTGATATCCACGTGGGGAAGCAACTTGGAAACAGCTGACCCTCTGATACTATGCAAAGACATTCAGCAGACCAATTTACCACTGTCATTCATTTGCACCTTTCAACTTAATGATACCTTACAGGGAAGAAAAATTCAAATTAAAAATTGAAGCTATTAATATATCTTTGAAAATGGTAACGGAACAAGATTAAGACCAATAAGAGGCCACTAATCTTGGCGTACTTCTGATTTTGTACCCTTTAAATCACTGTAATACCTTGTTCAAATTCCAACATAAATAGGATTTTTCTATGAGGGCGTTACTGTTTCTGCTGCATCAAAAGTTATATTATATTTTACAAGTCCTAGAGCTGAGAATCCTCACTCCCAAAATAGACCTCCTCACCAGATGATATTAACACAGCTGACAAAATAACATTACGTTGAAAAAAACATCTGTAGAAAGTGAAATAGAAAAGCAGAACTTTTCTCCTATAACTGTTGAAAGGGTTCAAGGAGCTTGCAAGGTAAGTAGAATGCATTTTACAACTTTCTAGCAGAGATACTGCAAAGTAACCATGTCCTCTTTCTTACTTCTGCCTTCCTGGTGACTACCGACAGGCAGACTCACGTATACATAACAAGCATCAGTCAAGAGCAGGCAGCAGGAGGGAACTGCTCCCAACCACCTAACTGCAGCTTTAAATTTCTCTTCTCCCTGCCCTCCATTAAATTTGTCTGCCTGTCTCTGTGAATGCCTGTTTCCCTGGAAGGGAGGAGGGGACCCAAACAAACCCTGAAGCAATCCCAAATTTCCTTGGTAGGGGGAAAAAAAATCTATTCTCCAGAGAGCAAACCTTCAGTGAATCATTTTTCCACTGCTCTGACATGTCAAATACTCCAGTGATTCACCAGTCATGGAACTCTGATTCACCTGTAATGAACAGGGCTGATTGCTTCCCAGAAGCACTGGGGTTTGCATCATTCTCTAAAGGCTCCACTTCCTCCACACAGCTTTTCACCTCTCTGCCACACACCAAAGCCACAGCAGCAGCCACGGCAGTGACAGGGAGCAAGAAGTCCAGGCTACTGGTTTTAGATCAAGGGGACAAGAGGGAAGACAGTCTTAGATAAATGAACAGCACAAGGAAAAGTTAGGAGGGCCCATGGATCTTCCCTTGTTCCTGTTTAAGCGTGAAAATGGGAAGGACAGAAAAGAAAAGGGACAGGAAGAGTTTGGTATTTATTTGTGGCTCTCACTGGGCTCATCTCCCTGCCAGCACAGGACACAGTTTCTCCAAGAGGGAGCACCAGAAATAGAACTGACATTACATCTAATGAGCTTTTTGGTGGCATATTCATTAAGCTTGTAGAAAGGGTAAAGAAATGCAGGAAGCTAAGTCTTGGAAAGGCTCCAACTGGACCTCTTTGACTCATTAAAGGAGGGAGTAAAATGAACCATGCCCCAGGGCAATCGTAAAAGGATAAGTAGGAAAGCAGGAAAGGGTCAATTCATTAAGGACTGTGGGACCCCAGCGGTCCCTGGCAGGGCAGTGTGGGGATAGGGCCACGGGATGGCTGGGGCAAGATGGAGCCCAGCACCAGGGATGTCCACTTGCCCTTGGCGTGCTGGAGGAGCCACTGGTGCTTTGTCCTGACTAAGTCCCAAAAGGCAGCCATGTGGGGATCTCAGAAAGCCCTTGCTCCCCACAATTGCCATGAGCTCCCCATCCACCACCATCAACAGCTTTCCTGCCTGCCAAAGGGAGGGGGAAGGGGGGAAAAGTCAGGCAGACCCTCCCGAACCTTGCAGGGGCAGGGGGAGGGAGGAGGAGGCAAACTCAATTGAGCAGCTTCGCGGGGGGCCCCAGATTTTCTCAAACCAGTCACGCCAGCTGCAGCCCAGCCATGATGAGAAAGGAGAGGAGACAGTGCGGCAACGGCTCCTACGACCCCGAGGGAGGAGGAGGAGGAGGCGGCCCAGGCTGCTAAACTGACACCAGGCAAAAGTTGGCCACGTTTTCCCCCAGCCACGGAGGAATAGCGCAGGCAAGTCAGATGTGACCGTGCTACAGGAGCCAGGAGAAAATAAAAACAAGTGACAGCTGACTCTTGAGGACTTTTGTAGGGGGTGAAGGGGGGGAGAGAGGGCGAGGAGGGAGGGAGAGACCTACAAATACTGGGGGAAGGGCAGAGCGCAGCCCAGGAGCCTTCTGCAGCAGCAGATGGAGAGGGAAGCTACCGCTGATTCCTGCAGAGTCAGGGAAGGAGAGAGACAGCATTGCACCGAGGTGATCACATGAATAGGGAATGAAGGCGCAGAACAAAGAAGGGAGTTTTGGGGAGAGGGAGAGGGAATTCTTCTCAGGACCCCCAGAGCTGGGGCATCCCAGTGCGGTGCCCTGGGGTGCTGCGCTGGGGGCAAACCTGCAGGGGAGCTTGGGCACAGGCAGCCGAGCCTGCTGGAGGGCACAGTCAGTGCGAGCGGAGGAGCCATAGAGGAGATGTTTGTGCAGTTACCGCGGGCTAATACCCGACAGAAGAGCTAATTCCTCAGATCAGGACACAAGCACATGGTGGAAAGTCTAAATTCCCTTGCTCGGGGCTGCTCTAACCTGCTGCAGGATGAAGCCGCGGAGGCTGTGAATAAGTGCTGCCTGTCTTTCTGCTGGTCCTGAGGTCCCCGATGTGCCGGCGATGATTGTTATGACAGTCATTCTCGATGTGATTGGCACCTCCTGATTAGATCAAGGTCACTGTTAGAACACATCTTTTCATTAAAATGGCCGAGAGCCTGTCAATGACCATAAGGGAGGGCCCAAGGCCTCCACAGGAGTCAGTAATCAGGGCTGATGCGGAGCCACCCACCCGAAGGGCGCCAGCAGAGCGATCCTGCCCCCAGCGCCCTTGCGCGCAGGGAGGACATACCCACCCCCGGCATGCCGGGCCACCCACCATCCTCACTGCTGCCCCGCCTGAGCAGCAGCATCGCCTCCTGCCACAGCTCGAGGAGCATCCTGGGCACCTGCAGATGTCCAGCTAGGTTATGGATCCTTCAAAGGGGGAGGATGGATGACAAAGGACTCCTTACAGTGCAATCAGGTGCACTTTTGAGGGACTAAGACCATGAGCAAGCTTTAGATTTGAAGAAAATCCTTTTACAAAAATGTCTAATTATCACCACGGTGTAATAATAACTAATTCCTAGGACAGTATGAGGTAGTCTCTATGCAGACCTTAGCAAACATGACAAGGCCTTCTTAGGAAAGGACATGACTGGAATGGGTTCACACTTCTAGGACAGATTTTCAGCTCAAACTCCAATGCAGGTGGGATGCAATACACTGACTAAAGAATTATTTGGTGTCAAACACTATGATGAAGCCACATACTGCCAGAGATTCTACACATAATTTGGATAGTACCTCCCCATGGTCTTAGTTTGGTTAAACAGCTTATAAAAAAAAGTCAGTTTCTTCTCCAGCTTAAAAAAAAAAAAATCTATTTCTTGAGAATTCAGGGACAACGTTTTATTCCAAAAGCTGCTGTTTCTTTCAGTTCTGTGTCACAGCACTTCCGTCCAGATTCTTTCCTAGGGCTCTCTTATTTATTTTCCTGCTGCTAAACCACAGTGAAACAGTTCCTCGTCATGGGAAGATGGGCCTCCGGGCTGCCTCCAGACTGCCACGAATAACATCTATTTACTTTTGCTATCAAGACAAGCCATGCTGCCTTGTGTTCTCTTGCTGCCAAATTCCACCCAGTTCAACGCAAGTTGTACCTTACAAACAGGTTGTGCTAATCTCAAGAGAGCTGCGTGAGCCTCTTGCAATGCAGTTCCACACAAGTTTGTTTGATGATGAGCTTTCCCCTATTTTGGCAAAATATTTCCCCTTTGTGTCCAGCTCAGAATGAAAAGATGTTTTGGAATTATTGCCACATCCAGGTGTGCCTTCCTTGTTTTGTGTCTGTGGAGGCCCTGCCCAACTTCCATCTAGAGATGAAAGAGAACCAGTTATTGGGATTTGACAATAGGATAAGGGGGAATGGCTTAAAACTGACAGAGGGTAGGTTTAGATAGATATTAGGGAAAAAATTCTTCACTGTAAGGGTGGTGAAACACTGGACATGGGTGTCCAGAGAAGTTGTGCATGCCCCATCCCTGAAAGTGTTCAAGGCCAGGTTGGATGGGGCCATGAGAAATCTGGTCTAGTGGAAGGCTCTTGTCAGGATCATTCAAACTAGGCAATCTTTAAAGTCCCTTCCAACCCAAACCATTCTATGATTCTATATGAAATCTATTCTATGTGATTCTGTGGCATCACACATTTCTGGCCCACTGAATATGGGAAGGAAGTTTGACTTCCTAAACACTATCTGATATACCTTCAACAGGTTCCTGGTAGAGAAGGGGAGGGAAGCTCAATCCCCTCCCCCTACCCCCAATAAACAAATGCTTTTTCAGCCTTCCCTTCAGTTTCTCCCAGCTGCTGTGGTTTACAGATTCCATATTAAGCCCTGCACCTGAAGATAGTTTTGTAGAATATCCAGTCCAGCTGGGGCCTGGCCTTGTTGCTTCACACAAGGTGAATAATGACAATAGTGATGTTTAATTTTGACTGTGATTGTGGGTGCATGGCAAAAGACACAGCAGGGACTTACTCACTTGCTCAGGAGATGTGCTTTCCAATGCAACTTGTTAAAAGTGTGTTTTAAAGAATATTTTTAATTGCTTTGAAAAGAAGGTAAGCCATGTGTAATTCAGTCAGAATCTCACTCTGATCTATAACTGCCTAATCCAGGCCAGGACTTCAAGAAAGCCATTACAGTGACACTAGGCACCTACTGTGAGAGCCAGTCTGGGAGCTAGACAGCTAGGAAAAACTACAGCTTTGGTCTGTGTCCAGCAGCCTAAATAAAAAGTTTCCTTTCCATGCTTTGCATTCATCACAAAAGAGCACTAGCTATCTCTTTTATACAGTAAATATGCACTGCCACAGAAACATATCACATTAAAGTCACACTGGTAAAAGCTCAAGCACAGGATGTTAAAAATGAGGTATTGTAATTATGTTATCTCAGATGAATTTCTCCTTTTTAATGACACATGGTATTCGTGCAGAAATGTCAATCCCAAACATACATAGAGTGTTTGTTGCTTTCACCTCTCCGTCCTTAAAGCATCATAGAGTTAGCTTTAGAAAAATATAGTTTAGAAAAAAATATTTTGGTATAAATATATATGTTCATGTATATAAGTGTGTGTATATGTATAGAATTGTGATTGTTTATTTACTTTTCATTGTCTATTTGCACTTTGATGATGTTTAATGTTTTTTCTCAAAGATGTCAATGCTAAAACTGAGATTTTTCTGATATTCATGAGACTCCAGAGGCTTGGGCTTAAGTAAAGTACCAAATGTTATGAGTTCATGATGAGGTACAAGACTGGCCAACATTAATAATATTTTACAAGATAAATGATATATACTTAGCCAGCAAAGAAAGAAATACCTTGAAAACACAGCTCACCTGAAATGCCTCTGTGTTACCATTACAAGGAATTGAACAGCTGCACCTTGTGACTTCAGTATTAACAGTGCTTTTCTAATAGTTTGCTATGCACTCAATCTTTGTGATGCTGTTTAAAAAAGAGAGAAAGAGAGAAAATTGAGCACTGAAGTTCAGCAGTCTCAGAAGGGAATACAGTGGGGAGTAGCAAATTTTGAGCAGTGCTAATTCCCATGCTGCTAATTGGACAGAGGCCATTTCCTGCATGCTAAAGTCAAACAGGACAGGAGCATATGGGCTTTCAGAGAGAGAGCTGGGTCTTTGCAATGGAAAAGAAAACACGCACTTAAAAAACCACCCTAGAAGCCCCACAGAATATTGGTGATTGCAGAGAAATTACAGACAAATTACAAACTTAAAAGCTATATGCACAGATGCTGCTCCTATTGCTTCTGGGAGAACTGTGCCTTTGAAGAGATGGTACTTGCTCCTTGGGGATATGCCATTTTCAGTGCCCAGTATTCTCCCTTGGCCCTACTGTTAAGGGGAATAGGGTTTGATTTGTTTTCTTTATTAATTTTTAATTATTTTTCACTTTATCTGCATTTCTTATACATTTCAGTGGCAGGATGAGATCCTCATTGGTAAGCTTTCCTGAGAGAAGCCAATGTAGTTCTCATGGGCTGGAGGGTTGCAAGCTCCGTAATGTTGCAGAGGGGACAGACCTGCCCTACAAGGCTGAAAATCTTAGGACTCCGTGTCAGTCAGCCACAGTCTTTTATTCAGCTGGGTGATATTCAGCCAAGCAAAACATTTATTATCAATGGAAAATGTATCAGGACAAGTATCAAACATTACCTGCTCTTCTTTAAACATGTTAAATCCAAGCACAAAAGACTTGAAAAATTATTTCAGGACAGGCATAAGGAGGTAACACTTGTGACAGAGCTGGGATCCTAAGGGTGAGAGGGATGCTCTAGGAGGAGATGCTGACTGGGGCACTTCCCTGTATCTTCCTGCAAAGAAACTGGTGTAGGGCAGGGCCAAAAACAGGGCACTAACAGAACATCATTCAGATCCATTGTGGCAAGGATGGTGATGGTCCAAAAGAGTTGAATTTCTTCTATTAGCTGCTAATCAAAGATGCCTCTTTTACTTCATTCGACTGTTTATTCTGCCTACAGCAGTCTCTCCTACACAACACCCTGCCAAATACAGATGCACAGAAGGTGCTGTGCAGGGACTGAGCATGGAAAATTTCAGCTGCCAGAGTGGGTGGTTTAGAAAGTCAATGGCCACGGAACAGAGGGACACAATGGCTCTCATGATGGAGCCAGTCACAACAGGCAGCACGAGCAGCAGCATCCCCGTTAGAGGAGTGAACCTGCTGCATCTCCATCCAGCTTCTGCCTGCAGCCGCAGCTGCTGCCGGCTGACCGCCTGGTTTAGCTGCTGCTGGGACTCCCTCAGTGGCTGTCACACCTGCTCTGCCCTCCCTTGGAAAGCTGCCAGAGGAGAGAGCAGACAAAGGACGAGCAGCACAGCTGGAGCTGCTGGAAGCTGCACGCTACCCGGGCTGGTTTAGCGCTCGCCCAACACCCCTCTTCCGTAGGAAGCCTCTTTCCTGCCGCTGAGTTCTGCTCTTCAAGCTCCCTCGTGCTTATCCCTTGCCGTCGTTTTTAAGGCATTACTGCAGAATTCCTTTGTGTTTTTCAGTGTTATTATCGCTGTTTCTCACTGGTTTAGCCGCTGCAGACGATACATCTTCATTGCTGGCTGTGCCCACAAGCCCATTTAGGTGGCCTGCCTTGGTGCTCGCACTTGTTTCAATGGCCCAGGACAGCAGGGCCCTGCTGGAGCGCATGGGCGCCAGAGCAGCAGAGAAGGGGTTAATAAAGGGTTTAATACCAAGAGGCCACACAGCAAAGCCCAAGTTAGGGCCAGCTGCACCCCTCCCCCCGGCCTCCATCCTGCTGCAGGAGCCCTGGCAGGGATGCAGCACTCAAGTGCTTCTTTCCCCACTTCCCTCCTGCCCCACTTGTGTGATGTAAAGCAATCCTTTTGTTTCCTCTTTAAGACATTAGCCTCAGGGGCCATTACAGGGAAAAAAAGGTAGCTGAGGCTCTTTTATCTGAAGGAATCCATTAGGAGTGGGGGTCTTTTCCTTCTGCATGCCTAGGGAGCAACTCCTGCCTTTGCACTGCTCCAGGGACATCTCGTTGCTCCATGGTCACCTCCTCCCTGCCTCATGGCCATCTCCTCCCTGCTCCAGGGACATCACAGCACTGCTCCAAGGACATCTCCTCACTGCACCATGGCCTCCTCCTTGGGGCTTATGGCCAGCTGCTCATCCCAATCCAAAAATGGGTCAAACGGTGTCACTATGCAGAAAGGATGAGTCTGCTGTTCAGAGCCCCCTGAAAGGAGAGGCTGAAAGGAGGAGGAGGAGGATGTGTTTTTAAATACACCCCAGTGTAACAGATTGGCTTTCTCTTTGCTGACATTTTGGGTGACTGAGGGGTATTTAGTGCTCTGGCACGTCTTTGTGGCTATAGAAAGCAGAAACTCATTCTTGCTCTGTTTATTCTTGCACCAAAAGCAGCAGGCTCTGTGCATTTGCAAGATTCCAGGACCTGAGGCTTTAAATAAAACCCCTGATATTTTGATACTCTTAATAAACTTGCAACCACTGAAATAATAATAAAAAATGGAAAGAAAAGAAAAAAAAAAAGACAGGAAAACTAATTAGGTAGTGGAGGGGAGGGGTTCTTTTTGAGCATACCCTTTGCACTTCCCCAAATCAGGAATCACAGAACAAACATTTGTGCTGTACAGTGCATGCCACTAGGACCCACAAGGACCTACCTTAGGCTAATATAAATTGCCTGAGTTCCAGGAAGGCATTAGCAACAGATAGGAGCCTGCCCCAGCCTCACCGGAGACCAAGCAGCCGTGGTCAGCCCAGAGCCAAAGCCAGCCCGCCGGCCCAAGTGGGTGTATTTACCCAGGCTTGGTGTTAACTGCTAGCACTATTATGTGGCTTTACCGCAAATAGGAGCTGGCTTGCACGGCAGTGATTCAGAAGACAAGCAGGGCGAGGACACCGAAATAATCCTAGCTAAATACTGTGCTCAGCACAAAAGATGCAGATTAGGGTAGAAAAGGTGCCAGCAGTGCCTCTGCCTCGCTCCTGTTTAAGTTGTGAGATATTGGATGTGTTTAAAAGGCCTTACTCAGCGCCTGCCTGTATCCATGCAAGGGGAAGCACCTCTGGAAGCCTTCCCCATAGGCACAGTCATGATGGGCACCACCGAATAGTTAAAAATAGTGGGAACAAATGAGAGCAGCTGCCAGAGCCATGGTGGGAGCATGCGTGTGAGCAGAAATACATGAGAGCCCTTGGCCAGAGCTGGTGTGAGCAGGAGCATTACCATGTCTCTTTGTCAAAGTCATTGGGGAGAGAAATGCCAGTGGGCTGGCAGCAGGAGATCACCTCCCTGGGCCCTGCCCTGTCCTGCCCTGCACTGCCCTGCCTTATGATGGCTTTAGGAGGGAGGTGGAGGGTGAGGGAAGGAAGGAGGTACAGGCTTCCCTCTCCAATTTTGTTGCTTAGAAAATGTGGGGTCATGGGGAAAGCCATAGGGGGGATTCACACTTTGTTCTTCAAAAATCAATGGTTGTACATGCCTTGAACCCACATGCTTAGTCTCCAGAATGTTTCAAGTTCATGCAGTAGGCCCAGAGTATAAAAAATGAATGTAGGAGAACTCCTGCCAGGGAGCACACATGGGAAGGCCAGTGTCTCTGCTGTTGCCCATTCTGACAGGTCTCCCTCTGCTGTATCGTAAATGTCCTCCCCACTCGCCATATGTCACACATACCCTCCCTGGGCTCACCAGCACAATTATGCTAGGCCTCAGCACAGCCAGGGGACAACATCACTTTCCCATCAGTTTAGTGCTGTTGTCGGTGGCTGGGGAGATGAGTGACCCCCAGCTAGTTCTGTCACAGCCAGCAGAGAGCGGGAACAGGGTTGAGTCCAGTTGCTCGAGGCAAGACAAGTGGAAACACAAAGGTAGCAGGAACAGCACTGGTGTGAAAAATATTTAAACATGTATAATATTGTAGAAGCAAACTCTTTTGCTATGATGATCCTGCTTCAGCACAGGCTAGTGCCACAAAACAAGGGGACATTTGTGTTGTCTGCTGGTAGGACAGCACATGAGCACTGACCTAAGCAGCCCCTCTGGTAGGGCTCCAGCACCAGGATCCACAGCTCGGGTCTGGTGTCCTACTGTGCAAACTCATCAGCAAAGTGTCTACACCAATCTAAGCAAGTTTACACTGGGAGAGGGGTCCTACAGCAAGTGTATATTTTGTATTAGGGTTTTGTGCCAAGGAATAAGATGCAGGAAGGGCGAGGTGGGTGACTCACACACATCCCAGCTGCAGCAACAGCCTGGTGGGAAGTGGGCACCAGCGAGCATGCAGGTCTCAGGACAGGCCCTGAGCACGTCCAGTGGTGCCTGTGAAGATGTGTTAAAAGCATCCTGATTTCCAAGCCTGGGCATACCCCAGGATTCCCTTCAAAGAAGGAAAGTGACCAGCAAGCCCATGGCTGCCCATTAAAGTGACATCCTGGCTGGTCATTTCTCAGGGCTGTGCTGCCAGCCCCTCAGCACTTCAGGGTGCCGTGGCTGAGCATGACTCCACCATGGCCATGGAGTGGGTGTCTTCTGTCTTCTGGCATGGCAGAAAGTCACCGAGCAGCCACAGAGCTACATCTGGTGCTGGAGGTAGCGTAGGGGTCTTGCTCATCCTAGGCTGATGTTCCCAGCAAGGCTGGTGAGCAAACAGAAGTTTATTGCCTCCAGTCAGGGAGGATGGCTGCTCAGGCCTGCCCACCACTGCATTGTGCTCAGCCATGTAAGTGTGTGAGGAGTGTGTGCTCCTCAAACCGTGCAAGTCAGGCTGATAAGAGCCAGGGAGAACTGCAAGGGATTTTGAAGAGAGTTAATACAAATAAAACAGGTAATCTTTAGGAGAATTGCAAAAAAAGTCTTGTCTTTCTCTACCTGGAAAGTTACTGCTGACACCGAGAAACTGTCCTAGCAAAAAGCTCCTATAAGACATTGGAGGGATGTGATGGAAACCCCACCATTTGAGATGTGATTGACTGGACAAAACATTGAAAATATGACGGCTCTGAAGCTGCCAGAATAATACATCAGAGCTGATCTCATCTATGACAAGTGTATTATGTACTTATGGATGGATCTATACAATACCCCACATCTGACCTGGGGTCACAGGCATAAAACAGTGGGAGTCACTATAAACACACTTATAATTATTTGGGAAATTCTTCTCTTCCTTCCATTCATTAAAGAATACTATTTTGTTTCTCTTTCCACTACTTTACTCACAAAGAATTTGAACCTCAGCAGATTAGGGTTTGCAGAACATTGTGGGGTTTGGAAAAGACTTTAAAATTCAAGCCACTCACTGGAGGAATCTGCTCTGCCAAGATGTAGAGAAAATGTACTCCTTATCCTTGGGAATCGCTTCTATATCTCATTGGTGTGCAAACAATAAACAACACTAAGGGTGATGTTTCTGACAGTCCTTGCAGCCTCATGAGCAGGATTTATGCCGGGTGCCTGTTACACATTGCTGTCACAGTCCTGTTGCTTCATGTGCAATTATACTCAATCTTGGGAAGGTGGACCTGGCATTTTTGCCAAACACTGCTCTATGCAGAGGCCATATGAAGATGATGCTGTGTGAAGGGATAGAGAACTTTTTTCACCTGCTCCCTGCCCCAGTTACAAGCATTTCCTGGGGCAGAGGCCAGACATATTGGGAAAAAGGGCTCAGAGAGTCCAGTTAGCCCAGCTGGTAGGCTTGCACACCTTGGCAAATAGAAAATAACTTAGACCCAGAACTTGTTTAACCCAGCATGTTTTAACCTGTTTGGGTGTCAGCTCTGGAGTCTGACCTTGGGTGCTCCCAACCCTCAGGAGAACACCATGCTCTTTCTGCAGTGGTGCCCTCAGCTGCAAGTGCCCAGGCCTGAGGTGGCCTGCGAGAGGCAGGTGGGCCTTCCTCAGCCCTTCCTCAGCCACTTCACCCTTGCACTCACAGAGGCAGGAAGGTTGCTGCCAGTCACATCTCCAGGCACTGCAGCAGCTGGGGCTGGACTGTCTTGACCCAGACTTTGTGTCATTCATTTCTCCTCCACTGGGGAATGGCTCTCTGGGGCCTTCGACATCTGCTGCCTCTTGCCCAGGCTGCAATGCTGATTATTGGAGCTGGCATGGGTTCAAGAAGGGACTACAATATTTTATTGTGCCAGTGCTGGTTTTCTGAAACCTACCCCAGAGACTAGGAGGATGGATGGATAGGGAAGAGGTGGACACGGTTCTCCATATCTCTGTAGCATGGGAGGGCTCCCATTCCCAAGGGTGTTGCAGCCAAAGCGCCAGTATCCAGTGGGAAGGGCATTTTGCTTGCACTTGGCAAGGGGCTGTGTGAGGAGAAACATCACTATGAAAGGGAGAGAGGATGCTTTCCTTGGCTTGGCTGGGGAGGGCTGGAGGCAGGATTGGGTAGAAATCCTCCTGACAGGCAGAAAAGTAGACAGGGGAGGAAGATAGGAAAACCAGGAAAGTTGAAACAGGAAGGCAACATCAACAGGCAAGCAGCAGAACCAAGGTCACCTGTTGGAAAAGCTCCAGGAAAGTTCCCACTTATTCAGGGAGTCCAGAATGTGTTGAGTCAAAAGTCTATTAGGAAATTAATCTGGTGGGCTGAGTGGGAGGTGCCTTCCTCCATCTTACCCTCAAAAATACTTTGGATAGTGTCTCACAGCTACTGCCCTGAAAGGCCAAGAAACCCATTGCAAATTGCTGCATGATCCCCAGGACAGCACTGCCCCCAGCCAGGAGCGGTTTGTCAGCAGGCTGACAGGGAATAGTGGAAACAGGAGCCACGGACTCCTCCCTAATTCAAAAGGGGAGATTTTTCCCAGCAGGATCTTGACAAACCCAGTAAACAACCCAACAGCACACCACTGAGGCCATGTCAGTCCACAGTCTCCCATCCCACACTCACACACCCTGGGGACAGAGCCCTCAATTTTTGTGGGTGTTTTCTCAGCCCTGAGCACATCAAACCTGAGGGACACATGAGATGGACCATTGCTGGGAGGAAAGTGGCTGCATCCATGAGACAGAGAAGGAGGGCTGGAGCTGTAACAGCTCACCTCATGAACACCACTGCAAACACCACACCAGAGGATTAAGGTCTCCGTTAGATGGTTTCCCAGGGTTTTACAGATCAGCTGTAAAACTGTGAACTGGGACAAAAGCTGGCAGCATGGGAACAAAGTTGTTGCGTCATTTTTCCTATGCAGATTTGCCTCAGCCATTTCTCAGCCCTCACTCTGCTCAAGAACTGAGCTGGAGTGATGACATTTGAGCACTGCATGGCCAAAAAAACCTACATGTGCAAGGAGAAGTAGAGAAGAATCCTGTGCAGGATCGACATCACCGAGCTGTCTTGTGCCTCTGGGATAGCTCTGTGCTGAAAGGAGACAATAAATAACAGTGACTGATGGCAGTAGCAGCATGCCCTGTGCAGAGGGCTCTGTGGAGGACACCAGCAGGATCTGCAGGCACAGAGTCCTGAAGGCAGGAGGGTGGCTCGAAGTGCCCAGGTGGTGCCCAGCCCCACACTCTGTGGGCAGGCACTGCTGCCTCCCACAGAAGCAAATTAATGCCTCCCCTCCCTCCCTCCCTCTCTGCTTCCCACCCGCTCCTCGCACCACCTCCGTGGCCACCGGGGAGGGAGCCCGGGGGGCGCCCCGTGGCGCAGGGACACAGGTGCCTGTCACCTGCTCCTGACGCCAGCTGGGCTAGAGGAGGATGGGGCCAGCAGCCTGGTCTTCTCTCTCGTGCCCTTTTCCTGCCTGACTGGGGCAGAGTCTGAGCCCTGCAAGAGGGGAAGTCAGTTTCTAAAAACCACAGCCATTTGCAAGGTGTATGGGGTGGAGTGTTTGAAATTGCTTGAAATGTTTTTTTTTTTAATAAAATAAAAGGGGAGGGGAGGGGAGGGGAAGGAGAGCTGCTGTGTTTCAGGTGGGAAGCAACAGCACAGCAGCCCCAGGTTCAGCAAATGGCCCTGGCAGGAGATGGACCAACCTGCCAAGGCCACATGGTGACCACAGCGGTTTGCACCCTCTGACATCCCCTGGGCTGCAGGGTCCCCATTGGCCCCAAAGCTGTGTCACATCTGACAGTTCCCCAGCACAGGGGCAAGCAGGGCTTCTTGTCCCTGTAATCCATGGTGGGCTTGGAAACCAGCACCTCACCAGCACTTCCCCTCGCCTCCTGCTTCTCCCTGTCCAACTTCAGCTCCTTTCCCTTGAAATCGAGTTAAGGGAGGCCTGGGCTTTTCCTTTGGCACAGATGAGGTGGGGGGTGCAGCGGGGGAGGGGTTGCTATAATTGGATCACTCACTGTGTGACTAATCACAGCGCCGGTAACCACAGTGACTGTGGTTTTAACCTTACTTGGTCATTCCCAAGCCACCGGATGACCCAGCCATCTGCAGCAGGGCAGGCAGCCGTGGCGTGGGGCCGGGGCACGCACCCCACACCCTCCCTGCCAGCCTCTGTGTGGGTGGGGCAGCGGCAGTGGGACATTGGCACCAGTCCTTCTGCCATCTCTGTGCCGGTGGCCCTCTGGGCAGCTGTGGGTAGGTTGAGAGCGTGGCCACAGAGCAGACAGGACCAGGAGCTTGTGGTGGGGATGGGCTTCAGCCAAAAAGTCCAGGTCCAGATGTGAAGTTGGAGTGTTCCCCAGAGGAGGGGCTCAGGCTTGGCCCAGGGACAGACCCGTAGCTCTGTATCTCTGTGGCTGGATGTGACTGGTGGCATCCGTGCTTGCTGCAGAGGTGGCATCTGACTGCCCTCAACTCGCCCTGGTGCATCTATTTCTGGCAAGAGAGAAACAGCTAGATTATGGATGGTAGATCAGATTAAGTTTTGATTCTTACTCGTTTGAGTAAGAACAATCCTTAAAAGCCATTATTAACCTCTTTACCTTTAATTACCCAGCCAATTGCTGGGCATCCTGGCAGTCTTGCTTTTACCAGGCGACCTGGTGAACTTGAATACAGATAGGGGCAGCACTGTGTGGGCTGCCACTGTTTGTTGGGAAGCAGAGCAGCAGCGAGGTGTGTCAGGGCACTCACCTTTCTCTGTAACAAATACAGGGCAGCAAGGTGAGGCCAGGGCACCCCCACCTGCCCCATGCAAACACAGCTGCACAGGAGAGCCAGGTGGATGCTGCCACCATCGCTCCTTTTGTGCCCCGTGTTCAGTTTCTCCAAAGGAGGACGGAAGGAAGCAACAAATGGGAAGGAAACGGGCCTGCTTGTGAAATCCAAAACCGGATCGGTAAGAAAAACATCATAAATTATGGATCCCCTGGAGCCGCCGGCAGCCTGTCACTGTGCATGATCTGTCTCCATTGTACTTTTCTGTGTGGGTGAAACTGTTGTAAACTAACACAGGGCAGGCTTTTTCTGCTGAGGATCGCTGCCCACTGCTGGAAGAGCCCTCTGCCTTCCAGCACAAACAGGCCATTGCAAACCAAATGTTTCGTGTAACCGATAGCAGCCCCAGCGGATAGGCAAGCCCTTGAAGAGGGTGAAGGGGAATGAGGCTTTCAGCTGATCCTGCTCACTGGAGCTTAGCACCGGTGGACGCGCCAGCTGCAAGGACGGGGACGAGCAGCCTGGGCCAGCACAAGGCTGCCCATTGTTCCCCAATACGCTGCTGGAAAAGACAACTGGATAAGGGGAGACGAGTGGCAGCGCTGCAGTGCGGGACACCCATGCTGGGGAGCCAAGGGGCTCCGTCCCGACCCCCAGCCCTGGCTCCCAGGGCAGTGTGGGGGGCACATGGGGAGCATCCAGTGTATGGTCCTCCCAGAGCAGCAGGTTTTATGGGTTGTGGGGAGGAGGATTTTCAGCCCCCCAGCTGCACCAGCCTGTCTCGGATACCAGATGCAAGCGGGCAGGGGGAGGAGGGGAACGGGAGCAGAGAACGAACTCAAGGTCAAATAGCGAGGGGAGGGGAAGGAAGAGGAGGTGGCGGGGAGGGGAGGAAGGGTGTCCCCCACGCGGGTGGAGAATCGCTCTTTATCCACCCTCCTTCCCCCTTTCCACACGCCAACCACAGAGGCAGCCTCTCATCAGGATATTTATGAACACAAGCACAAATGGGAGGCTGAGGGGAGGCAAAAAAAAAAAAAAAGAAAAACACCAACAACCACCCAACCCTATTTTGCTCATTCTCTTTCTTCAAAGAGCAGATGTGCTGTGGCCTGCAAACCGAGAAGGACACTCCCTTGCTGTTAGCTAATTTAGGCTGACATGTTAGGGTTTTGTGGTTCGAAACAAGAAGTTTAGTAATCAGCCACTAACATTAACCAACACCTCTCACACAACCGCCCGCACTGGGCTCGAGCATCCTTATACGTAATGGGAAGAAGAAAAAAAAAAAAGATTTTTTTTTCCTTTTGCATAAGACAGTGCTGCAGTACTGCTGGCAAGTCCCTGGCCACAGGAGCTGATCCAGCAGCCTGCTCTCATGGAAGCCCAAAGAACAGCAGTGGCAAGGAAAAGGCTGTCGTATCACCCTGGTGCTCGCCAAATGTGTGCTACCCCCATGGATTCAAGGAAATAAGTCTTTCTAGCAGGTTTATATAATTTTAAAGGGTCTTGTCTCTCCTTCCAAGCCACTTTCCTGCTTATTTTCTCTATTTCTGGCCATGGTTCAGCAGCTCATCAGAAGGTGGGCTAGTTCCTCATTGAAGATTAAAATGTGCTTCTCTGCCAAATTGACCTGCTGTTATCCTCCCTTTCAGCTACTGTAACCAACACCACACAAACAATGAATTATGAGATTAGAGTTACAGAAAAATGGCCTCATTCTGCAGATGTTGTGTCTGGAACCGGCTGCTGTGGACTCGTGTTTGTTGTGTCATCTCCTTCGTTTCCCTCCCCTCCTCCTCCTCCTCACAGTCCCACCTTCACCAGGTGATGGGGGGAGCCAGGGATCCTGTTATGCAAAGGGTTAATTAGCATCTTCCAACTCTAATACACCTCCCCCAAAAAAGAAGGGAAAAGGAGAAATGAGTGAGAGAGGAAAACATCATTGATAAGAGAATAGCCATTGTACAGGCAGACAAGCAAATAATTGAACTGGAATTTAAAATGCCATAGCAGAATTATTTTAAGAGATACTGGAGTTTCACACGGAAGCTGCATGGTGGGGACAGCACAATGCAGGGAGGCTGGAGAGGGCACACGGGGCTTCTTTGTTGTGTGGGTGTGTTTTGGGGGGGGGGGGGTGTACATACATGTGCATGTGTGTGTGTGAGAGAGTGCACACACGAGTGGGGGGCTCACACAGGTGTGTGGGGGTGTCACACAGGTGTGGGGGGGGGTCACACAGGTGTGTGGGGGTGTCACACACGTGTGGTGGACCTGGCACGCTGCCGTCGGTGGCTCAGCATCGCAGCACCCGTGGACTGAAAGCATCAGAACACAGCCCTGCAGCCTCCAAAGTACGTTTGCTACCTGAGGAGCTTCAGGCTGCTCTGGTTGGTTTTTTGGTTTTTTTCTTTTTTTTTTTTTTTCCCCACAGTGGATCCAAATTTTCAGGTTAAAAAGTGGTGCTTTTAAAGGACATCTGGGGACAACAAAATATTACAAAATTAAACAAACACCCTAAACTCCTGATGCTGCTGAGAGTTTTGCTGTTGACTACAGCTGGGAAAGGAATTTGCCCAGGAAGGCAGTGACTGATGTGGATTGAGCCTGGCAGATACACTTCATCATTCTTCTTTTTCCCACCATGCAAGGATTACACAGCTCAATAATTATATCTTATGTGCAATTTTTAATGCACATTAGGGAGTGATGAATGGAAATAAAAGCTTCCTGCATGCTGAAGGACTAAAGTTATGCACTTGGTTAGTGGTGGGACAGCTTTGTTTCAAAGTCAGTTGGAGCTATTTGCCAATTTCATCATATTTTAGGGGAATAGCTTTGACAAATAAAACAAAAAAAATCACCAGCATTTAATTTGGAGTTTTCAAATGAAAATATCTACAGTTTTCAACATGAAGAAAACTCAATTCTGTGTTTTAAAATTTTGTTTCACTTTGGAAATTATTTATGTTTACAGACTTTACAAGGCAAAACAAAATAAAATTATCTTTGTCGGAGTAAAATTAATCTTTACTTATTTCCTGTGTTGCTGAGCATTTTTTTCCCAGTTCAATGAAACCTTTTTTTCTTTGTTGTTGTTGTTAAATTTATGTAAGACAGAGTAATGGGTGCCCCAGCCCACCTGGCTCCCTCCCCCAAAGCAGGAGTTGTCACTGCAGGGAAAAGTAATTGTCCACATGATGACAAGAACTGTGAGTTCATCAGGATGCAGCCAAGTATCCCTATGAAATCATAGGTCAGGCACCATGGAAGTGGGATGAGTGCAGTGAGGCCAGCAGAGGATCTAGGGCCACCAAACCTCTCCCTCCTCCACTGCTCACTACCCAGCCTGGGTGTCCCAGCCCGCATTGGAACATCCCCTCTGCCTCTCCAGAAAGAGCCTGGGTGTCATCTTGTGCCAGGAATCTGGGAGTTTCTGCACTGAAGAGCAGATGGCTCCTTGCCCCAAAGTGGGGCAGTCCCGTGTCCTCCAGAGAAGACACAAGTGTGTCTCTGAATTGCCGCGGGTTGCATCCATCCTTCCGCTGCCCCCCACGGGCAGCCTCTGGCACGCTGTGGTGCTGCCGTGTGCCTTTTTAGGAACTGGGACTGCCGTGACACTCCAGAGGATGGGAAAGCACAGGACGGGGACAGGAAAGCGGCTGCGAGAGGAAGCCCCATGGAGATGCTGCATCTGCTCCATCTCTTTCTTTTCTGCTGGTATTTTAATCTCTCAGCTAAAACGAACAGCAAGTTGCAGGATTTGGCTTGATCTTTTGTGTTTTCTGCAGATTTCTCTGCCTATCATCACATCCTGTTGTGCTCCAGGCAATGTGTACTTCTGGGCTTTGTTTGACACCAGGCTGCACAGGCTGGAGCTATAGGTAGGCTCTGGTACATTAAAAATAGGTAGTGTTCCTTGAGGAGAAACACACTTTTCTGAGAAGCTGCAGTCCTGTTAGGCAGCAGGTTCAAGATCCTCTTCTCCCTGTGTCTCCGACCTCAACTTCTCAACAGCATCAGTTCTCTTTCCACCCAATGCTTTTGCCCATTGTTTTTATTTCCATTTTTTTAAGGCAAACTCAAACTGACATTCTCATTCCAGTCCTGTGCTGGTAAGACAGGTTATAAGCATCAGCCTCCCTATTAGCAAATTCAACTAATAGTATGACAAAGCAACATTTGATAAACACCAGTTATTAAGACCCAACAGTGACAGAAAAGGACATTAGATTCCAGCAGCCTGAGGTCCTTATCCCCTCTTTAGTTCCTTTGTCTGTATTCACAGCAAGTGTTTTCTCCTGCACTGTTGAGAGGTTTTGTATCCCCCAGTCCATTTGCCTTAGACATTTCAGTAGAGCTTAAGCTTATGTATTTCAGTGAAGTTTGAAATGATGCTCAGAGACAGCCCAGGAGAAAGAGATGGGGAGGAAAAAAATTAGAAAGGTGCTCAGGAGCTGAATATGATCACAGTTATATGGTAACTACATCCCAGCCCATTAATCTGGTATGGCCATGTCTATACAGAAAGAATTACTTCAGTTTTCTTGGAATTTGGATTGTTCCACAGGGATTTATGAGGTTGTGCTATGGCTGAACAAAATCTATTTGGTTTCATTTGAAATATTCAGGTCAGATGGTTGCATTTGGTTAAACCCCTCTGTAAGAAGGAAAAAGGAGGCTGGATTTCTGGTGCTTTCCTGCTTTTCTTCCCCTCCCCCACCCCTTCAAACAACAAGTTGCTCTGAGGAAAGCTGGAGCAAGAAAACCTAGAATTAATTTGAGAAAGTTACAGGGAACGATAAAAAGGTCCAGTAATGGGAATTGCATTAACTTGAGTGCTCAAATCCACTATTAATCGCAATCCCCATGCTAAGAAGCCGCCATTTGGTGCTACGATCCTCTCAGCAGTACCCACTGATAGGTCAGAGGGGTCATTCCCAGCAAGGGGACCATTATGGTCACAATGTTTTTTGGCTGGATGGTGCCAGGATTGCCGTGGCATCAACTCAATTCCATCTGCTTTGTGCGGTAGACGTTTTCCTTCATTCAGGTAATACATGAGCATTCAGGCACCTGGCAGCATCCATTGCTTGATTTTAATCTGTTTTCTTTTTAAATCTGCATTTGAGTTACAGCTCTAACCTTTGCAGCAGCATCTTTTTTAACCCTTTTCAGAATCACCCCATGGCTCACACATGGCATCTCTGCTATTTGGTATTCTGTCTCTTGGTTGCTGCCCATATGCATTTTAATCTCTCACTGCTCATATTGTCCTTATATAGATGCCATACCAAACTCCTCCCCATCAACTACAGCAGTGAACACCTGTTCTCACATCATTAACTTTATGTGCTTAAATTCTTCAAGAATATCACTCCTGTCCTGTAGCACTGCTGCGTGTTGAACCCTGATGGATAATCTGTAAAATCTGCAAAATAGCTTCAAGGATGTAATACAGAGGATTTTCCATCCAGATTCACCTGCTGGTTCCCAAACACGCCACTTTAATTTGTAATATATATGCTTGTCTGTTTGGGAATAAGTTTATTAAGCATCTGGGGTTAAAAAAAAAAAAATTAAAAAAATAAATCCCAGTTTATCCATCCATTATTCTTCCAGCTCAACTGGTGGTAAATCAACAGCCTTAATAAAGTGTTGAATTTTCCAAATGAACAAAAACCACTTCAGGACTCCTGGAGGACAGCACGAAAGTCTTTCCAAATCTCCATACAGCCAGCATCAACTTCATCACCCTCAAGGCTCCCAATTTTTCTTTTTACTCGGGTGGCAGTTTGCACAGGAACACCTTGATGTGCAGCCTGGTGCTTGCTGTCCCTTATCCGACATATCTGCTTCCCATCAGCAGCAGTATCACAGATCCTGGGGCCAGTCCCCTCCCTCTCTCCCTCCTCCTTCCTGAGCCTTCCCCAGGAGGTGCCGAGTGGGCTCTCTCCACGTGACGGGAGCAGCTGCACTCCTGCTCAGCCCCCCTCGCTCCCCCTGTGCTGCAGCTGCAGCCCATCTTGCCTACAAAGGACGAGGAGCTAACTTTTTGTGGCATATGCTGTTACAGTCGGCTTTGCTGCATCTTTTGTCTGGATTTGTTGTCTTCAAAATAGCTGAAGCCCCTTTGCTTTCTCAGCATTCACTGAGCCTGAGCATTCAGCCAGCACACACATTAGTATTTTGTCTTTGTAAGCAGTCGTGGCTGCTGTGAATGCAGCCAGGAGTTGTTAGATCTGGGACATCCTGGCACCCTCTTCCCTTCTCTCACATCGCAAACTGGTGCTTCCTGCTCAGAGAACTGACCTCAGCCAGCCACCTGCTTGACTATCAGGCCATCCCACCCCATCCCCAGGTCATCACCGGGGGCTTGCACCTTCACCTTTGCTGTGCTGGGGTCCCTGTTCAGCCCTCCAGACCTGTGTGATGATTTATGACCTGAGACCCTTCCCTTCCCAGCATCCCCCTGAGCCTTGCCTTTGCACTGTTGCAAAGACTCCAAGGTTAGCAAGAGCAGACCATTTTCCTCTCCTTCTGTCTGTAATGCTCCCAGAAAGGTTTAGGAAGACTTGCTCAAGAATTATTTAGGAACAACAGATGTGCCTTCTTCACAGCCTGATGTGCAGGGAGGTTTGCCCATGATGTAAAGGTCACCTTTACAAAGAGGAGTGATGCTGGCAGCCCTCTGGCATGTTCCACAACATGTGTGCCTCCCAGGGTTTTGGGCACGTGGGTGTCAAGGCTCCTGTCACCAGGAGCCCTGAAAGCAGCATGCCACCTGAGTTGTGCATACAGGGAGTTTTGGAAAGCTTCCACAGCCACAAAACTCACTGTGACTTCTGGGGAGAGTATCCACAAATGTGATCCCAAATTCTCTATGATCTGAAGTATTTTTTAGAGTACATAGAAAAATATTGTCCTTTTCTAAACTTCCACAGTATTCCAAAATGCAACTCTTGCTTTTCTCAGATCTGTCTTTAAAGCCAGAGGGAGTGGGAAGGCTTCCTTACACCCACAGACAAATGTGGCTCATGCGTAGGAAAAGAGAGACTTTACAAAATAACACCAAAACACCTCATGTGGTGTTGTCACATATGAGAATACAAACACAGCTTTGGTGCAAAACTGTTTTATGCCAGGGAGTCTGGAAGTAGCTGGTGTGGATAAATGAGTTTCAGAGGCGGTTAAGTATGTGCATATTAGGTGAGAAGTCTTATGCTCAGGAGAACCTTAGAGCGCTGCATTACACACGTTAGCAGCTGCAAAAATCACAAATGTGCATTTAAAAACAGGAATTGGAGGAAACTGTTTTTTTAATTCAGCATGCATGGAGAAAATGAAACGTTTTTCACTCAAACTTTTCATGATGCCTCGTTTATTCTGCATACTCTGTGCATAATACCAGTCTTATTAACCTCTGCCTCCTGCACTCACCCATCAAGTACAATAAAATGGCTCCTCTGATGTCCTTGGTCTGCAGGGAGTTTCCAGAAATGGCATCTGTGCTGACATTGAAATAATCTGCAGTCTGAGGCAAGTATGCAAGTTATTGACGAGGCTGCCTGGCAGTGGCGGTCAGCTCTGTGAGCTGCTCTGTTCTTGTTTACTTAAAATCCTTTTCCTTCCTCTCTTTATTTGAGAGCACAGTATGGCATGCCACAATGCTATCTCATAGCAGTCCCACACACAGAAGGGCTGGCCAGGGACCGTGGCCCAATATTCACAGTGTCACAGAGGATTCATTGCTCTCTGCTCCTCCACCAGAAGCTGTGGGCTTTCAGTGCCTCTGAAAATCCGGTTTCTGCTCTTGGTCTCCTGGCATCAGTCCCACAGCAGGGTCACAGTGAGAGCAGATTATACCCACCACATGACAGGAGTCAATTCCTACTGACTCCAGGTAGCCGGCGCTGCCACTGTTTCAATCAGTGTGCTGGTAATTAAAAATTGGGCAAGATCCAGCCACTTCCACCTGATACATTGGGCAAAAGCGTCTGGATGAGATGGACGAAGGGGTCCCGAGGCACAGATGGCTTTTCACAGGTCCTGCACAGCCTCCACGGGGAGCTGGAGCCCTGTGGAGGCTGTACACAGCTCAGCCCATCTCTTCCAGCAGCCTGCAGGGCAGGAATGAACCCAAAAAAATGCACACTGGGGACTGCACCACAGTGGGGGACTGCATGGGCTAGAGCAGAGCAGGACACAAGCAGGCACGTAGGCAGCAGCAAAAAGTCATGGGGCTGAATTTGGCCATCCTTCAGTTGATACAGACCACAGGAAGAACAGCTCTATCTCATAGTAATTCCCTGCACTTTTCAGTACAACAATAAACATGTATTTATACAAAGACATCAGCATGAGACTTTTCTCTGATAGCACTTCCAGTCTGCTGTGGCTGAGAAATACAGAGCATAAAGTTAAACCCCGAGAAATATCATTAGCAAGCCATAGTATCTGGCCTCTCAGCACACCCCTGACTGCTCCCCACTTATCCCTTACAGAAAGAGGTACAAAACCAGAACAGGGAGCCACTGTTGCCCAGACCCTATACAGCCACTTCCAGTCTGTCAAAAACTACGGCTCAGTCACAACATATTGAGATAAACCTGGTGCTCCAGCTTTGAGCCTTTGATCTTCAGCTGGTTTGCAAAGAGAGAAAGAAGAAAAAGGTTAATCACAAACAGCTGATGGAGAAGTTGCTGGTCAGGCAGCAAAATGGCAGATTCCCCTATAATCACACACCTCCCAGAACAGGAGCTTTCACCAGAAAGCAGTTGCCTCCCCATTGCAGGAAAAGGCTGCATGGCAGGTATTTCCAGAGAGATGAGCAGGTTAAACTAGTTTCCCATTTAACATGAGCATTGGCTCATTAGGGATACCAAGGAAGGATATTCCTTGGTAGGAGCTCACAGCTCTAGCGGGTGTTTATAACACAAGCTGCGTGATTTTTCCAGCTAAGCTGCAATTTCAGTTTCTACCGTGAGGGTTACACCCAGAGATGTTAAAAGGGATGCTGAAAGGACTCTAAGTACCAAATGTCTATGTGCTTCCCCTGGATCTCATCCCCTTTTTGCACAGGCTCATGCACCTCTGGGTAAACGCAGCAGCCTGGCCCTCACTGCTCCTTCCATGAGCTCTCGGCTCAGCCAGCCTGGCCAAACCTGGCCACGCCAGTGCTGTCTTCTTTACCATGAAACCTTTCACCAGTCCCCGTGCCAGGGCTTCTTCTCCACTGTATCCTTTTGGGGAAATGGTGACAATTGGAGCTTAGTGGCCTTACAAGAAAAGCAGAGGTTCCCAACACGGTGCCCAGCTGCTGGCACTGGCTCATCCACTGCCCCATAAGACCTGGAGCTGGTTGCACAGGACACTCACCAAGGAGGTTTTGGCACTGCTTCATTTCTCACCAGGCCACTCAGCCAGTACTGGAGGCTGAGGCTATCATGGAGGAGAGGGAAGAAAAGCTGGTCTCTGCTCACTCCAGTGCTCACTAAAAATCCCATAATGAGGAGAAAACCTGGACTTTGCTCCAGGCTCAGGCCTTTCCCGGCTCCATCTCAGTTTGCCACTGAGATAGGCAGTGCTGGGTGAAACAAAGAGGGAGCAAGAGCAGCTGCGGGAAGATTTCCAGAGAATAAATATTTCTATTATTTCCCAGCCTGACTGGAAGCATTCATGGGCTGTGAGGAGATGGTTACTCCCTCCACTGCCTCACTTATCTCAGCCGCTCTAGGTGGTGGTTGCAGCAAATGGCACGCTTGCAAGATAACAGCGGCTTTAAAGGGCTGCTGCCTCGCAGGGAAAGGGAGATGCTGACTCAGCTGCTGGAAAAATCAAGCAAAACATGGAAAAGGCACAAAAGTTTGTTCACAGCCTGAAGAGGAGAAAATAAGGGAGGGATTCTGAGAATAGGAAGACGCTGAATTCAGGGTGCATCCGCTGGCGAGGGGAGGGGGGAGGCCGGGCCAGCCAACAATGGAGCAAAACAAAACAACACAAAGGCAGGAAATGCAGAAGTTCAGGTTCACACCAAAGTTCAGGTTCACACAGTGTAGCTGGGGCAGCTGCCCCACGCACGGCACAAGTACAGCACCTCCTGTGGCCACTGCACCCCACAACATGGCTGTGCCCACCTGGGGTTTTGGGGGGGTCTGTCCCCACACACTTTGGTGGTGCTGGTTTTGTTTTTGTTTTAAATAAGCATGTAACACCTAGTAAGAGGGCTGTGGAGCTAAGCTGGTGCTGTGAATGGCACAGCATACAAAGTACCTACACAAAGATGGTTTTATAGTACACTGGAGAAGCAGAGTATTTTATTCAAAGACAGAAATTATTAAAACATCAAAACAGTGGATGTCCCCTGTGCCTTCCGCTTTCTGAAGATTTGTTAACTCACTAGACAAGATTTGCAGTCCAGCTACTTTAGCTCTGATGAAATAACCAGACTAGTGAGAAGCTGAAGTCTACGATACTGTGCATATTCAGTGCTCATATTTCTATAGCATTTAGGGAGGTAACATGACGTAC
Source organism: Agelaius tricolor (assembly GCF_023055355.1). Classification (NCBI taxonomy): domain Eukaryota; kingdom Metazoa; phylum Chordata; class Aves; order Passeriformes; family Icteridae; genus Agelaius; species Agelaius tricolor. Next base: position 58,924,426 of record NW_027269262.1, on the reverse strand, counting down.
CAAAGCAGGGCCATATCAGCAGTTACTTTTCACTCACTACTAATTGTGTGTAATTTGTGTGCTTTGCTATAATGTTCAGAGTAAATAATATTAACAGAGGTCTCTTAACCAGAAGGTCTTCACAGTTTTATTTCCATTGCAGAAACCAGCACCTCTGGATGCTGAGCAAGGCAGCAGAGAAATGGCTGCTGGCATAAGGGACAGAACACATGAAGCTCGACTTGGTTAGCAGGTGTAGTTAGAACCAAAGATAAAATTGTTGATGTGGACTTCCAAACAAACATATCTGGGAACTGAACTCATCTGCATGGCTGGGGGCTCAGCTTTGAACAACTGCTCTTGGCCCTCCAACACAGTGACAGTGGCTCCCAGGGCACGCTTTGTGAAACCTCTCCAGCCAGCAGAGGGAAAGGACGCTGGATGCCCTCAGCCCACCGGGAACCATTCCTGCAGAGTGGCATCACCCTTCCTGCTGCAGAGGTGGGCTACAGCTCCCAGAGACTGAGCAGGGCAGGGCTGGTTTGCATCCCGGGGCTTCTCTCTGTCCTTTTGGAGATGCTGCTGCCAGTTTTTGGGGCCGCATGCAGCTCGCAGCTGAGCCCCCCCGCCTGGCTTTGCTGCTGCCAGAGCAGCTGAGCTCATTAGCATGTAAAGGAAACGAAACTGCAGCTCCCGCTCTGCTTTGGGTGCAGACCAGGGGACCACAGAGCCACGCAGGAGACACACAGATCCCTGTGCATCTCCGACCCCTGTAGAAAAGCAGGAAGCTGTAACCATTTCTGATGGGGAGGCACCATTTGCCTGGCAAGAGAGAGATGCTTTGCTCCCATTTGGCATCTGCTCTGCCACTGGAAAAGGGGGGGTAGAGCCCTGTGGAGGGGACCCTCTCACTGGAGCTAAGCAGCCAAAGTCCTCTGGGCAGCCGGGGGTCTTATCCAGTGTCTGTAAATCTCCACATAAATTTATGGCACTATATAAAAGTTTAAAAAGAAGGAAGAGGCTTCTGTTCTGTAAGGAAAGGAAGTGGTGGGGAAAGGAGTAGAGACAGGCTTAATTTGTGCAGTAGCCTGGAAAGAGTCCATAGGGAGTTTAAAAAGCAATTGTATTTTGGATCCTGAAATTAAGCAGCAAGCCGTTCACTGTTTGGCTGAGGGTGAAGTGGTCAAATGTCATGACTTGTGAGGGAAAACAGCAGCTTTCCATCCCCTGTGGGAGTGCTGGAGTGAGGGGTTTGGATGGGGAGGGAGGGTTACTGCACCAGAGGAATTAAAAAAAAAAAAACCCAAACCAAACAAAAAAACCCAACAACAACAAAAAAGAGGACAGGAAGGCATGGACGGAAATTTCAGCAGAAGGCCCAAGCCTACCACAGCAGCAGCGCACACAGAGGCTGTAGTGTGGCTGGAGAAAGGAAGAGGATGCATGTGGCAGAGGGGGAAGGGTGAGGGGGAAGGAGGGCTGGGGACTATAAACCACTGTCAGCTTAATTTTACTCCTCAGGAAAATAAAAAAAAGGTTTGTAGGCACACCGATGAGAACAAGGAGATGAGATTCAGCCAAGACGAGTTTGTTAAGAACATATTGCCTCCAATCAAATTAATTTCCTTGTGTGGTAAAGTAATAGGCTTTGTGGATATACTTGAGGTTAGCAAGGCTTTTGACAGAGTCTTACAAACATCCTCCTAAGCAAATTGGGGAAGCACACTCTAACTCAAAGTCCTGCAACATGATGGAAAATCAAATTGGAAACTGTATGAAAGGATTTAGCTTGTAGTTAAAAGCAGATTCTTCAAGGTCTCTCCCAGGACCTGGCACAAACAGAATCCAGCAAGGAACAGAGGTCACGCCTTCATGGAGATGCTTAAAATATTTTAGGCAGCAATGTTCATGGTTGAAAAAGGTCTTCATTCAAAATAATGCAGTGGTGAGGCATCCATGCAATCTGGTGAGAAGCAAAACAGGACTGGAATCAGGCAGAAATAAGACATGGAGGTGTGACCAGCCAGGGGGCCACTGAGAGGACATTCTGGGAAACAGGATCACAAGGTGAACACAAAATGACAGGACATCATGGCAAAAGAGGAGAGCTGGTTAACAGGAGGTTGAATGGGAAGAGCTGAAGCCCCAGATGAAGCAACCTGGCTACATGAACTGTCCTAGCCCAAACGTGGGGCCAGTGCCAGGATGTGCCTGAAGACTGACTAAGGGAGAAGTCTGGAAGGGACAACCTGTAGAGAGAGACTGGGCCAATCATGGATCATTCTGAAGACAAAAGACTGAGGGCAAACACAGCTGATTTCCAAACTAGAAAATGCTGTTGCCAAGGAAAAGGGATTATTTGGTTCTCCATTTTCACAGAGAGCTAAGAGCAACGCAAAAAGCACAAGCTACACCAAGGAGAGTAAGGTAAAATGCAAGGGAAGCACAGCATGGTTTGTGGGATCTCTGTCTCTCAAGGTCTTTAAGAACTGTTTAAGTGAATATGAACAGAAGAGCATGAAGGGTGGTTGGCCCTCTTTTAGGCCATTGGGTTGGTTAAACCTCCAAAGGCCCCTGCCAGGCCAATGAGAGGCCAATACACTTTGACATAGTAGTGAAACAAAATGGTTGAGCACAAGCCCTTCAGTAATATTTCCAGGTATGCAGTCTAATAGCTTAATAGGATGGTTTAGGTTATTTTGTTTAGGACCTGGATGCTGTAAGACTAGAATCCATAGTCAGGATTAGTTTTACTTCTGCCTTCAATATGGCCGAATTTTCACCCTGGGTTTCCAGCTGTCTCCACTATCTTCTGTAACTTTCAATAAAATGTTTATATCACCCATTTTTATTGGCTTTTTCTCTCCTCTGTCAGCTGCTCTGTGAAATGCCCAAGAGAGCCTGGCCCTTTTAAAGTCACACACAAACACATAAGGGCCCAAACAGCTTTTCCTGTACCCATAGGCACCACTGCCTACACTCAGGTCAACATATCCTATTATCTTCATGTTTTGCTTTGCTGACATTTATGAATGCTATTGCTTAGTTAAAGAAAATTTTATTGGGCTAAGAAAGCATGATATGGTGATGTTCATTACTGATATAACTTCTCCTTTCATTCATCATAGCCATAATTAATTTTCTAGCATGGATATAGCTGAGATTTAAAGCCATCCTTGTGAAATGAATTAGCCCCTTTTCTCATCTTATTTGGAGTTCCCTATTGTGAATATACTCCAAGTGTAATAGAGAAGCAATTTATGAGAATGAAATCTCATCTGTGTCCTATTCTTTGCCCTCTCTCTGGTGATTTTATTATGCTGGGGTGCCTCTTGCCATTTGTTTAGAGGCGGGCTGCATTTGTTATTATAAGTTCAACAGGTTGTTTTGCATACATTAATGCACAGCAGGGAGCAGAGACAGACCTTGGATGCATGACTTCAAACAGCCAAAGGATGCAGTTGGGGTCTGTGGGTGAAGGGTGCTGCTGGACGTAACATTCAGCACCAAGGAAATCCTTACTAAAGGCCCACAGTGGTCCAAGACTCAAATCCCACTAAGCCACAGATCAGTCCTAGAGGAAGAGGTGGACACAGTAACTTGTGGGCATAAAGCTTGACGTGACCCTGGCACCAGCACACCTCCTGTCATGCCCAGTCGGGTGCGTTCACAGAGCTGAAAATGCAAACATGGGATGGATCAATTCTTTTCATCCAAAGTCTGCTATCAGTGCATCTGGCAAGATTTAAAGAAATCTCTCTGAAATGAATTAGCCCCATTCCTCATCTTATATGTGAATTTTATCACAGCAGTGTGTGGAGAAAGCTGCCGACTTCCCGGGCATGAGCAATCAGCTTCAAGGGAGCTCAGGAAAGCTGAATGGAAGAAGCAAAGGTTTTTGCAAAGCAGTGCACTGCAGTGGCAATTCTCCAAGGCCCTGCTCAGGGACTCTGGTGTCTGCAAGCAGCTACAGCTCCCCAGGCCTCAGCAGAGGAGCTCGTACCTTTGACTTGTGTCAGGAAGTTCCAGTCCCCTTGGTAAACCAAGAGGTAACTATTCAGCAACTTTAAAAAGGCCCGTGGCATCAAATGGTGACTTCAAGCCTTTAAACAACAAAAAACATCTTGCATAGAAGAGCAGATCCTGGCAATCAGAGCTACAAGGGTCCTCTTGCAGGAGGACACGTGGATGTAGCTGGATCCAGGGAGGAAACAACCATGGCCACCAGCAATGCCCCTGCCAGTGGCTGGAACTGCTGCACAGGGTCATGTTTTGTGGCTGTCATGCTGAATTGAAAATAAAAATTAGCCTCGGTAACTTTTCACATGTTTTTTACCTTTGGAAAGTGGCTGCATTTGATTTTCCAGAAAACTGGCATATAGCTAATTAAAACTGCACATATCATCCTAACATTATATCCTCACTACTGAACTTCTAACCTGACATAAATACATTGCATACTATAACCTGTTTCTCCTGATTATTAACCTTGAACATGGCAACCTATAAATCATCAGTGAAACAGCTGGTGCTCAGCATTGCCCCAAAGGTGTATGATTACGATCATTTTATATATATCTTGCTATGCAGACATGAAAAATTCATTGAAGAGCTTGGTATTGTAAGACTTATTGTAATGAATTTTCTTTAAAACATAGATCATACTTAAAATAGGTATCTGCTCATTATAATGTAGCCATTTCTATCTTCTTGAATTACTTGTGTGGAGCTTGGCGGATTTCTAAAATTTAAATGTAATTCCTAAACAAATTCAGAGTGGTCAGTTTGCCTGTACTTCAGATGACGTTTTCGTTTTTAGTTTTATGCCTTTATTTCTATGAGGGTAAGGACTTACACCTGCAAAAATATTGAGAGGATTACAGATTTTTTTCCCTGCAGTCTTTGGTGTTCCATCCATCACTACTGGGATTTCAGCAGCTGCCGTTGGCATTTTAGCTGTGGGGATGGTAGCGGTAGATTCACCTGAGGTTTGGTGCCAGCAAGCACATGAATTGTACAATTGTAAGTCAGTAATAGAACCAAAAGCAGGATAAAAAGTAATAAAATAGGATATAAAGCCAGAACCTGAAAATAAACTATTAAAAGCCACGAAATCTGATGGCCAGGAACTCAAGGAACATGGGGAGGTAGTCCAGAGATAGCCGGTCATCTGGTGACATTTTGGTTTTTGGGATGGCATCCTCACCTTTTCCATCCTCCCAACAGCCATGTGCATAAACACAGCCTGTGTCAGCTAAAAATGTGCTCAGTGATTTAAAGCTACCCAGCACCCATCTAGTGAGCACTGAGAAGCCTGTGCCACATGTTCCCATCCTACACACATTTTACAGAGAGGCTCTAACTGTTTGTGTCTAAACTTGAGTGGTTGTTGGCAGGTGACAGGAATCATGAGAGAGGCCCTGCATTTTGCTACTGATTCATACCATCAATTTATCATCTTGCAGAAGAAACCATTCTTTTCCACGAGGTTATGAGAGGATTTTATCACCTGTGGCTCCCCTCCCTCCTGCAGCTGCTCAGCCAGAAACCCTGCCTGGGATGGGATGGTGCGAGAGCCGCTTGTGCCAGCCCTTCCCATGCATTTTGCTCAAGGTAACAGCTTCAATTGAGGGAGACTCTCCCTGCCCTTGCTGTAGCCTCCATTAACAAAGTCCACCAATACCTGCAGAGCTCCACCAAGGACTCTTGCACTACATCAGCCACAGACCTCTTCAGTCTTCACCTTGCACCCCAGGGACATCACTGCCACCTTAAACCTGGCAGAGAAACCACAGTATTCCCACAGAAATCTCTACATTCCTCCTTGAACTCCTGGTTCTGATTTTGCCTGTGACGATTTTTGTTTGCTGCAAGCAGCAGACACAAAGACATTTGCGTGCAACCTTATTGCACATTGGTCATCAAAGAGATCTGTGCAGATTTAATTTGCTTTTGCCTGCTCACAACATATTCTCCCTTACCTCTCAGAAAGAGTGAAGACAAGCATAAAAACCAGCTCCACAATTGCTTGCAGATTATTTCTGTAGTGCAAACAGTAAAGGTTCAACAAGAAATCCTGACACCACTGCACGCAAATGTTGCTTGGGTCACCAGAGGCATGAGGCCTAAGAAGAGATCTAAAAAGCCACCTCTCCATGAGGAATAAGTGAAGCACATGGCAGAGAGGCATAATTTGTTCCAATTTTGTTAAGATTCTCCTGGCATGTGAATTCACAACTGCTTAAGGAAGACTCCATTAAATGGTGTGCAAGGAAGCCCACTCATCCTTTAACTTGTATATAATGAAATTCACTGATAGAAACAGTTTTGCAAATCCCAGTCCAAATCCAGGTTAAAAGCAGCCACTTCTGAAATGGTTGTGGTGAAATGCTGCACACATTGGAGTGCTGTTACTGAATGGCGTGATCCCTACTAGCCATCAGCAGCAGAGAAGCCGATCCAAAACCATTAGAGACTGTTACATAGGAAGGGTGCCAAGAAGAGCTGACAAACATGAGGTATTTAGCAGCATGTACTAAAACAGGCTGAAAGATATTTTGGAGCTTGCCCCTCATGGTTTCTAGAAAATTGCTGTTTTCCTTTGGATTAAATATAAGCATACAGTAGGCAAGAAATTATGGCAGTTTTTCACATGGCAAGGGAAACTAATAGAGCAATAAAAAGCTTGCTCAATTCAAACACTGAGTGTTAAAGCGAGCAGAGATCTTTTTCTTTTCCTGAATGATCCTTTTCAGTGCAGTTGTATAGAGCAAATGACGGGTGCTCCTTGGTAGAAACTGGTACTTGGAAAGCTACACTTTAGGCCTTTTGAAAACTACCAATTTCTGCTAGAAGACCAGTAGACACTGGAAGCCTCATCTAACCACTTCTTGCTGAAAGTGGACAAGGATGGAAAATCCAGGAATATTATCTTCTCTCTGGCTGTCCCCAATGTATCCACAAGCTCCCTTACTGAGTCAGCTGTAAGCAAAGCCAAGGAAGCACTAAGGGAGGGCTTTTCAGCACACCTGCATGACCAGGGAGAAAGAGAAGCTGTTAGGTTAAGAGTATACTAAAACTTTAGCAATCACCATCTTAATTTAAGATCTACCCTACCAGCAGAGCAATGTGTGCAGCAGAAGCCTTTTGAGGAGAACACGGAGTTGCAATAATGCAAATCTTGCCTCTTAGAACCAGTGCCTGAACTTGCAACTTCATTAACTGTATTAGTCAGATGAAGCAGCTGCGCCGTCACATCCAGGGATAACCAAAGGAATATTAAAGAAACATGAACTACCACCATCCTGAAGAAGTCAGAGTACTGATTTATGTTCCCATTTCTGTGATGTACTATGCAGTCAGAACAAAAAGCAGCCCCAAGGTCAAGTGGTAGCAAGTTGTGCAGCGAAAGCAATAGCCACAGCCCTGCCTCGACAGTGGGCACTCAATGGGACAATGAGAAGCGAGACCCACAGCTCAGCATGCAATTTTCCATGGAATTGGGAGACAGAGGAGAGAAGGCAGCAGATTCGGTACCTCACAGCCGGGTATCAGGTTTGCCATCGTACCGTGGCAGCCGCTGATTGAGGGGGGCCGTGCTAGGACAGCCCAAGATGTAATGAAGACTGTCATGCTCAAGGATGAGCTGGAGTTCTACCCAGCCAGTCCTAATCAGGGTGGTTTGAGTGCTGCATGATTGTTGCTAACATTAGCCTCACAACATCTCTGTGAAGAAGGCAAGTGTCATTCTCCATTCGGAAGATTGGAAACCGCAATTAAAGCAACTGCCTCAGGGAAGCAGACAGAATTAGAAATTGAATCTGGAGTCCTGCTCTGCTGATTCGCCCACGGGTTCACCTTTCAAACTTGGGAGCGGGCAAGGTAAGAGAGTCAGAGGGCACCTTTTACCTGCAGCCCGAGAGACGCTCCCTCAGACTCCAGCGATAGCTCCAGCCTAATCAAACAGGCACAAAAGAGCAAACGCTGCTTGCAAAACAAAGCGCATACCTCACTGGTCACTAGAGTGCTACAAGCTGGAATCAATGCGATGATTGTGACAGCTGAGAACAAATTCAGCTATGTTTGACAACTTCCAGAAAATATTGGCAGAGGACAGGGAGTCTGCACTGCCCAGCAGCACCTTTGTGAATTGATTAGCCATATAGCAGATGGCAAGCCTGCTGCAGACTGAGACAGCAGAAGATGGCCAGTCTGGTTGAGAAGAACTTGAAGACGACTGGGAAGAAAAAGCATATCCTTACAGTGACAGCCCAAAATTATATTTCAGAAATGTCACATGCATGGCAGATGAGGAACAGGACTGATTTTTAACATTTTCTTCAGCTATTTATTACCAGCACCTGTCTGGCTCATAAAGCAAAATTATATGGCTTAGTTTAAACCCTTCAGTTTCAGCTCTTTCCTTCACAAAAAGCCCTTAATATTAAAAAATCTTTTTTTTTCTTATAAAATATTCTTCTAAACAGGACTCAAGTAAGTCCTCCCAGAATCAACTGATATGTTTAAGAGAACGTTTATGCTTTCTCTGAAAGCAGGCATGCCTTGAAAGTTTCATTTTAGGAAAATATATTCTGGACAAAGAGCAAAGACTTTGCTGTCCTCCTCCTGCCACATATTTTTGGGAGGGGTTTGGCACATGTTTGGGGAAAATTCATATTTTTTAATGGTTTTAGGAAATGCCTTAGGCTATTCAGAGTCTGCACAGCTGCTCATCAGTGGCCAGCCATGGCTGAAAGAGCAGAAACTATGGTTCAGAAAAATATGCTATCTTTGTCTGGTGCAGAACAATGCTGCTGCAGTGAAATACAATGGCCGTCTCTTATTTTCTACTAGCCCTTAGAAGGGTGGAAGCGGGGGGGAAGATGGGAAAAAAAAAGGGAAGGATCACGGAGTTTCCTTGCAGGGCCTCTGAGCGGAGGGAGGGAACATCAGCTCTGCACTCACAGATATGCAAATCCTTCCCCAGGCCCAACAATAGCAGAAACCCTGTGGGAGGAGGAGACCATGGCACTGCTGCTCCCAAGTCCTTTGCCTGCAAAGCCCACAGGTTCCTGGCAGTTCCAGAGAACTGGAAAGCCAATGCATCATCCAGGAAGAGGAGAGCTGTAAAGCTGTGGTATCAGATTTGACTGCTCTTTGCCCATGGAGCCGTGCACCATCACCGGTCACTTTAAAGCTTACAGTTTGCCTGCCATTCAGTTCATGGGTGCAACAGCCCAGAAGATTGATGAATCCATGGTTAATGTCTCCATATTGCCTCTCAGGTTAATAAAGAACACGTACAAAAAGCTGGAACTAAAAGAAGAAAAGGCTTTCTGTGGCAAGACCCAGTTAACAGTATTTGCATCAGCACACTCCAAGCAAATTTTCTAAATGGAGGGATGGGGGTTTTGTTTCTAATGTAACTACAACTACCAGGATTTAATGAAGTCTCTGACTTCCAGCGATCACTAATATCTAAATTTCTTAAGCAAAGACTGAGGGAGGACAAGTAACAGATTGGAAACTACCTGCACTAAGCTATTACAACATAGCTCAAATGATTAAGTTTTGATGGTTTTACCAGTGCTGACAGCAATCCATAGGACCTGGAAAAACAAAAACATCCAGTGACATGGATTTATCCCCTTCTAGAAAATATGTATTTTGCACTATAGCTCCTAATACCAGTAAGTGTTTGTTTGCTCTTTTGCATCAAATCTATTATCTAAAACTGCATGCAGACTGAGCTGGGACATTCACCCTGCATTCCAAGAGAGGTCTTTGTAAGCCCCGTTGAAACTTGATCATAACAACTGTCAATCATATAATTGAATTTCCTTCACACATTCTCCTCAGAACAGCTGACTCAAGCTACTGATTAGACTTGATGCCTAAAACATCACCTGTCTATGTGAGAAGCCATCTCCCGGTCTCTCCAAGGCACCACTTGAAGCCAAAGGAGTACAACAGTTTATTGTTGTACTGCATTGTACAGCATGGAAGCAAAAGCTGTAAGCCAGCACTCTTTCCCACTGAGGAGTCAGAAACATTCATGGGCTGGCACCTTTCAGGTGCCCAGAAAACAGCGTGGAGGCAGCAGGTCTGAGGGCCCTCACATATCCTGACACTTCCTGACCCCAGCCCCAATGTTAAGGATTCAGAGGTAGCGGAAACGTGAGGCGCAGAAGCAACAGAAGTCTTACATGTCCCAAGCAGTTTTGTTCACAAAAGTCAGTGGGAAGGTTAATACAGAAAATACAATTTAATACCCCTCCCTCCCCTCAATCTTAAGCCCTTCTCAAATGAGGAAGTGCTCAGTGGCAAAGGTCCTCAACAGAAGTGTGCAATTCCAATAAGTAATACACTTTGATATTTGACATCAATACAAAACAAGAGACTGAAGCTGACTGAAAAAACCTGGGATTAGTTAAGGAATTTGTCCACTATTTCAAGAGCAACAGTTTTCAAGACTCACACTTGAACTGGTTCTCCTTTGTAGTTCCCTTATTAAAAATCACGTCTATAGTAGCCTGAGCAGATTTGTTGCTGTTCAGTCCTTTCCCTTGGCAGGGTTGCACACCACACACACAGAACAGGCTGTGTTAGCATGCAGACCACTGCTGTACTTTGACACAGGTACTTTCTTTTTGAAAGCAACACAGAAAGTAATTTATATTCCTTGATAACCCCATTAACATTTCCACGGCCATTAGGAGGTCCAGCAAAAACTGGTTGGTGGCAAACGAAAGGCTCCTCATCATGAGAGACAGAAAGGGTGCTCCAAATGTGAATCAAGTGCAGAATAGTTTCTGATCTATGCATCTTACTCACGTAAGCTTTTATTCATTTAGACACACTTTTAAAACTCCGTAAGAATCTTTGCAATAATTAACATGTAAAAACTCTGTCAAATCAAAGAAAAACCTTCATATTTTCATGTAATACATTTCTCGGACATTAGATGGCAATCCCCCCACTTCATTTTTCATACCAGGGGCCCATATCCCTTCCAAAAATCAAATGTCACCACCTTCCCAACAAGCAAAGGGTCTGTTTGGCTTCTAGGAAGCAAGGCTGTTTGGGAAGCACAGAGCATGGAGGCTCTCCGACTCCCATGGCGTTTGTTCTGTTCCACAGTTCTCTAGTTTTGCCCTTTTTTTTTTTTTTTTTTTGAGTAGGAAAGGCAGATGAGTAATGCCATCATGGAAGATGCTTGCACTAGGAGTAAGATTCACTCATTTGTCACTTGGACACCCTACATCACGAGTTGGATGTTTCCATGTCAAAAACCTATAGGCAAAAATAGAAGTTACCAGAACTTCCTCATTTTGACAGAGGAGAAAAGGACTAAGTACAGCATTTAACAATATAATTTCTAGTCTTGCCAATTAAAAAGGGTTCTCCCAAGGGATATCATTAGTCTCTGTAAATCTCTTCTGGAAATTATAAAAATTGAACTGAAAAAAAACCCTGCTATTTGGTACCATGTGTGGAATACACACAATGGGAAGCACCTACAAACTCTTACAGTGGGAATTTTATAGGTAGAAAAAAAAATAAGGCAAGGCATTTAATAACAACATAAAAAACAGCTCAAATGAATTCAACAGAGCATGTAACACACCTGCCCAAGTCAATGTGCCTTTGCTTTCAGCCTCTTACTTTTTGCCATGGTCTACATGTGATGTTTTAGAAAGAGGCAGGAATAACACACCTCATCAACCATTCAGTGATGTCCATGCAGGGGGAATCCTTCCTGACCTTCATTAACTCCCTATGATCTATTTAAGTGGCAGTACAAGACATCCTGACATCTATTCATTTCAACAGTGTGTGCCTGTGATTCATTCACACAAAAATCACTTCCTAAGCCTTCATTTCTCATCTACTTTCATCGTCCATGAAATATCCTTTTCAAGCCAAGTTCACCCCTTTTTATATATCCCCCTCGGGACCAAATTTCGGCCTTGCAATACTTGCCCGTTTGAGCTCTCGTGCAAATTCACAGTGTACATGAGAGTGAGGTTTGCAGCTCTCCAGCATTCCAAAAGCACAGATAATATTAGTCCTAAAGACAGGGGTCCACCCACAGCTGGCTACTGAAATAGCTAATTTTTCATGTACTCCACTGAAAATCTAACCTTTTATCCTCACTCTGGAGCTTGTTGTGTATGTGTGTGTCAAGGTGACAACACCATGAAAACAGAAGTTCCCAAATGGTACATTATCTCCAATATCAAAAGGTCACAAAAGGGTACAAATCGGTAGCTCTCCAGAAGAGACACTGGTTTTTATAAAAAGTGGGTCAGTTTTAGTTTCATGTAGGTTGTTTGACACAGTGGTTTCTGGCATCACAAGCTCTGGTCTACAGGATACCACAGAGCCTTTGTATCCCTTGCTGTCACTACAGCATTGTGTTTTTCTACCCATTAACCAAGGATAAATGACCTAGATATTGTGCCTATTAAAGCCTCATTTTTCTTTTGCCCTTTTGTTCTTTAGTGTACCACATTATCACATGCTGAACACATTTAAAGTATTCTCAGTCTCTCATGCCCCTTTGAAGGAGTAAAGTAGGGATTTTAGCGTGCATTTCTGTAGAGTTACTTAGAGTGGAAAATATGAAGGCAATTCAAGGTTTCTCTTCCTGCCTAGTCCCCTGAAGACGATCAGTTCAGCATTTACAGCCACTAATCTATAAAGAATATAGCAGGAAAATGCTATAAAAAAGCCACAAATACAAATACAGAAAGTGAACACCAGTTTGGTTGTCCCTAAACACTACATTCTATAATTACATCTCTGCATATCATGGGTCACTTTTATTAAAAGCATCATTACTACAGTTGGCAGCAATTTACATCTTATCTTACATGATAGCAGTTTCCAAAGAAAAAAAAATAAAAAGACATCACAACAAAGAAAAACAATACATTTACAAAGTCATGTCTGTAAACTTCAAGGCTAGTTTAGAGTTGAGGTAATGCTGTTTAGCTTTGTGGCTAAAGTAACAAAGTCCTTTAATTTAAAAAAGGTACCTGATTTTTTTCTTTTTTGTTTATACCAGTGCATTACAAGATCACGAGACGATTAAACTGTAGCTTTATCCTGTAAGAACCTTCTCCGCGGGTTAATTTCCAAAAGGTACTCTTCACATTCAACAGCTGCCTTATTATTGCTGTGTCTCAAGACAGAGACATTCACACTATCATGAAGATTGTCAGAGAGAGAGTGTGTGTGTGGGTGTGTGCGCGCACGTGAGCGGGTGAACTCCCATACAGTCAAAATGAAGCACGAGTACGATATGTATGGTAAATTTCATCTTGACCTTCACAGCAAAATTAAAAAAAAAAAGGAAAAAAAAAAAGAAAAAAAGAAAAAAAAATTAAATATATAACTTCATCCTTCCTTTAAGCAGCACTTCCTTCTATTAGTGCCACTTGATTACACATTGCTGCTTAATTCATAATACCAATGGTACCAAAAGAAAAAAAAAGCAGAGCATTATGTCAATTTCCTTAAAAAGACATGATCACCTCTCAAATTTCATCTCTCCTAGGGATAATAAATAATGCACTGCACAATACTTAATGACCAAGATACCTTTTGACACATCTGTATAACATGACTTGAACTTTTTTTTTTTTTGCTACACTATGTTACAGAACAGCTTATAAAAACTAAGTATGGACATTAACTGTGAGTGTAAACAGTAGGACTACCACTTGTCAAAAGTTTAAAACACTTTAACTGTAACTGGTACTGGTTATTCATCGTTTTCATTGTTTTCTATTTCTTCCCCCCCATCAAGTGAGTCTAATTCTTCACCCTGTGCTATTTCATCTTCTAAAACGGAGGAATCTGCAGTTTTATCAAGGCTCTCCTCTGCATCACTGCCTTCGAGATTTTCTTCATCTTTAAAGGCAGCTCCTTCAGTTTTGTCAGTAGCCTTCTCTTCATTGGAGCCCACTGCGTTCTGAAGTCCTGCTAGTGCTGGGAAACCGGGCAGAGTCAATCCTCCCAGTCCTGGAGGTAGAAACATAGATGGATAGAAGAGGCCAGGAGCCATGGTAGACAGCAGGAAAGGATTGAAGGCCAGAGGGTTTGTGGGCAATCCAGTGTTGGTGGTGGTGGTAGTGGTGGCAGTGGCGGTAGTCGCCGCAGTAGCAGCACTGACAGATCCATTCGCAGAGTCAGTAGCAGAAACAGTGTCTGTGCTTTTCTCAGAGTCTTTGTTCTCCTCTTCATTCTCATTTTTCTTCTCTTCAGCTTTTGAAGCGCCATCCTCAGTCTCTCCTTGACCGGAAGCAGTAGTGGCATTTCCAGTAGTAGCCGCGATCGGGTTATTCAACAATCCGCTTAGTCCAAACATATTGGGCAGTCCTGCCATCCCTGGCAACATCAGAGGCAACATGGCAGCCGGATTTTTAGCGTCCCCCCCAGCAGCAGCAGCTGTTGCTAGCCCTGGTGGAAAGCCCATGAGGCCTGCGAGCTGGAGAGACTGCAGGTTCTGTAGGTTCTGGAGGCTTGTGAGGTCCATTCCAGCAAACAGACTGTTCATTAGTAGTGGGTTGATTCCCGAAGTTGATGCTACAGCAGCAGCTGCTGCAGCTGCTTTGGCAATTTCACTTTTTGGCCTTCTTCCTCTTCTGCTTGCTCCTTCCTCCCTCACAACCGGTCCAGTGAGAAGACGGTCAAACATGGACTCTGGAACAAAACCCTAAAAAGAGAAGGTGAAAAAACAAGCTTTATCCTCAATTGGCTTTTTTAGCTTTCAGCAGTTAACTGATGATGATAGAAGAAACAGAAGGGATTTCAGCATACTCCAAAAGTGGTTTGTTTTTTCACCCTGGCAAATGGTGACTAGCTTAGTACTATAGTGAATGGCAGTAGAACAAGTAAAGAAAGCTGAAGGAATCAAGATCACAGATTTTTTTATATTTAAACACAACAGTAAAATAATACATGCTGAAAACTCTGTAACGTCATTAAAAAACCCCACCCTGATATGTTGCAGTTACTAGTTTGTATCTTCATAATTCGTACTGAATTTCAGAATAGCAATATTCTATTAAATTGAATACTTGAAGAATTTTACTCTTTATTTTCAAACAAGTGTTGTAAAATAAAAGACAGAAAACCTATTCCTTTGATGCTGCCTGTTACTGAGACAGTGAAGTGTATTTCTGTTATGAATATAACAAATATTTTCTTAGTAGTTCCTAATGTACAAATACCTGTGCTTTTTAAGGATTGTTACTAATTAAAAAAAAAAAAAGGCAAAACAAATGCTGAAGGCTGCCTTAACTGTAGCTGATTTTTTGGTGTATTTCAATCTGCAGCAGCCTTCTATCACCACTCCCTCTGAGCTGGGTAACTCCTACACAGACACCATGATTTTCTAAAAACCTAAACCTATGAGATAAATACTTAATGATCAATTTACACAGCCTTCAACTTTTCTGTGCTATAACCTGCAGTGACACATGGAAGAGAGTTTCACTTACAGACTGTTTAACAATGTCAGTCCAATCTGGAGCAACAGCAAACTCAGGATTTTCTTCCAGCCATCTTGGCAAGTCCTTCATTGGAGGGGCCATAGCTCCACCCATCTAATGCAAAAGACAAGGTTATGACTTTAACAAAAACGCACCAACAAAACCAAACAACTACTTATATGGACATTTTCTATTTTTCTTTCTATTTTATCTCTGAAGGACAGCAGCAAAGACTTACAGTTTATTGTGAAAAAATACTTGGAAACCAGCTAGTGATACTTCAATTGACAAAATCATGTTTTAAAAAAAATGGTAAGCTGTAGCTTAGGCAGGTCTGCTAATAAATTTTGTATCTAAGAACAAAATGTGCTATATAGGTTCAAAAAATGAGAGTTATTCACTCAGGTGATTAATATGAACACAACAGAAGAGCAAAGAAGGAATTAAAGGAACCAGGTGGCACAGTCCAGTAAGAAAAACTGCTGGTACCAAATTATTAAAATTTTAAAGAGAAAGCTTGGAGTAGAAAACCTGCTTTCCACATGCAAAGACATTATTAAAGACCTTGACTGAAGTAACTCAAGTTTTACCTTCTTTCCATTTCGTTTATTTACAACAGGTACCCTTTCTTCTCCTGTCAAGGTGTTTATATCCAGTTTATTAGGGTTTCGACATCTGTGTCGTTTTTGTTTCGGCTTCTGAAATGGGGAAAACAGCACATCTGCACTCTTCTAGAAAGAAGAGAAATTTATTGCTTTTCATTTCATTTCTTGAATAATAAAAATAACCAATAATAAAAATAACCAATCATGGTACCCCTTCTCACAACAATTTTAAGAAGGGATCCATTACTTTACTCTCAGATTACATTAAAAGAAATTTTTTTTGCATCAGATGAAGAAATTCTACAGAACTTGACAAACATGGTTCTAACATGCTGTTACATACAAATGTTAAGAAAGGAAAAGCAAATCCAACACCCCAGTGTCACTTGGGTGTGGATAAAATAGGAATGCTGGATAAAGAGAAAACTTCTGTTGAAATGCAAGCTACAAAATCAAATTACTATGCCCAATGTGAGAGAATTCAGTCTGACCTCTGTAAACTTTTGTATTCATATAATAGAACAACACTTTTAGAATCACATACTTACTGGTACATAACTTGGCATATCTACAGTGTAAGTAGGATGCAACTTAAGCCATTCAACTAGATCCTTGTTTTTCGGGGCATCCTCTCCCACCAGCCTGGTCCCATCCTCTAGATTGATTACAGGGATGCGAGTGTCTGGGTCTAATTGACCAGGAGATGGAATGTTCCTTGCTGGTAGGGCTTCCATATCTTCTTCAAAAGCTTTGGTCACTTCTGCATCCTCCTGAAAACAATCACATCCATATTAGTCTTCCCTTCACAGGAACACCTGGAGAAATAATTTCAGGCATTGACTGAAATGAAATGTTCAAGATTTTGCATACACAAGAGTTAATGGGGCTAAATACTCATAATGCATAAAGTAGTATCATTGCATCAGGGAATTTTGAAAATTTTACATCCTTGAACAATAAAGAACATAGTGCTAAAGGCAAAGCAGTTTTTTTGCATTTCCAGTACATGTGCTCCAAGATTCTTCAAGACCCTCCCTTTTCAACACATCAAGAAAGACATACTTAAGCCTCAAAAAGTATATTGTTAGAAATATTTTCTGTAAAAGAAGAAATAAAAGTAAGTAATTTTGAAAGTACAAGCTACCTAAAAGTTAGAGTAAAATCTTGATGTGCATATTTTGTTTGGTTCAAAAAGAATTAACAGCTCTAAACAAAGAAAAACCTGCTTGGGAAAAAAACTGTATGTTTCTATTAGGGAGAGTATAATAAGACTTAAAACACATTCAGGAAGTACCACAGACAGAAGAACAAATATGAGACAAAAGGAAAAAGGTTGTGGTCTTACTACAGTCAATGATGTCCGTTTGTTGCTCATAAATAACAGATCAAGCCCTTCTACATTTTTCCTCCTTCCTCTCCTCCTCTTCATGGGTGGTTCTCCATCTATTAAAGAGCCATTTAGTAGATGCCTTGTGGGTGTGCGTGAAAGACCTGCTTGCAGCAGCTCCATTTGAGTTTTAAAGGCATCAGACACAGGTGTGGAGACATTAGGCAAGATAAACTTTGAAGTAACAGATGAAAAATTTGAGGTAGAACTTGTTGCCTCTCGTGAGGCCTTTGATAAATCTACAACCTTTTCTTGTCCATTTTCTGAGACCACCTGAGACTCACGTAACTGGGCAACCATTTCCATAAGATTTCTCCTCTTGGCAGCTCTCTCAGCCTCAATTTCAATCTTTCTTCGTCTCCTCCTCCTCTGACGTGGAACTGATAAATTGAGTGCATCTTCCTAATTAAAAAAAAAGCATTTCCAAACATTAGCAAAGCTCTGTTTGCTATGCTGAGTTAAAAACAAAACTCCAAACCCATAACTCTAAAAAAAAGGCTTTCATTGTATTCAAAGAAACACTTTTATGTTTTTCCTATTTTATTCATGCTGCTTTATTTTCCATTATGCAAGAGAAGCTCAGGCAAGATAAAATGTTGTATGCAAAAAAGAGAATGCTGTAGCCTTGCCTTTGATAACTGAGGAGAAGCAGTGAGATCTTCGCTGCCACTGACGCTGGCTTGACCAACCATGGAGAGCTCTGCAAAGCTCCTTTTCTGTAGAGGGCTGTCCACAGCTGTTGGAGTGTACCCAGGTATGAGCCCCTGGAAATCAAACATCTGGCGCCTATTTACTGGCCACTTCCCTTTCAGCACTGCCTCACAGATGTTGTCTAATCGGTTGATCATTACTCGGTCCTGCATAAAGGAAAAGTATGTAATGAACCCTCGGTGTAAACGTCATCTTTTAAACTCAAATGAGTCTTATGACACAGTCCAGTTTCCATACCTTAAGGAAGACATTCAGCAACAACTGTTCTTGCATGTTAGGAATAAACTGATCACCTTGCAAGATGCTAACACAATTTTGTAGAATAATACCTTTTAAAAGTTGCATTTATATTGTGAGGGGAAGGAGAAAAGACAGACAAAGTTTTCTGTATGACAATGCACTAATTGGAAAATTTAATAGAAACTCACTGTTGTTTTACAAAACTTCAGTAGTTAGAAACATCAGCAGTTAGGAAGGGAAAATAAACACATCTGCAATCAGTATATTAAAGCTGCAGTTCTCAAGATCCAAGAGGCTGGATCTGCAATTCTGTCCTAGGAAGTGGATCCTCATTAGCGTCACTATTAATAAAGTTCAACATTATGAAATGGGCACCAACCTAGGGACATCTAATGAATGTCAATTTTCATTCCACGCCCATTATCACTTCAAATTTCACTGAAGCGTGTACACTAAAAATCTCTAATTATGTTTATTAGTCTACTTATGCTGAACCTATACTGATGAAGGATTTTCTGTTCTACTTTCTACTTTCACACTATGACTGGAATAAGATTTTAGCCCATGTTTCCAAAATACATGCTGAAAGTAGAGAAGATGAACATTATTTGATTTTTTTCCATTTCAGTATTCAAGCACATTCCAGACTAGCCTGTCTGAAGTAGTAGAAACTTTGGGACTCTAAGAAATACTGCTGGTTAGGGAATATGAGCATTCATATATGAATGCATTTCAGCTTCCTGAAAAGCAAAACAGTGCAGAAGCCACTAGCAAATCTCAGCAGCTGCAACAGACTGCTTGCTTTCCCCAGAAATAAGCCTATTAAGAGCAAGGTCCTCTTGCCCTGCTACCCCCTTCCCCCTCCCTGCCCCAACCAGATGGCTCTGTTATGGTGATTAGTAAGCTTAAGACTATTACTACTTTATTTTTCTCTCTCCCCTTACTGCAAAGGAGAGTACTAAATTAAGTATGGATTTATTACAAGGTTACAGTTTTGTATTTTTAAAAGCATTTTATATTAGATAATTTTCTGCACTGTTACCAAAATAAGATACAGCTTTATTCTATCTAAAACTGCTGCTTATGTTTGCAGGATACCTTAATACAATTACATCTGTCAATATTACATAATGGCTTAGATCATGTAGGTCACCAAAACTCTTCCCTACAATCTCCTCACCCCAAAATAAAAAGGTGATCTTTTAAAGTCTCTGCAGATTGCTCTGCAGGAAAAACTCATAATTCAAAACTGTATAGTGGTGCAAGAGGTGGGACTCTGCTGACAAAAAGTTATGGACCCTATGAAGAGTTCATGTCTGCCAGCAATCCATTGTTTTACTAAATGACACTATTTTACAAAAAAAAAGGAGCAATTTCTTTCATTTCCACTGCTAGTTTGTATGAGCTTAAAGAAAAAAGTGCCATCCCACAAAACATTCACAGAAAAAGGTCCCTTGCCTGCCAGAAGTGCAGTACCACACAAAGCTCACTGTTACTTTTCAAGCACATTTCTCATATTTTACTGAAATGAAAAGACATACATGTCTTTCCACCCCTAACCAACCTTAGGCCAGAATGAGAAGGCAAATGTTCTCTCATGAAGCAGCTGAACCACAGAGGGATCCCCGTCTTCCATGTAGAATCCATCACGTGTTTCATCCCTTGCGGTACTCATAGAGGCATTGCTTTCTTCATCAAAATTCTTACCCTGAGAAACTGCTCCTGCTGAATAACAATCATGACCAGGCATTAACATCGAGTGTCTACCCAGCTAGATAAGCTAAGGCAACCAGGCTTGACACAACATTTCTAACTCGGGCTTTTGTTCAGTAATTACTACAGCAGAGCCCCAGCCTTCCACATTTGGCACAGAGACCATGCTTATTGACTCAGTGAGCTTTCCCGGAAATCATCCCTTGTGGGGGAATACCCTGCTGATGCTGGATGGTTCTTATGAAAGCTTATTTAGCCACCTGATATGTGGAAGGGCAGAGAAACTGCTGCATGCAGCCCATCCCATACTCAAGAATGGCACCCTGTGTGCCACTTACTAGCTGGCATGCGCTACAACAGCTGTGGGGCTTGTGCTAAGCACACAGAACTGATCTGACCAATGTATTACCTTCAGGTTGGGAGGATTCTTCTGATTTATCATCATCTTCCAGTTTCTCCTCTTCATCTTCTTCTGAACCTTTCTCAGAAATAGATTTCGGATCTACATCTGTACTCATTTCTATGTCTTTCAATTCACATTTAACAGAGCCAGGCTCAGCCTCAGCATCACAGTCTGGTTTAGTGTCCTTATCTGTAGTATCTGTCTCCTCTTTGATTTCAGATTTTTCTTTGGCTGCTGGATTTTCAGACCCTTCAACTTTAGACTCTGTTGGTTCTGTAGTCTTTTCCTCTTGTACTGGTGTGGATGGGACAATTGGGGGTGTTTGACTGCAGCCAGCACCCAGAGGGTTTACAGAAGACACAGTATTTGCATTACCCGTCCCTCTGTTTTGAGCAAAGTTTTTGTGAGCCTCAAGAAAAGAGAGTTCAGGATCATTCAGAATGTGATAATCTGTCCTACTGACTCCATGTTTAGCAGCACCAATCAGTAAGTCTTTGTCATGTTTACCACACTCCCACCACTCTGGAAGGTCCAGACTTGGCTGGCAAAGCTTTAGCCTCTCCCCCAGCTGCGGGTGATGGAGGACCTGTTCGCGGATCTTGCGCAGCAGCTCGATGCGATATAAAGTTCTAGAAGCACGCTCCTCTGTGATCGGCTCAATCAGCGTGGAAAGATCAGGAGGCTCTGCAAGGACACCAAGTTGTGCTGTTTAACATGGATTGAATGCACACCCATTTCAAAATCCTTACACCTGGGCATGAAGTTTCAACAGTCCCCTGGTATCACAATATTCATGTTGATTTCCAGAGTCAGTTTAAACTTACCATCATCTGGTTTGACTGGCATTCGGCACACTCGTCTACACATATTCACAAAGCCATTAAAATACTTTTCCAAGCTTTCATCCGATTTTTTGTCAAGCCTGGCAAATGCTCTGAATTGATTCCACTCAAACTGATGTTTTACAGGATCAAAAATAACTCCAAAAGTAGACACCACACGATAAAAATCTGCTTCTTCTCTTCTTGTCCATCTAGTCAAGGAAGAAGCAAGAAAAGTGAGGCCACTGGATAGATAAGATTCCAAACCCTTTTAGAAGCCCCAAAACCCCTTTAGTTTATTCTTTCAAAACAAAAGAGCTGTATGGGTGACACACAAGCTCAAATAAGATTTAAAGAAAGATTATCACCAGGAAACTCACTTTTGTCGTTTCTCAGTTATTATGGCTTCCCTTTCTGCCTCCAGTGCCCTCACTTCTTCTCGAGGCCGACGTCTCCTGCGGTCAGTCTTCATTAGTGCCTCTTGCCTCATTTGTTGCCTTTTATAGCTGCGCTGATAGGCAGTAATGAGGCGACGCAGACGGGTAGTCAGGGTTGAAGTGTTGGGCCAGTAGAGTTGCCCTAACTCAGCATTGCTTTCACTGTGCTTGCCTAGAGAACAGAGAAGTATTTGCACTGCAAAACCAACACTAAACATTTCAGTTTCTATGGCTATAACTGGATTTCTGTTTTATCAGATAAGAACATGTGCCTCTAATACTGGTGCATAATGAATTAGAAACAGGCTAACTATTGGTAAGAGGTAGAAAATAGAATGAAACCATCCAACTCTAAGAACTCAGAAATGCTTGTAAAGCATTTAGAGATAACCATCAAGCACTATGATTCAATGTTTGAATGCAAACATATTATGAACAGTGTAAGTATTTAAATTAATGCAATGCATCTTTAAATACATTACCAAGAAGATCATTCTGCCTCTGAGGAAACACCTATGCTTATCATTTCCCACTTTATTATTCTCACTTAAACTTGGCAATTTTCCTCCATACTGAGGAAACAACGTATTTGTAACTTCCAAGATTATATCGGCAAAACCATCAACGGCTGCATTATGAAACATCCGGTCTTTATCATCACCGTTTCTACTATGTAATTAGAAATCCAGAGAACCATAATGTGGATTATTCAAAGACAGTATGTAATTGTTTTGAAAAATGTGAAGCATGAAGAGATTTGGCAGCAAAAAGCTTTCTGTGGTATTGTCCCAAAACATCTCCTATCCCCTCATGTGGTAATATAAACAGTCCACCTTTCACTAAACGATCTCTTTTTGCTTTTTAAATTTTTTTGCTATAGACTTACTTGGGTGTAATTCTATGGACTCCTCTTTGTCTTCTGGAGGTGAGTTTGCGAATTCCTTGGGGAGAAGACAGAAGTTATTTTAGTTTTCAGTTTTGACCATATGTCATAATTTGAGAAGAAAAATATGTCATCTCTCAAACACAGCAGCAAACAATCTTTGTAAGGAGTGTTCATCCGGTAGCTCTCAAACTTACAAAACACACATTAAAATAAATATGGAGAACCGGTTGTAGTTGTACATATTTGTAATTAGAGAAAATTGGGAGCTCTTACATCAATTTCATCCTTGAAGGGAGTTCTGGTTGGCTTATATTCTGGATCTTCATCCTCTCTGTCGAATTCACCCCTATAAAATATTTTTTAAATATTTTCAAGAAAAATACTGGTTTTGAGAGGGGGCTGATTTTCTGGACAAAAGCAAAAAAGCTACAAAAGCCATCAGTATGGTGTACCAAGTTACGCATTTGTATTTCATGCTCAACTGTGTAAACAAATCTATGTACTTTGTACATCATACGATCACTTCATATCCTCAGGCAACATGTAAGTATAATATGACATATGAACCCATGCCAACATATACAATGCTGATAAAGTTTATTAATTTTTTCATGTCCTCCTTACCCATCACCGCCATCTGCTAACATGTCTGTCCCTCTCTGTTCAGCAGCTATGGCCTTTGCATCAGGCATGCCAACCCGTTCCAGAAAGCACAGTGCTGGATCAGCTCTCATAGAATTGTACTTCTCATAACCTGTGTGCAGAGTGGGAGACAAATGCCTTTTTAAAAGCTATGACCAGCTGTGAATAGAACAGGTCTAGGCAGTAGAAGTACAATTTTCTGGATTCATTTATTTATTATTAAATAAAACAAAGGCGCTATTGCCATGCTGGAAACATTTAATTAATATTAAAAAATTGTTCATGTTGGTGAATTCCAACAGCACAGAAACATTTTCCCATCAATAACATTAACACACATAAGATTTTGAAGAAAGCATCAAATTTCGTGTTGTTATAAAGTAAAGTAAAAATCTTTCACAAGTGAAAAACTTCTTTAAGTTTCCTTTATGACTTTCACAGTGGTTCTTGACATTCAATACTCGCCAGTGGAAACACGCAGCCGCAAACAGGAGCACACACACACACACAGACACAGACACACACACACGTATTTTCAATAGCTCCAGCCCTGCTGGAACCCTCAATATAGGCTGCAAAAATGCTGCATACATGGGTTATACGTAAGGCCAACAAACCTGTCTTATTAGGTTTAGGATGATGCATGTCAGTAAGATGACACTGTTCCCTCTATGGTTTTCAAACTGCTGTTTGCTTTTTTACTGCCCAAGTTGACTAGATGGAAAATGGCAGATCCCAACAGTGCACTGCAGGAAAATGATTTTTAGACTAGACTTGCCTCAGCTGAGCCCACAACACAGAGCTGCTGTACATAGGCAGAACAGCACAATTCAATTAGGATTTGTACTACAACACACTGCTCCTAACTGCTGTAGAGCCTCAAGCCAAACTGTAATCATGAAAGGTTTTATAAGCCATCATTCTCCCCTTTAGTCAGGCTGGGCTGCTGAGAATACCTCTGCGACCTCCAGAGAATTGGGATTATAATCAGGAATCGCTCACTGTATATATCATGCCAGCTCTGCATCCCCAGCCTTTCAAAGTTAACAAGGCTGCATCCCACTCAAGGGAGCCGGGAGTTCTCAACACTGACATTTGTGAAATATTGCTTGGAACAAAGCCCAGGAGGCACTTGTACAGATTAATAGCAGAGGTTAAGCCCACCGTCCACTTTGACACTGGTTGGCAGAGTTAGCAAGTGAAGCAGTGCTGGAAGCAAAGTTTATGGAGATCTATCTAACTATTTGGCTATTATTTAAACAAATATGGCTTTGTTTTATTTACAGCCAAGAAAGTAATGTTTTCTTCTCAAATGTTCTGCAAACATTTAAAAACAGCATCTGATATTTACAGCTCATATTAGGTTTTTAATGCAGGCAAGAAAAAAGGGAGATACAAGCCAACAGTTCTTTGGAACAATACTTGTTAATATTATGACTGAACAGTCCTACACGCTGAAAGCTTTACAACTGAGTTTTGTTGAGAGTGAGACGCCACTTACCGTGTTTAAATACTCCAATTAGAAGGGATTTATCTGCCTCCTTATCCCACCAGTCTGCAGGAACTTCGGCATGGAATGGCTCAGGTATCCATACATCTACTTCACTGTGAAGACAGCATTATACACATTCTCAAAGGTATTGCTCGACAAAGATTTAAAAAAAAAACAAAACAAACCATCCTAAAAAAACCGAAGTGTTTTACGCTGCTCTGTAAATATAAATTTTGAGCTGGAAAACCACCCCAAAACCCAATACAGAAATTGAAATACTCTTAAAAATAATTAGGATGGTTAAACAAACAAACAACAAAAAATAATTAATCAACCAAAAAAAACAACAAAAATACTGCCCCCCCCCCCCCCCCCATTAGGCTATTTTGGGAGTCAAATGGTTATCTAAATATGATTCACTTAAGGTCTTAGTATTTTTTTAATTTTTTTAATTGAGATAGAATAATCCCTCAATATTAGCAGAGCTGCAAATCCACTTCTGTCATTTCCCGCATCGTTTCCTCCCCCAGGAAAATGACCCACTGCGCTTCATAAAACAATACGGTTGCTTGAGAACAGACATACAAGAGATAAAGTGTGACCACCTTCAAACGCTGCATTATTACAGTATGTGTACTTTACAAAAGCCAGAGTCATAAAGCAAAAAATAAACCTGCACTTGCACTAACCTTGAGTCAGCACCCTCTAAGATCTTGTCTGCTTGGTCCCCTATAACTTCTTGTCGTAGATAGTAGAGCATGCGGACACGCAGCAGGACCCTGGAGAGGAAGGCAGAGGGGGGAAAAAGTTCTTAACTTCAGGACTGTTTGCCAACAGTGGCTTTTGGCAGCTGCTGCTGTTCATCCATCATCCTGCCAAGGCTGATTAGCCATGCTGTATGGTAGGCTTGAAGCGTGACAGATGGTGGCACATAATCACCTCTGTGTGGTGCTTTCTGCTGGCTTCCAACAGGCCTGCCTGGCAACTGCTTACACTGCACAGAGAGGGACCCAGCTCAGCCCGGCCCCGGCGCATTTCATTTAGTTCTACCTAGTGCAGCTTGTGAAGTTTAGACACGTACTCTACCACTGCCTCTGAAGTATTGAAGCAAGTTTGTAAACAACTGAGCAGATGGCTTTCAGTAACTGTTCTGCTTCATTATCTCATAAAATTTCCTCAGCTGCTGCCTTAATACCATTTTTGGAAGCACATCAGAAGTTGTAGGAATAAACGAGATATAAAATCTGGTTTTACTACCTTACAATAAACCCTCAATATGGAATGTCAGGTTTTTCAGATTATACAACTTTTTGCTTCTGAGAATGGGGGGGAAAAATAATCCCCCATTTCCCTTGGGAGATATTAACTATTTTTACTCTTTATAGTTCAAACTGCTATTAAATTTTACCTATGCACAACCTAACTGTTACAAGGAAGTGAAAAATCTTCGTTGCCAAGTTTATTTTTCCCCATTTCTGCAATACTGCAGACATTTTTGGAAGTGCTGTCAGGTGTTATGGTCACACTCAAAGCTGGCAGGAGAGAGAATGGCAGACTGGCTTTTCAAGGAGACTAGAAAAGAGGTCATTTCTGTAGAAAAAGTATCTACCTGAAAATAATCTTGCTCTCCTATGTTTGCCCAATTCAGGGCACCCCCTGCTGCCTAGTTCATGAAGTAAAACCAGTACCAGCTAAGATGGAGATTACTCAACCTGCCCTCTCACTGTACCCAAATTCATCACAGCAACTGTTGAATTACTGCTGCTCCTGAACAGCAAGGGTGACCAGGGAAGCAGTAATCTGATCACCCACTTGCATGAAAAATTTAGACCACCACCAGTTTTGAGAGGTCCTTGTTAGAGATCAGATGCAACTAGAGCAATACCCGGTTTCACACGTGTTATTCAATCAAACCTCGGAAGAGCAGGGATGTGAATGAAGGTCATGTCTGCAATTCAAAACATGTCAGACATGCTTCTTTCTGTACGCACAGTAACTGGGACCAGTAAGGTGTCCCTGCTCCCTGTGTGGCTATGTAAATAAGCTGCTGAGGGTCTCTATCATCTTAGTATTAAGCAATAACAGCTGTTACATCAAGCCAAAGAGGAGAAGCACGAAATAAAACCCAAGATAAACCAAAAACCAGAGGCTCTTTGCACCTTCCAGGAGTCCTAGGCATTAAACCAGCATATATGCTGCTTAAGAAAAGGACACCAATTCTTAAAAAGCCAACTTCAACTGGTACCTTTTCAAGGAAATTACTCAGATTATTAACTGGCTCCACCTCTGTTTGATTTTACCTGTGCTAAAAACATGTGGCTTCTACAATTCATTTAGTCCTGGTGAATCTGGGAAGTGAAGGAAAAAGATAGCAACTGAAAACATTCTTGCATATTTACCAGTCTTCCCAGTCCTTGCAGTTGTTCTATTGTATTATTAAAGAAGCAGTATTTAAAAAATTAAGTCAGATCTGCAAACTGATATAGCAAGTAATGAAGACATGTTACCTGAGAGATTAAAATAATGTTACAGGAAAGAATTTTATTACTTTAAGAGTAAGTGAAATGTAATAACAGACCTGAGTAACAGTTCAGAAAAATCAGAAAGCCGTTTATTTGGAAGTGCACTCACTAATGTAATTCTATGAGTATCTGTTGTCATCAGCTAAGAATTAAGCTTGGTTAGCATCTGGAAATGAGCTAATAAACCCCTTAAATGCCTTTCCTCCTTCACATCACACCCCCTATTGACAGCCCACAGGTACTTTTCAAATCAATAGTATCTTTCCACTAAACAGCATTAATGAGACCCAATACATATTCAAACCACAAAAGTAATGATGACCTTTCAGTAACACAGCATTACAACTGCATGATTATATATCTACAATGAAGAATAGAAATTTAAAAACAAAACCAAACATCCCAAAATCAATCAACCACGTTTCTAGCTCTAAACCAAGGTACTTTTGGGACAAGGTTCAGTGCCTATATGGAGAATATAGTAAGCAAAACTGAGATGGCATCAAAGAAAGCTGACACAAAAATAAGATACTATAAAACAAAAGCCAGAAAATATGCAAGGAAGGTTCTTAAGAGACATTAATGAAACAATAAAACATTATATACCTTTATCCCCAAAAGCTTTTGGTTTAGTAACATGTTTAGAATTTCAAAAATCAAATCAGGACAAATAAATTCAGATAAGAGTTTGGTGAGGAATTTCATCTCAAAGGAGAAAGAATAAATATTCTGTATATTTATTACATATTATATTATTGCCTATTTATATAGATAATTTATATATATTATATATACATAAATATTCTCTGAGGAGAGCAAGAGAGGAAAGGAGAGAAAGAATAAAGAGAAAATATATGCCACATATAGGTGAATTACTACATGAAACTCCTGAAATTAAGGACTGGATATATGAGTTTAACATCTATGGAACAGAACTTTAAATACCAGCCTGAGTGACTGCATAAGAAGGTAAGAAACAAACAGCTTTTATTTAAAGATAGCCAATTGTCAAGTGAAATAGACTTAGTGTAGGACAATAGTCTTTACTTTCTATGGTAAAAAAATAACCTTATCTGATTCCATTCTTATTTAATAAGAAGAGAATAATTTTCTTCAGAACTGTGCTGATCTGTCACAAAGAGCTTACAGAAGTGTCCAGAGATCTCTTAAGATGATTATCCCCAAATTAAAAAGTAATAATAGCCTTTACATACTCATAAATGTCCCTGTGTTCTATCAATATATCCAAAGTTGTGGACTTTTCAAAAGCATGTAGTTTTAAAAAAATCCCAAACCTCCCAAACCTTAGTACTTACTTATTACAGTGATGTTTAAGATGTTTCCTATAGCTGTCTTCTTGAAATAATACATCTGGATTACAGGTTGTGAGCCAATCAGCATCTTGCAGCATTGGCTGTGAACTCTGGGCTTTTACTTTCTTCCCTTTCCTCCCTCTGGGCACTGGTGCAGACAGACCTAGAAAACCCCCAATATTTCTTACACAACTGGAATAGAAAAACTCTCACCCCAAACAACATTACAAACATTCGTTTAAAGCTAAGTATTCATTACTTTGAGGGCAACACAACCACCAAAAACTGAACAGCAACATGACTCAGTACAGAAAATTGCAAGTAACAAAATCAACCAAAACTTTCATGCAAATTTAGGTGTGAAGATTTCAAAAATTCAGAGTGCTAGCCAGAAAATGGTGTTATATAAATATTTCTTGTAAAAACTCTCATGAATCTAAATGGCCGTAAGGAAACAAGCTTTCTGATTAATGACAATTTAAAAGAGATTAAATCCAGCAGTAGGTGCCAGCAAAAAATAATGCTGGAATATCTGTTTAAAACCAATTTAAAGGAAAGAGAACTGCATTCTACAAAGTGTCTGAGGGAGACTTCCCCTTTAAGTACAGACCAAGTCAAAGCCCACCTTACTCATAAAATCTGACAAGATCCTACAACATGTCAGAATGGCTATAGTTTAAACCAAACACATAGCACGACTGAAGCAATTCTTTCCTATTTACTAGCATCATTATTTGATTGTGGTAGACATACCGGAATGATTAACCAAAGCTCGAGTTTGCCCATCTGCAGTTGGAGTGATCAGATCCCAGATGAAACTTTTGATATTTTCATCCCCTTTGTAATGATTAAGACAATACACCAGGATAGTCCGGCAGATGGTTTCCACATCTTGCTCTGTTAGCTGACGTTTATAGCGCCCATGTGAGAGGATGTCAGTCCACCGACCCCAGCTACAAGAAAAATACGTTCAATACAACAGCCGGGGTACTGGTATTTTAATTTGTGACTTTCAATTTAACTCCTGGTATCAAGCAACTTGGGACCTCCTGTGTTAGTGCTAATGCATTTTGCATCTGCAGGTTATGTCAGGGAATCCAACTTCCAGCACCAAAGAGTTAAGAATGTTTATTTTACAGAACAGGCAATAAGTTCACTGCTCGTAAAGCTGCAATTGAACTACACTCAAATTAATAAAGTACATATGTTTAACTCTAAAGGTCCCAGTAAGCTACAAATAGGAAACTCAACCAATCCCTACAATCATGGGATTTGAGGAACAATTCCTATTTTGAACCAGAAACCTATTACTAGCAACTTTTGTACACTAATTTCTAAAAATAAAGACGGTCATTCTGAAGGCCACCATGTTAGAAGTCAAATATAGCTACCTGCTTGCAAAGAGATAAAATTCAAATTAGCACACTCAATGGGGAAAATATCAAGTAACTTGATGTAAGTGGTGACAAAGTCTAGATTGACTGTTGATTTCAAAACCACTTTGTTCTTTACAAATACACTATTATTCTCTTCAACACTTAGAAAAGAGAGGTTGAAACTCATTAACTCAAGAATTCTTTACACTGAGAAACCAGAAACAAATATTCTGTCATCACAAAACCACTGATCTTACCAGTGAGCTCATAGCCATCTGTGACACACTCAGATACTTTAAACTAAGTAACACATATAAGTGCAATTTATATATATAGCAACCAAAACCAAATCTGACTGGCATGTATAAGCACTATACAGTTTGATGGTATACAGTATGATGGCATGTGAATGTGTCCAAGAGAAGGATGAGTTATTTACTATATATCATTTATCTTCAGGTCCTTAGCCACAATTAGTATATTCTATTTGCATATCTTACCCATAAACCAACAAGTTCTTCTCCACCCTGAAACATTCACTTCTTGCATAACCTTGTGATTTGTCCTGAGGCCTACGGGGCTTTGTGCTAGGCTTTTCCTCAGAATCACTTTCCAGGTCTGAAAACTCCATCAGCTCATCCTCTTTGACTGCACTGTAGAGTCTGGTTTGCTTCCTTACTCGTGGTGTATCAATAACTAGGTTGTTCTAAAATTACAGGGAAAATGTATAAATTTAAGAGGGGACGGAGGGGGAGGAGAAAATCTTCAATTTAATTGTACTAGAAAGAGTTATAAACCTTACCCTTCCATTTAGAGCATCGATATCCAGCTCAGCTTTCTTTGCCCACTTCTGCCAGAAATTAGGGTCATCCAAAGAAATATCTGTCCTGTTCCCAGATGCAACAAAACTAGCCTAGTAAAAGTAAAAGCAAGTGGATTGATTTCTTACCTGTATGCTACAAAAAATACCTGTTTTTCACAAGCAAATACAATACTTAGGAAGAAGTAGTATCAAGAAAGAAAGAAGACAAGTACGCTAAAAAAATAAATTTACACAGAAGGCAATTTAATATACTTCCATCTATTCTGGTCACGTTTTATTCATTTTCCTCTGAATGTCAATGCATACCTTTGCAAATGTTGAGCCTTTTCCTTCAGATTCAATAGTAATTGTGTGTGTTCTCCTTAAGAGAATCTGATCTATATCCTCTTCACAAAACTTAGACCCTTCATCTTCCTCATCCATCAGAGCACCATATGCCCCCTTTCGAAGAAGATCTTCTATTTCTTTTTTAGATAGCTGTTGCACCTGTAACACATAAGAGGGGTTACAGTTTTGGGTTTTTTTTGACACCAGCCAATGTGTTCATCTGACAGCAAAATCAGATGGATCATCCTCGTATTTGGCATTTTAAGAACTGAAACTCTACGATAATGTGGTCATGGTCAATTAAACATTCATACTGAAATCACCTTTTAAAGAAGAATACAAACAACAAAATTCTCAGGGTGAAGTTATGTGAGTGGTTTAAACGACTTAATAATTCATTGTCACTGAATCCCTTTAGCTTTGATGACTGCTAAACACCTCCTGGGAGCAGATTTAACTTACTAACCTGATGAAAAAGCTAAAGCAAAGTAAGTCCCAAAGCAAAAAGCCTACAGCAGCAAAAGCTAACTAGAAGAACTCCATAAAGTGTCAGGATCAACATAATATAAAGGGTGGAACGATGAGAATGGATCAGGATTGAAGGAACATGACTCCACTTGCCCCCTTTTGGCAATAAGTGAGCCATTAGATAGGCTGAGCCAGTTCATGGAGCCAATGCCCTTATTTAACCCGACTAAACTATCAGCCACACTCCATCTGAAAACCACTGTTCTCTAGCTAGAACACAAACAGGCAAGCAAAGTGTAACACCTTCATAGCATTTGTTGATAATGCATCTTAAAGAACTATTCCTTACCCCATTTGTGGCATTTTCTCTTCCGCTCATAGATTGTAGCACAGCCTTATCAAGGCCCAGCTTCAGGCTAGCTTTGTCGAACATTTCCCTTTCATAAGAATTCCTTGTTATCAACCTGTAAATTTTCACTGATTTGCTCTGCCCTATTCTGTGACATCGTGCTTGAGCCTGAAGAAATAAAGGCAGATACTCAGTTACAGGTTACAAATGGAAGAAAAAAGAATTTGAAATAACCAATAGAGAGAACATACTTTAAAAGTTTATTTTTTTTCAATATAAATAATATTGTTTATGCTTTCAAGAGAGCAACAACAGGTAATTTCTCTTGTAGGTGAAGAAAATTTCACAGTAAAAAGGCAAAGAAAAATTTAATTTTCAATAAAATCATCTCTTGTAATATTACCTGGAGGTCATTTTGGGGATTCCAGTCTGAATCAAAAATGATGCAGGTATCAGCAGCAGTAAGATTAATGCCCAAACCTCCTGCCCTTGTACACAGCAGGAAAACAAACCTATCAGAATCAGGTCTTGAAAACCTGTCAATAGCTGCCTGACGCAAGTTGCCTCTCACTCGACCATCAATTCGTTCGTAAGGGTACCTGAAAAAGAGATGCATTATAGGGATTGCTTAACTGCAATGGCACTGCTTCTTTAAAAGAATATGCCATTAAAAACAACAAAGACAAATATGCTTCTATGGGGTTAGAAGAACTACAACAAACTAAGAGACTAACTTAATCAGAAAAGACATACTACTTTGTCTCTTTCTTTGGTAAAGAACAGACTTTGACTATAAGGTATTTGATAAAAATTTAGGCCTGAACTAAAAAACTCTAGAGCCACCAAAACATTTAACTGAGAGGTTTAAAGCTCTCCATATGAGGTAATTTTGTTTTCATTCAAAAGAATGGGCTCAGTACTTGCAACCTCCAGGTTTGCTCTTTCCCTTAAGTCAGATCACTATAGAAAACACTGTTTTAATTTCTTCCCTTTCTATATGGATTAGTCACAGGTTAAATGCAGTGGTCACAGAGGAAGGCACAGTTTATTTATAATTGTATTATATTGTTGCTCTCACCGTCTTTGAATGAGGTAGTCTTCCAGTATGTCCAAGCAGCGCACCATCTGGGAAAAGATAAGCACCCTGTGGCCACCAGCCTTCAGTTTTGGCAGC
This sequence comes from Agelaius tricolor, assembly GCF_023055355.1. Taxonomy (NCBI): domain Eukaryota; kingdom Metazoa; phylum Chordata; class Aves; order Passeriformes; family Icteridae; genus Agelaius; species Agelaius tricolor. The sequence goes on along the minus strand of NW_027269262.1, from coordinate 58,891,258 downwards.
AGCTTGTCAATCAGTACGAGCTTGCCAGCAGCCTGGATCATTGCCTGGAGCTGAAAATCTGGAGAGTCGGCATTGTGTGTTTCTTTAAACTCTTCCAAAATTTTCTCTTCAGCACCTGCAAAGATTGGACAGCAATACATGAACACTGCAAAGGGTTTTATTAATAAACAATGAGCTCGCCTTCAATACCCTATAGAAACTGCAGGAATGTTTTAAGCACTATGTGAACAAACATTTATAAAAAAAATAAACATTTATAAAAAATATTAAGCTTAAATTTAAAGCAAACAGATACACAAATAGAGCACAAATAAAACATAGCTCTGAGAATTCATTCTTTTTTTTCCTCTTTTGAACAATACTAAACTCTTTCCTAAATAAATTCATAGAAATATTGACACACACAATTCAATGAAAAAAAAATGAAAAAAGGTGAAAAAAATTAAACATATTTCAACTAATAAAATGGATCTTTTTTCTTTTTAAAAATGTAACATGAAAGAAAACAATGTGTTGTTTCTACAGGAAAATACAAGGGATGCAAATCACATTTAATATCTGCCTCTAAAATCAGCCTTAAACATTCACATGACCTGATCCTGCTCCTTTCATTATTAATTTTAAAATAAAAATCCAAACAAAAACACGGAGGCAGAAGCAGCTATGAAATTATTATTTTACTTTTTATTTAGTTTTTTCTCACTGAAAGTATTTTTTTTTGTTCAGTTTGATGAAGCTATCCAACGTATTTATTCTTTCCAGCATTAGTCAAAAGTTCTCTCTTGCCACTCACTTTGCCTATGAATGATATGCACAGCAGCAACTATTTTCTTGTTCTGCTTAGTATTGGAAGACTACAGACCAAGATCAAGCTTTCTCTTCAATCTCTCCTATGCTTTTATTCCATTTTTAAGTAATTTCTACAAGGTGGGCAATTCCAAGAACTATCAGATTGCCAATCTTGGCATGTAAAATGTTAGGAATCTTTGTTCTAAGCTTATTTTACTCCCAAAGAAGCCCTTTTTTTGAGCCATCCTTTTTTCCCCTCTGCTTTTCTTTTTGGCAACAAAACATAGTTTATAAAATATTTCTAGTTGGTCTTATATTCAGCTTCAATACTGCTTTTGAATAGCACAAGGCAAGATGGAAGGGCTGGGGGGAGGGGGAAGAACAGCTTACTGCCAGGCTTCTGCTGAGCATCCCTCTCTCAAATCCCAGCTCTAAGGAGATGCCTGTAAACAAACACGGAACGCGCCCTGGCTGTGCGAAGGCTGGTTCAGTGCCTGCTGTAACGCGGTGCCTGCAGCAGATCCCGCCCGGGGCAGGCTGCCTGACAGCTCCGTGCTGCTCCTGAGCTCACACCGCTCCCTTTCACAGAACCCCACGGACTCAAGATGTGACCGCATTTCAAGAGAGTTTTACATCCCTGGATTTTCCTGATCTGGACTCCCTGGATCATCTTAAAGGTTTGCACATAAGGAAAGTAAGCCCAAATGAAATGAGTGTAAGCAGACACTCAAAGTTCCCTTCATTCATATCACTGTCCGTCTTGGTAACACGGGCAGAATTTTGGGCAGTAAATCTCCGATTCTGTACTGAACTTTGGCAATTCCAGGATACAGCAGGCTGTCAAGCAGCTCCTATACAGTAATTTCAGTCATCTTTCCAGGTTACAGCAATTATTTCTGACTCAACTGTCATATCCAGATGTAAGTTTCACTACTGTGAAGCAAGCCAATTTGCAAGAACAGCATCTGCAAAAGCAAACCCCACCATAACAAACCCACAATCTGGTCTACTGAATGGTGAATCTACAGTATCAGAGCTTGGTCACACCAAGACCCAAATTCAGTACAGATAACTCCAAAAATCTGTTCTTTCAATAACTCTGTCCTAGCTAAATCTTGTAGAAGACCAACCTTTTTTTTTTTTTTAATTCCTACTTCAATTGCAATTACGTCATGTCCACTGTTACCCAAAAGTTACTTGATGCAGTACTTGCAGGTCTGTAAAATTACTTCCTATTCTAGCTGATATTTAGCAGGGGATGAAAGGAAAGTATTTGAATGTGTGCTTGGTCAGTCGGGGAAAGCTCCACTTCTACTCTTCATTAGGAGAGGCTTCCAGGGCTCAAGAGGGCACAACAAACAGAGTAAGGAGCCTTTCTGGTGGTCAACACTAAGATGTGTAACTATAGAGGCATTCCCCACTGCTGGTTCTTGGAGATAGAGAGAGGAACAATGTATAAATACTTGAGAATGGTTGCTATGGAGAAAACAAGGAGTCCAGCCCTAAGAAAAATGACAGACAATGCTTTACCCAAGCTGACTGGAGAATACCCAACATGCTGTAACTACTTCTAGAAGTCTACTCCTAGTCTCAGCAGAACATATCCATCAATCAAGAAAGAAAAAAAACCCCCACTTTACATTCAACTCCTACCATACTACCTCCATCATGTAGCCTTAACTGAAGTCATATAGAAGACTTGTTTGCAACTCTTACACAAAAAAACCAGATTCAAATGTTCAAATAAAAATGCTTGTTCACAAACCCCACAAACTGGGAAGAAAATGAGGATTCAGAGACACTTTTATAAACGCAGTTAAGCTTAGAAAACAGAACTTGTTACTGCAAGAAATCATGCATCAGGAGAATACTAGGCAACCTTAAGTACCTGCACTGCAAAAACAGAGCAGAAATAAAATAAACTTGTGCCATTTCACTAACTACAAAGTTGTTAAATTTCAATCAGCAAAATAAAACCTTGGGCTCAGATGACTACAGCATGTAGGAGGTATTTTCTGCCCTAGAACTACAAAGAATGTATTTGTTTAGTTCCATCTCCACACTAACACATCAGGATTTCTTTTTCCCATCAAATCTGAAGGCTCAACCCACCTGCCATGTTGCTGAATGATACTAAGCAAGTCCCAAGGTTCCAAACATCACAAAAATATTTGATAAAGGCAAATGCATTAAGAGACAAAACCACCTCCCTTTATTAAGATACACTAATGAAAAAATATTTGAGGTTTTCTAAATTAACACCTGAACTTTATCAGTCTCTTAATTATATTAAATGATACAAGATTTCTGAGGGAAAAAAAATCACTGCTGTAGGCAACACTGCAATCACTGCTCATAAACTCTATTTGACAAAACAAAGTAGGAGAAAAATATTCTTTTTTTTTCCTTTCAATAAACATGAAATAAGGAAAAATAATAGCAAGGTTAAAAACTAGCTGAAAGCCAAGAAGCATCAATTCAAACACCCATAACCTGAACAGCCTAAACTATTCTGATAAACTCATTTATATAATGGATTAACTTAAGCCAAAAAATCAAGTAAAAAACCCCAACAAACTCTGCACTAGAACCACAAAGCTACTTTACTGAATGTCATATGAGTTTAGAAACTGAGCAGCCACCAGCATGGACAAGTTGAAGTCCTTTGGAGTAAGCCTATATTATATCTTTGGAATAATTACTTGTGCATGAAATGTAATTAGATGTAATTCCATTAATCAGTTTAAGCATTCCCCCCCCCCTCCCTTTAAACAAAAAAATGTCAAGGAAAAAAAACTTAAAGTACTGCAATATGGAAGTCATACAATAAAAACCTGAAAACACATATGGCTCTGGAGCAAAACAGTCTTTCATCATGAAGCCTGTAACCAGCATAAACCAACCTTAAATCATATCTAGTAAGAAACAGGAGTTGGGAAACAAGAAACTAGTAGAATGCAACCCTGTATGGAGGATTGTGTTGCACCCTCAAAGGGAAGAACTGACCAGCACATACAAGTTTAGCAGAACTTCACACAGAGCTGGCTGGTTCATCACAGGGCTGGTCACTGGAACAGCCTCCCCAGGGAAGTGGTCATGGCACCACAAGTAGAGCTCAAGGACCATCTGGTCCTTAAGTGATATGATTTAGTTTTAGGTAGTTCTGTGAGGAGCAGAGAGTTGGACTCAATAATCCCTATGGCTCCCTTTCAACTTAAGATATTTTATGATTCCATACTACTTGCCAAAGATAATCCTGATCTAAACCCAATACCATCACACAGAAAAAGCCACCGAAGTCTAGTATGACATTCATCCTAATCTTTCTCTTACTAGTCAAATTAAGAAAAGTAACTGACAACAGGTGGTCATGAAAGCAGGTTTGATCACAATTTCTTACTCTGCAACTTTTATTCAGAAGATTTAAGTTACTACCTTATGATGTTTGACAGCAAGAAAGTAAGTAGCAGCTAATGATAAGTGAAGAAAAAATTACCATATACATGCTAGCATCCAACAACCTGCATGATAACTGAAGTCTTGTTTTTCACAAATAACAGAAAGGAAAACTTAATAATACCAACATTAACACAGCCCAGGCTAAGTCTGTCAGGAAGTCTTGAAAAAAAGCAGCACAGAAAAAAGCAGCTGCAACAGCAGCACTGTCCTGGCTATCAGATATCCATACCTACGAGAATCTAAAAGGTTATCTCACTTTTCTACTTAAAATAAATGAATAAATAAAAAGACATGCTAAAATAGAATTTATACCTAGTGAACATTTTTATAACCATTTTTCAAATGAGGAGAAAAGTAGGCAGCCTACCATTAATAAGGTATGGATGATTGCAGCATTTTCTTAGTTCCATCATAGTGTTTAAAAGATTAGGTACATTTGCCTGACCTCCGCCCTTGGAAAGAAATGTGAAATTCTTTTCAAGAATAGCACGATAGTATTTCTTCTGAATATTTGTCAGCTCAACTTCAATGATGGTTTCCTCTTTGGGGGCCAGGTTCTTTTCCACATCCTCCTTGAGACGTCTCAGCATCATCGGCTTCAAAATAGCTTGCAGTTTTTGCACCTGGAAAACAGATGTTTAATAAAATAACTGAATTAAAACTGCTAGAAATCAAATATTCTTTTTTCAATTTCCTTCATTCTAAAAACCTTGTTTTCTACTTCAAATGCTAAGTAGAGATCATTGTAAAAAAATCTTTCTTCAGTGACTCAGCAGCAAGTTCTCCTTGTTAACTCAGTGACATACACATTTCTAAAGTCTGTTTTTGGTGTGTAGCCCTTCAGTTTAGTGATGTCTGTAATTAAATAGATCTCACTCAGAACTATCCTTCTAGACATGGACAGTACTGCACACATATCACGCAGAGTAACCCTTTGTTAAATTAGCAAATCTGACACTTTTAAGGTAACTTTTGCAGTTCACTTCTAATTACTAATCAGTATTTAATGCTATTTTCCCACTTTAGGTATCTGCTTCTAATTATTTTCTTATTTCCCTAGTTTTGACATCCACTGAAGTAGAAAACTATTTAGGACTGGTCTAAAAATATCATATTTCTGTTACCACTTATGACACTGATAATTTTTAGTGTCCCTAGGTTTTCTGGAATATTCATTAAGACACATCCTAAAGGGTGGGAGGGGCAAAGAAGAAAATGTCAGTTTTCCTAAAAAAAAAAGGCTAAGTTTAAGTTTTTGTCAAGTCTCTTACATAAAAAGCTCAAATGTATTCCATATTAAAAAAAAAAAACCAAAACACCTGGTATTTAGGTTGTTTTAGGCCATGCTTCAAAGTACAAACCATCTCGGTGCTAAGAGCTAAAAATTCACCCTGAAATTGGTCATCTCCTAATGCAGAGCTGCACAGCAGAAATATGAACAAAAGATACTTTCTCCTGAATTTACATTATTCCCTTAGTAATAATCCAACTTCAGAACAGAAAAGGTAATTAGCAGAGAGGGATGAACAATTGAGAAAATATATGGAATACAACTGTAAGGAATGGAGAGGAAACCCCAAGCCACTAATTAACACACAACCTGTCCCACCACTTAAAAGACAAACCCAATTCCAAAACATGTAAGTGTCAACAGATAAAGAAGTTCTCCTGAACCTGTTGAACCAATCTAATTCTGATCTGCTATTGGCATTATTTTAGTAATAGTTCCATGTATGGATTCAAAAGCTTCCAGTCATTTTGAGCTGGCCATACAAAAGCTATGTTGAGAGCTAGGATATATTAGCTCCAGTTCAAACACTTCATTAACAGGTCTACATGGCTTCTGCATCAGAGCTGGCTCACTTTCAGTCAGGTCAGTGTCCATTCTGACTGACATGTAATAGCATGCACAACCTATGGAAACATATCCTATTTTGCCAGGAGGCCAGGGGCCAGAGGAAGAGCTATTTTGTAATTTAGACTATGATGTGTGAAAGAGTTGTTCTCAAAGAAAGTCAACAAATTCAAGCAGTCAAAAGTTGAAAGATATCAAAAATTGAATTTTCAGTCAAAGCCAGCAAAGTTGCATACAAAAATACATGCAGTTATTACCACAGGAAGCAAAGGGCCAAATTAAGATACCATGCTTCAGTTACCTCCTAATATTAAGGTGGTTTGGCCTTTTAAAACATTTTGATACATACAAAGAAACATTTTACATTTGAGATATAACACATGTTACACCTCGGGTCTTTCATTTTGTATAATTTATGCACTTCTTCTCTTGGACAGCTCAAGAAATCTATTTCTGAGTAAGAAAAACCAAATTCCCTCTACTTGGTTACCTCTTGTTAATCTGGGTTTCTAGTATGTTCCTGTTTGCACTTAAGTCACTGAGAAAACTCTCAGATATTAATTCCGCAGAAGTTACAGGGAGAGTCCCTTCACTCTGATGCTTACAGAAGAATGTCAACTGACAAGTTAATTCTCATAGAAGTATTTTCATCCAGAAACCATTACAAGACACCCCACATCTATTTTTTAAACACTACATTTTAATAAAAGGAATGTCTTCCTGTTTCTGCAAGACCAATGGACAAAGGATTAAAAAAAAAAAAAAAAAAAAAAAAAAAAAAAAGCCCAAAACAGTGAAAGGCAGAATTACTTTTGACCAAAAGCAAAAAACCCTCAACTAAATGAAAATAAACAAAGAAAAAAAAAAAAAGGGATAAACCCACCATGGTATTCCAGGAAAAAAATAGGTATTATTTTAAAAAGCAAGTTCATATACAATAAAATGGATAAATTCACAATATCTAAATAGAAAAGTAAGTGTGCAAGATAAGTTTACCTGCTCTTCAGTTTTAAGATCCCCAAATTCTTGCATGAATGTGGTTTCTGATGGAAAGCGACCTGGTTCCAAGAAGTGAAGCAAGCTAAACAGCTCTTCTACTGTGTTTTGCAAAGGGGTTCCAGTAAGCAGCACTTTATGCTCCTGAAAGGTTAAGAAACAGTTGCCTAGGAATCCATCACTTTAATTTCCAATGGAAAAATACACAAAATTCTTTCCCCTTGTCACCATATGTCTGTCTCACCTTTGCTTCCTCTCCCCTCCCCCAGCTACTTACATAAAACTGTTCTCAGGACATTTCTAACTGGTACTCTGGTGTTCCTTCAGTGATAGCCCAGAAAAACACTTCACTACTTAAGCAGCTTCAAAAGTCCTCCAAGATACAAGAACACATTTTACTGGTCCACAATGTCCCATCCCTTTCACAAGTACAATGAGCTTTAGATGGCAAAGAAACAGTTGAACCTAATCCATCATTTGCAGTAAAAATTAATTTATTTACCACACATCCAATTGACCTCAGTGCACTGATCTCCTCAGGCCAGGAGATCAACACAGGATCCAACAGGAAACCTGAAGCAGAGTTCTACCTTCCTACTACATGCTAAAGAGCACAAGAGTGGTAGAGACTAAAGTAGCTGTAGAGAAGGAGCCCAGAAAGGTTCAGGAACTAGCCCACAGCCAAACATAAATTTAACAGAGTAACAAGAAATAATGTGAAAAGTCCCATATCTCTATCTGTAGTCTGTAAGAGTGTAAGCTCTGCTTTCCTCTAACAGCAACCACAATAAGAAAAACAAAAGGTATACAGCATTTTAAAAGACCGAATTACAGGTATTAGTTTAGCATGACTGCATTGTTCTCACATTTTAAAAGAATATTCTGCCCAAAACAAAGTAATTATTGTGTCTTTTAAATGGTAAATACCTTCACATTGTCTTATTTTTCTCTATGAGTTTAATGCACCTATTTTGTACACATAACATAATACATATTTATGTAAGCATCAGAAACCAATTCACTTGTCCTTCCTTAGTCAATAAGAAAGAATATCCTTATGGCCACACAACAAATTAACATAAGAGCTGATATTAATGCAGAGCAGTCTAACTCTCATGGCCAAATTGGGCCACCTGACCGCATTACACTTTTAAATAAATGTCTGTGTGAAGAAGTGACTATGGATTAACTCACATGAAGGGAGAGAAAGGAAAGAATAAATTTATTTTTATTGTCTTAGGAGAACCCACATTATTCTACACCTAAATCAACGAAAAATCTTATTAAATATCAGCACTCCAAAACTGAAGGTATGCATATGCTTCCAGGTATTTTATACTTTCTCATCTGCATTCTTTTGTTCTTCTTAAAACCTGATGATTTACTTGAGAAAAAACCCTTTTATTTTACTTTTTGATTAAACCATAAATCAGAAGTAATAAAACTACAGAAGACTCAAAGATTAGAGAGATTCACACTGACCAGATCCATCATCTTGAGTCCTTCCAAAAGCTTACAGTTCCTGTTTTTCAGCCTGTGGGCCTCATCAATGACCACGCAACGCCATGGAATGTTACGCAGCTCTGGGCAGTCAGTCAAGATCATTTCAAATGTTGTGATAATGGCATGGAACTTGTAGGACCCCTTTATCACACGACCCTAAAAAGAACAGCAAATGTTAAAAATAAACTCCCTGGCAAAGAAAGGAAGCAATTTGTTTCACCTTCAAATTTTATTTTTTAAAAATACAAAATAGTAGAATGGACAAGACATTTAAAGCAAATTAAGTCATTGTTCCTGACTAAAGGGGGAAATCCAATTCTGTAAGCTTGCTACTGGCTTCATGATAGCTGTTTTTAATCCTGTAAATAGGCTACAGTATCACTGCACATTGATTACCAAGAAGTTTTACAAGTATTTCAGTTGTAATTCATATGGATTATACTAATGCCTTGAGGCATTAATGTATTACTGCAATATTGAAATAAGGTTTTCAGACTTCATCAAGAGAATTTTCTTTTTACTTGAATTGAAGGTACATGAAGGTCCTCCCAAACAATCCAAATACAGCAAAAGTGCATTAAGGTTTGTTTTTTATGACTATTTGAATATTGTGCTCACTGTTTATAATTTTTTTTCCCCAGTAGACACTCGGGATTCAAAACACCTACAGTTCATAGAATGGCTTGGATTGGAAGGGACCTTGAAGACCATCTAGTTCCAACACCCCTGCCATGAGCAGGGATGCCTTCCACTAGACCAGGTTGCTTAAAGTTCTGTTCCATCTGGCCTTGAACACTTCCAGGGATGGGGAATCTACAACAACTCTAATGAACAGCTTCAGCAGAAGCAAATATCTGAGCTTTTAATTGCAGAATGTGTATCTGCATACAATTCCATAATACTTTCCTAAGTCTGTGTTAAACAAAGTTCAACAGGACAATTAACTTGATGTCTGACACCATATTCACTGGTTCATTAGTTCAGTCTTATTTTCAGCACTGATATAAAGACAGTTTAAAAAAAAACCCTGAATAAAGTTTATTCAGGAACATGAAATGAGCATCTTTCTGACATTATGCTAAGCTTCTTCCCAATGCTGTTCAAAGAAAAATGTAACTTGGTATCTCCAGTGTCACTGGGTCTGTGCAGAAAAACTGTCTCTGTAAGGATGAGCATTACACAAGTTCAAAGCTATTCCACATTTTCAAAGGACTCTGTCATGGGTTGTATATTGAATACATTTCAAAAGAAACACATATTTTACAGTAAGGTGACCATTTCTTCCCTTAGACCTGTGCAAGACTGAATCCTTTTATAAGTGACCTGCATATAATCCTCTCCAAACCACTGGAGAGGGATCAGAACTGGCTACTGACTCAATGAAATGATTGAAAACCTGATATCCTGAACTCAGCATTAAATCTGCCTACTCAAATCAAGAACATTTCAGAGAGAGTAATGACCTGCTCAACAATGCTTTCTCATGGCATAGTCCAGAAATATTTATCTTGTTAGGGGCAAAAAAAGCTGTTACTTAACAAACAGCAGATGAAGATACACTAAGTGGGCAGCTTTGAAAGCCAGCAAACTGAAATGCTGTAACCTTTTCACGAGCCAAGTAAATTTCCACCACAAACCAAGTCAGCTCTTTTCCAAGTCTCTGTCATTAGCTGTATTTGGCACACATAGGTTTTGTAATCTTAAAGCAGAACTCCTTCTCAGAGGTAGGATAATACAGAAAAAACACATGGTTTGTTTGATATTCCAAACAGGGAAGGGCCCCTAGGAAGACCTTTCAGTTATATTGGTCAAGAACACCAGAACAAGCTTCTCTATGTGAACCTCTTCTCACAACAGAATGTCTCTGACAACACCATGTCCTTACTGATGAAGTCACACCACTGCAGAAACTTATTTTATTATTGACTAATCTTTAGCATTTCACAACAACTTGACTCTGGTAACTGGGGCTGACCCTGAAAAATCACACTACCACACATGTATTCCTTATGCACACTCTCTGTTGTTACTGCCCTTCAAAAGCCACTCACACACTCTCAATGTCCAATTGTCTTTTTGAGAAACAGCTCAGATTGAGAAGCCTCTTTTCATATTAAGACCTAAAAAGCCAAAGATGCCTGATGTCTGGGTTGATGTGTCTGGCAAGGGAACTAGAAATGATGCTGCTAAGCCATGTCTTTCACTCCCTTTTTGTCTCCCGTCCTATTCCCAGTGATGGTACTTCGGAGAATGACAGAGTGAACACTATGGGGACTCTTTTTTTCAGAACATGGAGATTTCTTCCCTGTAATTTGGTTTCCACCATGTGTTTCACAGCTGACACTCTTACAAAGAATGGAACACAGAAGGTGATTTTGTGACACATCTAAGCTAGCTGCCACAAAAAGGATGAGTTCTTTCCATTTCTCCTTTATCCCTAAATGCAGTAATTGTCTGATTCAACTCTTAAGACAGTTCAGGGAGCAAAGCCAGCAGAAAATCATTCATTTTTCTGTGCCATGAGTGCTTTGTCATTACTCACTATGGGGTAAAATGACTGCCATGCTCACGGCAAGAATTGAGTTAAGAATATGGCGATGGGGGAACAAAACTTTCTGCTGCATCTGACTGTAGATCCCTTTAGTTACCTTTAAATCAATGAAACAACATTGCCAAAATAACTAAGAATTTGCACAGTAAGTGGGATTTTTCAGATGACATTCCTTCAGGCTTCATGCTAAGTAACTGCTAAGGGGAAGAACATGCTGAGAACAAGCACCACTCAAATAGCAAACAAATATGATTTTTAACACAGGAAACAATTCAGCAGAGACAGTATTTGTATAAACCAAATTTTTAAATTATATAAAATATCAATCTCTGCTAAGAATTTTAAAATCAGAAAAACTGATTTCAATTCCACTTCATTTGTGTATTATACATCTAGGTAAGAAGCTAAATGTGAGAATTATTATAAAGAATATTAGAGATTAATAGAATGGCCTGGACTGGGACCTTCAAGATCATCTAGCTCCCACACTCCTGCTGTGGACTGGGACATACCCAACTTCTCTGGCCCACCAGACCTCAGTAAAGCAACTGTTACTCAAATAAATCTTCAACAAACACAAATATGATTTTAATTCAAAAGTTTCTTTGATAAATTGCTGAGAAAACAGTAATTTTCTAGACCACACAGCTGTAACTTCTAACTAACATAAATTACTATGTGTTTCTCTACTATGTTTAAATACATAGTTCTTTCTGTTTGCCCTAACGGCATGTCAAGTTGTGCCACAGTCATACCTTCAAAACAGTTTTTAATCAGTTTTTTACCTGTAAAAGCATATTTTCTATCTTGCAATCTCTCTCATAGCTTTGCTCTAAGACTCTGGTTTTTCAACACACTTTGAAGACATGGAAGTAAGAACTAAGCAGAGCTGGACCACTGATCACATCACTGACAGTGAGGAGAATGCTTTTCTCATCTTTATATTAAAGATTTGTTTTCTCCCATGCACTTTCACTACACCAGCCCTTTTAACCACGGTGCCACAGTGGTTTAACTGGTCATGTGCCATGACAAAAAAAGATCTGCTTTTGTCTTACAGCCTTCCCAGAGCAGAGTTCTCCCTATGGTAAGAATCATCTTTATTCCTTGTCCATAGACAGCCCTGTATTTAGCTATTCTGAGTATTGCTAAATTGCATCAAATTTATTAAGTAATACAGCTTATTCTGTATCCATGAACTGTCTTAATCATTTACCACTCTCCACATCTTTGTGTCATTTTGAAAACTTCCTCAGTAATGATTTTGTGTTTTCTTTCAGGTCATTGGTAAGTTATATAGCTCATGGACATGAACCAATCCCTGAAGAACTATGCTGGAAATGCAAATCACTTCTCATTAACAATTACATCAAGAAATATCAGCTAGCCAGTTTTAAATCCACTTAATGTGTGCCATATTGATTTTATATCTCTCTAGTTTATTAATCAAAATGTCCAGTAGTGTAAAATAAAATGTTTTTAAGAAAATCTAAATCTATGAATTAAGAAAATCTATGAATTCACCACTATGACTTTTTAAAGCTCAGCTGAAAATAGTACTCCACAGGTTTAACTTCTACCCTTTTTCTCTCTTACGTGAGGCAGATTTTATTGTTCTGCAATAACATTCAATGTATGCACATTTTATTTCCCTTAATTCTGTTTACCCTGGGAAAAGACATGCACTTAGGAGTAGGGATCTGCTGCTCCTCTTAGCTTCTGTTTTCTGTTTCTACCCCTAGTAATTTCTGCTTTCCTTCACTCATAACTATTCAACCTAAGCACAGTAACACACATTCAACATATATCTGACTTACAAAATTTGATAAAGAGGCATTGACAAGTTTAATTTCTGCAAGCAGGTCTTTCCTGGAACGGTAGGCAAAGATTGATTTTTAAGCTTAGTTCCACTTACAGGAGTTTTTCCATTAAGAATCTCTTCTGCCAGCTCCTCTCAGAAACACAAAATAACAAAAGCCTTGCATGAAAGAATGAAACTCTAAACAAAAGTTGCACCATTTCATGGTGCCCCTTTATTCCCAGAGAGATACTGGCCACTATTAAAAAGCATTCTTAATACATTTATCTGTATTTCTAACTGAAGCCTAACACACCAGTACTGAAAAACTAATTGATCCTTAAATAAATAAGCAACCATAAAACATATACAAAAAAAGAGAAAAAGAAAAGTCATGAAGATTTCTTACCTGTGGATCTTTGAAATACATTTCATACAACTGAATGGTCCGCCGACTCGCCTGACTCCCATGATACACAACCACATTCAACTCTGTCCAGGTGCGGAACTCCCTTTCCCAGTTGGGAATTGTGGACAATGGTGCAATAACCAAGAAAGGACCATGGATTCCTTTCAAATATATCTCATAGAGAAACGTAATGGACTGGATAGTCTTTCCCAACCCCATTTCATCTGCTAAAATGCAGTTTCGTCTGAAAACAAGAATAAAAACTGGCTGAATTATTTATTCCTAACCTAAAACATAGAAAATTAGTAAGGCAATAACCTGAGTAAACCAGATACTTCTAGAATGAAAAGGCATCATAACATTTTGCATTTTAAACAAATGTTATGATTTGTGATGCAGTCAGCATGGATATATCCCTTCTATCTACCTCTCAAGTTCACAAGGGGGAGGAAGAAGCAGCAGGGGCATGCATGAACCCAAAGCATTTGCTACAAGAATCTATCTGAAATATTCACGTTCCACCCCAAATTAGTTTGGATATGACTCCTGCAGCAAAAAATGAGCCACGTAAACGATTCTAAAATCTCACTTTAGCATGTTACTTTAAAAGGCTGCTATTTTAAATAAGCTTCAAATAAAAGCTTTTCCAAAGCAGGATTCACCAGTAAGCTATGTTTTACGTACGTGTTGTACCAATTGAAAAGAAGCCAGTTTACTCCCTCCAACTGGTATTCCCTGAGTTTGTTATTGTTTTTATACTCCCTGGAACTCTCCGATTTCTTCCAGTCATCGGCAGGAGGTCGCTCCTGTTTCAAATACAGCAAATCCCATTAGTGGTTTCTAAAAGACCACATTACTTTACTATTTTCAAATAAAATCCTCTATATAGAGCCAATTCTTACCACACGCTCCATTTCTGGCTCCCTAGACATCAGTTTCTCAAATTCTTCGATCTTGGCTTGGTCGATGTCTTGCTTGAGCTCCCAAGTGCTGTCTTCGTAAGGAAGCGAACACCACTTCACCAGATAATGCGTGACAGGCTTTGTTAAGACAAAAATTACATTATCTCACAATACAGAAAGAATAAAAGTGTACCCTTTTTACAGGAGATCTACAGGCTAGATGACATTCAAAAAGCTTGATCAGACCTGAATGCCTGACTCAGCCAGAAGGATAAGCAAACAGCAGGCTGACACCTTGACAACCTAACAAAGTAAGATGAGAACCTGGAGAATGCAGGCTTACCACCAAATTGAGAATAACACATTTGAAATCAGTAAGGTTAGACTAAAATTTAGAAGCAAAACAATATTCCCATTTCAGCCCTTAAAATTCTATGCTTTACTACGTAATTAAAGATCAACTGTTTTATCAGCATCATCAGAAACTTCATAACAGACAAGTCAACCAAGTCACCATCACTGACAGAGCAACATGGAAACAGTGACACTGCCAGTGAAGTTTTCTATTCTCCCAGGAACAAAAAGGAATCTCCTGGAAGACAAAATCATCTTCTTTGCAGAACAAGTCATTAAAAATGAAGTAACAGTGAGCTCAGGACTTCTTCTGTAACAGGTTGTCTAAACCATTATGACATTTAGCTAAGACTCCTTCTTGCAATTTTCATTTAAATTCTGCATTACATGCATGAACATCATATTTCCACAATATTAAATATCTTCAATGTATCTACAATATTAAATAACTTCTTTGTTGTTCTTGCCTTTTGGTTGGTTGTTTTGTGTGCTTTTTTTAAAAAAATAGGTAACTTATTAAAAAGTTTGGAATTCTCACTTAACCACCTTTATTTAAGAGAAACTGCTACATTAGCCAATGTTTTCTCAAACATGTTCCTATTTTATATACATATATACTATGGTAGTTTCTGTAAATGTTTAATAAAGTCTAATTAATATATTAGATAATAATAATAATATTAATATATAGAATTTAAACAAGAAATTCTAAACACAATGTCCGTATGACTAGAGATGCACTAAACAATGTTTTGTTTACCTCTCCATTATCATCTGTGCTACGTGAAAAATCCATGATTCGATCAACTTCCACATAATCTGGATTAAAAAGCTCATCATCAATCTGTTCAAGGAGAGAGGCAAAAATATAAAAGATATCTCTATTAGCCCTTCCTGAGAGGGAAAATGATTATATATTTCACCAGGCAATAATATTTTGGGTCACGGTGACACAGAATTTATATTTGGCAAACTTCAACATGTTAATTGAAATGCTACAATTCAGCAAGATCATTCCCCGTGAGGGAATCAGACTTCTCAGACTTTGTTAACTGGGCCTCTTAATTACTGTGTGAAACCTTTTACTGTGAGAGAATGTTTAAGAATATTTTAAATGAAGTGTGAAATTACAATTCACTAATGAGCAATCGAAAAGGCTTATGGCATGCAATGCATTTAGCATTCTTGAAAACTACAGCTTGCAATAAAGAAATTAGAGCCTTGTACACTAAGTGCCTTTGGATTATTTTAACTACAGGAATTGCCTAACGCTTTACAAGCAAGATTTAAAGATTATTATTTCAAAAGCAGAGAAAACACAATGCATGCATACACAGTTTCTCTAAAAATCACAATTTGTCAGGTTCATTCCTATGCCTTAAACAACTTACAGGATTCTCTGCCATACTAAAGCATTGCATTTCATTTTAAGTTTAAAGATCCACTTCAACCGAAGAGACAGCCAAAAGGACTAAAGACTGTATATTTTAAGAGTTTTTTCTGAAACAATGACAAATTCCAAATATTTACAGTAACTTGTGATCCACTTGGAAATATATTAAAAAGAGAAAATGGAAACAATTCCAGCTATCTTCACTTAGGTGGAAGTTTTCAATTTGCAACAGGTTTTTTTGTTTCAGCTTGAATGATACAGTAAAAATAAATATAAATAAATAAACACAGTAGCTCATGAAAACTATTTTTTTTTTCTTAAAAGACAGCATTTTTCTAAAAGGTAATCTTTCAGAGACACAAATCAGCAGATCTGGTCTTTTATTGACAGGACCCCTGCCACATTACTGCTTATGGCTCTAAGTGAAATTAAATTGATGATAAAAAGCTTTGAATCCCTAGTGAGCAGCAGTCCATAACATAAAAACAAGCATGCATTTCTTCTGGCATAATCAGCTCCTGAGAAAAAAGACATGGTACTGATTCAGTCAGGCTTACAAGGCTAATAACTAGCCACTCACTTAAAGGAAAAAAAAAAACAACAACCAAAACTATAGGAAAAAGCATACTATCAGGATAGATGACTTTCATAAACTTGACTTTCCTAAACTTGCAAGACTTGCATCCAGAACGCTTTATGTTTTATACCAGAATAGGTGCTACTGATATATCACAGAGTTATTAAAAATGTTCTGCTTGCATACAGAACAAGAATTCCTAAGAATATTCCTTAAACACCCAAAACAAACAAACAAAAAAATCGTACTTCAGAAAGGAATTTATTCTGGCCCTGTTTTGCCTTAAACCGCTTAATCTTCTGCTGAATTCTCTTGTCTTTGTCCAGCTCTTCCACAGATGCCCACTGACAGTGAAGGTAAGAACTAGAAGATGAAACAGAAAAATCTTACTCAAAACTCTGCTTCCATTGCACTCCTGATTTATTCCACTAGGATAACTAGATCTTTCCAGCACGTCGTGGTGCTATGCTTGGAAAACTTGACACTATCTTCTTTACCATAGAGGTTTTTAACCAATCATCTTTACTCAAAGTAATTATACTTACTAATAGAGAAACTTGTCAGGAAATAGAAACAACTCCCACTCAAAATTTGAAAACACACCCTCTATACTTAATTTGGCACAAAACTAGGATGATTTTTATTGGACATATTTAAAACATAATTACTATACAAGACACTTATGGTAAAGTCACTATTTAACATCATATTCTAGCAAATAGTAGTATTTTCATAAGTTAACCAAAAGATGCAAATATTTTAAGTACTACCATCCTATATAACTTTTTTTGTGAGAACAGCATTGTAACTCAAAATTACTTGTGAGTCTTTCAAGACTGACAGAGAGAAAAGAAAACCCCCTTGTAAATGCAGTTCCACAGTAACAACATAGAAGGAACAGTATCTCTGCCAAAGTGACTTGCCCCACTCTATAAATTTAGTCTGTCAAAAGCTCTAGTGCTAAGACAGCACAGTTAACACAAAAATTATGTCTATGTAATAAAACTAAACAAAGCATAATTAAGCAATTAAACATTTTATAATCAACAATATAGTGCAAAGGATGCAAAAATGACAGCATATTTAAAGTGAAGTCAACTACGTGCAGTTAGCTGCCACAAGCACCCTTAAAGTAGATTTCTGTCTCTCAGACAGAAAATTTGGTAAAAATACACAAGGTGTGCTATTTTCCTAAAAGAAAAGTGAGCTTATCCAGCTATGAAGCATTTTATTTTAAATACTGATTGCATTGCAGTTTTAGAGTCCAGAAGTGAAACAACATGCTGCTCTCACCACGATTACATTCCTCTCATGGAGGCGTAACGATCTGCTGGAATATTGAAAGCCATCTCGTTTGTTTGTTATCTTAGACATTTTGTTTAACATAAATCTTGGTTTTGATACAACATCAAGGGTTATGTTTGAATAGTTTGCACACACTCTAGACTTGCAGTTAGACCTACATAGCACAGGTGTGTGCTCATGAGCCTGCATGCATAATGAGTCTTTAAGTATTTAATAGCAGAGCAATTTAACCTGTGGATTTAATTTTGGAGAGAACACAAATTAAAACAACACTGCCAACCCCTGTACCACCAATGTAAGGTAATCCCCTGTTTATTTGTCACTGCTTTGAATTAAACATTAGATATACTTAAAGTTTGATAATAATTTGTATCAGTTACAAAACCAGTTTTGAATGCTATTTGGAAGTTATATGAACTTAAGGATAGCAATCAAACCCATAACTTTACTTACAAGTTTTTGTACTTTACATAGAATTCCTCTACTTCTACTTCCTCTCCGTTCTCCGTCTAAAAGAAAAGAAATAATGAAACATGAATTAAATCTCTAAACAGCCCAACTTATTAAACTATTTAAAAACTATCTGAGATATGGACTATGGTCCCCACACAGAGACACAAGTGGAGGTGTAGGAAAAGGTTTGTGGGGGAGGACATGGGTGAGGAGTTTCCTCCAGCTGCTTACCCAAGTACATACTGCACTGCTTACTACAACTTCCAAGACATGAATCATTTGAACTCCTCCCTAACCACATGCAGCTTCATTCACAACCTCACCCCAAATCTGGCTTTCTGCCAAACCCACAGTGTTAAGTAGAAGCCAAGTGTACCATTTTCTCAGGCAGCAGCCAATTAGCAACTGCACTCCTGAATGCCATATGTATTATTTTTGGCTGGCTCATGGCAACTTTACATTGTGGGTTTTGTAATGTTTTAAAAAAGAGTTTTAAAGGGGGTTTATTCCTCCATATAGTTAATAACTCCAAACAAGAAGCCATATAAAACTAAACCTTATACCTCTGCTAGAATTGTAGTGCATCAGTGTTCATGGCTTTAGTTTTACTCAATGGTGCAATTAAATTCACTCAGGCAAGATGTCTCACATACAGAGCAGCCAAATTAAATTAACACCCAAAAACTACATTTAAAGCAAGGTTAAAGTTGTGACATAAAGCAGCAAAACCAAGGGCATTCAGTGCTAAGAGTTGAGCTACCCTTAACTTATCCCTGGTGCCAAAGTATTGCATAACATATGGCATGTAATACTTTGTTGAATTGCTCCTTAACCCAGCCACAGGACAAACTAAGGACAGTGCACCAGGCACACATTTAGAATTCAGATTATGTCACAACATTAACTGTTTGTTTTCACTAATGAACTTTAGGAAAATTTTAAACAGAGCAGCATTTTCTGGTTGAAACATTTCATCAGGGACAACATCATCTGTAATAAATACTGTGTATGCAGCATTAAACAGGCAAAACTGTTGACTGCTGCATAAATCAACAACTTTTGTTATTTTTCTACATATATTTAAAATACAAACACACACGCACACGCACACAAGAGGGACTACTCTGAAACTTGAACTGTCATTTTTAGTTGCTGGCTAGATTTCACCTCCACAGCAGTGCAATTAAAGAACAACAGTAGCAGCTGCATTAAACTGTGTTCTAGCACAGTGAAGTTCATGCATTCCCAGTCCCTGATTCACACAGTATTCCTTTACTTCCTGATTAGCAAGGGAGTTTCAGTTTAGTATTTACATCACTCCAGTACAGTCTGTTTGTACTCCTTCCTAGAGAGAGAGAAACAATACCAGATTCTGCCTATTTCTCCCCTAAAGGAATGGAAGAAGATTCCTGGTGCTACCTCTTGATCTTGAATCTTCCATCAAAGTAGATAAGCTCTCCAAACCATCCTCTAAACCCAAACACAGGGGAGAAATTCTCTGACACTCACAAAGACATTGTTAAAGGAAAGAAATCTGAAGACTATCAAGATTCTTTTTAAAACAAAAAATTCAGAAGAGCCTTTCTCAAGATGATATTAATATTTAGAGATCAAAACTGCATTGAAAAAAGAAGCTGGAGACCACATTATTGGAACCTATTCATTGCCCTGAGGCAAAATTAGTCTTTAAGAAGTCAACCCTAATTTTAAGACATTAACTTCTTTTATTATCTAAAATGTATTACAGCCAAGTCTCTTTGATTACTCTTAAACCAGAATCCTTTGAGATCCATCAGTATTACAATGACAACATCATTAAACACCTTTATATAGAGGTTTCATATTAACCAACTTCACTCCCCTCAGCAGCATTTCAGTCAAACATATTTTCTGTCAGCTGCCAACTTAATAATAATAATTTACAATGCACATCTTGATAAATGCTGTAACTCTCATGAGTAAAACACAATTTTGTATTGTCTAATAGGTAATGTTAACTGGTCTATGTTATTAGATGTTCCATAAGAGTGCATGAAAGATTCACCTAAGCAAAAAGTACTTCAGAAAAAATATTTTTAAAATCTTAGTCTGCCATTCAGCCTTATGTCCTCTTCCAAAAATTTAATCAAATTACAACTGTCAGCACTCAAGCAGAGGTTAACAGTACATCACTTTAGGGTGTATGAGACAGCAGCTTATACCTCTGATGTCACTGTGCACTCCTCACTACCTGTACACATATATTAACCAGGCAAAAGGGTGAGATAGAGCATTTATGCAAAATTCTCCCCAAATTGATTACACAGACGTCCTAAAATAACACATGGCAGACTTGGGGAATGCAGGACACTTCAAATTATCATTTCCAGGTGTGGCCAGGATCTGATTCACAGTCTCTGCAGATAATTGAAGAAACAAATGACTCCCTCATTCAAGCAAATATTCAAAAGCACATAATCTGGCATGCCGTTGCCACAGAGGTGATACAGTAACACTGCTAAGGCAAAAATTAGTTTTATAAGCCACTCAAGTGTAGAGACAAAAAAAGGAAAAAAAAGCAAAAAAACCCAACCAACCAACAAAACCTAAGAAAAAAATAAACCATGAAATACCCCAAACCACCACAACTATCAACTACCAGAAAAACAGCAGAAAGAACTCATTAATAACAGATGCAAAGCAACACACAAAACCCAACCACCTCAATTGATAAACAGCCCAAAATTGTAAACTTATTTGAGGAAGAGATACAGGTTTCATACACATTTCAATTAGTTCTAATTCTCACATGTACTAGTAGGCAAAAAGAGACATTCACATGTTTAACGTGCAAGTACAGGGTTCTACCAACTCCCTGTATTTCCAAAATATGTGCTATTTCTGCTGGATAGCATAATCAGTTCTAGCTATTCATTTTCAAAGTTAAGAAGCAGGAATTCAAAGGGGACTGAATGAAAAATTTCAACATCCAAACTCATCAGGTTTGGAAAGAGAGTGATACACATACTTCATTCTTTCTGCAAGAAGAAAGAGTATTCAAGGGAATTCAACATTCCACATTAGGAATAACTGTGAAAAACACCATCTTTTTTACTTCAAACAGAACTCAACTCTATCCTTTTACTCTGTATGTTTCAAAAATGGCTGCAAGTACAGGGCTGCATCCTATCTGGTAACTCCAGAGCTAGACTAAGGCTATTTCTCAGAAAACCAGCATGATTTTATGATAAGAATATTGCTCCAAAAGCGTACTCATTATCTAATGTCCTTTACTTGAATGCAACATCTTTGTTACAACCTAATCCACTGAAAGGTTTCCTAGTGAAGCCTCTCCTCGTGTTTATTTTATGCACTGGTCCTGATCGCAGCAATTTTACTTTGATTAGTAATCTAACAACCAGGGTTTTGATGACGTTAGTAAGAGTGTAAAAGACCTTTAATAAAAGCACAGTTGGATACTTCAGATGTTAAATATTAACATCCTGAAATCCATTTTTTTTTTTGAAATTTGGAGAAAGAGGGTTGGGGAGAAGAGCAGGGAAAGAAGAGACACCCCTCAAACCTGCAAATACAATCCATAAAAAACATTAAAGAAAAAGCTCAAAATAGAGCTTGCCTCCAGCAGAGCTTGCAATCAAAGACATGTAGGCAGCAGACCAACTACTTCCCACAAACTGCAGCAAAATACACACTCCCCATGAGTAATCACACCTTTGTTTGCAGGGGAGAGGAAGAAGGGGAGAATAATTGGTGAAAAACAGCTTCCCCTGTAAAGACATTTATGAAAGGACCACATCCTCCTCTCCTGCCTAGCAGACCATCAGGACAAGTAAATACTCACTTTATATTGCTTCAAGTTTATCTGAAAAATAAGCCTATGATTTGAAACACAAAATACAGCTCTAGACTTAAAAATAATTAAGAGAAAAACACTCCAAAAAGCCTTAGAAGCTTATGCTGGAAGATGCATAAACAGGACAGATTGAATCACAGGAACTCATGACATTAAAATGAATGTAGGTTTACAAAATTGTTAATTATGTTAGGACAGTAGTAATAAAATTGAACTCACACACCCCCAACCTTGCCCAAGAAAACCAAACAAAAACCCAAACACAAACCCCAAACCACCAGAACACTGAAAAAAGAAATCCATTAATAAAGGCAAATTTCCTTTCTCCAATTTGAAAATTAACACTGAGGCAAAGATGAATTGCTGGTTAACAAAGATCAACATGATGCTGTATCAGTCTAAGTCAGACAGTTTTCTGTCCAACTGTAGCACAAAAGTCAGAGAATTAGCTCCACAATGGCATCTATAATCATGCCCTTTTTGGAATAAGTTCTTTTCTACTTCCTTCTCAGAGCCCTAGTACTTTGGAAGTGCAAAGGCCAATCAAGTTGAGAAGCAGATTAGAACAATCTGTAAGCAAAATAAGAACTTAGCTAGGAGGCAGGGCAGAATTATAAGGGAACCACACTGAACTCAAGTGTTTCTTTCACCATCTTAGCATAGTGACAAGGAAAATATTCATCACCTGTGATGAATATCATACTTGGTCACATGTAAATTTTTTTCAGCTGCCAAGCACAACTGACATCAAAAGATGCAAAAATGATGGGCATGGGTTTTTGAGTGCTCTCATTCCTCAAACTCCTATGGAATATCACTCTGAAATGAAGAGCACCACAGATTTCACTCAAGCATGTATATTTGCAAAACTCAAATTTTTTATCCAAAAAAGCAAGAAACAAGTAAAAGATTAAACAATCTGTTTTGTGTATGTCTACTGAAAAACATGTTGCATACCATCTGAATACACTTTCAGGGAACCTCCTCTGTTCAACAGAACAGCTTTTTAATTGGGAATATCCAAGGCATTTTAAGAACTGAGTAAGGGCTTCAGAAGAAATATGCTTAGCCTATTTTAAATACAAGGGGAAGGAAAATGTTTTACCTTTTTCTTGACTAAACGGCTACTCATGATTTTCTCCACAATAGGACCTTCAGCATCAGCAGATTCCTACATCATAAAGAGCATACAAGAGTCACGGGAGTGCATCTTTGTTAAAGACTTCATTTGTTAGAAAAACTTTAAAATAATTTTTTGTAACAGAAGCTTAATACCAAGAGGACATTCTCCTGCTAGCATGAGAACTTTGAGGATTCAAAGAGATTTAATACCATAATAAATGATCAAAGGATACTTGTTTAAGCTCATTTTTAAGACCTACTGCAACTCCAGCTCCCTCAGTTAAGAAGGCTGATGTGCACAGATAAACAGATATAACAACATGAGCACTTCCCCTGTCCTAAAATGCTTTCAGCACCATACAGTCTAAACAGTAGATGATGTTCAGAAGCTCTAGTTGGCAGTACAGGTGTCGACACGATCGCTCTCAAAACTGCCTGCAATTCTCTATTACATTAATTCACTATTGCAACGGGAGGCAAACCATCCCAACTGTCCTTC
Organism: Agelaius tricolor; assembly: GCF_023055355.1. Classification (NCBI taxonomy): domain Eukaryota; kingdom Metazoa; phylum Chordata; class Aves; order Passeriformes; family Icteridae; genus Agelaius; species Agelaius tricolor. Next base: position 58,867,440 of record NW_027269262.1, on the reverse strand, counting down.
TGATAAAACACAATTAACAATGGAGATCACATACAATATTTCACAAGGCTTAACAAATTGCCAAATGAAATACCAAAGAACATGGATATATTCTCCAATAGGTCATCAGTTAAATGAAGTAGTTCTTTGAAAAAGCACTACAAAACAATGAGATTGTTACAACAGTCATTTCTACAGTATTACCCCTCATCTTATTCAAACTATTTTATCCATCATTTACATTGCACGGAGAATAAAGTGTACCCTGCTGGGTACTACAAGGCAGTAATTTCATAAAGGAGTTCTTATGGTGCCTAGCAGCAGGGGACAAGCTTGAGTGGTTTATTAAAGTCACAGAAGCCAGACCACTGAATTCACAGAAGTACATTCTAGATTTCTAGCAGTACAGTTTTGGTTTCCTTTACCTAGGGATCACTAATTCCAAAGAACTCAGCTTGAACTTTCAAGCTGTATATTATCAGCTTGCAAACAAAGCCATGAGTTGATATATTCTTTAAGAATACAAAAACTAATGCCTTGTGGCACATTCCATCAATCACATTTCAGGATATTTCACATATTTGATTTCTGAATGCTGCAGTTATGGCCACCTTTCCAGCCTGTCCATATCTGACCTGTTGCTCTGACTGAGAAGTATTTGAAGGAGAGTCTCTTCCAGCAGCATCAGCATCATCAGCCTCCTCATCTGAAATCTTGAACTCCAGGTCTTCAGTATAACGCTTCCTCTTCACCTGCCTGCTGGAGCGTCGTTTCTGAACAGAAAGCATTCATATTTTTCATGAGAAACAAAACTGATGAGAACCAGAATAACCAAGAAAACTTCTCTGTGTGTCTCAAATACATTAGTGTGCAGTAAATGCTATAATTTCTAAAACACCCTGATAGAAAAAGCAGTCTCAGGACACTACCATTCCCACCTGTTAGCCGTTCTTAAATTCTGCAAGGAAAAAACAACAGAAACCTAAAATGAAACAAAAAAACAACCACAAATAAAAATTGACTTTATGCCTGTTCTAAGCTGGAAAGTAGGGGGGCATTTTTTCACATTACTGAAACTACCTTAAAAAATTAGGAAGCTTATCTCAGAAAGCAATTAAAACCCAAGAAGCTGCACCTCTCCAATCACATCTGTAACAAACTTTGACAGATGGCCAGTGCAGCAGCCAAACACCACCTTTCCACAGCATGGCCCACTGTGTTGCTAAGCAGTGACAACACGCTTTCCCCCTCTCCCCATCCACCCAGTTGTACCGGGATTATCTTGTAGGGGAAACACAATGAAATACGATTTCCTCACTTCACTGACCCAGCACTGTTCAGAAAGGCATCCTGCAGCACAGCATGGGAAAAGACCCCAAACTAACAGAGGAGAATGGAAAACTTGAACCACCCCAAATGGAAAACATGATTTCTGTGCTCCCATACCCTCACCACAAGGATGAGATAAAGCTTTAGCGGTATTGCACAAAACAACCTGTAAAATACAGAAACATGCATTTGACAGAATTTGCAACTTGATGTTCAGTGCTGGGTATTGTTTTTACAACAATAAAATTCAACTTCCCAGATAGTCTGCATCAGGTTATATATTTGAAAAGCTGTAAGCATATGTTGCTGAAGAAAACTGTCAACTGAGCTTCAAATATCTTAATGGAGTAATGTATACATTAAAATTATGTTGACTATCAAATGTTAAAAAAACCCCATCTTAATGACTTGATACACTACATATTTATATATTTAATACTACTTATTTATACATCTTTCTCAGCCACTGCACATCTTCACTGATACATGCAAATACTTATGTAGCTTGTTTAACAGACTTACGCAGCTGAGTCTCTCAATATACATAGACAAAGTCAAATACTTACTTTTAGATAACTAATCATTCTTTTTAAAGCATATATACTTGGCACTTCACAAAAATAGAAATTATTTATTTAACTGAAAATGAAAATTTTGAGCAAAGGCTAAGCTTACATCACCCTTTTAAACAATGGTGACGTGACTTCTACCTTTAATGCAGTAACTTGTGGGGGTTTCCAGAAAACAATATTTTTATACTTCAAAATAGTAACACTTGACAAATTTGCATCTTGATTTACATGATCACTGATGGGAAAATACCAATTTTCTTCTGACTCTGTAGGTAAGTCTTACCAATATTTTTGGTGCCAAAAATCTCTTCTTCCATTTCCCTAACAGAAAGAATACCTAAAACATGATGGTAGCCTTTATTTGATATTTTTTCGACTTGATGAACTTCCTGTTTCCTCTTACATTCAATGTGGTTTTGCAATTGTTATGGGCTGTTGACAGAAACTGTGCATGTATTTACCTGCACCAGATTAACTCATTAACTGATCTACTGGTAGGAAGGTGAGTAATAGGTTTGATCATGGAATATAAAAAACCTGCATAACACACAAGTATTTCTCCTCTTTAAAGAAAACAATGCATCACTGTGCATTACTACCTAATATCTCTACACAAGGCTCAGGATTTAACACTAAGAAAGCAACTGTGTCTTAGACAACTGAGTAACATCAATCTCAGTTGAGAAATACATAACAAGTTTATTAACTGTAGCTGTCCCAGCAAACATGGTTGTTCATGCAAAGAAGTGCATTATAGCATACACTGTGCAAGAAACAGAAAGTTTCCTGAACTACTTTGCTACATTTAATTAAAAAGTGATGCAAGTGCCCTAGCACTTCTATTTATAAAAAAAAAATCATCAAAATAATAATAAATCAAAATAAAACATCACTCAATTGTGTTTGACAAAAAAGAAAGGTTTTGTTCCACTAGACTGAAAACAAGCAATCCATGTAGAAATGTTGAATTGTAAATGGAATATAATCACCTACAAACTAACCCAAAAAACCCCTTCGAACCCCTGAAGTTTCTTCATCTTTTGCCAGTGTCATCAATCAAGCTGGCAGAGATTTGCAGCACAGAACAGAAAACTTAATTCTTCAAACACTTTAATATCTGCATAGTTTAACTCAAGTTCTCTAATTCAGAATACACCATTTGAAGGAGTCAGGAAGAGCACGCTCTTCTACTGCTTCTTTTGTTTTTAACTAGAATATACTAGATTGCTCACATTTCATTATTTAGTATATTCTTCTTGAAAATAGTGGGAGGAAGGGCATAAACCATGCTTTTGTAGGACAACTGTTTGCCAAAGTCTTCACCAGGCTACTTTGACCATTCCCAATTGATCATTGGTCTGAATATCTCTGAATATCTCTCATAACCAGAAGCAATCCATCCACAACCTGATGTGCAAAGGACAAATGCAGTGTATTTCATGTACACTGGTACAACTACATAGGAGTCTCATACTTTCCCCACCACAATTTGTCCCTACTTCTTCATGAGGGGATTCTTATTTTTAGTGCCCACTCTAAACACTGCCAGCAGAAGCAAGCCAGGAGCTGACCACTTCTTAACATGCCAAATGACAGAGCACACAAAATTTGTGCTACTCTATTTCCAGATTTGCTTTACGTGAAACAAAGGTTGGACAGAAGGTTATAGGTGTGCAGTGGTCAAGAAAAATGAATCAATGTGAGTCCATGACTAGTAGTCCTGCAAAAAAAGCCCTTCATCCACTAAAGCAGTGTAGCTACAAGTGCCTGAAATGCATATTTCCAACACTCTGCTCTGGCACACCTCATTCTTGATTTCAGAAGGTTTGCAAAGCCAATGCAAGAATAAACACCAAGCTTATAAGCAAGACCTTGTAATAGCACAGAAGTCTACTATTAAGTCTACAGAACAGAACATTCAGCATCATAACTGCAACAGCAATCAAAGAGAATGTGTGATAACAGCAGCAGCGCTATACACATATCTGCAAGCAACAAGACTGTAAAGCAAAATTATGATGAAAAATACTTGTTTTTGTAAAATATTCACCATGTGAATTTTCATTTCTCACCTTCTTTGTAAACAACACAGAAATTATCCAAATACCTCTATCTCTGTAACAAAGACCACAAGAAATAGTGTTTTATGCTTCTAAGTTGTCAATGCCTACAATGAACTTCAACAATAGCATTACCTGAACTCCTGGATCATCTTCATCTTCAGGATGAGGTGATGGTGGTGGAGTTTTTTCCAAATCTGAGTTTTCAGAACCTTCCTTTCCCTTGTTAACCTTTTTCTTCGCAGCACTGGCTTCTGAATCTTGCTTCTTGCTACTGAAACAGAGGTATTTTTAATCAGTATTTGTAGAAAAATATAAGCAAGAGGTGTTTAAAAAACAGTTGATCCGTGAGATGTTTGTTTTGAGTGACTTCATTATTTTCAACTGCCTTTCTTAAGTATTTCAAAGTAACTGCAAAATCAGTGATGCATGGGCCATCACTACACAAGCCTTAAGAACAGACACCTCCCTTCTTTCCTTCAAGACCTTAGACAGCGACACTCAGTGTGTACCCAACAAGGAACTAAATATGAGATGGGAAAGGAAGAGCTGCTCTCTTCAGAACCTGCACTTTCTGAAAGCAGTGTTTGGACAACCTGACCCACGAGAAGAGAAACAGGATTATGCATGTGCTTATCTTGTATTAACTGTGCAGCCCAGGTAAGCAGAACCAGGGCAAGCGTTACCAAAACAAAGGACTGAATTCATCTTCTTCTACAATCCCTGCTATTTCCAAGCAGGAAATGCACTTTAGTGTCAGTGCTGAGGGCACCCATACAGCTTCAATACATGTAACTACAGCTTGTACAGGGGGAAAGAAACACCCAGCTAGCACCTCAGCATCTACACAATACCAGAAAGCTATATCCACTGACAATGATGTTTTGAGTGTAGTTCCTTCCTTTCCTCCCCCATGAATACATTCATCACCTGAAGAGCTGGGACTGTCTCCAGTTGCCCTCATTGGCTTGGAAATGGGTGAAGACATATGTATCAAAATACAGCTTTAAATACACAGTCACCAAATCACAAACTGAAATGATCTGCAGCATGGCAGGGGGGAAATTTTTAAATGGCAACAAAAATCGATGGTAGAAGGTAGCATTTGAAAGCACATCTAGCCTTTGAGTCTGAGGCAGGTTTTTACTGTTTTTTGTGGTCAGCTCCCAGCAGCCCATTTCCAGTGTGAGGGGTTTGATATGGGAAGTTGCTGAGATGGCTGACAGCAGAGCAGAGCTGTGTACTGGTACCTGACACATGGCAAGCACAGGTCACCAAGCACTATATAAGACACTTTTATATGGCTTCTACATTCTCATCACTTTACTTTCATACCTAGGAAAGTGCCCAGGTTTGTTTTTTCTTCATGATCCTCATATTTGTAATTTCTCATTTAAACAACAGCTTTAAGTTTGTTCATTTTGATCAGTACATTAGCCCACCAACAGTGTATTTTGGATCTGTAATTTAAAATTTTCCAGTACAGTCACATGTCTCTTCAGGACTCTGACAACTTGGCTACAGCGTTATTTTCTCCTTGCAGCCTATGTATAAACTAGCACTGATTTCCAAGTTTAAAAAAAAATGATTTTAAAAAAATTACACATGAAAAGACTGTGAGTTTTGAACATGGATTTGTATTATTGCAAAATTGTCTCTACTTAGCCCTACTGAGGCCATATCTGGAGTACTGTGTCCAGTTCTGGACTCCTCAGTGAAACAAAGACAAGGAGCTAGTGAATAGGATACAGAAGAGGGGCACAGTGATGATTAGGGGTCTGGAGCATTTCTCTTAAGAGGAGAGACTGTGGGAGCTGGACCTGTTTAAAAAGACAACTGAGACTAGATAATCTACAGAGGTCACTTCCATTCCTAAGAATTCTGTGATTCATTAATGCACATAAGCATCTCAATAGCAGGTATCAAGAGGATGGCGCCAGACTCTCTTCAGTGATGCACAGTGACAGGACAAGGAGCAATGGCCAGAAAAAAAAAACAGAAGTTCCGCCCCAACATGAGGAAGAACTTTCTTACATTGAGAGTGGCAGAGCACTGAACAGGCTGTCCAGAGAGGTTGTGGAGTCTCCCTCCCTGGAGACATTCAAAACCCACCTGGACACCTTCCTGTGTCACCTGCTCTAGGTGACCCTGACTTGGCAAGGGGCTTGGATGAGATGATCTCCAGAGGTGCCTTCCAACCCTAACAATCCTGTGAAATTAATAGGACTCAACACAGCTCAAAAAAAGCCCACCTTAAACTGTGAAAATTTAAAAAAGAATTAAAAATGAAAGGGGATGTGGGGGGAAGAGTTCGACACGGCGCAAAGAGCGCGGGCACCGCGGGGGCAGAGTTTGGCACGGCGGGAGGAGCGCGGGCAGAGGGCGAGCCCCGAGAGGCGGCGGGGCCGGGCAGCGCGCGTCCCTCCCTCCGTCGCTCGGTGCCCGGCGGGCTCCCCTCCCTCCCCGCCGGCGCTTGTTTCCGCTCTGGCTGCCACCAATGGCACAAAAAGCCGCAGCTGAAGCGGGGCCCCCTTCGCCTTTTCATCCGCACGCCGAGAGCGCTGGCGTCGCCCCGGCAACCCGCGGCCACGTGACCAGCACCTGCTCCGCTGGCCGGCGGCCACCGAGCGCTGCCATCTGCTTCCCTCAATCAGCGCCCGCCCGCTCCCGGCACCTGCGCGGCCGCGGCACGGGAACCCCCGCCGCACACACACCGGCCTCCAGCAAATCACCGCCGAACCGCTTCCAAAAACACCGGCTCCAAACCGAACGCCAAACAGCGACAAAGCAAAACAAACACAAAACGCCGCTTTACGCGTTTCTCGAACTTGTTTAAATGGAAGGTGACGGTCGCCGCCAGGTGAAGCGCGCTGGCAGCCCGGCGCTTTTCCCCCCTGACCCCCGTAAATCGGAGCGGGGCGCGCAATTAAAGCTCAGCCGCCGTGCCGTGCCCCCGGTGCACGGCCGCCTGTGAATAACAGGCTTAAAGCCGGGGAGAATAGCGTGGGCTAGGCGGGATAAAACACCAGCCTGCTGAAAGGCCGGGCAGCGCTAACGAGGGCCCGCCGAGCCACCGACCGCGCTGCGCTGCCGGCCGGCCGGGCGCAGACAAAGAGCCCGGCGCTGCGGGCAGGTCCGCCCCGACACGGGTTCCGGTCTGGCCTCCGGGAGAGCTTTCTCTCCCCGAGCCATGACCTGCATCTACCCCCGAGCCGTGCGCCTCGGTGTACACAGGCACCCTCGGCAACGGAGACGCGGTCGAAGCGATTCGGACAAAGTTTCAAATCACTTCCCTTCCCAGACCAGTTATAAACACACACGTGAAAGAGCGACCAGCTTGCGGAGAACAAAGCCCGTGTGCAGCTCCACTGGGAATTTGAAGTTCTAAATTCAGCAACAGAACTGCTCTTTTTAAATGCACAGCTACAACTTCTTTGAAGGAAAGGGAAAGAAAGAAAGAAAAAAAAGTGAAGTAGAAATAGAACAGCACCACCCCTCTAAACGCAGGGACACACTGCTTCCCAGTGCATCACACATGCAGGAGCTTCATCTGGCCAGTGAAAGCATCAGCTTCCTTGCATTGCCAGCAACTGTTCTTTATCTTCCCACGGAGCCAGTGGGATTTGCTCCCGACAATTGAATGTACCTACTTTTGACTCAGCCTTTGCACTTTCCAGAAAATCACACTCAGCATTAGCCTGGAACAGAATTACCTTTCCACATGAAGAGCAGGCGAGTACTCAAGAGATTGTTCTCAGAGACTCTACCACCATTAGGACTCCCTGGCAGTGCTCAACACTGGGTGCACATGATCAGTACTTTCCAAGTCTGGCAACAAGGAAGGTAAACTGTAACATACACATTTTGATAACTGTCTCTCATATTTGTTTTTACACAGGCATGAATGCAAAATTTAGCCAAGGCCCACTAGTGACAAAGTAAGCGTCCAGTCTCAAAACAAGAACTATAAATCTAGGACAAACTGGAGCCGTATTTGCCACACAGAAAACTTTGAAGTATTTAAAAACCATCAGTTAAACTCATCTCTCAATTCAAGTGATATAAATACAGACATTTCAGATTAGATGTTTTACAATCTCACTGTCCAACATCTCTTTCTGGTTTCATCCTCTTACCCCTGAGGATTGCACACCATACTGACCAGAGAGGATCAATATGAAGACAACCTGCAGAAGGTCAAACACGCAGACAATATGAAGAAAAAGAGGCTGAATAGGAAAACAGCAAGTAGGACAACTAAAATGAGAGCTAGATTTACAAATTGAGAAAGATATCCAAACTCCGACAAAGTGTTTTGTATCAGCTCAGCAGCCCCCAAGAGAACTAGATGAAACTCCAGAAACTTACAAGGGCAAACCATCTGACTCAAAAATTACCCCAAAATCATGACATGTTTGCAGGATTAAGGGAGGAATTAGCCTGTATGTTTACCCTGTGTAACTACTTCACTTGATCTGGGTAACTGATAGATCTGTTTATTAGTATAATTTCTGACATGACAACTATCATGACTTGGATGATGTTATTTCTGTAATTTTATGATCTAAAGGAAGTCGGATTACTGATTTTTATTTTACCATTTGGAAACACTGTCCTATAACAGATTCACAATTGGAACCTAGCTTAGACAAACTTTACACATTCACTGTGAAGCATAAAAAACACTGATAAACAATCCCACCTTCTCAAAGCGTCAGAGATGTGAGACTTATATTTCACTGCCTTACCCAAGGAAAACAATTATTTTTTAAAACTCCTAGTGTAATCAAAACTTCTTTTAAAATCAGTTTTTACATATCACAAAAGTAGGAAAAACAATACACAACAAGGTTTTTTCCAGCCTGAAAAGTCAGCCAAATTACTAAAAGGCTTTGGTAATAGTGAAGCCTACAAGGCCTGCCCTGCAGCACAAGCAAAGGTAAATATCAGGCAGCTGGGCTGGTTCAAAAGGGAGATGAGGACAGGTGTGAACAGGAACAGCCTCAGCGGACACATGCATGGAAATCTCGCACGATTTCCTGTTCTCTCCCAAAGGCAGCCCCTTCCTGCCTCGCTCAGGATGATCTGACCTTGGGAGTGGAAACTACCACCACTGCCTCGGGACCTCTCTTCCTGTCCTACAGCTCCCCAGGGTGCTGTGTCCTGCTGTCCGCACCGCTCCCCCACGCAGCAGCCTCTTCCCACTTCCGTGGCCAGGAGCCATCCCCTTTCCGATACAACAAACAGCCAAACCGTGTGCCAAAAAAGCTCTTCTCCACCTCCCTCTAAAAACTTTAATTATGCTCATGTTTAGCACTCCCCTTGTAAACAACAAGCCACTCGCCCTACATTGTGTCCCAGGCTGCTGCTCAGTGTGTGGGGAAGATGAAGCTTTCCCTGCCACAGGGAGAGGAGGAAGCAGATATGAGCAGCCCTGCGAAGCACAGCACACTGCTTGGAGGAGATGGGCCCAGGCAAGAGCTCCTGCAAATAGCTGCCATTTGGCCCTTGCAAATAGTTACTGCTCCTGCCACCATACTCGGTGGCCAGTCTCTAGGGTTTCATAGGAAGACAGCAGGAGAGAGATCAGCTGTGCTGCAGCGTGATCTTCTCAAACAGGTGGTCCTCATCTCCTCCAGGGACAGGCACAGGAGGAACAGACATCTGAGCCATGACTTTGCAATTCAGTAGGATTACTTGCCTTTCCCTTTCCTCTACTTTTGGAAAAATCTGCTTTGCATGTGCCTGAAGCTGGTTTCATAAAGTTTAGAGCCCACATAATACTCAGTACCCACTCAATTTAATGAAAACCCTTCACTTGTGATCCTAGTTTGCTTTCAAACTTGACTAGTTTGGTCCACAAGAGATTTGTTTTGCCAGTGGTTTTTTTTTTAGCCACCACTGTATTTGTCTTTCAGTATTAGTAGGATTGGGCAAATACCCATTAAAAGTTAATAGTACAATATTAATGTGTGATTTTTCACTATGCAGTGTAACATACAAGCAGAAAATCTGGGCATTTTCTTTCTTTTTGAGATCCCATGACACAATTCAAACTACCATTAAACTAATCAGGTTCTTCTATTTTCCAATCTGGCTTGTCCCTCACATGAAGGTGCATTTCAGTGAGGCAGGCTGCTCATTTTGCTGCAACTTGAACCAAAGATAACAGAGATGTGAAGGATAGTTTCTGGGGTTTTGTTTTTATTTGTTACATAAAAGGATTATAATTTTAGTTGGAATTGGAACTAAAATAACAGGGTTATGAGCTATATTAAATTACAAAATGGTTAAGATAATTAAACATCAGATTTTTTCATCCATGTGTATGCTCTTATACAGCCTGTGTCAAACTTAATAGTTAAGGACTAGTTATGCTCTATCCAAAAAATATTGTTCCTCAATAAATACCTAACTTTATTTACCTTAATTTTACACAATTGCAAAACTCTTCTATTGAAGCTGACCATCTTACTCAGGAGTGAGGACTGTTAGTTACACATAGCATTTTTAGATTTCTAAACCACACTATTCCTTTCAATGCTTAGAAGCAAAATACTGAGCACTATAAGCAGTAGCAGTAAAGACATGCCAGACAGTAACTTTATAAAAATATTTTACTTCTACCTAATCATCCATAATCTGTATTAATATGCATTAATCTCACTCACCTAAGCTACTGTAATATTTCCTTTCTGGAGTTAGTGCTGCTGAAATACTGTGATTTAGACGACTTGGACTGTTGATTTATTTAAAAAACGTGATTCAGTGATCTGTCACTGGACAGGTTCCCCAGTCTTTGATGTTGCCAAAGTAAGCAAGTTTCTTTCACTGATTTAAAATTCTTTGGCAGCATAGGGTCCCCACACAATCTCTGGGTTCTTCAAAGAAGCTTAATATTGAAGCTGACAAGACCACAAAATGAGAACAACCTTGTTTTCAGGAGAGCATTTGGTAACAAGAGACACAAGCCCATTATGGCAAAAGTAGGACTTTCTCCACACCCCTGATTAAGCACAAGGAACACCCAATGCTCTTGCTGCTGCTCCAAACATGTTTCTCTCACAGGTAAAACAACAGAGCTTAGTACTTACTAGAATACAGTAAGTCACCTAGCCAGCCAGGGACAAGAGTCATTGCATGGGAAAGCAGATAAAGACTCGCCTACAAACACAATTAAGCAAGCAGTGTTTAGTTCCTTCAGAGGAAACACTGCTCCTTTAATCTGCACTGCATATCCCAAGATTTAGAGAAGATGTGCATAGAGGTATTAGGATGGAGTGGATAGGACAGACCAGCTCTGAGCTCTGATGTCCAGATCATCAGGGTGTTTTTGAGGCAGACTCCTTCTAACCAGGGTTTAACAAACAAGAATTCAATGTAGTCCATTGAGAAGTCCTGCAGTAAACAGTTTTTACTTTTTGGCAGCAAAAATCTGGGAAATGCTCAGTAACATTCATGATGTAGCCTGATCAGCCTTTAAACCTGTGAGGCTAGGGAACTGAAGTACCCATCTTTAGAGGAAAGTCTGAGGAAGCTTTGCCTGTTTAGCCTGGAGATGACTGGGAAGAAATCTTACCAATGCATACAAGTATCTTAATGATGGGTGTGGAAACAGTGGGGCCAGACACTGCTCAGAGGTGCTCACTGACAGGACGTGGGACAGTGGTACAAACTGAAAGACAGGAAGTTCCACCTGTCTAAAAAGAAAACCTTTACACTGAGGGTGACAGAGCACTGGAACAGGCTACCCACAGGGGCTGTGGAGTCTCCTTCCCTGGAGACACTAAAAACCCATGCAACCTGCAATAGGTGAACCTGCTTTAGCAAGGGCGTTGAACTACATGATCTCCAGGGGCCCCTTTTCAACCCCAACCATTTTGTCATTCTATGAAAAGGCTATTTTAGCTGATAAAGTACTTTCATTTCAAAAAGACGTATTGGATGATATATAACTTAAGACATTTTCTAAGCTGTGAATTGCTGCTATGTATGTAAACCCAATCCTTAGGACAGTCTGGAAAACAGCCAAAGTAAATGCTGTAATTTACTGATCAGTTAATATAACCTGTACACAACAACACTTGATTTTACAAGCCAGTGTTTATAAATTCTTCAGGAAACATCATCTCTGCTAGTACAGAAACTTTTCTGTCTTGCTAAAGCAATAACATCTTACTGTCCATCCTCATTTAGCTATAGAGCTGTATCAAACCTAACCAATAAATAGTCTTGTAGAATATATGCAAAGCTGATTCATTAAGTGCAATTTTTAAACCCTAATACAAATGGATTTTGCAAACTGATTTGCATTAACCAAGTCTGGCTGTGCTTCCATCTGGAATTTATATTTTATAACTCTAGCCACATCTTGAAAAACAGATTCAGATGTTTGGAACAAATTCAGAACAGTTGTAAGAAATTCTAGGTACAAATGAAAAAAAATATTGAGCTTTAATGTCTTTGTGGTCTCCGTTTTCTTCCAAGTAGGCATTTATAACCACAGTGTTTAGGGACTTGAGGGACAAGGAAAGAATCTGTGTTATTACCTATGACATATTTACTCATGTGTAATGACAGTTTATGCTTTCTTGTACTACTCTGGAACGTTTTAAGCCTATCCTGATAAAGGTACACGATTCTGAATGGCAAGTTAAAAAACCCAGTTAAGAAACATGGTTGAACCATCTGGTCTAACCACAAAGATTTTCTGCTAGGAAAATTGTTTTTATGTGAAACAGGAAAATTAATATCATCCCTAAGGTGAGGACACATCAATATCCATATAAAAAATGCCTTTTAATAGCAGAGATTAAGAGCCCATGAGTTGTGTTAGTATAAAACAGCGTCTGTAAGGGTTGTACAGCATACAACAATGTGAAGTACCTAATTTCTCTTATGTAGGGAAAAACATCATCAAACCATTTGACTCTCAGCCTTCATCTCTGAAACCCTACATTAATATTGAAGCTGTTTAATTTCTCAACATATAAACCACACACAAAGACAGATAAGCATTAGAGGAGAAAGAGTTACTTTTGAAATCTAACACATCCAGAAACTTTTCTGCCTTGAAAGGAAAAACTAACCTTCTGCCTTTCCAGCTTGCTTAAAATAACTGTGAAGCCATAAACAGGAAAGTCAAACAAGAGAAATGTGCCCAAGCTTCTCAAAAACATGATGTTGTAGATGGTATAAGGCAAACGACAAAACAAGATTTCCTCTCCGCCCACGCCATTTAGCACAGATGCTCTAGAAATCCCACAAACACACTGTTTATCTCTCATTGCATATACAAGTTTCCTGACTTACCTAGCCTTTTTGCTGGTCTTGGGTTTTGGCGTGGTATTTTTTGCTTTCTTTTCCTTTGGCTCTTTAGGGGTCTTAGGGACTTTGGGGGTCTTGGGTTCCTTCTTTTCCTTGGGTTCTTTAGGATCCTTCGGTTCTTTTTTTGCCTTGGGCTTTTTCTTTTTCTTCTTGTCTTCTTGGGAGCAATCCACTGAGTTTCTGCTTAGATTCTGGCTGTCAAGTCCCCCAGGAAAGTCTTCCTTACCAAAACCTTTACTGGGACCTTCTGCAGCAATGTGATTGTTTTTCTTTTTCTTTTTCTTTTGCTGTGGCTGCGGCTCAATTGACGGCAGATAATCATCGCTTTTCACTAGCTGGGTATTCGGTCCACTAACCTGAGTCATATCCGGCACTGGTTTCTCTAAAAAGGGTTCCGACGGAGAATGCTGAGAGAGGGAAAGAGAAATAAAAATTGGAGATCTGCAACTTTGATTTCTCAAACTTTGCTCTTTTGGAGCATGAGGTAACAGAAGGAGAAAATATTAAGCACAAGATTAACCTGTTAACAAGAGTCAGCATATCTGAAACACTGTGCAGTAATACAGTAAAGAACAATGCTTTTTGCAGTCAGAACAGCAGCAAAATGACCAGAGATTCTTGATATATCAAGGGTAAAATTATTCTAATGCTTGTATAAAGTGGAAATATAGAAATATTTAATCTACAACACATCAATACAAAATAAAAGCAATTGTTGTTTCAGACATTTCAAAATAGTTGTTAGTAAAATGATTAACTTATTAAAAATTATTAAGCTGCACTGGAATTCTGTCCTTTGGGGAGAAAACTGTTATATTTTGCTTTTAGACATTTGAAGGAGAATAAAAGTGTATTTATTCACAGGCTATATTGACAAAAAATTAATTAAGGCAATTTACATTGGTTCATCTGTGACAGGAGCTATTTTGATCAGCAAGTGAAGGATTAAGCCACTTGAAAATGTAATACAAGGTTACGTTTTATATCAAAGATCCACTGCTTCCAGCTTGTACTCAAAACAGATTTGTTCCTGCTCCAGACTGGACAGAGAACTACAGTAAGTGCTTATAAGCCTGCATAAACATCCTATTTCAAAGTCTCTATAGCATATCAGGTTTACACCAAACTTACAAACTACAGGAAAACCTATGTATAATTACACAAATGTTAAATACCTAAACTAAAATATTTTGGATATATTGACAACTATTTTCACTTCAATGGTTCTGTTCTACACAAAGATCCATGAGTCTGCAGTCAAAATATATCTAAGCTCCACCATGACTTTGCAGCCTATCAAAGCTCTGACCTCTTTCTCCCTGCCTGCCCATGGTTATAAATGCAGGATGACAGTGCTTTTCTAGAAGAAAAGTAATAGCATGACACTGTACTGATGCCTTTCTCGCACCTACATATATGGTCAGATCATTTTACCACCCCTCTTTCTCTCTCTGTTTCTCCTCCTTTTCCCTAAAAATTAAGTCAGGATGATGCTAGGTGAATTAATCATGGTATAAAAGGACAGCCATTTGAAATATTTGATCTGCTGAACTGTGGAGAAGAAAAGTTAATAACAAATAAGAATTTTACTTCTATGAAAAGCCATGCCAGTGTAACTGCAATGTTCTTTGCATTTCCTTTTCTTCACTTTTTTTCCAATGGCACTTACTGAGAAGTGGCAAGCATGCAAATGAATGACTACAAAACCAATCCCTAAGCATGAGGAGAACTGATGGACATATACTGATAATCAACTTCAGCCATCTAGATCTAAGTAAAAATGCACTTAAGATTTAGGAAACAAAATTTCTGACAATATTACGTGAAAAAGTGAATGCATGTGTATATTTCCAAATACATTAATACAATTTTCTGAATGTAAACAAACTGAACCAGTGCAGTCCCAACTACTTCTGCCATTTCTTCACAGTAACATAAACCCACTGTGCAAATACTCAGAAGCAAAAGGAGCAAGGTTGTCAGGAAGGTAAGATAGGAATTTTTTCTGTGTCTGAGAGGTCTGAATGGTACATGCTACACACCACAGTTCTTCATGGAAGAGACAGAACAAGAGGGAAGGCCTGAGTGACAAGACTGATGGTCTACATCTCTTGGCTTAACCAAGGACTTCCAAGGGTGACTTCTGCATGTTTCTGACCTCCATATGTTTATTAAGATCCTTTTTAGAGCAAAAGGGCCTAAGTTGCAATGGAAATCCAGCTGTAATGAAAGCCCCATGCACTCATTGCATTAACACTGCATCCATCAGCCCCACTTCAAGACACCTCATGCTATAGGCATCATGAAGAATCAACCAGTATCTGTTCTAGAAATCTGTAGTCACCACTGGCACGTACAGCTCTGTGCTGGAAAGTTCACAAAAACTGGGTATCTGTATAGAAAACACTACCCCACAAAGTCAGTGGTAACAATGAGTTCTGCAGTCCAATTATGCATTACATAAAATGGAGGTCTTTTAAAATGTTCTGATTGGTTGTGAATTTGGTTGACTGAATTAAGTGTCTCAGATTTGTTATATGACACTGAATAAAACTGTCTTCTCTGTACCTTGGATTGTTATGTGCTTGCAATAACCAAAAGTTTTAGGTAGGAAAATACAGGAATATTACTAATATTACAGGAATAATACTTCTTATCTCTGAGTTTTCAGAACAGTACTTTTAACCTGTATTTTTGAAAGATAGTCAATATATTTCTGCATTACCTGCTATTTTGTATCTCATGCATCCTACATTTTGCAGAAATTCCAAGTGCAAGTTCCATCAATTTTTTTCACCAAGCTGTCCCCCACCATACTCAATTCTGTTCTATAATACTGCTCACCTGCTATACATAACATACAAGAACTCCAGGGTTTTCTTTACATTATTTACAGATTTTGTATTGAGCAAGTACCTTGAATTTGGTACTACTTTATTAGTTTGCAATATTAAGAGAGACTTTTACAATTACCTTGAAGGCACAACTTTCTAGAACATGTCAGAATCAGTAGTTTTATTTTTCTTCCTCTTATGCATACAAAACAGCCAAGCCAACAAATATTAAAAACCAGAAGAAATCCAGTAATGCCATGTACATTTAATTTTACAAAATTTTCAACATTGCAACTTTATTAGTGGTATGACCATCACTGAATAAATATTATATTTTATAAATGCTTTGATATTCAAAAAAAAAAAATCCTTGCTGCCTTTGTAAGACTTGTGGGTTGTTTTTGTTTGTTTAAGTCTGAACAACAACTTTCAGCAGAGTCACAAGCAAATCTTTCCAATCTTCACAATAGCAATGTCAGCTCTTCATGACTTGACATTTCCAGTTTTAATGAAAGGTCTGGCCAGAATGCAAGGCCCTGAGAATGGCAGCAATTGCTGCCACACTGTAGTACCCTGTGAAATTCCAGATTCTTACTTTTCAGAAACCTTATCCACGTGAGTCATTCTCGGGCTCTAGAACAACTATACATTAGACTAAAACATTATGCCTGAAACAAATACTAAAAGAACCCCAAACTTACTGCCTTTTATTTAAAGGATCAAGTTATATGCATTACCAAGCATAATAATACTATGGTTTTGGTTCATATAATTCAGAATCTCTGGAACTATAGCTACATTGCTGGGATTGCAGCTACAAAAAGACAATTCTGCCCTAATTAGGCTTTGTAGGCTGTATGTGCTATTACTTGAAAATATATTACTTTTACCACATGCCACTCCCCTTGCAGTTTGGCACATTTTGTAATCCACTTACACATGATTTTCTAAATTATAGCACTCTTTCAAAGAAAGAGCTGTGAATACTTTTATTTTTCTAGGAAGTCTGTGGCTGTACGTCTGCAATATGCTAAAACCGTTTATCCCTAACTGACAACCCCACATTGCTCCCTAGTGTGAAGCTGTGTAGAAGCAGCACAAATCTACTGAGAAGAGTCTGGAAGCAGCTTGAAAGATGCATTTTCTTACCCCAAACCAGTTGTCTGCTCTTTCTTAAGAAGGGAGAAAAGGACGAACAACAGGCTTTCACTATAAATATTAGATTAAGCCTACCACAGGGAATTATTTCAAATAGTTCTACTTCTTTAAATCTAGAAAGGATTAGCTCTAGTTACAGGGTCACAATTTCTAATGAAAGAACCCTGTTTTCCATTTATAGAATTTAAAAAAATATGTATATTACAAATTTTTTATCAAAAGATTGAAAAAAATTATCTGCATACTTCACAGAAATTGCTTCTCCTGCTGCTTTTAGTACTAACAAAGCCATAATTTAGTGTTAGTACAGAATGTAATCTTCCATGGGAAAGAAACCAGTGGAGATTAAACAGAAATAGCTATTCATCCTATTTGATATTGCAGCAGAATTATTT
The DNA here is from genome assembly GCF_023055355.1 of Agelaius tricolor. Lineage (NCBI taxonomy): Eukaryota > Metazoa > Chordata > Aves > Passeriformes > Icteridae > Agelaius > Agelaius tricolor. The sequence goes on along the minus strand of NW_027269262.1, from coordinate 58,849,786 downwards.
TTGGTATTATTTGAAATAAGGTGAAAAAGGTGCTCAAAAATATTGGTGTGTTTACTAGACCCACATCTCTTTAAATCTTTTAGAGAAAAGCTGTTTTTGTAAACATTTAACAAAGAACAGATGGCCTGTTTTAATCATGTGAAAAAACCTGGAGCTCACATTAATACTCCTACCAGCGACTACTGGGGCTAGTCACCTCCCTAACCAGCAGCATGGCACAGTCTTCAGTAATTCCATTTAATTTTATAATGGACATTTTCTCATCAGTTCCCACTGCTCGACAGTTAATCAATGCTATTAACATGCGATATCACAATGCAGGACACTCCTAAAGATTGCAGCTTATTAGAGAAAAACAGAGATTCTTCAAGAACTCCAAAGTGTTAAAACAACAGGCTATACAGCATTGTCAGTAAGAGCCAACAACACCCAAGGAAATTAAAAATGAAAACACTATTAGAGAAATAGAATTGTCTGATTCTAGACTGCAAAATTTCTGGAATTCAAATCTATTTTTAAGCTTCCAAACAGGTATCACCAAGACCCGAAAAATTAAAACCAGTATGCCTGTGTTTCACAGCTGCTTACATTTTTAGAGTGTAAGCTCATTTTCCCCAGCCCAAAGCACTGAGAGCTGTTTCAAACCAGGTGAGTTACATGAAGTAGCAAGATGGACAAGATGTAGGATTAATCCAATGAGGGCGAGTGGCAGGGAGGAAGGTTAAGGACGAGAGCCTTTCTGTTGCTTGAACAAGGACTGAACCACAATCAACTGTACTGAAAGCAGCTGAGTGTCACTTCCCTAACAGAGCAGCAACTTGAGCCAACATTGAGCTTTACAAAGTATGAAGCAAGAGCAGCAAAGTATGTGATGTGACTCAGCTAACTTTGTGAAATTGAAACATGAGCGCCAAACGAGAAACAATTTTTAAAAACCCCAACTTTTTACTGGGACTACACTCTAATTTCCCTTGTAGGTATTATTTCCAGATTCCATGGTCTTTTCCATATTTAAATAAAGATCTACAATAACAACACTTAATTTAAATTTTCTTGAACGTTGGTTTACTAAGTTGTCTAACAGTAAAGCAAGTGCTCAGTCAGTCCCCACTGACTTCATAATACGAACTGCTGTGGTATGATCTCCATACAAGGGATAATTTCACTTATAGGTAAATCATTGCAGAATATTCTCAACTGCAAGCCTGTTCAATTACCACCTTCACTTTGGAGAAGTTAAAATAACAACCTGTGCAAATTCTTTGAAAGCAGAACACACACTACAGCATGCTTCCACCAGCAGCTCTACCTAGAGCCACAAAGATCATTCATTTTGAATTTATTTCCTTCCTGATGGGGCGGCCCAAAAGGTGTTAAAAGCCATCACATAACCAAATTGCTCCGGGATTCTTCCTTTCAAAGGTTAATGACAGGATTCATCCTCCCTCTGGATTATTTAGAAGGAACTGCTCATCTTGACTAATTTGGAAAGTTTCTGAGTCATGTCTCTATACATTGCTTTGTCCCTGCAATTCTCAACTTGTCTCATGAATACTTTCAGAATTAGGCCTCTCTTAGTGCCACCTCAGTGTGAAACATGTGTCACCCTTTCTAGACCTTCATAAATACTTTCCTGACATTGTCCATATGCAGAGCTCACATATCAGTAAAAACCTTAGAGTAAACAGGAATCAACACCACCACCAACACTCCGGCCAAATGCTAGTACCTACATTCAGAAAAGCTGTACAGTATTTTTTCTATACTAGGTGAAGTTCTGCAACATCCTCAAGACTACATTCACACCTTGTTTTGAAAATATGTTTTACTGATCAGTTTCTTCTCCTTTATTGTGAATGATGATCCCTTCCCTTTTCTGTGAAACTACTACCTTGAAGATGTGTAAGTTTCTTTTACTGTACTATATGAAAATACTTAATATTAAAATGTTTTGGGGAAAATGATTCTGCTTAGAAACAACTGGTATCTTAGTAATTCAGAAACCCTAAGAAAATTGTAGTTCCAAAGTGACAACTGGGATTTATAAACCACCAAGCGCTTTCAGTGATCTCTGCAATAAAGGGAAAGACATCACACCACAGGAGAGTGAAAGTCTATTTTGCAAATACACTTGAAAGGAATCTAAATTTCTTGACATACCTCTTCAGAACACAGATGAAAAGTGTACAGAAAACAGAAGTTCTAGTAATACCTTTCTAGAAACACAAAACTACTGTGCATAAAAAAGTTAATGTTTTAGCAAAGTGCTGCTGCAATACCATTTCTTAATCAAGTCTTAGGAGAAAACAGAATAATCTAAGACTATTCTAAGTCATCCCACTCTGTTACTGCTCCTGGGAAGCTGTTAAAAACATTACAACTACAAACAAGTTATAACTTGCTGATATGGAATTTTTTTTAAAACTCTGGATCAAAAAAAATATAAATCTGATGCCAACAGCATCCTAACAGTTGAGTGGAAGTGATTAAAACCAGTGTTAGTGCCCTCTGCTACCATTGTAAAACTGCCATAATTTCTGATTTGGTGGAGCTGAAAATATCACCCAATTACACTATTTGGAGGAATAAAAACATGCTATGCAAAATACAGAGTTTCTTAATCAAGTCGCAGCACTGCTACAGTAATAGAATTATTTATTTACTGGTCATGTACTCTGTGAAGAAACACAGATTAAAAAAGATGAATGATACTAATGTGGCCATTCAAAAAGCAAACATCCCATTATAATTCTACAGCAATTATATGTAGTGCTTTGTGCTCACAGAAAAAGTGAGACCTATTACTAAGCTATGGAATATCAGCCAGTGCAATGAGTGCTGACAGATTGTTCACAGCTCAAGAAACAACTAACTTGTCCCATAAGAGATGTCCTAAGTTGCTGTCCATTGATCAGAATTGATCAGAATCAGTGTTGACCAGGCAATCTCAGACAACTGCCACCCCTACAGTAATGAAGCATGCATGCCTCAAATTGTCTTTACATGTAAGACATTGCAACACCTACCACAAGGATTGTATGTAACTGGTGATATGATGGTCAACAAGACAAATGTTTTATTAATACTTTTTTTGCCAGAGATTACTTTGCAATATAGACTGACTTAGCAGTATAAGGTTACCACTAATGCAAGCAGGGCAGGTCCTGAGTATTACACAACAGCAGCCTGACTCTCTACTCTCCATCATCACTTTGTAAACTGGTTGAGGACTCATGATTTTGGCAAGTTTTTACTAGCTCTAGCTGCAGAGACACATAGAAAGGGTGGAACAATTAGGTACTGAATTCTACTGGTGAAAGCTTATTGCTCATGTTGACAGCCTGTCCACCTCAAGCCTGCCCTCTGCACATGGCCACAGTAAAAGGAAACTTCACTTTGCATGTGCTCCATTATCAAGCAGAAGACATGCCAGGACATGCCAACATGTTTTACCACAGAAGTTGCTGACTGTCAGACTTGAGGATCTTAAAGGTCTTTTCCAACCTTAATGGTTCTTTGATTCTGCCATGTAACATTTGTATTTCAAAATGTGTGTATTCTCTTTGTGAAGTTATGTCTGTGAAGTTATTCCCAGGCACAGCTATCAAGATACCTAGTGCTTACTAGAGAATTCCTTGGATTAGAGAATATCCAGGAGATTTACCATCAGTCTTTTCCAACCCCTCTAAGACAAGGCTGCTCATCACCAGGCAAGATAGGGAAGTCACACAGTAAAGTAAGAATGTGTCAGGATGAAAGAGTCTCCAGAGAATATAGTACAATACTTCAACTTCTCCAATAAAGGGGGAATATAGGGGAAGAAACATCTGCACATACTCAACCAAAACAGTAAAAATGAAACTGCTATGATTAAATAAATTAGCATTACAAAAGACTACCCAAACATTTTAGCCTATATACAGACTGAATTGTTGCCCTTGGGCTTGCATCCATGTTCCTCACAGCCCCTTTGCTTCACTGTAGAGGCAAAGCAGTTCTTCCAAAACAGTCAAATGCAAACACCCTTCTTCTCTTGGGCACAGCCAAGCTTTGGAATTCAAGGTCCTGAGGGGAGAGACAAAACTGTACTGCCCTGTACATGCAGCCTCCTTCCTCCCCCAGCAGAATTCTCTCCATTCAGCTACCAAATGTCAAATGCATGAAGATCCATCCTCTCTGAAGGGCAACCTGTTCCTCCCTACATTACATTGTATTGCTATCACCATAGTTCATGATGCTCTGGTACCAACTATGATTTCCACTAAATATCCCATTTCCTACCCAGAAAAAGAAAATGCAACACAACAGTCCTGGCTGACTTGATATACTAAGCACTTAGGGCCTGCCCACAGTAATAAAAGCAATAAATGCCCTCTAAAACTTTCCTTTTTCTACAGAAGACTAAAGTTGGTCAGAGAACCATTTTCAGAAGGACCTTAAATAGATCATATCTACTGATATCAATAATCTTCCTGTTATCAAATTTAAATCACAGTGACATGCAGCACACGCCACCAGGTTTAGGAGAAAATCAAAGACAAGCATACGTGGCACAAGTGCTGGTTCTTGTGACCACAGACAACTGAAAAAGTTCCATCTGTGCTTTCACTGCTGCAAGTAATAGCAGCAGTAATAGCATTACACACCACAACAGCAAGAGCATTTCTATTCTGGTACTTTTTTCCCCCACCCCTTCTAACATCCAAGAGTTACAGGAAAACTTACTTAACAGGCTATAAATGTAAAAAATATAAAGGTGGTGGGTAATAAGATACTATACTGTATGTTTACTTGATAAATACATACTATTAAAAAACTTACAATACAAGGTGTATGTGTTAAGTCAGAAGCAATACTTCTTTTTTGATTTGCCAAAGGTCTAATAAAGTATTCTTTATCTGAATTCAGAATAAGTACACTTTGTCTTCTTGTAATTTAAAATAAAAAAGTTTACTTTAGTCTAAGGAAAGGAGAACAACTATAGAGAGAAGGGCAGTATATTTGGGGTGGGTCTTTTCATTAGATTAAGCTGAAGACTTGCAGGCCAGGAAACATTTTTCTCCTGCCTGCTCTGCAGCACTTAAGGATAAGTAAATACAAATGAGAGAAATGTCCACCTGTCTGATGAACATCCTGTGAGCTCCAGTTCATTACTTGTAAGGACAATACTGATGTTTTTTAACAATGAATCACTGAATCATGGCATATCCTGGCTTGGAAGAGATCCACAAGGATCACCAAAGTCCAACTCCTGACCCTGTACAGGACACCCCATCATGTCCCTGAAAACATCCAAATGCTTCTCTGTCAGGCTTGTGGCTGCGACCACTTCTCCAGGGAGCCTGTTCCAGTGCCCAGCCACCTCTGGGGAGAAACCTTTTTCCTAATATCCAAACCAAACCTCCCCTGACACAACTTCATACTGTTCCCTATTGGCCACCAGGGAGAAGAGGATTAGTGAGTGCTCCTCCCTACACTTGCCTTCATGAGCAAGTTATAGACTGCATAAGGACCAAACTGCAATAGACTGTAAGGAAATCCACTAGGAGCAGATGGGCACCATGTGGCTACAACTGCATGCTGCCCCAATCTGATTACTTGGCACCACTACATGCCTCTTTATTTTATTACAACATGCCTGCACCAGGAAGTCCTCAAATTCAGCCTTCAGGGTGTCCTGCTTGCACCCTGTTTGTGTATGCACACCTGAGTGGCCTTTCTCCTGGGCTGGTCTTCCAGTCTTGGGAAGCTTTAGAAAGACATCAGTCACAGCCAGTCCTTTCAGCCTTCCTGATGCAATTCACACTCTGTTTTGCCATTCTTACCTGCCCCAGGGCAACCTCTCACCCCTCTTCTGAGGGCACACTAATGCAAGGGTCTTCAACAGGACTAGCCCACCTCTGAGAAAGCCATCCCAGAGACAGCCTAGGGATCACAGCTGCCCAATAAGTCCTCACTCACAGACGTGACTGAACTGCCCTTCAGCAAGTGAAGAACACAACACCAAACATTCATAAACAGTAAGATACAGCAACCACCAGTAAAATGCTTTCAAATGCATTTTTAGTCCATTACATTTATTATCATATGATGTTTGTTCCAATATAGTAGGAATAGATATAACTTCTCCATCACTTTCCTATCCCCTTCCTTATATACCTAGGAAAACAAAAGCCCAGCATTTTTCTTTTTAGAGTTCCCTACCATCAGCTTCTTGTTAAACATCCATGTTTAAGAAAACTGCATATAAAAAAATAAACCAGTCACAATTTAATGACAAACATGCATCAGATGACAAGGCTGGTGAAAAGAGGATGCAATTCATAGAGAGTCTTTACTAAGAACTTTATCACTTCCCCTATCTGCACACCCCAAGAAATAACAAGTTTTCCCCAAAGGTATAAATATGTATATCATGTTCAAGGAAAGGCCAATGGCCTTAGATGTTAAAGATTTCAACAGATGTGAAAAGGACTAGAACTCCTGAGTTTTTACTCCTGTCCATAGAAAGGAGTAGTCCACTGAAGTCCCAAGATACTTCCACAATACCACCCCTAAGTATTTTTATTAAATCACAGAGTACTCTGAATGTTCTGTGGTTTGCAATAAGGTATTTTTATAATTTCACCAAGATATCTTGCAGTTAAGAGTGTATCAGATCAAGAAAAAATAGGTGAAAGCATTAGAAGAAACACTACCAGCACAGATGGTTTGGTTTGGTTGGAGGTTTTGAGGGTCCACACTTTGGTTTCAGTTTGGAGCTGACAAATGTTCACTTCAACAATATTTTATCTGGATGACTGGAAGAGAGCCACTAGGAAAATAATGCAATACTCTTTTTCTTCCCTTGCCATCTTTCCTCTCTGTAAGGTGAAGTTATACACTATCCACAAGCAAAAGATTAAATCCTTTTCATTCATTACTTGTGCTGGTGTCCTTTTTTTTTTTTTTCTAACTACAACTTGTACTCAAGACTTTTCTGCTACATATTTTAAAAAGCACACAGAATTCTCTGATCACATGGACTTCTAATACTGTAAAATACTAAGGTACCACCAAAGAAAGAAAGTTAAACCACTCTGAACCAATTATTATTATTATTATTTAATGATTCTAATCTTTGCATTTGCTAACTTGCTCTGATTAAGAGCCTCATCTCAGAATTTTCTCCCAAAAGACCATATTTGATAAATGTTTTCTGATACCATAAAATTCCATCCAAAATATTTCAATCAAGCTGTCTCTACTGTTTATGTCTACTCCAAATCTCAAAGTGTTTAATTGCTGCTGTTTCAATCTCATAGTAAAGGTGAGCACATTTAGTATTAGGAGATTCATAATTTAAAACTGTAACTTTACGTTTTGACATTCTAAATGCCATTTCCTTAATCACAAAGAAATACCACATCATGAGAGAAAAAGAAACTCCAAGATCCCACTGCCACCATCACTTTGACTTCTATTAGATGTCAAATAATTCGGAATTACTTTGCTAACCCATTTTTATCCAATATTAAACTGTTCTTGTCCAGCAAAAATTCAAAACCTTTTTTTCAGGCACTGAAGAATGAATCAAACTGCAAATGAAACAGCAAACATGCAATGCTATCTTAAAAGATTACTTGAAGTTCATTGTATCCCTAAGAAAACACACTGTAAATTAAAAACATTTTTGATTTTTTTAAATTAGTCTAAATTATTTAAATATTTCCGATACTAGAAAACAAAGAATAATTGCTGTTACCAAATGGATTTTATGCCGTATTGCTTAACTTTCCACAAGAACATCTCTAACCTACAGCATCTCTTCTCTAGTTACTCTACAACTGCTGCCTTATGCAGTTCCCAGGATGGATGAGACTTCTAGATTAAATCAGATCTAAATGACAATGACATTAACCTGAAGACAAGGCTCATGTTACCTTAGGAAAAACTACAAGGAGTGATGAAAGCAGTGAACGTCAGGAAAGATAAGTTACTTTTTCCTACCAGCCTCAACTCATTGCAATACTTTTTTTTTTCCCCCTAGATGGGCTTTTGTTTTGTTGGGTTTTCTTTTTTCCTTTTCTTTTAAATTAGATACTCATTTCTTACTAAGAGGGTTTCCCAGCAAAGAACTTGCCATGGACCTTCTTGAAAACTGCTCAAGGATGACTGCCAGAAAGCACCTACTTGGATAACTACTGGCTTCAGCTTCAGGGCAATACAGCCCAGCATAACACACACAAAGAAGCCCCAAATCCCATTACTATCACTCCTGCCTCAGGCAATTCCCTATCCCTCTGTACTGGTTTACTCATATGTAAAATGGAGAATACACTCTATAGGAGACTTTATTTGATGAATGAATTAGTGGCTAGTGAAGTTTTGATGCCTTGTGAAGGCTGACCTAGAACAGAGGCTGGACAGAGTTAAAGAATAAAGTAGGTATTTATTAGAAGGCTTTAATGGATACACCCTGGGCAGTACAAGAGCCCAGCCAGGGCTACACCCAAGATGAACCCAAAATGGTCACAAAATGGATGACCAGTCACAGAGTTTTACACTTTTATAAGTTCCAGCTCATTTGCATATTGAAGCTAATTGCCCAATTATAGCTTTAGATTATGAAGTCCCATCCTTCTTGTTTTTCTCTCTTCAGTCCACCGTTGTTTATGCTCTTGGGCCTGAAATTTGGATCATTTGTTCTTGGTCCCAAGCTAGAGAAGGAATTGTTTTGTCTACCTACTCTGTGAAGAGAGCCTACTATCCCCTGACATGAAGCTCAGAACTACACACTAAAGCAGTACAGAATGTGAAAAATATAAAAGCTAAAACCTGAGGCATCAGTTTAGCTATTTTTACAAAGATATGAAGAGAGGCACTGTTTGTAGGAAGAGTCCGTCTGGTTCAAGGGATTCAGTGATATTCATTATCGGGTTTACTGGATAATATACAGTCAACAAATTATCAGGCCATACCTCAAACAATAAAACCAAAGTCATTAAAAAGCTACTTCTATCACAGAAGGTTACATACACAGATTACATCCTGTTTTATAGGCATGAGGAACATGTAGTGTCAGTCCTACTTCAGATCTTCAACTGCAGCTGTGCAGCTTGCCATCATTCCGTAAACACAATCACAATAAAATTTTGTGTTAAGTAACATAGTTTAACGTTTTCTGTCACTTACTTGATTCTTTCTTTGATACTTACTTTCAAAAAGTATATATAAATGTTACAACCAAGCCTTCTTGCCAACTGAAGATACAACAAGGCAGACTCCTCAGATGTAAGAAACAATTACAGTTTTCCAACGCCCTCATCACACGCCTCTTTCAGAGCCACTAATGCTTACACCAACATAAATACTGAAACATTTTAAGGGTCCCATATTTAGTATTTGGGAAAATAACAAAAGAAGAGTTAAAAGCTGCTATTGTTCCTCATATACATGCATTTATTAAAATATACATATGTATTCAAACATTTAACTTTCAGTGTTTAAATTGTTCCTCATGATGTCTGACTCCCTTCCCAAACTACAGCTGTTCCCACGTTCACTTTCCAATATAGTACAAAAAAATCAACACAATCAAAAACCTGCCAAAGCAACCCCAAAACCAGCCTGCAAAAGGGGAAAAAAAAAGTCAACTACATCAAGCCAGTTCTCCCCTGGTTATATGCTCAAGAATTAACTTCTCCCATCCTGTCATGTAGAAGATACCCAGTCTTCAAGTTAAATAACTTCTATAAAGATAAAACAAAATGCAAATATAGCTTTTTCCTTTTTCTTCTCCTGCATCTATATAGAAAAGGAAAATAACCTAGAAAGTAATGATTTGAGCAATGGCCCTCTTACATTTTGTTTTCAATACACTCCCAAATAGTTAAGCAATAATTATAAAAAAGTCTGATTAACCAGCCTTTGAACACCTATGGTTGATCAAGTCACAGAAATCAAAGAGCAAAAGGTACAATATATCTTCAGCAGTGATGCATTTTATACCAATGACACCTATATATTATGAGAGAAAAACTACTAAAGATTTAATGGTGCCAATTAAAGAAGCCAAGAGTTTGCATGGCTCAATGGCTGAGTCATAGACCTTTTCCCCATAATAGGTTCCATTATAGTCCTGAGCTCAAGCTGTGGGAAGAGGATTACAGATGAGCAAGAGAATTAGTATTTTTAAATGTTATTGCCAAGGAAGGTGTCCTTTAAGCATAACACAGCTGAATGTCTCTCGTAGCAGCAGAGCAGCTTGTGCTTACTCACCATCCTAGCTTGAAGTGAAAGCCTCAGAACTCACTTCTGAGAAAACACTAACACAGAATCAGTGTAGAGCCCTCTCAAATTTAATCAGTTTTTCATATGCATTTCCAAACTTGAAATATTTCAGTACTTGTAATTTTTGTGCTATTCTATTACCCCGATTTTAAAAAATTCATATATATACTTACATAAAACAATGTAAGACTGTGTAGCTAAAGACCAAAACAGTTTGTACTTAAACCATAGGATTGTCTGTAAACAACTGGTGGGATGTACAATGAAAAAAAGAAAATTAAAACATTCAACTGCCTCTCAAGATTGCTTCCAGTAAATCTAGAGAAGTATTTGTGCCAGAATACAACACTGCACAAAATTCTGATCATCCACATCAACAACAATCACACCTCAGGTACAATGACAGATTATTCTGAAGAAGTCCAAAGGGAATTTAACTTACTTTAGATAGATTGCTATTTATCAAAACACTGACAGATCCTAATACAGTAAATGAAAATAATTAAGATGGGTAAAAATGACACCAGAGCAAATTCAGTATGAAACTGGCATCTAATAAATTTAGGACAGTCAGATGTTCCAACATTCAAACTGATCTGGGTAAGAATTTCAAAAAACAGGAATACTGGAAGCAAAAGCCAAGTGCTCTTTGACCTTGATGAGATTTAGAAAAGCAGTTCATAAGATGGCAGATGTGACAGCTAGAAGCTCAACTCAATGGCCCAGACAACCTTTACAAGTACTTTGTTTCTAATGACTGGGAACAATAAAAATCAACATTTAAAAATAAATGGATTTTAACAAATCCAATTCGGAATATGAAAAACATCAAACATGCTAGTAAACTAGAATATTTAACTAGAAAAGAGTTAAATATGCTTAGAAAAAACAGAGTTAAAAATGCTTAGAAAAAGCTCCTGCTCACAGGAATTTTATCTTCAAACCTGAGAAAAGGGGCTGGCTACCCAAAAAGCTTTTATAACTACACTGGCCAAAATAGTCAGAAAAAACTCTGTAGTATTACCTGGTTTACAAGCCTTACATCACACACATCCTTAAGTCATCACAGCTATGAATGTGACTGCTCAGATACCCCAAAGAAAATCTCTGCAATTTCAAATGTCTGTTTTTATAAAATTTTTTCTTTGGCAAGTAATTGTCTTTGTATCATCACTACCATATGCAACAATGCTGTTTAAAATAGAAAGGGTTGCTTATTAAATAAAGATGTCACAGTTATCAGTGTTCTTTTGCAATAACTTTTCTATTCCTGGGTTTGGACAATTTTCCCCAAAGATTGCAGAAGTCATTTTTATTTTCAAGTATTCCAGACAACAGAGACTTGAGAAAAACAGAAGTTTGCAATTTATTAAATTACTGATCATCCATCATTTGTTCATTGACACAGTTACATCATTTCAGTATTAGGAATATACTTGTAAGGGTTAGTGCAGGAGGGAGCCAGTATCCAGTTGCTGGGCCTGTGTCTTAACCTGCCAACCAGAATTTTGCAACTAAAAAGACTCCTGAGAGAATTTCACCTCTTTCTAATACTGTGTTGGAAAACTTGTTCTTCCTCAAGAGCTTCCCACACACATCCCTAATACAAGAGATCCGAATCAATGAGGATAAATGAAGGTAGAACATATTCTTCCCTCAGAAAAAGAGGAACTTCTTCCATAGAAATTACCCCATAGTTCCCAGTCCAGAAGTCCATGGCCTGCTTTGAGAATTCTCCAGACTAGTTAATCAATAATCTAAAAACCTTTCTTCTATCCCCACCCATTGGGGAATTGAGTGGCTTATAGAACTGCTTTGTTTCAGGTTAAGCTTGATACAAACTGATGTAGAGACGCTTAGAAGAGACAGAAAGGAGCAAAAACTTCTGTTACACTACTAGTAAGTCTTACACAGTTGATCACTGAAAAAGCAAGACAACCTGCAGATGACACTTCAACTACTTACAACCCAAGTTTTCTTAGATATTTCTTTTCTGCCCCACAATGTTTTCTTTGCTTCACTTATGAATACAAGCATCTACCTCTTCAGCAGCTACAGCTCACAGGCCATATTTCTGAGTTAAAAGGAAAAGATGCTGATCAAGATTCAAGTAATCCTGTGTTTTTAACTTGCAAGAAATAAACTGGTGGTTTTCTAGCATTGAAGCAAGGTAGGCATTCTCACATGCACTGCTAGTATGCTTTTTATGTACCAGTCGCCACAGTTTCTGCATGAAACTTGGACAATCAAAAATTATCCAATTAGATATAGTCAGTAAAAACCCTTTAAATGCAGGAAGTCACATACTGAAGCCGCAGAGGTTATATTCTAGATCTATTAGAAGACAAAGTAACACAGAAGACACTCAAAGGCTTTTTTGAGAACTTGTAAATCCACAGGAGAAGTCAAGCTGACATTCAAGAAAGTGTGCAGGAGCACAAACAAGCAGTGCTAACTCAAAGTAGGGCTTCTGAGGCAGGCACCCTTCAGAGCAGAGCTCCAGGCAGACGTGGAGGATCTCACCCAGGATGGTGGGGGTGGAAGACAGAGGAGGTTTGTGGTCACCTCCATAACCCCAGGCGTGTTACTATCTGCATGGCTCCACCTTTTGAAATGGAAACAGTGATCGTGTATGTGTGACCCACCAACAAATTCCCACTGATTCAAGTTACACAAAGGTTATCTGATGGAAGAAGTTAACAAATATGGAGGGTACATATCACAGGCTAAAGCCATCTTTTTCTAGGTGGCTTACTAATACTGACCTGTCAAACTCAGGTAACTTTGGTTTCATGCTGACACTTCCCACTACAAATCTTACAATCCCCCAGAAAAGGCTCAGCTATGTCCAGATCCCTTCAAAGCAAAAGGCAAATATAACACATAACAAATATAACACTGGTCCTTTCACAGCCTTTCCAAAAAAGGTGGGACTATACAATCCATAACTTTCAGGTGAGGTGTGGATACACTATCAGGAGCCAACAGAGAACACCCTCCTGGAGAGATAATAAGATAATAGAATGGCTTGGGTCAGAAAAGACTTTAAAGGCAATCTAGTCCAATCCCTCTGCAATAAGCAGGGACATCTTCAACTCAATCAAGTTGTCTATCCAACCTGACATTGAACATTTCCAGGGATAGGTATCTACCACCTCTCTGGGGAACCTGTTACATTGCTTCATCACCCCTACCCTAAAAAAAAAAAAAAAATCTTTCTTATATCTAATCTAGACCAGTCCTCTTTCAGTTTAAAATCATTAACCCTTGTCCTATCACAAGACCTAAAAGGTCCATATCCATCTTACTTATAAGCCCCTCTTTAGGTACTGAAGAACTGCAATAACATCTCTACAGAGCCTTCTCTTCTCAGTGCTGAACAGCCCCAACTCTCTCAGCTTTTCCTCATGGGAGAGGAATTCCAGACCTCTGATAATCTTTGTGTTTTTCTCTGAACTCACTCCAAGAGATTTATGACTCCCCTGTGCTGCAGACCCCAGAGCTGGATGCTGCACTCCAGGTCGGGGCTCACAAGAGCAGAGCAGAACAACAGAATCCCCTCCCTTGACCTGCTGGCCTCACTGCTTTTGGTGCAGCCCAGGATACAGCTGGCTTTCTGTGGTGCCAGCACATTTTGGCAGGTCACACACAGTCCTTCATCCACCAGCACCTTCAAGTCCTTCTCAGCAGGGCTGCTCTCAATCTCCTGAGCCCCCAGTCTGTAATTGATGGAAGTGTAACAGCTTGCACTTGGACTTGCTGAACCTCATGAGGTTCACACAGACCCACTCCTCTGGCTTGTCCAGTTCTCTCGGGATGTATCCTGGACCTCAGGTATGTCAAGCTCCACACCCAGGCTGGTGTCATCCACAAACTTGGTGAGGGTGCACTTGATCTCCCTGTCAGAGTCACTGATGAAGACTCTGAGCAGTACTGGCCACAATGCACTTTCTGGGACAGGCGGTCTCTGCACTTTGCTTTACACTAAGATGCAACCACTGTCATTTCAGACACCAGCCTGAGCATATCCCATCAGAAGTGAGATTTAAGTTACACCATAGAATTCTGTTCTGTCAACTTTCCCTCTTCCCCCTTTTTTTTTCTGTTGCCAAGATCTGCATGCTTCTAATAGTGGACATATAATTCTCCTAATAAACTTCCCACATGCATATTGCTGCGTATCATGTAAACCTGCTCTCCTTAATCAACTTTCCCAGTCCACATAAAAGTAGTCTGCAAGGGACTTCAGAGGTATAACTGACGATGGTTTGGAAATATCAACTAAAAGAAATCTTAATAGATACAAATGTGACACAAAACCAGAAGTAATCAGCAGTAATCAACTCTATTTTTCTTTTGGGGTGGGAAGACAGTAGTTCTCCATATGGCCTTTTCATTGCACTATTTTACTAACTTCAATATGACAAAATGAGCTTGAAATCACAGACTTGATAAAAATCCATTGATGTTATATTTGCTACTAAGAGCCATTTATGTAAAGAGCCCAAGATACTTCTCAGACTCTATAGTCACAGGAACAAATGAAAATAGCCTTTGAATATGTTAGCTATGGCATGTCAAAGGTAGGCCTTTCCCCAGCTCCTCTAGTAACTGAACTAAACTGATAATTAAATACAATGTGTCATTAGAACTTGAGGGAAGATGGGGATGATGGAAAACAAAGCGCAAAATAAAAAACAAACAAAAAACTACAAACAAACCCTCCAAAACACACACACAAAATAAAAAAAACTCACCAAAAATCCCACACTTCATTTTCTGTGGACAAACACCTACTTCATTTACCAACTGAGGTAACTCTTAACTTAAGATTCCCCAACCAGTTTGATTAACATTGTTCTATGAAACACCTTATCTTTAGTGCAAATATCTTTAGTATCTTTGCTCCAGACATTCTTAACACAACCTATAGTAAAATGTAAAAATCCCTATAGGCAGATCTTAAATCAGACATGCCTACAGCAATACATCTAGATTTGGGTTTATATCATAATGTTATATTACAGTTGCAGAGCTGTGTCTAAAACAACACTTTTAACTTACCCCTGGCTGCCATAACAGTTTCTGAGTTACATTTTTAGGTGTTGCAGCAGGGAACTGCAG
Source organism: Agelaius tricolor (assembly GCF_023055355.1). NCBI lineage: Eukaryota > Metazoa > Chordata > Aves > Passeriformes > Icteridae > Agelaius > Agelaius tricolor. The sequence goes on along the minus strand of NW_027269262.1, from coordinate 58,834,390 downwards.
AAACTCACCACTGCTGCAGGGCACCTCAAACACACCCACCAGGACACTGAAATACTGACACCAAACAACCAACCTGTGTCAGTCAGCAAAAATTCTCCCAGTCCCAGTCTAATACCCTAGGTACAGCATTATTTGATTTTCAACAAGTTTTCCTGAAGTATTTCAAAGGAGGCCTGCAGAGAGAAACACAACCAAGCAGTATTCCAGTACTGCAGGCATGTGTCCCTATGCCCATCTGTGACAATGCTTGCCCCAGTAGACATCTGCAAGATCCCACTAACAAACAGACACAAATAACAACTGCAGTGCCCAAAGTTTTAGACCAGTTTTAATGACTCTGTATTTCATACACAGCTGTACAAGTAAACTGTGATGTCAACTTTTTAGGGTAAGGTGTTGCTTTAAATTCAAACACTCACTGCGTATTATAAGCCTCTCTCTATATTTAGCAACAATTGGCTGGTACAGAAAGATTTCTTCCAAAAATAAAATTAAGGACTTCATATCATCCAGCGCTCACATGTAAGGAAAATTACAGTATTATCACACTTATCAGCATCTTGCAGTGCCAAAAAAGATACCAAGTACCAGAATGCAAGTGGATAGAAGGCCATCTGGAGAGAAAGGAGACGTAAAAGCAGAGTGGAAAAAACAAGAGTTCATATTGACTACTAGACATTAGAAAGTTTGATATGAAACTTGTTATGAGTCCTCTCTCTTCCAGGAAAATTACATCCAAAAATCTGTGGAACTATTAACTTCTCAGTCACTGTAGTCATGTTATTTTGTTTGTGGGAGTTACATAGACATAACAGAACAGAATTTAACTAGCACAATTAACATGGACTATTTTTTTCTGATTCAACCAATTAAATTATTCATTCTGTTGTAAGAAAAGTCTACTGTAAGTTGGTGTATATTGGGAACTCGTGTATAACATGAAAATTTCCTCTACACAATAACAATAGATTGCATTTAAAAATATAAAAAATATATATTTTTTTAATATAAATATTAAAAAAAGTGGAAGTTGAAACCTAAATAAATGTTTGGCACTTCCTACAATGTTATAGCAATGGACCAATGGCACATTTGGTTTTGCATACTATAGAATAAGTGTTGCATTCATGAAGACAAATACTTGCAGTTTTCCAAAATGAAAAGGTTAATAATATGTCATAGAAACCTGCCAAGATTCAGAAATCATGACTTTAGAAAGTTAAGATTATGGACTTTCAGTACTTAAAGGGGGCTTATAAAAAAAGCAGAAGAGCAACTTTTTAGATAGGCAGATAGGGACCAGGCAAAGAGGAATTGTTTTAACTAAAAGAGAGGATTTAGATTAGATGTTAAGAAGAAATTCCTTCCTCAAGACAGTACAGAGATACTGAACAGGTTGCACAGAGAACTTGTGCATGCCCCACCCATAGAAACATTCAAGGCCAGGTTGGATGGGGACCTGAGGAACCTGATCCAGTGGGTGGCATCCACCCAGGGTTAACCCACTCCAGCATCCCTGCTTGTGGTGGGGTGGTTGGAACTAGATCCTCTTTAAGGTCACTTCCAATGCCAGTCATTCTATCAGCCTGCAATTTCTTAACATTTAATTTCTACAGCAGCAACCCATGCAATATGAACCCATTCCCAGAAGTTCTTAATAATTTGCTTGCTCAGCTTAACACAAGAGCTGCTCTCTCCTAAGCTTGGCTAACACAGTAAAATCACTGAGGAGGAGTGCAGGCAAGAGCTGCATCCCAATCCTTGGTACTGAGGAACAACAAAAGCAAAGGAACAAAGACTACTCCCAGCCCAACAGTGAAAAATCAGAGAGATCCACTTTTCTCTTCTACAGCTTGTATAACTGCACTACTCTCACATTAACCTCTACAACTACCAAATTCCTACACAAGAAGTGGGATTTTCTGCTTTTAAGACTGGTTGCCTCAGTCTTCTTGAGTCACACTCTAAAGCAAGAGTAATACTGGAAGGAGTGACAGAGAGCAAAGAGGTGGCACATTTTAGAGTAACAGATAGCTGAGTAAGAATTAAATTGGGGGTTTTATGAATTTTAGTTTTGAATAAATAACGAAATTTAAGGCCATCATCTCTATGTTCCTCTTCATAAACAGAGGCAACAGTATTGGCTACACCAATCTTGCCAGAAAGACAGAAAATTCTAACTAAGTAGGTAATGTAAAGTACAGTAAAATCAAAAAGAATCATTTATAAACTCTGGAAAGAGCAAACACACAGATCACTTAGTCATCCTATCTCTCAGTTCTGTTTCCTCACAAAAATGACTAAAAAAATTAATCTGAGTTTTATTCCTAACTTGCCATGCTTTTAAACAATTCTCTATGCTAAGAAAAAAAAAAATCCCATTCAGTGCTCAAAGAAGACAATTCACTAACTGGCACTGGAAGCATCCTCAATATTACACACATTGAATGAAATTGTGCCAAGCTCTTTGGTAGAAAGGGGATATTCTTTCACCTCTTCAATAACAAAACAGTTGCAAATACTTTAGTTGGAAAACAGCCCCACTTTTCTAAAAAGAAAACACTCCTAAAATCATATTAGTCATTAATATTTGTGTGGAGTAAGAGGGAAGTTGGTAGAAGCTGGAATGTGGCCTGTTTGTCACTAATTCAATGAAGACAAAGCTTTCTAAGACTTCTAATGGAAGTTTTAATTTATCAAAATATGACGGAGGACTCAAGGGCTGGTTACTGAGGTCAGGTACTATTAAAAAACAAGCTGTGTAGAGGTATTAAAGGGCTTGAAAGCTCACTGCCAGAGAAGAGGCAGTCCCCATTCTGCCCCAGCAAGCATTCCCACTCCTACAGCACCAACTTGGGTGATCCTGTGGTCACACAATGGAGAGCTGCCAGGAACATGACCTGGCCAGATAAGCCCGTTCACCAAATGATTGGGCAGGTGCAAGGAAGAAGCAAAGGTTCTGTATCCCAGACCACAGCCACCTTCATCTGCACATTTTTTGGTTGTTTTTTTTTCTAAAGCAGATTAGATATTGGGAGTTACTGAGCTCACACAGCTATCGACGCTGGGAAGCTGTCAGTGGGCTACAGGCCCACAGCAGGGTGACACAGAGGTACACCCTGAAGCAGTGGGAAGAGCAGTAACAGGCACCACTGTACCAAATGGCTGCCTCTGGCAAGGGCTCAAGAGGCAGGTGACTCAAGCAGAGAGAGGTGGAGTGACTCCCTAAACTCCTCTGTCCCCATTTTAACACAGACATTGGCCATTTCCTCTCCGTTCCTGCTGTTCAGCACTGCTCTGTCAGATGGGCTCAGCCTTTCCCTGCCCCTTCCCTGATCATTGCTTCCTGCCCACACTTCCTACTCTGCTCCTATCAGCTTCCAGGAAGCAGCTTCACCATCTTTAAACCACACTGGCAAATTTGAGAATATTTAAAAAGAATAGATGTACAAATAAATGCTTTAACCACTCACAGGTGTCAAACCTTGCTCTTTAGCTACCACACTTTACGGCTCTTTTGAGAAGTCTATAAATATTTACAGATAGCATCTCAAAAAAACCAAATAAGTGTTTTGTTTGGGTTTTTCCCCCCAAATCCAGACTACATTGTCACCAGTAAAACACATGTATCATCATACAGTTAAAAAGAATTGAAATCTGAAAACTCAAAAGTGAAAAGCACTGGCTTAGTAAACTAAGAGAGAAAACAACTTGTACAGACAAAAGTTACAAATTACACTTCAAAGTGATGGCGTCCCATCATAGTGGGAATTGACACTCCACAGTGTCAATTTACTCCACAGAGGATATAAGAACACTTATAAAAGTTTGTGACACTTTCATTCAAGATACAAGCAAGGACAAGATAGCTTAAAATAAATGGATGCCTCAAATTCCATGAGAAAAAGCAGGACAGAATCCCAGGACAAGGATCCACAGTAAAAGGACAGGAAATTATTTCTTCACCTGCAACTTGTTCTTTATTAAGACTGCCACTGTATTTAATGAAATTAAAAAAAAATCAAGCATTTTCCTTTTATTTGCCCTGATTTTCAGTCCTTGTGTCTGTAGGTCAATGATGACACAGACATGAGGGTTTTCATTAGACTATCAGCTTTCAATCATGAAAAAAAGTTTTTCTGAAACAACAGATTTAAATTTGTTCAAATAAATATAAAGTAGGACAACATCTTCAACCATGGGAAAGTAAGATAGCTGTCAAGTCCCACTGGAAGTGACCATCAGCAGCAGGTAGGAACACAATACTGCAGTACTAAACAAGCAGCATAAATTAAAAAAATTTCTAGTTGGGTGATTCCTCAGAAAATGCTAATGATTTCAGGAAACAATACATTCAGGTCATCTACATCTCACAGAAACCTTCAAAATACCCATGCTGAAGAACAAGTTGGATAACTCTTAAACCTACAAATCACTATGCTGATTCAGACTTATGTTTTCATGGTAATGCTACAAACTGGCTTTACCCAAAACTTCAGAGCAGACAATTTAATGGCACAAATTATTTTCATCACAGTCAAATCATGGCACCTGAGGGAAGAAGTATTCTTGAAGTAGCTTGTGCCTCCTCAACAGTAAAAAAGACCAAAAAGTTCATAGTAAAACCACCTCAAAACTACAAATCTTTGGCCCAAAGGCCTATTCACTGAAAAATCACTGCAAGCACTTTATTTACAAAAGCACACATAGCCTTTCAAAAGTGAGGAAGAAATAAGCCTTTGGATATGTTAGTATTAACTGTTAGACTGGAACACAACTGCAAAGTTTTAGAATATGATCTTTCATTGGACACAGTACTTCATAATATTATGAACTTTGAGAGACCTGCATGGAAACTCACAGATGGATCAAGTTATCAGTGTAACAAAATTCTACTCCACAGGGGTGAAATAACTTCAGCACTTCTGACTAAAGGTAGATTTTACGGTCTGTTTTTCTTTTAGTTGGAAAATTTTAGTTAATTACATTGCTTACATTGCTCAAATACAAGAATTCTTCAGAGCCCCAACAAAATACAGCAGAAGCGTGTAAACTTTTAAGAAAAAAATACTGCTATCAACCTTTACCTTAATACGAATACTATGGATTTTCTTCCCTCCTTCTCTCCCACTACTATCCACAACCTCTTATTTTGCCTACATTTTCTCCATATATATTATATAAATACACACACACTCATGCTTATCTATACCTAAAATTGATACACAATTGTAGCTAATAGAAGTTCAGTATTAGTGGGTTCTTAATTCCATTTAGTCTGGCAGTTTCAAAAATCTTGCCAACATACACTGTTTAGCTGGCCTGTGAATACTTGAAAAAGGAAACTAGAATTTCTAGGGCCAGACAGCCACGAGACTTTGCTGAACACACAGCATACACAGTACCCCAAAAGACCAGCTAGCAGTCATGTGAAATAGCCTCTGCATCAAAACAAAAAGTACCCAATAGTGTTTCTAGGTTTTTTTTTAAATAAATTCAATTTGTTTTACTTATCAACAGGAAAATAGTCCAAAAGTTAAATACTCAAGGGATTAAAAAGCCAGCAGCTCTCTCTGGAGATGTGGGAAATTGCTTATGAATATTATTTATGGGAATAATCCTAACTATTCAAGTGGCATCAGTTGCTACTACATAAAGTTACAGGAAACACTGAAAGATAATTCATGTGAAGACAGTAAGGAGTCTAACACTTCTTATTAGGCATTAAAACAAAAACCCAGGAGAGAATAAACTTCATTTTAGTGTGCCAGCAGAAACTGAATTAACCTGTACTTTCTGCCAGGTTAGAATATTGCATCAAACCAATACAGCTGATTATAGTTTTCATTAACATCCCTTTCCATTCACGAACATCCAAGTATAAATTAAACTGAGGCAGCAATACAGAGTTTGAAATTGCAGGAAGGGCCTGTGAAAGGGGTGACCCAGCTGGTGACTCAGCAGGACTTTCCCTGCCTCCTCCCCTGCAAGGGAGGGCAGGAAATTTCAAAAGAATGTGTTCATACCAAACACAGCTATGAGTTATGATTTAAAGAAAAGTCACATGCCCACAGATAATAAGGCCAGAAGAACAAACCTGGCAGTGAACCGGTAACACACACACAAAATTAGTTCCTTCTCCACCAGAACCTGGACACTGCAACCCAGAATCCTTCAACACTGTTTGTGCCCATTGTGGAGCTCTCCCATTTAGTCAGGCATGGAGGCTATACCATACTTGTTTGTCATTTAAATACTCCTGTGTTTGACTATAAATAATGTAGATTGCATTTGTGGAACATGATTAATGAACACGACTCGAAACTTCAGCCCACACAGTAGCTGTGGGTAAATAAGTTGTGTGTAACAACACACCCAGGACAGCCTATTCTTGGCAAAGATAACTCCTACACTTCCTCTATCACCAATAAAATGCTCTGAAAATAACGATATGTAAGAACAACTGCATAGCATTAGGCCTCCAAAGGCCTGTCTAACCTGATATCACCTCTGATAAAGTGTGTGGAAGAGGACAAGAACCAGACATGCATACAGGAGATGCAACCCAGTAACAAATTCTCAGTCACTTATGTATGGCACAGATATGCTGAGCCAAATGTGGTGCCTTTATGTTTATCAAATGATGATGCATTTTTCAGTGAAACATCTCAGAGATCAGCATCTTAATGTTCAGTTCTGAACTCATCACTGGACAACTTGCTGAATACCTAAAAAGAATTCAAGGAGACAAAAACAGGTGAAAAACAACCCTGCACATTCATCCTCTTCATGCACCTGTATCACTGACAATTCACAGGCTTTCACCATCTCTCTTCTTCCTTCCCCCACTAAAACACCCCCCAGCCTGCCTCCTGCCAGCTTTTTCAAGTGCTGCTGTATTTTCTGAGGTCTGAGGAAGGAACGCAGAACTTCACAGCATTTGCCTCACCAGCACACCATACATACAGGTAATGATCTTTGTTTTGTTCTCTAGTACTTTCACTACAATTCCTGCTGATTTATTTCTTTAACTGTTATAGCTCATTTTCAGACAGCCATCTAACATGGAGACCTGCTCCTAAAAAGATGGTTTTGCCTGCCATTTCACTGATCAAGCACCACAGAACCATAAAATCATTTAGGCTGGAAATGACCGCTAAGATCAAGAAGTCCGACTGTAAACCCAGCAGTGTCAGGTCCACCACTAAAGCATGTCCTTAAGCATGTCCACATGGGTAGCATGGGTAGACACCACATCTATACATCTTCTAAATACCTTCACAAATGGCAACTTTATACCTTCCCTGGGCAGCCTGTTTCAATGCTTGATAACCCCTTCTGTGATGAAAATTTTCCTAACATCCAATCTAAACCTCCCCGGCCATGTCTTGACTCACACAACTTAGTGGCCAAGTAATTGACTCTTCTATTGTATTTCTAATTATTTTATTTCATTCTTGTTAGGTTCTTCACCACATCAGCATTTAGTACTCTGCTTTGGGTACATCAACAGCATCAGCAAATTTTGCCATCTGACTTTTCACTCTTCTCCAGATCATTTATGAGTATTTTGGAGAACACAAGCTCACAAGCCTCAACTGTGAAAACAGGCAATGATTTGCTCCCTGATTTGCTCCTTGGTGGATTGCTCTGCCACAGCAGAACCAGCCCTTCCCACCTCATGGCCACCAGGCTCTTCCAAAAACTTTTAAGGAAAAGTGTTTCAAAGGAGTGCCTGACAAACCAAGCACACTGAGTGAACATCCCAACACTGCAGTGGTTCTTATGGGTCTATCACACTCCACTGCATCCAGCAGCTCACAGCTAACATGGTCCTAAATAACCATGTCTAGTTTTCAGCTATTAATTGAAACCAGATGAATTGTCAATCACCAGCTTCATCTCACAGCCAAAATAATTTGCAGTTTTCCACACAAAAAAAAGAAATAACAAGCCTTGGAATCAACACAGCAATTTTTTTCAACTTAAAAGCAAAAGAACTTCACTTTCCTTCCAACATATCTAACAACAAAACAATAATTTGGTTAACCACAAGTATTACAGCCTTCCCATGATAAGGCTAGCTTCAAATCACTGAAAAATAATTACTAAGATGACTTCTGTTGATTTTAAAGTACATAGTGATTTCCATTTTCACTGACTATATTAATCTTGTTGATTCATTTTATACAAATAAAAACAAACCAGTCATTTAAATAACTGCTCTTCGTGAACAGTTTTCTGCCTACTGACATGAAAGGAAAACCAAGACACAGGAGAGCTATCAACTCTGTATTCAGGCTTAAGAGCAGGGGTTTCACACATCTGCATTTTTTCCCCAGGGGCTGGGGAGGGGTTAAGTTTTCGTTGATTTGAACAGTACTCATTTCATCCAAACAGTTTTCAAGGGGGAAACGCCTGCCTGTTAAAGAGTTTCATTACTACAGTCAGGGCTCAAACTAATTACTTAATGGGAAGGTACATGAACATTAACTTTTACCAGATAAAAACTTAACAGAAATAAGCTAAGAGAGAAGTTACTTGGCTTGCTACAACTGTCTGAATTACTGATTTTAATCAAGTAACTGGAGTTATCATGTGGTTTTCCTCTAATTATTTTGTTTCAGCACTTACCTTTCTTCAAGCTATTCATTTGCAGTTCAGCACTCTGTAATAGGTTGCTTAGCTTATTTAAGGGTTGAGCTGTCTGTGTTTAACCTCTTCACTGATTAAAGGGAAAAAAATGTCCCAAGAACATTTAACAAGCTTGTACATTTTTCAAGTAAACTTTCTTCTCCCAAACCACCTTTTAATGCCAAATATAGGCTTACTGGATGGGCAGATGAAAACAAGGAATTAATGCTGGTGAAGAATACCACTGCTTTAGGGTACAGTCCACCTCAAGTATTTCCTCCCACATCTCCACCATCATGGGTTATGAAAGATCCTAGTGACACTGGTTTTTGTTCCTTTACTGCCTTAGAAGTCTTATGTTATTACTTCTATAATTTTCTTTCAAGTTTTTTCTACTAGATGCTTCAGTTCTCATCTTTATAGTAAAAAACGTGTCTTATACTTCTTTTTCTCATTCCTACCCTTTCTGAACTGATTTCTCTGTGCTGTCATTACCACCTTCCCAAATACTCATTCATTTTTTTCACTTTTTCCCTATAGTCTTGAGCTCTCTCCTTTTCATCCTGCTTACCCATACAGTTGGTAACAGGAGGCACTGGCAAGAGCTGCTGTCTCAGACAGGAACACACAACTCCACGTGCATGCAAGAACTGTAATTTAAGTTCTCCAAACAAAGTCTGTGTGTGGAAATGCAGAGAGAGGAAGAGACATCTAAAATTTCAAGCCAACTTTGAGGTAGGCAGGGAAGAGAAAGACGGTCTTGAAGATATATTTTGACTCTTCAAGAGAGCCTCCTCCTCCCTCAAGAGAAAGACAGTGCACTTTTCTCCTTGCCCAGCTTAGTCCCCCCCTCCTCCTCTCTTCCACGGGGAATGTGGAAGCCTGTCCCAGCTGCCGAGCTGCTCCATCCAGCATTCCTTGTCAGCTGCCTGTCCGCAGAGCGTGCGTCTGAGTGCCAGCGCCGGCTCACGCTGTGCGGAGCAGCGAGCAGGAGCAGCCGGCAGGCAGCAGCGGAGGGGACGGCCCAGCAGCTGCTCTGCGCACAGGCCCGGGACACTGCCCAGGACAGCTGGCTTTATCATTTATTAAGCGTATTGTAGCATCGTGTCCTTACGACTGCATTCCAACAATTGTCTCCAAATATTTATGGGCAGAGCTACTTGGCATTAACTACTGACTGATCGGAAAAAAAAAATAAAATTAGTAAATCTTTAATATCTTGACCGCTAATTCATCTGGTACCAAAACCTCCTGAATTCTGACTGAGTCAAAGGCAAGCAATGGCAAATGTGAAGATTCCAAAAAGCACTTTTTCGGCTGAAGCTTAACATACTAGCATGTAGCCAAACCTGTTAAGCTACAGAGGATCAAGATGTTTTCCCATTTTTAGCTTTTAATTGAAAAATGACATGGAAGCAATACATAGCCATCGAAACCTGGCAGATCAAAGCACTGATTCACACTGTTGTCTTCTCCTCGTATAAACTGTTTCCCCATCACTACTTGGTTTCATTACTTAGTGCTAAAGAAGTTCACGCCAGAAATTTTTTTCACATGTAACAATTTAAGCCTTAATTTAAAACCACAGAACATTCCCTTAGGATTTAAAAAAAATATCTTGGTTTGGCCAAAACAAACATTATAGCACACACTTCTTCCTCCAAGCTGCAAATACAAAAATTGAATAATTAAATGACACTTCTCACACGTGCTTTCCATCTTCTCCCCAAAGGAACCAACATGAAAAAAATAGTACGTATTCTGCTTGTCCTGCTGTCGTATCACATTATGGTCTATCCATAATGTTATCCTATAACAATTACCATAAGGATGTTAGAAAGATACCTGAACATCATTTTACCTTCAGCCTCTGTACAGCAAGAAAGCCACACAACCAATAACAAACAGGGGAGATGAACAGGGACAACAGTTTTGAAACCATAGTTCTTGTGTATCCTGAAAGGCATTTACAGTCATTTAAAACATTTTCAACTAATTGGAAGTAGCTTACCTGAAGGACAGGCACTTTTTGTGGTGTGTTTTGTGGTGACTGGTGAAGCTGTGCCCAAGGCTGATGATGAGGATGTGGGGGTGGTGAAGACTGGTGATGTATCCCTGGATGAGGCTGCATGGGAGGACAGGTTGGCATTTGCTGTTGAAAAGACTGCTGTTGACTAGGAAGCTGCTGGCCAGATATTAGTCGCTCTTGTATTGCTTGTGGATCTGCAAGGCCAACACCTGGACAACCATTTGGTCTCATGTGCCCACCCATCTCCCGTGGTGTCGAAGACATACCCATAAATGGACGATTCTGCTGCATGTTTCTGGGGCCCATATTCCTTTGTCCAATTCCCATGGCACCAGGGGGCTGGTGTGACGGCTGAGGATGGGGTATATTTGGGTAACTGCCAACTTCCATTGGTATTCCAGCACTACTGGGTCTAACCTGTGGAGGAGGTGTACCTGCTGGATTACTCATTGCTTTCATAGGTGACATGGGAGGTGGAGAGGCATAAGTTCCCTGAGGCTGTGAAGGGTGCATAGTTTGCGTGTTCATTTGGTTAAGTGAGCCACTAGGGTGGATGGGCTGCTGGTGCATTAGTCCTTGACCACTGTTTGATGGAAATCCGACAGCATTTGGGTATCTTGGTACAGATTGATTCATTGGAGTGTTATTTGTAAGGCCTAAATTCTGATTCATCCCTGTATTATTAACTAATCCCTGATTAAGGTTACTGTAAGGATATCGAGAATACTGCCCTGAGTTGTTTATAGTAGGTGAGGGTACCGTCTGGCTCCGAGAACTAAAATTAAGTGTTTGCGGCCTAACAGCACCCTGCTGGGGAGGATTAGGGGAGAATCTGGGACTGTGGGCTACTGATTCCCCATGGAGAGCAGTAGGGGGATGGTGGTGAAATTGCTGGACTGAGTGTCGCAAAGAAGGTGCCATACTGGGATTCTGCTGGGGCACATGAGACAAGTGGCCAGGTCCTGAGGTGGCAATGAAAGGGTTTCCCTGATTGAGGCCTTCTTGGCCTTGAGAAAACTGGTTCATCCTCTGCTGCTGCGGCTGACTGTGCTGCTGCATTGAAAAATCACCACGAGCCATGTAGTTTCCCATCTGCTGCATGTGCTGAGGATGGCCCTGCCCAGGGGGTCCGGAGGGTGCCTGTGGCGGCTGCGTGGGTTGCGGCTGCTGCTGCTGCTGTTGCTGCTGGTACGGTGCTCTTATCTGGTCTGGCACTTGAACTGCCCGTGGTCCCCACATGGAGCCACTGTCTACGAAGGGCTGGCCGTGTCTTTCGTTCTGCATGCCGGGGTAGACTCCCATCTGACCACCGGCACCGCTGCTGTGAGGAACCTGAGGAACTGGAGGGTTGTGATACTGCGAATGAGGAGACGCTATACCATTCCCAGGGGCATTGCTTATCATCCTGTTCGGCTGATCCATCAGGTGCATTTTCTGCTGTTCGTATTGATTATAGTGATCAAAATGGGTCAACTTGGCTTGGTTTTGATTTGCAGGAGGATGATGAAGAGATGACTGTAAAGTGGGAAATCCTTGATCCATGGGCATTTGCTGACCCATAGGATTCACTGTATTTTCAGGATATCCACATTCTCCGAGACCTTCCAACCCTTCACTGAAAATATTCCCATCTTCTCCAAACAGACTCATCATTCCTGGATCTGCCATCTTTTTTCAGCACGCAGCTCCTTGGAGCTACAACCAGAATGTTAGTCTGTGCTTCACCTCGGTGAGGTGTTTTGTCCTCAAAGCCTTTAATCCTCAACTAATCTCCTTCATGTCATTCCATATTTCCTTAATTCTTTTGGACCACGCAGTGTCAGGCAAAGTCTGGTTACTGCTCCTAGAAAAAGCAGGGGAAGGGGGAGAAATAGAAGAAGATATTAAAATAAGTAGCATCAGGCAACATAAAGAATACATACTTGACTGTTTTTTAAATGCTAGCTACTTTCAGCCCCCTGAAATACATCTTAAAAATCTATTTCACATTACGAAGGATTCATTAGCTTTATCCAAAGCTTTATTATGATAGAGAGTTAGGAAGCAAGCAAAACACTAGTCTTAACCTTAAATTAATCCATTCACTGCACTTCCTAGTGCTCCTTTCTTGGGTGGAACAGAACAAAAGAACACAACACGCAGCAGCAGCAGCTGCCACAGCAGGTAGGCAGATGTATGAATATAGCTGAGCAGCCCATCTGCTGAACTAAAGCCCTGAAAACGCTCTAGTTACCAACAGCATGTCCTTAACCTTATTCCCCTGAGCTGCGTAATCAGATGAGCAAGCAGAAGTGCCAGGTCCTACGATGAACTAAAGTTAGTTATATGCACAACAGATTTTTCAAATGCATATAGAGATGACCCACTAAATACAGACCAAACTCCAAGACTTAGCCTTTAGGAAGGGATTTTTTTTTAAATTTTTTTTTAAACATGCATTTTAGCCTAATTTAATGAATTTGTACACTAAAAGACACAATATTTCTCCCCCTTTCTGCAAAGCTATATGCTTAATTTGTGTAAGAAAATCAAATTTACAAGCTTCATCATATGATAGGGTGGATTTCTCAATCCTTCTCCTAATTTCCTTTATGATGGTAACACAATAGTATCAATGAAGTTCATTACTCATCTTCAGGTTATCATGCTAGTACTGCAACTACAGCACTTTGCAAGACCACACTGAAGTTCTGTTGTCTCCAGAACTTGAATACCCACTCAAGAGAACGAGTAATGGCAAAATGACTTAACAAAAAGCTAACTCAACAAGGTACACATTTGGACTTGGGGAATAAAAAGCAAAAAGCAACAACACAGTAACAACAGATTCAGAAATATTCTCATTCAGGTTTTCCACAGGGAAGACTGATCTATTCCGAAATGTGTCCCCTATCCTCTTCCCACAAGAACTCCAAAGATTTGTTTGGATCCATTTTTTATGAGCAAAGGTAGTCTAATGCTGTCTTTTTCTTCTTAAAAATCAAAATTTTAAACACTGTGTCTTACATGCAAAATAAACTTTAAGATAGTCAAGGGAGCCCATACACTTAGCAAATAAAACTGTTTTTGTATCTTGGTTGTAATTCAGTGGTGACTCTGCTTGCAGATACCAACTGCCCTTAACCAGCAACCAAAGTAAAGAAGATTTAAAAGTTTATGCTTTCACATCTTGCATCTTTTGTGGAGGAGAGATGCTTTCAGTCACTTTGGACACAAAATACCAGGCCAGACTGTTTGACTGAAGGCGATTTGTCCCAAACAAGTTTTAGGGAGAAAAATATCAGCACATTTATTACCCTTCTTGTAGCCACTGTCAAGAGGACCTTCTACAGCATGAAGCAGAGGGCAAGAGGAAAGGCACAAGCATTTATCACTCCTCTTAAAATAGCATTTGAATGTCACCTTTAAAACCACACACTTAAATCTCTTTAGTGCTCGGCTGGGATATTAACACTTCCTAAATCACTTGGAGGTAAACTCCTATGAGCCATCTTCATATCTGTAATATCTATTTGGTTTTATTTCATTTTAATTATTAGGCAGAAGCCATCTGTAATATTTACCACCTCATTCAGTTTATTAGAGCACACCATAAGGAAGTTTCAACAAGGTGAGAAGGAATCCCCTTCACCAAAAGAAGCTTTTGCTATTGGAGCAGTCTTGCTAAGACTGCTCCAGAGCAGAGACTGCAGTCATGATGAAGATCCCTGATGGCTCAAGGACATCTGGCACTGCGACTACTGATGCTCACTGCCACCAGGAGCTGTTAAAGCTGGACTTCAGTGTGTACTGATAGTCTCCAACAGAACAGTGTCTTTGCCTGGAAACACTAAAAAGCAGAGCACACAGATACTGTTACCTCCCAAGCACTGATGTAATCTGGGCAATATCAAACTGGAGCCGAGTAAGTCTCACCCATCCATTAGAAACAGCCACACAGTTAAGAACATGTAAGAATTTCCACTCATTTTATTATATAAATCATGCCTGCTAAAAGAACCATTTTTTAAGACAAGAAGGCTCTACTCTCCTGAAGCACTAATGAAACTTCATAACAACTTAACAGAGCATTGCCAGAAACAAGGTTACATGCATCAAGCAGGCATTTGAACCTGCTTTGTTTCCTGTTTTTCAGCTGACAAGTGTCCAATAAAATTCAGGTACATCAGCCACCTATAACTGTCAACATCACTCAGTAGTTTGGATCTGCTAATATACCCAGAGAACCAAATTAAAATAGGGTAAGGGTTTTGCTTTACTTAACAGACTTTGCTCAACTCACACCATTCCAATTTGCAGGTTTGGGCCAAGTACTGTCCCTCACAACACAGGAGATGTGCTAGAGAACCTAGCACTCGCCTGCTTCCTGAGCATACACCCTTTCAAAAGAAAAGTAACCTTTATGATGCAGCTTGTAAACAAACAAATCCATCATCTAAATTAAGAGCAAAAACGCTGCTTGCCATGACGTGATTTTAGATCTGCATTTTTATCTGAGGCATGAATCAACTTCATGTTTGAGCTCTGGATGCTGAAGTTACTATGTCTGAAACACAGCCTAAGTCCACAGTAAAGAACTCCCAGATTTTAGGAGTATTTCTTCAGATTTAAGTCCAGCCTCAAATTTAAGGACCACAGTCCTTAACAGTCAGTTGTGCTCTCGCCAAACCTTACTCTACTTTCTCCAATAAAAGTCACACCTCTGATGTGATATATGGCTAACAGCAGCTGTTGAAGCATGAAAGACAGTAGCAGCTACAGCCTGATCAAAATAAATTAACCAATGTTTTGATAAGGAAATAGTCAATACTGGAATTACCTACTAACCTCTCAACCTTCCATTTTAACAGAGTAGACATTTAGGTAGTTAAGCAAGTCACAAGAGTCACAGCCTTATTTTAAGTTGCAACTATGTCTGCTTCTTTCAAAACAAAAGGAAGCCAACACATAAATAAAAGCAGAACCTGCATCAAACAATAATTCTAGTTAAAATACTCCTTCAGCACCACTGTTCATTTCGCCATAAAGGCAGACATACTAACAGCAAGACTAATGGTGATAAACTCAGCTTATATTCTTTTTTTATTTTATTAAATAGTTTAAAATAAGGGATGGCACATCTTCTTTACATTCCTGCAATTTAAAATCAACAAACACAGAAGCAGTGTTTGCTGGGTACGAAGTGAAGAGTATCTGAACCCTAAGAAAGGTGGATAGCTGAAACAAAGTATGAATGTATGAAAAGACAGTGATTATTTTTTATTACCATCTTAAACTATACAGGTTCTGCTATAAAATTCTATCACTTTTCTGTTCCTGAACATGAAAGATGGCTCCAAGAAGACTGACCTAAAGAGTCAATGAATAAATTTCGTTAAGGCTGCCTAGGCAGCCTTTTTCTGTTCAAAGCAGTGGTGTGATCCCAACCACCAGGACATAGTCAATTGCTTAACAACCCTGTTGTCTCAACAGACAAAGCTTACATTTACTCCAGTTTGCAACATTCCAGTCCTAAACAGCTAAATCTCAAATTTAAGTAGTAGTTAACCATTGTCCAGCTTAATATTCCAAAGCTGCATGCACTCAGTTGTCTTCAGCAGCTTCCCACTTTTGTAAGTAGAACTAAACTGGCTGCTGCATACACACAAATTATCTAGGGCTGCAGACACTAAAATCCTGAACTTCATTAGTTTTGCTCCCAAAGCAGCAGATCCAGGCAGTCAAGACCAGGAAGCAGCAAGGGCAGCACACAGATGCCCATGCCCTCCACAATATCCTCACATTCTGCCGTTCAAAAGAACACTTTGTAAATCAACAGGTTCCTTGATTCAGCTATCAACCCTTCTACAGAAGAAATTCAGCAGCATTTGGCCATGCAGCAAATAAACTGAATAAACAGAAGGTGAGAAGGCAACTAATACTGACTGCTCCAAGCTTGAAATGACATGTGTCATGCAGAGTTGTATTTTTACAGCTATTAGTGGATACCTCTGACAAAACTCTGAAGTACTTGACAGACACAAACAAACCAGCTACTCACATAATAGAAGTATGCCCTTACATACAATGCAATAAACACCACAAATACTGTGCTATTTTTGAAGAACTAGGCTAAAAAGACCTCTCATGCTAAAAACAACACCGTGGCAAAGGTCATTTTGAGACCAGAGCCTCAAAATGTAGGATTAAACATTAGGCTACTAAATCTGCATTTAAACATTGCACATTTAAACTGCTTTTCAAGACTGCTAAGCTCCTGCTGGCTGTTAGGGGTAGTAATTTAAGCATTTGCCACATGGAAGGACATGACATAAATGACAGCAATGAAAGTCACATTCTTATTTTACTCACAAAGTTGAAGGAAAACATTCACCAAAAACCTCATAAACACATGTAACACCATGACAACACAGAAAAAGTCACGACAAGACATTCAAATTGAGCAAGACGGCTGGTGAGGCTTCTACATTTCACCTCATTCACCTACTGAGCACACAGCACTGCTGATGCCAGGACAGTTATGCAAGTGCCTGACCATGTCTGTGGGAAGCATGCCTTGTCTCCTCTGTGCTTAATGCTTACTTTTCATTGCTGTCACAGATGCCACGCATGGTACGCTCCTCCTGCATGTAGATTAGCCAAAATATAAGACCAGACCTGTAAAGTGATTGCAACATCACTTCTGACTGCAGGTTCCAAAGAAACTTGGTTTCCTGAATGCCTGAAGACCCTTTTTTTTTTTTTAATTCACTTAGAATGCTTTCCTACTATGCACTTCACACAGCACAGCTGTGTTAAAAATTAAGTTCGTACAGTTCAGACATCAAAGGATGGCAGGAATCTCGTTCCCCCTCGTCCCAGAAAAGGAAGACAGGACTTGCAAAGATGAAAAGAATGACCTGATGCACTTCAGGAGTATTCTAACTTAGTGGGAAGCATCAGCAAATATGACTTAAGCATTTCTTAAAAGTTTGGTTTCACCATTATCTTAGTAGAATTCCATTAGTTCTTCACAGAAATACATCCTTACAAGAATTTACAGTAGCAACTTAAAGGCTGTCAATGTCTCTTGTTAAAAAAGAAAAGGGGGGGAGGGAGAGGGGAGAGAAAACCTTAGGTGCCTTTCCTCAAAGGTCACAGGTTTTGCCAATGTGCAGTCAGCTAAAATGCCATAAATGATATTCAGTAATATTTTTTTTGCCAAGAAATCCATGAAATTCTACATTTCTCATAAAATCATTCTGCAAAAGCCAGATTGGATTTTATTTCCCTAATATATGATGTATGTTGGCAAAAACAGGCTTTCACCGAGGCAACTGAGGGCACTACAGCCTTCGAATATTTGGCAGCTTGCTGCTGTCAAGCAGCTGATGCAGGAATGACCAGCCCAGAGTTCAGCCTGTGCCACACATTTGGAAACAATATCCTACGTCATTCAAGTTCACAGGAGCTCTGACAGGAGACCACAAAAGCGTCACTTAGGAGGACTCTGATGCAAACCTACTGAGCCTTGCTGTTACATCACACCAAGGCATTCACCACACCAGTTGGGCTGCAAACTCTTTGCCCTAACATGGGAGCACTGCTAATTTCAAGCCAGCACCTACAATATCACAGAAGAAGCTCCAGCATGTCTTTTCTTTCCTGATAAGAAGAAAAAGAATAAAGTTTAGAGCTATTTATTAGAGCATGTACTTGGAGGCCTTAATGAGGTAACCAGAGGAATAAAAAAAAATTAAATAAATTTTTAAAAATTTTAAACACCAACAAAAACAAAGAAAGGCATTTTTTACATTTAAGTACATTACAAACATGAGGTGAGAGAAGAGGGAACAAGCCTAATCTAGAAATACTTCACTTTTAATGTTACGTTACCTGGAATTTTAAGAGGTGTTTTTCATTGCATGACCACCCTCTCTCCCCACGTAACTTTAAAACAGAGATGTGAGATGGTTAATCTAAAAATAGTCCCAGATAAGTAAGAGAAACAATTGTGGTCACAAAAATATTTCAGGAATACTCTTCAAAACATTTGACAGAGGTGCTAACCTCACAAATAACTCCATAAAGGGGAGCAGCAACATGCTTAACATGAGCCCTTAATGAGGTTTGACCACGACAAGGCAGCAGTGCAGCCAACATAAAAAAAAAAAAAAAAAATACAGAAAATCGTATGGCCTGCATGGCTGCCTTGTTTCGGTGGGCTGGGGACAGTGAGCTGAGCGCTCAGCGCTCCGCGGCTGTGCGATGGCCAGGCGAACACAAAGCACTAGCAGGGCCAGCGGGGCGGTGGTGTCACGGAGGAGACCTATATTGTCGCCATCAGTCACCCAGAAATCTCCCCGCAATTACATTCCCTTCTCAAGCTGACACTAAACCGGCCCGGGTGTTCAAGAGGTGGGGCCAGCGGCGACCCCGCTGAGGCGCTGAAAAAACACCCCGTGCAAGCGATGGCTCCGGGCTTTTTGTGCACCTACTGCAGTTGTCACTGATTAACCAACTGATCTGGCAATTTCCTACATTCTTTTGCATTTAAAAAGGATCTGAGAGGCCCGAGAGTCATCCCCTTGCATATTCCCGGGGGAGTGGGAGGCTGCGCCCCGTCCTGCTGGGCCGGGGCGCGGAGGGGCCCCGCCACCCTCCTGCCCTCCTCCCCCAGCCCGGGCCTGCAGCTGAAAATAATTTATCTGCTCGCTCCGCCGGGCTCCCGGCATATGCGATTGGGAGGGAAACGTATCCATCATGGATAAACTTGAGCACAAAGACAGGCTGAGTGTCACAGGATACAAAAGGGCAGAGGTCGCCGCGGCGAACGGGAGGGTTTGCGCAGGGCAGGGCAGGGCGGCATGGCCGCCGCACCGCAGCGCCGGCCGGGCCTGGCCGGGCACGGCCCCCGAAGTAAACAAAGCCCGAGCCACCAAAAGCGGAAAAAAACCCGCTGAAAACAACGGAATAACCGGAGGGGTTACGAAGCTCTAACTAACACGGGGCCTTTCCCCACTCCTTTCGCCGAAATCAGCTCGTGGTGTTTACACCCAGAAAGTTGGGAACTGTAAAAATTCATGAGGTGGAGACTCAAATGTTTCCCAGAGTTTCTGAACATGTGATTTTCACCGAAATGTATTTTTTTAATCACAGTCAGGTTTTAAGACTTAATCGTATCCCAAAAGGCTATTTCCAGGCATAGAATTATGAGCGCTTTAAAGTAGCCAGACCCTATATTTTACTTTACCTGTTACAAGGCCAATACAATCATGTTTCATTCATAGTTTATGAAGTCTGAAAAACCACTTGATGAAATTACAGTCTACCGATACCACACATGGTATATTTGTCCACGTATATTCTATAATCATTTCAATTTATGACTTGTACTTAAGAGTCATTTTCCTGTACATGTGTTCTTCATAAATAGTGGTAGATCGCAGTCTGCGCTCGTACGGGAACCACATATCCACACTCATTTCTGTGAAGATAAATACACCCTGTGCACCCAAAGTGAAAAGCCAGTTTTCACATGACTAAGGAGAACCCATTCAGGACTCAGGAACAAAATGGTAGTTCCTCCCGTACACTCTTTACATGTGGCAAGATGAATTATCCTACATGTGAACTTAAGCTCTCACTCAGCTTCCAGTATTGATGATCCTTTCTGCCCCATACACTTAAGCATACCGTCTTGACCCTTTCAGCAAAGAAAAAAAATATTACATACTACACCAGGAAAGTATTACAAATTGCCTCTTTTAGAAAAAGATAACATCAGCATTTCCTAATGTATTTTAAATGAAATCACACAGTGAATGACTTGGGTTGGAAGGGACCTTAGAGACCATCCCAAGACCTAAACACTGGATTTTACAAATTTAAAATTTTCTTTTTTTTACAGATTTTAACTTAGTTACAAAAAAGACCTGTAGCATCAAACTAATTGTGTATTTTATCATATGCTATGGACTACTAAAAAGACATGTCAAATTATTTCACTAACTTAAAACTGGCCAGAAAGAAAAAGGTTTGGGGAGGGAGGGTGTGAAGACAGACAGTGCCTTGCAGGACAGAATACAGTATATGGAGTAAATAGATTTCAGAAACCTTCATAGGTGGGCCCAGTAACATCCCACAGAATACAAGGGACAGCTGAGATACAGGACAGATACCCAAATGAACTTTTACAAGTACTTTTAATTGGACTACTACTTAAATTTGAGAGGTTTTTTTGTTTTAACAAAATCAACATATGCACCTTGAACATTCTATTGGTTTTTTGGAGAAGGATATGTCAAAAAAAGAGGTTTATTCTTGGTCAGTGCAATGGAAGCAGGCTCTTGCACATACAAATCAATTCTGATTTTTTTTGGTGTTTTTTTTTTTAATTTAACACCTGGCTCACAGTGATCATCAGTACTTAAACCACAACATAAACACCTATACCAAGCTGTTCTCCCCTGTGGACAATGCCAAGGGAGGAGCTCTCAATAGCTTCTAGTGCATAAGACTAAGATACTTAAGAGTAAGCTCAAGTTCACTCAGACAGGGAAAAGGGATGCCCAGACAGCATAAACAATAGGGCCAGAAATTTTAAAATTGCACCGGGGACTGTCAGATGAGTGCAACCCTTGTCAGTCCTCATGTGCAGTGTGGCCCTTCTGTCCAAGCAGGACTGAGCTCAATGTTTTTCCTCTATAAAAGCAGGTTCAAAGGGAAGACAACCAAATTGTCTCGTGCAAAACTTTAATGGGACATCAGTTTTTTATTAACACAGAAGAAAACCAACTGGGGTGTTTTCAAGCATTGTGCTTAATCAATTTGCAGGTCTAAAATTACTCCAGGATAGTTAAGTTCAAATGAACAAAAACAGCCTTCCAGGGGAAAATTTGTCATGTAAAATTCTAGAAGTATGCAATTTCAGTCCCTTCTCATCAAGATTTTGAAGAACTTGGAAGTAACTGTCTTTTGATGTGCGAACTGCTGACCCAGAACCCAGAGCCAGAGTCATTCAAACTACCACAACCAACAGGAGCAGCTGACATTCATCTACCACATTTTTTTACCCCCAACAGGGAAGTTCTTGAGCTATCTTCAATTCCCCACAAGCTCTGCAGAGATAAATTATGAACATACAAGAGCAGTGCTGCATTCACAGATTACATGTGAAAGGGAATTTTTACTCATGTAGAACTGAACTTGGAAACCTTCTCTCAAAAAGCAGGGCTAAACTTAATTTATTAATAGAAGGCACTATCTTCACTGTTCCTAATGATTCACAGCCTATTTAAATTACCTGTTAAGCTTATCAATTTTACTGCAGCATCTGCAGAGAATTAGAACTTTCCACACCCTTTTCAGTTAAAATAAATTTTAAAAAAACCTAAAGCCCCCAAACCCAAACAAACAAACCCAAACCAGAACTTTCCACATTGTTGTCCCTTCAACAAACAAAAGAAATTATTTGTACTCATAAAAAACTGAGGTTAAAATTTAGGGCAGAAGGTCAGGGGGGTTTGTGTGTTTTGTGTTATTTTGTGGGGGTTTTTTTGTGTTTTTGTTGTTGCTGCTGCTTTTGTTGTGGTTTTTGAAGTAGAAAAAGCAAGAAAATTAAAGGAGTGGGCAGGCTGCCTAAAAGGTTAGAGTATTATTTTACAAGCATAGGAAATAGGAAGGCTTATTTTGATAATTTTGGAAGAGTTTGATTGCAAACTTTGCTTGACTAGCAATTTCTTTCATGTTTGTAAATACCTGGAAAAGTGAAAGTATGACCAAGAAAATGGCTCATTAAAAAAACCCAAGCAAACCCATTTAAGTAGCAAGGATCCCAGAAAAAGAGAACTGAGGACTCTTAACCAAGTACTATATGAAGACTGCTACCATACAGATTTTTGTATACAGCCAAGTTTAGAGCTATTTCACCTACTATTCAGAGTCCAGTTCTCAGAACAAGACCTATAACGACTAGTGAATTATCCATGCAGCAGTGCAATGTAGAAACACTGCTAGGAAAATCTTTTTCCTATCAAGAGTCAAAAACTTGCTAGTTAAAGGTGAATAAACTCCAACACCTAAAAGTGTATTCCTTTGCTTATCAACTATGTAGTGAGACAGTTAGAACATTTCCAAAGTTACTTTATCTCTACAAAAAAAAAAAAAGAAGCCTCATCCAGAATAAGATAGACACCAAAAGACTGAAAGATTATACTATGTTTTACTGAAGCATTATAAATGGCATTACTGTAGCATAGACTTAGATCACCTGAACCCAATAATGAAGTGCACAGCTGAGGAAAAAGCATGGATGAGGCCCTGCTAGAGATCAATTGATTTAGAAGTCACAGGAATTAGTGGCAGATTAAATACTTATGCTGTATTAGCAAATATTATTTGGATCTACAGCTGAGACTCAGGTAACTGTTTAATTAATTATGCTTGCAAAGCAATAAAATCTGGCTCCTTGTCCCTCCAATTACATTCACTATATAAAACTAGTTACAAAAGTAGAAGTACATAAAGCTACTTGAAAGGGAGGATGAACTGCCTGCTGTCACTACACAATGAGCTTTCCTCACCAACATTTTACAGTACTTTTTAAATTACTGTATCTGATCACAAAGCATCATCCAAAAATCTGAAACACATAAAAGCATGATTCTTCCTTTCCCATCCTGCTCAGCACCTGAAATCCATGTACCTGTGTTTTCAGGCAACAGTTATTCCAAAGTTCAGATTTGAAATAGAAGCAAGAGAGATCACCCCAGAGAAGCCCATGTTATGCCCTCAAGTGAGACTGCAGCTTCAAAGCAAAGCAAGCAATGAACCAGCACACCTCAGTGACAGCCAGACATCAGAATCAGACTCCTCTGGACACTGTATACCAGTGTGCCAAGCTTGGACTGGAGTGAATTGTTCAGGAAGAAAATGCTATTTGAGAAACTTCAGTGCTTAACATTCACAAATAAATGAAGACTTAATAGACTGATCTTCTACTACTTGGTCTTTATATGAACTGTAAAAAAGGCTCTTTTTCCTGCATTTCCCTCAAAGCCTGGTCTTACTTCCCAGAGCAATGCACGCCAACACCAACTGCACCTATCGTATCTCCACAGCACTCAATACATTCTGCACAGCTCAAAAACCAAAACTGAAGAGTCAAGCAAAAGGTACTGGAACCAGCTTCACTGAGATGTCTACAAGGCAGTAGCACAGCAACAGCTGTCAAGCAGATTTGCTCATTGGGATTGTCAGGAGTTCCAGCCTCCTTCTGAACATCCAGGTAAGCCAGCTGCCACCTTCCCTTTCATATGCACTCCTCACTAGTCAGCCAACCAAGCCTCTCACAGCATCACAGTTACACAACAGGCTGCATTGTGATCATATTAAAAAGCTGTTGCTACCAAAAACTAGAAGTATTTATTTAAAATTAAGACTTCTTTGTGTGTGTGTCTTTTTTTTTTTTCCTCTGGGGAAGGCTGCATTTGTGTTCGATTTGTGGCTGCTTATAAATTAACTTTCTAGGAGCAGGCTAACTAAAGGTTTTATTGAACAAATTGTAAGCTTTAGACTTGACAATATTGACAGTCTCTTATCAAAAAAGAGAGTATCTATTCTTATATGCAAAACCATAAATGGCATCGGACATTTTTCTGATTATTTAATACCTGCATTTTTAGGCACCTGCATTTATAAGTGCACTGGTCAGGTGTTAGTAACACTAAATGCTAAATGGTGTATGTATTCTAGTAACTCCTCCTGATGCCTCCATATAAAATTGATTCTTTAGAATGAATGGAAGATGCTACAAAACAAGAATTACTGTGTATTTATAACCTTTTCAGTAATTGAAGCATTAGGTAAAAAGAAAAATCATCAAGAAAACCCAAACAAAACCACTTCAAGCACACATCTGTGTGCTTAAAAGGAAAAATACCCCTATTCTTTAGGGATCTCAAGATTGTAAACAGCATCACATACAGGAAGGATTATTACATTTTTCACAACATCAAGATGCTCTACAAAGAAACAGGAGAAATCACTTTTTCTGTCTGCAATAAACATGTAATTCAATTTAGTTCATTTAAACCAGAGGAGTCAGCCCCACAGTATCAGCCTGGTCCACAAATAGCCCTTGTTGATAATCTGAGAATTTGAGATTGTTGCTATGGCCATGACATGCTACTTTACCTGAGGATCAACAGTTAATTTTTCATGTCTCACACCTATGCCCTATGTCTTCTTCACAACAAGGACAAAACAGAGCTCTCTCTCACACCTTCTAAAAAAGTGAGGTACCAGCATTAAAGCTGGAGTACATTTACAGTAAGATCCAGAGGAGTACTAAAAAAGCCTTTTTCTGCAGAGCTGGAGCCAACTAAAACAAGTTTAAACCAGAGTTTCATTTGAGAGGCAAGGAGAAAGTATACATCAACAAAGCAGCGATGCAAGGAACATCTACAAGATAGAAATCTATGGAGCACCTCTATTTCAAACCTGTGATGGCAATATTGTCCAATCATTTATACTTTGTTGGAAAAGCGGTGTCCATCTTATTTCACCAGAGACATGCTGCCTTTTAATGTAACTGATACAAATTAAACAGTGCTATAGAACACACTGAAATCTTTTAACAGTTTTGAGAACTAGATTGAAGATTTCAGCATTTATCACAAGCTTCACATTTCACAGGAGCCAGAGACCATCCAGCCAGTTTCCCCTGCTTTTCTGATCTAGGCATCTGCAGTTTTGAACAAACTAAAACCCAGATAACTACTAAAGCATCCATTTAAATTAATTTCCTATTTCTGCTGCACCGTACTGTAGCTACTTAATCTGAGAGCCTTATAGCCAGACAGACTAGCATACCAAATAACCAAACTCCTTAAACCATCTGTAGACATTCACTCCACTGTTTGTTGTTCCCAAACTTCAGAAATCACAAGCTGGATTCCCCTTGACCCTGATGTTGTGTCCTTCCTAGTAATGCTCCAAGTGCAGAACACAGAGTGGGGATGATTCTTTCCAAAACATTGCAGAGCCTTTCCCCTGACTTCTCCATACACACTATTCAGCTGAACTTCCAAACTATTAACATGGTAACTGCTCATGACTGAGCACAGCTGAGAGGCTGAGTTGTGCAAATGTCTTGCAAATCAATGAAAACACTTCCCACCAAGTCCTCCCCTTGTTGGTCAGTGTTTCATCTGCTCCATGTTTTTCAGGACAGCAACACATCTCATGAGCATAGAGCTTCTCTTCTCACGGAGCTTCCCTTCTCACTCTGCCAATGTGTGGCAGCTGCATTTGCACAGAAAACCATCCAGAAGCATATTACACTTCTGTTAATGCAATACATCTATCATCCCGAAATGCAAACAGTTGCTCCTATCAGAACTCTGTAATATTTTATTTCTTCAATCCGTTTCTGCCAACATGAAGCTAATAAATGCGTGATCCCTAGTTAGAAATTAGTGGTTAACTTACATATACTGTATTAGCCAGGATGTGGGGGCAGAGGGGGGGCTAATTTGAGAATACATAGAAACCTGGCTTTCAGGAGAATGAAAATTAGCACTTTTAATGTGCTCTGGGATTTCAAGTTGAATGTCTGAACCACTTTAAAAAAATCACTTTACAGTAATTTCCAACTGGTTGCCTAACACCCATCTCCTAAGTGACTATCATCAAAACATAACCATAACACTAGCAATGAATTAATATTAAAACCCTTCAGTGAGATCACAGAAGTCCTCAAAAAACAACCCAAGTTGTCAGAGCACACTTTTCCCACACACTGAGTAGTAGTCAGGTTCTGGAAATAAAAGCTTTGTTCAATTGCTAAAGTGGGTGCTATGTACACTTCTCATTTACACATATAATTTTGAAATCCAAATCAATTTGATGATGTCTAAACAGATTTTAAAAGCCAAGAACAGCTACTTCCAAAAAGATGATGATGCAGTAGTCAGAAAAAGGGAAAATACGCTCACCCACCAGGACAACTTGACTAGCAAGGGACTGCTCTCTGACAGTTTCATATACTTTGGCAGAGATAATTAATGAAGTTTTGCAGGGTTTCTGTGTACCATCAAGTCAGAAGTGGCTACAGTTCTTCACTTATGAAATGGACATTTTGTTATCCATCTATTTTGCTTTACAGAAATACTCTGTTGCAGGCTTGCATTGCCACTCTGTCTCTGCTGATGTTGGTAACTCACCAGTGTCACTCGCGAGAGAGCAACAGCCCAGCGATCTGTGAAAGGCATCATCTAAGCGACTGCAAAATGGAAGTGCTAAAGACAAGAGCGGCCTAAAATAGCAGTCTGAGGATGGGCAGCAGGCATCTGCCTGCCAAAAGCAAAACACCTCGCAGAGTAAAGTTCCCCAGCTCCTGGCCCAAGAGGGTGATGGCCACTCCAAGGTTTCTTAACACCTCCCTTGGCTCCCTGGTACTTCTCACTAGTTGAATAATTTTGTCTTCACAAAGGAAGCTTCTGCTATTTCTCTTGCCTGCGTGCTGCAAGTTAACATTTACCATTGCTGAACATTTTGTGAGCCCAGCAGACAGAAGCACAGTGACCCTCCCAGGGCAGGGGGCAGCTGCCATGTCAGGCAGGCCTACAGCATCACATGTGCAACTAAGATGAGCAAACACATTTGCTACAAAGAAATGAAAATGCACCTAACAAAGTTTTTCAAAATATTAGATGTGCATGTGTTGCATGCCAGGTTTCTGAGAAAAAAGGAAAATAAGAATGCAAGCCATTTTCTCCAAAACCACAACCCGTTAATTCCCCAGGTCAGCGCAGTGTCTGGTCCTTCAGCATTGCACTCGGCTCAGCAGATGAGGAAACAGTCGCACCAGAAGGCCCTGTAACAGATGGAAACCAGAGCAGCTGGAGAGCAGGGAAATGTCTGTGCGGGTGAGGGGGTGGGGGCAGAAAGCCCATCCCCACTCCCGAGCTCTAAAGCTGTGTGCAGCCATCACACCCTACTGCAAACAGCCCACGGATCTGCTGGGGAGAAAGTTGAAGGAAGCCAGTATGTGGCCAGATGATTTAGTGCTTCCCAGACTTCCCATCGGGAGAGCAATACTGAGCCATGCAACACAGGGCTGCAAGCACTGGGTGTGAGCCCCTCAGGGATGCAGCAGATAGTAGAAAAGAGCAAGCTGAGCATTTGCCTTCTTCATGGAAAGCACAGCAGATGAAGAACTGCCAGCTGGAGAAAGCCTAGAACTGGAGCAGTAAGGAAGGAAACAAAACTACAAATGCATACTGGAGAAATGAGTAGGGAAACAGATATCCAAACCTGTCAAGGTTTGAGGGGTCTTTTTTTAAGTATGAGGTATCACCAAAATTGCACAGAGATACGTTTTTATAGAGGAAAAAACATGGTAAATGTGGAAGAATAAGAATTGAAGATAAAGCTCCTGCCATATGGTACAATTATTCCACTACAGTTTAGGTTCACAGCTTTACAACACCTGCGCAGTTAATAACCATATTAAGTCATACATGATGTCACCAGTATTTCCTTTCTTTCTCAACTTGGTTAACTATTAGGGAAATACATCTAACAGGGGTTTCTATACTTTTGGAAAGACAAATGACTGTCCATGATTAAGACGCCCATCCCCTGACACAGTTTGGAAAGCAGCCTATCCCCAGTTCCCAGATGAGGGAGGGAAAGGGACCAAGCCTTGTGAGGGAAGCCCAGCCATTAAGCAGGAATAGTTTATTATAAACAGGATGAGTGAGGCAGGATTTTTTCTTCTTTCTTTGTTTCCTTTAATTTTGGTTGGAACTACTTTCTGCAATCCTTTTGGTTCCTCAAGTCAGGAGACAAGAAAACTAAACTGATCAACTTGTAAGACGGAAGTCCTCATATTAGAGCAGGAGATTAGAGCGTTAACCCAGATAACACAAACAAGGTCAGTCAACGCTTGTAAAAGGCACACAGAATACTCCATTATATATATATACACATATAAAAGTGTTCGTTACCTGGCCTGCCACGTAAAATTAGACTTTGAACATTGATTTCCAGCAGCTGTAAGCAACTGCAAAATTGACAGGGCAGTGGAAAGTTTTCATGACGATTTTTCCTCCTTAGTTATTCCTCTTCCTAACCACAAGCATGATGCTTTTGTTCTACTATTACCCCAGACAAGAAACTGTTCAGGTGCAGTCTGGCACCAGAGGTAAGCTGATCTAACCATTAGCTGCCATCAGAAGATCATTACCACTGGGGTAGCTGAACAGCAATGACAGCACAAGGGAAGAAGCAAGAGTGGTACGGCTGATTTGAAGCATCACAACCCATTGGATCAGCTTATTACTATACCATGCATTCAAACTGCCTTCAGGCCACAGCCAGGTGGTTCAACAACTTAAACTGAAAAGCACAGCAGTAAAACAAGCCAGACATTTGCTGTACAGAAAGATGGGAGAAAACAGTGTCTGCTGATATGACTTGCAGAAAAAAAAAAAAAAAGGAATTCTAATTTGGTGAAATACGTGGAAAAAAAATTTTCATCCAACTGATGAAACACACAAATCAACACCAAAGACTACACAGAGTATGGAAAGCCTTGCAGTTACCTCTAGCTACTCCTGCTGACTGGAAGACTGCTGACTTAAAAGCTATTTCATACCAATGTACAACTCCAGTGAAGGATGTGCAAATATTCTGGGATCTGGCATTAGAATTTCTTCCAGACAAAAAATGTTATATCTCATTGTGATTTACAAAAATAAAGGCCATTTGTGAATACTAAGGATATTTGTCAAGAGACTCAAATTACAGGTTTTAGTTAAGACATTCCAAAAGCAATTAATCCATGGGTGCTCAGAGGACAGTCTCCAGCAGTTCAAGCCAAGCACACACACAGTCCCTCAATGAATGGCTGTGATGGATAAACACACTGCTTAAAGGAAGAATATTTCATTGACATCCATTCAACACCTAAGAAGCCTTCTGGACAGAGAGGTAAAACTTTCTTAGATTTTTCATTACACTTCTCTTGCTCACATTGTACTTGTCTGCAGTCTTTCCTAAATCCCCATACTAGAAGTCCATTAGCATAAGATTGGATTTTACATATTCGGGGGGGTTTTAAAACATATTCACCACAAGAATTTTTAAATATATCCCACTATTCGAAACACTTTTGTTCTAAGAGCTGACCATTACAGACTATTTTCTAGATATGGCAGGACAAATTCCTTCCTGTCTGAGAGTTTCCATGGTAATAAAAGTCCCCTTTAAACACATTCACGGTGGTTTGGGCAGGCCAAACAGGCAGCCTTTGTACTGAAAAGCTCCCTCTTTGTACTCCTCTGTGCTGATCCTGCACAAACTACCGTAAAAGTGTATTTTAGTGGAGGCAGAGTAAAACTAAGGCTCACATCAGTTTCACACGACAACTGTTTATTCCGCGGCACACATACAATCCTCTGGAAGATTCCCTTCCCCAAAAATTTTGAGTGGTTGGAGAAAGCAATCTGCAGGACAATCTAGGGCATATTTCAAGCAGACCTAACCCCAGAAACTTTGCCACTTCCACTATTAAAAAAGATGAACTGAAATAACCACCCTCCTTTTCCCATCCCCCCCTCCCCACCATGGAGTCTCACTGGTATTTGGAGATGGCGTATTCACACCAGTGCTTGCACCTCTAGTTAAACCATGTACTGGTCTCCATTGACACCTCCACACCAGCACAGAGATCTGTCATGGAAAGGAACTGAGAGAATGACCTAATGTGGTTCAGAATGTTTGGAGAAATATATGGAAACAAAAGAAAATAAATTTTTTCTAGTGTTCAACAAAGCACTTCTCTCTGAATTTCTATCTATTCATATTCACACTTGTGTTTCAGCACCTTTGAGTACTAGCAAAAATTTCAGCACATTTAGATCTTGTTACAAGTGAAGGTGTTTTTATTAGGAGTTTACATTTCTGTAAATCTGTAAATAGTATTTCAAATTTACAAAGACTTTTTTTTCTGCTACCATTACAGCAGACCTACAGATGCCACATCAACTCCACAGACAACGATTTTCTTAAAGAAATCTAAAGCAAAATGCAACTTGAATTCATTAAGAATGGTTTCATAGCCATCCCTTGGATTCTTTTATTAATTTTCAAAAATTTGCATGGAGATCATTTTAGATAAAAGATCTCTACATCCCGGTCAAGTTTGTTCACTAGAATTTTCAACGTTGCAGACGTCTCAAACTCTTAAGTGCAGCTCAGTTCCCAAGCCACTTTACTTGCTTGTAACAAGGGAGAGGAAATTTAAGCATCTAATTTGCACAGTGAGCTTTTCTCCAGTGCTACCATTAAAATTTGTGGGAGTTTTTTCTACCTCATCTAGTGGAAATTTCAGCATAGCACAGTCAGTGTAGCACAGAACTCTCTTATCCTGGCTTTTGAGAAAATGTATGAAGAAAGACGAAAGAACAGCAGGAACAGCTCCAAGAAACCAATGTAATGCTTCATTATCTCATCTCCACAATTTAAAACACCCCTCAAAAACACACATGCACATCCCCTTTCTCAGCTCCCACCCCTGCCATGTAGCTCATGTCCTGCTGGGTGACACTGCTCCAGAGAAGTCTGATCTTGACTGTGGACTCTCTCTGCTTCCCAAAAACCGAAGCAGTTTGTATGGAAAGCATTATCCAGATGAGTGAAAAAAAATCAGTCTTGAGATCACTTTCACATGCATAAGGATGAAAATATCTGATCTTTGTCAGATCCAATTTAGATGCATCTCGAGTTCCTTTTTGGCAATAGAGGAAACAGCCTTAAAATTACAGCAAATTTTAAATTGTGGGAGGGAGGCAATGCAGTAACATTAAGGCAAGCAGACAGAATAGAAGGTGTGAGAAAGGCACATTATGCAGAACTGTGTGACCCATAAACCCCAGCTACAGCTGTAAATTTCTGGAGAAGCTTTTTGGTAGGCAAATTTTAAGAACAAGATCAGACCAGATACAGGAAAACCAGGTGACAGCAAAGTATTCATTAAATGCTTCTCAAAATAACAGGTCTAGTAGCTCACTGACTACTGGCAACTGAAAAATTATGGGTTCAGCTTCGGGAAAGCTAACAGCATTTATTTTTTTCCAATAGAAAGTTTCAACTTGGGAAAAGAAACTGAACAGAATTTGTTTTGGTTGCCAGCAAAACCTGGTCTATCGCTTTCCTTGAAACTAGTCCAATTTAAACAAACATCAATGTAACATCCCACATTTCTCATGCTAGCAAATCTTACCAGAAAGACTTTCCACAAACACATGGTATTGATCAATTATCAACAACAAAATAGTCATATGCAGTCCTTAAGGATCATTTGTAGTAAATCCATCTACTTCAGCAATCTAGCCATAAATCTATCTCCATAAACAGACGCAACACATTAGATGATTTTCGCTGTAGGTTGTAATATTTCTGAGTATGTTTAAATTGCTCTCAAATTATGCTTTATCAAGCCATCATGCTGATTGTAAGATAAGTGAATATAATCAGAAAAGGTAAACTCTAGCTTCTATTTCTTATGCACCCTCTTCTTAAAATCAGAGTCATTGTACGACAGAGATTTCATTACCATCCTGTTCTGACAGAAACCAATATTAATTATTATTTGAATTAACCTTTGAGCCATAGTTTTCATCAGTACCCAGTAAAGACACAGACAATTTCTAATTACATTCTAC
This sequence comes from Agelaius tricolor, assembly GCF_023055355.1. Taxonomy (NCBI): domain Eukaryota; kingdom Metazoa; phylum Chordata; class Aves; order Passeriformes; family Icteridae; genus Agelaius; species Agelaius tricolor. The sequence goes on along the minus strand of NW_027269262.1, from coordinate 58,802,014 downwards.
TCTCATTATAAGTCACTAGGCTGTAAAGCTGCATCTGACAAGACTGCTACAGTTGGCCTTGAAATGCTCTGGACTTCGCTATAAATCTTTCAGAAACATCCAAGAACTCATTGAATACAAGAGCTATCACACAGGATGCTTCTCCAACAATTTAGAGGCTGTTTTAAAGGGATAGCAAGTGTGATATGACTGGATTGCAATAATACTCCTGAAGCAAAACAAATTAGAAGTGTCTTTATCATTCAGCATCACTACATGGATCATCTTTTACCAAAAGTTAGATACAGTAGATTCACTCAGTTTATCAAATGCAATTATTCAGTGATCATCAACTAACTCATAATCATATTCAACAAATAGTATAAGAAAATTAAAAATTTATAGACTGAGAGAAATCTGATTCCCAAGCTTACAGCAAGTATCTACAACATAAGCCATATTTATTACAGACCAGAGAGAAAGGTTTGATCTGCTAAAGAGTTATTAGTTCTCTAGCAGGAAATATGGATTTTAAGGGTCATAAATGAAGAATAACCTGTAATTAATATACAAAAATTAGTGCAAGTGGGCAATTTTTCTTTTGTAATTTTTCAGCTTTCCCTCACATAATCACTTTGCTGCAGTCAGTTATCTAGCCAGGAAAAAATGAAATATACACATGGATTTAGGGAAAGTGAACACTATTCTGGAGAACAGGTTTCTACCCTGGACTATGCCAAATCTCTTGAACGAACAAATTAAACTTCTAACAGAGTGATTTCTGGCTCTGTAACCTGAGCCTCACTTTTGCAACTTCACAAAGCTCACATCTATGACTAACTCCAATCTCTAAGCAAAAGACAGTTTTATTTGAAGGAATACCAGAGGCTGGGATCTATCAGGTTTCAAAACCAGAACTTGACTTAGCTGCTGACTCAAGACATATTTCAAGATAACAGAAGCATATTTCAAGATACCATTTTTAACCTTCCACTGTTGAAAATACCTGTATCTTAAAACAGAAGCTTGAGTACGTAATCAGTCTAATTCCAGTGAATGACATTTCATGTTAAAGAAACAATGACTTGGACTAAGTTTCACAACATGTATTACTTTAGATTTTGTTCTTCTCAAAAAAACCCCAACAAAACCCCAACCAATGATCTTTCCTTCACAGATCACTTTTATGGATGCTGTTAATGCTGTTAATGCAGAAGATCCAAGGTACTAATTCCACAAACATTTTAAAGAGAACTACAAGACACAAAAGAACCTAATATGAAGTTTGCAGATTTTAACAAGGAAAATGCCAGCTGTGCATGTATTTAAACATATTATGGATTCCATTAGGTAATGCACAGCAACTTCATAATCTCACAGGGTAATGATGTTCCAAGACTAGAAGAATAGCTAGGTTTAATCAAATTTATCACAAGACAAAATATGGTAAGAGAATTCAGATCTCTTGATTTTTGGAACTGGCTAGAGATGATGGATGGGACTCCAGTCTATAAAAATGCAGTGTTTGTAGCACTGGTGTCAACAGCGTTACCAATTCTAAACATGCCTCCATTAATCCTGTCCACATTTTCTGAAACTATCCAGGCCCTTCACCTTAAGGCCCCAACTTGCTTACCCACTCAAAGTGGCCATACTGTTTTGTTGCCTTTTTCTTTTCCTAGCAATTAGATGCTTTTCAGAAGTTACTCCAACATACAACTTCTCTGTATTACATTAGAATCTACTTGAATATTCAGATAATAATTTTTCTTTTATGCCCAAAACATTAAATGCCCAGATTATTCTTCTACTTCTCTATGAAAAACATTTAACTGGTAGTTTGACTATTTCTTTTCTAGACATACATGGGTAAAAGGAGACTAGAGGAAAGAAAAATCATCATTCTTGACCATACAGAAACTGTGCATACACAGAAACTGACAATTTAATTCCTACTTCTTATCCTTACCTATCTCATTACTAAGAATATGTGGTCAAGTGATGAGCAAATGTCTGATTCAGATCAATAATCAGATGGAGAAGATGGAAAGGAGGCATCAGACTCATGGTGGGATTGTCCATCTTTATGAACATTTTCCACATAAAATTTCCAAGAGTTTGTTACTGCAGTTAAACTTAAGGGTAGACCAGAAGGACAAAAATATATATCCAGGTCTTTGAAAAAGCAAAAGGAAAGGAAAGGAAAACTGACAACTTTCTGTCAAAGAGTCAGTTTTGATCTTATCCTACAACAAACCCTATACTGTGACTCTATTCTGCTAAGGCATAAGTGTTTCACAGGTCACAGAATCATAGAATAGTTTGGGTTGAAAGGGACCTTAAAGATCATTTAGTTCCAGTCCTCTAAAACAAAGCACATTATTTCATCTCATGCCACTCATCAAAACTTCCACCCTTTTGATTAAAATAATACTAAAAGATTAACATCACCAACAAAATATTGCTGATGTTGAAAAATCATCAACACAAAGCTTATTTGAAAGATGTATTTGGAGAACAGAAAGGTGGCATTTTAAAAGCCCCCAAAAGATACTGCCTTAGTACTGGGGGTAGAGGGAACACAAGTGATATATGCCTTTGAGAAGGATCAAAGAAATAGGGGCAAAAAAATCTAAAATCCATAGCTTTGTTCATGCCACTAGATTAAGACCTTCTTCCCCTTCCCAGTGCCACTTTCAAAATCCTATGTTTGGCGGGGGGGATAAGGGACAAGGAGGTTGAGAGAGAAAACAACAGAATTACAGAATCTCGTTTTGCTTATCAACCATTCAAAGCCCATGACAAAATCCCCAAAGGTGCTCATGCCATTTTTTCACATCAAATTTACTAGTGGCATTTTTCAACAAGCCTATAAGCAATGCATTCTAATAAATCAGCCTATAAAAGCACTTATTCCATTTAAAACTCAGTGCTAAATGACCAATGGCTTGTGATCTTCCAATAGTAGAGATACATCCTACTATTGCACAACTACTCAGCTTTTACACAAATTCTAGATTTCCCCTCTATTCTTCATGAATGTTACTTAGGAGGCAAAATTCAAAATGCATTAGTTAGGGAAGAGATACAAAAATGAATGGCAAGAGCAGCCATTCACTAAACACCACCTAAGAGAATTTACCATGCCAGAACATGCTGCTTTTAATTGTGTCTAGGCTGGATTAGGTTCAACTCTTTTTACTTCAAATTCTGTTACCAACCTTTTCTTTGCAAACAGAAAACCACCTCTCCACCTTCTTTGAGGTGCTTTGCTTGTATTAGTTGAACTAAGAAATGACCACATCCTAAAATTCCTCTAAGTTTTTTCTTAAAACAAACCATGTATTTCTGCATAGTTCCTTTTCCTGTTACCCTCCACAAATTTACCTGTACAGACATTGATTGCAATTTAACTTTTAAGCAGAAAACAAGTGATGAGTTTATTTTGTACATATGGCATGCTATCTGAAAGCTGTAGTAGGTTTCATGAGAAAGCTTAAATATTAACTTAGCAAAGCAGGATCATGACTCCTCAACAACTGAAACAGGCACAAGCCTTTCATGACACCTGCATTCCTGTTAAAGAAAAAATTAATTTTGTAAGATCTCTTTTAAAATTCTGTTTATTTCTTCATCTTATGAACTCATACTTGGCACCCTTCAGAGCATCTATTTTGAAAATGTAACTGGCTGCTTCTCTATAAAACCAGTTTGCCTACCTTCATGACCATGAGTTCTTAAATATTTCATGTTCTTAATACAGCCAACATTTTCCCCTGTTACTTTAGTATAAAATTCCTCAAATTTCAGTTGCTTGTGCTAAAATACTGTGTGAGTGCACGTAACAAACTACCTTGAAAGAGCAAGAAACTTTCAGGAGAACCTCTTCCCTAACACAAGTCATCAAATGAAACACAGAATTAACAGTGAAGCCCGTGACTTCAGATTTACAGACTTATGTCTTTCCAAGTCATTCTCAGCTAAGCAAAGCAACATAATTCTCAAAAATCTTGCAGTACGAAGTGGTTTTCATTTGTGCAAAAGTTCTTCTAAATATGGTGCTCACACATCTATACATGAAGACATGAATAAACTCTTACTGAAGACATGAATAAACTCTTACTGTTCCACCACTGCTTCAAGCACCAAAGGCTTTTATACAGGGTGGTACTGTGGCATGTCACATACTACGATAAAACAGAGAGACCTTAGTACTAAACAATTAAATTATATACTACAGTACAGTTTTTTACACAGAGAGCCAAGAAAAAGAAAAGTGGAAGTTATGGCTCCCATGATAACTGCAGCTTGATTGTAATACTGTTTTATACTGTATATTTGAACAAATGCATCAATTTACAATTGATGGGGAATTATAACTGACGGACACAGTCACAGACTTTGTCTCACTCCTAAATAAATCAGTGGCATTCAGAATAAATTTCCATCCCATTTGTACAACTTGGTAAGGTGACTGGTTTGCTGGCAAGAAGAATTTACAGTATATAAAAGCATTTAAACTGTATGTATCAAACTGTTTATATGAAGTTACACTGAAGCACACAGAGCAACACTGCCACATTTTGACTAGAACATGGACTATTTAAACATCCACGAAATTATATTATGATTCAGATTTGTTCCTGTCATATTTGACTTAACTTTATCGTGATTCGTGGCTACTGCTAATGAAATCCATTAAATATATTTAAGCTCAGCATTCCTAAAACAGGAATAAACAACAAAAATGCATCGTTGGAGTGCTTACTTTCAAAGAGAAAAAAGCATTAAAATGAGGAAGAGCTTGGTAAGAGAAACAAAATCAGGCAGTTTGACAAAATATTTACAGACAACAGACAAAAAATACTGTATTGAAAATGCAGAGACACAAGGAAAAAATGCATCACAGCTAAACCTCAAGCTGGGAAGGCTATCAGTAAGAACATTTCTCAAGAAGAGGGGAATAAATTGGACCAAAGGAACTAGCAAAAAATTGCAAAGATATGTTCCTAGAGGAGCAAAGTCATAAAAGGTCCTTTCACAAATGCCAGGTATAGGAAGCCTGCTAGAGAATCCACTGGACTAACATATAACCAAGATAGGAAAGAATTATTCCAAGAAACTAAAAATAACAAGTTTTCTGCATCTGCTGTCATTGAAGAAGCTAAAGCAAGCTTTCATCTTTTTTGGCACATGAATCCTCAGAGGCAGTTTTGGTCAAACCAAAGCAAACAGCAGCAGTCACCAATGCACTCATAGTTGGATGGCATTCACCAAGCTGAAGGATACAATAGTCTATCTGTCCACTATGCCACTTAATATCTCAGGTTCCAACACTGCCTTGTTGCCAATTGTCCATCAGTTTTGAAAGGTGGTCATACCTTTAGCCTGCCCAGAACTACAGACCAGCAAGTCTCATGTCCCAGCAGGGCAAGGAAGTTGAAAATAGAAGAAACACAGGCACATACCAAAGTACAGACTACAGAAGTGACACTGATGCTTTCCCACAGCTAAGTCCTGTCTTACCAGTACAGGAGATTTCACTGAAGCAATTGATAAGTGGCCAAAGTCTGAGCTAACTTGGATGACCAAAACACATCAGCCAGCTGCTGAACAAAGGTCCTCCAGCAATGGTTCCTAAGGAAACTGAGCTACAGCAGCAAAGAGGGAAGATCTTCACACAGATGAAAGTAAAAAGTTCAAATCAGGAAACAAACATCAGGAAACATCACCCAGCCCCTTTCCAGACCTGCACTGACAGCATGCACATAAAAGATCTAGAAACAGGTGAACTTTGAAGTGAGTTTGCTAATAGTAATAACAAGTTTATTTTGCTAAAAATTAAAATCAACTGTGCAGGAAGCAGCAGACCTTCCTCACACCCACGAAGGTGTAATAAACTGCAGATGAGATGCAGTGAAAGGAAATAGATAGCAATGCACATGAGAAAATACAATACTGTTTTACATACATTTTGCTGAGCCCCAACATGATTTGGGAGCTAGAATAAATAGTCTAGGAAAACAAGATTTGTAAGAAAAGTAAACAGAACACTAAGAATGTTTAAGAAAAAAGAGATTAAAAAAAAAGCACAGAATTGCACAAGAAATGGGATACACAAGTGTATGAGGTTCTTATACCTTGCTGCAGTGACCATGTTTGCTCTTCTCACCTCCACTTCAAAATTAAAATTACTGATGGACCAGAGAGGGGTGACAGACATTTGAATACCCTTCAGAATCTCCAGCCTCAAGAAGGGCCAACCAAGGAGAGAATAAAAAAGTACACTAAATCAAGCAGCATGGAACAGGTACACAGTGAACCACTGTTCTCCTCCTCTTTTAACAAGGAAACTAGAGAACAAACAAAACTAGCAGCTGGTAGGTTCAAAATAAAACAAATAGAAGGAAGCAGTTCTTCATACAATGTGTACTTAAGCTGCAGAACTCTGCCACAGTCCCAATGGCAGCCAAGAGTTTACACAGACCAAGAGAAAACTAGATGAATTCATGCAAGAGAAATGCATTAAGCATTACCTATCACTTTTTTCCAAGACAATTCTGAGCAGAGCTGTGGAGGCTAAGGGGTTTGCTCTGTTTCTGGTCACTATGAAATAGGATTCAGACCTCTGGTACTATAAAAGAAAGATGATATTCACAACATGGTTTTAATAGGTGTTGACAACTATGCTACTTCAATAATACACCATTTCCAGTATAACATTTCACCCTCCTTTCATGAAGATACCGTATTTCAGTCCATGTTACCAGTACTTCAAGAATGTAACTGAGATTACAACACTTTAGAGGACCACAACATGAGAAAGACAAGGACACCCAAAACTGTACTTGAGTCTGCTGAAATTCTACTGATCCTATATAAAAGATTATCCCTATTCCAACCACAGAAAATTTAGAGAGAGTATATGATCTGGTTGTAACCCCTTAAAGGAGCAAAAAAAAAAAGAAACAGAAACACTGATAACACTAAACACTGTAGCACATACAGTACATCTCTGGACGTACTCAGTACCTACAGTGGGTTTTAAGTTCATTTTTTTAACAATTGAAAAAAGTGTGGTTTTAATAAATCAAAGTTGTGTTATACACTGAAGTATTAGGAATACTGAACTTTTACTACAACAATCTTTTCATGTTTGAAGGAAAAAGACTTAAAAACAGCACTAAGTTGTGAAAAAATTAAAATATTCATACTTTTCCTGATTTAAACAGCAGTTGTAAAAGATAATATCAGCTCAAAGCACTGGCCTGAAGCTTTACAACTGTTATAAAAAGGTACTTAAAATAACTACAACATATTTAGGTTAAGCACTTAAAGGAATTACTGGAAGACTGAATTCAATCCTTGGTTCCAATCCACAAGTCATTGTGCAACATCTTAGCTGCTGAAATCAAGCCCTCTCCATTACCTATAAAGTGGGGACCTTGCCCATCCCCTGAACTGGGGGTACAGAATTTTCCCTCTGCAAATACAGAAGGCACAGCAATTTCTTCTGTAAACAATGGAAGAACACAATCTCTCTGCACCTTCCAGCCTAGCCCTGCTCTCTCCAGTCCATGGAAGGTGCTGCTGCCATTCTGTGCTGAGCAGAGCCCAAGCTTGAAGGCAGCAGCATCTTCCCAATGTAGAACAGACCTTCTACTAGATCTCTGTCAGAGACAGAGCAGAACATGCCAGTGGTTTATTTTCAAGGACTCTAAGTGATCAAAGTTTTCACAGGTTCATTAAAACTCCCCATAACTCCTAGATCACAGCCAACATATCATCTTGGCTTCAGTTAAGTTTAGTCAGGTTAAATACCTGACTTGATAAGGAAGAAAAACCTGACAGAAAATGCGAGCCAAAATGGCTACTAGCACAGAGTAGACAGTACACTCTCTGAACTCTTCCTACTGCCAAGCCAAAGATCAAGATATTATGGCAGACTATTTGGCAGAGTTTGTTTAAGAAACTGTATAGGACAAGGAGGAAGCTTATAGTCCCTAAACTCAATACAAAAAATACAATTGTTTAGAATTTACTCCTAAGGAAAATATTTAAAGGAAGAAGATAAATTCTGAAAAATAGCAGGCTGTTCAGACACAGACTCTAAACACTTAAGACAGATTTTTCTTTTTTTTTAAGTGCTGAATGTCAGACCAACTCTCCTTTTAAGGATGGCATTTATCTACTTCACAAGACCAGTAGCAAGACAGAATTAATACTTGGTAAAGAACCAAGATCCTCTGCCGAGTGCTGCCTGGTAATCAGCAACTATTACATATCCCAATATGGCAGACACAAAGCACATCCCTGTCAACCTGGCACACCAGTTTGGAGTAGCACTTGGGGTCCTGCCTTCCAACCACCTGCTCAGTCACTGGTCTTGAAAGGAAGAAAAACCATCCAAGCACTCAAGAGATGTAGGAACTAAACAGATACTTTGCCTTCTAACACTTCCACCATGTGTAATTAAGACAGGGAGCATCACATTCACTGGAAGTGAATGTACTTTTTCTCATGCTACAGCAGAACTATATGCCCAAAATTTCTCCCGCTCTTTCAGAGCAAGCCTTGTCCATATACCAGCAACAGCAAGCATCCCAACGTGGAAAAATACCCTCACTGCTCCTATTTCACACCTTGGGTTGTTTTTTTTTTTTTCTGAGGCAACACTTAAGTTCCTTTTAAGCCCTTCCTGTAGCACAGGAACGCTTAAGTTCCTTTTAAGCCCTGCCTACCACACCAGACACCTCCAAATGTAATCCACTGGAATAAGCAGCCTTTAAAATAAGGTGTTGTAAGGTCATATAGCAACAAGATCATCAGATTAAAGAGGAAGTGGAGTTAAGTTAATACTGAGTCACTATTTTAAGTTCTTTGTTCAAGACAACAGCATGATAGCCTTTCAAGTACAAACCAGTCTTCAAGCAGGATGGCTGAAGAACTTTTCTATTTCAAAAAAAAAAGTTTTATTTCTTGTGTAAATCTGAACATGAAATGAAGGACAACAACTCATCAGACAGACAAGATCTGGTCCCAGAGACAGATGTTTTACAGCTGTGCTTTGGGCTTCCTAAAGCCCATTAGAGCTAGCACATACAATTCCTAATGTAAACAAGCTGCTTTTAGGAACTACAATATTCACTCTGAATACACACAACGCTAGTCAGGGCCACCGCTCCTCACAGTTTGCACCAAATACAGCTTACAATGCCCATAAGACAGAATCTGTAAATCCCCTCTCCTGCACCTCCTGTCACCCCCTGTAGACCCTGAAAAAGAATTTTTTAGATGTAAAACCCAAGGGAAGGAACCTAGAAGGTGTACTACATGAAAGTTTGGGTTTTTTGTAACTATGGCAAGAATTTACGTTCTATTAACACACATACAATTGCCCAAATCTTGAGAAAAACAGGAAGGACAGCATGAGCTTCCACTCTTCCACCTGCCAAGAAGTCCCTTTCTGTCACACTGCAGGCAATACACACAAAAAAGCCAGGGCTCTCCAGAAAACAAGCAGCTTCTAATGGCACACTGCTGCTATGCTGAAAGAGTCACCTCACGCTGACAGGTGGATTGAGCAGAAGCTGCAGTCAGAATCCCTGACTTTTATGTAAGGTGTTCATTCCTCTGCTAAGCTACACAATGTAAACTGCCCATTTCTCTCTCTGGAGAGCAGCAAGAGCACAGTATTACAGAAGTGACTAAGCAGCACATTATTTGACTTGCAATGTACTTTTTTCACCAGTTTTAACAAGGAGGAGTGCATACATTTCACTATCAGAAAGGTTAAGACTGTGATAGGAAGTAACAGTCTCAGCCACCTACTAGGACCAAGCACTCATTCCATCTCAAACCAGCAGGAAAATGTAAATAGTTGGGAATACTCTGAATAATGGAATCCACTGAATTACTGACTGATGAAACTTGATGACACTGAAACACCACTGACTTGATAAAATTTGAGACAGACAAATTGACTCAAAGGTGATAAACCTTATGGAGGACTTCAATGTTGCAAAAAAACCCCCAAAAAACAAAACAAACGAAAAAAAACCACCCACCCAAAACTAACAGCCCCCTCCCCCCCTTTATTGTGAATAAATGGTTTCAAAGATTAAATACTTCACATTTGAAAGAGCAAACAAGTTATTTATACATTAGTAAATCTTTTAGGCTTTTGTTTTCCTACCTGAAGAGGGAAGCTGATTTCTGGTCAGTGGATTATTAATTTTAATCAATTTATAGCATGCAACCCATAGCATCAATGGAATAAACAAATTTTAATATCCATTTTAACTCAGGCCAGCACATTTTTCTTTTCGTGTCCTTTGCTTCACAGATGATTACTCTATTTCTCTTTCTCCCATGAAGGTTCCCAGGCAACTGATCCAATCCACTTGCTCACTGCCACCAAAATGAAAAGATGAAAAGGGCTTGCTGCTCTCCAAGCCAGCGGCCCCCCTCGTCCTTAGTACCAGCTCTGGTGTTCATCAGATCCTTTTATGAGCTAGTTTGATTCATTACAACAGCAAAATGCTCTCCATTTTACAGTTATTTTTCTGCCATTTTGGTGAACTAAAGTGGCTCACAGAAGGACCTGACAAGCACTGCTGCCAGAAAAAAGTAGCAGAGCCATGTGGTTGTGAGTTGGGGTGCAGGGGGACAAAGCCAGAGAGGAAACTTCTCCTTTCAGAACAATGTCCAGTTAAATTAGCTCACTGCATTTCTCAAACCATACCCTGACTTACACATGATTAGAGGGACCACAAGACAACATTCAACAGCTTCCAGCTATCTTCAGAGCTACAAAAAACTGATTATACCAAAAAAAGTACTCTTACACAGATTTAAGTATAATACTTCATCAGAAGAAAAAAAGTTCTTACAAACATAATATCAAGATAAGGATACCCTAGACAAGGAGGGTAAAGAAAGCTTGGCAGATTTCACTCTAGTTTTTTAATTTAAAAAATGAACAAACAAAAATCAAAAACCAAAAAAAAAAAACCCTGGGAACAGCCACCAATCTCAATAAACATTGTGATAGAGAAACAAGCATTTTGGATAAGCAGAAAAGAGAAAGAACTTTTGTCACCAGTATCCAAAATAAACCTACCGGAGGACAGCTTATGTGCCTAAGAGAAAGCACCTTGAGGGAAGGAGGCAGTCAAGCCAACATGGTGGAAGCAGGTGCTACAGCTGCCTAGTCCCCAGGTTTTCTGCCCAGAGATTTCTGTCCAGGGATCAATCTGCCTCATTAGGATGGACTGCCTGCTGCAGATGTGCTGTTTCACTCCAGAAGAGAGAAGTCAAGGTGTACCAAAGGTGTCACTCCCACAGCCACATCGAATCGATCTCACTATTCAAAGCTCCTTGCCAACCTGGAGGCTCCTCAGCACAGAAACAGCTGCCTTCAGCAATTGCTGAAGAGAAAAAGCACCCTGCCCCAAAACACCACCATGCTCACACCTTGACAAATTAGAGAAGGGATTTTTAGCTTTTCTGACCCTACCAGCCTCCCACCAAAAATCTTAATGTTGGGCAGCCACAGAACACACCACTGAACTCCAGGTCACACACAGGCACACAAAGGAAGACAGAAGCAGACCCCAGAAGCCTCACCAGGGGACAAGTTCAGGCACACAGCCAGCATCCCAGCTGACACTAATATCCACCTCTAAGAACCCCTCCTATTCCAGTTCCTCAGACAGCCAAAATCTGCATTGCCCAACCAGCCCCTACTGCACAGTCCAGTCGTGCCACTGGTCATGCGACAATCTCAGGAAGTCACATGTGAACCAGTGACAAGCCTGAGGTTGTCCACCCAGAGAGGCAGGCAGAAAGGTAAGCATCCTGCTTTCTTCTGAGAGAGGAGACAGAGAAAGGTGAAGAAGAGAAAGAGATTAAGGAGATTAATCTTTTCCATCACACCATTAGGGAAATTTCTTATGAGAAGAGCTATGGAAGGAATTACTTTCACCTGCCATCTTTTCTGTAGCCAAGGTTTTATTTTTTCACTTCACAAAATTAAGTAGTCATGGTTTGGCCAGGGGGTAGCAAGGGGGTGTGAGGCCTTCACTTACTTCCCTGAGAACTCACTGTTCAAGACTTCAGTCACCTTAACCACAGCAAAGCCACACAAACACCCTCCTTCCATTTTTCTTTCTTTTTTTTTTTTAATAGTTTCAGTGCAACATCCAATATGCTTAACTTCTAAGAGTATGTACTATGTAGTACTATGTACTACAAAGATTCCCGGACCCAAGCTGTAAGACATGTTTCTGTCCTAGTGCTGCCTGGAACAAGCTGATTCTTCCAATAGACATGCCATTTCTACAAAACAACCCCTTCCTTCAGCATGGCTGCCACAAGGTTCAAATCCTGTTTGAACTGTGAAAGTATGCTCACTAAGAATCACTTCTGTGAGAGAAAACAGCACAGGCTGGGGAACACTGCAGAACTGTAGTAAGGAGAAATGCAGGTGAAACAGGCAAATTTTTTTCAGTAACCTCTGTAAAGATTACAACAGAAATAAAGAAGCACGTTTCACTTACTTCTGTACAAAAAAAAAGAACAAAAAATGAAAATGACAATGTATCTTTGTAGAGATCAATACAGAAATAAGAGGGAAGTGAAAATGAAGCCTGCTTATTCACTTCCCCCCAATGAAACAAAGATGATTAAAGTAAAGATGAGTGAGGTTGTACTCCACTTAGAGAGCTAAGCAAATGCAAAGCACAGCAGACACCTCACAATGGTACTGATAAATAAACTGAATTACTTAGCAGTTCTCTCCCAGACTAACATCCTGAGGCAGTCCAGAAATCCCTATTTAACTCACTTTCTGAATGATTCCTTCCTAAATCAAGAGAGATCGTAAACTGCTCGCTATGAACTCTCAGTTTAATTCTTCATGGTTAAAACAACTCAAGGCAAGAATTATACACTTAATGAGAGTCCCCTCATCAGAGTTTAAAGGAATCTCTGAACTCACATAGGCACTGGCTACTACATCAGAGGGCCTTCCTTTAAGCCATCCTGACACAACTACACCACCCTGTGCAGCTGCCTGGTCTTTCCAGGAACCAGCAACCTAGTCCCAAAACCTTTCAAACTAAGAAATGGAGATGCGCTGTCTGCTTCTTGCCTTGCAATAAACCACCAAATCCAACAAGCAGCTACTTCAGTCCAGAAGCTGCAAAAACCAGAGCACATTCTCAAAAATCCACAGGGCTTGCCTAGATATATACCAGACAGTTGAGCCAAAAATATAAAATCATCATCTTAGATCTCATGTCAAGACAGTAACTGCAGTTACAGTTGCTTCAGTATTTCTTATCCCACATGAGAAAACAATACACATTCAAATATAGAACTTCAAGCAGCAGGATACTTGGGATGCCTGATTCCTGGACTTCAGATAGGCTCTCCTGTCCAGGAACAGGTAAGGTTTTGAAAACAATTGTTATAACCTGAACAGCTAATTAAGATGCATCCTTGAAATTTACCAGTCTCTCACTGTCATGCACTTTTATCTCGGCCTTATCAGAATTATTTTTGAACATCTGTTAGCCTCATCATTACTCTCCTTCTCTCAATCCTCCTTTTATTGAGCATTACAAACCAGGTCAGTTGTATTGCCTTTCTGGCTGTTAATCTTCAACTTGAAGAAGTACTAAACTGCCTTTCTCTACAGTACAGGCTGACACGTGCTTTCCTGCAAGACCTTTTACCAAGTAGCATTTCAGCTTTGGATTTCAATCTCAACAGCTACATTGATGGATCCTCTTTGAAGCAAAGAATATTTTCTCATAACTTGTCATCAACTCAGACTTCCCACTTACTAGCTCATCCAAGTTAATACCAAAGACTTGAACCAAGTTTTTCAGTTTCTATTATGTAAGAGCTTGTTTCACATTTCTCCCAGAACAGCACTACCTACCTCAATGCTTTCTGTGATGAAGACTTTCTCCATGTTTTGTCCTATTACTGATGTCTAAACGTCTAAAATTCCAGCTTTCAGCTCAGCTTTAGTCTTCACCTGAGTTCTCTCACAAAGAATGACCAGTATTCCTTCTCACACAGTGACTACCCACTTAACAAATCCTGTTTACCCTGTAAATAAATCCATAGGCTTCCTATTTTAAGATCGAGGACAAAAGTGCCTTTATTAAAGTCTTCCTTGGCCTTGCTCCATGTTCTGATCTGCTTTACCACTGGTCACATAGTTCCTGGTCTCCAAAGCTCTCCTATTTCTTTCAGAAATATCACAATCCCATCAGGAGCTCCTCCCCACACCCCAGACTTCTCTGCTTGGCAAAGGATAGCCCACAATGGCTATGTCCATTTCAAAACTGTCATGGGACTAGACCCTCCCCACTCACAGCTACACAGTGCACAGAGCAAGAGAAACCACTACAGCTCTATCTATCCGCTACTAAAAGATGGGGGGATGTCACTTTCATGAAAACAAAACTTGAAACAAGAGGATTTTCCTCTTCAGAGGGTCATGAAGAACCTTTGGGAAGCTGCCAGCACACTGCAGCAGCCCCCTGCTCTGGCTGTCTGCCCCTTGCCATGACAGCATCCAGGGGCTAACATGAGACTTCATCGAGCTTTGGTGCAGCCAGCCAGCCCTCCCCACACCAGCTTAGGCAGCCTCCATGGTTTTGGTAGAAAGCAACATTATTAGGAGCTGAAATGCATGTTTATTTTGCCACATATCCTCATTATCTAGGATTGGCAAGAAAACACAACTCCATTAAGCAAACAGAAAGCAGTATGAATCGGAAAAAAGATTAAAAACCCAACAGGAAAGGAACTTGAAGAGGAACAAAATCTATGGGAAAGCTGGGGGGAGGGGAGTAGAAAGGGCAGGAAGGAGAAAAGAAAGTTTTGTTTTCAGAGCAGGACTGCCTCTGCTGCACAGAAGGAATCCTACTTTGTACATCTGATGTACACCTCCGCAAAATGTTTTAAGTGACACTTGCTTTGTAGATAGAGATCAAAATAAACTGTGGGGAGGTCAATTTCTTTCAAAATCACCAAGAAATGTTAAAGCCAGCTACCTGTTGAAGTTCTAGCAGTAAGCAGAAAGCTCAGCTGAACAGCTTAAAAAGTGGCTCAAGGACATTAAAATAAAGTGCTTGCAAAACTATCCAGCACTGGATTTGCCATATGCCAGCTACTCCAGGGCAGGTAAGCTGCTGCACTGCTCTCCCCAAACACAAGCTCCTATTTAAATGAAACCTGAACAGAATAACCTCTAGGATCAGGACCATATAAATGAAATTTTATTTTCCCCTCAGAACCATTAGGAAGAGGGCAGACATTTTGGCTGCAATGACTTTTTCCAGACAATTGATTCCCAAAGTTATTTATTCCCCACCATTCCCCTCAAGGCCCTCTCATCACAGCAATTGTCTATGTCAGAGGAAGGTTGGACTCAGCTCCCATGAAAGCCAAGCAAAACCACACCCAAAATAGCTATATAGGTCACTACAGAGCAAAGGGAGCCCTACATCATGCCAGCAAGGGCTTCTGGTTAGTTCCCACATGCCAATAAGCTTTCAAAGTCATGTGTTACAATGTTCTACTAAAACAGTAGCTTATATGGTAATGAGCACTCTTTTATTGAATCCTAACTTTTAAAAGAAAATGCTTAAATTAAGTTGTACCCCTCCTTTTTCTTTTCTTTTTTTAAGGAGAATGCAGGTGTCTGCACATTTAACATAAGGGCAGCAAAACAACCAGCGTGCTTAGAAACAGCTACAGAACAGCACCCAGAGAAGAACCCAAGTGGCAGCAAAAGACCCTTGGTTTTGGCTTGGCTTCTTCTAGGTGCATGTTTACATCTCAGAAAAATCACAATGTTGGAAGCTAAGAGCTAATCAGCTTTTATATACTTAAGAATACCCTTAAGAGCTTTGTTGTCATATTTGGGCTCTTGGAATGTGTCCTTTAGGTCATAATCTCCTTTTTATTTTTTGCATCATGCCTTCCAACCTCATTTTCCAAGACAGATTTTAGTGCACAACTACAACGTAGCATTTCCATGACTGCTGATCTTGGGTAAGATGTGAATCACTGAAAGTTAGTCAAGATTGTGCAGGCAGAAAGCAAACAGGAGGAAATCTTCCATCAGGTTTCAGTATCTCATCAGAACCCTAATAAAAACATGGGATGTTTCTGCATATTGTACCTCACTCCTTCCTCTGGAAGAGTTCTAAAAATTAAATCATAGTTGGAGTTTCCCTTTGCCTTTTTATCACTACTGCAATATAGACAGCATTTAAAACTTTCTTGTATTAAAATCCAGTAGTATTTGTGCTGACAAGCTATTCATGGATATATAAATGATGAGAAACGATGGAGTTAATGTCTGTCTTAATGGTGAAGCTAAATGGTGGAGCTAAATTAATACAGTAACTTTTCTGTTGGAAAAGTGAAGGCTAAAGCCTCACCTACACACAAAAGAGTCATTTGTCAGAAAGACAGTTTAATTATTTACTAAAATTTGCAGTTTTCTCTTGTATACAGGGAACATTAAAGTAACATAAAAGTATCACCCGTGTTACTTATGGGCATCAGTTAACCAGCTCATAAATCTGAGCAGTTAGTGATTTGCTCACAGCACACAAATACATAAGGGTTTGGAAGTGAGGATTTAAGGGAACTGGGGGAAGGAAGACGTTCAGACACACACACCACTTGTCTCACAGTTGCCTGTACCCTTTGTAGCCACACACTTTTCTTTGAATTACGTCAGATTCACAAGAGCAAATACCAACCAGCACACCCTAAAGGCTTTCCATCTGAAACCTAATGTAAAAATGAGTGGGAAATAAGGGATAGAGGTAAGGCACAGGATTCAAGGAGACACCTGCATTTATTTCCACCCTCCTTCTTTCTGGTCACTTTCTTCCACCTCTTCCTTCCCACCTTAGCAACCTCTACCTATCACACCGTACGCTACTAACAAAACCAAACCCCATGGCAAAACGCAGCCTCACTGCCACACTTCAGCAGCTCTGAGAAAACCTGAGAACTCTATTACTCAGGCCTTTCCAGCTTGACAGAAAATCATGTCTGGGTTGCCTTTGTTTAGGATTTGCTGTATCCTCACACTGCAGGTTCTCCTGCCTGCAGAGCCGCCGTCCGCGGGGCACAGACCTGGCACGGAGCATCCCTGTGTGCTGGGGCAGGGCAGGCCCACTGAGCACAACACCCACCCACCCATGCCAAGCCCAGACTCAGCAGCACTTCCTTCTTCAGTACCTGCTTGCAGCTTTGCCATCAGCCTGACCCACCTGGACTCGCCAACAACTCGTTTTACGTCTTATAAAAGTCCTAATATTATTTGAGTGTTAATGGCAAATACTGCAAACATTCATCAGAAGCTTTTCAGTTCAAAACAGCAAATAACTCACATGGGAAAGAAACTACCCTCAGGTTAACTGACCCCTCTACATGGACAGGGAAACCTTTACAGTGCTCCTCTGACACAAATCTTCAGGCTTCTGCATTAACCAAACCCAAAAGGAACTGGTCACAACTGAAATCTCCCATTTCAGAGTTTTGATTGCAATAGAAAGTGTTCCACTAAACCTCATTTTTACTGACATTGTTACAGCGCAAAACCCCTAGAAATTTTTATTTTCCTAAGAGGACTGTGTGATCCTTGTCTGTGATCGAAACTTTCCTTCATTACTGAAGAGGTGATAAAATAATTTTGGGTTGCAAATATGAGGCTTTTTCCCCGTTTAAATAACCTAACCATGATTTACAAGCAATAACAGAAATGTCATCACATTGTTAAATATTTAGTAATATATTTGGTCAAATATGATTATCCAATTAGTATCAGTGAATTAGTAATTCAGTTACACTTGCAATCACAAGCGTTTAATACTCTTCTAAGAGCCTGTGCAATAGCTTTAATAATGATCTTTATAAAGTTTATAAAACAGCTCAAAAGAGACTGAAAATAAGCAGTTCAGGTTAACAGAAAGACAGGACAAGATGCGTGAATCTGTGGCATCCACCAATACTTTAGTAGGGGAAATTTTGTTTTGTGAAACTGTTTCAAACTTCACATTATGTCTAAGACCAAAAATAATTACTTTTTCCAAGCAGCTGTGGTTTTAACCTAGAGGAAAATAGTACACTATCATAAGGATCTCTGCAAAACCCTGAGCACATTTACAACACCAAACAAGAAGAAACAAGCCATACTCCCCACTTTTGGTAGCTGGAGATAGGAAAATATACAGAATGTAATTGTTCTGATCACCTGTTACAAACCTCAGAAAGAAATAGTTAATTTTCCCCCAAACTGCATCTTATTTTAGAAGTGATTGCTAGAATTTTTCTGCTGGTGCTATAAATGCAGACCTCTTCAAAGGAGCTCTCTCTAACTGTCACCTCACCGTTAAGTTTGTAAGCAACCCGGACATCTAAAACATGGTCTATGCTGAGCAATGTGGGTTTTTTATTATTATTTTTATTTTGTTAATAACAAAAAAAAGTATTGGAAACTTTCACGGTGGAAACTAGAGAGCTTGGAAGTTCCTCTCTTAGCAGCACCCAGCAATGGAGAGGAAAGTGTTCTGCATACGTGCCCCAAGCATCCAGCTACATTTAGCTTTCAGCCTTTTTATTATCATTGTCAATGAATGGGCCCCAGTCAAATTAAAGCTGCCATTTTAGGTTAAAGACTGGAGAGCCTCTGTTGTGCAACAGCGAGACAAAAACACTCCAAGCGACAGATGCAGCACTCTCATTGGAAAATGATAGATTTCAACTTTTATAAAAAAAAAAAAAAAGAAGAATAATTACGGATCATGCTTTTTAATATGAATTATATATTGATACTCACACATTACCGCAAACTAACGGGATTTATAATTGGGAAAAATCAGCTACCCATGCTGCTAAGGTCATAGTCATTAAGATTTTTTTGCCGTCGTTAGAATGGATGATCTGTGAGGAAATGAACAGAAACATTTTTTGTTCAACTTGCTTGTTTGTACCTCCGCTAGTCCCGTATAACACAAGAAAAGAAAAAAAGGAAAAGGGAAAAAAAAAAAAAAAAAGGCTAACACATTCTCCCGAAAGCCATCTTCCAGGATAAACACTGCCCGCGATCTGCTTTGATGAGAGTAAAAATCGAGACGAACATCGACGCAGAAACAAACTTATCGCACCGAGGTTATTCTGATATTCCCCAAGCCAAACATCCGCGGAAGCCCAAGTGGCACGGGAAATTTAAAAAAAAAAAAAATTAAAAAAAAAAACAAAACAAAACAAGAGGCTTCTCGCAAATGAAAAAAATCGCCCTTTTCTGTAGTGGGGAGGCACGCTCGGCCCCTTCCCAAACGAAAACAAAGGCAGAAAGTGGGTAAGTGCGGGAGAGTTGCGCGGCGCCGCGCGGCCCCGCAGCGGACAGGGAGCTCCCGGGCATCCATCGCTACTTTCCTTTTGTCCATTGTCTGTTTAAAAAACAACTACTTTAAACCCGGGCGTGAGCGGGCTGTCGGGGGGAGCCGGGGAAACCGGCTCCATTTCCAGCCCGTGCCCACGGCCACCCCCTTTCCCAGCACCCCGACCCGCCCCCCCCGGACACCCACCCGCGGAGACCGGCCCGGCAGCGCGGGGCGCGCCCGGAGGGGCTCCCCCGGCGTGGGAGCGCGTCCCCTGATTTAGCGCTACCGGGATAAATGAAGGCAACGTAATGATGGCTGCTCATTGCCTGCAGCGCCTTCTCCCTGAGACTCACTAACAACCCTGCCCCCCTCCCCCCGCCACCGCTCTCTCTCACACACCCGCGCACACGCACAGGCGCTGCCCGCTCCCCGCCGCCCCGCACGCAGCGCCCGCCGCCGGCCCCGCTCCGCTCCCCACCGCGCCCCGCGCACCGAGCGCGGCCGGCCCCCCCTCGCTGCGCGCCCTGACCGCTTTGGCCTCAAACCACCTTTTTCCGCTCACCCTCAAAATGGCCCGGAACGGGGTGGGGGAAAGCGCGACGAGGGGAGCGCCCCGGCCCCGACCCCATGTGCGCGGCGGCGGCGGCAGCGCCTCCCGCCCGCCCCGGCTCCGCGCCGGCGGAGCGAAGGTACTCGGCGGGGTGAAACCCCTATTATGCGGCGTCCGCCGGCACCGCTCCGGCTGCCTCGGGTAGCGTTCTCCCTTCCCGTCCCCTCCCTCTTTCCCCCGCTCCCCTTTCTTCTCCGGCCGCCGGGGAGCGCCGGCCGCCCCCTGCCCCCTCCCGGTGCCGCCGGGGCAGGACGATCCCCCCGCCGCGCGCACCGGCGGCCGGAGCGGCACCTCGTGCTCCCGCCTCCCTCCTCCTTCTCCTCCCTCCCCGCCCGCCTTCCTGCCGCCCGCCGCCACCCACCGCCCGGCCTCCGCTGGGGGTGCCCCCGCTGCGGCCCGGGCCCCGGCCCCGGCGACCCATGTGCCTGCGCGGAGCGGGGCGGTGCCGGGCCGAGCCGGGCCGGGCCGTGCACGGCAGGGAAGCGCCCTCACTTTGTTAGCGCTTGTTGTGCCGACGCGGCCGCCGGGAGCCGTCAGCGTGGTCAGCGGGGGAAGCGCTCCCGCGGCCATCCCGGCCGGCGCTGGGCCCCGCCGCCCCCGCCGCGCAGTTTCGCTCAACTTTTCCCGGATTTTTAGTCACCCTCCAAACTTGCGGAGAGGAGCGCAGGGGGAAGAAGAAGGGAAGGGGAAGGGGCGCCGGCGCTCTGGCTCCCCGGTGCCCTCCCCTCCCCCGAGGCGAGGCAGGCGGCCGACCGGCCGGCCGCAGCACAACAAAAAGCCATTTACACCCGGGGAAGTGCCCCGCTGAGACACCCCCCTCAACACACACACCCCCCCGCCCCGCCTCGCCCGGAGCCGCGGCAAGGCTCAGCATCCCCCACCCCCCCGGACCGCCGCCGGCAGCGAGCACCCCCGCGCCGCTCCGCTCCGCCGGGGACAGAGACCTGCCGCGGGTCCCCTGCTCCATGGCCGGCGCCCGCCTCCCTCCCTCCCTCCGCCCGTCCGCGCCCAGTGAGGTGCGGGGTCACTCACCGGGCCGGTGCGTGGCCGTCGGGGACCGGTGTCCCCCGCTCGCTCCCTCGCTGCCCTCCGCCGAAGGGCCGGGGAGGAGGAGGGGACACGCTCCGGAGTTGGTGCCGTCGGCCGGGGGGGGCGAGGCGGGGTGCGGGTCTCGCACACAACACACACGCACACAACACACACGCACGGAGTTGCTCGCTCGCACCGGGGCTGGGCTAAGAGGGGAGGAGGGGGATCCCTGACCGGGGCGGGCAGGCGAAGGAGGGGTGGAAGGGAGGGGAGGGAGAGGAAGGGTCAGCGCGGGTCTCGGGTAGTTTCGGGGTCTCCGCCGGCTCCGCTTCGCTCCTTTGTGTAATTTCACTCGATTCAAGTTTAATCCGATAGTTCCCGAGCGAGCGAGCGCGCCCGCCGGAGCCGAGCCGAGCGCGACACCAGCCAGCCAGGCGGCTGCCGCCCCCTGCGCCCGCCCGCCCCCGCCGCCTCCCTCCCTCCCCTCCTTCCTCCCTCCCTCCGCCGCCACAAGGCGCGCCCCCGACACCGCCCCCTCCCCGGGGGCGAGCGCCGCCGCGCGCCCCGCCCCCGCGACGTCACCGCCCCGCCCGGCATAATTTATGCAACGAGGAGAGAAGGGGGGAAAAGGGAAAAGGAAAAAAAAAAAAAAAAAAAAAAAGAGCAGGGAAAAAAAAAAATAGGACCCCCCCCGCGCCCCGGGCGGGGGAAGGGCGGGGGTCACTAACCTGCCTGCTGCCCGCGGCCCGCCAGCGCCCCGCCGGGGCTCCGGCCGCCCGCCCGCCCGCCGGCCGAGGGTGCGCTGCTGCCGCGGGGCACGGCGGGGCACGGCGTCTTCCGTGCGCTCCCCCGCCGCTCCGCTCCGCTCCGCCCCGCCGCACTGACCGGGCCGAGGGGGGGCCCGCTCCGCACCGCACCGCTCCGCACCTCGGGGGCAGCGCCGCACCCGCCCGCCCGCCCTGGCGCGTCCCGTCCCGGGAAACTCCCGGTGAAGCCCGGGGGGTGTGTTGTGTGTGAGGTGTCACTGTGCTACTGCCGCTCTTCAAACTTCCCAACCGCGGCGGCGAAACGAAACCGAGAGGCGTCCCGGGAGGCTGCCCGGCCCCCCGCCGCCCGCCCCGGCCTCTGCCTGTGCCCCCGGACGGGCAGCGGGCACCGCACCCCCGCCCGCCTCTCTCATCCCGGCCACCGAGGCGGGGCGGGGCGGGGCGGGGCGCGGGCAGGATCGCCCGAGACCGCGGTTTAGGGTGGACTTTGTCCCGAGCGGGTCGGGCTTTCAAAGGGAAGCGGCCATTAAGCGCTGCCCGCCCGCCCGCGGCAGCGCCCCTGTCCCGGCGGGGCCGCGCTCCCCCGGCACCGCACCGGCTCCGGCTCCGCCGCTGCCGAGTTTGTCAGCGGTGCGTTCGAATTCGTGATACAAAGCGAAACAAACTCATTCCGTAAGTAAATTAGACAAATCCCACCCAAAAGTGATTACCAGTAGCGCGCTTAGCGGTCCTCCCCGCACTGCTCTGGAAACTAAATAAGCGTCTTAAAAGTATAAAGAGATTAAAGCGTAAACCCAGTGCAAAGATACTCGGCGTTACAGGAATTTTCAGCGAGTCATTTGACGAGATAACTTTTTACCATCATTGTTAGTGGCAGGTTGGAGAAGGAAAAACAGTCATGTGCTCCTGAGCAGGGACACCCTCCCCCTCCAGCTCCTGCCGCTCCTTTTAGGGGGCTGTTCACTGCACCCACCCTCGTATCTTTTCCGTGGGAAAGAGAGAAGGCGTCCTGTCCTCACAGGATCTCACACAGCTTTTCCTCTGCGCTCTTTTAAACACACAGTTTAGCTGGGAGTAAGCTGGGAGCTGGATCCAGGCAACGTGCATGTCAAAAGCTTCTCGGGTTGTTGGCTCCTTCAGTCCAGGTGTCCATGTTGATTCCACAGCCATGAGGACCACTACAGCTGCAAAAATATTTCAGGCTTCTCCAGAGGAAGTATGACACTCTTCCACATTGTGTCATTCATGTCTGGCCTACTCAGTCTCTCTTGGGTTTAGGGGAAGGCACCTTTTGGGAGAAGGGGAGGTTAGCAGTTTGAGAGGCATCACCATCTTCCATGCAGCTGGGCCCGTGCAATCACCCCTAAAGGGGCCAGCAGCTGGGGTGGTGTTGCTCTCCCAGGTTTTCAGCTGAAAAATGCAGTGAAAAGCTGATAGCACGTGATGGTGCAGTAGAATACACTCCCTGTTCTTCGCCAAGGTCTTCTGTGAAGTTAAAAATAGCAAGTGGAAATAGTATTTAAAAACAAAACACTTTGAAGCAGCACATGCCCCAAGTATACCTTCACTGAATTTGCCCAGTTTACCATCGTTCTATTTTTATTTGCATTTCTGTACCCTTTGAAAAAACAAACAACAAAACAACAAACCTACACAGAGGTATTTTCGCAAGTTACTAAATGTAATCAGTTTCAGCTTTCTCTTGCAGTATGTTGACAGACCAGAGAGAAAACAGCCTAGAAACATTTACCCCAAGTCTGTTTTCATTTAAATGCATCATTTAAGTGTGCCCTAAGTCTGACAGCCAAGCACCCTGGTGTAGCGTAAGCCTGCCTGGAACTCCCCTTGCTTTCAAAGATTTAAGTTCTCCAAGATTTAGGGGTGCGAGAAACTCATTCTGAGACCAACTGCCAGCAGCCTCAGTGCTCCCTCTAGAACTTGTTTCAGTTTCTTGTTGAGCAGAAATCAGAGCGAGAAGCTGCCGAGCATGAAAAGTGCTCAAAGCATATCACGGTGCCAGGGTGAGCCAACCAAAGAAATGCTGCACTTCTTTAAAAAAAGAAATATATTAGCATGGCAGAAGCAGTGAGGGGGAGCATGGATAGGTACTCGGTTAAGTGTTTGTTCCACTGGAAAAAAAAAAATGCCCCAGTCCCAACTGTGTCTTGTAGAAGGCACAGAACCAGCTCCTGAGGTGCCGTAAATCATCCTCAGGCCGTGGCCTATGGAATCAGCTGGCTTACTACGCGGGTCATAAAAATGTGCAGGGAGTCTCCCAACGCTTTCCAACATCAGAAGAAACAGAATCTGCAAATAGCACTTTCACAGAAGGGGGAGAATTACAGCCATTCTTTAACTCCTCAATAACAGGAAATAGAGAGTAAGGAAAAGTGCTGCAGTGGTTTCACCACTCCAGGGTGGGACACCGTCACGGTGTGGCACAAGTTCACACACATGCACACTCACTGGTAGTGCCAGACGTGGACAAAATACATCACTGTGCAGCTGCTACACAGGAAAGGTTTTTGAAACCTTAACTTGTGCTTCAGCCAGTCCCCAAAGAGAAAGCTGTAACTCCACGAGTTACCAACAAGGCAGCTTCACAGGAGAGTGAGGAAACAGCAACGTGGCATCCTCATGATTAACCTTATTGGTAACAGCTTATTAAAATACTCAAGAGATGACAGGGATGAAAATTCACTTGTAGCCAGCCACCCAACCCTTTGTGTGCTGTTGGGAAGAAGTAATCCATCTGATGTAGGCAGCCATTTGGCTCACAGATTAGAAAGAATTTGCATTAATGGCTGAGAATTTCAACAGCAGTTGCAGAGCAAGGGTATGTGTACCAACAAAACCCCAGCGAATTGCTACACTTTACCTAACCAGGTAAACTCTCAAGTTTGTGGGGATAGTTTGTACCAAGCTGAGCAAGTCACTGTGTATGACAGGCAGAGCTGTGCAGAGATAAGTTAATGTACTCTGTAAGAAGTACAGCACTGAGATTGCTGGGTGGCATTTAAACCTCTTTTAAAATATCAGAATTACAAAATGCAAATGATTTAGCATCATATGAAAATACAAAGGCAGGTTACTTATTCAGTAGACTTTGAAGAAGCAGCATCTGTTTTAACAGCCACGTACAGCAAAATGTGATCTTAAGATCTAGACATTGTCACTTCTGCAGGTAGCAGATGACACCTCACAAAGTCTGAGTCCCCAGACAGGCTGTGCACAGGGAGGCCTTCAGGCTACAAGGGCCAAGCAGTCTGTGCCTTGTTCCTGACAACCCAGTCCAGGTACTGAGCTTGTTTGAGAGCTGCTGAGGGCTGTGCAGAGAGCTCAGAGCAGCCCACCCCGCTGGAGAGCAGCTCTGCTAAGCACATCTGGTTCCTCACCTGCTCAGCACTGTGAAGGTCCAAGCCATGCATCAGATCCGACAGAAAGTACTTGTGCTGCTGCCATGCCCTCCAGGTGTCCTCCTCTAAAAAGCTTTTTTGCTTTGGTGAAGGAAGTTGCAGCTCCCGAGGAAATTCTGTACAGATGTACCCCAAACTCAAAAACTTCTCCTCTCACAGGCTTGCTTTTACTTTTATTCATACAAGGAGAGATGTGAAACCATACAGTGAGGAGCCCAAGCTTGTGCTTGGAGTAACTGCCTTCAGAGCACTTCAGGCTCAGCATTCAGGATGCCATTTCAGAGCCTCAGACCTCATGTTTTGTGCCATGGTTGCTGGGAAGTGGCTCCAAAGTCACACAGCCATGACACATACTCATGTTTTATTAATCTTTGAACACTGTTTCAGTCAAATGAAGTCAAATGGTTTCTTTTTCTTTCACAAGTGAAAGTTTTACTCAAAGTTTCTCAAAATTTATAGAGCAATGGAAGCACATGGATGACAGAGTGTGTAGTGGCCAACAGAGCACAGGTGATAGTGATATGCCATAAGCTGAAGGAAAAAAATATATTTTTTCAGGAGAAATCGTTCACTAACTCATAGCATGCTGAAATACCAAGAGCGTGGGGATTTTGGCAAGTACCAGGAAGCAACAGACTCGTATCAGAAAGAACAACTTTAACGACTTCAGCTGAAGAGCTAAAAGTGCTGGAAATATAAGTGCTACAAGGAGCCACCCTGTGGCACCAGCAAGCTAAGGGAACAGAGGGCAAACCAGGGTAGACACTTGTGTGGGTTGGTCGGGTTTTTTTTTTTGAAACTCAAGCCAGCCATAGTGACAAAAGCTGGAACTGGCCCAAACAGCCACTTCTGTGGCAGGGAAGTCTTTAACTGAGCAACTGAACCAGAAAAGCAGAGGGGCAGTGAGCTCCAGCAGCTCTTGCCCACATGCCACTCACCTGTCAGGCCTCTCAGGGGCAGAGCTCTCTGAGGGGCATCAGCATTCCCTGATGCCTCATCCTTGGGAATCCAGCAACAAGAGGGAAATACTACTCCCAAAATTTATTCTTTTATGTGGAAGTGTTTTGATGCAGCAGTATCTCTCACATAATAACATATAGCTCTCTCAAGGCTAACTTAAGGACTAACCAAAGACTTTAGGGGGGAATAGGTGAAAAGTCTGTCTGACACAGCACACTGTGACACGTCACTGTGGGTGGTGTGGGTGCACACACAGCTGTGGGCAGCTGTCCCCAGCCTGTCTGCACTGTCCCACTCAATCTCTCCAAAATGCTGCCCGGCTACTGCCACTTATCTATGATGATCTGGACAGCTGGAAGGCAGCACCCAGCCGAGTGCCAGCGGCACAGAGGTGACAAACAACTTGCTGTCCCTCCCAAACAGACTCATCCTTTAGTTTGCTGGCATATGAGGCAGGATCATTTTGCTTCTGTCTAAATTATGATTTAACAGACCAGTGCATGACTGCTCACCTCAGGCTCCTGGTTCCCACTACCACTTGAGACAAGACCAGGCCACTTCTTCAATCAGGAACAGTAGTGAGTTCTTATAAAAACAGAGCAAAGCCACAGAACTGACCTACTCCTCATCATCCCTGCTGGTGAGGACGTTTGCTCTTGGACCGTGACATGAGCTGACAGCTTCACGGTCGGTTTTGTTCTCACCGTGCAGGAGCAGCGTTAAGGACTCCCATTCCCATCTTTGACGGCTCAGCAGAAAGTGCCTCTTCTTACATGGAGACCACAGCTATCACAGCACTGGCAATTCCTGACCTTTGTCCTTAATAAATGGAAGGCATCATATCTAAGAACGAAGTCACACCCTCGCCAGAAGTATCAGCTGAAATAAAAACACTGCAACTCATCTGCTTAGCAGCACGGGCTGCCACCAGCATCACTTCCTCCTGAAAGACAAAGTTCAGTGCGCGGGCTCCGCCCTGACTCAGAGCCGCCCGTAAAATTGGATCTGACTCGCTGAGAGGTCACGTCTCCTCCTGTGAACAGGACTTTCCACAGCAGCAATATTTCACTGGAACTTCCCAACACACAGGCAGGGAGGGAGGGAGGGAGGAAACGCTGCCGCAGTCACAGAGTTCACCTGCACTGACTTCCACATTTCCATTTGTCTGTCCTGACAGACAGATTTTTCAGAGCAGGTACTGAATAACTTGTTCCTTCTGTGGACTGGGGAGCAAGAGTGATTTCTCACCATTATTTCCTGGCTTTGCATATGCAAGGAGCACCTAGGTGTGACATCCTCGGATGTAACTACGGATGTTGTCATTGCTTGTTTTGAAATGGGAAGCAATGTAAAACCTATGCCCAAACACACCCAATATCCTTGAAAAATATTTACAAACTATCCTTGAAAAATGCTTATAAACTATTTTTCCTACTTATGTTCATTGAGAAAAAGATGCATTTAAAAATGTTCAATTTTATAACTTGTTAATAACTTTTAAAAAACTTTTTTCTATGTGTTTGTTTTTCTAAACGCTTCATAAAACTGCAAGTCTACAACAATTAGAAAATCTATTTACTTATATAGTTAAGTTAAATGTGGTTTCTTTCTGATTCTTCTTCTATTCTGAAAGAGGATCAACTAATAGGATGATACTGTTTTCTCATTAAACTCAGGTCCACTCCCCTCCCCACTTGGTAAACTTATAGGAAGGGGGCTGAGAGGGATCTGAAGAGACCATCTGGTCCCCCCAGGCTGCACAAAGATAGGATAAAGTAACCCCAGACAATCCCCAACAGATGTTTGTCTAACCTGTTCTTAGAAACCCTCCACAGAGCAGAGACCTGAACTTCCTAGGTAGCCTGTTCTGGTATTTCACTAACATTCAAAAACAATTGATCAAACCTCTTCTAACCTTTTACGCATTGGAAAATTTATCTGATTCCCTCTAAAAGTTATTTTTAAGACTCAATATCCTTCCTTTTTTCACCACTTCCTTTTGTATTATACATCTCTTATTTGCTTTCTCTCCCTGTTCTGTACTTTATTTTTCAGCACCATGATACCAAGGACATTGTGGCAGTTGGGAACTCACTGGCACTCAGTGGAGTCATCTTTACATTGCTCTTGATGACTTACATATGCCACCTATTGATAAATCCTAAGAGAGCATTTTGCAGGAGCTGCATCATCCACTGCAATTTTGTTAGTGGTGCTCTACAAACTCCCTATAACCATCTACCCTGACTTCTCCATGAAATTGATGATTTATTTTTCCTATATGAAGTTAATTTTGATTTCTGTACGATCATCTACCGTGGTCACTGTCCTCCTAGCTTGGTGCAATGGAGACATTTCACAAACATACTCTGTATTACACCAGTTCAGTTTATTCTTTGTCTATTTGTCCACTGGCTTTATTGTGGGACTATCCTGGCGCCTTGCAGCAGAGTAATTTGTGACATCTCTCCTGTCTCTTTCCTTCTCTGTCTTGTCCTTTCTCTCTCTAGAATGGCATGCATGGAAAATTTGGTTTCAGAAGGATAAAGGGACATAAATAAAGTCACTGTATGCTTATATAGGGGAAAAAAGTATAATAAACTGCTGCTTCTGCTATTTCAGACCCAGTTCTGAGAGATCAGTCTCGTACTTGGTGAAGTTGATAGAACAGTCTCACACATAGTTAAGTATAAAGTTTATGGAAAGGTTTTTTTGTTACAGAGTAGCAAAGGTGCCAGCTGTGGTCTTCATTGCACTGACACAAAACAGTTTAAGGGATGAAAATTTAAATATGAATCAATACTTAGTTATGGAAACAGCACAATTTGGAGGAAAAGGAGAATGCACTCACACTTATTATTAATTATTGTGGGCATAGGGACATTCAGAAAGTGTGAGATATATTCAGCCAAGTGTGTAAGGACTTAAACTTGCCTGTACGATCTTCACAGTTCCTCACAGTCCAGGCAAACATGTATCCTTTGTGGAGCACTTCACTGCAAGAAAGGAAACAACTGATTGGCTACACAGAGTTTGATCACAGAACCAATGAATAGATTGTGTCAGAAGGGACCTCTAAGAGCCACCCTGTAGTGTCCAGGGACATCTTCAACTCAATCAGGCTGCTCAGTGCCCAATCCAACCTGACCTTGAATGTTTCCAGGGATGAGGCATCGACCACCTCTGGGCAACCTCTGCCAGTTCTTCACCACCTTCACTGTAAAAAAAAAAAAAAACAAACCTTCTAATCAGTGAAGTATTTAATAGAATACACCATTAATTGCACCTTTAAAGAAAAGGTACTCTGGCAATACCAACTCACAAGTAAAGGAGTACCTCACTTCATAGGAGACCTGCAAGATCTGATTCCACAGGTGCTGCATACTCATCACTCATGCTGACATGATTTGAAAGCAGAGGTGTTCTCTGATGTGCCAAATGTCAAGAAATAAAGCTGGAGCTACAAGTCAGTGTTAAAAGCACCATTCTGCACATTTTCTGTTTCTGTTTTGCATAAATATCTAAAATTTGTTCTATCCTTCAAGAGGAACACCTTGGCTCTGCAGCACTGAGGGAACTCCCCTGAAAGCCGGCCAGAAACTCACCTCTCCTGTGCACAGGTTTGTTTATACTTTGGGTATGACAGGCAACTTACACAATCATTGTATTTGCTGGTACACTCTGATGAACAGAACAGAACCTTGTTGCAGTTAATGCAGGAAGATCTTGTGTCTTCATCTGGTGGTGGCCGAGAAGGGAGAGGTTTGAGGCACATCTGTGATGCCACAGGTCCCACTCCAGAGGCTGCCCACTTTGGCAGTGCTGCACAGAAGAGCACAGCTCAGCAGCAATGGGCCAATTGTTTTCTCTCTTAAAAAACACAAGTCAGAACACGCCGAATATTCCGCACTGTGTGCACAGATTGTATCACGGCTTCCAAGGCAGCAGGTTTTTACCTGGAGCTTGTCTATAACTTAACAAAAAAGCTGTAAAGTAGTTGCTAAAGGATAAAGATAACAGATGCAGTGCTGGCATGAACATTCATCTTTGGTGCAGCAGGTTACTAACATGACTTTTGAGTCAGAACACTGCACATGCTCTCAGGCTTTTTTATTTAATAAGTAGCATACCACACACCTTGTCCACCTTGCAGTCTGTTGGGAAATAAGAAACGTTGACATAGTAGCTTAAAAATCCCAAATGTGATGGCAGTCATGTTGATGCCAACTTCTTGGAAACCAAGTTTCACGATGCATAAAAGCTGCTTGCTTTCTTCAGAGGTAGGCTTAGCTTTTTTGAGTTGCATTTGCTGTTGTACAACCACCAGAAGTTGACACAATACATTGCATACAACAAAACTCCCCAGAACATTAACAAATCAACGTAAGTGAAGGCAGACACTCTTAATATCTTAATATCTCACTCTTAATATAGGGAGTACAACTCTCTTAGTTTTGTACCTCAGTCTGAATGGCAGGCAGTTCTCAAGGCTTGGATGAAAGGGAATTGCAGCAGGATGAAGGGAGGAGCAGGAAAAGGCCCACTTCCACCTGGAGTTGCTTTTTATAAGCCTCCCTGCTACTAAACAGGCAACCCCAGTGCTTACAATGAGTGTCCCATGGGAACCTTGCTGACAAAGGCCCAAATACACAGTTTATTCTTGATCCAGAAAAAAACCAAAAGGAGAGCCTTCAGAGAAATAAGGAGAAGGATCATCAGTTCAATATGCTGGAAAGACTTTTCTTTGTCACTACCGTCCACAGAGATTTAAGGATAGCAAGACACAGATTCCCAAATAGAAGGAGCAACAGCAGTCATTGTAATAAAAGGATCAGTGTACCCAGGCCTTGGATTTTTTCAAGCAGAAAATATCATTAGAAGTTCTCCAGTGCCAAAGAGAGCAGCACATCGAACACTCTGCTGTCTTGGGTCTTCCGTGCATGTTTATACAAAAGCACAACGGTATTGGAAGGGTTATCATCAAAGCCAGTAAGTCCTTCAACCCTCCTACCAATCCCTAGAAACAATCTTCTGAACAACAGAGATACCACCACACATGCACACACACAACTGAAAAAAATTGTAGGCAATGCATGTTTTTAAACCCTCCCTGTTCTTTTCCCCTGGCCTAAATGCCATAAAATCCCAGTAGCTTAAACTGCTCTGAGAATTTTAAACCTCTCATTCACCACAAATGGTAAGTTTCATTACACATTTTTCACCCCCTTTAAAAATGAAAACCCAGATCAGGCTTTCAGCAGAAGTGAGACTATTGCTTTACCATGATTAGATATAAGCAAGGAGGCAGTGCTGGGGCCTAAGGCTGTCAGCATTCGTTCTGTACACAGCGCTTTACTGGGCACCTCTCAGCTCCAGCACACATGGTAGTTTTTGCAAGATCATGGCCTTGTTTTAGTATAACACAATCAAGATAATTTTTACAAGGTCAGAAAGTTGGAATAAGAGGAAACAAAATCCAGGCCAGTTGTGTCTGGAATCAATTAGGCTTATGTGCTTTTCAGATGCTGCTTGTCTCTCTATTAAATAGTATTTCAATGTATACTTTCTATTAGAATGTACATAAAGCACGCATTGCATAAAATTTGTTTCTCCATCTAGTTAAACCCACCTAAACTGGGATGTCAAAAAGGAAGAGGTTTTCTTCTGTGAGTGTTGAAATTCTTCTTTTGGCATTTACAGTTTAGTTATCTGCCTCCCCAGTGAGGAAATGCTCAGAAGGGCCAAATGTCCAGGCGTGTCTGTGGTGTACTCTTACCTGTCCAAAAAGCAAATTAAAACTGAAGCTTTCAATCAGGTGAATACCAGCTATGCCCACTGACAACTTTTAAGCCTTTTGTTGAGTTGTAAGATTTAGAGGAAAAAAACCCCAAATTGTTTTGCCTTTGCACAATAAAATTTGCTGTCTAATTATCACATTCAGTACTGAATCGTCCACAGGAGATTTCAGTTAAGGAAAAGTTGACTTTATAAGGAATTTCCATTTTCTCTACATGAAGCCAGTCTAACTTATACTAAAATGAAAGCCAGTGCCTGTACAGAAGGAATTCACAGGGGCACACAATCCAGAGAGATTTGTGCTGCATTTGCAAGTAAAACAGGTGACAGGAAAAATATTGATTTGTTGCTCATGTTGTGAAAAAAATTTACAGACATAAAAATTCTATTGTCAAACCACTTAAAGATCAAAATATTTACTTTCATTGCTTTTTTTTTCCTCACCTTCATTTTGCTAAGTACAAAAATAAAGTGAAAGAATTTGTTCTTCCTCCACTCCAGTAACTTCTAAATGTAAAAGTTGGAATTATTTTGGATAGCACTATAAATAATAATATGCAGTGAAAGAAGTTAAACCCATCAGTTTTCCTATTATTTTTCTAAGCAGAACAGTTATGTGCTGTGTCTACAGTTATTAGCCGGGCTCGGAGCCGGCTCGGTACCACAACACGCGGTTCATCAGCGCTCCAGCTGGAGCCGGGTCAGAGGAGGAACTCGGGGACGGGCTCCAGGCAGATCCTGCCGGGTCAGGGAGGCGCGGCAGGCCGGGTTGCCCTTGGAGTGACACAGAAACCCATTGCCTGGTGGCAGGGAATGATTTTCCTCCTGCAGTCACCCCTCCCACGCTTCCGTGCAGTCGCACAATGGTGCGGCTCCACACGCGGGCAGCGAGGGGAGGACGCGGCCGCCTGCAAGGGCGTAGGTCGAGCAGGCAAGCGCATCCCGGAGGGAAGCCCCGGGTGGGCTGGAGAAGCGGCCTGGCTTCCGCACGGCCATTGTTCTTTCCGGGAACGGGACGCCGCGTATCCCGCGTCCCTGTCCGCCGGGCGGGGCGGGCTCCCGGCGCCTTTGCGCGCTCCCGCTCCGGGAGGGCTTCGCTCCTTTGAAAGGTCCCGCTGCTTTGCGGCTCTGACCCCCGGGCCACGGCGGGGCAGGAGCACCGTGCCCCCTCCCTCCCGAGGGGCTCCGCTCACCCCGCCCCTCCCGCCGCCGTTCCGTGTCCCCGGGGACTCGCAGGGAGCCCCGGGACACCGCCTCAGGATCGCGGCCGGGATGGGGAGGGGTCCAGAGGCGCGCTCCCCTCGCAGGGCTGCCTCGCAGGGAAGAACAAGCCGGGCGCCTCCCGTGGCGATGGGGGGAGCCCCGCAGGGATGGCGGGACCGACCCCGCCACCGCCGCCCTCTATCTGCGCCCCCTTCCCCCAGCGGGTCGGAGTTGCCGTGGTGACGGATCAACACCATCCCCCGGGACAGGGCTCCGCGGGAGCCACGGGCAGGGCGCGCTCCGCTCCCGCCTCCCATGGGGAACCCCGTCCCGCCCCCTCCCGCGGCGGCAGCGCGGCCGCCCCCGCGCAGCGACGTCAGCTCGGAGCGGCTTTGCTGCCCCGGCGGCGCCCGCCCGCCGCCATCGGTCACCGCCAGCGGTCACCGCCCGGGCACCCGCACCGGGGCCGTGCGCCCAGTCCCGTCGGGGCCGCGCTCCGTGGGGACCGCCGTGTGCGGCGCCCGCCGCCACCTCCGCGCCCCCCGTGCAGGCAAAGCTGCACCCGTTTAAGCTAAGCCCCCTGTAGACGTATTTATTTCGGTTTAATAGGTGTTTATGGTATGTGAGCCCGGACCTGTTCCTAATCAATCCGAGCTTAATCAAAATAACGCAGATTTATACCGGCCCCGGTGCCAACCGAGCAGGTGCTACCTCGCACCTGTGGCTAAGCCGGCGGTGGGGCGGCCGGGGAGCGACAGCCCCCTGTGCCCAGGGCAGCCGGGCCGGCGGGAGGGCGATGGCTCTGCCCGGCCAGCGCTGCTTTGCCCTCCCTCTCTCCCTTCCCGGACCGACCGACAGCGGCCGAGATGGTCAGAGCCAAAGCCTGCGAAGCTCAACAGCCGTCCCCGGCAGGACGGAGAAAGAGGAAGTTACGGCACAGGGATGTCGGGGTAGGCTTTTCTCATTTTCTGTCCTGGCTCACGCTAGGAGCACACGGTCGTGGTAACAAGCCGCAGCGCTGGGAGGAGGAATTACCTCATGGAACTGCAAGCACTTTCCAAGTAAAGGTGGAGTCTGGAGCAAACAGGAGATCCAACTGATAGTGGTTGATAAGCCTAGGGAGTATCGCATTGCTGCTTTGCTTACCTCAGAGACGCCTTAGTCCTTGTGGAGCAGGAAGAGGAGACTCCAACACTCTGGCTCCCAGCACCCAGATAATGAGCCGTCTCCTCCTTCCTGCAGCAAGCAAGCCGATGTCTTGGCTCACAAAGCGGCAGTTTCAGTAGAGGTTTCTCCTCTGATGGATCCTCTTTTCAACTGGTTGAGCAACAACCCCACAACTTAAGAATTTCAGAGCTCATTGAAGGAAAGCTGCTTTTCAACTTGCATAGCAATTGAACTAAACTGGAAAGCCAGGACAAAATGAAGTTACACACACCTTCAAAACAAAGCCCAAACCAAACAAAACCCCACCATTCCGATGGTGCTTGGCCAAAAAAATTACTAACAGGGAACTGCATTTTTCTTCTGTGATCCTACTGAAGCCTTCTACTACTGGTGGATGATCCAGGAGCTGGGATTTAGCAGTTAAATAGGTGGGTCCGTGACCAACTATGTCTCTAAATTTACACAGTGACATTGTTAAAAGCAATCATCACTTCATCCAAAGTAGATGAAAGTGTTTTAACAGTGATAGTTAAAACAGGTCTTCCAGAAGAATAGGGAACTGTAAGTATGTTACTCTTTCTTGAATCATTTCCTTTAAACAGACACCCCAACTCCAAGAAGAGAAAAAAAAAAAGGTAGGAGAAGTAACAAAAAGGAAGAGAAGTAAACTGGAAAGAAAATAGAATTGGACTTGGATAGAAACCCAGGGAAAAGCCAAAGCACTCAATTTATGATGCACAGTGGTCAGTTCTGCACACGAGGACGCCTCTTTCTCTGGAGTTATGTGGCTTTTTAGAAAAACTTCCCAGGCAGAATTACAAAATTGCACATGAGTTCACAAACTTAATTTCTGCTTCATAGCAGTAACTATGGGAGATGCCACAAGTGCTTTTGTTTCTGTGCAGGAATGTTTTACTTCTGAGATGAAAGCTGAACAACACTGGGTAAGGAGGAGCAGCAGAGCCCATCCACTGATTTTTGTGCACCACTGATGGCTGACAGACCTTCATCAGTGACCAGTTGGCTTAGGTCAGTCACCTTTTGCTTAGAAGCGGCTGAATTGACTCTCAAGGGCACCAGACACAGGAATTCTTTTGTGTTCTGATATTCTCTGTCTTAAGTACTTTAGACATGACACTAACCAGCAACCCAAGGTCTAGTCCTCCTCATAAATTAAAATGCATTTAAAAAGCCCATAAGGACAATCTGTTTCTAACTACATTCAAGACAAAGCTTTGCTGCATTTGTATACAACAATCACAGAGAGGTGTTGTACATTGATTCAGGGTTTTCTTTGAGCCAACAGCCAACAAGTAAATTTGCCCATCTCCTCTGCTGCTGTCTCTGTATCCACCCCTCCTCCTAAAAACCACTCATTCACACGTGTCCTACAAATTCTGGACACTGCCTCAGCTCCAGTCTCAGTGCTGTTAAATGTGCACCTCTCAACAATGTCCATATTTACAAGCTCCTCCCTCACAGCTGGTCCAGTCCTTGTGTAGCAGCACTGGCCCAGGTGTGGGTGTCAGCGCTCAGGTGCTGGGCAATGCCTCAATCTGACAGCCTTCCCTGCCTCATCTGGACAGACAGCAAGCAAGCCCATGGACTCTTGTCTTCCCAAGTATCCTTGCTATTTAACTGGTTTTTAAGTCACATTCTTTCAGACATTTCCTGCGTCTGAAAATGTTTTCCCATGCCATAATCAGAACATGCAGTGTTTACTTGACTGCTTTAACCCAGACAATGTTAAATTGACAACTGTTACCACAGTACATTGATCTCTTTTGAACTGTCCTCACACTATAAGATTTTCCTCCTTCCTAGTATTTTATGCCTAAACTAGGAAAAGTAATGGGACTGGGCTTCACTTAAGAAAGGCTAATTAGATCCTACTGTAATTTACAGCAAATGTACCATAGACCCAACCATCAACAAGAGTCTGCCCAATATAAACATTTATATCTCTGACTCTTTAATGAAGGAATTCTAAAAATCATGACTATGCTGGGGGGGAGGGGGTGGGGAGAAACTCTAACAAACATACTGATGCATAGATTCATCTACATTCATGCTGCCATGGACAATTTTACAAGAACTGTAATTTGGGAGAATACAAGTGGATGTGCAGACTTCTAAATAAACTTTGAAGTAGGCTTTTCCTATACCTTATTTCACCTGTATGTCACAGAGCCATGGGATGTTGCAGTTAAATCCCATGTCTAAATATCAGATGTGTTCCTGTTTATATGTCCAGTCAAATGCCTATCATCACAACAGAGATTTGCAACCAAACACAAGTTTTTAAAATTTATTTTTAACTGAACAGTATATCTGATGGCACAGAATAGCCATTTCTTTTTCAGCACTCTTGTAACAGTGTGCTTTTTCAGGGTGGGGTATAACTGACTGTGGAGCACACTGGGTTTGCCTTCTCCACCTTGGATTGCCTGCGGTAAGATTGCTACAGCAACAATCTCTTTCCTCAAGCCAATGCTAAAGCAGCAACACTTTCCCCCCCTCCTCCAGCTGCTAAGCAAAGAATAAACTTTTAGCTTTGCCCCTCCTTTATTGGAAGGGGAATAGGGTAATATGCTGTAATTGGTTTTCCATGTTTGCCAAGAGTCTGTTTCCTCTTATCATCCACAATATTTAACATAAGTCTTGTAATAGTTCCAAAAATAATAAAATCTGTCCCAAGAATAAAAATGATAGATCCACAACATGCTGCTTTTTTTGTCATGGTCTTGGTTTCGTAACATTCTGTTAGTAGTTTTTATTGCCTAATGTTGTGGTTTCTTTCATACACGGCAGACCCAGTAAAGACATTTCATCAGCTACTTAAACAGCAGCAGCCTGGATTATTTACAAATGGAGATTTCAGTAGTGTATTACAATAAATCACCACTGCATACTGTTAAAGTTACATTGCAGCAATGTGGCAGGAGAGAACCCAGAGATTCTAGGGGGAGGAACATTAACTATACACAAATCATACATATGATCTCAGCAAACAAATTTATTAAGATATCCAAATAAAACCTGTTAGTCTTCCTCTGTCTCCCCTATCTCCTCCCATGCAATAGTGGAAGAGGACTAGGCAAATTACATCCCCCCACACATGCAAACCAGTACACACAGTAGGTGTAACAAGTAACAGAGCCTGTGCAATACTTCCTTCATGATTTTATATCATGCAGCCAGATAGCACACATATCCCTCTCTCCTTCTGCCCCACCCTTCCACCCCTAAAACAAATGCCCCATACTGGGCAAATTCCTGTAAGTGTGGGAGTTACGGATGTAGAGCAAGTAAAGACAGAGAGCAGCATTTTCCTCACAGGATTTAGTGTGAACAAAACAATATGAAAACAGAAAAGACATAAAGGAGATAATATACAGGAGAAACTTGATTTAGAACAAAAAAAACCTCCCAAACCAAACAAATCAACCAAAAAACCCAAGATGAAAGTTGTAGGACACTCAGTAGTATCAAAAGAGCCTTCTGTTAAATCACTACCTCAGGTCTAAGCATTTACAAAAGCAACACCCTGCTGGTAACAACTAAGAGAAAAATACAGGCACATTGGGGTACCCTCTTTAAGAAAGACCACTTTAAAAAAATTCCTGCAATGCTCACAATTGTCTTCTGATATTTCTAAGTTACTTTAATATACTGTTTTTAAAATTCCAATTCAGTTTATCTGTATTTTTGAGCCTGAAAAGAAGTTTCAATTTCTTCCCAAGAACAGATTTAGTGCTCTAGCACAGTCACAGGTAAACTCTTCAGGCAGAAAAAACTTGCCCCGCTTAAATGTGCATCATTTAGTGTGTGCCCCTCTAACCCAAACACCATATAAATGTTGCAGCTAAAGGCTCTTCAAAGTCCTCCACAAGAAACTAAGTGTCACAATAGGTGTAACACAGCAGAAAGGATACAACTCTGGAGCACAGGATGGAGCTCTCACTGCTTGCAGGGGCTCCAGACACTTGCTGCTTTAGCTTATCAGCAAGTGTTTTGGCAGTTGTTTTACCTTAACTCACTGCTGAGTCTGATCTGCACAAGAGTAAATCAGAATGACTGAAGCCAAGAGAGACACACAGGGTTAAGATTGAGGGGGAGTTGTTAATCTTTCTTCAATGATTGCCAAAATTCCTGGAGCATTTCATTTTTAGTAGAAATGGGAGAGACAAGTTTATAGTCATGCTTGGAGGGCTTATCACCCCAATCTCTTTTTTTTTTTTTTTAAATTTTTTTAAATTTTAAATTGACTATTCTTTCTACCATATTCTAAACTGTGATTAAGGGAAAAATTGCATCTTGGTGTGATTTCTTTGGTATCAACAGTTTCACATTACATGTAACAGGTGTACAAGTTGCTGGGAAACAATTACATGTTTTGGTTCTTTGGTTGTGAAAATGTAACCAACAAAAGCAGCTGGAATTCAACATGGAATCTCAGCAAGTTTTCAGTCGCTCATGTACAAGTAAAGCTGAAACCTGTGAAAGAATCATGTTTAAGCAAATGTTTTAGAAGTAAACCCTCCTGATAAGTTCTGTGCTATAAAATTTTCAAATTCTAATTGGATACAATAGCATCAGCACTTCTCAAAAAGAATCCCTACAAAAATACAGAGATTTCTGTAGCAACAAAAGGTTTATGTGTGCATAAAGTTTGTGACAAAAAGCCAGCCAGAATGCATGGAAATTTGTTTTGTTCTAGCTACTCTTTGAAAGTACCACGGTCTTAACGTAATGTACAGTCTAAGACTGGCATGTGAGCCAGGACAAACCAGCAGGATCAGCAATTGATTGCAGACATGACTTCAGTAAGCCACAGCATATTCCCCCTGCCCCTCTCACCCCCAAAAAGCAGCACTGGTGTTTCTTTACTATAGTAGCCCTGGATTCCTGGGCAATTCTATACCTCTTCCATGTTTTCAGAAAATGAGACTGTCAGAAGCTTTCAGTTTTTCAAATCATCACCGCTCAAACAGCATGAACTTCTGGTCTTCTCAGGGCAGGGTACAAATCTCCCCCCCCACTCCCTTAATGGACAGTTTTTACAGCTAACTTTATAACTTTATTCCCCTTTGTAATGAAGCTCAGGCTGCTATGTAAGAGCACATTTTTCTCTCATCTCAAACAACTGAATTCTACAACATTGCCAAGTGAAAAAAACTTCAAGTAGTTAATCCAAGCTAACAGTCTTGTTCATTCACTCCTTCTTGTAAACAGCTAGTTAGGACATGCCAATTTTCCTGTGTCATCCATGCAGTTCAGTCCTATGGTTTTACTGTCATGCAACGCAATTTTCAAACTTCAACTGAAACTGTAAGTGTGCTCTATAAATGCAAACTCTGTATAATAAACAGGTAACAGTTCAAAGTATGTAAATGGAGTAACCTCTTAATAATTTAAAAGCTGAAAATAATTATATTACATTGCTGAAAATGTTACTAAGTGTGTAAAAGAGAAGGGAGTCAGCAAATAACATAAATCCATACTGGTTCCCCTTTCCCCGAGATACCAACAAAAGGTTCCACACCATTTTTTCAAATTTTATTTAATCTCAGAACCACTGCTATGTTACACCCGTCAGGCTGAAATTTATTCACTCTGGATGTTTAAGTTCTGACAATTAGAATGGGTGACATGAGGATCCCTTTCCTCCAGTGTTGTGTTGCAGTCAATATTGGTCCAGTAAGACAGAAGTTTTGCAGTCATTGCCTGCCCCCACCCTTTATTTCCCCCAATACATGAAGCATGGCCTACCATTAGCATCACCCTTTTGTCTGCAATTATTTAAATAGGATGAGATGGAAACTCAGTTGTTTGCACATTTGTATGAAAGGTGACATGAACATTCTGTATTTTAACAAATAAACACTTAAACACAGGATTTTGTTTTGCCCTGTTGCAACCCTTTCATTTAAGGAAAAATATGCCCCTCCCCCCAGCCATCACCATAATAAGTAACAAAACATTTGTAGTTTTGATTTTCAGCAAGATTTCCAAACTGGCAGATTTTATTTTCACACCCTCTTCACAATAGACAAGATGCTTACCATATATTTAGGATTACAAGTTGTCACTAAAAGAAAACTTTACACGACCACTATACATTTAGGTTGAAAAACTGTCCTTGCATGAAAAATATACCTAGAAATCAAGTGGTAAACAAGAAAAAAAAAACCATTGAGAAGATTAATGTTTTTAAAATGTGCCATTTTAAATTTATCAACCCCTCCTCTACTTTTCATCCATACTCTGTTTTCACCTACAGTATTTGTTAAGGCAAACAGCTAATCCATTTCTGAAGAGGTGTTGTGGAAATTGTGGATAAACAGCAAACATTTGGCATTAAAATAGATAGCACGTATGTAGCCTCTAGTAATATACATTAAGCATCTCTCTTGGACTTCAGGATAATGACAGGGGAGCATGAACATGCTAACAATGTCAAAAAGGCTTAAAATTTAGCATCCAAGCAGTTCCTATTAATGCTTTTGTAGTTTTCAAGCTCTAAGTAGTATAGATTTTATGCAAATGCATTAAAGAATTCTAGCTTGGCAAGTACACCCAAGCAGGTTATTAAACTATATATACAGAAAGTGATAAATACAGAATTAAAAGAGTCCTTCTGCTTCTCTTCATAGCCTTGAAAATTGACAAAAAACTTGAGGACAGCTCTACAATATTAAACATTAGGTAACCTCAGGAGCTGGGAAACCTAACTACACAAACTGATTAAAATACTCAAATGACTTTGTAGTGTTTAATACAATTCAGTTCGTAGTCAAGGGCACAAGACAACATTTAACAAAAATAATCACATCAATTGACCTAGAAATCAAATGTAAATAGATATGAATACAATCTCCAAAATCTGTCTTTAAGTGAACATTAACCATTTATTCAAAGTTATACAAGAATTTGAAGGATAAAGTCTTCTGCAACAGGAAACCAACTTACAAGTTTCATGTCTCAGTTGAATTGAAGTGGAGGCGAGCGGGGCAGGGGGAGGGAAGGGTGAACAAACAAGTAAGTAGGCCTCATCCAGGCAGCTAGAAAGTAAAAACAGGCTCAACAGCAGCCTCCTCCAGCTTGTTGTCCTCCCTGATTGCCTGCAAGTGTTGCGTTGGTGGCAGCATGTTGAGGGCCAATTTTTATGCCATTTGCCTGAAATGAAGTTTAATACACAGCATAAATATTTTAGAATATACTTGAAAAGCTACTTTTTCTATTTAGAAGATCATATAACAAGTTCTCCTAATGTATGCAATAAATACATCAAAGTTTGTAATTTTTCCCAGCATGTTCTTAGCAATTAAATGTTATTTAAAGATGCCTTCCTTCTCATTTGAATTTTATCTCCATGCTACACTCTTTAGCTTAAACTCCTATTTAAAAAAAACCACAGAGCAAGAATTGCATTTGAATACTACTTGGCATTATAGCTTAAAATACACAACATTTGCTAAGAATGTATAACCTCTCCCCTCTTGCCAAAATCTCCACTAGTTTAATAGTTTAATATAAAACTTTTCCTCTCTAGACAGCATTTCTTTCTGTGTTGAATCAGCTGTAGAGGCTAAGGGCATACGAGTGTTCTGTGTCATCAATAATTTCTGTGATCCCAAAAGACATGGCGACTTGCCAAGAACCCACACACAGCGTAGCTCTTTCATTCATCAAAATCACACTTATACCTTAACCCTCACTCCCTCAAGTGGATTTTACCTAAAAATACACCAGTTTGAGAAAAGTAATACAGTAGCTTCAGAAATTAAGCTCTTAAGGAAACTTTGCGTCATAGCAAATCTCAGATTTATAGTGCTTGGCAGTTGTTCTGCAGCAGTGGTAGCCTTCGGGTTTCTGGCACTCGCTTAGTATTGACAGCAGCTGATGTGGTTTCTTTTCGCTCTTTGACTCCCCTTTAATAAAAAGCATGCCCTATGGCTCATTGGTTTTGCCCCCTCTGGGCTGATAGCAACTTCTTGAGGAATCAAGAAGCCAGACTTGGCATAAAGCCAAACAAGTAGCATGGACTGTTGGCTCTTGACAGCATATTGCAATCAAAGCTCGGTAAGGCACAGTAAAGCAGTCAGCTACTATATGAAACTCGACAGATACAACAAGCATGCTTTTTCAGACACTCTGCTCTCCAATTTATATTGCACTACCAACTGCATTTTCTTCAGGAAAGATGTGAAAGATGATCTTAAATTTTTCATCAGTGAACTGAATTTAAGAAGTGCTTCACCAACATGCACACACACTTTCCAGTCAGAATTAGTTTAGAGGATTACTATTCACGTCTTATTTAGCTACAAGTTTCCTGATGCATTACTTTGCATACTACTGAAGTTTCTGATTTTTTTTCCTCTCTGAAGTCGTAAGTAAGACTTTCAATAGTCTGAATTCTCTCATGTTGAAATATATTGAGCAAAAAGAGATGAAACTACTTAATTTGAGTCCTGCCAATTCCCTCTCTACTCTGAACAATCCTGCAAGGATGGTAATGTCTAGGAGAAGCATCACACTGAAAGTCTGGAGATACCTTTCCACAGAGCACAAACAGAACAGAGTGGTGGTGCAGATTTTCACATGTGGTTTCATTAAGCCCTTCAGCAACAATATTCAGGGATATGCAGGATAAAAAACCCAACCTGATCTCCCAAAAAGACTGATCACCTCACACTGTCAAATTTTTATGAGACTGTTAACTGTTAATTATATAAGAGAGCTTATATAATACTAGTATTACGAAGCAAGATTTTCAACAGCACAGTAATTTCAAAATTCAAGACACAATTATACATCTTTCTAGCTCTTGTTCCCCTTTCTCCAGCTCTCCACCCCTATCCCAAACAAGCAAAGGCACAGGCCCTCATCTCTAATTTCACTAATGTGCATAAGCAAAATTGCTAATGTTTTACTCCCTACAGTATCCAGCCACCTAAACCAGGAACATTTCAAAAGTCTTTTATGTAACTCTCAAAGCAATCCCTCCCCTACACTGGACAGCTCATGGAGTGCATCTGGCATATCAACATGGTCCTCCATTTACATAGTGGAAAATTATCTTTGAAAACAGATGACACCATATGGAGAAGTGGATGAAAGTGGATTTTCTTCTCTTTTGGGGATTTATATTATTTTGCGATGCTTCATGGATGGATAGGGTCACTTATTTTAATCCATTTTTATCACAATGGCAGGCAACTCTACAGCCAAATGGAACAGACAAATCTTTTACTGTCCAGCTTTCTAGGGGAGGTGAATTCTATACTTTAAAAAAGCAGAAAGTGTACAGAGTACTAAAAGTTACCTCATTATTAATGTCAAAAACTCCTTCCTGGATTTTCTCGTAGATCTCCTTTGCAGTGTTAATAAATGCCTAAAACGGAGAAAAAAGACCACAGACACAATGAATGTGATATCCTTCAGTGTAGGATGCACTAATTGGAATTCAATCTCATGTGCAGTTGCTTCAGTGAGACTTTCCTTCCTGACCTCTGCAGGAACAGGTATGACAACAACATCCCATAACCCACCCTGAAGCAGCAATGGATCACATGCTGTTTAGAAAAACAGTGGCATTTTCATAACATCTGTATTCCACAATCTGTTGTCCAGTAATTACAGGGAAAAAGTGGTTTTTAAGATATATAAATTACTTTTAAATTATTTATTTCTGACCCTTATGGATAGATTGTGTGGCAGATGGTTTCCCCTACCCTTAATATCTTTGTAATAGGCCACTCTAGATTAGAGTGCTTAGCAACATAAAACCACAGGGTACTTACAATGATGATGTAAGGATGCTGTCTGGTGGCTGAAACCTTACGCTATCATTTAATATTCACCTAATTTTAAGAACGTATTCTCTTTAATTAATCTTGCACACAATGGGTAACAGACATCTTAATAGTAGAAAGGAGGGGCTCCAGGTTTTGTAATGACTTCTAAAAATCTATTGTTTTAATTCAGAGAAAACACTTTGACACTCAGGTCTGAACAAGTGACTGATATAGATGTTTTTGGTTAAAGTTTACAATCAATGATTCCATTTTCATCTCTAATTTAGCTTTATAGGTCAAGTAACACCTAAAATAATGCATAATTTAGGAGGTGATTAACAGGAGCTAGTAATTACAATAAACATACAGTTCTTTTTGTTTTAAAATACCAACACCATGCAATCATACAAGACATGCTACCTTCTGCACAAGCCTATTACAGCAAATACAGATCTAATTCAAATATAAAAAAGTAAACAGGGTTCATGGAGAGGAACAAATCATA
The DNA here is from genome assembly GCF_023055355.1 of Agelaius tricolor. Taxonomy (NCBI): domain Eukaryota; kingdom Metazoa; phylum Chordata; class Aves; order Passeriformes; family Icteridae; genus Agelaius; species Agelaius tricolor. The sequence goes on along the minus strand of NW_027269262.1, from coordinate 58,757,349 downwards.
CCTTTCCTCATTTCTACACTGGAAGCATTTGACTGCTGAACTTGCCACCAGAGCTTTGTTTCCTAATTAACAGGACTGATATGTTTTCACCTTTAAAGGCCTTACAGCTCCCCAGAGTAATCAATCTACTGCAGCTCAATTACTGCACCAAGCACACACCACAGCCAGTGAAGGAGACTTGAACGACTGCAGCAGGAGCAGAGAGATATGAATATGCATAAACTCTAAGTGGGTGATCGAATCATCACAGAGGGTCATGAGAATTTGCAGCAAAATAATGAGAAGAATTAATCATTGCAGATTCACAAGGCACTTAGGAAGCGAGTTCGTTTTTCAAACACGTGTTACAGTTGAGAAGAAAAATTGGCTTTCGGCCAACTACGAATTGATTCAAATTCCTCCAAAACTTAAGTTTTCTATGTAAGGAAAAAAATTCCAACTTATCTTTGTTCCTGATAACATACTAATTATTGTAATGGCCTCATACGCGTGCCCACTGAAAGGTGTAAGTCAACTTTGAAAATTCACACAGCTGGATTCTGTGAGGATCCTTACTTCTACTTCAGCGGGACATTAAACAGAACTTGAAGTCTTAAAAAAGTGTTATGATAACTTCATGTAAACAAGCACTTAACAATTGGCACTTCTAACTCTTCTACAAGATGTTGGCTAAATACACCAAGACTCTTAGAATTAATTTCATGAGAATTACATTAAATCTATAAAAATTGCTTTAGAGCAACAAACCAGAATTTTAACAGACTCCAAACTGATACAACTGAGAATAAATTAACTTTTGGATACTACACTCAAGAGCAGTCATTGTAGCAATGCATCTATCCTCACAAAAACCAGTAAAATGCACCGGAAAAAAGCACTGCACAAACATAAAATTCCTTCTGTTACTACACATGTATCATACAAAGCAATAGAGCATACTGAGTTCAGTGCAGTATATTTTAATATTAAACACACTGGCCAAGAAACTGTTGATCTGAAAAATCCAAATATTCCATTAATCTCAGTTGTATAATTTCTGTTCTCTTGAAGTCATAATCCAAGTACCCCATTCCCATCAGTGATTCTAGTGCACGACATATTTAAACAGCACATACTGTTACTTTGCATAGCAAAATGCCAGGTTGCACTGGGCCACAGAAATAATTCTTCTTTGAAAACAAATTATAAGGACAAAGCACATAGAAAGTCTATCTCACATTCCCTTCTTTATATGTATTTTAAAAAATGCTACTAATCAACCTTGAAAAGAGACTTGGATCCCTTGATACTTCCATTTGTTTCTCAGATCCATGTATCTTAACTTATGATTCAAAGTGTAAGCAGACTCAATCACCTGAGAACATCACTAAAATAGCAGTCTACCTGCTTTAAGACCATCTCATCAGATTTTGGCATTGCATGCTAGTGCTTCAATTATCAAGGACAAGAAGGTGAACTTGGTAGAATTGACTTCTTCCAAAAATCTCTTTTAATACTGCATGTTCTCGCTCTTATCTGGAACACGCAGTATACTATAAACTCTTAATTATTTATGGGCAGTTTATCCTATTTTCAGATTAACTGAGCAATAAATGCAGAAAGACAGAATGATTTCCCCTCAAATCCAGTTTAGATTTATTAGACCACATGCAGGGGACTGCAAGAACACAGCTGCAGCACCTCACACGCCAGCTTGGATCCAGGTGCAGTTTAGCCACTTCCACACAAGACCTCACCAGCAAGCCCACAAGGACTCAGCTGGCTGCCTACCAAGCCTACTGCAGTTGCACTGTACATTCCTATAATGCTGCTGCTACTAAAACACTAGACAAAGATACTCATGCTTTTCCATCCCAAATTAGGTCCAGGCTCATTTTCACCACTCCAGGGGATGCAATACCAGACTCACCCTGCATTTATACATAATCACCTGAAAGATGGCAATGCCCTAGTACACAATGCCTCTGTTATTCATAAAAGGAAGCGAAAGACTTTTGCAAAATCAGTACGTTAGACTTCCAAATATAAAAATCCTTGACTACATTTTGGGGAAATTCAAGAAAACAATGTACCTTCAGGAAAACGTCTACATTTAATGTTTAACTCTGTTCAGTTTCTAAACTCCAACTTACTGATGCTTTTTGCATGAGACTGCTGAATATAACTGTACCACAGCATTAAAAAAAGGTTGTACACAAGTTATTCGGTGACTTGTTTTAATGTAACATGTTTTTCAATTGTGTGCTCATTATCACTAGGTTCCCAAATACTAGCGATATCCCTTTGAGGAAAAGTGCATTACTGTACAAGTGGGAAAGTGAGTCTTGCAAGATGTGATCTGCCTGCTGTGTCATGCCTGCACCTACTGCAAAGCCAACAAAAGAGGCTTTTAAATCACAATATATCAGTATATTATCATTTTAGATCATTTGTATAAGGAGTTTCCCAGATTATATAGCAACATGAGATTCAAGAAGTCACGACTTACAATGCTTGCCCCAAAAAACTCCCCAAACAACCCAAAACTGCAACTACAAAACACTACAGATACTGCATTTAAGGTAAATTAATCCTACAAACACTAAATGTAGCATTAAATCAACTTCAACATTCATATCATCACACAAATAAGTAATACAGTTTTACTACCCTTGAGACAAATCCAGGAAAAATGAATTCTGTAACTGGTAAAAACAATGCAAGAAACAGGTAAAGGAGTAAGTAAGTTCCTGATACCACTGTCTCATGGGAGCTGTATGCAGGAGTAATAATAAGTTAGGGGCACCAGAACGTGAGTAGTAGAGCAGCTACATTTAGTTTTTACTTGCAGATGTCAATAATGTCACTTGTCTTTCTCAGAAAGCTATTGGAAGGACAACAATCTTAGGACTTTGCTATAAGCTGAGCATAGCAGGAAAAAACTTGTAAATCAATTACTGATACGTTTGAAAACTCAAGACTTTACTAGTTCATCTTTGCCTATAATCAGGTAGGAGAGCACGTTCAGCACTGCTAGCTCGTGGAACATGCTGCCCTCTGGTGGCAATGTTAAAATTAAATTTAATGCATGGAAATAAAAATAGGCAATCATTATTTCCTGGATTCTTTCTTACAATTACATGAGGAATGCTGAAAGATTAAATGTACCACAAATTTTAAAGCATGACTCAGCCAACACCTAGAATTTTCCTCCTCTCCAATTTCCTATCTTATCTTTTAGCAGTAAGATATGATATAGTTAGATTACTATTTAAGAATGCATTTGGAAACAGTAACAACACAGACAACAAATGGATTTATGCCTAAAGTATTCACCACCCCAGTGTGTAAGTGGTGCTAGACGGCCACTTAATAAAGTGAGATTCCAAAGCTCTGAGCAGCTCTTTTATGCACCCACAGTAAGGCAATGCTTTTTACAGGTAAATTATCTTTCAGGAAGAAGCCTAGCACACTAAAAGGGATGCAGAGGGGTTAGTAAGCATAGTAAGGTGCTATATAATGAACCCACATCCAAAAAGCACCCCAACACATTTGTAACCTTATATTTTAAGTATAGGTGCAAAGACACAAACCAGAAGTTGACAGCAATTTCTTTATGTCCCCATTGAGGGACAAGCTTTCTGACACTTATTGAGCTGATACATATTACTAGAGCTCAAACTGACTTAGTAAGTCCTGCAACTGTTGTTGAACAGTTACATAGGACAGAATACTTGAGGGAAAACAAAAAAGATAGACCCCCCCCCCCCCCCAGAACTAAGAATCCATTTCTCCAGGAATCTACAGGTCAGGCAAGCAGTATCATACATTTCATGCTCTTCTATAAAGACTGAAACACTTAGTTAACTGAGACTTTGTATTCTCATCATACCATGAGATGCCCAGAAGCCCCAAGAACTACGGCAGAGCCAGTGTTCCTCATTGTGAAGTCGGGGCACAATCCAAGGATTTGCCACAAGCAGCTAAAAGCTGTGTATCCTCATTACAGCCAGGTGTCCTGCCCCTTCTTCCTTCCTCAGCTGAACTGACACCAGCTTCAACCCCATGGGAGAAACTGGCTAAAATGTCAGCTTCGCACAGCTGAAAGGTCACAGAACTTTCATTTCCAGGAACTTGAAGGAATATTTGTTTTGATGCAAATTAAGATAAACCTAACTTTTGGGTGGGTGTTTTTTGTTTTTTTTTTTTGAAGACTTATGACCTAGAAATCCTGCTCTTTTGCAAGTGCTAGTCAGATTACCTCTTGTGTGTTACTTTACCTTGCTATGAAAATTATTAACATCCTATGATTTTCAAGTTTTATTAACTAAACCCCTGCTTACTATATTACCATGTCAAACAACTGCTTATTTCCCAGCTGTTGTGTTCAAGGAAGGTTAGAAGGAAAATAAAACACACTCTAAAAATCAGTTCAACTTTAGATGCCTCTAAGAATCTAATCTTTCCATGAGATTTTCACTTTCACCCTTCAGAGAATATTACAAAAGAGCATCTCCTTTCTCTTATTGTGCCACTGTTGAAGCTACAGGAGCTTTGAATATTTGTTATTCATTTAAGCAAAAGCATGAAAGAAGCTGCCTGAAGAGAAAATTAAGTTATAAAACAGGAACAGAACCACTTAATGACCATCAAGCTCCATGTAGCAGAAGTGCTCCATTGCTCAGTTAAAACCATGAGTCCATTCAGATTTAATCCTAAATAATGAATTCACTGTTGCATCCTATTTATGTGCAGACAACTTGGAACAACACAACCAATGCTCTTAAGTTTGGCATAGGCACCCCTCCATATAGGAAACGACTTATTAAAACCAACTCCCACACCAGGAGTCAGTGATACACTGGCACAACTCAAGTGAGACCAGCTCCTGAACAGTGATGTTGTTTAGCTTTGACCAGCATCCAGAAAACTTTCTGGATTAGGACTGGTCCCATCATTAATCATTATTAAAAGCAGCAGTCTGGAATGAAACAATACTGCACTAAGTTACTGTAGCTTCCCAAATACAGCTAGGTATCCTTACTTCTTGAGAATCAGTGCACATAAATAGATTCAAGCCATTGATATGCCAGGGACAAAGAGTTAAACACCATGTGCTGTAGGGTGCTACATGGTCACCCTGAGGTCATGCTGGTGATTCTACTCTGCCCTTGCCCAAGCAGTAAGATCTCAGCAAACTCTGAACTGCATGTGGCAGGTAAGAGCACAATTAATAGTCACAAACTACTGCTGAACTACCAATGAAAACAACTAATGTGATAAAATTGCTAATGTCTCTTGCAAATGAGACAAAAAAAAATTCCTATGTATTATGTGCTGGTTTAATGAGAGGTCAGAAAGTAATGGATGCTATGATTAAAACAAGCGCAAACCTGCCTGGGGTTCAGACACCATACTTATGTGTGTACAGGTGAAAAGCCTCCCAATGGACATCACGGTGTTTTCTTAGAAAAACTGAGTAAGCAACACTGAACTCTGCAAAGAGCATTTCAGAGTGCACATCACCCATCCATAGTAGAGCAAATATGTTAACCAAGACTCCAAAAGTTAACAAGACTCTACAACATGAGAAAGCCCACCGCCATTCATGATAAAGTGTACACTGCTCTAACTATAATCACCTTAGAAATCACTGAGGAGAAAAAAAGAGAAGCACAAAAAGTCAGTACTATTTTGAAAGTTGGTTACCTGTACAGCTTTAGACAGAAACTAAAAGGAAATCAACAACAACCTCCTGTTCAAATAAATATGATACTGCTGAAGAGACTAGCATTAACTGTCCTTGCACTGCAGTCAGATTATAAGCCTGTGCCTAACCTCCCTCCAGTAACCATTTTATCTTCTCAGTGACTCAGAAGTTCTTTTTACACAATCCCTTTCCATATGAAATATGATGATTTAACCCTGTGGTCACAGCGAATTCTTAGAAGTCTCCAAAGTAACTATGAAGGATCTACTTCCCACTCCCTACTATCTATTACCTATTATGCAAACAGGGTGGAAACTTCTCCAACAGCCTTGCACAAAACAAACAGCCAGCAGGATGTTTTCCACTCCTTATCATCCATTTCTATTCAAGATGTAGGTAACGAGACAAAATTCTGAAGAATATAATGAAGAATTTTAAACTGTTTTAAGATCCAAGCACCAAAAAGGTCAGTGTACTGCTCCAGCTACGGATTTACTAAGGTATTCCACAGTGGTGGAAATCAGGATTGAACAAGGGAAACAGCTTAAAAAAACATTACCAACAGAAGTTGATTTGTTCATATAAAGAAACTGCTACAAGTTAGGATTTTGCTTCTATAGCTGTTAACAATTCCTACATCATGTCACTTTTTTTGTGTTTACTGAGAACACCATTTAAGGAATGCACTTGACTGTCACTGGAAAGGATTATATCCTAAAGCTTTTCTACCAGAATTAGTCAGCACACACACACACTACTCACACAAGGAGAGGATTCTATGTCAACTTTTTGATAAAGAACTTCATGCTCATTTGCCTCCTGATAATCAGAGATGCATTAGATACTAGACAATTCATTCACTAGGACATATTTTTTGATGCAAAAAGAAGTGATAACTTTAGAATCAGGTGGTAATGAATTCTGCGAAAGTCATCTATAGCTTACTGTAACTTTTCAAAAAACTTTAATATTTTATAATGACAAGGCTTTACCACTAAAATAATACCTCATTGGTCACACACCATTTTGAATTTAGGATAGTTTAGGAAATGAATAGGGATGGATTATGTAGTATAAGAAGTTATGTCATTTTAAGAAAGGTCAGTGTGGATGAACCCAGTATGGGCTTTAAAGACACGTGAAGCAATCTTTCTGATGTACATAGCACTAGCATCTCAGCTGGAGCTCTTGGTCCACCACTGTACTTGTCTGGCTACAACACAGTTGGTTTTTTTTATAGCAGCCTGCATGGTGCTGTGTTTTGGATTTATGACTAAAACAGTGTTGATAGCACACTGATATTTTAGCTACTGCTGAGTGTCAAGGTTTTCTATTTCTTACACTGCCCTCTCCTGACAGTGATTAGGCTTAGGGTAGGCAAAATCGGGGGGGCACATAAACCAGCCAGGACAGCTGACCAGAACTGGCCTGAGGGGTATTTCATATTATATGATATAATGCTCAAGAATAAAAACCAAAGGGTAGTCAAAGTCACTGGTTCTCAGAGAAATTAAATTCAATTTGTTTGTAGGAAGCTGTGAGTGACTGCCTTTCTGTCGCACTTTGTCCATCTCTTTCCTTAATATTTAAAACTATCTCAGGCCTGAGTTTTATCTCGCCTTGGCTTGTCTGGTTCTTTCCCCTATCCTGCTGGACAGAAACACTGAGTGAGCAACTCGGTGGGTATTCAGTAGCAGCTGAGTTCAGCCCACCATGACTACCCTTCAAGAAAGGAATGCAGTAAACCAAGGTGAGAGATGCAAGAATTCACATGTGTCCAGAAATGTGAACTATGAGCCAAACTTGAAAAGACCTAATATTCAAATACACAGCAGACTACAGTAACCAAGGCAATGATCCTTTCAGCAGCTCTGTAGAGGACAGAAAATAGAAGCTGTGTGCAAATTGAAGAAGATTCCTACTAGGTAGTACACAGGAAAGACTATGACAGTACAAATAGCAAAGCACTGCAAGAGATTGCTGTGAGGAGCTCGTGATATACCAGGAGCCTTTAGAACAGGTTACAGTGACATCTGCCAAGAATACAATAGCTTGGCTTGCTATGGACTAGCAAATCTATTCTAGCCTCACTTCTTAGATTTCACAGCAGACAGAAGTTAGCCATTTCTCTGATCAAATACTTCAAAAAACCCTCAAGTACGTTAATTAGGAAGTCTCAACAATAATCAATGTGTAATCAATTACAACACAGAATAATATGTAATATATATTATTCTCATAATATAAAGAGTAGCTAATTCAAATTAAGGAACCCAAAATCTAGAGGAATAGTATCTATACAAACAAGTGTAATTTAAATCAACTGTTTTAGTAAAAAGCCAGTGTTGAGCAAAGTTACCTCCTCTACATTGGAAGCAGTTTTGGCAGATGTCTCCATAAAGATAAGTCCATGTTCTCGTGCAAATGCTTCACCCTCCTCTTTCTTAACTTCTCGTCTAGATTCTAAATCACTAAGATAGAAGAAAAAAGAAAAGTTAAATTACATGGTCTAACATGTCCATATAAAGATTGTTCTTCACAAGCATGCTTATAAGCCTGAGAAGCCAAGGGCCCCCATCAGAACTTGGGTATACAACTTGTCAAGCCCTTAAAATAGAATTATTGTAAGCCCTGGCATCACACTTACTTGAGCTATACACCCTAGCTGACATAAATCTTATCAAAGACTTCATGAAATAGCTTTCTACAGGAAGAGTGTGTATTTATCTAGGTATTCCTTGAATATTAACTTTAGACATTGTACTTTCAGTATATATCACTCTCTTCTATTATATTATTATCTACCACTTCAATACTATAAAGCTGAGCTGATAAATGAGCTTTATAAATGAGTTATTTATACTAAACATAATTAAAAATATAAAGTTTTTTTTTCTATTCTGTAGCAAAACTTCACACAGTCAATTTCTTCTCTGATTAAAAAAACCTTAAAAGCAGAATTAAGTTCTTTTGAACTACATTAGCTGTTCTCTCCCAGTAAGTTAGCACTTTGGTTGTCAAACTCCTGGCCCTCCAGCAGCAAAAGAAATTGAAATGATTGTTGGACAAGTTCTTGCTTCCTGCTTTCCAAGCAATTTAATTCAAAATTATTACCCAAAAAAGCAGAAAAAAACCCTCTTGGACTTGACAACTAGAGACAAATCTATTTGTCTAAGTCATACAGAGACAAGTATTTCACCCTTACTTTTTAAAGCTTCTTTCCTAACAAGGAATTCACAGTTTGTCCTTCTTTGTATTACATCTTGAGCAATAAAAATTATATACTTATTACTCATGTATAAGTGTAAGATATATAATTCAATGAATTTTCATCTAAGTTGTACATGCATAAATATCTTAGGTACAAATCCTTAACTAAACAGCATACAAATAGATATATTTAATGTGCAGTCAGTATACAAATAAAATGTATCATGCTAGACTTCAGTGTTTGCCAACTTTGTAATTATACATATATTAAAAATATGTAATACTCACTGTGGCATCTATTTTGCAGCAAAGCAGGTTTTTGTAATATTTAACTAAATGCTAGCTTAGATGAGTTACAGAGTCAATACAATTCAGCACATTTAAATATTAAAAAAATTGAAGATAAGGATACAAGAAATATCTTCTCAAAACAATTTTGAAGTTGATGTTCATTATATTTAAGTACTCCCAGTATTAGCTGACATTATCTTTTTCAACCTGAGCAATGTCTTTATTTATTACTACCATGCTACTCTCAAAAATACCTTATTTAAAACCTTGATTCACTGCAGTATTATCTCCATGACGGAACAGACAAATAACTTCTTACTTGAAATAATGCAGTTGTATCAAAAACTGCAATGAAAGCCCAATCAAAACTCAATACTGATACCTAAACATATTCTTAAAGATCTTTAACTGCTTCTACTAACCACAGTTGTCTTCCTCTCTCCATTCCAATAATTCGAAGCATTTGGTCTTACTAGATCAATATAGCTATGCTTTGTTCTGGAAAGAAGATTAAGTACAGTATTTGTAATGTTTTAACACTAGTATTTGTAATGTTTTCAACAAACAGCCATTATATTTCAAATTAAATTTTCAACACTCTTCAAATCCAGCAATAAGTCAGTAGTACAAACTTATGTCAAGTGCACTTTTGGGAGTCATAAGAGCAGTATTTATTCCTTCAAAACTACTATGCAAGCATACACATTCTTCCTTCCACCCACCTCTAGCAGTATGCCCTACCATAAGAACTCTTTCAGGATAAAGCAATAAAATTGAAGGAGTTTTCTTCCTGCCCTCCTTGAAAATAATATCCTTTAAAAAGCTTAGAATTTTAACTCTTAAAACTTTTAGTTCATGTGGCACCTTAATCTGTAACAATTTACAGTGCACATTTTAAGTATAATTATTGTTTGAATAAAACCTAGTTGTAACTGGGAATTACCAGGTTAGCTGAAAGTAGCAAATCAGTCTGCATCCATAGAATACAAGACATGAAAATTTCATTTAACAGCTAAGAATAATCAGAAAGAGTTACAGATGTCAATTAAGTATGCAAACTTATCTCAAGTAAACAGTACACTTTACTGTTTTTCTCAGTGCCATATTTTTACTCACACAAGTATAAAAACAGTTGGTCAGGGCCATCACGGGTTTACCAAAGCTTCATTTAACAAAACAGGATTACATTTTATATATTAATTTGTGAAGATTATGCTTGACACATTCCTCAATTAAAAAGAAAGTTGTTAGTCATTTACCAGATAATGTAAAAAAAAGTTGACAAACTTCACAATTACTTAATATGTACCATGGTTTTCAGGAGGAGGTAGAGGGTACTGGGGCAATGGGGGAAAACAAAAGGGAGAAGAGGGGGAAGAAGAAGAAAATAAAAGTTCAACAGGCCTGAAGAGCAAACCCAGACTCACTATCACAAAGCTGCTTTCTCAGTAGTATCTAAGAAATTATGTGGCTGCTCATGAAATTTTCAGGGGGCATGCATACACCCCATTATTTCAACTGGCACCTTTACCTTCAAGAATTATTGAGGCATGGACACAAGTTCCAGTCAATTACACAAAGGCCCATAATTAAAGTTCTTTGATGATTATTAAAGGCCTTTGATGATGCTTTTGGTCTAAAGGGCCTGAGCTGATGCTTTTGGTGTTTTGAAAAAATTGTGCATCCAGGAAAAAAAAAAATCTAGATATGATTTTTCATAATTCACTGGATCAAGAACTAAAAGAATTACAGATAATATATTCACTGATGTGTTTTTATTAAGACTTTCACTACCAAATCTCAGCATCAACAGGGAATAATTTTATAATTTTAGACAGTGTAGCTGATGAGAAGACCAAGTAAGTGAATTTACCAGGAAACAATTAAAAAGCATTCTCTGACCCCAATTCCAGCTAAAAGGCACAGAATATGGAAGAGGATTGTAAATTAGAAATGTCTCAATCATTGAGGTATATGCACTTCTTACATTTGAGAGAAGTTTTTGATGTGAATCCTATACTATGGGCTTTTTTTTTGAAATGACATTTTCTCTGATGTAATACTTAACCGAAAACTAAAGCATTTAGAACATCTCAAATTAGGAATCAGATTCTCTTTATAAGGGAGAGATCTAGGTGTTCCTAACTGGTGATTCCAGAGACAAAAAAGCATAATGGAAAATAACTCTTATAATCCATTGCTTCAAAGCATTTGCAATCAATCCCTTGGAATAAAATTACTTCTAAAATAGATATTCAGAACATAATGTAGCTGATCCATGTGCTGCACATTGTGTTAGTTTAAGTAGAATAAGAAAGGGAATTTGAAGTTAACATATACCCTACAAATAAGAAAACTCAAAAGCTGAAATACAGAGAAGTATTATATTTCCCTCTTACAAAATAACAGCTAATAAAATTTTACCTTTTGTTTCCAATAAGCATTATAACCATGTTGGAATTGGAATGCTGACGAGCATCTTCTAACCAAGTTGTCAAGTGGTTGAAAGTGTCCCTCCTAAGTATAGAAGAAAATGAACATTAAAAGCAGTATTTTAAGAAATCTTTCTCCTGTTAGTCCACTACTCTACTTGAATAATCAACTCATTTATTAGTGCACATGCTCTAGGGATAAAATCTAGTAATCCCTTTGTGAGAGGGAGAATGGGCAAACAAAAATTTAGCAAACAAGCAGTGTTAATGAACTCTGCCTAAAAAGTAATTGAAAACATGTTTGCTAAAAAGAGTAAAGAGGATTCTTAGAGTTGTAAGAATCTGTAATTTTATATACATATAAAAACTGAACAGAATTTTAAAAGTACCCATCAGCTTCACCCAAGCCAATGAACAGTACAAATAAACACATATTCATATAGTAATATTTGTTTTACTGAAAGCAGAAAATAATTGATAATTTTTATGTGAGTTTAAAAGCTGAATAATAAATTTAGCAGTAAAATCTTTTAAAGTGAGGTACGTGAATGTGACACATTACAGTTTTTACAGAAGGTGTAAACTAAGTAATAAATCCCATGCTTGTAGAGTGGTTTTAAGATACTGTATTTTATTTATAAATCAAAGATTCATTTACTGGAAATCCAAAGGAAAGAATGCATTGCTTCTTGATATTTAAATGTAAAAAGGGAACAAAAGAAAAAATATCTAGGAAATCTCTAGTACAAGTGGTTGCTCAATGCAACAAGTACCAAGACCCACAGGAAACACACAACTTAAGAGGACTTTGGAGCCTGAACATTTTCATAAACCAGCCAGAGTACCCACAGTTTTATAGATAAACTGTATATAGATACTTTATTTAATATAGCAGGGAAACTTTAGTAACTTCGACCTACTAAAAAAGTATCAGATTAAGACCTGTATTTTCTAAACCTCATAAACACAGCAATGGTACAAGTCTACAAGTTTCCTGGTATTCTTTACGTAACCAAACTTCTATGTTTTACTGTTTCACTCCTTTGCAGAATAGCACTTCAGCAAAAGTAATCTGCTATAATTAAAGAAAAAAACATCCCTCATGATAATAAAATACTAGAAAGGAAATAATTAAATATTTTCAGGTATTTCTCCATAAAGGCAACCCAGAGGTTGATGGTCAATAGTTTATAAAAATATTTTATTTCATTCTTCCTGAATTTTATGCATGCTTTCTCAACTACTATACAGAGAAAACTGGAAGTATATAGGTTAGTATGCTATATCTTATTAGAGCACTTATAAAAAAGTTGACACACCGTTAGATTACCAGTATCTATACACAAAGCCAAATGAGATGAGACACTTAGCACTACTGTACACCATAGCACAATTCTACAAAGACGTGTCATTGAAATCCAGTTGGTATTCTCACCTTGTAATGTCATACACTAGCAAAGCCCCTGCGGCCCCTCTGTAGTACGATCTTGTGATGGAACGGAAGGACTCCTGCCCTGCCTGTAGAACAAAGTTTCATTACTTCATATCTAATACTTCTTTTTTGTTCCTAAAAACCATGACTTAGAGTCACAGGATCATGGAATTCTACTTTTGAGAGATGGGGAAGAGTATGGATGGGAAATCAGAAAGGGGACAACTGGGACAAAGTCACCAACAGCAGCAAGAGAAGGCACATAGGAAGAAGACACCAACTACAGCACAGTGCTGTTAAAAAAGAAAAAAAAAAATCGGAACAAGACCTCTAAACCTTTTTTGGCAATCCCTGACAACCCAATTTACTGAATGGCTTCACAATACATGAATCATTATTAGAGCACAGAATGGACTCCTAGCAACTAAGCTCTGAAGACAAATTTGAAAGGAAGCAAATAACCCAGAGCTTCACATTTGAATTCAATAACCCGCTCCCTGGGGCAGCTGTTGACACTAGAATAAATAAAGTCCATTGTAAATAAATGATGAATGACATCTTTACGCCCACCATCTGCTGGTGTAAAGGTTGTTGGAAGGCCAAGGATGCAGATTTTATCCGTTATATCATAAACTGCAGCCAGCTTTCAACAGTCTTCAGATGGAATTCTTTCAATAATCATTTTATTAAGAAAAAACAGAAAATGGTTGTGAATTCAATTTTACACAATTCTGCTCCACAGTTAATCAATTTCCTCTGTACTTGATAAATAATGCTTGTCAAAGCAGCTACAGGATGCAAGAGTCATCTTCATATACACTGTGAAAAACTTCACAGTCTACATAAATTAGATAGTTCTCACAGAAAATATTCTGTAAAAATCTGAGCACCTAAAAGAACATGTTCAAAAGAATACAGTCCTGAAAAATAGATTTTCATGGTTTCAGATCTTGAGCTCTTCATGCTCATGTTTTTCTGAAGAGCTATCTAGCACTTGCTAGAAGAAATATTTACTTCTAATATTTAGCAATAACTGATGTTTTAGCATAATTCAAAGATAACACAAAACACGCTTAAGAAATACTAATGCTGAAAAAAACTCTATGTGCAACAAATCTGTAGAACTATAGGAAATTGTCCTGATTTAAAAACATTAAACGCAAAAATGAAATATTTATCAAATACAAGGAACCCTTCAGGCATGCCTACAAAATTAATATATGGACAACTTTTTCTTCTCAGTTACTGTACTTTTCTTAATACTACATCTTCTTAAATTCAAAGAGAACTTGATCTAGATACTGTCACTCAAGAACAGTGGCACAACAAATTTAGATGTGTTCAGTCTTCAGAAAGCATCCTTCTCTTCCAGAATAAACAGTAACTTCTATTTAAGAAAACATTTTATCTTAGCCATTCCAGTGGAAACAGTTATAAAATACACTATAACACAACAGTTTCAACACCATTAGAATACACTCACATATGCTCTTGACTAAGAGTCCAAGTACACCTTCATGTAAACTTTGGTCATAGAACACAGACAATGAGTAGAATCCACCCAGAAATAGTAAAACACAAATAAGCAACAGTTTTTTAGTGTAATACCTGGTTTCCTACATAGAAATTCAAGTAAGCTTCACCACCTTTTCTTAGTGTGGTGAGTAGCTCAAGTGGATGGCAGACAAATGAAACATTTCCCTGCCAAACAGACAACTTACTGTTACCAGGGTATTCCATACATTGCCTAAAATTACACATGACCTGGACTTCACCTGACACATTACATTGCCTGTTACACCTTCATAAATTCCATCCTGACATGTGAAATTGTTCATCTCCCTGAGTAAATTAATCATGGTCAAGCAACATTGTCAGAGGTTCTAGCAGATCTCACAAAAATGTATGAATAGTGAATTCTTAAAAGAATCACTTATAAAAGTTCAGTATATAAATACTGAAACCAGTGTAATCATTTTAATTGTGTCTCACTTGAAACGGTGAAAATTAAATATCACTGCTTCCTTAAGGAAAGGGTGGAAAATAGTACCTCCTTTGGTGAAGGGATCACATTTTCCATATAGCAATAATGAATTTATGCTTACATATACCAATGGACAACACAAACTCAATTCCCTTTCATTCTAAGCAAAAGAAAACTGAGTTTCTGGAAAGAACCTCCACAATATTAATGTTTGTTTTATCTATAACATAGAAATATATTATATAATAGAAACCCCTTATATATAAAAGTTTACTGTCTATTTTAAAGTATCCTTCTGAATGAGATCTAGGTCAATATAGAGTCAATATAGAAGGTCAACATAGGGTTAGGCATGCAGCATACATTCCACAGCTTTTTTTAAGCATCATTGTTACTTTACTTCTTCATCTGACAGTTTTCTCTGTCCACTTCCCTTTTTTCCAAGGGGGACAAGCTATTTCAAAAGTCTAAAGAAGTCAAAACTGAAAGAAAGTCTAGGCTATTAGCCAAAACTGACTTAAAAAACCTTAAGTGTACTATAACTATACTTTATCAGTCCTACAAAGAAGGACCTACCCAAGTTAAACTGCTTCTTACAAGGAGCAACAGATAGAAGCACCAGTATAGAAGCTCAGTATAAATTAAAATCAGCTTCAATATCAGAGAAGGGCCCTTTATCTTAAGTATGATTTTGTTATTACCATCCCCTTCATGTTCCTGAAAAATCCAGCACTTGTTTTTATCTCTCTTCCATATGAAAAAGTTTTTTCTCACAGAACAGTTGAGGTGGGAAAGGGACCTCTGGAGGTCCCCATTCCAACCTCCCCGGCTCAGGTAGGGCCATTCAAAGCAGACTGCTGAGTTCCATGTCCAGATATTGGGGGAGGCAGGGGGCTGTGGTGTTAGGAAGAGCAGGGGCAATAGTCAGGAAACAAATGTTAAACAGGGTGTTTGCCAAGGCCATATTACATCCAGTACAGGTGACACAAGCTTTTGCTCCACGATAATTTTAGGATACACCCACTGTCAGAGTTACAATGCAGTGGAAATGGGAAGATGGAGGATGTTTCTGGTAACAGCTAGACCTGACAGCTACTTCACACACAAAAACTCCAGCTCAGACATGGCTGCCTGCAGGAACCTAGAACAAGCATCCTCTCTCTTCAGAGAAACAGGTGCTAGGTCTGACATGAGTAGTTCACTAATCATGAAAAAATGTAAGCCTCTGATAAACAAAAAATGTTTCAAGTGCTAAGTAACATTCTTTTCTGGCTGTTTTCTACTCTGTAAGCTTTTACAATTCATTGCATAATGGTTCACAGAAACAAGCAAGCTTTCTGATAGCAGAGACTTGTCTATATAGGCAGTTCTAGAAGTCATAGGTTTTCAAGCAAGTACAAAAATCTTCATCCCTGCTTCAACTGCACAGACATATATCCCACGTGCTTTTCAAAGTGTACTTCAGTATAAAGACCAAAACACAGCTTGAAAGTAACAATGCAAGCAGAACATGAAGCATGATCAATCACCTCAGGTCACTAAGATACAAGATTTAGGACCTATACTAGAGTTTTCAGTAACATTTAAGCTATGCAACTGTTATCATGGACACAGTATCTCTGGCATATTTAAAAAAATACTGCAAGTGTTACTATTCCTGTGGAAATGTAAGAAAATAAAGATAGTGCAGAAGGTAATCTCACCCCTGAGGAATTGCAGCTGTATTAATTACCAAAGATTAGGAACAGGCCTGCCTTTAACAGGCCACATCTGTGTCCAATGAGGATGAGTGCTATAAAGAGTGGATGAGCTGGTTGAAAAGGGAGCTGGAGTTTGTTGGCTGTGCTGTGAAGAAGGAGTCAGTGCTGTGAGGAGATGCCCATGAGAAATTACCAAGAAGGTATGGAACTTTTGCAATAAGATGACAACAATTCCCACAGGAAATCTTGGTGTCATTTCCAACTATGCAGTGTAGTTGCATCAGTTGCAAAATACACAGGCAAGCCCTTTGTTTTCAAAGAGAGTAACTTTCAAGTGCCTTAACTGCACATTTTTGAATCCATAAAGTAAGGGGAGAAATGAAAAGAGCTATAATGCAGGACAAGAAAGTAGTTAAAAAAACAGCACCCACAACAGTCTATCTCCCTAGAAAACAGTTCATTAATTTTGCTGAATTCTTCATTCTCAATGCTGAAGAACTCGTAAAGTTTCTTCAAGGACCAAGTTATCAGAGAACATCCCAGCAGGCCTCCAGCATCCAAGCTGGCCAATAGATTTTATTAGCAGGGAATGTTATAGTACACATCCACATGCAATATGAGAACTACAACACACCTAGCTGGTGGCTCTAGATTCCCTCACTCTGAAAAGAGATAGACACACGTGCAGCATGCTCAAAACTGGTGACAGAACATTTCATTCATGTTGGGAATTATTATTTACATGCTTACACTTTTCTACATTACAAAGAAGACTAAAAAGACATCTGAGAAATAACCAACTTGCAAGTGTCACACCACCTGTGACAGCTGCCAGCTGGGAACTACTCCACAAAGTTGATCCCTGGAATAAAATGTTCCAGAAAGAAAGAGGAGCAATACATACCTTTAAATATAGTTTTGGTAGTTATAAATACATTAACAGCCTCTAAGTCACATGTCAACTTGTTTATACAAATGCATTAATCTTTCTTGCAGTCATGTCTCCAATCCAGAAAATGAAAGAATTTTAAGGTGATTTACTAGCATGTAGGACAAACAGACACAGAGGCAGAATAAAAATAAAAAAACAACCCCTGCTGTTCCAGCAAAGATATTCCCAAACAAAAACAGAACTAAAAATACTTATAAAGAAGAATCTATCATAATATATAAAAGTCTCAGAATTTATGTGACAGCTTTAGTCAAGTTACATGTTACTTGAGAATAACCCTGTCAGCATGCAGTAAGAACTGAAATTTCAAGAGGACTAAGGATCTCTAAGGATTAAACTGTTCATCTGTCTAAATACAGGTAACTTGTACATCTGCTTCTGCTGGTGTTGAATAAATGCCACTTAGATAGCCAAAGCAATTCCCAACACATCACAGAAACAAAGCTTTAGTCTTCCATTATCAAAAATGCACTTATAATTTGAAAGAAACTGTATTTGAAACTTTTAGGTTTTAAGTAGCAACCCTCACTAAAATAGGAATTTTCCTGTGCAAAAAAGTGATTCATGCACTTCCCCTTTAAGGCCTTATCCTAAGCAAGAGCTTGCTCTTGTAGAAATCTTGTAATTATTGCAGAAAGCATGGATCAAATGCCAAGAAATCAAAAAACAATGCAGAAAATAACATGCCAATACTATAGTATTTCAATAACCAAATACATTTAAGCATGACAAAAGTTTATGAACACTAAGCTAGAAAGCATATCAAGTTGCCTCAGCTTCCTAAAGTGACATCATGGGTGTGAAGAGTAGCTTAAGCTGCTGGCACTGAAGCTTAGATGATGGCTGTATTAAACAAACAGCAACAGGAATAACTATTAAACAGACAGATCTCCCTGCCTCACCCTTCAATCCATGGATCCAGAAATAAATTAATCCTCCCACCTGGCAGCAAACACAGTCTGTGACTGATGATCAGACTAGGTTCAGAAACTAAAGTAGATTCTCTCTAAGTTCTTCCTGCAACTTCACAGCAGTAGTGTAACAGAGGGCCATGAGATGCAGCAATATGCATGCAGGTACTATGGTGAAAGAGTCAAACTAGTAAAAATGTAGTAAAAGAATACATCACCTGCCCACAAACATATGAGTATGCTCTGACTACTAAAGCAAATAGAAAACATCATGAAGTTAACAGTTAGTAAAGAGCTCTTGGGGGTGAACCCTATATCCTAGCAATTGTCAGAGACACGAGGATGAATATTCATTTAATGAATGAAGAGAACTTTATTTGGTTCTAATAGATCCAAACCAATTGCAAACACAAGAAAAATATCTTAATTTCCAAGAAGAATTAGTATATTCAGAATATCTGAAAGGGAAATATGCCTTTAACAATTATGCCTCCAGTCTTCCACAAACATGCTTTTTCTATGAAAGCTCTCAACTACTAGAAAATGCTATCAATTCAATTAGAAAGTACACTCGTATGGAAATCAACAAATTACTTGAAATTGGTTTATAACAACCAATTATTTCAGATATTTAGTCTGTCTAAGCAGGACTAAGGTGCTATATGAATTGTTTTTAAATAATGAATTCTCCATGAAATAAAGCTGAAAGAGATACTAAAAATATAGTATTCAAGTACACAGGAAAAGTTAGTATTCATACCAATTCATAGAATGTCATGGATGTTCTTAGTGTTATCATGGATCTCTCCTACTGCAGTGTCTGACAGAATATCCTCTTTCAATTACTGCTTATTTTTTCTCATCAACAATGACTTGTTAGTAACAGTCAATGCAATACAGAACATCCCCCTCAACAACAAAACCAAGGCCACTGACTCAGCCTGGTAACAAGCCGAGTTATCTCTCTACAACAATGAACTTTTTCTGAGGAGAAGCAATTTTAATATTTCTTAGTGTTATGCTGCTGCCACAAGACAACCAAACTTACCTACACAGCTTATTTAAACTCAAAAAGCTTAACAGCTTCCAGAACAGTCATTTTAATCCTTACTATCTGCTGTAAAACCACTTCTAGTTCTCTAAAAGTTACATGTGCAGCTGACACTAGCTCAAATACCACACTTCCACAAAAGAGTTGCTCAACTTATCATAATAGGCAATTACCAACTAAGTAGTTTGGACAAAAGTATTTCTCAGTCCATCCAGCTACTGGAAGCCATTACTAAGACTGAAGATACAAGAGAAGAAATAATCTAAAGACACACAAACAAACAATTTGGTCCAACACCTCATCTTTACAGACCTAAAAACACTGAAAAGGAATAGTGAAACCCAAAGACTCACAGAGCTAAACACCTGGGCGTGCCACAGCACACACAGCAGCAAGCTTGCAGAGCCCAGCACTGGGGAGATCCAGAACAGCCTGCAGCTGGGAGAGAACAACAGGACACTATTTGCTTGTGCAGACATGAACAGCAGTAGAGCTGAGACTGCTACACAGAACATTAAGAATGCAAAGGCCACACTGAGTATCTTTTGTGGAATGTAGATTTTTGGTTGGGGGTTTTTTGGAGGAGGAGGGGGCTGGGGCTAGGTGTGTTTTTGCATCAGACTAGTTTTACTAGACTACCAGCTCACAGGACCAAATACTGGACTACAATTCCTAACAGGCTTATGTGCATTCCTTAAGCATATCTTCCAGTCTGGCCTCATTCAAAAGGAATTCAGTTTGTGTACTCCCACATGAAAAACAGACTGCAGTAAATAGAATTAACTTCTGTAACATGTTCCTAATCCAAACTAGGATGATAATGAAAAAGTAAAATATTACTGAGTTATCATACAAGAAGGACACACAAACGGATCTCACAGACATGCAACAGTGTTAGCTTCAGCTGTCCCTGTAAGGTGCAACATACTCCTGCAGTGAGGTATGCTGCAGCTTCCATGTGTTCCCATTACTACAACAGGGCTTTCCTTGGGGCTGCAGTGATCTGCTAAAGACAACACAAAATGAGCACTGTTGCACAGAAATATCTGGCCAGAAAAACCTGAATTTTAGAGTTTGATTCTCTTAAGCAAGTAAGTTCATTGTTGAGCAATCCAAACAAATTTTATCAAGTTCTCCTCATCTTACGCCTCTGCTCAGGATTCATCCTGTTCAGTGATGGATTAAAAGCAGATGTACAAGGCTAGCACCAAATAAGAGAAGGGCTAGTGCTGTGACTCAGTAAGCACCAACCAAAACCATAAATAGTTCATGTGTTTCCTTAGCAACAGGTGTAAAATGAACCTTCTCTCATCAAACAGAAGTTGTTACAGCTTAATAAATATAGAGATAGCATGAGTAACACCTACCAGTTTTGGCTAACAGAAAACCAAAAAATGCTCAATGCAGATAGAACACAGTCATTATGGACATTTGTGTACCTCAACACACATAAGTAAAATATCTCTTAAGAATTACCTCATCATGTTTCTTATTTTTGCTATTCCTTCAGCATCTTTGTACTCAAGATCAGAAATGATACAGTGGAATTCAGACAGGCTGACAAACCAAGACTGGATTAGAACAGAAATATCCTGTGTTTTAAAAATCATATTACATACAGTTAAACTTTTAACTAAGTCCAGTATACTATCATTCACTGCATAGAATTTATAAATTATTAAGTACATCAGCATACAGTCTACTCAGTGTACGAAAGCTTTCAATTAATATTTTTAATTTATGTATGATATACTTAAGAAGCTAGCCAGAAAACTCCCTGCTCAAGTAAAATTTATAATTTATAGTCAAAAGCACTTGGGTTGCCATTTTGGCTGGACAATTTGCATGCATTCAAAACAACAACCAGACTGCAAAGAGCCACTGAGTCAGAGGCACCAGGAAAGGCATGATCTGCTGAAACACAGCTGAAGTTCATTCGTTATCTAAGGAGATTAACAGAATCAGTTCCAAAGCCAGTAGCAAAATTAGTACTTCTGCCTACAGACAATCTGCCCCAATTTTAGAAAACAAGGACCAATACAGGTATGTAGTCACATGGTCACACTATATCCTAAGGGTTTGATTATAAAGCTATGTTTTATGCAGACATTTACTTGTTTTTTCAACTTAAAAATACTCAGCCACCTTGGTAGTCTGCAATCCATGACTATAATAGTAAAAATGCCCAGAGCAGAAAAAGCCTAAAGTAAGCTGGCCATATCTTTCTATGCCTTTTTCTTAGAACTTCCAACGAGGCACAGGTCCAGGTGCCTTTTCAAGTAAAGAACCTGTAAAATAAGTAAGATCTTACCTATGAAGTTCACTGAAATACTACATTTATTTACATTTTTATATACACATGCACATATGTAGGCATGTGTATATGAATGTATATCTCTCCACTGATTTGCTGTACCAAAAAAAGCACATACATGAGTCTAGGCATCATGTACCTGTCAGTTTCTAAAGGTATCCTAAAATGTTTTTAGAAAAGGAAACAGGCAACTCTGTCTTAGGGAACAGTCAAATACATTTAAAAGCTATAGCTACCAGTATGAGCATCTTAAACTTGCTTCATCACAAGTGCAGACAGTGATGCTGACTGCTTTATAGTAAAGTGACTGACAACACAAGAATAGCCAATATATGTTCTTAACCTCAAAAGTCAAAGCCTGAATTTTGGAAGGTGTTTTGAAACTTAGAGCATTTACCAGTCCCTTCTTGACTGAAATATCTACTGTCTTGAACTTGTGTTTTTAAGTCTCCTATGAAAAGTGAGCCATGTGCTTTCTTCTACCTTGGAAACGCAAACATGTCCTCTACAGAACTCTTGATTAAAGGCAGCAAACACATCACAATTTCACAACAGGATTTTGTCTTTACTAAATCTTGCATGTATGCACAAAGAAAGATTGTTTAGAGAAATGGAAGTTCTTGGTAATATAAAAGACTTAAGCCAAATAGTGAGGCAGTATGAATTCCAGTCTTATAAATCTGACAAAGCTTGAGGAAGTTACAGTGCAAATGCCAAACAATACATCACAACAAGAAAAGGATATATTAGCAAATTTTTAACTTCATAGACACCAAAGAAAGCTGCAAGACAAAGTACATAGTCTATGAACGCTGATGATAGAGAGCTTAGCCAGAATAAAGGAAAAGTGAAAAGTTAGTGGAGCAAAATGTTTAAACAATTTTTATGATTACTTACCGTATCCCATATCTGAAGCTTTATCTGTTTTCCATCAATAGTGATCATTCGAGCCCCAAATTCTACACCTGAATAGATTTTATAAAACATTACATTATTAGCACATATCAGAAAGAAGAATGCCAAGAACATAAGTTTAAATTCAGTCAATGCTGTAGGAAAATAATCTCTTTCACAACCTGCTTTTAGCCAATTTTCCAGCAGCTTGAAAAAGCTTTCTAGAAGAAAGGTAACTGTTACTGTCCAAGTGTCTGGGACGCATTTCCAACAAAGGTTTCCAAACCACTTAGTAGCTCTAGATTAGAGGGAGAAACACACCCCTTTGAATTTAAACAGGAAATTGAATAGTCACAGTTATTTTAACACTCTACCAATGACAGATTGCTGGGGCCAGTTTAGAAGAAATTCAACCTACCATTCCTTATCAATAAAATGATCCATTAAGGGAGCATACAAAGTCACCTTTGACAAGATAAATTTTATTACTGTATTAGTTAAAATCCACCTGTCTTTATGAAAAACAAAACTTCCAAGTTTTGTTAAGTTAAAGATCAAGTTTTATAACTAAGGGGAAAAAAAGTGTGTTCCAAATAAACAAAACTTCTTCAGTAAAAAATTCAGCCTTCTATACCATTTTAAAAGCACTTGAGATCATTAACAAAGTCAAGTATGAATTGAGGCCATTCATGCAGCAGTTAAAATCTAACAAATGGCTAGAGATAGTGGACATATTTAAATACTATCATGCTTCCATTAATCTATAACCATTATTTAAAAAAAAAAGATCTGCTAGCTGAAGTTTCACTAAAATTGGTCACTGTCTAGACGTGGACCCAAGACATTCAGTTACGCAGCCCTGAGTTGAAATATTCCAAATTTCTTTTCAAGAGCTTGTTTAGAATATTTGAGGGTGCAGTGTTGCTTCCTGTGGAATGACTTTTGGTGAAAGGGGCAGAGTTCCCCAACAGGATATTGCAGCCAAATAAAAGCCATTGGCCAAAGACCATTGTGCTCTTTAGCAACCAAATAATTTGCAGCAACTGTATGCAAAGAAATTGAAAGAATGGAGCTGGAGAGGCAGCAAGGAGGAAGCAGGTGAATGACACTGCTCTTCCTGAAGTTGACTGCAAAGCCAGTGGAAGGTCCTTGGACTACTACACATGTACACACTGAAGTTTTACCTGATCTCAAAATGTGACTATAGAGCTGCTGATTTAAACTCAATGATCATCTTAAATGTTTAGTTTCTGCAAACAACCCCATAAAAAATGAAAAGGATATTTATCTTATTTCATCAAAATATATGCCAGGAAAAAATACTGAATTTTAAAAAAACACAAACAGTTTGATGGCAAGCTTGTTCTCAAGGAAGGACTAGAAGCTGATCATGTTTATAATAAAGGTATGTCCTACAGGCAGTGGGCAAAACAGCTAGAATGTTTACAATGGTTTATTTAATCAACACATTTTGAGGACTTTTAATACAACCATTAGGGCATTTATTCATTAAATTCAACCCACTCCATCTCCCCCACAGGGGCATTCATATGACTTTGAACCCATGTTCTTTATTTATCTGTCTTTCCAAATCTGTTTGGGCAATTGGGAGAACCTGGCCAAAATACACACATGCCCTCACTGTTAAGGAGGCATTTCCAGCCTCTTCCGATGCCTTTAGGGACTACCTAAAAACAGAGGACAGACAAAACCAAGGGGCATAAAAAGCAGTTATATTTATTGAAGGGCCTTCAGGTACATTTTGGGCAGATAAAGCCCTCCCCCCCCCAGGGGCTACACCCAAAAACGGATGACCAGTCATGGGTTTTCATACTTTTGTAAGTTTGGGCCGTTTGCATATTGGGGGCTAATTTTCCAATTACAGCGTCAGGTAATGAACTCATTTACCCCAAGTTTGCTCCCCTCCCCAAATCACTTCTGTTTATGTTTTCAGGGCCTGAGACAGTAAGGTGTCTTTGATTTCCAGACCTAGAGAGGAACTGTTTTGTCTGACCAAAATTTGAAAACAGTAGCTAACACTCTATATGGAGTTTAGAGTTATACTAAAGAATTGCAGGATTACAAATACATGAAAAATATATAAGCTAAAATCCTTCTTCCCTCCTTTTCAAGCAGCTTCCCAGGCTCTATTACTACATTCCTCACTATGTTGCTTCTAGGTTAACCGCCTCATCTTACTAGCTTCAATTTCTGCCCCACTCCCAGATTTCAGCTAACTGTATGCCAAGCAAGGAACTGGCACTACAACCACCCTGCTGAGGTGAGGCTGTTCCCCAGTGCCTATCAGTCTGAGGTTACAGGGCTGCCAAATGCATGAGTGATATATAATGTGTCATATATTTGGCAGGCCTAAAGAAGAAAGTATGATAATAAGTCATGCCTCCCTAAAGTACTCAGGCTCTTTATTCAGTCAGCCTATCTGCTGCCAAGACCTCACAAATATTCAAAAACTCATGTTAGCCAAAGAAATTGAACTATACAACAGGCACACACAAGGTGTGGAAGGACTGTCAAGAGAAAGATAATTCATAATCAAGCCACCTGATACATTCCGTTACATGAAGAAAATCTGTTTGTATTTCAAGCAGCTATTTCAGTACTCCAAAACATAGGAAGCCTACCTACTCCAGGGCACAAACTAAAAATAGAGACTAGGATACATTTTGTGCAAGGCTCATGATTAAAGCTGATAGGTTCCTTGAAAGAACATGAACAAGTTGAAAGGTTCCGCAACCTCCTCTGAGACTAGCATCTGTTATGCTTAACATCAAAACTGATCTGCAGACTAAATCTGCCCTAGAATTTACTACTACACAATTTGTCTTATTTTGTGTGGAAAGATAAATAAAAGTTGGTATTATTTACTGTAGTTAGATCAGAGGCAATGCGTCAACATGTATACATTCCCCTGGTATCAAATCACACCAAACACAAATGGTCCACATCCAGTTGAAGAGTTGGGAAAGAAAATCCCTATCCTTTCCAAAAGCAAATACATTCACACTTCAGTCCTCTATTCAAAAGTTAGTCTCCCCAAATAATTTTTTTTTATTCATCTTTAAGGGTAACTTTGCTACAGTTTATCTCTAACTTGTCTTCAAGGTTTTGTGGCTAGGGTACTTTACGTTCCCTACCGAAAAAATGCCACTTCCGTGCATTTCAAGCTTGTACATTTCTTCTGTGCCTGCTTTTCTGAAGAAAGTGTTTAGATACTGCAGCTATGAACTTCTTAAATTGTTTCAGATTGCACCCTCCCAATAAAAAACCCCAAACTGACTTTACAAGCTAAAAAAATACTCATTAGCCAGAGATTCACTGCCACCTTAATACAGCACAAATCCTGCACTTCTGCAGCACAACAAACTCATAAATGCATGCTGAGGTACCCCAACCACTTAACTACTAATAATGGGCAGCACAAAAAGGACCTACCAATAGTGAGATCGTGGACTGGTTGAAACCGCTTGTCTGTGAACTGTAACAATAAACATGATTTCCCAACACCTAAAAGAAAGAAAAGAAATAAGTGTTAAACAAATTTTTAAAGAAGTCTGTGAAGGACCAATAGAAATTAATTTAAGGAAATATTACACATTGCTTAAAATTAATTACTGGAACCGAAGGTATTAGAACTCATACTTTGAAGTGGACGAAACTTTTTAATTGCAGCTTTAAAAGTTCTAGAAACATTATAGTCAAAGCAGTTATTTTCAAAAATTGAACAAAAATTAATTTATTCTTTTGAAAAATAGTTCTGCTTTAAAATTAAGTGGAAAACAAGTTTTCGCACAGACCTTCAAAGTACCATTTTACATCCTCTCTCCTCAATAACTACAGGGCTTGCTACTCCTCACAACCCTTTATCTGCTTCTCCTTTAGTACTTTCAGCTTTTTTCCAAGCTAACTATTTCCTCAATAGTATCAGTCTCCCATCTACCTCTGTATTTATCCACTGAGGTAACCACAGTATGCTGCTGCCCACTGGTCCCCCACAGGCAAAAAGCACTCCAGGAAAAGTCAGGCAGGTAACACAAACACCGACCCCCTCAGACAACTCGTGTCAAAAATCATCATAACTATTTCCCATTACATGGACACTGGTCAGCAAATGGGCAATTTCTTCTGTATGTGAAAGCACAGAAAAGTAGAAGTTAATGCAGTCATCAGCAGGAGTACTCAAACTACCTAGGTTTGTAAATATACTACTTTTTACAGTTATTTTTTCTTTCTTTTACTCAGAGGGCTTATTCTTCCTGGTCTGTGCAGTCAAACTTCATCTTTTCAGCCCTTAAAATTTGACAGCAATATATTTGGTTTAAACTCTGAGCTATTATCACATAACATACTATACTGTAGCATCCAAGTTCCTGCTGTACTTTGTTTTATCTGTCCAGCAAGATAAAGCTATTCTAGCCACATACTAGAGGTCAGCAACAACTCACCATAAGAGACATATCTAGTAATAAAAGATAGCAAAACAAAGAGATAAGGAAAAGAGCCACACTACTGACAAAAGATACACATACCAGAAGTTTGCATATAGTGACACTGGCCTTTCTAGCACCAAATTCAACCAAGTTTTTTAGTATGGTTTAATAAGGAAACAAAGCCTACAGAAATATAATCACCACATATTTTATTTTGGACTTTAATTCTAAGACCAGTAGCCAGTTTCAACCAAATCTAACAGAAATAGGAAACCTGCATTTAGTTTTGTCATAAAATGAGTTGTGGCCAACTGATGGCACTCAGATTAATATCCCAAACAAGGCAGCAATTCCAACAGCCTAAGCCAGTTGCTAGTGCTGCTGTCTCTACTCTTTCCTACAGTATGCTCCAGTCCATTTCTCCACAAAGCTTAGATGAGTTCTGAAGTAATTTCAGTCATCTGCTGGGTTAGCATGCTAATCTGACAAGAGGAGTGACAAAGCAAACAGAAATGGCTTAATGCAGGGTCAGACAAGCCTAAGAGGTAGTTCAAATGAGGGAAAAGAAATGCAGCAGCCAGCAGATCAATAACAGTGGCATGGAACTGTAGTCCAAGGCAAAATTTGCAGCATCTGCCTTACTGGATTTATTTTCTTTAGCTTTCTGGCTTATGATGGCAAGCTGTCAGAACACAAGCAGCTTTGAAGCAGGTATAGATTCTGTCTCTAAAAAATTAGTTAACATAAGAGAAGTTGAGGAGGTGTGGGGGAAAGCACTGCAGGTAAAAAAGAAGCAGAAAGGCAGAATATGGGAGCTGTAGGGACAGAACACAAAACTGTACGAAATTTTAAAATATTATTAATTCTACTCAGAGAACAGCTCTTGTCACAGCTGGTGAGCGAGCCTACTAGGGGAGGGACTACACTAGATTTGCTGTTTGCAAACAGAGATGGGCTGGTGGGAGAAGTGGTGGTGTCTGGAGGCCATCTGGAGCACAGTGATTATGACATTATAGAATTTTCAGTATTTGGTGAAACAAGGAGGGGCATCAATAAAACTTCCACACTGGACTTTCAGAGGGCAGATTTTGGCCAAGAGACTTACTCAGAGAGTTCCTTGGCGGGCAGCCCTTAAAAAGAAAGGAGTCCAGGAAGGACAGGCATGCTTCAAAACAGAGTCTTGAAGGCACAGGAACAGACTAGACTGTCCCTGTGTGC
Organism: Agelaius tricolor; assembly: GCF_023055355.1. Classification (NCBI taxonomy): domain Eukaryota; kingdom Metazoa; phylum Chordata; class Aves; order Passeriformes; family Icteridae; genus Agelaius; species Agelaius tricolor. The sequence goes on along the minus strand of NW_027269262.1, from coordinate 58,728,823 downwards.
TGAAAGGTGAGCCAACAAGGAAAATGACCAGCCTGGAAGAGTAAAGAGCTCTTGATTGAACTAAGGAAAAAAGAGGATGCATCACTTTTGGAAGGAGGGTCAGGTATCTCTGGAAATGCTTAAGGGAATTGCTAGGTCATGTAGGAAAAAAATTAGAGAGGCAAAAGTCCAGATAGACCTCAATCTGGCCACTTCTCTAAAGGACAATAAAAAATATTTTTATGAATACACTAATGGCAAAAGGAAGGGCAAGGACAACCTCTATTCTCTACAGATGTGAGAGGGAATTTAGTAACTAAAGATGAGGAAAAGGAAGAGTACTTAACACTTTCTTTGCCTCAGTTTTCAACAGAAAGACAGGCTGTCCTCAGGACAACTGTCCTCCTGGGCTGGTAGATGGTGTCAGGGAGCAGAATAGCACTCTGTTATTCAGGATGAAGCAGTCAAACACCTGCTGAGCCACTAAGATGCTCACAGATCTATGGGAGCAGATGGGATCCATCTGGTGATGAGGGAGCCAGCACATGAGCTTGTGAAGGTGCTGTCATTTACCATGAGTCCTAGCTCAGCTGGGAGGTCCTAGATGACTGCAAGCTGGCCAGTGTGACGCCCATCCACAGGAAGGGCTGGAAAGGAGGATCTAGGAAACTACAGGCCAGTCAGTCTGACCTCAGTGCCCAGAAAGATTATGGAAAAGATCATCCTGAGTGCCACACAGCACCTACAGGATGGCCGGGGGATCAGACCCAGCCAGCATGGATTTAGGAGGGGCAGGTTGTGCTTGATCAACTTGATCTCCTTCTATGACCAGGTGACCCACCTGGTGGATCTGGGAAAGGCTGTAGATGTTGTCTACCTGGACTTCAGCAAGGCCTTTGACACTGTCTCCCACAGTATCCTCCTGGAAAATCTGGTAGTCTACAGCTCTGACAGGTGCTCTCTTCACTGGGTCAAACCACTGGCTGGATGGGCCCAGAGAGTGGTGGTGAACAGTGCTGCAGCCAGTGGTGTCCCCAGAGATCAGTGCTGGAGCCAGTCCTGTTTAATATCTTCACTGATGATCTGGATGAGGGGACAAGTCCACCATCAGTAAATCTGCAAATGACACTAAGCTGGGGGCATATGCCAATCTGTTGGAGGGTAGGAGGGCTCTGCAAAGGGACATGGAATGGTTGGATGGATGGGCAGAGTCTAACAGGATGAAGTTTAACAAGTCCAAGTGCCGAGTCCTGCATTTTGGCCACAACAACCCCCTGCAGCGCTACAGGCTGGGGACGGTGTGGCTGGACAGTGCCCAGGCAGAAAGGGACCTGGGGGTACTGGTCAAGAGCTGACTGAACATGAGCCAGCAGTGTGCCCTGGTGGCCAAGAAGGCCAAGGGCATCCTGGCCTGTATCAGGAATAGTGTGGCCAGCAGGAGCAGGGAGGTCACTCTTCCCCTGTACTTGGCACTGGTGAGGCCACACCTTGAGTGCTGTGTCCAGTTCTGGGTCCCTCAGTTTGGGAAGGACTTTGAGAGGCTTGAGCACATCCAGAGGAGGGCAACAAGGCTGGTGAGGGGCTTGGAACACAAGCCTTGTGAGGAACAACTGAGGGAGCTGGGGTTGTTTAGCCTGGAAATAGGAGAGACCTTATCACTCTCTACAATTCCCTGAAAGGTGATTGCAGTCAGGTGGGGGTCGGTCTCTTTCTCCAGGCAACCACTGACAGAATAAAAGGACACAGTCTTAAGCTGCATCAGGGGAAGTTTAGGTTAGACATCTGAAAAAAATTCTTCACTGAGTGATTGGGCAATGGAATTGTCTGCCCAGGGAAGTGGTGGAGTCACAATCCCTGGATGCGCTGAAAAAAAGACTGGACGCAGGACTCAGTGCCATGATTCAGTTGATGAGGAGGTGTTAGGTTAGGTCATAGGCTGGACTTAATGATCTCAAAGGTCTCTTCCAACCTAGGTGATTCTGTGAACAGTGTTTATATACACAGATAACTTTTATATCACCAATTAAATAAAACTACCCCATTGGAGAACATAATCACCACCTCACTTAAAAAAAACCTGCAAGTCACACCAGAGATAGCTTTTGCCATTAACCTTGCAAAGCGATTTCAGTTTCAATGGATAAAACCTTAAACCAATCCAATATTCCTGCACAAATCTTACAAATGTTGGAACATTTCAACATTTCAAAATCTAATCAACAAAACGACATTTTATTAGGTATTCCAGCACTAGTTCTCAAGTGGCAATCTGATATTTCTTCTCCTTCTAAGGCTGGTGACCAAGTCAGTTGAATTGAGCCTACAAACACCAGCCTCAGCAGAGTGAAGATGACAGACAAGCACAGCCCCTTTGATGCAGGCTCTGTCTCAGACTGGCACAAGATGACTGCACTTCTAGTCACTCCTCCATAGCAGTCCTTTTAGGAGCAGACTGCAGACTGATGGGCTCACACAGAGAAAGCAAAGAAATAACTAGTTTCTCTTTAATGCCATTCTTGCTGGTTCAGAACCTTCCAACAAAAAACCCCATCTCAAAGTCCCTAAGTTTTGTACTGCTGTTGACTGAAATACAGGTTTCATTTTAAATTTATGGTTTTCAGATACTGCATGTTCATATCACAAAAGTTCTTATGAAAATAGTTTGTAGTCCAAATCACTTCCAGGGCTTGAGCTAACTCCCCTATCATAGATGGGAACATGTATCACAAACAGGAGCTTATATGAATGCCTGAGTAGTTTACCACCTTGTGACATAAACAGATGCAGCAAAGATCAGTTAACAGCTGCAGGCAGCTAATTCTATGGCATGCAGGTGGTTTAAAATAACTACACCAGTTAACTCTAAGAACAGAGTGGCTGCTTACCAGGTATCTTGTTCACTTAGCACTGTAAATATTACACCTGAAATGAGGCAGACACTGTGAGAAGTAGCTGAGAACATTTTGATGACAGAATGCAAAAGGGATAGATTCAGTTATTTATCAATCCATTCTCCATTTTACTGACATAATTATTTGAATATATCTTCAGATAAAGCACCCCAGAAAAAAAAAAAATCTAGTGTTTTCATATGAGAGAGCTTGGATACCCTTCAACAACCACAGTAAACAAAAGCTCTTGCTTAGGAACAAATGAAAACAATGGATTATGTACTCAGAGGGAAGGCAGCTTCTTTGCAAGTGCCTGTTTTAGGATCCCTTCATTGCTTCCTAGCACTCAAACAATGATGGGAGTAGAATTTGTGCTACAGCACCCTCCAGCTCTAAATTCTGAGCCAGAAGACTGAGTTGATTCTCTAAATTCCTCTACCTCCCTTAACAGCTTCCTCTTAATCTGGGTGCAACTCTGCAGTCAGTTTCCTTAGACAAGGCATTGCCAGAACTTTGCTGTTGTCCACTTTGGCCCAGCTTCAACACAGCTCTTCCTTATATACTTGTGTTTATTTCAGGGCTCAGCAGTAAAGCTACCCTTCTCACTCATATGCAACAAGCTACACCAAAAAATGAATCCAGGACAGTACTACACTCATCCAAAACACCAGTATGTGCATGAGTCTAGGGCTACAGCAAAGGGAATGGTTCTTCTTTTCAGTAATAGGCTGCACTCATAGCACTTAAAAAAAAAAAAAAAAAAGCAGCTCTGGAACCACAGCACAGGTGATGGTACAGCTGAGCAAGTTTTTGGCTAAGAGAGCTGATTTGCTTCCTTCTCCCTTTCTTGATTACCTGTGAATAGGGCAAAGAAAGTTCAGTTACTGGCTGCAGAGTCAGGTGTGCACTACTGAATATAAGGAGAACTTCCAGGCTTTTCTTACCTCTAGACAAAACTCATCAGTGTTCCTTCCACTGACGTTTGCCTTGAAAAGCTGACCTGATTCAAAACTAATAATGTGTCAAAAAAGAGGGTAGGGGGAGGTTGAGTTTCCTTGCTTGCTCACCTAAGCACCAGTATAGCCCCAGAAAGGCGACAGAGGAAAAGAACTGCAGTAGTAGTCCTCTCAACCATGGAATAAAAACTGAATGCTAAAGAAAATCTCCTATGTTACTCTGCCTGCGGTCTCTGGTGAGTAGACACACTCCTTCCGACACACCTCCACCTCCTTACCCAAAAGGGCTCTTGCACTCTTTTAAGCATACCTACTATTTGTTTAGTTTTGTTTTTCAAATCATCTTCGTGAGCTGAGCTGGCTCTTTGAAGGATCACACAAGCAGTGATGCTGAGAGCTAAGAGGCAGCAGAGCTCATAGTTGAGACAAGAAGTGGTAACAAGGTCTACTCGTTTTGGCAGCAGATAAACCCTGGATTAATTCAACAGTCTCACAGAACTGTTTTTCTTGTACTTGATGATGATCAATCAGTCCACCACACACAGAGATGAAGACCTACTTCCCTTTGATATTTTGCTCACACTAATCTTCCTAGATCCAGTTTCCTTCCTTGAAAGTACTCCAGACTGTGGAAAGCACAACCACAAGACCAAATCACATGGTTCAGCCACTAAGTGAAAAGCTAACCTAAAAAGAAGGTGGTTTTCTACTGCATTAGTGGGTGGATCCAGATCATGGCAGACTATCAAAGTCACCACAAGGTAAGGGGAGCAAGAACTCCTCCTTTCACATGTAACCAACTATATCAGCTTGGATGTCCATGAAACCAGTGTCACAAAAACAACCGAGCTGAAACAAGCTTCTTGCTTTCTTACCTTCCTTTAGAAAAACAGACAAAAATAAATCTTAAAAATAAGGTAAAACAGTTTCAAATAATGGGCAAGATTATATATATGATTATTTTATATATATATACATATTATATATAAAAATAGATTATTATCTAGATGATACATATAAGAACCCAAATTTTAAAACTTTGATTTTAACCAGGTAATTACACATTACAAATGTCACAAGATATATACCTTTAACCTGGTTTATGAGATACTTTTAGTTCTTTCCAGTAGTCTGCAGAGCTTCCAGATGTTTCATAAACCCTTTTCTTATCACAGGCTGCAATTCATTCCCTCTCTCATCCCTTTTTAACCACAGCAGCTTTATCAAACTTTGGAAAGTGCAGTATTACCTTTTCATGGGCCTAGGCATAACAAGACATGAACCTAAAGCAAAGATATTTTTTAACCTCTTCTCAGTCAGTTATGTTTTAGTCAGAACTCTACCATCAAGCAGAAAAGCTTTATTTAAATTTATTGGAAGGACAAATGAAAACATTCCGAACTGTCACATACAGAGCAAAGGGAGCTCATTTACAAATGTAAGCATGGACAAAACAGAAGAAAAACAACCTCTAGAGTCCTTCATGCTGCCTATGTAATTTCAGGAAAAGTAATAAAATGGCTCTTTTAAAGCTGATTTAGCGTCAACACTTAAACATTTTCAATAGCATATTTAAAGCCAATGATGTAAATTTTTCCTTTCTACATAAGAATTAGCACAGGCATACAAAGTTAAAGGAGCTGTTCAGCTTTACCATACTGCAGTTTGTATGGCACTGCTCCACTGCTAACTATATGTTTTAAAGGTAAGTAAAAATTATTTCCAAATAAAATTAAGCTACATTTGAGTCTATAAAAAAACTTCATGTTCTGCATGGTCACAAACCACTTAGAAACTGGCAGCCATTCATAATAACATGGTTTTAGATGAAATTGGAGGCTGGGTTAGATTTTTTTGAGTGGCAAGATGTCTGGGGTTTCTTTTAAAGGAAGTGTTAAGAATTAGTAGAAGTGTGCAGACAGCCACTTGTTTCAGCAGCCTCATGAAACCTTTTGTAAGGATATATAGTTATATATAAGAGGCTAAGAGGATGTTCTTATACAATACCTAATATCTGCTCTTTTGGGATTAAAGCATAATTGAAAGGGTCTCAAAGCAAGATATAAGTAGTACAGACCAGTACTCTGGTTTTCAGCACAAACAAGTTCACGAGCTATTGCAGGACATTAACATCAGCTCTGGTGAGATGAAAACCAGTTTAGCCAAGAAGTACTACTACATACTTAGAGAAAATAAGGGCAAAAGACTCTAATCATACACATTACTAGCTACTAACAGCTGCTGTTGCAGAGCAAAGAGCAAAGACATTAGAAGTATTTCACAAAGAGGATTGAAAAATAAAGTAAATTCGATTGCTTAATTTCAACATTTGAAAGTCTCCTAGACAAGCGAAATGGTTGACTAGACAGCTTACTTTACTCTAGAGAGTGAGAATTAGATCACCAAGCAACTATATTTTCTCTCATCATCACCTCCTAATAGGAATAACTTAGAGACACTCTTGGTCCAGGAGCAGCAACTGTCTGCTGAAATGGAAAGGCGAGTGAAAGTCCATTATGCAAAAAGCTCAGAGAGTTGCTGCAGTAACACGTTTGAGAAAAGCAGGTGGACTTGCTCATGGAAAATGCAGCAACACTGATCATAAAAATACACTGAGATAGGCTGCAACTGACAAGTTATGTTGGTGGCAAGAAATTTGACCATTGCAAAACTAGTACTTGAGGTGTCCTCAAGTTCAAGAGCATTCTCTGTTGGAATCTAGCAAACACACTCTAATATAAGAAAATTCTGATTAATGTGTATTATTCTGAAAAAAGTATTCCAGCTGTCATCTTCACAGAAATGTTATCATTCCCAGTTTATTACCACATGGTACATTACTGATAACAAACATATAAGTAAAGATTTTACCATTACATAGAAAAAAACTAAAAGAAAAAAATGACAGTCAGTCACCAACTGCACAAACAAACAATTCTCATATGCCAACAGTATTTATCCTAGCTCAGATCAAAGATCATCTCAACTTCAACTGATGGCCAAAGGTGGATGTATAGGGAAGAGTGGATGAAGACACCAATCAAAATCAAAGACACCATCAACCATAAAAGCAAAGATCTCAGAGGTACACCCCTACGCAGCATGCATCACTCATGCTTCTAAATTCATTTGCAAACTCCTATAATGCTTTGGAAATAGCCAGATCAAAGGATTTTTCCTGGTAAACTCTCACAGTAGTCAGCATTACATAGTACTTGTATTTTTCTCTTAAAACTCCACAGCTACGGCCCCACTGCTACAATGTAAAAACTACACAGATTTGTGGCAATGTTCTTTAGCACCTGGAATACAGCCATGCCATTTCAGGTCTCTCCCATAACAGAAAACTAACTAGATCCTAAACCAGTTCCAATTATACAGAACACCATTTTTAAATATTAAAAAACTCAGTTAAGAACTAGATTAGGAGCAATTCCATGTTCATAAAGCTACCATGCCTGAAGAACCAGAGAAAGAAAAGAAGTCAGTGAATGACAATGACCAATGAGACAGGGAATGCAAAGGGACAAGAACTGTTGAGCATAAGGCAGTCTTGCAGAGTCAGTCTCTGTGGCTGTCATTTTAAGAGACTGAGATCATCCTGAATTCCTGTGTTTAAGCAAATGAAAGCATGTGGAATCACAATTCAGAGAAGGCACATAGAGGTGTCTTGTGTAACTCCAGGGGGATTTCATTGGTTTGCTTATGGATGGCACAACCTACTTTGTTTTTTAGTGCTGAAAGAGGAGCTAAATGTTAACATCAGTCCTCAGCTGAGTCTCTTAGTTTTCTCCTACAGTTTGTTTACAACTAACTGCTGAGTCACCAGGCAGCTGAGGCATTTCCAAAGACTCTAAATCAAATACCAGAAACAAATTTCTTGATTGCTATTAAATCTACATGGTTTCCAAGGCCATATCTTCTCTGGCTGGAACACTGTGGGAATCCACCACAGGAACTGAAGAGGACAGTCACCATCCACTCTTAATTTCCACTGTCAGAACTTTGAGTTCAATTGCCTTCATCTGAGGAAGAGCAGTAATACCCAGACTACCACCACCATCTTGGCAACTGTGCACAACATAAATTGGCTCTTCAGCACTTGCTCTATTAGAATACTTAAAAGGCTCACAGGAGATCTAAATAAAAGCAAAACCAACTTACCACTATTGACATATTCAATTCACTTCAAAAATAATCATTGCAGTAGCTTTAATTAGCTTCCTGTAGCAACTCAAGAATACAAGCCACAAGAATTTAAAAAAAAAATTAACCAAAAAGCCAAGGGCAAAACTATGAGCTGTTTTCCTCTCTGTGTTTCCTTTCTCTTACTCTTCTGATATTTGGCTCTTAAGCAGCTGAAACAACTTCAGAAATGACACATCCATTCTGTATTTCACATTTCAAGCAACTCAAATTCAAGAGTGCAGTACAGACCACTACACTGAGGATATTTCTTTGTAAAAATTTAATCAGCATACAATCAATATACCAAAGCAACTGTAAGCTGCTGTGTACCACTTTAGTGACTACAGTTTTTAGAGATGCACCAGAATTGGCTACCTGTTCTGAACTGTCATTCTGAACTGTGCACTACCATCTTGCATCACCCCAGCCTGACAAACCTCTTCTTACTTCTCCTGAATTTGCACAGGTAATATCCTGTTGTCCTGTCCTGGCTTGATGAACTGTCACTCAAGTGAACACTCCACAAAAATCAGAATTTTCAGTTATCGTCTACAGCCTAAGGCTTCCAACATGGTCATTACAGCTGTGATATATTTCTAATGATTCACCTGTACTACATCTGCTATTGCAGAAGCCTAAAAAAAGCTTTCAGAGTTTAAATGTACATTTAAAAAGCAGATAAAAGTCACATAGTAGTTGCACCCAGTGTATTTAACAACCTCATGTGTAATGCAACTACAATGTATAATTATACTCCACCAACAGATAATTTGGTTCATAGGTATGAAGTATGAAGGCATCCTCAGAATAGCACCTAAAAAAACAGGTGTGTCATCAAACTTATTTGAGAAGGCATTTAGACAGGTATGAGGAAAACAACAAGGGAAACACACAATACACAGGCACAATGGTTAACTAAGTTAGCTACCTTGTCCTTACAATAGTTTGATCAAAGCATGCTACTCCTATCCATACTAGGCTGAAGAAGCATACAACATATTGGCAAAGGGGCTTCAAGCAGCAATTCTTATCAGCATATGGCTCTGCCAACAGCATTTGTAAGCACTATTATTTGTCACACAGCAGCCAGTAACAAATAGAACGGAGTAAGTTTTTGAGAAATGTTCAAGGCTAGGTTGGATGGGGCTATGGTCTAGTGGGAGCTGTTCCTGCCCATACCAGGGCGGGTTGTGACTAGATCATCTTTAAGCATCAGACCAATCCCCTAATATTCTATGAGTCAATATGTTTTTAAAAAGTGACAAGAAACATCTGGAAAAGCAGTGGTGTGTGTACATATATACACATAAAAAAGAGGTCCCTATAAATTAGACTGGAAGAGCCAGTGCTTTTAATTCTGCTTTGACAGCGTGTCTCCACACAGTTTGTTACAGCAGCTCCAGCCGAGACTGGAAAGAGCATCCTTGCAGCCCGAGCTGAAGGTAACTCGCAGCAATGAGACAGAAACTCATCACAAAACTGCGGGGAGGAGTGTGGCCTCACTACCACAAGGCTGCAAACCACGGGCACTACCCAGGTTTAGGTTTAGTTGTGACAGCGCCTTCTCTCTCTCGGCTGGCCCGCTCTGCCGCCGCAGCCAAGGCCGTGACACAGCCCGAGCTGCCCCGCGGCCCGTCAGCCAGGCCCAGAGGCCCAAGGCCGTCGGGAGACAAGGCCGAGGCCGCGGGCGGGGCCCGGCGCAGAGGCGGGGGGGAGACACCGCCTCTTCCTCGCGCGGAGCCACCACGTCGGCGGCACTGCCAACACTGCGGAAATGGGCGCGGGGAGCCGGGCCTTCCTCTCCGTCTCCGGCCCCGCTCCGGCGCGGCCCGGGCCGGGCTCACCCACCTGTGTCTCCGATGATGATGTACTTGAAGAGGTACGCGTAGGCCATGGCCGCTCCCGGGCTGCCGCTCCCGGGCTGTCCCGCTCTCGCTCCGGCGTGACGCGCGCGCTCGCCGCCCGGGCTCGCGCTGCGGAGAGGCGGAAACGGGTTAACGGCCCCCGGGCGGCGCCTCCGCCCGCTCGCTCCCTCCTACCTCCGCCCCCGCGCCGCCGCTGACGGAGGGGCTCTGCTCGCCCGGTCCTGCTGTCCGCCCTCCCTCGCTCCCTCCCACTGCGGCCCCGCAGGCGCCGGGAAAGCCAGAACGCGGCGGCGGCGGCGAGAACAATAAACAGGCGCCGAGCGGCCCCCGGACCCTCCGGCGACGTCAGTGCCCGCCCCCTCACGCCGCCCCGCCTCCGACCCGGAAATGCTGAGGCGCGAGGCCGCCTCCCGCCGCGCATGGGGCGGAGCCTCGGCCCCCGCCCCGCCGGACTGAGGGCGGCGGTGGCGGCTCCGGGCCGGGGGCTTTGGGGAGATGCCGTCCCTGAGCCCAGAAGCCATCGGGCTGGGAAAGAACTCTGGGGTCATCAAGCCCTACCCGTGACCAAACACCACCATGTCAACTAGACCGGGGCACTGAGCGCCACGTCCAGTCTTTCTTTCCAGGGACGGTGACTCCATCACCTCCTTCGGCAGCCCATCCCAATGTCTAAGCACCCTTTCTGTGAAAAAGTTCTTCCTAATCTCCAACCTCAATCTCCCCTGGTACAGTTTGACATTTTGTCCTGTCATACTGTCGCTGGTCGCCTGGGAGAGGCAGCCGACTCTCAGCTGGTTGTAACCTCCTTTCAGGGAGTTGTAAAGACTGAGGTCAGCCCTGAGCCTCTTTTTTTGGCCAGACTAAACCCCAGCTCCCTCAGCCACTCCTCATGGGATTGATGGTCCAGACTCATAGCCCTTCCTTGGACCAGCTCCAGCACCTCAATATCCTTCCTAAATTGAGAGGCCCAAAGCATAAACCCTCTGAGAATAGCCAGCAATGAGCTGTTTGGTAGAAGTGTATCTTCATCATATGAGTTCTGGCCTGAAAGGGTTTTTTCCCTTTCTGTTTCTGTGTTTCCTCACTGAACTGAAAGCAATGAGCCAGGGGAGTAACCTAAATTCACAGCTGGTGTTTAGGACTTTGATTCCTTAGAGTTCACATGGGATTGGTGAGCTGGAAGAGGCTTCAAGGTCTTCCATAGTCTCAGCTGCTTCATGAGGTGTCCGGTGTACCCTGACCTTTGGACCTGGAGCAGTCAAAGGCAGCCTGGCTCGCCTATCACATCCATACTGAGGCTACACCAGATGCCTGGCAAGGGTAAATGTGGCACTCCAGTCAGGTCATGCTGGTGATGCTTTGGGATTCCCTTCAGCTCAGCTGTTTTTGGGCTGGGGGTACTGTTCAAGAGCAATTGGCACATTCTTTATATAAACTGACATTTTCCCCTTCTGGCTCTCTGGTACAATGGGAGTAAAAGGTCTTCTAACTTTATAGAGGATTTTATTTGTGGTCAACAGCTTGGACAACATTGCCCTACATGGCTTCTAAAAGGTGTGCATCCAACTTATTTGTAAAAACTTTCAATAAAGCTTATTGTGCCAAATCCTGTTGTCATATTTCATGACCTGAAATCCAAAATGAAGTTTTTTTTTAAAAAATCAAAAATCTTGTCTACTGTGGATGGGCAGGCCCCCCTCCCCCCTGCCCCAAACAATACTAGAAATCCTTTATATATTCTAAACATATCTACCTTTTCCACATGAAAAATTCTCAGATGTTTGCCATTGTCAGAAGTTTGCCTCCCCTGTGCTTCTCCTAATTTCTCAATGCTATTTATTAAGCGTAGATCCCAAAACAGCATTTCTCACATGTCTCTAACCAGCCCCATCACCTCAAGAGTATCTCTAGTCTTGCCCCTGTCTGAACGTTTTTGGGGGTTTTTTTAATTAACAACATCTGAATTTACTTTTGATACTAGATCTCTATTCTAGACAGCTACTACTCAAATGTATCCATACATTTGATATTTCCCTATTAGCACTGTTTTTCTCCTTGCTAAATTTCAGTTATTTTGATCATGACCACTCAGTTTAGCAAAAATATTTGATTTTTTTCTCTTTTAATATTATCTCTGCCATTTTGTTGTCCAGGCTGTTCATGACAATATTGAATAGGTCTTGCATGGACAGGACAGGACATTGAGAAGTGGCATATAAAATTTTGTCCTAGTTTAAAAACCCTCTTCACACTGAAAAGAGCCATTTCTCTATTATTTTATTTGCAAGTAGTTTTGATGTTCATTTTTGTTAATAAACAATTCCTAGCCAGAATGAGTTTTCTCAGAGAAGCAGGTTTTTGCCTTCCTTCCTATTCAAGTTAGGCTTCTGTTTTCACATATCCCTGTGTGTCTCTGTTTCCTGCCCTAATAATGATCATGAAGTCTGGCATCTGGATGGAGCAGGGTACCTCAGCTGAAGGAAAGGCTGCAGTTGGGGTCAGCTGTCAAACCCAATCAAGAATTCACACTAAAACAAGTCTTCTCAAGTGCTTCCTCAGCAGCTAAGCCCTTCAGCTGGCATTCTGAACCCATGCTGTTGGCATGGGTTTGTGTGACCTCAGCCCCTGGAGACAAAGCTGTAGGAGATCAGGCCATAAGCAGATAAGACCTCATCCAGTATAAGTAAAGGTTGCTCTGCTAGGGATGGGGCAGCTCTGCTCCTCCTAATCTGCTTGCGGACCCTCTCTTGTTCTAGCACTGTCAGAGTCATCTGCTGAATAGAAGGGGCTAAGCAATCATTTTTTATATTAGCTTTCAGGCAAAATCATCCTGGGTCCCACAGCCACACCAACAAACTAAATAACCTCATCAGTTGGATCCCGTCTCTGTCCATGCATCCTCACTGCTCCCAAAGGGCCCTGTTGTTGTGAAGGCTAAAGCTCACTCTGTGAGGTCAGTCATGCAGACAGGTATCAACTCTCTAGGTGAGCTCTCTCCTGTAGCTGCCTCCCCTGTGATTGGCAGGATGAGGTAGCACCATGTGGGCTTTCGTGTCCTTCACCTTTCCTTCAGAGCTCTGTTTTTGTTCATCACATGCTCCAAGTCTATTAGTGCTACTGGGGATTCCTACATGATTGAGCCACAAAGGCTCAGTATTACTCTGAGGGTTGGTCAAGTCTTGACAATCTGTCCTCAACATCCCAGGGTGTTAAGTTTCCAGTGTGTTTGATGGTGACAGACTTTTTAATAGGACTGTAGTGATAGGATAAGGGGTTTTAAACTAAGAGAAGAGACATTTAGACTAGATATGTGGGAGTTACTTTTTTAGTGTAAGATTGGTGAAGCACTGGAAAAGATCACCCAGAGAGGTGGTAGAAGTCCCATCCTTGGCTGGAGAGGGCTCTGAGCAACCTGATTAGGTTGAAGATGTCGCTGCTTATTGCAGGGAGGTTTGGACTCAATGGTCTTTAAAGGTTCTTTCTAACCCAAACTATTTTATCATTGTATGAGTATTAAATATTAAGCCCCGAATGTTTCGGGGTGTGTCCTGCCTGGCTTCGTCTGGCCTCGCTACTGGACCAAAGGCGGCAGCTGTGGTGTTTCTCACCCCAGAGATGCCTTTGGCTGGCTAGGTGCTGCAGCTGGGCGCTCAGAACAAGTCCAGGCAAAATAGGAACTCAGTTTACCTTTGGTGGAAAATGTTCAGACAGCGGTGAAGAGAAAAGGAGCGGGTTCTGCCATGTAGCTTAGATCCAGAGTTTATTGTAGCATGGTAGACTTCTGAATGTGGTATCAGCTCCAGCCAGACAGGCAGAGACCCCGACTGCATGGTCTCGTGTCCTTTTTAAGCCCCAGGGACAGGGGGAGGGGACGGACAGGTGAGGGCCAACCAGGTGTGAGCAGGGGAAGGGTCGGGGGATGTGGACGCTAGGACAAACCAATGAGCCCAGGCCTGGGGGAGTGTGCCAATCACACGACGCCTTGCTGAAAGGTGCCAGGCAGGAGGGCAAAAGGGGAGGGGGAAGGTTGGCATCCTTGAGGGGGTTGGGATAGGGGAGACAGGAAATGGTGACATACTGCAACATATGAGTACATCATTCTGTTTACCTCACTGATGGGATTTGGTCTCATAGTTCCAAATCATGCAATCTGCTAGGCTTCTAGACAAGCCAAATTGACCTGATGTGGTTGAATGAGATCTGGTAAGAAAAGGGAATTCTGTTTTTTAGAACTGAGATTTGCTGATGGGGGAAAAGTACAGACAGTGCAGAATGCCCAGTGAGATGGAAGGTGCCTTTAACATCACGGCTGAGCTGTCTGACAGCCGACAGGTGGGTTCAGTTCAGAGGGAAGGCAGTCCTACCTGCTTTGGCAGCCTGGTGAGCCAGGCAGTAACCAGCTTGCAGGTGACTCACGTGGCAGGGCAGTGCCCCACTGACTTCTGTGGCTGCTCAGCTTGGCCAACACCTGCACTGTGGACAGATAACCCGGCCTCTGCTGGTTAGCCAGGCAGCCAAACTGCTCTGGGGAGTGCTTCAGTCATTTGTGATGGTTAGGATCACTGATAATCACTGATGATCATTGCATCAGTGTTAGGGATAGTTTTTGAATCAGTGTTTGGTAGAGGCTCGCAAGGATAATATACAAGAATTTGTTGCTTATGCTATCCCATGGTAAGTACAAACTAATTTGCTGCTGGAGAAGAGACTGTTCCTAACTTATTGAATATTATCCACTGTTCTACAAATCTGAGATGCCTCCAACTAGAGATTAATGCAAAATTGATTTTCTCCAAGTTATGCGTACCATATATCATGTTAAGTACTAATAAGAGGCATGCAAATAGCTACTGAAATAATTTTCACTTTTTAAATTTTCATTTGTTTACTTCTCACTTGCTAAATTTACCTTTTCCAGAAAAATTAATATCTTCTTTTGTTAAGCATTTTAATACTTTGATAGAAGGCTACCATGTAGTCAGACTCACTTATTAAAAAAAAAATAATTTAGCCAGTTGATATAAAAGAAGCATTGGTAATTCTGTATTGAAGAATTGCAGAGAATTGTTTTTCTTTAGTTTCTTTTTTTTTTAATCTTATCATGACTGCTCATCTGTTAATGATTTTATATCGCATGATGAAATATTTCACTATGATGACTATGTCAGGATTATATTCTGACAAATATGGGAAAGTTTCTGGATGCACTTTGGAAAACTATAACTTGCTGTTTATTCTGTGTCACTCAGTTTTTTCCTGAATTTTCCACTTAGCAAAGTCACTTGGGGTTTATAGAAAAGCCTTAGGCTTTGCAGGATCCTTACCACTAAAAATATTATTTAGGGAAGAGGCTTGGAGTCATCCAAAACTCGACATACTCTCCAGAGCAAAGCATTAGACTGGATTTTTTCAATGGAAATTAAAACACAAAAGCAGAACTCTGTCATAATATTTGACTACAACCCTTTAATTATATTTTGTACAGAAGTATCATTTAACTGTTAGAAGTATATCTCTACCCACACTTCAGTCTAGCTTAAAATTTTTAAGTCATTCAGTTGTATGGGTAAATTTTCTATACAGATGCTGAGTAGGAAATGTTATTTTCTGGTGCCTGTCATTTAATTTGTCTGCATGTACTTCTTCTGAACATTAAGAGTATGCTATAATTTTTCTTATTTGTGAATTTTAAGATTAGATTTGTATTATACTTAAGAAACAAGGCAATATACAATATATTTTATTTCTTATAAATGTTGAGAATGCAACCCCACTTCACATAGAAATAAATATAAAGAGCAGATCCTGCAAGAAGACAAGTATAGTTAAGTCTCAATGAAGATCTGCCTTTGTAAAGATAATTTTTAAATACATGTTAAACCTGTAAAGGTGAACTGGAGACAACTTCTGAGTCGAGTAGGTAGAAATCCATGTCTATGAGTGATGTGTGGCTTGGGTTTTGCAGGTCCTAGATCAGGCAGCTTTGGCTGAAATTTCAGATAACAGCTGGATATTTGTGCACAGTTTACGTTGGTACTTTTGATCTGGTGGAGAAAGAGGTTTGGAAATTAGTTTTTTTTAAAAAAACATTCTTTTACAATAGAGTAGTGTTTAACTAACAGCTTAAATTAAATGCTCTTGACTAAACACATTTGTCAGTCACATTTGTCCAGTCACTGTAATTATTGAATGCTTTATTACAGTTCAATTACATTGATAAGTAATTTTTGGAAGGGAAAAATTCAGTTCCAATAGCATTTTTTTTGTTTTCAAAATATAATCTTGAGACTAAAGGCAGTGTAACAAAAAGTAAAGTATAGTTCTAGAGTTCTCAACTGTATTTATATATTAGGTTCTTGCTCCCCTGGAAATATTTGCATGACCTATGCTTTATCCCTGTTTATTTGTTAATGGCCTTTGCCACTGTTATCATTTCACCCTGTTTTTCCTTGCAAATAAACTTGTCTTTCACTGCCTTGATGTAATAATAAAGTTTGATAAGACAGCATGTGATAAATTTTAAATCACTTTTCCCATAAAAACAGGGAAAACAATAGGAACCTTGAAATAACCTTGAAATGCCTAAAAAACTAACTGAAAAGATATGTTGATTTTTTAAACAATTATTCTCAGGAGCGTTAGAAAATATGCGCTTGTGTAACAAGATTCACAAAAGCATGGAGGAGTAGTGCTAAACGATGTCAGAGCTCCATTCAGAAGCCTGCTTAAACTGCCATCATGGTAAATTTTCAGTAGTTTTTTTTTACTTTGGAGACAGTTTTTTTCTTAATTTTTTTTAGATGTCTTTTAAAAGTTGTTTTGGCAATGCTTTCAGAAAAAGAAAGTGGAAGGTAAAGTTCCCACACAGGCTCACAGAAGTGGAAATAATCATGAAGACTTCCTGTTTACTCACAGCAGCAAGTGAAAAAACTTTAGGGAAACTGGTTTGCTTGAAAAGGAATAGGAACAGGCAAGCTTGGTGACACTTTTCTAGTCAGGTACATTTAATGGTTATAAATAAAATTTTAAATTTCTTTTCTTCTTCTCTTCTACCTGTAATGAAAAAAAGTAATGACTTTTTTTCTTTTCCCTACACCCCTATTGATGTTTTTTGATGGCTGTAGAAAGTATGGAACTGTCTAACACTCTGGAAGTCAGCAGAGTTGCTAAAGGATCTGAGTTGAGGATATATTAGGGACATTAGTGTCGCAGAAATGATCTTTTTCCAACAAGATATTAGCAGAAAACCTACCCTACATTTTTTTTCTAGAAGGTGTAATAGAAATTTCTGCTAATTCTAACAAAACTGTTTGTATATAAACCATATTTAAAATTATGTTAAAGGCTTTAAGTTTCTATTGAAACTGTTTAAAATTTAACAAAACAAGGTAACATGAAACTAGAATTATTTCTCTTTTAAGTACTTCTTCATTATGCATTCCACTGAATAAGCTTTATCATGAATATTTTTAATCAGAAGATGTTTTACTTTAAAAATACATGTGTAGGTTTCCTTGATATTCAACCATTGTTGATGTAGAGGGAAGCATTGCTTCTGCATGTATTTTCCTCAATTTGACTTATTTTTAAAACTACAGCCATCTTAAGGTTATTTCAGCCCAATTTCCCTCACTTGTCTTCAGGCTGTGAAGGTCACACCAAAGCTGTTATTGCCCACATGAGCTGTGCCATTGTAGCCTTCCATTGTAGGCTAGGGAGTCTTTAATTCCATAGATCAGAAGGTGGACAAGTATTTACTTTTTTCTCTTAATTTTTCTCTTAATGCCTCTATTCATTCATACAGTGTTTGAGAAAGGTAAACAGTACTTCCTAGAATGGAAAAACCCCCCTAGAGAATGAATTGCAATGGAGCACACCCCACCATCCCCAGCCATCAGCTTCCATTCATTTTAGATGTCAAATGGGTGTAGGTGTTCATTCTTACATGTTTATTGGGAGCACCTTGTTGCTATGGTCGTGAGATGTAAAGGAGTAGGAAATTTTGGATGTCAAGTATTCTTCTTATGTTTCATGGCAAAAACTAGAGCAGAAAAACAATTTTCCTGGCTTCAAGGCACAGTTGATTTTCATCTTATTTCTCTTTGGCAGACAGTCTCTTTTATAGTTCTATACTTTACCACGTTAAAAGTATGAGTTTTCAATTCTTATTTCCAGTTCACAATGGAAAGAAGGGTTGTACCGCACGTTTACTTAAGGAAGCTCTTGTCTGCTATGACTTAAACTCAGATTATATCAATAACCACTGTGATTCCATCTTTTTTAACAGCGAAGCTCGTTTAGTTATCACAACCTTCATGTCATCATAATTACTTAGCATAGAAAATGGTTGCAATTTGTGGCAGTGCCAAGCCCTCATCTCCATAAATCTTGTCTTGTATGTCGACAGTCCTCCCCTATTTACCTTTTTTTTTTCCTTGTGTCTTGATCCTGTTTTCTTGATTTTCCTCAGAATGACTTTAATTTTGGTTCTATAGTCAAAAATTACATGAAAATGGACAAAATGGCTTTCTGGGTAACAATTTCAGTCATGGTATTTTCTTCCCATGTTTTCAAAAGGTACAATTACCAGTCTTTTACAGAACTTCTTGGTGCTGTAGGAAAGAAGTGCACAGTATATCATACTTTAGGAAGTATGAGCACAGAGTAGTCTACAGATTATGAAAAGTAATCTAGTGTTTCAGAAATAAACACCAAACCTCCTCCTTTTAGGAAATCAGCCATTTAACAACTGGCTAAGGCCATAAAACAATGGACTCAGCATGCTGCCTTATGTCCTGTAGGGATTGGGAGCCTACTCCTAGTACTCCTTGTAGTGGTTTTCTTCGACAGAGGCAGTAGGGGTATACAGGCAAGAGCCTAGATTAATTTTTCCACAATCAGCAGTTATGTGGAAATTTTCCATAGTTTTTCTTGCCATGCCTATGAACCCAGCCACATGAAGGGGAAAAGCAGAGCTGTTCCTGACAAAAAGAGTGACCATGACCATACTTGATAAATTACTTCAGGAGTAGCAGTCAGGCCATAGCCATCCTCTCACCCCCTCTCATGTGTAACACAGAGTTAATTGGCTTTTATCTACTCAGTAAATGGGGTGCTGCCATGTTGCATCAGACTTACCATACTGAAGGGATGCAATAAAATTCTGCCATGTCTTGGGAATGCAGCTTGTGTTGGCACAGAAAGGAATGAAACAGCCAACTTCCCCAGAAAGGTATGGCAGCACTAATCTAATTCGTGTGACTTGGACTTGGTAGAAATTAAAATATTTGTATCCTGATGACTCAAATCAAGGTATTAAAGCTGTTGCCTCAATTGAAAGCAATGAAAATGTGTAGTTCCTCTAATATAATGGCTGGTGAAGCAGAGAAAATGCATAGAAAGGCTTAGGACAATGATCATATTTATGGCAAATGTAAATGGAGAAAGTGATGCAATGCTCAGTTCAAGTATAATGTAATGTATAAAATAAAAACAACTGCTTTGGAAAAAAGATGTTGATTATACTAGACGCTGAAAGGAAGAAGAGAAGAAAAAGGAAAGGTAACTACAGATCAATTATACAAATGGGCTAGTTTCCAAAACAAAGGGGCCATACAGAGATTCACAGTCTTATTACCATTTCCCAGTAAATTATTGCCTAATTTGTCTGAATTAAGCCTGCTTCTTGTTCCACTTTTATTGGGAAAAAACTGTAATTGGGATCTTTTTGAACATTAACTGGATGGCTTACTGAATATTCCATTCATTCTGTGTCTCCTTCTTTCACATTTCATCTTAATAAGTTGATTTTTCTGTCAGTAATTTTCATTCAAATTATGAAAAAATAATGAAGATTTTATCTGCATGTACTTTCTTAGATTAAAATTTTGCTGTAATAACTATGGGAAAGATTTATTTTATGTAAATCAGTTTGGAACATGGATTTGTCTCATTGTTTGGAATAGTTCAGTAGTTCAGCTTTACAAGCTCTAAGTTTGTGAATGTCTTAAACAGGCAAACATTTTATCCTACACCTCAGATATAGATCAAATAGGTTTGAACAGCAGATGTTTGACCTTGTGTTCTCAGGTGAGTAGTTTCTATACATTTTTGTATAAAAAGCTTGGGCTCTGCCTTTTCTGCAAAAGAGAATCACATGTCTAGCTGATGCTTAGTAATGTCTGTGACCTAGCTGAGATTTAGAGAAAAATAGACTTGAAGTGACAAACTGACCAGTAAGAAAGAGTACTTTGCTGAGCCTTACTTTAAAGTAATTACCCACAAATTCTCTACCCAACCTGTTTTGTGTAAATATATATGAAAATGCAACTCTTTGCAATTAAGGATCCATGACATGAGTTTTTCATGTTTATTATCTTTATTTATGAGAAAATATTTTCTTCCATCAGAAAAAAAAAATATTCCTTATCCCACTCTTTTGAAAAAAACCCATTTTTTTTTGTTTCCATAAATCCTGAATCTAATTTTCAAACTATTTAATAACAGGTACTTTTTGCAGCATGTAATATTTGTACAATACTTTTTACAAACTGCTGCCTCTTCATGGAGGAAATAGTAAGTACTGCAGTAAAGATAAACTTAGCATCACAGAGGGTGCATTGAGGAGACCAAGGTGCATGGACATTGTGAATTAAATGCCTTAAAAAGTAACCGAGGAGCATCAGCCCAAGGACTTCAGATTTCAGTTGCAGGTGATGAGCATGGCTCAGAGTGTATTTAGCATGTCTTGAACTTAGACTACTGACTAAACATCTAAATCTGTCAAAGGAAATTAGGTAAGCCCCTGGCAAATTTCCCCAGATGCTGAAGCAAAACCAGATTTTAGACTTGAGTAAAGCTGTTTGACTTCACCAAACAATAATGGTCTTTACATTTGACTTTGACTAGGGATCCAGTGCTGAAAGAAAGGAGGTACAAGGGCAAACATAATCCCTCATCAGAGAAGGCTAACTTGTGGAAGCGCTGAATTAAAGGGGGAGTGAGCTCTCCAGAGCCCTCCTCCAGCAGTGGAACAAGGTCAGTGAGAGCTTCTCAGTCTTTTTTCCTCAAGACAGAACTGTGGAAGGGGAATGGAAGCCTGGTACAATACTTTTTGATATGAACAAGAAATGGAAAATAGGGAAGTAAGGAGGCTGTAAGAATCACTTAAGCTCATGAGAAATTGCAAATCCAAGAAAGAGCCTTTTTCTAGAGAGTTGCTAGTAACCACAGGAAAGAGGAGCTGCTGGAACCAGAGTGCAAAGGTCTGTTTTAGAGAATCTGCTTCTTAAGTAGCAAATCTTCTTAAGAAGATTTGAATATGGAAAAGATACTTCACTGAATAATTTATCTCCTTTAACCACATGGATTGTGGCAGCATGCAAACGCTTCCTAGAGCCGCAGTTACTCCAGGAAGGTTAAGAATAGGCTGTGGAGTAGTTTGCATATAGAAGCCTCCATTGAGAAACAGAGGATAAAAAGCTACTTAAAATTTACTAATAGTTCCTTTTTTTAAAATGGACTGAACATACCCTCAAGACTTCACTGATCCTGAAGGTTTACATGTCTTCTGTAATGACAGAACCATAAATTCTAAATGTTGGAACAGTCAAGTGTTCAGGGCAGCATAACACCTCCCTGAAGACACATTTTGGCTCATGTACTTTTCCTGGCATGTTAAGTGATCCTGGAGCTGGGAAGGAGGAATTCATGAGAGTTTAAATGGCAATAAACCTATCTGTGAACATCAGGGAAAAAACAGGCCTGTCTTTGCATGTACTGAAGAGTGATGTCTGTCTCCCAACTAACAGCTTCCTCGATGTATTGTTTTTTCAATTTGCAGTATCTTCTTTTCCAGTTAAATAATTAAAAAAATGTGTATTGAAGCACACATATATTCCCATAGTTATACTGCAAGGCATTTGAATTAAAAGAGACAAGAAATAGTTTAGATTTATATAACTGACTCAGGGATAAACATTGCAACTCCAACACCATTCAGGAAGCATGAATGTTTGAGAGGATCGTATATGTGAATAATAGCTACATAAAATCTTTTAAGACTTTGTCTCTGTAAATAGCAGCTATAGTAACCCTGTCATTTAGTCTTCTGTGGAGATTATTCCTGCTTTACTGTAATTATTTTATTGCCAGTGAAAGTGATCTGAATAACATGATTGGCTTTTAAAACCTAACTTCACTGCTGTTGTTTCCCACCAGCTACCATTTCAGTCTTTGGATACTCTTGCTAATGGCAAAAAGAAATTCTGAGATAACCATTAACAACGTCCCCAACACCACTACAATTAAATAACTATGGTGATTTGGTACTTCAGAACACAGATCTGCTTTTCCAAACCATGATTTACAGTTAATATTGACAATGCCTCAGATAAGAAATCTTAAAACTGAAACAATTGATGTTTCATTTAACACAATATTGACATTTCATTGTTTCCATGGACCAACACTGACTGCTGACCACTGATTTTAAGGAACTGTTTGTTTGTGTCCTCCTTCCCAAGTCCATAGAAATTATCAAGGTTATTTTGGTGCAGTTCTCTTTATAAATACAAGGACTGTTATGCATCTCAGAACAACAATGTTTAATCTTTGGTGCAGGTTAATTTAATTTCGTCATACAAGTTGAAAGTTATTCTGAAGCACACTGATTTGGCATTGTATTTCTGCTAGATATTTGGAGAATTTGCTTTGACTTATTTAGAAGAAACCTTGAGGAAGGTCAGCAGTCATGGCTGAACCATCACTTTCTTGAGTGACTGTCAAAATGAACAATTTAGGCTAGCATAGGTTATTGAAGTCAGTGTTTCTTTTGCAATATTCTATGCTCATTGAGAAGGCTACATTACAAAATCTGCTTTTATTATACAGAAAGAAGTGTCAAAATCATTCTTACCATGCCCCCAGTCACATCTTCTGGTTAAATAATGTAAAAACAGTAAAGAAGCTTATAACTGACAGCCTGTCTTTCTCCAAAACTTCACATAAAAGTGGACTTATATTTATAGGATGGAGAGTTTAAATTCACTTAGGTCATATCATGGAAAGTTGTTTTAAGACCTGGGACATTAGCTTGTGATTTGAATTTACTGCTCTAACAGATCTGTTGTTTCCTTGGTAAAAATTATGGTTAGCACTTTCTTGCACACTTTCTCAAATATTGTCAAGATTATGGAAAACTCAGATATTGTCATGACAGGGGCAATGCAAACATGTTAGCAACTTTAACCTCTTGCATCAATACTATGCCAATGAATCTCAAATCCCTTACATAAGGGTGGATTTCAGGCCAGTTTCTGTTAAGCAGAGATTTCTTTGAAGAATCACCAGGTTCCAGATGTTCTTATGATGGCTGTAACACTTTTCTGACGTGTACCTCATAATAATCAGTTAAGGATAGGACAATAATAAAGCTGTTCCACACTGAAGTACATATCTCAACCTGAAGTTTTGCATGCTATTTTTACCCACTGTTAGAATCTTCATGTGTATTTACTCAACCAAACAGGACTTTTTTGCCTAAAGAAGATGGTGTTTTGTTCAACCATTAACCCTTAATCATAGGCTTTTTCTGGGTCTAAGGATGATTTAATCTTGCTCAGCAGCAAGATTTAGCTGCTGAAAGGCCTGTATTTGAGACATCTATTGCAGACTCTTATGTTTTTCTGCAGCTTCTGAGAGTCTGATTTTGGTATACTTTATCATTCTTTTTTGTTTTCCTTGATAATTTCATATATTAGGTAAGACATTATTAAGTCTTCTCTACTGGTTTGACAGGCCACTAGTCAAATTTCCCACATGCAGACTAGGGATCCATTTGGATCCATAGGGATCCACTTGAACATTCAAAAATGTCAGAGTACTCCCCTGTGACTATTTTCCAAGCCATTTTTCCATACATCTCCAATAAGTCTTCATCTTCAAAGCAGCTATTCTCTGTGCTGGTAATCCAAGACACAAATTCTTACTTTTTCCAGATAGATTCAATCTATATATGCTGAGTGTCCAGTAGAATTTTATATCTGTAAACTTGCCAGCAGTATTTCCTTTTTAAAGTAACGACCACATAATATTCAAAATCTTTAGGTTATTATGTTTAATTTTCTCTTCTCGAGTCAGGGAGCAGTAGCATTCCTCCAAAATAGTGCTGTTAAGTTTTCAGGAACCATGTCCAGTCCCTGCCACACTAGGGACTATTTCTGGGGAGACTTTTCTCTTTCCTTTTCAGTCTGTCTAAATTATCAGAATGTAATAATGTCCACAAGTGCTGGACTGATGAAGAACACATTCCACACTCTTAGGAAACTCAATTTTGATACAGTCATAGTACTTGCTGTTCTTTACTGTACTTTGTTTATAATTTCAGGAACATTGTAGCTATTGATCTAGTGCCAAGCCCAGTTGGGAACAATTATTTGCCAGCTCAGTAGCCATGGTGCTTAATTCAAATAAGATTTCCCTCTATACTTTTTTTTATATTTATGTCCACTGACAGTCTGACACAGTTTCTTTACTCTCCAAAATTTCGAGGCATATCCATATAAAATAATCTTCCCATGGGCTCCCATGATGAGGGTATCCCACAAACCCTCATCTTTCCCTCTTATATTTCCAACTAAATTAGTAATCCTAATTTATTCGCAGTATTTTATGTGTCAGTGTTTTCTGCTTTGTGTCTGTTCACATGTTATTCTTCTTCATGGCATTTGGAATTAAACTACTCTGTAACCCAGTATCTCATGCACTGGTCCCAAATCCACCTTTCACAGAATTAACACTCACATTTTTCAGTTATCCAGGATACCCTGGTCAAATCCAACCTTTATTAGGATAAACCAAACTGATTTATTTGTCCTTTTACAAGGAGCTGTAATTTTATAGTTGTTTATTTTATTTGATCTGGTTTTGACTGCTGACGGGCTTTCTTGGAAGAGTATGTAAATTTTAGTTTTTCAATTTACTCTTTCTGATTTCTGCCTTCTCTTTTTTACTCATATTGTAGTCAATTCCATTTTCAAGCTCTTCTTTAAGTAATTTAACATTTGTTCATGTGAAAATATATTTTTGCTGTAATTCTATGTCACTTCTTTTCAGACTTCTCTAAATATTCATTCTTTAGCTAAGAGTTCTCCTATCCCTATGCAAAAATCTTTCCCTTAGTTACTTGCAAGATTATACTTGCAAGTAGCTAAGTCTTCTGTAGTAACTTCTCCTGGAGCAATTTGCAGCAAGTAAATGAGACTCTTAATAGTTCAGTTTCTCCTGCCAGGCCTGTTAAATGTTTCAAGTGTCAATTTAAAAAATAGAGGTATATTAACTTGAGGTGTGTAAAAACCCTTATACCATTGCTTGCATGGTACCTGTCTTGCCTGTCACATTTCCAAAAAACAAATAAACCATGACTGCTTGCTCTCATTTATCTCTTTCTTTCAGTTCAAATTCTAAATAAAATATAATATTTGTAAATATAATTTAGTTTCCCCTTAGAAAGAATAGACTGGACTACTTCAGTTGGAAGTGGATCATCTTCAGTTGTTCAGTTGTTCAGTTCAGTTCCATCATTCCACTCATCTAGTCCAAATGCCTAAACAATTCAGGGCTGACCAAAATTTAAAGCATGCTGTTATGGGCACTGTCCAAATGCCTCTTGCACACTGACAGGCTGGGGTCATCAACCACCTGTCTAGGAAGCCTCTTCTGGGGCTTGACCATCCTCTCAGTAAAGAAATGTTTCTTGATGTTCAGTCTAAACCTCTCCCAGCACAGCTTTGAACCATTCCCACATGTTCTATCACTGGATACCAAAACTGGAAGAGATCAGCACCTCCTTCTCCACTTCCCATCCTCAGGAAGCTGGAGAGATTAAAGAGGTCACCCCTCAGCCTTGGTTCTCTCCAAACTAAACAATCTCAAAGTCCTCATTTGCTCCTTACAGGAAGTGTCTTCAGCCCTCTCACCAGCTTTGCTGCTGTCCTCTGGATGCATCCAAAGATCTTCCACATTCTTCTTAAGCTGTGAGGCTCAGAACTGCACATAGCACTCAAGTTGAAGCCACATCAACACTGAATACAGCAGGGTAATTGCCTCTTTGGAGTGGCTGGTGATGCTGTGTTTGATGCACCCCAGAATGGCTTGGCTGCCAGGGCACACACACTGCTGGCTCCTGGTGAGCATCTTGTCAACCTGCATCCCCAGATCCCTTTCTGCAGGGTGTTTCCAGCCAGTCCTCTTCCAATTCATACTTGTGCCCAGTGTTACTCTGTTTTGGGTGCAGAATCCAGTGTTACAACTTGTTAAATTTTATCCCATTAATCAATGCCCAATGCTATAATCCATCTGCAAGGCCTCTTGTTTTTTAACAGAGTCAGCAGCATTTCCCGAATTCGAATCATCAAACTTGCTAATGCTGCATTCAGGTTCTAACTCCATGCTGTTGGTGAGTGTATTGAACAGACCTGGCCCTAAAATTGAGCCCCAAGGAACACCAGAGGTGAGCAGTCACTAGCCAGATGTAGCCTCATTCATACAACACTGTGAGCTCTGCCTTTCAGCCAGTTCTTCACCCTGTGAATCTCTCATCCTGCAGTTGGACAACTTGTCCAGAGGGATGTTGTGAAGACCTGTAGCTACTCCACTAGCCTCTTACAACATGGAACCTTTAAAATAAAATTGCATAGAAATGACTGAGGGAGCTGGGATTGTTTATCCTGGAGAAAAGGAGACTCAGAGGTGACCTTGTCAGAAGTGACCTCTACAACTCCCTGAAAGGTGGCTGTAGTCAGGTGGGGGTCGGTCTCTTTCTCCAGACAGCAACTGGCAGAACCAGAGGACACAGTCTTAAGCTGGACCAAGGGAAATTTAGGTTGGATGTTAGGAAAAAGTTTTTACAGAAAGAGTGATAAAGTACTGGAACGGCCTGCCCGGGGAGGTGGTGGAGCCACCACACCTGGATGTGTTTAAAAAAAGGTTGGATGTGGCACTGGGTGCCATGGTTTTGTTGAGGTATTAGGGCTGGGTTGGACTCTATGATCTTGAAAGTCTCTTCCAACCTAGTCATTCTGTGATTCTTCTCTTTTTCAAAAATTCTTGTTCTAAATTGGTCAGGACTTCACACTGAGCCTACTGGCTGGGGACTTGACCCCTAAAGGGGGCTTGACCCCTAAAGGCCAAATTAAGGACCAGTAATTTGCTGCAACTGCAGTTCAGACATTGAAAATATAAATTTATTAGAAATTTCTCTCCAAATGGCATCCTCCTTTTCCTGCTTGCTATAATTCCATATACTATAAAGGCCATGTTTAAAAGGGAAGGACTGAATCAGGCTTTGTGCTAGTTTCTGGAAAAATACCCAAGACTGACCGAGTTATGTGGGGCAAAGTGACAGCAACAGTGACATCTGCAGAGCTAGTGCTGTCACTATCAGCAGCACAAATGTGTTCTTGCATCTTTTATGAGTTTAATTCATCAGAGGATAGAATGGATCTTTTGACAAATTCTGTGCTACAATTACAAGTCTGTTGCTCAAAGAAAAGACTTTCTCAACTGAGAAATCTGAGACTTTGGTCATCTGTAGTCTGAATTGCTACAGTAATTTAACAGAGAAGCAAGAAACATATAATCCAATTATGGGGAGTAATATCTAAATCACTCCTATTTCTTTTTTTAATGGTTTGCTTTGGAATCCATTAGGACAAAAGGGTCTTTATGTACTTAAAATATTAATAAAGTGAAAAATTGAAGTGATCATACTTAGTTGTAAGTGAACAAAGTGCATTCATTTGTGTTCCCTCTAAGTCCTGTCATTCTTCTGCAGAATATGTTGTCATGGTATCCAATATGGCCATGTCAAAAAGTGGTAATGACAAACAATGATGGTTAGCAACATGTGTCAGATTACTTTTCCTGTTTGGTACCTGGCATGGGTAGAATGGGCAAAGATAAAGGTCTGTTTCAGATTCAGAGGTAACAGCATTCTGAGGCTAAACTCTGAAAAAGTGGGACCTAGCAATGGTGAACCCACATGATGTAGAACAAATGTTAGAAGGGATTTTGAGTATTTTTTTTGAGAAATGAAGAGGATTTAACTTATTGTTTAACCTTCCCTATATCTCAGCTTCTATAAAACAGGCTGACATCTTTGAATTAATAACAGTTATTTAGTCAGATTATACAGGGCAAGATTCTGAGTCCCTCTCACTTAAGAAGGCCTTCAGATAAGGCCTTTGTTGTGTTTGAGGTCAAAAGAAAGCCATTTGCAGCCTCTGACCAGAAACAGGCTGCTGTCCCAAGTTTGCCAACATGCAAAAGTACACTGATTTAATTTCAAATGTTACATTAAATTGGGTTAGTTCAGACTGTGATAAAGGACATGTTTATCAGAGCCTCCCAGTCTTTGCCTGGCCTGAGCCTCAAGACCAAATATTCTAGCCAATATTAAGGGTGTAGAATTTGAATGACATGAATGGAGAGATTAGTTGTCTTGAAAGAGTTATTTTTCTGTCCCAGACCTTTAGAAATGTTTTCTAGGGTGCTGGGAAATCAGTGGCTAGTCCAAAAGCAAGACAAAGGAACAGTTATAAATATCCTTCTCCTTCCAAATCCAGCAGAAAAGATGGCAAGATTAACATATATGTGCCTCCATAATTTTTTTCTGCTGTCAGTCACCCTTAATCCCTTCCTATCTTTGGGAGGCAGGAAAACACATGGATTTGAAGGGCCAATTCAAAGGGCAGGATGGCAATCCATTTTCCTTAACTGTACCACTGCAACTGTGAATGGAAAGAACATTCCAAAAATCTGCATATCACAATCTTAACATCATGACAATAGCAACCACCCCCTTGCCCAACTGACTCTTCCCTTGCTGTTTTCACAAGAAAGAAATCTCTGCCTTGTATATAAAAATGTTTAGCTGTTGTTGCCCCAATAACAAACTCAGATTTTAGCATAGTTACCTTGAGGCTATCCTAATTTGCATCAGAATCTTCCCCAAAACATGGAGCTTTTCCTTCTGTAGGTTTAGCCATCAGCCCTTCTAACTTCCCTCTCTAGTCAAACAGACATCTTCAGAAAGCAAATCAGAGAGCTCCTTCTGATACCAGTTTAACCTGTCATGCTCTGTAAACTACATACAGAACCACAGTTTTTAGTTTGGGCAATGTGAAATCAACGTCCTTGTGTCTTGGCCTTTATTTTTGCAAGTAATAAGCAAATAATGGATCTGTGGTACTATCCAATAAAAGCTGAAAGTTTAATTTTTCTAAAACTTCTCCTGTAAATCTTCAATTATGGATTATGTTGAAGATGAAAGGAAAGGACCAAGTCTCATACACATAAATAGGCTGCATGTCTCCAACAATATCCACAATCATAACTCTGAATATAATCCTTGCCAACAAACAATGCCTGTCTGTGAAAGGCATTTTAGAATTTCTGAAGTAAATGGTCAATTCATAAAAGAACAATGTGATGGATTTTGTCCATGTACCCTAGATAAAAAAGGAACAACAGCTACTTAAAATGTTTTGCATTTATCATTTTTAGGAAGAAAAAAAAAAAGGAATTTGGAATCACTGTCCAATCCCAAGGGATACTTTTTCTGTGTCTAGTATGACCCTAATTATAATGATAATATAATGAAGAAATGTTCCCTCTCTTCCTGTAGCTGCACAGTGGCAATCTGCAGAAAATTGCCTTCAGCTGTAGATATATGAATATGTGTTTTCAAACAGTGAACTGTGTTCTGTGTTCTTGTAATAGCACTTTATTTTTTAAGGGATCACCTCATGAGCTACAATTAAAAAAGGAGAATGTTCATGTTATTAAAAAAGTACCAAGTAGCTCAAAGTCAAAACCAGATGGCAGCCTAATTTAATATAGCTGAATAAAAAAACCCAAACAAAAAAGCCCCACGAAATACAAGAGGGCACCAACACGGATAATAGTGTGAATTATAGATAATTGTGACTTTATTCCAAAGTAAAATATATAGCAAGCTTGCATACGCTGGTGCAGCAGTTCCAAGTCCGACTAACAATGCTTAAATATTTCCCCTGCTGGAAATATTTCCATGTATTAATCATTTCTAGAAACTTCCACTTGCCCCAGTTGCATTTTCTGATTCATAGGGGATTCTTTTGCACAAATTTCACAGAAGACTTCAGCTTTTTTTTTGTGTGTGTGTTTTTGTTTGTTTTTTTTTAGTCATGACTACTAAAGAAAGTTTCTTCCCATGATAATATACTTCAGGATGTGCTACAATCCCAGCACCAAAGCAGTAGGTAGTAAACAAGATGAAATTTGGCAAGGTAGGAGCTCTGTGCCCCCAAAAGTCATTTTGATTCCTTTGGTTTGCCTTTCTGTATATTGAAAACATCACTGAATTCCATAAGGGATTTTGAAAAAAAACCCAAACAACCCAGAGCCATGCAATTATATTAGTTCTTACTCTTGAAGCAGTGCTTTGTAGCTACAACCTTATAAATTACTAGCTGCTCAGTATGATGAGATTTCTTAGCAACCCTTGTGTGAACAAGTATAAAAATCAAGGCTTGCTCCTCAATTAAAGGTATTTTTTCAAATGCCTGAGAATATATTTTTTTACTTCTGGTTATCTGTGTTCTGGCAAAGAACATGAGGTCAGTTTTCATTCAGGTAACAAGCTCATTTTGTTTGGACTACAAAAGTTTAGGACCTATTTGAATATAAGCATATAGCAAATGAAGTCCCTCCTTTGTGGACAGCAGGATGGAAGAGTATTGCAGATGTTTTCTCGCTCATTACCAGAAGCCTTGTTGTCAAAATCTCAGTGAAAGGAACCTGGCAAGCAGAGAAAATCATTATTCAGTCTATCTTCCTGTCTCTGAAGGACTGTAATATTTTTTGATTCTCAGGAAGAAATAAAGGCAATGTATAACCAAGAGTAGCAGATTAAATCAGTAGAGTATTGTCACCGAAGAAGAAAAACTGGAAAGCAATATGTTGGCACAAGGCCAGCATAGCTACAACTGAAGAGCAGAAGACATATTTCCAGGGAGAAGAACAGGGAAGAGGGGTTATAAATTTTGCCCTCCTGTTTCAGTCACATTCATATGTCTAAGTCTGACGTTCCCTTGTCATTGTACTTGGGGTATTGGCACACCAGTATTTGTTATACAATATTCTTTGACTTCAACCATGCAAATGACAACTGGAATGAACCAAGGGCCAGCAGATTCCTTAGGGTACACACACTAGCTGAGCATGCTGTCAGACAGCCCCAAAATTTACCCCTTGTACACTGAAAACCAGGTGAAAAGTGTACAGTGAGGGTTGCTGAGGAGGTCAAGACCTTTCAAAGCTCAGTCATTGGGAGCCTGTTAGCTCCACTCCCTGCCTTTGCTGCCTACTTTTATTCCTTGTGGCTCCAGTTAGGGAGCTATTGGTAGATTCTGCAATTTCACAGAATCATATAATGGACCAGGTTGGAGGGGTACACCTCTGGTCCAACCTTCCTGTTCAAGGAGGGTTGTCCTAGAGCACATGGCAGAGAATTGTGTTCAGAAAATTCTTGAATATCTGCAGGGAGGGAGACTCCACAACTTCTCTGGACAAACTCTTCCAGTGCTTGGTCACCAGCACAGTAAAGAAGATTTCCTCATATTCCCACAGAGCTTCCTGTGTACCAGTTTCTCCCTAATGCCTCTTGTCCTATTGCTTAGCGCCACTAAGGAGAGCCTGGATCCATCCTCTTGGCAGCCTCCCTTCAGATACTTACAGATATTGGGAAGGTTCCCTTTCAGGTATCTTTTGAGGCTGAACAGGCCCAAGTCCTTCAGCCTTTCCTCATTAAGAGAGATGATCCTGCCCTTTAATAATCTTTGTAGCCCCCTACTGGGCCAAATCCAGGAGCTCCATGTCTCTCTTGTCCTGAGGAGCTCAGAACTGACACAGCACTCCAGACATTACCTCACCAGGGCTGAGGAGAGGGGCAGGATCACCTCCCTCAACCTGCTGGCAGTGTCATTCCTAATGCAGGCCAGGACATCTTTGGCCTCAGGCCACCAGGGCACTGCTGGCTCATGGGCAGATGTTGTCCACCAGGACCCCCAGGTCTTTTTCCTCAAGGCTGCTTTCCAGCAGGTCAGCCCTCAGCCTGTGATGGTGTTCTTCTGCAGGTGCAGAAGAAGGCATTTGCCTTTTCTGAACTTCAGACAGTTCTTCTCTACCCATCTCTCCAAGGGTTGAGGTTCTTCTGAAGGGCTGGACAGCACTACGAGGTCATTTAACCCATTTCTTTCCAGTCAAGAGCTGCTGGACTATTAAAGCCTGCACTCTAATCTCCAGAAATGAGGAAAAGTGATTTGCTCTTGGTGATGGATCATAAAGCAGAATCACAGTAATAAGTGTACTAAAGTTGCTGTGAGTGTTCCATGCTTCTGACTGGCCAAAATTTGATGGAAGCTTAGGGACATCAGTAACATAAAAATGAAAGCTCTACAGTTTCATAATTTATGTAATTTGCCTGTATTTTAGTTTTTCTGTAAGGAAGACTAAATACAACAAAATGCATGTGCTAAGGTTTGTGCCACAGTTGACACTCAGGCACTGTAGAAGACAATATTTTATGTATATATATATATATGTATATGTCCCATGATCACAAGGAAACTATCTGGTCTGTCTTGAGTCTTACCTTGCAGGATGCTGTGTTTAGGTTGCCTAATCTAGCATTAAGAAATCTTTTGTGTGGATTAAGTACTATCCTTCTGCTTGGAAATATAATGCACTTTATAATACTGCTTTTGAAGGCTGTATGTTATCGGCATACAGGAAAAGATCTCAGTTAAGTCTCTTTCCTCCACTGCTGCTTGTTTGCTATCTGTTTAAGATAAGTCTTAGCCTCCTGCTGCTGTCTCAGTTTCCCCTCTGTGCAGCAGGGACGTGTCCCTGGTGCTGCTGTGGAGGCAGGGCAGTGTGCACGTGAGATGGTGTGCTGACTCAGAGATAGGGTACCCAAGTGAATCTACCTGCGTCTGCAGGGCTGGGTGCTGGGAGAGTCAGCCGGTACAGTGAGAAAATTAAACTGCAACTTCATCAGCAAAAGGGAATGTGATCCCCAATACTGGCAAATTGAGTTCTGGTAAGTGCACTGAACAAGTCAAGGCACTGTTTTGATGGTAATGTTATATGAGACCAAGTTTATAATGGTGATCTGTATCGAGTCAGGACGTGTGACCTCATTTGTTTGATGTGGGCTCTCAACTATAATCTATACCTTCATTATCTCAAGTGCAGGATAACTGTAACCCACTCTGGCTGTCAAGTCACAACTAAAAACTACTGTGAACTGAAGGTGACTTGAAATGCAGCCGTGCAATTATTAAGTAATGTGTCATGCAAGGAGCACAGTGCATTATACCAATTGCTTTGGAAGTGCACTTGTCGCCAGCAAGAACAGAGGTGAAATTCATACCCTCTGTTTTGACCTTTGTCTCCTGAAGTGTCTCAGGACCAGCCTACCTGAAGGGATTTTAAATTCTCTGTGCTGTGTGCTACAGTTGTGATTACAGGTTCTGGAGCTGCAGGCCAGAGCTGGTCTCAGTAGGTCTGAGATGTGAACTGTGTATTTTGTATAAGCACTTATTTTGTGGGGTTTTTTTTCAATATTTTTTTTCTTCTAGGAGGCTGTTCTTTGCAAGCACAGGGAGGAGAATTATAGTGGTCCATGCATTTACGCAGGCTGGATGATTATATTAATCTGGTTAGATGAATATAATCTTTCTGTGTGGCAATGTTCCTTCTTTCCCACTGAATTCTTGCATTATGTACATACATGCACAAGTATGTGGTAACACCAGAATATGTGTTTTACTGTTTCATCCAGCCTCAAAACAAGAACTTCAAGTGATTTGGAATTTCCTGTGCCCCACAATGAGCTGTTCAAAATGCTATTTTTTACTCTGGCACCTGGATGGGGCTGTTTTGTCAATGCTCTATGAGCAATTATGTTGCCTGCTCTAGAATTTTCTTTTAAATGTGGTTGTTGTTAATATTTGTGAAGGCTTTTAAGATTTACAAAAAAAAAAAATAGAATTTCACTCAACTACCAAAACCTCAATGAGTAAAATATCTGGGGCTGTTTCGTTCAAATGATTTTGTGGATACAGGTTGATTGTTGTAACTGGTTTTACTTTCATAGTTCTCTTGATCTTTATGTTTTCCAAACCTATTGTAAATATTTCAGTCACAGTGTGAAGTTTTATTTTGAAAAAACCTATTATATACCTTAAGTATTTATAAAATCTTAGGTAAGGAACTGTTTCTGTTACTCCTTAAATAAATCAGAAGTAAAAAAGATGACATGAAAGGAACTATGATCCTTTGGAGCATTAAAACTGACTCCACTAGGTGGAGAACTTGCATCAAGTATGCAACTAAAAATGTTGGCACTAACTGAAATCATAGCAGTGCTGCAAAAGTTAAAACTCCTCATAACAGAATACTTTATGTATCATGCTTCCTGTCTACCATTTCTGGTGATGAGAACTTCTAAATTTGTGGTATAGATATTCTGTGGGGTTGTAGAACACTATATAAATTTATGTTAAAAAATTAGTAAAAGGATGAATATATATTTCTTGATACATTAGCTGAAGAAGTTGCTGTCTGTAGTTATCAACATCTCTGTGAAATGTACTCATTTGGAACATTTTTCTTCACCATCTAGCTCATTCTTATGACTTGCTGACAATGCAGACTGTCCAGAGATAGAAAGAATGAAAAAAAATGACCAAAACCAGATATTTAATCTTTAGAAGTCCTATTTGACTGGATCGCAGTTAAAATTAAACTAAAGAAATATTATATTTTATTAGTTTCCCTGGCTCTGTCAACATGACCAAGATTAAGATCCTCAGAACTAGGAAGAGGACAAATGCTGACAAAAGGGAATATTTTAATGTGTATTTTTGTGTTGGCTATAGGCCTCAACCAAAATTAGGGCTGGGATTGACTTTGAAATTTTTGCAGATTCAGAATTCTGTAGCATTGCAGTAGGTCCTAGATGGCTGGGAGGAGAATAAAGACTAAAGGGGACATTTTTTCTTAATCTGCTGGGACTAATCTGTGGAGACAAATCTGCTAGGAATTTGTAATCTGCACATTTGTCTGCTGAAAATAATGAAAAAGTGATATATGGTTTGTGTATGAGTCAGAATATAAAGCTTCTAGGAACCACATGTTCAGAAGTGGAAAATTTTGAATGGATCATTGCTTGCTTGGGTGTGCAAACCAACACCAGGCTTCAAGGGGTAGATTTTGAGTTGGGCTTTGGGAGTGTTAGAAAGAATTGCAGAGATTTTTGGTTTTCTCAGGGGGGTGAAGAA
Organism: Agelaius tricolor; assembly: GCF_023055355.1. NCBI lineage: Eukaryota > Metazoa > Chordata > Aves > Passeriformes > Icteridae > Agelaius > Agelaius tricolor. The sequence continues at coordinate 58,693,559 of NW_027269262.1, read as the reverse complement.
TCAAGAAGAAAGAGGTAAAAGCTCTATATCCTTCTTTACTATTAACATATGTTTAATTAATACAAGTATTATAACTGGGATTTGGGAATTCAAGTTTTCAGGATATTTGTTCATGTCTTTATGCTGGTGGTCTGACAGAGTTATGAAGAGGGCAGGTGATGACAGGATAGGAAATTGGATGTAGTCTGTCATTATGCTCCAAGCCTTGCAAATAATTAACATCAGACATAGAGTTTGGAATTGGATTTTCAAGACTCCAGTTGATTCTCTGTGGCTTGCACAAGTTCAGAAGATGAGGTAACAGCTGCTGATAAAGGCAGATACTGTGTAATTTGGAATCTGAATGCATACCAGGTTATAACTATGTTAGGGCTAGTGGTGGCATTAGGTTAAGGCTCTAGCTTGCTTTAAATTTAGGGCTGATGAATATTCTGTGTCGTCTTGTAGAGGTGAGATTTGTACCAATGCCATGACTACGGTAGGGAAGGGTTAGGAATACGAAATTAGATCTCTGTTTTTCTCAATTTATGGGTGGATATTCCAGAGACTAGGGAAACAGAAAGATGATGAGTTTCTCTATGGGAATATGCTTTCCTTTCACTTTCATTGATGTGATCACTGTTGGTGTTGGTATTAATATTAGGATTGGAGTTAGGTTTATAGTTTTGGCTTTAGTACTGAAAGAGAACTTTTTTCATTCAAAAGGGTCTAGATAAGTACAAAGAGAAAAAAATAGTTGCTTAGGCCAGTGCTTTATGCTCTCATTTATTTCTGGTCTTCCTTCAATTCATTCATATAATTAAATTTTGCATTGGGATTTGCACTTTGTGTGATTTATGAAGACAGACAGAATTCATATTTATTTATAGTAAAAATTAGTATAAAATAATAATCTTCAAGAATTATTACATAATATAGGGGACAGCAGTAGAAAGGACTCCAGCTAATAATTAGGTTTAGGTTCACAGTTGGAAGTAAATTTAGAGCTGAGAAATCTAAAGCTAAAACTACACTATATTTTCCTCTTATGTTTACCTGTGTCTACTTGAGTTTAGGAAGGGCAATTTCTTAAAGATATTACTGGCATTAGAGGCCATATCTTATTAAACATAATTAAGATTGGATGTAGGGCTGGAGTTATCATTTGAAAACTCAACAGAAGAAGACCTGCCTTTGCTGTGGCCTTTTGCAGGGCTCTTTGGGGTGGAAAAAGGGAATAGCTCATTAGGGGGACCAGATTAATTTCTTCCCACTGATGAAAGGAAATTCCTGCCAAGAATCAGCCCATGTCTGCCCCTGGCTGGTGTGGTGGAATGGGATGGGACAGTCTCTGCCCTTCTTCCCCAGGGGTGTCCTGGGATTTTACCAGCCTGTGCGAGGGCTGCAAGACTTGATCTGAGAGAGAAGATGTGTGACATCATTAGTGAAGACTAAGGTTTTCTCATAGAGTATGAATTTGCATCGTAGGTATGATGAAGGCTCTCATTAGTGTTGGGGAATGTGAAAGTATTCCCAACCACTCTGTCTTGCTTGTTCTTTGTTTCCATTTCTGGCCCTCATTTTCTTTGATGAGCCACCATGTCCACCTCCATTCAGAAGATGACAATTATTTCACCCAAATTATAACCAAGCTCCATTGACTACTTGCTTTATAGTATCTCCCAGAAGTTTGGCAGAGGGTTGCATTGAAGCTTACTTTGTCTGCCAGGACATATGTCCTATACCTGCTTGTGTCAAAAAATCCCATTGTATTGTTCTGTAGGACACACTGCATAGCACTGGTATTATACTGGTGGTCAGTGAGAAGGACACTTTGAACTGAAAATAACCCCAAATACAGCAATTAGGTTCATGTGTTGAGTGGCAGTACCCACTGGAAGATGCAGGCCAAAGAGTCATAAGGGTAATAGACATAAAGAAATGTGGACAAAAAGTTGGTCTGCCCTGATTGTGTGGGTAGTCAGATTTTCTGCTGGTGGATCCACAGCGTTGGTGCAGAGAGAGCAAAGGCTGCTGATCAAAGGCTCAAAGGCTTCACTTTTGTTTGAAGAATCAATCAAAACTGTAGATCACCAGGACTGATGCAAACATAAACCTCGATTCATGTGCTGGACAATGGTGTGAAGCCTTTTCTTCACTTGATTTGCAATTCTCACAATATAAAAGATACCACAAAAATTAGGGAGGGTGGCATCTGTCCTTTGTCATGTATGTTAATGAATATCTCCAGCCATTGAATACTGTTTTTAGTTTGTTGCAACTTTTAGTGATTTGTATAATTTCCAATAATTATTTTCCTTTTTTTCCTTGTACAAATTGAAAAATCTTAACAGATTTTCACTTACAGAATCTGTCTAGTTTGTTGTTACCTTGGGAAAAGGTGAAAGGGTGACCTACAAACAACTGTTGTGAGGTGTGTGTTTGTCTTTTCTCCCAAGTAACAAGTGTTAGGACAAGAGGTAATGGCCTCCAATTATGCTAGAGGAGATTTGTTCTTAAGCACTGGAACAGGCTGCCCAGGGAAGTTGCAGAATCACCATCCCTGGACGTATTTCCAAGATGTGTAGGTGTGGCACTTAGGGACATGGTCTAGTGGTGGACTTAGAAGCACTGGATTCACAGTTGGATTAAGTCATCCTAAAATTCTTTTCCAAAGTAAATGATTTTATGATTTCATGGAATTCACAGGAGACTGTGCAGTTCTATTCAGTTCTGAAGGTCACTGAGCTGGCTGTCACAAAGGCAGGACACAAAAAGACCCCTCTTCAAGGTACAGAAGGCAAATTGAATATTTTATACTTCTTAAAATTTCCTTTTTGCCTGGATGAATCAGTTTGAGTTTCCTGGTAATAAACCCAAAGGATTCAGTTTTCTAAGGAAAGCTGAACGTCTTTGACTATAAAAGTGTTTTTGTTCTTTTGAGGAGGGGGATGTGTGTCATCACTACAGGAAAAAGATCAAGTTCAACCCATCAGTGTGTGTGGTAAGTGCAGATTGCTTCTCAGAAACCTAGATCACAGCAACTCTTCTGACTTCTGCATTGTACCAGTTTTGCACCTTCTGGTTTGGTGATAATGAAATACAGACTTTCAGCCTTTCCTTTTTGCTTTCTGAAAAAACCTCATCCTGTTTGTTTTCATAAGTGCTTCGAAATGTTCAGAAGTGTTTAAATGAGGCACATGTCAGCATACCAAATTAACCTGTTCGCCATAAGGAGTGCTACTGTATTTATATCTTACAAATAATTTCCACCCCCTTATTTGCTTTTTGGAAGAATAGTCTGTTCAAAGTTATAATTTAGTGAAATAGTAGCTGACAATTGATTTTTTAAGATGTAGCATTGAAAAGGATTATTTGATCAGGAGAGCAAAATATTCTATCATTTCAACATAGGTAGGGAGGGCTTGATGATATATTTGCTATGTCCATGTTTGTGGTGTCTTGTTCGTGACAATGGTTTAGTCCTGTTCCATGGCATAGAAATGTAGAATCTTAGAATGGTTTAGGTTGGAAGGGACCTTAAAAATCATCTAGTTCTAACCCCTGGCCATGGACAGAGAGACCTTCCACTAGACCAGGTTGCTTAGGACTCCTCCAACCTGGCCTTGAACACTTCTAGGTATGGTGCATCCACAACTTCTCAGGGCAGCCTATTCCAGTGCCTCACCACACTGACAGTAAAGAATTTCTTCCAAATATATGATCTAAATCTACCCTCTTTCAGTTTAAAACCACTCCTCCCTGTCCTTCCACTACATGCCCCTGTAAAACCTCCCTCTCTTGACTATTCACTGTAAATTCTGCTCTGCCAGCTCTTGTAACCACTGAAAGAGCCTGTGTGTGCCAGTACACTTAATTAAGGTAGAAACAAGAGATCAAGAGCCAAGATGTCCTGAGTCAAAGATAAAATCATGAGACATGAAGTTCAGGTGTGATGATGGAGCTTTTTTTTTTTTTAAAGTGTGACATCTTTAGAAAAATTGAGGACTCACAAGGGTGAAGGTTGGGAACTCTGTCTTTTCAGCAACAACAATGCACAGCATAATGAAATATGTAAGAAAAATCACTATCTTTTGGAAAGTGAAAACTTTATTTTGTGTTCAGAAGACAGTGATGTAAGCAACTTTTACCATAACCTGTCAATTCAAGTGCTTTCCAGCTGATATTTTTTGCTTATCTTGCAATTGTTTAGGAGAGTCTGCATGACTTATCACTTGTAAGGGAGATACTGATTTTCAATCCAGAAGTGCTTCATCAACTCCATGTTTTCATGAATGCAAGAACATTTGTACAAGTTCCAAAAGTATTCCTTCCCCAGGAAAATATTTTAACAGTCCACTTTCACACTGGCGTTATTATATCCCATTTAATCAATAAGATTAGTAACCTAGAGCTGCTGAGAGACAGAGAAGAATTCTGATTCCTCTTATTCTCTGTGTCTGTATTCTCCGTGTCTGTATTCTCCATCAGTTAAAGAATTTTCAGGGATCAGCTTTTCAGGATGGAGAAATCAATCATTAAGCAATCATAATATATGGAGAATGAGGTGTGCAAGAGTGGGGTCTATGGGAGCACACAATCGCAATTAGAAATCAAGTGAGCATTAGCCTTACTCCCTCAAAAAGCTAAGGCTCTCTTTCTCCCTCCTGGCAAAATTTGATGCCCTTTCTCAGAAATCCCTAAAGCAGGAGATCAACAGATCCAATACAATTTATTCAGTTTTGTGAAACACTCACTGTCACATTCTTCTGTCTTTGTAGGTGGCAGTGCAGGGAGAGTTAAGTGTGGGTTTTATAAATTCTTCTGATGAAACTTTTTCATGCTTTGTGAAGTAATTTATGGACTTAGACATTTTAAATCTCTACAGTCTCTGTACTCCTCTAGAATTACTGTATGTAGTGTGAGACAATTTAATAGGACTAATTGAGATAATTTCACTCCAGCTTATTTGAGACATGGTGAGAATATACTCCCTTGGGAAGTGGGCGAGGTAGTTCAAGTCCTCCTGAGAGTTAACCTTGAGTGTCATAGGCATATGAGGACAATAAAAGCTAGGGACAAAAGATACAATACTTTTTTTCCCTTAATTTTTTATAAGAAAAGGTTTGAGGATTATTTTTTTCTAAGAACACCAATCATGTATGGCCTCACAGAGGAGAAAGAAATGGTACTTCTATCATTTGGGAATTCCTTTGAGGACATAAGTATTCTGGGTGTGCTCCAGACTGAAATTTTATTTTATTTTTTTAGATAGCTGTAAACTTTAGACTTTTCTGGTGCAATGATCTGCTGAAAAGCTCCAGGTAGGTGACTTTTAGATTCATTGTGTAGATCCTGGGCTCTGATCTCTTTCTGAAACTAGCCTTACACTCCTGTCCTTGCTCTCAAGCTTCTGATGGCAGAATGAGAAAAGCCCTAAGGAGTGAGAACACTCCCTTTCTATAATTGCAGGGTGAAATCCAAACAAATGTCACAGCGCCCGTTGACTTCAGGTCATGCCAGAAATTCACATGTGGTTTTGGTTTTATTGTATGTCTTTCTCTTTTGTTCATGAGCATTGGCAGTGAACCTAACATAATGGGACTTACAGGAGTTCCCTGGACAATATTATTAAAAAGGAAAAAGGAAGCTGTCTAATGTATCCAATAATAACTGAATGATAGCAAACTATTCACATGGTTGTCTTTGCCAGCAGGGAATGTATTTAGTGACTAAATGGGAGGGAAGACTTTCAATCTTATATTCCTATGAAATATGCAAAGCCCTGAGCAACAAGGGATGACAGAAAATAAGCATGTCCAAGTCAAACAACAAAAGTGACCTTTTCTTGAAAAGATTTGGAAATAGTTAACTACAATTCCAAGTTATCACTTGGTAAACAAATAATGAGTTAGCATACAGACTTCCAGTCATTACAATTCAGTCTGCATTTACACACAAAAACCATAAAAAACAATAAAAAAAACATAAATCAGAGGTTTTTATATCCTAAGATATTGTATTTAATCAGCTCAGTCTGAACTTTTTTCCATCCTTCTGACTGCAAACAGACTTGTCTTGCTTGATCAGAAAAAAAAATGTTTGTGTCATTAGTCAGTTTTGTTCTCACTCCTTGAAATATTTCAAAATTGAATGTTGTGGCTACTATTATTAATAGTTTATGTTTTCTACTTGTTCTTCAGATTGTCGTGCCAGGATTTCTGTTCTTGCCATTATGTCTTTTACATTTCTTCCTTGTTTTGTAATTAAATGTCTTATTACTAAATATCATTACTAAATGTAATTGTTATCGCAAATTTGTTCCTGCCAGTTAGGACACAGATCATACAGGAAAAAATTCTACTGCCTACACATGTCTAATGGGATATTTTAAACTGTAGTTTTACTTCAAATTAAATGATTATTAATTGATTTTAGATTAACTCAATATAGTTATTAATTTTGTTCAATTTACATATGGCCTGCATTTTTGTTTGCCTACAGGCACTTCTCTGCTTTTAAACCCAAATTAGTTGTTTTGAGCAAATGTTTGTGTAATGTCCAGAGTGTTCTTCATAACAATGCTAATGAGAAAGTAATTGATTTACAAATTACCCTAAAATCTGTCTACTTTGGATAGTTCTCTGAGTTTGTAATGAAGAATAGTACAAATTAGGTCCTTTATTAGAGACTGCCTTGTCTATGGAGTTGGATTCTGTTTTGTATTCTTTTTCCCTTGCTTATTCCCTCATTTAATACAGGAAATACAGAAAAGGCATTTTAGTCTTTGCTGTCACAGTGACCAAGATTTTGTTGCTGGATTTTGTTATGTGCACTGGTTTATTCTGAGTCCTATCCTTATGGAATAGATACACTTGCTTATAAAATTTACTTTAAAATATTTTTGCTTTTCATTTGCTTCTTTGCTTCCAGTGAACACAGCATCTGCTTATATCTCCAACACACTACTAAATATCTTTCTAGTTGCATCCCTCCATTGCTTTTAGTTGAATATTCATGCCTCTCTAGTTTTGCTAGAGTAATGTAATATGTTTTATTGAGTCAGACTTGCATGCTACTTACATTTAACTTTTCCTTTTTCTCTGCAATTGCATATATTTCAGTGAGATGTGTTAAAATCCCCATCTATTGCAAAGCACTCCATTTTATCCATGTGCTGGTATGTCTCCAGGCACTACTTCTGGAATCCCATGTATTGTCCTTTGCCAATGTCATTTCGGCCATGAGCAGGGCTTTCCTGAGGTTGGGAGAGGAAAAGGGTGTGCCTCCACAGACCCTTCTGCCTTCCTGCAGAGGTCACCTCCAGGAAGGTGATAAGAGCTGCTGGCACTTGCTATTGTTACACAGGACAGTTCTGGTTCTGAGTAGAAAAGTGTCTGGGCAAGACAGAGGATGTGGTGGCCTTTGTGCTGTTCCCTCCCTCTGAGCCACTGCATGCCAAAGCCTCTCCTCAGCACATGCTGGCATCTTTTGCACAGATACAATTATATGTAAATGTGTGGGACTCAGTTTCATAAATTGGATTCCAAACTGCTGCTAAAACCTTGCATGCTGAAATGTTAGTATTTCATAATTAAGAGTATTACACAGAAATTATGTTTTTATGTTATGTGTAGTTTTTCCCATTCATCGAATTTTAGATTGTATTTTACATTATTGTTTGGATGCATTTAAGCTTTTTGCATCCAACTTTGTTGAATAATAACTTATCTGTCATCTGTTAATGTCTGCTTGATAGCTAAACAGCCAAGTCCTGGCATCACAGCTCGAGATATTTGCTGGTTTAGTGCCGTTGCTTTGATATTCATTGTTTGTTCTGTAATGGCCCTTAAACATTTCCCATGCATATTTGAGCTAGAATGATTCTTTACATAATGCCTTAGAGGAAAACAAGGTTCTTCTAATAGCAATTAAAATTAGCAACGTTATTAGGCTAAGCATTTAAAATTACATATCACTTCTGTGCCAATTCCCTTTTATCATAAAAAAAAAATCAATTTTCAACAATGCTGTATACCTCATGCATTATACACAACTTCAGTGATTTACTTCTTGTTTTGGCACGGGCTCAGTTGAATGATATAAGAGCTAATTTTGTTTTTCTGCTGTAATAGCTTGTATTGTCTGCATAATGAATCCTTGCTGAGTTTCATCAGGAGAGTTATGATGTTTATATACTTCTGTTAGTGAAAATTTTTGTGCTTGTTCTCCAAGAAGTTTATCTTACCTGTAATCTGAAAGAACCATTCATGCAGGTATCAGCTATCACACACCATTCACAGCCATTCACTCAGGTGTCAGGAAGAGACAAATCTAGAGATGGGTTTTGTTGTTAGGATGGTGGATATTTCCAGGTGAATGCAGGAAATAGAATTGGGGAAGAAAACATGGAAAGAAGTTCCCAGCTATGCTACACATTTTGATAAATGACACTGTGATGTTTCCATTGAATCATATAAGAAATTTTGTCATACTTGGAGAGACAGGCAAAGAGGCTTTTTGTAGCCAGAGAATGTCAAAGAAATTACAGTGAGGATGAGCAGATCAAGAATTTGAGATATCTGGACTTTTGCAATGTTAGTGTATTTGGAAATATTCCAGAAACTGAGCTCCTTTCCTTTTCCTCTCTAAAGAAACATCTCAAATCAATGAATGAGAGGGGAAGCTGGGAAAGAAGCTTTTAACCTACTCTCTCAAACATTTATTATAAAATAAATCAGGCAAATCAGAGCAAAGCAAGACTTACTAATAAAGATAAAGGAGTTCCAAAGATCCTAGAAAAAAGAACAAATTCTAAAAGGGCAGCTGGCAGCTGAAAGGCAGTAGAGCCACTGGAAGGCAGCAGAGGTAGGGAAAAGATCCTGTTGAAGATGAGGCACTAGGCAGTGAGGAATGAGGGGATGTGTTTGTGTGTTAACTCAGGCCAACATATGGTGGTGATTTATTTTTATGTTTCTGAGAGGGAAGTGAGTATGTTTTTGTTTGCAAGTTATCTTAAACTGTGTAAGATTAATAATAATAATAATAGCAACAATGATAAAGATTTATAATAATAAATGTTTATAATAAATCATTATATATTAAGTGGATAAAATCTAGCTTAGAAATAAATATATTTTAATTTAGAACGTCTTTGTAAGAATATTAAGTGGATAAAGATGTAGGAAATTTTTATTTTTTTCTTTGTAGTAATAAGTATGTCTGCCTAAATTTAAACTGAGTGTTTCAATCATGTATTTACTGTGAAAGACAGTCACAGAAGATAAACAGTGTCAACACTGAACACACGTGCTTTGCTTCACTTATTTGAAGTTTGTCATCTGGGCTATATAGATAGAAAAAAAAGTTATAAGTCTTATTGTATTCATTCCACTCTTACAGATGGGATTCCTAGAAGCTAGATTGCAGTGAATATCAACTGGAAATCAGTGGATAAAAGAACAAAAAGTGTTCTCTGAGTCCTGAGTTATGACATAGACACTCAAACAGTGCTTACAAAAGCTGAAGCCCATCTTTAAAGCTGAGATAAAGCAAAGCTTCTACTCTTTTTGAAATATTTCAAGAGAATTGATATAGACTGTGATGCCGCACAATGTTTAGGCATTTTCTGTAAATCCCTAACAACTGTATCTATCTAAGCAGATTCCAGCTATGAGACTTAGGAGAATAAAACAGCATGAGGTGAAAGAAAAATTGGCTCATGATATTCTTGATTTTCATTCTCTTCTGGTTAGAGTCATTCACAGGTCTGCATCACAAACATTCTGTGAGAATAAACATTGACCAGATATACTTTGGAGAATTTTTGTGGGCACTGACAGTGTTGATGCTGGTTTCTGCAGAGATTTCTTGATGAGAGGGTAGATGAAACACAGCAGGACTAAGTTCCAGCATGACAAATCCCATAATCTAATCTTGGTGTCTTGCTATCAGCAGGTAATTTTTTCTATCTATAATAGTAGTTTGTCACTAATGTTCTGAGGGCATGTAGCAAAGATGGAGCAGTTCAAGTTAAGAGGACAAAGACAAATCAGGATGAGCCAAAGGGATTTTGCTTGCATGCATACTCTTTGAAAAGTACTTTTTGCATCAGCTAAAGATATAAAAGCAAACAAACAAAAAAAAAAAGCATAAGAGTACAAACAAATAAGGCGAGTAAGGAATAGTAAGGTTATGACAATTCTTCCTTCAGAGTCTGCATGCTTCTTAGCCCAGTGAGGAACTGAAATAAAACAGAAACTCAATTATTCAGATGACCTGGCCAATCTGAACAAACATGACTCCTAAAGGAACATTTGGCATGAAGAAATAGGTGGGCTGTGCTTTACTCAGTATTCAGAGCACTGTATCTCAGTGCCCATTGAAATTGAAGATTTCTGCGAATTCTGGGCTAGAGGAAAATGGATTTTTACATGCCCTCAACCTTAGAAATTATTCCTGGCCTCAGTCTAGCCTCATTTTCTTCCTTAGGGTGTGCTGGAAAACATCTCTGTCCTTTACTCCTTTTGACGAGTTGAAGGAAGGGATGGAAATCAGGAATGAAAGGTTGGCCCATGAGTGGTGATTGCTGAAGTGATTGATCAGGTTCATATTAATTTATAATAAGGAGAAAAGGTATACACTGAAATAAATATTTTAAAGGAAATCACACGACTTTGAATATATTTCCTTGACTAAAGTTTTAGTGAGGTTGTGGCAAATGCTGCTGTCTCACCCTGAACTTTAGTGTGGAAATGTTTCCAATGTAGAAACTCAACCACAAAAAATAATCTCTTTTCCCAGATCTTACCACCATTGCACAGGAACAGTGCAGTTTTCTCTGCTTTAGCAAGATAGAGCTTGTTTGCTATATTATGTGAGCCTTTGATGTATATCAGCTAAAGACAGTACAGCAACTAAATCATGAGTCATGATAACTGGTGCTAATCAAATCATGAAATCATAGAAGAGTTTGGGTTCAGACCTTAAAGGTCTTGTTCCAATCCCCCTGCCATGGGCAGGGACACCTTCCACTAGACCCCGTTGCTCAAAGCCCCATCCAGCCTGGCCTTGAACAGCTCCAGAATGGGGCATGCACCACCCCTCCAGGCAACCTGTTCTGTGCCTCACCATGCTCTAATCTGAATCTGCCTTCCTTAAGCTTAAAATCATTACCCCTTGTCTCATCACAACATGACTTTTTAAAAAAAATCTCTCTCCAGCCCTCTTGTAGATCTCCTTTTGGTACTGGAATTTTGGTATTTCAATGGGGACTTCAGTTTACTGTTTATCATGCCTTAGTTGGCATGCAAAGGTGGTAGATCATAAAGCAAATTGCCACTCTTTGGTAGAAATAAAAATTAAGTTCTAATATTATAGAGTTACTGTCTGTCCAGACTTGCAAAAAACAAGCAACCTGTATTATAGTTGAATATATGTTTGGGATACATTGTATTCATTTTCTTGATAGAATCACTTACCTCTTGGAATGACTTAAGAAGGGTGTTCTCTTGATGTACTATTCTTGATGTACAAGTATGATGGTTTAATAAACAGGCTGCAAAAAATCCTGTAAATATTCCTATTCATTTAATGAAAAAATAAATTAACCATATGGACAGACAAGAAAACAAAGTATGTCAAGTATTGTGTTAAAAATTACAGTACTTTTGAAAGTTGTTTAAGGGATCGTAATAAATCTAGGACCACTTTCAAACAGCTTAAACTCCAGTTAAATTTTTGAGTAGTAGTGCTCTCTATTAACAAGGCATCTATGAAGGTTGAGGGTTGGCCAATAGGAGACAAGAGCCCCAGGGATTTCAGTAAAATGTACATCCATAAAGCAAATTTCAGAAAATGTTCTAAGAAGCAAATCCAATTGCAGTGTAAGCTACAGCTCAACAGATTATATGCCCTATGCTTCACTTTGAGAAAGTTGTCTGAAGAGCAAACATTTCTGGTGAGAGCAGAAGTTAAATGACTGATGCATATATGTATACATACATACACACACACATATATATATATATATTATATATATATGCTAAGGCTTTTGGGAAGCACATTTTGAATCCTTTTAATCCTTTTTTTTTCTTTGAAGATAAAATGCTGTTTTAAGATTTTGGACTAGGACTTTTTGATTATCTTAGTAAAATAAAAAAATAGTAATTAAAAGGGTTGTTTTTAAAATTATTTCAAATGTTTTGTTTAAAAGGTATAATAAAAATATTCAGTGCCTTCAAATAAGGAATTTCATTAAACAAAGAAATATGAAACTAAGGTATTATGACCTTTTAATTCTCCCTAGCCAGTCCCCATTTCTGGCTGAATTTATTAGTTGATTTGATTCAAAGTTCCTTAGTTCCAGTTCCCCCATAGTTAATTTACTCGACACCAAAGCTTATTTGCCCAGTTCCGAAGCCAGCCTTAAATCTCAACTCTTTTGTAACTACTCCTTGGAAGCAGACTAAATTTCTAAAACTTGCAAGACTCAGAGAAGGTAGTTTGGTAGAAGACTGTATTTTTCTCAAAGACCCATATTTTTCCTTTTAGAAAAAAATATTAATGCTGTGATGCCTGGTCAGTGTTGTATAGGCAGGGGTAGTTAGTGGGTACAGTTAATATGTTGTAATATATTATTTCATATCCTGACCTTTGAAAATTGCTGTCATATATATGCTACACATAGTAAATGTTTCACAAAGGTTGGAAGAGATTCTGAAACATTTTGTTCAATATTAATGTGTGTTTGAGCAAAATGGAGAGAGAGATTTTATGGAAAAGAATGACATTTTCTAGGAACACTTAATTTTTTTGGCTTTGATATTAAAAATATAATGTTTAAAGGGGCCTAATTTTTTTCCATTCCAAGAAGTGAAAAGCATTAAGGGACTGGAGCATCTCCTATGTGGAAAGGGAGTTGGGCCTGTTCAGCCTCAAGAAGAGACGACTGAGAGAAGACATCATCAATCTCTGTCAGAATCTGAAGGGAGGGTTTTGAGAGGATGGGTTCAGCCCCTTCTCAGTGGTGCCAAGCAATAGGACAAGAAGCAATGGGCAGAGAAACTGATGCACAGAAAGTCCCACCTGAGTATGAGGAAGAACTTCTTTACTGTGCAGGTGATCCAGCACTGGAACAGATTGCCCAGAGTAGTTGATAATTGCAGAAAATATTCATGAACCATCTGGACACAATCCTGTGCCATGTGCTCTAGGAACAACCCTACCTGAGCAGGGAGCCTGGACCAGATGACCCACTCTGGTCCCTTCCCTGGGAGTGGGGCATTACCCATTTTGTTTGCCTGTGAATCACAGAATTCACAAAATCTCTGAATCTACATCTCCTCCAAGGGTTTTCACCCTTTGAGACTCAAAAAACAAAGCTAGATTTTACAGGATACTACAGACCATAATAACCCTAGACATAATTTCCCCACAATGTTACAGCATTTGGGTTCCATTTAATAGAATGCACAACATTTGTGGCTATTACAACCATCATCCCCTTGCTGCAGGGCACTGAGCATGAGGACTGTGCTTTACACAAACAGCAAGGTCTCTGCCTGTCACCTGTAGCCCAGTCTGGAGTGATTCAGTCCTGAAAGTCTCCTCTTGTGTTAGGTAGGTCTTGGCTCAGTTTCCCTGTACACATCTGGTCATTTCTTTGCAGCTGATACATGCAAGGGAAACCAGGTAATCCCAATGCCATTGTGATTCCTGAAAACAGAGAGAAGGCAAAGCAAAACAGTGTTGTAGAAATGAGTTTTCAGGGATATAGTCTATCAGCTCATCCCTGAGGTGCCTTAGAGTCTCACTCTGCTCTCTGCTTTCAACAAATGTAACTGGATTATTATTTGTATTAATAATGATAGTATTAATATTTTTTATTATTTTGGCTATATGTGCAGAATGTATTACATTTGATGATTTTAAAAGTCTTTTACCATCTTTTTCAGACTGATAGAAATAATGTTTGATCCCAAAATAACTGAAAGTGAGTTAGTGACAGCGGTACTACATGGAAATGTCACTGCAACAATCCTCACAGAGGGGAAGTAATAATTAAATGCCTTTCAAACACTAGGATCCTAGACTCAGAGTTGCTTAGCTTAAATGCTGCACCTCCTGAAGCCCACTATGAAGTATTTATAGGATAGAGACTGAAAGGTAGTCAAACTAAGCACTGACAGTCTAAAGTAAATGAAAATAATTAAAGGAAGCAGTATAGTGTATAGTACAATTTATAGAAAGTCAGGATAAAAATAGGTGAGGATCAATATATACACTAAATTACATACATTGGTGACTATTTAACGTCTTGTGTCTGGCATGTATTTACTTTATTTACTGTGAAAGCTAGAAAGAAAAATGATCATAAAATATTTAAGAGTCAATGTAAATGGAAAAAATGTTTTCCCAAGGTAATGGACTCCTCCAGCCATTAGGCAATGAAGCAAAGTAGAAACATTTATTTTCCAGGCAGAAGGCAGTGCTTCTGAGATAAATGTCTCTGATAATGAACATAAGGCAGACATTCACTATAATGAATCCAGAGGTATCTGGTTTTACCCAGAGAGCTCAGAATGAGCAGGGATGGCTGCTCCGCACAGCCTGGCTGCGGTTCCCAAGCCCCATTTCCCACACCAGCCCTGCCAGAGCTCTGTGTGCTCAGTGTCCAGCTCCAGCAGTGTGTTGGCTCCTGGAGACTGGGGCTGGCTGAGAACATATGTTTCCTTTCTGACAGAAGTGATGTTTGTAGCATGAGGGACAGGCTCTGACAGACTGCTTTTTACTGCACAAATGTCCTTTATTTGCTTCCTGTTAATTAAAACCTTTGCAACATAAGAAACTCTAATGCTCTTTCCCAATGATTTTTGTAGGTGACATTGCTTTTCTCCCCAGTTATTTTTTAAGTGCTGCCCACCTGCCCATTTGCTTCAGAGGAGTGTTTCCCCTCAACCTTCCAAACACCCCTTCAGACAGGCTTTTAATCCCCCTTGGGCATCTCCTGTGCTTTACTCTGGGCGCAATCAGCATTTCATTTTCCTGCTGACTTCTCACAGTTTAATTCTTAATATCTTGCAGTCTCAAATTTAATGTGTATTTGACAGTACAGAGCATTTGAAAAATTCCCTGACTTCCCTACCTTTCTTAGTACTTCCTCTTTCTTTAATATTTGTTCAAAATTTTAACATTACTTTTATGAATTATCATATTTAAACATGATCTTTGGCTAGGTTTTAATTTTTTTAAATATCTGAACATGTATTTCTTCATCAAGTTAAAAAATATTTGCTTTTGCCTTAGTAGTAATTCCTTTCTAATCCTTCAGGCAAACACTCACTAGCCTGAAAATGTAAATTGGTATATGTATTTTTGATTTTTTAAATAAATATATCATTGGGATATTGTCACTAGAATGCATTAGAAGTCAAATAAGTAAGGAAATGTAACCTGGTGATAATTTTAAAAATATGAAGGATAAACCTCAGAAAATCAGAATTAAATAAAAGTTTTTGTCACTCTGAGCACTGGCTCAGATCAGGCTAGGCAGATCAGGCTCAACTTGTCAAAACTTCTCCTTGTGATTTGAAGTGTATGTATCTGATGCTTGGACTGTTTGATCTTAAAATGTCACTGAGGCTTTTTGTGCCGGGTCATGTCACTTCAAACAAAGTATTTGTACTCTTCTCCCTCCTTTCCTCTTATCTGATAGGTGGATAGCTCTGCTAGTGCCTAATGTAAAACCACTAAACACCAGGGTTTTTTTATCTTCAATCACTGCTTTCCCAAATTGATACTATTATCTACCTTAAAAATGGATATTGTGGATACCTATATAATAATAGTAGTAGTTCTAAACACTTCTAGACTTCCCCAAAGTGCTGTTAACACTTAACATTTTCATTACCATTGCTCTTTTTGTGGGCACAGTTAATAAATACAGAAACACTGGGGGACTCTCCCTACATCTGTGTTCCTCTTCTGTGTTTGATAACTATCACTCAAGTTATGTTAAAACATTTCATGACAATAACAGGACTCAGGCATCAGCTTAGGCAACTTTAGGTGTCAGCTTTTCAGTATTTTGTAATCAGATTTGTTTGATTTAATCTTGTTGGCAATGAGGAGATTTATGAGTGTTCACATGGCAGATGCAGGTACCTGACCTGGCTGTGCCCACCCCAGGGTCAGATCTTGGAGCACTGGGGAGCAGGGATGTAGAGGGAGCTGGGGTAGCTGCATGCAAGCCAGGTCATGCCTTGAGGAAGTGTGTGGTAGCTGTAGTGAGGGGAGTCTGGGCTATTTGCAGGTACTGGATGAGAAATCTGTTCAGCACTGCTGGTCATAGCGTGGGTTTGCCATCCATGGTCTCAGTGAAGCTGGGGACACAGTGCTGCTTGGTGAATTGTACTTGGTGCAGGCACTGAAACATGCAGGGCGGTAAACCAAGACAACAAGATCTCCATCCAGCTGAGGGCAATAGAAACAGTGCAGAAAGGTGAATGTTTTGGTAAACTGCTGCAGTCTGATCTAAAGCATGTTGCAACCCTAAAGTGCACACTATTCTTTCCCTTAAAAGTGGGGATTTACATGTGATTGTCTAATTTTGACTTTAAATTTGAACCCGTATTTTGCATACTTTCCTCTCCCATCATTTACAACTCATCCCTTTTAAGCACAGTAACATGTCCTTAGCTCTAGATGAAACCAACTTTCTTGACTGGCTGAAAATCAGAAGCATAATAAAGCAAATAATTTCTTAGATTATGAATAATATCTGTACAACAGAGAACTCAGTGAGTTGAATTCATCACAAAAATAAGCAGAAAGATCATCATAAAAATAAGCAGAAAGAGAAGGTCTCCATATGCATGCTATCTTCATTTAAGAAAAGGACATCTAAACTACACTAGAGGTCACTGCAGGTGAACCTTAGAAATTCTGAACCTCTGAATTAATTTACAGGAAGCTCAGGAAAACAAATGCAGACTGCTGTAGTCACCTTTACCTGTTATTTCAAAATTTTCCCCCAGTTTAGGTAGGGTAAAAAAAAGGAAAAATCAATTCAGCTCTTGCAGACCTGTTATTGTCTGACAATATTTCAAAAGCTGCACAGGCTGGTAATATCTACATGAGGGAGAGCAAAATTTAAAACCAGTCATTGTAGTCCCAGGGTAGAACTTCCTTTCCTGAGGGGCACAAAGGATAGCCATCAAAGGGCCCCCCAGATGACTGAACAAACACTGCTCTGCAGTTCCTCATGACTGTAGGGTTTTTGTTTTGTATTACTGTGCTTATTATTTCCATGGTGCCCAGGAGGCCTAAGCAATGGTGAAAATCCTATTCTGTACCTCTAAACAGCTACTTGGAAAGATAACTCCAGTTCCAGAGAACTTACTGAGAAGAGATTGTACTTAGAAGATGAGTAAGGTTGTTTTCAATAGTGATGGGTAAGCATACTCAAATAAACCCTCACAAATACACCATTATTCAACTCAAAAAGATTTTTTCCAGGTAAATAAAGAAACTTGTATATTCATATAAATATAGGAAGGCATAAGTGTCTATCTCCTGCTTCTGAAAATTCAACTCTATGTACATGGAAGTGGAAAACAACAGCTGGGAGGGAGGGAATTTGGAGTACAAATGAACACCAGACCCAGCTGTAGATTTGCATTCTTTGACATCTGGTGCTGAGTAGACACTGGGGAATTCTGTGACAACATGAGATTTTTTGCATCTGTCAGCTAAATCTAGCAATTCTCTTTGGGACAATTGCATGGATGAAGTTGATCTCAGAGACCTGTTTTAAGCCAGAACAAAATAAAAGAAGAGGACTATATCTGGTTCAGACCCTCAATTCACAGAGCTGGCAGGTTGCATGAATTGGAATCACACATCTGTTCTACAAGAATTTGCAAGATAGCTTCCATAAAATACCAACATGTTTGATTTCAGGAGTGCTGTGACTTGGGGCCACTAAAGCCTTTTGGTGCATAATGAAAGGAGTTAAGAGTGTGTGAATGTGTGTGTGTGTGTGTGTGTGTGTATGTTTGTGTGCTCATGTATGTGGGTAATTCAATTAAAGGACAAAAAACCTATACAGTTTTAAAAATGGACTTTCAACACTCCTCTGGAGGTAATTGGAAAATCCTACTAAATCCAGATACTTAAGGAAAGAAAGGGTTGTGACCATATAAAGTAATTCCCTGATCTGTGATCTGAAGTAATCCTTTCCTTACCTTTGTACTTTTACCTCATTCCAGTACAGCTCTTTTTTTTTTTTTTTTTTTTTTTTTGATGAGAAAAAAAATCTTGTGCTTTTTGCCAAACCAGATTCTGGTTTATATGCAAACAAAGGAGTGAGAGTTTGAGCACCAAAGACATTTCACGTCATTACACATTGTAAATTCTCATGTGCTCTCTTTATCATTGACATTATATAGTGTTTGACACTACACATTGTAAAACATCACTGCCAAATGAAATCAGATCACTAATTAATGGAATCTTACTTTAATCTGTGCTTCACAGTAATTGCCATTCTTAAGAAGGGAGCTACTTAATTTAACGGGGTTCTTCTTTGCGTGCCACCAGGATAAACACACACCTCCTATGAAAGCATTTAACCTCTCTTCCTCATAACTCTGGATAAGCAGGGGTGGGTGTAGACAGGCCAGACAGAGGTGCTGTGAAGTCTGTGGCTGTGACCTTTCCACCTCAGCCATCTGAGAGCACACACTGCAGCACTGCTAATGAAAGTGCCCTTTCTCCATGAACTCACGCTTCACAGTCCCTGCCATGGTGTGTTGCATAATCTGGGATGATGTATAAACGATCTGCAGTGCAGAAGATGAAATAAGTCTCCTTCCTTCTTCCTTCCTCATCTTCCTCTCAGATAGGCTGCTTGAATTGCTTTTGTTTTGGGATGACCCTTGTTCCAAGTGATTTCTGCACCAGAAGGAAAGCAAAGAGCTTTATACAGCTGCTGCTTGTAGATCATGCGTGTGGACTCTTCAGATATAAAACAACAGGACCATTTCTATACTGTTGTCTAGTCCCCATACTAATCAAATTTATGCCATTTTCAGATACAGTGATTGAACAAGTTATTGTGTTAGAATGTTGCTCTTCTAATGACAAGTGCCACTGCGCTATTGCCACGAATATATGAAGAAATACTCTGAACTGCTTTAGTTCCCAGTTGTCTCTTTGCAAAGTAATCTTTGTGCTACACGTGGGGTGGTGAATGTTTCTGTAATACAGCCCCTGACTCCTTTAATTATGGCTTATTACCCTGTGAAGGAAAAAAAAGCAACTAAAGCTCTTAAATACCATATTAATGACAGCTATAAATGTAGATATTACCTTAGCAGTGCTGTAATGGAGTCTGGTATTGCTGAATAAAAGTCCACAATTTTCTAAAAATATACTGCTGTAACTATGAAAGAGACACAGGTGGGAGCTTACCAGGAGAAAATAGGCTTGGTTGACAACTTGTGGCTGACAAATGTTAAAACCCAGTTTCTGAGAAATTCTCAGTTATAAATCAAGCATGAGAGAAACTTTGCTCCCTAGAGACAACTGCCAAGTTTTTGCTCTGGATACAGATGCAGTTCCTTAAAGGCAGAATGTATCTATAGCCTGTAAGACACCTGCTATTTTTAATAATGATTCTTAACAAGCTAACAAATATTTTTTGTTTATATTAGAAAGTGTTGGTATGTCTGTGTGGGTTTTTGTGTGTCCATGCCTGTGAATGTAACCTTTGCACATACTATGCAAGCCGTGGGGGCCAATTGCATTCAAGTCATGAAATTAATTAAGTCCAGGCCACCCTAAGGCACAAGTCCCAGGGTGTGCACCCTCAACCTTTCTAAAACTGGATCACTAGTTTACAACACTGGCACGCCTAAGCAAGGGACTGACATTAACCTCGTGGTAGATTTAAATCATTCCAGGCAGTCTGTTTTGAATTTCCAAATGTGCCGTACTGTTCTAATGAGTTAATTCATTTGGTATCCATTTCCTCCTGTCAGCTGCTTTTGGAAAATAAATTGTGCATTGTTATCTTAGCCTTGTCTATCCTATTAATGGTTTAGGAAATGCAGCTGAAGATTATCTGTAGTTTTCTGTGGCAGAGTTTGACCTGTGACAATATAATGATCAATCACATCTTGAAGGAGTCAGAAACAGTGAAATCGTTATTCATTTTTTTTTTTCTGTCTGCAGGGTAGTTTTAAAAAAAAATGTTTTCCACCATTTGTTTAGAGGAGTAAAAACAAAAGTGTTGTCCAGAATTTTTGAAAAACATCCATTTCAGTGTTTAAATGTCATCCACGCAATGAGGGTGGATATACTACATATTCCACCTTTCCCAGCAGTACATTAGAAGTCTTCTCTCTTGCCTTCTTGTTTGGTGTTAGTGATTATATTGTAAATACCTGGATAGTTTCTGGTGTTTTGTGGTGCCTTGCTGGGCTGGGTGTGAGTGGGGATGGATGTAGTGCTCCCACCCCACAGCATCTGGCAGCACCAGACCCACAAAAGAGCATTATCCAGAAGGACCCTGGTGTTCCCCAAATGCTCATCTCCTTCAGCTCCATGGCACAGCCTTCACCTGTCAAATCCTGTCCCCTGCTTCCCAACACATGTTAAAGATGGCAGTACTTGTATCCTCTAATTCACTCTGGTGAGAGGCACTGCTTTTAACTGGTCCTGCCTGAGTTTAGAAAACAAAGCTACCCAGGGTGTCTCTGATTACTGTTGAAGAGCTGGAAAAATTCCCACAAGAGACAATTCCTGTCTATTAATCTATTAGTTGGCAACAGCACCTTTCCCTGCTCTTTCTAATCCCACCATCACTTCCAAAAACTCACAGTTCTTCTTTACACATCTTCCTTCAATTTCAAATCTGCTATTCTATGATTATTCCAGCAACTAACTTTTAGAAATGCCTAGATACCTTTGCTCCCTGGTGTTCTGGCTGTGTTGCCCATGTCAGCCTTTTGCCCTGTGCTGTGTGCTAACACCACTGCAGCACACAGCACAGTGTTACTCGTGCCCACACTCTCCCTTCTCTCCAACCACAATTAGATCATCTCAAAATATCTGTACTGCTCAGAGGCTCTAGATCTGATGTGAGGGTTCACAGATTAATTTAGCACAACTAGTTTACCTTGGGATTTAAACAAGCTACTATTTTAACAGCCCTGAATCTTTTTGGCTGTCCCTGTGCTGAAGTCCTATGCTTCCCATAGGATCTGTGGGAATAAAAAGTGTATAAAAAGAAAAAGAAGCACAAAACTCTTAGCCTTTCAGCCCTCCATTTCCCTGTGACTTTCAGACAGTTATGACTTGCACACTGGAGAGACTCAGAGTTATTTTTTTATGAGAAACAGATTGAATGCACAGGTTTTCATTGATCTCAGTGCAAGTGAAGTTCACCTCTCTGAAGAATCCTTAAAGAGTCTAACACACGGTGCCAGAAATAGTCAGGACCTTGTACTTGAGTCTGTTTTCTCCTGCACTTCCCCTCTCCTCAGCAGGTGGTGGAAAGACCTCTTTATTTTCCCTCATTATGCTTTTCATAGTTGCAAATGGCTTTGACCATTTTAGTCTTACTTTAACTTCAGCCACCGAAGTGGAGCCCTGAGTTGCCCTTTAATTCTGAACTGAGGGCTGAGTGGGAACAGAAGCTGCTTACACAGCAGTGAGGAAATCCATTCTCTGAGAAGGAATTCTCTGCAGCCTCACGTGGCATTGCCTGAGCACAATCCTCACCAGCACTGATGTGATCCACAAATCTGAGCTGGGCCAAACAACTTGCACCCTGTGCACATCTGAATTTCCATTTTCCCAGCATGTTCCACAGTGAGCATAAAAGACCCCTCCCCTGGAGGTGGTGGTGACTCTTGGATGGCTCTGTGTACCTTGTGTGGCCTGCATGTGCCTGGCTTTTTGCTGGTGTCTGGGGATAGCTCATACTTCCCTTGGTGTTGAAGAGCTGCAGCTGTGTGGCTGCACATCTGCATGATACCCCAGGGAGAAATGTTTGATGTTCATAAATAGCCTCTCAAATCCAATATCTGTGAAAGAAAATGCTGTTGATGCTTCTATTTCAATTTTATCCTTATTTTTACAGAATTACAACAATAATAAAAAATGTCCTGTGTTCTCTGTAACAAAAATTGGTGAAGTCTCAGTGGAGTCTGTGGAATTGCATCAAATATACCAGCAGAGAATTTGGCCCATGAAAGGAAAAGAAGTCTCAATAATGTTATACTCTAACATGAATATTTATTTTCCTTATTGCCAGTACCAAAAAATCATTTTCTCTCTTCAGAACTCTGACTGCAATTTTTACTATCAAGAATATAGCTTCTAATTAGAAAAAAAAGAGTAAACTATGATAATTTACAATAACAATATTACTTGAGCCTTAATTTTCAAGTGAAAACATTACCAAACTAAATTTCAGATAGCGTTTTATTATGTGCAAACCACTGTTGATATAATAACTTCTATTTTAGGTTCCCAACAAAGAAAAGAACAATGTGACCCATTTAAAAACTGGCTCACACAAAAATATTAGCAAGCTATTTATTGATTCTATTTAATTTTGATAAGCACTTTTTGATAGAAACAATTCTTTGTTACAAAATCAACAGTGGCACATGATATATTTGACCATAACACATGTGCTTTGCAATGGTACTGAAAAATCGACTTTCTATTTGTTGCCAATTGTTTGGAAAAGAAATAAGAAAAGGGAAAATTCTTACCTTTGAATTCTTCAGCAGATGGAGCCTGATTTTTGAAATCTCTGATTAAGAGGCAAATTATTCTCACACAGCTGGAGTGCTGCAATGGCTGGATACAGCTATACAAGAGCAAACCAAGAAGCCTCTAGAGTGCATTGATGAACAATAATGCAAAAATAGGATTACAAAGTTCCTAATAATAATAATAATAATAATAATAATAATAATAATAATAATAATAAAATTTCTGATACAGGTGACTGAGAAGGTGAAGAGACGAGACACTCTGCAGGATCTGATTTTCACAAACAGAGATGAACTGGTTGAGAATCACAGAATCACACAGAATCACTAGGTTGGAAGAGACCTTCAACATGATTGAGTCTAACCCATGCCCTAACACCTCAACTAAACCATGGCACTGAGTGCCACAATCAGTCTTTTTTTAAACACATCCAGGGATGGTGACTCCACCACCTCCCTGGGCAGACCATTCCAGAACATTATCACATCATATATAAAAAACCTTTCTGTAAAAAACTTTTTCCTAGTATTCAACCTGTATTTCCCTTGGCCCAGCTTAAGACTGTGTCCTCTGGTTCTGCCAGTTGCTGCCTGGAGAAAGAGACCAACCCCACCTGATTACAGCCACCCTTCAGGGAGTTGTAGACAGTGACAAGGTCACCTCTGAGTCTCCTTTTCTCCAGGCTAAACACCCCCAGCTCCCTCAGTTGTTCCTCACAAGGCTTGTGTCCCAAGCCCCTCACCAGCCTTGTTGCCCTCTGGATGTCCTCAAGTCTCTCAAAGTCCTTCCCAAACTGAGGGCCCAGAACTGGACACAGCACTCAAGGTGTGGCCTCACCAGTGCCAAGTACAGGGGGAGAGTGACCTCCCTGCTCCTGCTGGCCACACTGTTCCTGATGCAGGCCAGGGTGTCCTTGGCCTTCTTGGCCACCAGGGCACACTGCTGGCTCATGTTCAGTCAGCTCTTGACCAGTACCCCCAGGTCCCTTTCTGCCTGGGCACTGTCCAGCCACACCATGCCCAGCCTGTAGCGCTGCAGGGGGTTGTTGTGGCCAAAATGCAGGATTCAGCATTTGGACTTGTTAAACTTCATCCTGTTAGACTCTGCCCATCCATCCAACCATTCCAGGTCTCTCTGCAGAGCCCTCCTACCCTCCAACAGATTGGCACACACTCCCAGCTTAGTGTCATTTGCAGATTTACTGATGAAAGACTCAACACCTTCATCCATGTCATCAAAAAAAATATTGAACAGAACTGGCCCCAGCACAGACCCCTAAGTGTGAATGCCAGGAGCAGATGAAACTCAGGATCCTGAGAGAAGACAGCAATTTAACAACCCTGGGCATCAGGAAAGCAAACAATGCGACCTGCCTGGAAGAATCCCATGTGACACCTTCTTGCAGAAGAGAGGAGGAGTTCAGGAGGGCTGACTGATTTTCAAAGATCAGCTCTTCCAGACTCAAGAGTTGTCCATCTCCACCTGCAGGAATAAAACAGAGGTGGGAGGAGGCCTGCGTGGATGAACAGTAAGCTCAAAGGTAAAAAAAAAGCATTCCAGAGGTGGAAGTAGTTAGATGTTATGGGAAGAATATAGATACACTGACTAAGCATGCAGGGATCAGGTTAGTAAAGTCAAAACCTACTTGGAGTTGAATCTAGCTATAGACATGAAGGGCAAAAAGGGAGGTTTCTACAGGTACATCAGCCACAAAAGGCAGACTGGGAAAAATGTTGGCCAACTGCTGAACAGGGCAGGCCACCTGGTGACAGAGGACACAGAAAAGACCGGTGTACTCAGCACTCTTTTCTCATTGGTCTCTGCTGGTAAAACCAACCTTCAGGGATTTCTGGGATCTCCCTGTTTCCTTAGAGACAGGGAAACATCTGGAATAAGCAAGAATTGCCATTACTGGAGAAGGACCAGATTAGGGGATCCTTACCCAGCTAGAATGAACACAAGTCAATCTGATGGTATGCAACCATGAGTGCTGAGGGGGCTAATGTCACTACAAGACCTTTCTTGAATTGCCATCAGGGAAGGGTCCTGAGGGCTTGGAAGTAAGCCAGTGTCACTCCTTTCTTCAAGAAGAAACTACAGATCAGTTGGAGCAGTGTATGTTGTTATCTTGAATTTAGCAAGGTTTTTGACACTGGCAGCTGTAACATCCTTCCTGGTAAATCAGTGATGCACAGACTAGATAACAGGACTGAGTTGGACTGAAAATTGCCTGAACTGCTGGGCTGAAAGGCCTATGATCAGCCACACAGTTATGTACACTGGAGATTGATATTGGGGCCAAAAGTGTTTAACATCTGTATAAGATAGCTGGACAGTGGGACAGAGTGCTTCCTCAGCAAGTTTACACATGATAGAAAACTGGAATGAGTGGCTGCTATACCAAATGTTTGTGACTGGAGAAACACGCTGACAAAAAACCTCTTAAAGGTTTAAAGGAAGTTAAAAGGAAAATAACTAGTCAAAGGAATGCATACAACTGCAGGTACCCATAAAAGTTGTGGGGTCAATGAGCTGAAAAGCAGCTATAATACAAAGGACCTTCTGGGCTTCATTAGAAAAAGATTTGCCAGCAGGTCAAGGGAGGTGATCCTGCCCTCTACTCAGTGCTGTTGAGTCCACATCTGGAGTTCTGGGTCCTGCCCTGGGCTGTCCAAGACAAGAGAGATGTGGAGCTACTGGAGAGAGTCCAGCGCAGGGCCAAGAAAATGGTTAAGGAACTGGAGTGTGTCCCCTAACAGGAAAGGCTGAGATAGTGAGATAATTGGGGTGACTGAGCCATGAGATAAGGAAGCTCAGGGGAATCTCATCAGTGTGAATAAATACCTGGAGGAGGTGATTGAAACGGATGGAGTCAGGATCTTTTCAGGATCTTTTCAGTGGTGTCTAATGACAGGACAAGAGTCAATGGAGCAAATGAAACACAGGAAAATCCACTTAAACATAAAAAACCAGTAATTTCTGTGAGAGTGGTTAAACACAGGCACAGCTTTCCCAGAGAGGTGGTGGATTCTCCATTCCTGGAGATATTAAAAACCCAATGAGACGTGACCTTGAACATCGGCTTTAAGTTGACCCTGCTTTGAGCAGGGGGTTTGGCCTAGTTGGTTTCTAGAGGTGCTTTCCAACCTCAGCCGTTCTGTGAAATTATTGCACATATAGTAGACCAAAAAGTGTTGGCTCTGTAGGAAGCCCCATGTCACAGTCTGGATGCAGTCATGCTCTTCTGCTGCTAATAAGTTCTGTTAGAAAGAGTTCACGCATAAACCTGCAGGGTGTAAGTGCACGTAGGATCCTGACATCCAGGGAGACAGCAGGGACCTTTTGGCACCTGATTCTGGAGGAGATGGGAGATGATTTGCTGCTCCTCACCAGCTGCCTTCCCTAGAGGCTGGGCTTTCCCATCCCCAGGTAGGGATCATGGTCAGCATGATGACCTTGGTCTGTCAGTCTGCTGGGGAACAGCTGGCTCTGCTGGCATTGAGGCACCTGGGGAGCCCTTCTCTCAAGGAGAAGCTGCAGCTGATTTTTCCAGCCTACTTTCTAGACCTTTTGTGCTGATCTCACAAAGCACAAAGGGAATAGAGCAGGCCTGGGAATATGTGTGAAAAAATATTTCCCCCAGCCTTCTACATACTGAAGAGAAGGAGTATGTAACAGCATGACTTCTGTACCAGTTCCATAGAGATAAAACCACTTTGGAAAGCAGCTTTTTCATTGTTTAGGAAAAATAATTTTCTCCCCAGGTTTGAATTAGACAAAGTAATTTTAATTTCTCTCCAAGTTCCTCTTATTGATATGATTATTATCAACAATGAATTGTTTTGAACACCAAGAATAAGAAGAAAGATATACCCTTTTTTTCACATCATCCTTTTACCAGTAAATTTTGGCCTAGACCACTTACTCTGTTTAGGATTAATGCATTAATGAGTCTTATTTTCAGTAGCTATGAAGAAAAGACATTGTAAAGCAAATTGAGGTAGGTGACATCTTCTCTAATGCATTTTTAATGTATGAGACATTGTAAGGACCAGAAAAGCATTCTGTGCTCTGCAATACAATTAGACAACTAAAAAAAAAAAAAACCAAAGAACAACCCAATAAAGAAGAAAGTAAGATAAAAACAAGATAACAGAACATATGGGAGAGTAAAAGACACAGTCATGCTATTAGTGTCCAGTTAGCTAATTTTATTGGGATTTCCAACTTATGAAAGATGAATATGATAACTGCTGGGGGTATGAAGATGTTGTGATATTAATAAGAATGTAATTCCCTAAGAAATTGTCTTGTGATTTATATCCAATAATATTACTGGAATGAGGCTAATGAAGGCAATCAATCCTATATAACACATTTTTGTGAATCTGATTCTCAAAGCATTTCTGATAGAAAGAGGATAGATTTGTCTTCTCCCAGGAATCCCCGCTGACATGAGAACTCCCCCTGAAATCAATTGACAAGCAGACAGGGGAGTAAATAAACCTCTGTGGATGTACTTCTGCTCTGCCCTGCTTCTGTAGTTCCTCTCTCATGGCAATGTCCTTAGAGTCACGTTTTCGGTAAGAAAACTGCTCCAGTGCATCTGGAGCGCAGTCTCACACCTTACTGCTCTACTAATGAACTCTGCCTGCTATCAAAGTTGCCTTTGCTCTTGCTGTCTTGGGTACAGATCACAAAGTCATTTGCTGTGCTACGCCAGTCTCTCCAGACCTTTGGGTATCTATGCAATTAGCTGGTCTACACTGCACCCCACACTGCTTGGTTCTACTGATATTACACTAAAGGAAGGCAAGTTTCATTGTATTTACCCATTCTGTATGAACACTGCAGACTGCACTGCATGTTTCCCCACCCCAGCCTTCCTGAAATCAGCTTCAGTTGGATTTAGCAGATCCCTGAAAACATACAGACAGGCATTTATTTCCCTCCTTGTTCCCTTCCTTGTCTATTTCATTACCCATTTTCTTCGGAAAGGACAATGTGATTTATAATATGTATCTTTATACCATTTGGAAGAACACCTGTTTCTTCAGAGAAATGTCATGGGATATATTTAAAACCATGGAAATTTCAGAAATCTAGGACTACTTTGCTTTGCTTGAAGTACAGACTCATAGTTCTCCTTTTAGGGGGATATCTACAATGAAATTACTAATCTTGTGAATAATTTTGTGGATGTTAAAGTATGACCTCTGTTCTGGGTAGACTTTGGAGACAAGCTCTCACACATATTTATCTCCTCATGCCCAACACCTTCCTCTTCAGGATTCTGGAAATGGAGACATTCTAGCAGAGGTTTCTGACTCTGTCACCATGCTAATTTAAGTCAATGGCAATAACCTTTTAATGTCAGTGAGGCAGGATAAAAGCTTGTGTAAACAGCCAGCACTCACATCTTTCGTCATCTCAAGAACCTTGCTGACATGGGACTTAACACCTTACATATCCACCTCACTCAAATACTTAAGTAAGCACAGATATGTGACAGCAAGGAGGTATAATGGTGAAGAAAAGGATGTGAATATAAGGTTGGATTAAAGGTGTGGTGCTATAGACAAGATCATACTTTTTTTTTCTGTGAAAGTTTTTTAAAATTTTTTTTTATATCTCATTCCAAGCAGCTGTTGAGGCAAGAAGCATGAAGCACAGGAGATTAGGAGCAAAAATAAATTTAAACCATTAGATGCTTGGAAAAACTGCAGTCTTATCTGAGCTTGGTGAGAAGAACCTGAGACTGGAGAAACACCAAGTGAATGGCTACTGGTTTAAAAAGAAAAAAGTTGATTATATTTTGTTAGAAAAGGAAAGATTTAGTCCTCACTGTTTTTTAGTGTTTGAGGTTACTTATGAAAACCACTTAGCACAGAGCAGATTAGATCCTGGCACTGTTGTGCTGTCATCACTGTAAATTCATTAATGTTTCACTGAACTGTTCTAATGCCATTAGACTGCCCCATATCACATGTGTTATGTCTATGAATGCTCTCTTTGTCTCTCTGTGTAGCAAGGAAGGTGAAAGGCACTGGAATTGAACTCATTTTTCAAGCCGAGAATCTTTGCAATCATAAATAAAGTCAGTCCCTTCAGCTTAACATTCATTGCCTCCTTTCTCATTTAAAAACAGATGTCAGCACAAGGAGAAGGCAGGTGCAGAGTGCCTCTTTCAGCTGCTTTTGAAGGAAAGCAGGAAGTGAATAAGTCACAGGGAGCTGTGCTGTTTGGATCTTTAGAAAGCATTTATAGCTTCTAGATACGTTCCAGCTAATGAGGGTGTGAGATGTCAGCTCTTTGGAAGTTAGAGCATGCACTGTTGCACTCTCATCAACTCTGATGGATGCAGTGTGTATGGGAATATAATTTAAACATGAGGATATGAGGAATGATTTATTAAGTTACCACAGAAAGTACTTAAGAAAAAAATGTCTGGTGTAGTTGAATGCTATATAAACTACAAAATTTGTTATAAACTGGAAAGCCCCACATGGATATTCTCCTTACACTGAAAATGCATATTGATATCCTGAATTGTAGCTGTAGAGTATTACAATTTACAACAGCCAGGCTCCTAAACCTAATGAAGACCACAAACTGATTGTTGCCAATTGTACTACTGCTGTTAAAGCCAGCAGCAATATCTGAGAGCATGTTTGGCTGTGTGGTGAGAATCTGACTACTGCCATTTTCCCCTTAGGCAATCCAACTTCCACCCAGAATAGTGTCCTTTTTTAATGGGGGCAAGATCAGACATGATATGATCCATGGTCTCTACAAGATGCCAGACTGAGGTGAGCAGAAAAGAACAAACAGCACTATAGCCTCTCTCTCCTCTCTTTCCACATCTCTCAGGTTTGATGTGGGTGGAAACACACTATTCTTTGTAAAGAGCTGGCACAATTTGCCCTCATTAGCAGAGCATGCCCGCTTTTTTGCCACTCTTGCTGTACCTCATTTGAAACACCACACTGCAGGGATTTTGCAGTGTCTGGAATTTGGACTATGAAAGGAGAAGTTTACAAGAAAAACGCCTGCAGCTTCCTGGGCTTGATGCACTGCATTGTCTGGCATGGATTTCACTTTCCCCGTGACACTGAAAAAGCACTGCCGCGGAACAACTTGCTTTGATGCCCTTTGCTAGCAAACAAGTTCTATGATAAACAAGCTTTTAATCCTGTATTTCCACACTTTTACTAAGCAAATTGCAACTTGACAAAGCTACATGCCAATGACTGTGCCAAAATTCAGCCCTGAACAGAGCTGGTAAAAGAGGGTAGGAGAGAAAGTGCTCACAGGAAGCACACAGAGGAATTGTACTTCAGAAGCTTTGTCAGTGCTTTGATTTAGTGCCATCAGTCCTACTGCAGCAGACCTTCTACTAAGTGCTAGTGTAGACAGTCCAGGAAAACTCCCAAGAAGAAATAAATGATGCTTGTGACCTGAAAAGTATCTTCTGCCTCCCTGAATTCTAAGGAGGGATCTGCCAAAGCAAGAAACGTGCCGGGACTCACGAGGAGCCTGCCCTTTCATGTGATAAGGTCTCTGTGGAAAGAACTGTGGTGTAATCAAAGTACATAAGTAGCCAAATCTCAGCATCAGGTTTTCAGGAAAAAGCCCTGCTGGTCCCTTCCATATGATGCCGATCCACATGTGTCACAGAGAACAGCTGGTGAAGAGCCATCTTCTGCCTGAGGGGAATACCCAGCACTAAAATGTATGTTAGCACACCCAAGACAGAGCTTTTCAGTGCCAAAATTAGCAGTTTGGGAAGCAGCACAGGAATGTAAGCAGCAGAGGATCTTTTCTGCTTACCTGAAAATCGTCTTGTTGCCTGAAATCTTCACAAAATCCTGAAGTATTGCACTGTCTGCTGGTGCTACTTCTCTGTTCCTTTTTCAGATTAAGAGAGGCTGAGCTTATCTGCTTTGCTGATGCAGATACAACAAAGCACATTATGCTACCAACTAACTCCCTTCCTGTGGAAAAAACATTAGGAAGCAGCTGAAGAGATATTCAAGATTCCCATGTTTCAATATAAACCAGAAAATGCCTGTCTTCAGATTCTTAAACAGGAGGGTGCAGACTGTCATACAAAATCCAATCACTAGAATAAAAAGTCTGATATCAAACTCTTCTTTTTATTGAAGAAGTCTTCTCTGATGCTTTTCCCCTTCCCTTTTTCTACAAAACTGAAGTACACAGATGCATTGTAGGACATTGATAAAATATTAGAGCCACTGCATGGCTTTAAATTACTGCACAGAAATCTGGAGCATTTTTGAAAAATATTTCATATTCAGTGTGGGAAAGTATTTTTATTTTTAATGGTAGCTGTTTGAAGTTGTTCAGTGGCTTGGAAAGTTACCAGTTCCTTTTCATTTCTGAATACAAACATTTCTGTGTCTGTCCAAGGTCTCAGTTTTTTGAGGCTGTGGTTCTTTTTACCACACATCTAATCTAAGCAAAGTACTGCATTATTTTAGATTATATTATCACCCTGGAAGAATACTAATTCAGGAAATCAGTGTTAAATGTTTCTATACAAAACACTTAAATTAGAACAAAATCAGCTGCTTTTTCCTAGTTAGCTACGTGACATATGATTAACGATTGGTAAAATATAAATCTGAATGGAAATATCTCCTCTTCCAAGGTTCCAATTGATCAGTTTTGAATTGCCAGACTGAGGATGTGAGCTAAGAGCCTCTAGCAGCATTACAGTGACACACTGTCTGTCATTTACTGCCTGCTCTCCTTTTAAGTACCTGTTCCTTCATAATTATTATCTGCAGTTGGCCACTGGACTTTGAAACTGCAAACTGCTTTCCATATCTTTTGTTACCTGTTGTATATACATTGAAATCACACGGTTTGTTATCTGTCACTAAGATTACAAGCAGCATGACTTAAAAGGAAAAAGGTAGAAAAATGTCAACGAAAATAGGGAGCTCTTTACTGACTATAAAATGTGACACATCTCTGTAACCAAAAATAGAGCAATAGTACTTGGAATCTGGTTCTGATTCAGTGGTGAATAGAAAAAATTAGTAGAAGTAAGTAGAAAAAGACTAAACAAATGTTGATATGTAGTAGAAATTTCAGGCTATAAAAATATATTGATGTACATTTCAAGAAAAATCAATAACCAGGTTTCACAAAGATTTGTGAATTTTTTAACTACATTAATTACAGAAGAAACTCTAAGTCATTACTGTCTGAGACTGTGCATTTTTTGATGGTGATAAAGAGATAAAATATTCATAAATATTTTAGGGGTTTTATTTTTGGGGAGGAGTCTGATCCGCTTACATCATGAATGGTTAGAATTTTTCATTTTATTAATAACTAAGTGGTATTGTGCAATAACATAAAATCTGATTTAAATGTATGTACCT
Organism: Agelaius tricolor; assembly: GCF_023055355.1. Lineage (NCBI taxonomy): Eukaryota > Metazoa > Chordata > Aves > Passeriformes > Icteridae > Agelaius > Agelaius tricolor. Next base: position 58,661,376 of record NW_027269262.1, on the reverse strand, counting down.
AGATAGGTATTTACCAAGTTCTCACAGAACCCTGGAGTTTTATAAAAACTGGCTGAGCAGATCCTCAGTCTGTTGTGTAAATTTTTAACAAATACAGGAAAATGTTATAAGGCATAAATAATGTTAATAGTATGTGAATATGAAAGAAAAAAAGAGAGAAATGAGAAAATGTAGGTAATTACTCTCTGGTTTGACAAAAGTAGCAGGAAAATTACAAAAGACATGGGACTACAGTTATAAAAACTTGATATAGAGGACTAATGCTAGTGACAATAGTTTTACTAGAAGTGTGTCTTGTCAAAGAAACCTATAATGAGATTACAGATTTGTTGAGGCATATGATTTAGTAATGTACAAGATACTGATTAAAAAGGAAGACTAGGACTCATTCAAATGGATGGCATTTTAGGTCAACAAAACATAAAATGATAATGCAGTCTGTGTCCATATTCAGTAGACTGGCTCCTGGATACCCTGACTCACAAAGAGAATTTAATGTTTATACTAAATCGCGACAAACAAAAGAGCCAATATTTGATTTAACAGTGAAAAAAAAGACTAATGTGAATCCTGTATGTGCAGATAAAAAGAAATAAATGAGTACATAGCGATGAAACAAGAGCTACTTGGGAGAATTCCAATGTCTGTATTTTTAATGTGGAAAATGGGAAAATGTACAGAAAAAAACTAAACCCAAGATATCTTGGTCTTAACCCTGTAGTAAGTGTTAATGAGCTCCTTTTGTTTAAAACTCACAGAGGTGACCAGGCTAACACAGGTTGAGTACATTAGAGAGAAAACACAAAGCAATAAAGGCTTTCCTGTCAAGGCAAACAAGCATAACGTGAACCAGTGGCTGAGAGTTAAAGCCAGAAAAATTCAAATTAGAATTGAATACCCATTAGTTAACACTGAAAGAGATTAACCACTGGAATGAGCTCTCAAAGTAATGAGTTCTTCATGTCTTGACGCCTTCAGGTCAGGCATTTCTGAAAAATGTGCTGTGGCTAAACACAAGTTATTATTTATTGATAGCCAAATAATTAACTTAATACATGAGCAATTGCATGAAATGTAATACCTTGTGATATAGAAAGAAGATTATGCTCTGAATGTATGATTTCATAACTTTTCCAGAACAGGGCACATGAGCACTTTGCCAGCTATGGATGTTGGCACATTGATAAGTGAAACTTAGTAGAATGAATGATGAACTGACATTCCTTTCACCATCATTTTACAAACTCAAATATGTTATCTCCTTGCCACTTCATGCTGATCAGTGCTTCCTCTTTCTCACAAGCTTCCCAGCTGAAAAGACAACACCTGTAAGCCAACACCTGCTTGTGCTCTTCTAGTGAAAAAGTGATCAGGCCTATTATTTAGCTCATCCTCTCTTTTTATTTAAAACTGTAGAAGGTATTATATCTTTCCCTGATTCAGTGGTTCCCTTTGAAACATGTAATTTGTAAGTGGTGGATTTAACATCTATCAGTTCCACTGACAAAGAGCCACTCCTTTTCAATAGCTATTAGATGAGATTCATAATCCTTCAAGAATGTCATATAATGTTAAAGATCTGAAATTATTACAGCTAGGTAAATACATATTTATCATCTCCTTATTGCAGATTTCTCCCCCTGAGTTTCCCATCTTCTTCCTTTAATTTGCATCTGGGTGTATCATTAGTTTTTCTTCCTTCCTAAAAAATAAAGAAATAGGAGTTTTGCCATGTCAGGGCCCTTGATTATCATTTGAATTCTGTGGTTTAGAGACATCTTATTTCATCCTTTAACTGCCTCTTCCTTTTAGCCCGGTAGCAGAAAAAAAATCTCACTTCCCTTCTAGTCTTCTGTTGTCTTCAGGAATTCGCTTTACTTTTGTGCTTATTTTACTTCATCAGCAATTCCTATTGTATCTACCATTTTTTGTAATTCTTTACACATTTTTTTCCCAGGGCTTGGTCCTTTTAGAGAAAGGAAATGCTCCAGCAGACTATATAGATTACTCTTTAAATTTTTTAATGTGCCCCTAAATACACTGTTCTTTATTATTCTTTCTTCTGTTCCTTTTTGATGGGAGTTTCTTCAGTCCTTAAAAATGACTTCTTATTACTTGTGTTTTCTTTAAAATCTTGACACTATCCCCCTGTAGTTTTAATGTTCTCAAGCTGTATGCCTAAATTCTCATGGAGAGCCAGAATAGTCCTGTTTTACACATTTGAACACTGGAAGAATACACACCAATTATACTCATAGGTTTGTAGCTTATTCCCATTTTCTCATCACTTGTGCATGTAAAAGGTTTATAACTATACTGTAGAAAAATATCTGTACACACTTGCAGATCAGTGTGTTGATCTTTAAATTCCCCACCCAAACCATGTATATTGTAAAGTGAAACATGTGAAGTGTATTTAGGGCCAGCCTGCTGTCCTATTAGCTGGCAAAACCAAGAAGGACAAATTTACACTTACAGACCATAAATACACGCAAGGCCATGGAAACCACCTCTTGGTGTAGATGTAAGGGGAAATTGGGATTCAGCTGACATATTTTTGCAATGTTTGCAGGATGGCATTTGCCAGTGTAAACCTGACTTGCAAAGATACAGTGTCTTTCACTGTGAATGGTTTATTTTTGCTATAAATGGCCCCTTTACTAGAAATGATCTCCCTTTACCTTTTAATCTTGGACTATTTGAACTAGCCAACCAAATTTTCCGTTCTGTAATGCATTACTGCAGATGAAGAAAATAAAAATAGGCAAATATTATAATTCCAGGAATACTGGAATATTATTCCTTCTAATGAACTAGTTCCTTTTAAAACGTGCAGAGATTTTCAATATTGGTACATATAAGGTTGTGCTTTAAAGTTCAAGTGCAGAAACTTTGTGCTTCCACTTCTAAACTTGGAAAAGAATCAAACTTCTTTTAAAGCTTAATCTGGCATGAAATAAAGATAGAAACAAGACCACGTGGGAGATATTTGCTGGTCAACCTCATAGTCAACACAGGAAGAAAAATAGGAAGCCCTATTCACTGGAAAAACTAGATGCTCCAGGTGCCTTCAGCTGCTTGTCTTGCTGTATGGACATTGCCTTTTCTTTCAGGAAACCTTGGCAAGAAAGGAGATCTGGCTTGCAGAAGCATAAATAGACTCTAAATTACCCTAAATGGAATGCTTGATTATGACATAGAACAATTCTCTCCTTATCAAAATATTAAATCCTTCATGCCCTCACCTACTTCATGTTGGCAGCAACGTAATAAAGGAAAAAGTGGATAATACAGGAAATATGATCATCTCAGAGTCTGAATTTCTCATCTCTCGCACCAAGGAAATAACTGTCAGTTCTGTGGCTGCAAAGAATCATGCAGGTAGGAATGTAAAGTCTAAAATAACTTGTATGTAATTCTGCTTTTCTTTTTTCATATAGATTTATTAGTAACCTGTACAGTTCTCTGCACTGGACTCTCCCTTTTCAGAGTGGTGAAAGCAGTAAGTAAAGTTGTGGGCATGTCACCTCTTAAAAAAATGTTGCTAGTCATTAATGCGAATTGTCACGTACACATTTTTCAGCATTCAGATGGAAAATATTGGTTCAGGCCCAGTTTTCCCAGTATATACTTTTTAAGGTGTTTGGGGAAGATATATTTTCTGAAAAAAGAAAAAAATAATGTAGAACAAAAAAGCATAACTAGATATAGAAAGCAGAAGAATAGTTGCTTGGGATCTCACCAGGATTAAGTATTATACTAACCATGTTTCAAAATGTCATTTCTTGTTTGACAAAAGGAATGTCAGAGACTACACTGCTTCTGAACTACTGTTGTGTGAGTTCAAAGAGGAACTATTAAGCCCTGGATCTGTGCCTGAGCTTTTTATTTCTGGTACTATCAAAGGGTGTGATCATTAATCCCAGTTAAACAAGAAGTCAGCATGTTCCACAGAATCAAAGGATGAGCCAGGATTCAGGAGAGAGATGTCCTGCTCCTGCTTCTGTTGATGAGGTGTTATGTCACTTATGAAGCTCCTGTTGGCTGAGCTCCTCCTTCTTTTTGCTCAACAATTTAATATTAGCTTGGCAACCATAACTATGCCTGTCTGTAGATTTTTCAGTGTGTTTAGCCAATGTAGCAAACATCACAGGCAATGCATTGTTACAGAATAAGAGTGCATTTATATGTATTACAGTTACATATTTAACATCTTTTCATTGTAAATTCAATTATTGGGAGCTTCTACACAAACTTAAACAATTTTACGTTTGCTTACATCATTCAAGGAGATCAAATCCCACTGATCTTGGACAAATCTTAGCTCATGCCACTATCTCCATCTGATTGTTTCAGCCCTTTTCTTTGAAGCTGGCTCCATAACGAAATGAGTTGGTTTGTGCAGAGGTCAATATGCGCATCCATCTTTATCCATTTTTGTAAGGTCAATATCCACATTTGTCATTGGAGTTTAATGTGAGGGCTCAGTCCCATGCTCCATTTCCTTGTGGAGAAGCAAACTCCTTTGTTACTTACATACCTCACCATTAAAGAAGTCCCAGGAATCTTCAGTGGAATCTAATTGATCAGTGAATCTAATTGATTCTCTAATCTATGCCTGAGAGATACTAAGGAAGAAACAGGATATTTGCACAAAAAGTACTCAGCAGAAATATGGGAATAAAGAAATGTCAATTAATCAGTAAGGATTTACCTGCTATGCCTAATTTTGAAGAGGGATATGGAAAGAATTGAAAGGTTAAAAGGAAGGGCAAAAAATATATGGCAAAGCCATGAAAAGTATTTATTGCAAGACAGGAACTCACAGGTCTGATAAAGTTGCCCCTCATAAGCATGAAATTCTAGAACAGACATCCCACAGGAAGGTTACTGCAGGAAAGGACTTAATAGAGACCATGAATGAATGAAATACTGTATTTCAAGGACTAAGGGAATGAACCCAGCCTCATAGGACTGTTTGGTTCATTTCCAAAATATAAGACTCCTTTTTAAGAAGAATATGAATTTCCAGTCAGATGGACCAGAACAGATGATGATTTAGGGTAATGTTTGTTTTTTCCCCATGTGGTTGAGCAATGATTCAAAGGAATCTGCATTAATAGAAGCAGCTGGTGTGTGTTTTAGAAGTGAGTAGATTATAAAACTTAACAACTTAATAAAGCCAGTTGGCTATGGGAGATGGGTATGCATATACAACATGATACCTCATTTGACTAAAATGCATGTTAAAAATTTTGGAGTTTTCTCTTAGTACTGATGTCAGGTGCTCAATATATGAAAAATGTCTGCTTGGGTTTTTTTCCTCAATAAACTGTATCATGTGGTAATTTGGGTAGTTTGATACTGCAGAAAGAAATCTGTGTTTCTTCTCTGCTCTTGAAAAAATCCAACCCAGTAAACTCTACTTCTTTTGCCCTATTTTCTTTTCACCTTGCATGCAGCTCATGAACCAGTACTCTCTTGCTTCATTAATGAAGTTTCATCTCAGTCCTTCTTTTTTCATCTCACACTCGCACTGATGATAATTTCTGCTCCCCTGTCAGTGCTGCACAGGAATCACAGGTACTGCTGCTGAGTTGGGGATCACTGAGCTCCACTGAGCACAATGAGCTCCACACTGAGATCAAACCTTATGGATCAACAGTACAGGATCAAGATGTTATCACCTTGGGATACCAGAATTCAGGGAGGTCTGGTCACTGTCTTTAAGTGGACTAGGATGGTAAGCAAAGGGCACTTCTTACCATTTTAGCAATGCTATTTTACTGCCTCTGTTACGTTTTCTGATTGCTGTCAGGGATTGCAGACTGTCAGTACTACATTCCCATTTCCCTTCCTGTCACTGATGCAAGTTTTTGGGCCACTGCCTAGAAGAGATCTCTATGACAGAGGTCCCTTCTGTCCTTTTTTCCCCTACCAGAATGAATATTCTCTAGTTCCATACACGGCTGTTTTCAAAGGAGAATGAAGAGTTCTTTCATAACCTTGAACTGAGGCATCTTCATCTTGGGGAGAGAATTTCCTCAAACCTTCTATTTTTGAATAATTTGCAGTAGGAATTGATGCCACACTTCTTCCTTTAGGACAGAAAGGGCAGAAGTGGGCTCCCTTCCTTATTCAGTGGCTTCCTTATCCTCATTGAGAGTTTTCATTCCTCCACAGAAGGGACACAGTGCTCAGTAGCGAGAAGTAAACACAGAATCACAGAACAGCCGATGTTGGAAGGAACTTCTGGACATCATCTTGTCCAAATCAACTGCTCAAGCAGGGCTGCCCACAAGGACTGTGTTCACATTAATTCCTTCATGTATGGAGACTCCTCAACCTCCTGGGGCAACCTGTGCCAGGGCTTACTCATTCTCACAGTTAAAATTGTTTTCTGATGTTCAAAAAAACCCTCCCATGTTTCAATTTGTGCCCCTCACTACTGGTCTTGTTACTGGGCCCCACTGAAAAGAGCCTGGCTCCACTCCCTTTGCATTTTCCCTTTGGGTATTTGTACACCTCCATGAGATCCCATTGAGCCTGCCCTTCTCTAAGCTGAACAGTCCCAGCTCTCTCACCCTTTCCTCATAGGAGAGATGGTCCAGCACCTTAACCATGGTCATGACCATTTGTTGGACTCTCTCCAGTATGTTCATGTCTCTCTGTACTGGAGCAGCCCAGATCTGAACCCAACAGCCCAGGTGTGTCCTCATCAGTGCTGAGCAGAGGGGCAGGATCACCTCCCTTGACTTATTGGAATTGCTTTGCCTAATGCAGCCCAAGGTATCGTTCACCTTCTCTGCATCAAGGGCACACTGCTCGCTCGTGTCTTACCTGATGCCCACCAGGACCCACAGTGGGTGGGACCCTTCCACCCAATGCCAAACTGCATTCCAGTCAGGTAGTGCCCCACCTGTCCCGGCGCCCGGATTGTTCCTCCCTAGTGGCCGGGCTTTGCCCTTCGCCTTTTTAAAGCCGCTCTCCCGGCGTGTCCCCGGGTGCACAGAGCGCCTGTGCCCGGCTGGAGGGGCAGCGGGAGCTGTGGAGACACGCACCCACCCGGGCTAGGGGAGCAGCCTGCGGAGGACGGCGAGGAAGGCGCAGGGAGGCTCAGGAGCAGCGTCCCGCCGGGCACGCCCGCTGCCGCCTCACCTCTGGCTCTCCGTGCCGCGCCGCTGGGACAGCGAGCGGCTCCCGGCGCTGCCCCGGCCCTGCCCCGGCCCCGGCCCTGCCCCGGCCCCGGCGCTGCCCCGGCCCGGCCCCGGCGCTGCCGCCACCCGCGGGCGGGGGCGGAGGGCGGGGGGAGGTCCGGGCGCGGAGCCGAGCGCCGCCAGCCCGGCTCGCCCCGCACACGCTCGCACTCCGCGCCGCCCGCCCATGGCTGACAGGAGCCTGATCGAGGGCGCCGAGCCCCTGCCGCGCCGCGAGGAGCCTCCGGAGTGGGGCTACGAGGAAGGTGAGGAGCGGGCGGCGGCTCCGCCGGGGAGAAAGTTTGTCCGCTGCCGGGGGAAGAGGAGGCGGTGCGGGGATTTCAGTGGCGGGGCGCAGCGGGGCTCGCTCCCCGGCCGTCCCGAGGCGCCGGGAGCGGGGAAGCGCCGTCCCGCAGCGGGTCCATCGCCGCCGGCGGGAGGGCAGCGCGGAGCCGCGGGGTCCGGCCGAGCAGCCCCTTCCCCGGCCGGGGACAGCGTCTGTGTGACCCGCAGCGCGGGGTGCCGGGTCCCCCCTGACCGCTTTTCCCTTGTGCCTCAGGAGTGGAGTGGGGGCTGATTTTCCCCGATGCTAACGGGGAGTACCAGTCGCCCATCAACTTGAACTCAAGAGAAGCTAAATACGACCCCTCGCTCCTGGAAGTGCGTTTGTCACCGAACTACGTGGTGTGTCGTGACTGCGAGGTGATCAACGACGGGCATTCCATTCAGATTGCCCTGAAGTCAAAATCAGGTATGCTGAAACATGGCCTTAATTTTCCCGGCTAAAGCTTGTGTTGCCTGAAGAGTCACTGCACTCGTGTCCCGGAGTGTAGGAAAAGCAGCCTTTCCCAGCTGGGAGCAGTTGTGCCCATTCCGCATGGACTATGCCCGGTGAGAGTGTTGCTGTTGACTTTGGTAGGAAGAGGAGCAAGTGTTGCAATGGGAGTTGCAGATTTTTATGCCAGACTGGATGGTCAGTGAGATTGCTTCAAAGCATGTCCAAAACTTCCTCTTGTGGTGGTGGTATCCAATCCACTAGCATTAACAACTGTCTGCACTCAGAAGCAGTACAGACTATTGCTAAGACAGTGTAGTGCCAAACTGTTCTGTACAGCTGGCAAGATTTGTTCATGGTTCAAAGACCATGTAAGTTAAAAGTGCTTTCTCCCATTAACTTAAGTGGGTTCTGAATACTACCTATAGAATTGGACAGCTTAAGATCGATACACCGGTTATACGTGCTCACGATATTGATGAGGACCAAGTAGAAGGCAGTCCTCATTTCTTAAAGGATCACATTTTTGGTGTCACTCATCAAATTCGATTTAGAAGAAAATAATAATTCCAATGTAAGTGAAGTTGCAATATCTTATCCAGACCTTTTGTCTGGGTAAACTGTTCTGTATGAAGGAAGCAAGAAAGTAGGGAGGAAAAAAAGTCCACTTTGCTTTCCAGCACTGCAATAGTTCTTGCCATGTTTTTGGAAGAGCCTCCATGTTATTCCAACCAGTCTTAGCTAGTAACAGCCCTTTGGGGGCATTTAAACAGCTGGACATTGTCAAACCATGAGACATTCCAACTTCTGTTTCCTTCTGAGAACTCAGTAGTACTGGGAACTACAGCTGTGCTTAAGTGAGGGAGTCAGTTCAGTTTTACACAGTTTTTTAAAAAGGGAGGGTTTGTTATCTTGATAATGATGCTTTGATTTATAATTTCATTTCTGTGATAATTTCCATGTATTTTTGCAACACAGAACATTTCATTCCATGGAATTTTGCAGATTTGCAATAAAAGAGAAATTTTGTTTAACTGCCTTCATCAGAAGCAGAGCTCTTTTCCCAAGGGATAAAGTTCTCCCTGCAGGATCAGGAGTTCTTGAATTCTCCTGTGGAGGAAATGAGAGTGACCACAAGTGACCTCATAATTCGTATGCCAAAATGCAACTCCTTCCATGCTACCTTTCCCAAGGGCAGTTTCTAACTTAGTAGTGATTAATAAGATGGAACCAACACACCTAAATGCCTTTGCAAAACCATTAAGAGAATTAGAAAAAAGGAAAGACTTCTGTTATACTTGAATGCAATGTGATGCCAGACAGATGAGTCTTGAATTATAAGAAAATGTGAAATAGAGAAAAAGTTTATGACTGAAGTATGGATTTACAATTTAGGAACTCTTGGTTTAGTTTCAGCTTTTTCTTAAATTTAATGTTACGTAATTTGCCATTTTTCCTTTGTAAACTGGGAATAGTTTGGGAGGGAGAGGACAACATTTATTAAACCTACCAAGAGGAGAAAAGAGTTAATAAGTTGTGATTGAACCTGGCCTAGTATTCTGGCCATTTTTCAGGGATTGCAGAAACTCCTGCAGTTTCTTTTCCTCACAGGAGATCTCTGATGACAAATCCATTCAAACGATTATTTTGTTGGGAACTATTGAGCACTGGATGCTTTTGAAACTCTGTCCAATTAATGTGCAAGAGATCCTCATGTGCTGTAATGTTAGCAAAGAAAAAGTTCTTTGTGGAGGAAAGTAAACTGATTAAGATACATATTAAAAATAAATTTGTCATTACTTGTGAATGTTTTTATCCTTTAATTCAAGACATGCAGTCCATATGGAGTTCCCAAATCCTTCTCATTATTTAATTGCAAACATTTTCACAGCTGCTTGCATTTTGATAGTGGAATGTGTGTTGTGCATTAGGTAGAAGAACCATGACCAACTATGAAATAGTTTTATCATGGGATCAGTCTCTTAACTGAAGCCTTGGAAATAAACTCTTTGAAGCTCCTGGAGATCCAGAACTACGTCATATAGAGAACATTTGTTCTAGTTACAATTTTTCTCAGAGCAATGTTTTAAAACAGAGAAAATACTCAATTTTCCTAATTGAGATGATGATGATTACATTGTCCTAATTAAGCACTAATTGAGTATCATTATTCTTTTTGTTTGTCCAGATTTGTTAAATACTTCAATTGGTTGTTTCCTTGAGTGTTCACCAAATTTGTAGATTTTCCCTCTAGGGGATATAGCTACAGACAGAATATAGATAAAGCAAGGTTAAGAAGCAAATCTGAATCTGTAACTATATTTAGGACATTTCAGTTTAGAAAGTCTAATGACTGTTAGATTAGTTGTGAAGAATTATTAAAGGAGGATTAATTGGAATATTTGACTTTTTTTCCTCTAGTGTAATTTCTTATGAAAACCTTAATTTATCTGTTTTCTTTCATTTTTTTTTACAGTTTCATACCTTTGGTTTTGTGTTTGTACAATTATAATATGATTCAATTTCTAACTTATGTTTTAGTATTACACCACCTCTTGTGCTCCAAGCTCAGGTGGTATAGTTTGTGTGTCAAAATAGCTATATATTATGGAACTAATTCCCTAAGGCTATATTTCATGCAGTTAAATAATCCTTATCAATTATCAGAGATTGTAAAAGATTATTTTCAAGTCTATGAAATGTAAGCTAGAATTTAATTGGTTCTGGGGAAGACTGTGAATGCCCTTAAATAAAACTCAGCTCTGCCTAGAAGCCAATATTCAATGATTTTCGTGGGAAGTTACCTCCAGCTTGTGGTGTAATATTTGATCTAAAGCAGATTCAGAAGTCCCTGGGCAAAATGTTTCCATTGATTAATTCCATAGAAGGTTGGGCCTCACAATTCCTTGCTTTTACTACTTGTGGTGGAAATCTCTATTAATGCAAAAGTACTGAGCAGCTATATACATTTTTTTGTGCATGTGTTGTGATTGTGGACAGATCCTTTTAAGAAATTCCAGATGTTTAAAAAACTGAAGTAAGAAAAACCCATGGCTGCCTAGAAGCTGTTTTTAAGTAAATGAGGTATGCTGGTTTTCTCCAGTGTGTAGGATTGATTATATTTCGATGTGGAGGCGTTCAGTATCTCAGAAGCCTGACAGGTGGTATATGAGTGAACGCCTTTACCCAGCAAAATATTTGCTATCTAAAGTTTTCTATCCATTTTTGTGACCCATAGTAAACATAGGTGATGGAAATTAAACATTTGGACAACTTGGAGGTTACTTCCCAGTTCAATTCAGAACCCGTGCCATCTGTTTAGAACACACATTAATGTCTTGATAAGACAAATAAACATTCCCTCTTCTGACTGGTAGAGGTACAATGCTTTTATTTGGTGTTCTGCATCATAAAACAAAGAGTTCAGTATGACAGCACTTTTACTGTTTTTCATAACTGCCTCAATTCATGTTCTGTACCTGCAAAGTTCTTCAGAAGTAAAGGTGACAAGTCTGTCAGTTTAACTCTTCTCCTCTCTGGTACCACTAATAATATAAAAGATTGCCACAGACTCCCTGTTGTCTGTGGAGAATATATTCAGTGGCTTGTCTGCTTTGAAAGGCAAGTTCTTTACCACTTATGTTCTTTCCCAGTGTTAATAGGGGGGCCATTACCTCGGGGACACGAGTTTGAACTGCACGATGTTCGGTTTCACTGGGGGAGAGAAAACCAGCGTGGTTCTGAGCACACAGTTAATTTTAAGGCCTTTCCCATGGAGGTAAGAGTGCTCTGCATTGTATAACACCCGTGAAATGCAAAAGATTTTATTTCATTGCCTGAATTCTTGATAGCCCAAAAGCAACTTCCTTTTAGCTCTGCATGCTTTATAGCTCAACCACAAAGCTGTCTTCCTGGGGTGTGCTTTAGTGCAGGTAGATTAGGATATGCATCTGGAATAGAATGCCTCCAGCACTCATCACACTGTATGATTAATTGGTCGTAAAGTTAACTTGCAGAATTATTAACTTCTTTCTTATTAGTGTTCTAACAAGATCTGCCATTTCAACACTTCCTATGTCACCTTGACTAATAGCTATAGATGGGGAGAACTAGCCACTGGAAATATTTCCATGGTGAGTAATAACAATTTAGGTCGATTTGGAGTAAGTGTAGAGCAATTTGTTCATGAAACAGCTTTACATACTTGAAAATTGAAGATTATGTGATAGTGCTCTGTATGTTCTCCAAGATCTGAAAACGTACAAGATTTTGAAATAAAAGCAAACTGATAATGAAGTCTTAAAAATTCAGCTCCTTATGGGGTTCATGTCATAGGCAACACAAAATGCTTGGTCCTGTTTCTCCTGCCCTCCAGCAGTGGTTTGTTTTCACTTCCCACTGTCCCATTGCTTACAGCTGTCAAGGAATGGCTTGGAGTATTCCTTAGCCCCTGGGCTGCAAGACTACTTTTAAAATATACAAACCCCGATGTTTGGTGACTTCAGCTTTGTATCTTTTATCTTTTATTTCATTTGTTGTGCACTATTTGTTTTAAAGAAAATCAAGATTTTTTGGAGTTCTTTAATTTATTTTTGCCTTATTTATCTATCATAATCCCTCATGAGTCTGAAACTGTCTCTTTTATTCACTGTGCTCAGTGCTAGGAAATTTATTATTGTAATGTTCATGAGTGCCTGACTACTGGAATAGAACTGTCTTATGGAAAAGAATATAAAAATATTAAAGAATATTAAAGCAACTACTGCAGAAATAAGTGTAAAAATCTTGTGGACTTACATCATCCATCTAGTTCTTAGGGTTGTTCAAAAACTTTCTTTAAGAGTTGTGAGTCAGATTTTGGTCTCTGCTATTTGCTATTTTGAACTGGTCAATCACAACCTCCCATATATAAACTTAATCATTTGGAGTTTTCAGGTTGAATTGAGTCAGATCATAGAATCATTTCTGTTGGAGAAGGCCTTTATGATCAACAAGTCCAATCATAAACCTAATACTGCCAAAGTCCTCCCCTAAACCATGTCCCTAAGTACCACATCTATGTGGAGGTCCCCTCTGCAGGTTGATTCCAGGCAGGTCTTGGAAATGCAAAATTGTTTGAATGGATAAGACTCATCAACCAAAGGGAAAACAAGGCATGACTTCTGCATCCTGATTACCTGGCACAATAGACACAGTGTGACTTATATGGGCAGTAAGACCTTCAGGATACTGCAGTGTTCCCCTGAGGCAGGAAGTAGCCAATTCATTATAGAATAGCTCTGCTTAGTGCTTTTCTTCAAGGCTGGTCCAGTATCTGGTGATTGAGAAATACTCATATGAACTATGCTGAGAACTCTACTTGGGAATCTATCAGGGTTTCCTGTCTCTTTGTTAATTAAAGATCACTTTCAAACAGTCTTGGTGGTATGTGGGAACAGTTTATTGAGAATCTGCAGAAAACCTAGAGTTATCTACTCTAGATCAGTCCAGAGAAAAATATGCTTGACCCAGAGATAGAAAACAACAAACTTAATAAGTCATGAAGGGATTTCATTCTTCACCTACTTTAAAAGCAGTACAGCAGCTGCACAAACAGAGTTCTGGCACAGTTGAAGAACATCACCTGGAGGTGAGCAAGCCAGAGTTTTTCTGTTTCCTGCATCTAAGCAGCTTTCAACTAAATTCTAACTTCCAAGAAATAATTACTGATGCAAAAATTCTCTAGCTAATACACTTTAAGTACAGTGTGAATGTTTCATTTTGTGAGCAGATAAATTCTTATGGCAGAAAATGGCCAGTTCATCATCATCTGCCCCAAGCTGAAAGAAAGTGCAGGGCAGTTTTTTGACAGATGAACTGCATTTCCTTCTGCAATATGCACAAAGAGCTGTTATATTAATTCCCTCTCAAATTGTCCAAGTCAAATATTATACTTGAGCAATAATAAAATGGGTGCTTGTGGCCACTGTAATGTTTAGGTAGCACACTTGGGACTTCAGAATGGAATATTTGCTGTTTTGCATTCCAGGCATAGCCTTGTCTTTTTTTTTTTAAACAATAGCTCAATAGCTTTGATCACGGACCAGGAAATCTTATTTTCTTAGCTTTTTACATTGGCATTGGTTTATACAGTTGTTGGAAATCATTAAATTCTGAATGTATATTTGCCTTGATTTCCACTGGGTTTCACAGATTGACAGAATATCCTGTCTTGGAAGGGGCCCACATGGATCATCCAGTCCAGCTCTTAAGTAAATGGCCCATGTGGGGATTGATCCCACAATCTTGGTGTTATAGGTACCATGCTCTAATCAGCTGAACTGAGTTTGTTGGTTACTGAGCATAAACAGCAATTGATGCCTATTTTGGCTACATCCAAGCAGTCTGCTGTGGTTTATGCTTTTGTACAAAATAAGCCTGCAGTTGCTTGTGCATCAGTGCATGCCTAGGAATATGTTGTGCACCAAGTGCATAAGTTTGGGTCTTTTTCAAGTGTAGCAAATCTAGTAGGTCATCTTCCTAAGGAACTAGAAATTATTTCCATGGCAAATGATAGGGATTCTCTTCTCTTTGTGAGAGGAAAACAAGGAGATAAGAGGTAATATGAAAATGGAAGTGCCTGGTTTAAGTGGGTACATTAACAACACAACAGGTTGGCCTAGATTGCACACTCTACTACTCTCTTTTAAAACCTGAATGGAGCAGTTCTAAAAAAATCAGCTTTTAGTTTGATGAGATCTGAGATGACTATCTGAGACTAAGTATTGACTGGAGCAGCAGTCTGGTTTTTTTTAGGGCTGAAGAGTATACAGCTTTATTTTATTACACTGGACAAAATAGTTGTGAAACAGCTTCAGATTACCATGTAATGACCTTTGTAAAAGAGTTTGAAAAAGAGTGTAATTTTTCAAAGTTTGGAAGGCCAATCTTCAATTACTTCCTTACTCTCTTCCTCTTGGTACCATAATTTCTATAAAAGAAGTTAGGCAATGTCCTGTATTATTTGGGTAATATCCCATGTTTCTCAGTGCAAAAATCCATTACTTCTTACTACACAGCCGGGGCCTTTGCATGTGGTTAGGATATATAGTTTCATGGTGAAGTTGGGTAGATCACAAAGCTTGTGTAACCTCTGGAACAGCTTCTTGAGCTAATACATATTGTCCAAAAATGTTGTTCATGTGGCTTGGAGGCTGAGTTCTTGTTTTTTTTATTCTTATATAAGGTTCAGCAAAGATGTGTTTTCCACCTTCCTTGACTGAAGAAACCAGAATGTCAACAGTGATATGACAGTGTTTTCATTTTCACTGAAAAATCTATGTTTGCAATAAGTCAGGAAAAGCAGGACAAAACAAAAAATATTTGTCAAAAGTAAATACGGTAACACCTCTTCTTAAACCAAGGAAAAGAAGAGGGTTGCATGCACCAATACTCCTCCCTTTTTTTCATGAAAAAAAGAGCACGAAGACTGCTCTTGCCCTTTGGGCAGGAATCAGAAGGAAACATTTGTGCAACTTTCTCTAGAAATTCTTCTCACCAACTACTTCTACTTTGTGTAAAAGATTGCTACTTTGCCTTTTGGCCAAAGATGTGTTGGCCATGACATATGCTACATGCTTAGTAAGGGTCTTCACATTGAGAGACTGTTTCATGCTAGCAAATGGAACAGTGTACCAAATATCTGTGCCTTAAAGTACAAATTTCCACAAAGCAGTGAAATCCACGTTTACACACATGATTTACCTGAAGCTGATAGACATGTAGGAAGGAGAGGAGCTATTTGGCATTTTATTCCTCTCCTTGATACCAAGAGTGTGGGTTGGAGAAGGAGCAAAAGCAAATGAATTACTAATGAAACTGACTCTTTCCCTTACCTCTGATGTGTGACAGGGAGATAGAAGAGGATGGCAATTGCAAATTGCTGCTATTTATTTTTGTTAACAAAGTGAAATGGGAGCAGCTAAAAATGAGTTCCCATTGTATCTGATCTCTGTATGAACACAGCATATTATAGTGCTAGGCTGAATGAATTTACAGCCAAAAGAGAAATGAAACCCAGCAGGAGAAAGTAAATCACATGATAACATCAATGCAGGTTTATGGGAAAAAAATGTTTTCGCTACTTCTGAAATGAAGAGAAACAGGGAAAAATATAAGGGGGCCTGAAACTTGTCTCTTCCTCTTAATTAGTCAAATGGTGGTGTGACCAAAGGCACAGACTGACCATAAAGGCACAGTTGTTTCCAGGCTTCTGCTCTGAAATAAAACTGTATCAAGGAAAATAAAAAGGTTCCTTTCACCACTTGCAATATAACTAGGATAATTCCCTGTAATCCATCCTCTTTAAAATGTAGGCTTACGTTAGCTGCGAACCATGTGAAAGCTCTCAGTAGAAGTGCGTTGGCAGAAAATAATTTAAAAATGTTTCCAAGATGTGCAGGAAGATTAAAAACTATTATTGTTCGTTCTACATTTTTTGAGTAGAACAGAAGAAAATACAGTTGCTGCAAGGACCAAAATCAGTTCTGGACAGGAATAAAAACTATTCCTTTCTGTTGGATAACAAAATGCAAACTAATTAATTCTGTATACCCTTCCAGAGTAACTGAAATACCTGCTGCAATGAAGCTAACAGTGCAAAACATATATCCTAACCTCAATTTGATTTAAACCATAACGTTTTTCTTTGCTAACAAGAAATGGTGCCTGAAGTACTCATCTAACACAATTAAAACTTTAGGGCTTCAGGTGAAGCTGTTAACATTATGCTTACCTACTAAAGCCTTTACAGTCTTCAATGTGGGGTTTTCTCTGTGCCTAGCTCTGAAATCAGATATCTGCACACAGTGCCCTTTCTGGCATTTCTGGAGAGAAAAGTATCATGCTTTCAACACAGAAATTTATTTTTTGCCAACTTGTAATATTCTTTGCCAAGGCTATTTGACCTTGCTGTCTCTTTTAATAATTTTCCTATTACCTTATCATCTGGACTAAAAAATAAACCAGAGTATTTTTAATTGTAATAGAAGGCCTGGGAAACAGTGTGCTTGCCAGTGTGTCTCTCCCTCTTTATTCAGAGACTGACAAGCTGCAGAAGGACTGGGTAGGTATGAATGGCAAGCAGAATTCAAACCATGATGACAGTAGTTTCTTTTATTAGGACTATGATCCAAGTAATAAACTCTAAAAGATAAACCAAAGAGTAAATCCCGTTGCCTTAGTTGGTTGCATTGATTGCCTGCCTGTGAAAAAAATAATTAATTCCACTCATATTGGCAGCATAAGATGAAGGATATCTATGAATTTAACAGGAGGCAATCTAAGAACAGATTCCAGAAGAGTTTATGTAGCATCATGCTGAGGTCTGGAACTCTGCTCAGACACTGTCCAAGTTTTCTGGTGGAATATTAACTTGTTACTAAGAATCTTGGACAATCTTCTAAATTTTGGAATGATTGCAGGTGAACACTCTTAGTTGTGATTAAACACAGTGTGCCTTATAAGGAAATTATGACATTCATGTAATAGCTAATATCCTTGTCAGGTTATGAATAAGACTAGTAATTGTTTAAAGTAGATATTTTCATTGGACAGTATCTAATTTTTGAGGACAGAATTGTGGAAAAAAAAACCCCAGGAAAATCATGCCAATATTTAAACAGATGTTTTCAGTTTTGTTTACTAAATCTCAGTGATTTCTACAAAAGCAATTTTTTACATGTTGTGTAGACATCATTTAGGAATGTAACAGTAACACTTAGATTTACACAGCATTCTGTGGGCAAAATTGGTCTTAGCAGAAATTTCAGGACTGTCAGTGAATCATGTTATGTGGGATCCTAGTCCCAAATGTGCAGGTGTTTAAGCATTTTTCTGCATTTTTCTATGTATCATACATTCTGAAATCCCCTAATTGATGTGACTTCTCTTTGGATTTTTTTGTGGTGGGACAATGCTGTGAGGACTTTGTCTCTTCCCCGTGTACAGGGAAACATGAAACCAGCAACAAGATAAAGAAAAAAAATTTCTTTATTGTAAAAGCACACATGATCAGCTTATGACTTCTGAGATTGCTAGTGCTTTAAGTTCTTTCAGTGTTAAGTTTTTATTGTTGTTGAGGGTTAATTTGACCTAAGTTGGCACATGCAGTCTCTGAAGTATACTTTGTTTTTGGGTAATTTGCCAATATGGGCTTCAACTGGCCCTTGTTTTGCTGACTCACATACAGTTTTAATTTTTCAGGAATGCACCTGTGTGCTTTCTAATGTGAATTCCTGAAAGCAGGTGCAAAACCAGGCTGATTTACTTGCACAAATGTGCTTTTATCTTGTCTAACACCTGAAAAAAATTTAAATTAAGCCCTGTGGAAAAAGGTACACAACTTTAGAGGCAGCAACTATGCTACTCTTCTGTGCAAAATCTACAATATATTTATTGGATTGTGGAAGATGTATGAGCTGCCAGACACCAGGTCAAAGAGGAGTAGTGTTAATAGTGTTTACTGAAGCCTCTTTATCTTTTTGTCTGTTTTTTAATAGTCATTTGAGTTTTGTGTGGAGAAGCTCTGTGGCCCATATTCACCTAAACCACTTTTGAGGTGGTGGTTGCAATTATCTGTGATTAGTAACTTCTACCAGGATGGAGAATTTCAGTATTCATTGAAGAAATAAATAGTTCAAACTAAAAATGGCTGAGCAGAACAGGACAAACTAACAGAGAAAAATTTGCAAGAGGAGAAAAGCTGGGAGAAAAGAAGAAAATGAGGAGCACCTGAAGAGAGGAGCACCTCTCTGGGCTCCCCATTCCATCTAATCTCAGTCTTTTAGTCTATTAGCGTCAGTTTAGTTCTGCCAGACAGTCTTTGTGTTTTGCCTGATCAAATTTTCTTGCAGCCCTGCTGGGCTAAGGTGAGATGTTCAGTTGCAGCCTGTTTGGGGGCATTGCATCCTTGTGGAGGCAGGAGTGTAACCTTGGACAGAAGAGCTCTTAGCATACCCCTCCTTGGTAGCCGCAGTACAGCCTCTGACACTTCCAAAAATATGGAATTCTTTTCCATTTCTTGAGCAGATTTACAGCTTTGCCTTCTCCTTAACTTAACTTTCTTACACAAGTGTCTTGCTGACAGTGCTTGGATTCATGGATATAGAGGTTGCTGTCAGACAACCCTTATAGAAAACTCTGTTCCCCAGCTCTAACAGAATGGCTACTTATGGAGCTGCTGTGGGAGAAGACATTCTGTAGTCTCTTAGCAGATGGGACTTCTGAAGAGGATTTAAACTTAGTTTGGAGCTCAGCAAGATTGCTGCTCAGGTCTTTGCCATTTTTCTTGGCTGTGTGCCCTTGCTGTGATTTGCTTCAGTTGTACATAATTTTCTAATTTCTGCCATGATCCTTGCTGGCACTCTGCATGTATTCTGCTTCAGTTTCCTGCTGCCTTGGTTTTCCTATTTAGTTTTCCTTGGCACTTTGCCCTAACCACTTGGCCTAACTGTTTTACTATCTAAAACTTATCACTTGTTGAAGAAGGGGAAAGGAGATTCCTTATTTTGTTGTTTTCCATGCTTCATGCTTGAGTCAGGACCAGTTCCAAGACTGGCCTCAATGCATAAGTAAGTACTCTAAAAACCAGAAGTAATAGCTTTTTGATGCTAGCCCCATTTTGTGTTATTTGTGCTAATGGTGCACTCATGGCCCTCAAGAGGTAAACGATGAAACGTGTAGATCACCTAAGATCTGAAAACCTTAGTAGGATTCCAGAAGTATTTGATGTTGTGCCTGAGTACATCATGAGCACAAATATTATAATCCTTAAAACATCAGTGCAAGGGACATGAGTTCTATTGCTATTGCCAAGGAACTGGTAGGAAACAAATTCAAAGGGATTAAATTGTTTGGCCATGGTCACACATGATGCCTTCTGTAGCAGTGGGGGAGAACTGACTCATGATTCCTAGATGCTTGGATTCTAGTAAGGGTTTCAGATACTGTAGTGTTGGAATACCAACTTGGGTTGTAAATCCTGTTTCAGTAATTTAATCACAGGGCTATCTGATGCCCTAGTCCATAGGCCACACTGTTGTTAATGAGAAAAAGTAATTCCTGACTTTTTACTGTCCCAGCATTAAGCCACATAATGAGCTGAATGGGGCAACAGCTAAAGCGTAGCAAAATTTGTGGAGTTCATGGAACTATGGAAGAGAAAAGTATAGCATGCTATTACACAATCTGCAAACTTGAAATTCAAGAGAAAACTGTTGGAGAAGCATTACAAAGTTTATTATTTTAAAGGAAGCTTAGCCAGCATTACAGGAAAACAAAACCCTGCCTGAGTTTCTTAGAGGAGTGTATTATGGAAGAACAACTGCTCCCTGGATAACAGTCAAGCTTATGACTTAAGAAGATAATATGCAGCTGCAGATTCTCATATCTTAAGACAGACAATTACCTTTGAAACACAGAGAACTGTGGGATACAAATCAGTTATTAACAAAACATGGTAAATTAACACGGAAGGAGTGTTTTCTATTATGCCTTCATGAGAGAATCTACCATTAAAATTAAATTGGTGATTTAAAACCTTCCACATATGAACAGTCTGGTTTTAAATCCAAGACAATGGATTGCAGGCAACACTTTGGAACTGAGTATGCTTTTATTAAATGCTTAGTCATATAAATAGCACTTCCAGAATTAAATGCTTAACCTATGGCTCTTTGTGTTTTCTGTCTTGATGATATTGCTAGTCTGTAATAGAATCAACTGTCCATCAAGGTCCAGTCTTTTTTCCAAGCTTCACCCTATCTAAGTATGGAGCTATAAAAGCACATGCAGACATGCACATGCACCCTCTCAGACAGGTAAGAACCCAGAGTGAAGGTAGGCTGGAGAATCTTGCAATAAAACCTTTGCTTTTTTCCTTCCTGACTTTCATATTTCAAAGGAAGGAAAAAAAAAGGCTTGAAAGTATATTTGTTTCTATTAGCATAGGTAAAGGCAGACCCAGGGCACTTCAGCCTGCATGTTTGCTGGGGCCAAACATAGTAGGGAACAATAAGCTGCTCTGTGGTGCTCCTTGCTTTGCACACTGAGCAGAAACTTGGCACAGTGAAGAGTCTGACCTATGAATCTGACAGTAATTACTGTGTAGCTGTTTAGTTTCTTACCATTAGGTTGATATTGAAAGTTGGCAGGACAGGGACATCTTCAGTCCTTTCATGACTTTTTCAGTCCTTTTCTTAGTCTGTATACTTACATTACAGTTAAAAAAAGTTAATTTTGATTAATTCCTGTTTTCTTTTAATCTCTTGTGACTGCCAGTACACATAAGCTGTGCTTGTGATTTCGTGAAGAAAAAAAAATACATACAGATGACAAATTTTGTATCCTTGGCTTCCCCTACACCCTATGATGTTTTTGCCAGTGATTTTCCTAAGAAACAGGCAAGCTAATGTTACGTGTCAGTGGCTTCTGTGGGCAAACAAAGACATAGGTAAAAACATCTGTGTCGCAGTTGCATTAACCATGAAGATTCCTTTTTTTTCCCCCACTTTTTTAGACCTTCTGGCTTCTTTTCCCAGAACAGAAAGAAGAGTGCTGGTTGGATTTTTATGGTTCTCATTGCTTTGCTTTGTAGCTTACCCTTTGTTGCTGTGGTGTTTTGAGTTTTTCCATGTACATCAGTACTTCCTGCTGTTAATTTCATTTTTTAAATGAACCAATAGTTCTTTGTGTAAAATGAAATGAGGATGCTGCATGTGATTAGACTTTTCAAAGAGAACAGAGATTCCTGTTTAATATTAGATGTTGCAATGTTTTTATTATTCTGTTATGTAGATACTTCTTTAGTGAGTTTGCCAAAAGAAACTGCAGTAGTGTTTCCTGAGATGCTGCAAATAATTCAATAGTCCCAGGATTCGTTACCTTTTTTGTGGCACATCTGAAGGTATGCCACTCAGTTGCTTAGACTACTTCTGCTTTCACTAGGCTGGCTTGTTTGGAAAGAGAATAGATTTTGAAAGGTATCTTTGCAGTCCTTGCTTCTATGATTCAACAAAAATAACGTTTTTTCCAGCTGTTCTTGTTTCAAAGATGTTCATGGAGAGGAGAGGACCAGTCAGCAAAGGTTCTGGACTACAGTGGTGTCCCGGTCAAGCATACGTTCAGCATGTTTTAGCTGTGAATTTAGCTTTTGACCTGAAATATGTAGTATCTCACTCTGTGATTATGAAGTTGTTTGAACAGGATCTCCAGGATACCTTGTGCTCTGCTCCATCTTGATTTACGTGCACCTAATTTCTCTGATCTTAGATTACAGACTTCTTTGTTCAGGGAATGTCATCTTGTTCTGAACTCACTTGGAGCCTGACAATTAAAGCGCAGACTAGATCTGCTCGATCTTTAACACTTTCAGTAAATTATAACAAGCAGAAGTTGAGCAGAAAGTGTGCTTTCTCCTATGTTATATTAATCAGGAGATTTTTAATGCTAACAGTGTTGTCATCTGTGTTCATTGGAACTGCTTTCAATTATGTCTCTTAGTGGTAAACTTAGTGTTGCTTTCAAAGATAGGCAAAGAGTTCCCTTTATGTAATTTTTTCATTACAATGATCCGTGTATGGAATTTTAAAGAGCATTTAAATGATACTGCAATTTAGTGGCATTTTGGCACCTATCCACTACAGAAGCATTGAAAAATTCAAGTATGGAAGCATAAACCAAGTGCACTAATTTATAACCTATTGACATTCTCATCCTCTTCTTCATTTTGCCCAGAGTTCATGATCTACTAATTTGCTTCTATTTGCATTTGCATTTTCAAAGGAAGCATGTTTACGTTGACTGAACTATAGTGTTTAACCATGAAGACTTTATGGGTAATTGTTTCTTTGTTTTGTGGCATGATGTACACGTACTCCTGCTTCTCCTAAGACATTTTCAAACAGTCTCTGTATCAGTTCCATTAACTTTATTTTCCTAAACCTCTCCTTCAGGCTGTTAATAACTAACTTTCTGGTTTTTTAATCACTTTTCTGGAAGCTGTGTGCCCTGGTCATATCCTTGGTTTGGTCCCCTTGTGAGGATTTGGAACTTAATTACTGTATGTTATGGTCACTGCCAACAGCTTAGTCAATTGCTTCCTGAAACAATTCAGTGCCAAGTCAAGTATCAACTCATAAATTCTTGTGCACATGTAAAATAGCAAGACACAATTTTTCCACATTTTGTCCTCCTGAGATGTTGCTTACGCAATATTTGTGCTGTTGAAATTACACATCATTATTGTACAACTAGACTCTGTTGCCTTCCACTATTACTAGCTGAAATCCTGAGCTTCATTTCATCCCTCTCAATCCTGGAAAAAGCCTTCCTGCTGGCTGTAGTTAGGTAGCCAGAGTTTGCCATTTTTACTGTTCCCTACTCCACTTTTATGGCATGTTGTGAATGAAACTGGAATGTACTGATCCCTGGCAAACTTGGGTGAGTCCAGGAGAACCTTTGATATCTCTATAATCTTTAGCAGAGGAATTCTAAAGCTGCTTTAATTTACCTTAGAGATATAGATTTATCCCTGAGACCATGTTTATGGGATCAAAAGAGTATTTCAGCTACAGTCTTTCTCAGCAGTGACAGAAATATCACAAAACCCAGTCTGCTCAGAATTTCCAGACTGACATGTTTTTAGGTGCCCCTTTGATTAAGACATTGTGATGCAGTATTCCCCTATTATTATTTTGATGTACAGCCTGTATACATTGAAATAAGGATTGGGAAGACATGAGAGCAATGACAAATCTCTCATCCTTGAGAGATCTATTGAGAGGTGCCTTCTATCCTGTAATACTCTTAGACTAAGCAGACTTTTCTGGAGCTTGTGACAGCTGGTGGCACAGCTAACAAGGAATAGCTGTATATCCTAGTTCTGAGCAAAGAACAAAGGTTCCTAGAAGATTAATTTACACATGATGCAGCATGCACTGAAGAAAGAAGCTTTTGTAATAATTAGCTTCTCAATCAAGAGTGGAAAAATGCAATGGTTGGTAGTGCCAGCTGCACAGTTTCAAGCCAGCACACTGATGATTGTGTCCCAATCAGATGTTCCTATCGATCTAAAGAGGAATTATTTAAAATTTATGGTCCTCTACTGTGCATAGAGCACAAACAGGAGCCTGTTAAACAGAATAATCCCCCATGTCACAAGCTCTTGCAATATGGGTTATGGTTGCCAATTAAGTTGAGGCAGGACCTACACCCAGGCTGGGCAGGTGTTTCTTATTGTCTCTTGCTGCCTGAGCTGCCAGTGGTTTTATCAGACCCCTGTAGAGCCTGGTTCTGGTGCCAGAGAGGTCAGGAGGATTTTTGCTGTTGGCACATTTCCTTTTGACTCCTGTGGAGCACGAGCTTGGTGCTCTATTCCAAACTGCCTGACTTAACCAGTGGAAACACAGCACATTGAACAGCAAATTAGAGTTTCAGTCATTTAGCAGTAAGTATTCATAAAGAAAGCAGAGTATTCATATAACATATGAGCTGCTTTTTATGGTAGCAGGATATTCCAGACTGTGCAGGTTTATAGCAAATTTGGAACATTAGGGTCATACAAGAGTGCAGAAATGCTGGTGCAGAGTTCTTCTTCTCCCTGTACCATTAATCAGATACCTCATAATAGATGATGAGCTGTGATTTATTTCAGGGTCTATTTTCCTGTAAGGAATTAGCCTGTGTCATTTTTGGTCTGACACTTGGGTGACACATGCACAGCAGTAGGTCACAGTAAGGGACAGAGCTAGTAGCAACTTTCCTGACGTTTTAAGAGTCGGGCAAGCTTAGTTGAAAGTAAGCTTGGGTGAAACATGGTCATTCAAACAAGTGGATGACTGAGGAGCTTTGAGAAAGAGGCATCATTCAGGAGTCAGTCATGAGACACTGATTTGGCAGTCACAGGCTCAGAGAATCCTGGGGAGTGCAAAAGAACAAGAGGCAAGGGAGACACAGGTTGCAACAGGAGACATTCTGATTAGGTAGAAGGAGAAATAAATTATGGGGAGGTCAAGCACAGAACAGGTTATCTAGACAGGTTGTGAGACTTCTATCGTTGGAGATACGCAAAACTTAGTTGGACAAGGACCTGAAAAACCTGATCTGACTTTGAATTAGTAGCTAACTTTGAAGTTGGTGCTGCTGTGAAAGAGTTGAACTTCAGAGGTGACTTCCAACATAAATTATCCTATTGTTATATATTTTATCTGTGAGCTAGGAATGAAGTAAGGTCATCAGCAGAGCTTAAAAGATCGTTTTTGCTCTCAGTGAGCTTTAGACCCTGCAGAATTCCACAGAGCAGCCAGTACCCCAGACAGGGGAAAAATGTAGATTTTTCTAACTGTGTTTTTTATTGAGACACTGGTTTCCAGATCTGATGAACGTGATAGGTCATATACATTGACTCTGATACTTGCCAGAGTCTGTCATCCCAGGACTTCAAATTTGTGTAAAAATCTATCATGAAAGCCTTTTCATATTGACATAGAAGGTATTTCTGTGGTAGAGAAAGAAATAGGTTTAAGGGGCAGGGTTTTAATTTTATGAATGTTTATTGAATTTAAAGCCAGAATCTCAGGTCCTTATTCAGTTAAGAGAAAGTCTTGTTTTGAGACAGGCCCCCTGCTAATGTCTGTCAACTTTTGCTAAATAAGGATTGGGTTCAGTAGCCTTTTGGTTGAGTGGGGTCTGGATGAAAATGGAGAAGTTTCTCAGAATTTGTTCCATACAGAATAATCTTTCCAGGGGGTTTTCTCTGCTACCTGGAATGATTTCTTAATCTTCACTGTGTAGGAGAGCCTCTCCAGCTGTTCACTTCAGAGCAAATCAACTTTATCACCACTTTATTATTATTTGCCTTCATGAGTTTTCAGTTTATCTGATTCTAATGAAGCCTCTACTACAATTCTTTGATTTACAGCTGTAATATTAAAAGGCCCAAAATTATGGTTCTTTCAAGAGAAAAGTGGATTTTTTGAGTGCTAAGGATTTTCTGATAACTTTCTGATTATTTTGTAAAAATATACTGTCTGGCATGTCAAGCCAGTCACCGATAATCAGTAATAGCATAGCTGACTCATTTTGGCTGTGTAGAACCATCAGAACTGCAAAGCATCAAAACATTACCTGACAAGGTGAGCAGAGCCTTTCCTGCCACACTGACACGTGTGGCTGCTTTGTACTCTGAATGAAAACCACACAATGGGAAGCTGCCAATGCACTGTTACTGATTGTTTAAAAAAAGCCCTGCATGGTTATGTTCACATCAGGGGCTGGCACCCCTTGTGACTGAGCACTTTTCAAACAGCTGTCTCAAATAGATTTAAAAATGAAGGTTACTAAAATACAGAACATTGTTAGCCTCTGTGATTATTCCTAGTTGTGAGGTACAGAGGCATGGATATGACGTTGTCCATGTGCGTGGGCATTATATCATTGTGACAGTTTCAAGATTTGTGAAAGCACTGTGGTCTTTCCTTTGTGCACATCTGATTCCCATAAATATTAACAAGAGTTACAGGCCATGGTTTTTGTGGTCTGTACTCTCAAGAGTTCAGATTTTGTAATGTTTGTCGATGTGTTGCCATCTTTTTTTTGGAAAACTGTTGTCTGATGTTTATATCTGATGTTACATTACAAATAAAAAAGAACACACAAAAGTCAGAACAGCCCTAGAATGCAGGATGAAACATGATTTTAAAAACCCACAGCCTTTCGACAAGCATTTACTACTTCCTTGCTACCTCACTTTCTGAATTACTTTTTCATGTACTCACCCAGCCATGCTTTGAGCTACATTTTTCTTGCTTTGTAGAAGAAATAATTTAACTTCCATTTATTTAAGTGCATAACCTAATGTGTTTAATTATTTGACTGTGCATGCATGGTCTTATAGAGTTAAATGACACGTTGGCCTGATGTTTGGAAATATAATGGTATTAATTATTATTTTCCATTAGGTTGCCTTTCTAATTTCAGTTTGTAAATCACTAATGATAGAACATTTTCTGTGAAGAGCTAATTCTGAATATCACCTTGAGTCAGGACATGGGAAGGTAACAAATACACTGCAGTGCATCCAGTGTGCTGTTGTTAGCACTACAAATAAGGGGTGCTATGTAGAAAGAACATATGAGCCTGACCACTTTTTTTGTTGCACTCCCCAGTCATCTACTGTCATGGGTTTAGGAGTGCTCTCTACCTGTTTTCTTTGGTGTTTATGACAGCAAGTTTGCAACCTGCTGTGTGCAAAATATATCACTAATCCACTGTAATTATGGCCACCTTTAACACTATTATGGCCATCTTTAAACACAGATCAGAAGTTCATTCTACGTTGAGTGTTAGCAGCCCAGTACAAAATGATGGATCTTGTTCCAAGGACCCTACCATGGAATTTAAACATCCTTGAGCAGAGCCTCAAAGTTAGAGAAACCTTTAGACCAGAAAGTGCTGATTGCCTATTTTTCAGTACCTTTAGTGATGTTGATTACTAAACCTGAACCCAGTCTGGAGGTGTCACCATTACCTTTACATATATACATACTGCTGCACAGACTAATTCTAGAGTTCTTAACATTTTATAGCATTACACAGAAGTTTTGGTGTCATTTTTCTAGGTGATGCAGCCTTATCATAGGGAAATCTGTGCCCTGATGAACCTGCTGCTTAAGATAAGACAGTGTGTTTCTGGATAAACTGGGGTCATTGCTTGAACAATTTGAAGTGCTTGTTCATTTTCCTCTTTCTGGGGTTCAGCATTTTCCTTTTGGATCTGTTTAGAGAAAACGTGCTGTTGTCAGAATGCAGACAGATTAGACTTCCCCTCCAAGGGAATGTAACACTGCCATCCCCACTGTAGTCACCACAACCAATTTTTCTTTCACATTTCCCTCTTAACATCAGGATTTTGGTGTGGACTGTGGGACTCCATGATCCCCCTCTAGTGGGGAGCTGGTGTGAACACCAGGCTCTTCTGGAGAGACCTCAGAGACTGAAATCACATTATTTGATCCTCTGGCTTTAAAATCCAACGGCAAATCAAATGTGTAACAAAGCTTTTTAGTAGTGATAAAATGCACACAACCAAGTTAATCCATGGGCTTAGTTCTAACAGGGAGCATTTTTATGTCTAGAAGTTTTGTAGCTGTGGACAAATAGATTATTTATATTAGTGTTCTCATGTAAAAATGATTTATTGCATTTGCTAAGAAAAGTGTTTAGTTTTTTTGCCACGGCAGATGCCTTTGATCAAAATGAATAAAATTACTTGTGTGATAATCTGGAATTTAATTCAATTTAAAATATGTTCATTTAAAAGTTTGTATTTACTTTTGGAATAACAGTCATCAAGAGGAGTACCTAAAATTCATATTGGAAATGAATAAGTGGAGAGGGATTGCTTGAAAAACTGGTACTCTGAAATGCTGAGATGCCTGAATGAGCTCCTGTTGTGTAAAGGGCAATAAGCATTTCACAGAGGCTTTTTCTGCACAGAAATAAAAAAAAAAGAATTGGAAGGTACACTGTTTTAAAAACTCATTTTGCTGAAGGTGGAAACAATGTTAGCTATAAAAATGACATTTTAACTTCTTAGACACATGACTGAACAAAACATTGAGCATAATTTTACAATGGAAATTAAGTCTAAGAGTTGGCAGATAAACTTCAAAGCAGCTGTGCTTAGGATATTGAAGCTCTACAGTGTTATCAGACCTAGGCACAGAGATTACATTTACATTTATTTCTGGAAAAACTCACATTCAAAATGCTCCTTCCCTTCCCTTCCCTTCCCTTCCCTTCCCTTCCCTTCCCTTCCCTTCCCTTCCCTTCCCTTCCCTTCCCTTCCCTTCCCTTCCCTTCCCTTCCCTTCCCTTCCCTTCCCTTCCCTTCCCTTCCCTTCCCTTCCCTTCCCTTCCCTTCCCTTCCCTTCCCTTCCCTTCCCTTCCCTTCCCTTCCCTTCCCTTCCCTTCCCTTCCCTTCCCTTCCCTTCCCTTCCCTTCCCTTCCCTTCCCTTCCCTTCCCTTCCCTTCCCTTCCCTTCCCTTCCCTTCCCTTCCCTTCCCTTCCCTTCCCTTCCCTTCCCTTCCCTTCCCTTCCCTTCCCTTCCCTTCCCTTCCCTTCCCTTCCCTTCCCTTCCCTTCCCTTCCCTTCCCTTCCCTTCCCTTCCCTTCCCTTCCCTTCCCTTCCCTTCCCTTCCCTTCCCTTCCCTTCCCTTCCCTTCCCTTCCCTTCCCTTCCCTTCCCTTCCCTTCCCTTCCCTTCCCTTCCCTTCCCTTCCCTTCCCTTCCCTTCCCTTCCCTTCCCTTCCCTTCCCGCCTCCCTCCCTCCCTCCCTCCCTCTCCTTCCCAACTGTCACTGTTTTCCAGCACTTTTCTCCCTCATCTCCCTCCCCTCCCTTCTTTCTTCCCTTTCCAACTTCCTGCTAGTCTGTCTTCCAGCACTTTTCTCAAACACTACTTCCCAGATGTTGTGACACTTCACCACAACAGACTTTGCATTTACTATCCAGCGTCCACTGCCTCCCATGTATTCCTGCATTAGCTCCTTTGCTCTTTACCACCTCTTTCTTTCATCCTTACCCCTAAGGTGATCCTCAAGCCACTTTTCTCTGCTTGACTTTTTCTGTGTTTAACCTTTTCTGAAATCACTTCTACTCTTACTACTGAAATTTGAATGATTTGTCTTGGGAGGTAGCGTGTGAGACAAGTGGCATTGTGATAGTACAGTCAGTCAGTCTAATGTGTGTTTGGACAGCCTATGTCCATAATAATTCTCCTACCCTGAGAGAGAGCTGGCTGGCTGAGGGGCAATGTTGGTGGATTTCATTAGCTGACATTATTTCAGCATTCAGATTGAGAGAGTTGTTGAATCATCATTACTATAGTCATTCACACCTTTGATGTAGATTTTTGGTAACTGGCTGTACATCACTTTATTTGCAACTTTATCTTTTTTTTTCCCTTGGTGTTCCTGATATTTACAATATGTACTATCTTAAGTAAATCCACTTATCCCTGCATGCACAGCCATGAGCATGCACATATGTGTAGTCATGCATGTGCACACACAACATGCTTTGTTAATTGATGTTAATTGCTGGTGGTTTTAATTACAAAACATATTTCTCTATTGCTCTGTTTGCACTGCTTTGTTTCAGCTTCATCTCATGCACTGGAACTCCACACTGTACAGCAGCATTGATGAGGCAGTAGGGAAGAAGCACGGCATAGCTATTATTGCTTTGTTTGTGCAGGTAAGTTTCCTGTGTTACACTTGTTATGATGCACTGCCATTTGTCTGAGGATAATGAGGTCCTTTCCATGTTATTTAATTTTTAGTGATTTCATGAAAGAAAACAATGTATGACTGCCGGTATTCTATTTGCAAGATATTTTTCAGTCATGTCTCCTATATGTGTGCTAAGCAATCAATTCTTGTTTGAACAGGATATTGGAAGTATGTTCATTAAAGAAGGGATAATAGATTGTTAGGTACCTTTTTGGGACTCTGACTATAAGCAGACATCCAATCTTCATTCCCTGAGAGCAGAATGAGGGCTGTCAGGAGGGACAAGTGTTTCACTATCTCTGTGATGTATTTCTCTTAATTCCTGGCTGGGTCTGCTGTTCAGGGGTTGAGGAAATAGACAGAGGAGAGGAGGAAAGATTAAAGAAAAGGCCTACAAAGCCATTGGCAGTGCTGAAAACTGGTAGTAAAATTGTTCTTTCCTGAACACAGGGACAAGTGTGTTTCTGCACACAGGACAAATGTGTGGTGGAGTTGTATCACTTCTCCAGAGACTGAGAGTGTTAACAAGACTTGCCAGAGACCCTCAGAAAAGCCTGCAATGAGGAGGCTTAAAGCTTCCTGGGGACAAGGTGTAATGAAATCTGGGAAGTTAGCACTATAATCTAATTGCTGTTGAAGGTTTTTCAAGGTCTGCATCCTATAAAGATTTTCAGTTTTAGTCCTCAAATACCAGATTCTCATCTTCCTCATGAGAAATGGCAAACTGTTTTATTTAAATGGGTTTGGAGGAAGAGGTTTAAAGTTCATCCTTAGATCAAATGGATTTTCTTGCACTGTGATATTATTAATTTGTCATATTTCATAACGAGTTTATGAGTGCCTTTGAGCTTTACCTCTGAATTTGAAGGTGCATTGGTTACCATCTCAACACTCAGATAGAACTGCTAAAAATGGAAGTTAGAAAGTCTTCAGCTTTGTGTCCTAGAGGGCTGTGTGATAATTGCTTATGTAAGTCACCTTCTCATTCCAGCAGAGGTAACCTTCGAGTCAGTTAGAAAGTTATATATAAAGTTCTTAAATAAATTTGAAACTTCAATGATACATTTTCCATTTCTGGTCTGTCACCCATATCAGTGTTCATAAGCATTCCAAAAAGGCTTCTTCATTAGCCAAGAAAGGCATAATTACAACTGACCAAGGAAAAATAATATTTAAGCTGTTTATTAACAAACAGGGAGAGGAAATTTGGTGACCATTTTTTTCTCGGTAAAGGCATGGAAAAATAATTTTGTACCATGGTTCTCAAAATACATTATTTTAAGGTCAATGAAAATATTTTCACTGATTTAGGTGACAGCCCTTGGGGATTATTAATTTAGAAGCAGCATCTTTGAAGTGATTTAAATATCTATTACGCACTTTGAAAAGTTTGAAATTGAAATTCCATTCTGAAACAAAAGAAAATGCTCTTAAATTCTTAGAAGTAACAAAGTACCTTTTGTTGACATTCAGCTGTTTCCTTCCAGTGGCTACTGTGTCATTCTATTAGAAGAGAAACAAAAAGCAAACAAATTTTTCAGGGTCTAGCTCTCCCATTCTCACTCATGCTGGTTTATTTCCTCACCTTGTATTTGTACGTGTTGGCAAAGAAATCAAGGGGAAGGCCATTCTGCCTCTCCTGATTTTGTTCTGAAGGTAAAACTAGGATCCTGGAATGGGTGATTTGAGTCAGAAGCAGCTGAGTTTAGTGTGCAGAGTGAGCAACATCCATATAAAATTAGAATCCCTCATCTCAGTGTGTTTCTTTAGAGCCTCACAGGCATTCAGTAGAGGCAGTGCTGCAGCCTGGCTTTCACTGGCACGATCCCAGAGATGCTGTGGGAGAGGGAATCTGCTGTTCTGTGCTCTGCAGGCAGGAAAAAACTCCACTGAGCTTCAGAGATACCTTGGGCCAGATTTGCAATGCTATGGGAACAAATTCAAAAATTTTCTGTTATGCTTGTTCACTCTGTTCCTTTCTGTGTACTTTTCTGACAAAAACTGGTAAAGGACAAACTGTATCCTTGGCATCTATATGCCACCATAGTGCATGATCTTGACTCCACATAGAGCAGGTTCTGCACATCAGGGTTAATAAAAACCCCACCAGACTTAATTATGACTCTTTCTCTTGTTCTGTGAGTTTGTCTCTGCTTTAAAGTTATTTAAGCCCTGTTTACTTTTGGCTGGTGGTTTTATAATGATTTAATTTTTTGGACTTGTCACGTATCAGTGTATTTGATTAAAACAAGGTTGTGTTGCTAAACTAAAAACAGCTATAGTACTTACTGTGCTGGTTGACCTGAGTATTGCCTCAGTTTCTGAAATACCAAGATACTGAAATTCACCTTTGCTTGCTGTATTTCAGATAGGAAAAGAGCATGTGGGCCTAAAGGCTGTAACTGAAATTCTTCAGGACATCCAGTACAAGGTAAGGCATTGTCTGAAGCAATCCTTCCTTTAAGGACCAGAGAGAAAGTAAGCAAAGGGTCTGTAGGGAGCCAAGAGAAAGATTTCAGATGTGTCTGTGGTAAAACCACATATAAAAGCCATCATTTGGTGGCCAGCATGAAAACCTCAGTGTTTTATTCATATAATATTATTCAGCTAATATGTATTTTTTATACTTTCTTTTTCTGGTGGCCAGAAAGTTTGATACCAGTAACTGCTTGCAAGTCCTACATTTTCAGTGATTTTCATGGAGTCAGTGTGAGTGCAAGCACTGCAACATGCTTAGTGAACACCAGCAGCCATGTCTCCAAACTTGCCTGGTTTTAATTTGCAGAGGAAAACTACTGATAAACTGAGCACCCATATTAGCTTGTAGGGAAATCAGCAAAAACACAATGCCAACTTGTCAAGTGGATTATGTCTGGAGATCCTGAAGGCCAGGTAGTAATCCTAGCAGGACTGAGGAGATTTGAGTGCTCTCCAAAATGTTGACACTATCTTAAATTACCTTGGGCAAGTTACTTTCAACTCTTTGCTTCATGATCTGTAACATAGAAATAATAATATATTCTTTTGATTTTAAAAGGATTTTGAGATGTATTGATGACACATATTTTTATTGGTCTGAAAAGATTACCATTCACTTCAGCAGATGCCGAAGTGTAGAAAAATTAGAAAGGAATTGCAATATTTTAGTCAAATAATATATGGTAAACTTCAGGCATGATGTTTAATATTATAAATTCCTTATTTATGAAAGTATCAGAGAAAACAATAGTGTATGGAACTCTACTTTCATTACTGAGACAACAGCCAAGCAGAGGAAGGTCATGAAAGGCCTCACCATTGTGTTACTGTGTTATAATGGTGCCTCCCAAAGGATCAGCATCAAACACACTTTGGCATACATAACATTTTTGTGTATTAAGAATATGGGACCAGCATTATTTTGTTAAGGTTATCCACATCAGTTAAGTAAAGCTCACTTTAGCCCTTGGTTTTTTATATGAAACCCCTGAATTTTGTGTAGAGAATTTCAAGGCTGGGACCTGAAAGAAGTCCAGGTGCTAAAGGCAGAAAGTTAACAAATTGCTGGAATAAGCTTAAAAATGAAATAAAAAATAGGATAAAAAAACATGTTTGTGTAGCTGAAAGGACAAATGCAATGATAACTAAATGGGTGCTCTTAGTGAGGTTGCTTTCCACAGGAATTCAAGGCTTACTGGTAAAAGAACACAGAATGTGTTTTACCTCGGTATTCATCAGCATTTTAATTAGAAGCTAGAGATGAGATTGACTTGTATTCATTTTTTCAGGGAAAGTCCAAAACAATACCCTGTTTTAATCCCAACTCTTTATTGCCAGGTAGGTGCCTTTGCTTACTTTTGTGTGTGTGGATTAGTAGCTGATTGCAGGGGTTGAGACAATCTTAATCTAAAGCCTAGCCTAAACTGCAAGCCTGAGTGTGTCCCATAAGGTGGTAGTGCATTTTGGTGATGCACATCCTAACAGGGATGGTGGTGAATTCCCATTGGAATTTACTGTAAGTCTGCACCTTTGCCATGTGAGTGGGATGCAATTCTGTAGTCTGTGCACTGCTGACAACACCCTGGCTAGCTTTGTTGAGATTTACCCACCCATCCAGAGAGACAGCTGTGTGTATTCATTTCTCTGCTTGGGCATAAAATAGGAAGTGTAAGGCTACCCACTTAACATGGTAATTTTTTTGGCAGAATCAAAAGACAATGCCATTATGCAATGACAGTTGTACAGCAAAACAGCAAAAAAAGAGAAGTGACAAAGGGAGGCAAATTCAAACTTACATAGCTAAAGTTAGAGAGTAACAGTAAGAAATGTGACTTTAAAAAAACATTTCTAAAGAGAAATGTTTCTGCAAGGAATTCATTTGAGCCAAACTCTGCCACAGTGGCAAGATCTTTAATTATTCAAAGTAGCCCAGGTCTACATTAAACTATATTAAGTATATTGAAAGAATATTGTCCAAGTTGCAAAGTCAAGTCTCAGCTATTAGGAATTGCAGGAATTAAGGCAGCCTGTGCCTCTCATGCATATCCATTATGAATCATCACCTGATTGCATGACCATAAGCTATTTTTTACAGGACCCCTGCCTCACAGTTCCTGTTTGATGCTGATCAAGCCACATAAACAAAAATGCTCACAAGTCATCTCTAACTATGTGTTCCTCATTTTCCAGGTGCCCGACTTGAGATCATGGGGTCTGATTTGCAGAAGTGCTGAGTGCTTACACCTCCAAGAGAAGTCAATGGGAGCAGTGCTCTGACTGTATTATGTGCTATAGAAAGTTAAATACTCTGAGAAATCAGGTTCTAAGCATGTCATATTGAACACCTCAAATGAATAGATGCATTTGACCTCATCTTCTCTACCTCAGTTCCCCAGCTGTAAAGTGAGGGGATAATCTATCCTTCCTCACCACTCAGGGGTATGGGAGGAAAAATTAATTCATTTAAGCTCTCAGGCACTGGAGAAATGAGTGTATTAGAAATATGAAAAATGAGAAAATATTCTAACAAGCAGGATTTCAATAGCATAGGAGAAAGAATTCCAAATGCCTCGTATTGTACTGAGAATTCTAAACAATATTATGTACTTTTCAAAACAAAATCATCTGTCTTTGCAAGTAAACAATGAAAGGTTTTCCAGAAAAGACACACATGATCATGTGACAGCACTGTATTGTGATGCATGCACAGGATGGGCTGAATTAATTCTTGCAGTTCTTAACTTTTGAGTGTTTAATAATGCAACTTGCTGTCAATGGATTTGCTACATAATTTCCAAGCTGAGAAACAAAATTGCACCAACAAAACAAAATCAATTTGCTGACAATCACAGGCTTCATTAGGAAAATTTAATTCTACTGATATTCCTTTGAGCTAGTAGTGAAATGACAGTAACAGGTTAGTTCCACGAAGCAGGTTTATTTGTTTCCAGTATCCCATTCTGTCTTTGTCAAGCTAGTCACAACCTTCCCCCTGGCTCTCCATGCCAAGATTAACCACCCTTTTCTCCAGTTTCTCTCTAGGTTTGTTTTTTGAGAAACCCTCTTTTACAGTCAGGCAGTTTCCTCTCCTTTTTTAGGCAGTTTTCTCTTCTTTTTTTAGTACTTTTTAGGCTGTATGGCCTACCGCAGCAAAACGAAGCCCTGTGTTGTCTCATTTATGAAGTGTAGTGTGATTGAAATCTATGAGAAATTAAAATTAAAATCATGAAAATCAAATGTGTTTTATGTAGAGTAAAACTCTGCATGCACAAAATATTGTACATTTTCTTCAGTGACAACTGTTTATCCTAACAGTTATTTATAAACCTAATAATAAATATATAAACTTAAATAATTATGTCATTATAAGGTAAACCTTGATGTTTTTCCCCCCTCTGAAATTCAACTCACTTTTGCAAAGGTAGGAAGCACCATTTCATCTCAAAAACTATGTCACCAGAATTGCAAAGTGAAAAGTTTTTCTTCAGCTGAATTTTCATTGATTTTTTTTTCTAAAAAATGAAATAAAATTAGTTCTTGAGACATATCCTAAATGTAGAAGTCAGTTAAAATTCAATCACCACAGACCCTCTGCATTCAAAATACGTGTCTTTTTAGCTTTTGACATTAACAGGAATTCCTTTATTCCCATAATATTGCTTATTTGCTGTGTTAATTTAAAGAGCTCTGTGCACTTGTTATTTTTCACATCTACCAAGTGGCATTTCACATCTAAAATGCACATCTGCAGGGTAACTTACTGTAATATAATGACCAACAGCTCATATACATTCATATGAGGAAGTAGTGGGCAGTGCTTGGCAGGTTATAAATTCACACTTTAGCTTCTGCTTACTAACTCTGTCATGCGAGCGAGCCCACAGCTGTCATAAGCTGTCACTGAAAAACACCATTAACTTCCTAATAGTCATTAAAATTCCACATTTCTTATGGTTTCAGATCCTCTTCTGCGTGACTACTGGGTGTATGAGGGCTCTCTAACCATTCCACCCTGCAGTGAAGGTGTCACCTGGATATTATTTCGCTATCCTTTGACAGTGTCCCAAGTGCAGGTAACAGCTGTGCTTAAATTGACCTTGGAATATGGTTATGAGCTAAAGGTTATAGCGTGCAAATGTATATATCAAAATGTTATGTCTGTTCTCCTTAAAGATCCCATTAGATCAGTACATGGCTTTTCAAGTAAAGGTTAAACCTTTTGAGTCACTGGAAGCAACGCAAAGGTCAGAGATGAAAAACCTTGTTATCATATATCATCTGCATTTAAAATAATTCTTATATTTTAGTCAACAAAAAAGAAAAAAGGGACTCAATGGGCAAAAGAAATTCAATTCTTTGTAATTGTATGCTTTCAAATATCACTGCTTTTTAATGTTAAAGGGAAAAAAAAAAGCACAGGGAGGCACTACATCCTGAAGAATGAAAAACGCTAATGTAGTACAGATTGGCTAGATTGCATTGAACTGTATTTAATTTATCTGGCTCTTTTTAAATTCAGTTTTATAATAAATGTCAAATGGAAGCTACCTATTTAAATTTGATTTCACATGTATGTATTTTAAAATGTTTGGGGTTTTTTCCTTAAATTAAATCTACCAGTTCTGAGCCTTTCTATGTACAATTTTTCAAATCTGTCTACAAATAATCCCAGTAAAAACAATGAAAGCTCCTGATGAATATTCTCCCACAGTCTGTGAATCCCGACTGGAAGAGTGTGCATTTAATTTAAGTGAAGATATCTAGAACCCCTGAAGCTGAATGCATTAATTTTCATTGCCTGCTCTGAAGCATGTGAAAAAAGTATAAAAGGTGATAAATTCAGATTTCAATTATTTCAGCTTTAATAATTTAAAATTTTGCTAGTGATGCCAGCACAATTTTTAACATCTTTAGGAATTTAAAATTGGCAGCATTTCTTGTTTTATGGAAACTGAATTCTGGGTCTAATCCTAGGATAAAAGCAATAGCTCCCAATAAGTTATTTGTCTGCTAGCTGCAACTTAAATGCATCCCATCATGAATCTGTTATTTGTTTATGAAAAGCTAAGACTTGCTTACTACTGAGTAAATGCATTACTTACTACTGAGTAAACAGCATTCTGTTAGCATTATTAGATTCAGAATAACTTTTAAAGACAGAGTGCATCTTGTAACTTGTCAGCTAATTGCCCTGATGGGATATTGATAAATAAGGGGACTTAATCAGATGTACAAAGTTCAGCTATTACAGCTGAGACATAGTATGATATTTCTAGTTGCAGATTTTGTGGTCTCTATTCCTTTTTAATCCAGTGAGTGCACAGAGAGCTGAGTTTAAACCATCCATGTGTAGTGGGAGACATCAAGAGGGTGAACAAAAGAGGAATTAAGAGGAGATATACAACTTTAGTTAGTATTGCTGTGTACTAATTTACCACAAGAAAGCAGGATGTTGGAATGTTGTGTGAAGGGGATAAGACTCCTGAAAAGAATATTGTGCCTGGGGAAAAGAGTGACCTGTAGTGCCTGGGGCAGAGACCAAGAGTCACAGCCATGGCCTTTGTTAGGTGAGGGGTGGCTGGTTTGTGTTCCTGCATTACTGTGATAGCTGCAAACCCGAGCCAAAAACATGGCAGTGATGAAGGGCATGCAAGTCATGGAGGGGCTTTTCCCTCCCACTGGCACTGTACATGGGTGAGAGGTGGCACTGGAGTCCAGTGATGGATTGGAGCAAACTCATGCCAGGATGATCCACTATTCTTGTCACAGATAAGCATCAATTAGAAAAACATTCCTCTGTGATATTTATGATTGCAGCATTAAAGTTAAGGTTGTGCAGGAAAGATAATTATTAAGAACTTGAAAGGCTTTTGCCAAGGTGGGATAAAAAAAATATATTTCATCAGATATTGCTTTCAGATGTCAATGAAAAATAAATATGTCATTAAAATAAATACGTCAGTGAAAAATAAATATGGGGTAATTGAGAGGAGATGATTCTGGGATTTGTAAACTGAAAGGTATTGTGAGGTCTCCATGATGCCCAAATTAAGATTTTGTTGGTTCTAGAATATTTTGCTATAGCTAAAATTCCAAGATTTTAAATTGTAATTAGCATTTTGTCTGCAGTGAACTATCTGGCCTCTTTTGTGCATGTGGGCATGAGTGCCTATGAGAGATTTCATTTAATCACAGAACCACAGAATGATTGGGGTTGGAAGGGACCTCTGGAGAGCATCTATTCCAAAAGCCCTGCTAAAGCAGGTTCATCTACAGCAAGTTGCCCAGGAGAGATTAGAAATGCAAGGGCTTTTGTCTGTGGAAAATAAGAGGATGTAGTATAGGATAAACCATTTTGAATCTTCCATGGAAGGCTGGTAGAGGTATTTAATTTTATTAAGCCAGCTTGTAGTATTAAATCATAGGTTTCAGTGCAAATGCATTTCTAATAGGTTTAAGTACATTATTTTTACATTTGTCATTACCTTGTGGAAATTTTTTCTTTTGGATACTAATGAAATGTCAACTGCTTTATATAAATACTAGTAGCATCTGTGGTTATAGCCAGTGAGAGACAAATTCAAGGCTATTTTCATTTTTCAGGCCATGAAATAATCAAGTTTTGAGTGTCAATAACAAGTAAATAAAGAATTACATAATATAATATGGAATAAGTTTTATTTCTTTCCTCTGATCAAACTAGTTCATATATTGGAGACAATATGCTAATTTTCTGCAATTAACACAGCAATATTGATCAGCTTAACAAACTGCAGGTCATAAGGGCAAAAAAATGAATAAAATTGCCACTGTTTCAAGGTCACACTCATAAAATATTTTCACATTTTGTTATTTTGAAACAATGAAGTAACTATTTTGACATAGGCACAATAGGCTGACCATTGCAAAGTAGAGAAACCTTTTTTTACCTGAAGACATTTTCAGATAGTAAAGTTCAGCTGATGAGTTGATATGCTACTAATCTAAGTCCAAGTTAAGTGAAAGGAGATCTGAGTATGCTGATTATACAAACAGCAAAAGAGCAATTCAGGAATGCAGCATCAGGATATGCTTTCCTGGAATCATGAGGAATGCTGTTTCCTCATTGGAAGTAATTTTCTTTGTCATGAGACTTCACTTCCATCAAAAAGTCCTTCATGGGTCATTCTGTGCATATTCCTGTCCTCCTATTGTGATTTTTTTTTTCATCCTCGCTTGACTTATGTTGAAATGCACAGCCCAGAAAGAACTGTGTTGATTATTTTTGTGAGATACCTCACACATGCATGTACACTGCTGAAATTCAGTGGGAGAAAACTCCTATTAGGCCAGTAAAAACAGGAAATAATTGAAAAAGACTTAGTCATGCTTCTTTCCACT
The DNA here is from genome assembly GCF_023055355.1 of Agelaius tricolor. NCBI lineage: Eukaryota > Metazoa > Chordata > Aves > Passeriformes > Icteridae > Agelaius > Agelaius tricolor. The sequence continues at coordinate 58,621,223 of NW_027269262.1, read as the reverse complement.
ATTTTAAAAAAAATGGGACATTTGTGAATAATGTGCTTTATGGGTCACTGAAGCTCAGAACAAGTGCATTGTCTAAGCCACTCAGAGTAGGGATTTTAAACAATAATGCAGAAGGAGCTCTTGTTTGCTGTATTCATTGTCAGAGTTAACTGGTCTTTTATTGAATGGTATGGTCTCTAGTCCTTTTGTCTACCTCAGTGAGAATGAAAAACTACCAAAGGACAGAAAGAGTAACTAGCATATGGAGCTGTAGTGGGAATTGTGCAAAATTTACGTAAACTAAAATAAAGCACTCAGAGCTTCATGGTATTTTAGATGCTGGGAAGTAGGTCCATGTTCTTGGAAGGTGTCATGGAGACATGTAAAATTTTCATACAGAAGGATAATTCTTCTATACCTCATATTAAAGAAATGTTTATAGAAAACATGCAAATCCTTAGTATTGTGTGCTCTATTCTTCAGCAAATGTGTAAGTGAAACAGAAGAATGCTCAGGATTTGAATACAATGAGTGGTAAAAAAAATTCTACACAACATGAACGGTTTTACTCAGTAGAAATGCCAATCCCAGTGGCAATGTGGATTTCCCTTCTACATTGGCTAGAACTTAATCCCAAATTTCAGTGTGAACAGGCTTAGGTCATTCTTAATGTCTTCTGGGCAGGAGAAGAACTTTTTAAAGTAGCTATTCCTGGTAAAAGTATATGACTATCCAAGGGTGCTTAGCCGTGTGCCTCTAAAACACCTGTTTCATTGGCAGTCCTGCAGAGCGTACTCCACAGTGCTGACTTATGAGGGGCTGGGAGGACGTGGTGAGCAGTGGAACAGGATGAGCAGGGCACACACATGATTGGGTTTGAAAAGACAGGTGTGTGCTAAGGAAGGCATGAGCCTCCCCTGAAATGGAAAATGTAAACTCCCTCCCTCCAAATCACAGTTTTGAAATTAAGGGGCTCTCAGACAAAATATGGGAATAGGAATAACAGTTCTTTACTAGGAAAATTTTAAAATTACTAATGCAATAGTACAAAAAAAGAAAAATAAACTATTGACAGAGTCAGAATACAACCTAACACCCTGTTGGTCAGGGTGTTGGTAGCAGTCTGACTGAACAGTGGCTGCAGTCCTCCTGGAGTGTCAGGTGTGGTCCTGTTGAGGCAGGGATCCCGTAGAAGGGTGGAGTTTTCCTCTGAAGGTCCCATGGTGGTGTAGATGGACCTGGTCTTCCTCTGCAAATCCAGTGGGGAAAGGCTGACTGTGATGTTCCAAATCTCAGATTATATCCAGGTAGGGATGCTTGGCTCCTCCCCCTGGGCAGAGCTTCTCACAATGGGATGATGTAATTTTATCAGCCATGCAGTGATACTCAATGGCCCAGTAACAGAAGCTATTTCCTGGAGGGAGGATTGGTTGTGGAAGAGAGAAAAAAAACCTGCCCAATTAACAGAAGATAACTGCCACACTTCTAACAGATGGGAATAGAATACACATCCAGCTACCTTTCAACCTGAGACAACATGTTACCTTGCCACATGGAAATTTAACAGGGAAAGTAGTGTTGGCACAGCTAATGTCCTTTTCTGACAAGTTCTTCTCATGAGTAGGGCAAACCACCATGTGTGTAGTCCTTTTGTCTACCTCATTTGAAGGTTCACACATGGTTCACACATGGCAGTGTGAACCATGGAAGGAACACATGGAAGGAACAACTAAACAAGGAGGGTGTTGATTGCAGAAGAAATTCCCCCTTGGAGCAGAGCTACAATTCTTGACTTCCGTAAAGACTAAAGAGCAGGCACAGAGATCAGGTCAGTTCTACTCTCCTGACTGAAGAAACTGAAAGCTGCTTTGTGTGGAGTTACCTCCTGGAGAAAGATTTCACTGTGGGAACTGGGATGGAGCATTTGTAGTTTCAGTAGGAGACAGCTCACAAATGCTCGCTTTGCAGAGAGCCTGCTCTTCCCTCTCCTTCATCTGTCTTTGTTTGAAGTATCTCATTCTCACAAGATCAAACAAAAGCCACATTTTTGTAAAGTGCTCCTTCCTAAACTGCAATTATCTCAGACTTTCCAGAGTTGATTCAGATGGTGAAAAAGTATGCTTTTACAAAGCTCCTTCAGTCATTTACCAGCCCTTGAGTTCTGAAGACTTTTTCAATTCCAAGCTGGTAGTGGGTTTGTTTTCAGTTTCCTTTAAGTAAACAATAACAACAAAAATCTTCCATAACAGGATTCTGCCTCTAAAAGCACCTTCAAGGAGCTTTTTTCATTTTTGCAGTCTAAGCTGTTGCCTTATATCTCAGCTGCCACAAGCTGAGTGTTGATTTCCAAGCACACTGTTTTTTTGAGGAAAATTAAGCAGAGAAGAGCTAGCCTCTAAATCAAGTAAATAAATCTGTATCAGTACTGCTGTAGAGTGGAAAAGAACAATGAGGGCACTTGTGTTCCAGGTTGCAGTAAGAAAGTATTCTCTGTAGGCAGGATAAGAATAAAAACGCCATTACCTGCTGTTTAGTACCTCATTTAATTTAATTCTGGAATCATGCTTACATTCTCCCTGTAATATTTCCTAGAGTGTTTTTCATGGAGAAATTAACTCTATAATGTCTTAGATGTTAAAATGATTGTATACTCCAGGCTCCATTTTACTTTCTGTGTATCTTCAGTTTCAAGTTAGAGATCAACTGCGTAGTGAAGTGTCACAGGGTCAGTACAAGTACAAAGGCTGGGGCTTTGTAGTACAAAGGGGAGTCAGCCATCAAGTACATTTGCTGCATCCAGCTAAGACAGCTTGTGAATATGTCAAAGAAAAAATATTTTTCTAGTAGTTGTAACTATTTAAAATATCAGGCTCCTAAAACCAGCATAGGTGAATGGTAAGGTAAAGTGTTTTATCATGCAGCACTTGATGCTAGTACCAGGGATGGAGATGGAAGCTGCTCATATTCTTCTGTACACCAGATGAGATTTAGAAAAATGTAAAAAGAGTCTATAAGCAAGAAACATATTTGTTTTGGCTCAATTGAAATATTTCATATTTATTTTTTACTGTATTTGACTTTCTGACTATCTACACCTACAGATCTTTTGAAGCAGTATTTTGTTTTGATGACAAAGACTCTATTTTTTCATATAAAATGTCAACAGACATCCTCTAAAGCTAAGAATCTCTTCAGTATTCTTCTGGTTTAGAAGATAACAGTTTCAGGAAGTGAATAAATCACTAAGAGAATTTCAAAACACTTTATAGTCAAGCAAGTTATTCCTGAAATGCACTTCTTTGAAGAAGACCAGAATTGCTACTCGAAACACATGACAGTAAGGCTGATTCATAGGATGTAATCTGCAATGGCCAAGATGGTTATAGATCTTAAAAGAAGTTGTGAAAAGGCAAAGGAGAAGTTTGCCAAACCACGTGCTTAAGAGTTGATTTTCTCTATATCGCAAATATTTTGACAGTGCTGATAACTATTTTAAAATGTTATTAATGTATATGGACCTTACTATATGGCACCTGAACACTCCAATCTTCAAAGCTGCAGAATTGGCTGGACAGGGCAGGTTTTGATCATTAGTCCCATGGTGAAGAATGTGTCTCAGCTTCCTGACTTCTGTTTTTCTGTCTTCCAGATAGAGGAATTTCGAAGACTGAGGACTCATGTTAAAGGTGCTGAACTTTTAGAGGGCTCTGATGGAATCCTAGGAGATAACTTCAGACCAACTCAGCCACTTAGTGATAGAGTCATCAGGGCTGCATTTCAGTAGCAGAGGAAGAACAATGATGAATCTTCAGCCAGGTAAGCAAAAACTTAGCAGAAAAATCAAAATTTTGAAATAATTTTGCTAAAGTAGAAAATGCACTTAATTTTAGCTAATGTTATGATATGTTGTCACAATTTTAAATTCTGACACTGTAATTTCTATTTCATCCTGTGCGTAATAGTTTGGTTATGTCATGATTTACCTCCAGCTGGCAACCAAGCCCCCTGAGCTGCTCAGTCACTTTCACGTGGTGGGATGGGGGAGAGAATCAGAAGGGTAATAGTGAGAGAATTTCTGGGTTGAGGCAAAGACAGTTTAATAGGTAAAGCAAAAGCATGTGTGCAAGCAAAGCAATGGAAAACAAGAAAGTCATTCACCACCCTCCAGACAGTGAATCACAATGCCATTTACATCACAATTACTTCTTGTAGCTTTTATTTCCTCATACTGCAGTGAAGAAAAGCACAGCATACCTTGGTTATGTGGTATATTTCCCCAGCTACTGAGTTTTACAGGTAGATTTCTTTCCATGATGTCTTGATGTCTTCTGGAAGACCAGCCATTGGTGGATCTTTTCACACTGTTAAAAAAAAAAAAAAGGCAGCTTCATTTTAGAATTAAAGGCCTCCTTCCAGAACTACTACTCTTCTTTTTTTTTTTTTTACAATGCTGTTCTTCCCCAACAAGACTGAATTTTGAGCAACTCCAACAAAAGTACAAAACACAACAAATTAAATTCTGTCTGTGAAAAAATTACTATTTTTTCATATTTCATTCATCAAAGTAGTTGCTGCTTCTTTTCCACCTTCATTGACTCCCAGAGCAAGAATTTGAGGATGACACATGAGAAATACACATATGAACCTGCATTAATCCTGCTTCAGTTATTAAAACTTCTCATGTTATGTTCCCCCAGCCTTTATCTATTTTATATATAAAATAAATCCCCTCAATGTTCAACAGTTACTCCTAATCCTCATTATACTTAGTTAATGGATGTTTTGCTATAACGAAAAACCTTGCAAAGAGATTCAAAGAGAGTTGAAGTCCAGGGAAGTGGCTGAGTCACCATTTCTGAAGGTATTTAAGATGTTAGATGCAATTTAAGGGATATGGTTTAGTGGTGGGCCTGGCAATGCTGGGTTAGTAGTTGGACATGATGATCTTAAAGGCCTTTTCTAACTTAACAATTCTATTATACTAAGACAAATTATTGTCTTGAAAGTAATGAGTCAGGGCACCAGCTTTATGGTTGATTTTGAAATGAAGTGATCCTGCTTTAATACAGGACCCTATTTACTGTTGAAATACATAATATAAAAGCCTCAGATTTTCTATCTTCTCATTTCTTCAAAGCTACAAAATAACAGATTCATCTGGGGTTTAATCTGGAAAGAATGCTGCTTAAAGGGTTTTGATAAACTGTTTTGGGTAAGGATATTTATTTTTTTATTTATACTTTAAATTCTTGCCTTCTCTAGTTTATGTCAGGCTCTGTAGTGGAGTTAAGCCCATTCAGAGCATGCTCTGGATCCAGACCCCATTTTCACGTGAAGTAACAAATGATCAGGCAGCAGATAACCCATAAAAGACTGATAATTCTGTGCTTCCAAAAGATCCATTAAAACAAAGTGAGAAGATTATCGTCCCTCTTGCATACGATAGAAATTATTAAATTGGCTAGGGCAATGACCAACAATTTCATGGTCTTTCCATATAGCACAAGCATTTGATATAGTTATGCATCTAAACATGGTTGAAGTAAGAGTTTATTTGTATTTTATAACCCTATTCAATATCTGCATCCCAGAAGTTGAACAAAAAACCCAAAACATTTGTCCCTTTTTTAATATTATTTTCTCATTCCCATATTTAATTTTGGGCATATCCCTAAGATGAATTTGCAATTACACGGTTCTCTGCGGTAACCAAATGTTGTCACTTTAATCTTGAAATGGATGTTTCAAATTCATCCCGGCTTCTGCATAAAAATTACTTGGGAAAATCGTAGCAATATTAAAGTACAATTTTTCTCAGAGAGTGAATAATGCCCTCAGGCCAGTGCAGGTAATTCAACTCTGTAACAGTGAAATTACTTGACACACTGAGTTTGAATTTGAAGCATGAAAGAGTTTCCTTTACAATGATGGAATTGAAATATAAAAATTTCCCTTTTGCTTTCATGTTTGAAATTTTATTACATTTGTCAATACTTACAAAGATTTTTTTCTACATAATAAGATTTATCTCAGCTTTGCTTCAAAAAATAATCTGCAGTTTTAATTCTCAAATGATGGAATTTTTAATGCAAAATAATAGTCCTCACTGTCAGGCCATACTAATTATGGACACAAGCACTGAGAAAGAACTGTGACTCCTGGCACAGTGTAGCTCATGGAAGAAATGACACTTGTTTCTCTACACCTGATTGAATTATTTATCAGAAATTCATTTGGTCAGGTCTTTTCAGTTTTTTGTGCATCAGCCCAAGTTGCACTGAAGTAATCAAGGTTTCCTTATATATCTTTGCTATCGAGTTTAGGGAGCTGAAAAAAATGAAGTGTAAAAAGAAATCACATGGCTTTGTTCACATTTCTTCTATGCAAAGGGATAAAAAGGGAAGGAAACAATCCTATTTAACTTGCAGTGATTTCCTCACACCTCTCCAGGAGGAAAATGTTGAGGAACAGTAGCTCCTCACACAGACCTCAGAAATCCGCAGAAAGATTCCTTCCTTCACAGGAACAAGGGAAGTCCCTTAAGCTGGGACTGCTGGCATCAGCTGAATATTGCTGTGAGGACTCAGCATTAGATGGGGAAGTAATACTTTTCAGGGCAGTATCATCCTAGTGATTCAAGAGGAGCAGTTCTTTTCAAAGAGCAGATTACTTTTTATTTTAAGGCTCTGGTACGCCTTTAACATTACAATTACAAACACAATGGTTGACTTATTTTCTTACACTTTGCCCCTCTGTCAAGGCTGCTGGAACTCCCATCAGTAAAGTTTTCAATATTTTTTTTTCATTCCAAGCCAGTGTGGCACAGCCACCTGAAGAACCTTGGGGAATGTTAGTTTGGCATGACCTTGTTACTCTGCCGGGGAAAGAAGGAGACAAATGTTTCTGTAAGTGTGTCCATAGGAGTAGAAAGAGGTTGTTTGAAAGGTCTAATTAACTTTGACTGAATCAGAATGCAGGCTCTTTGCACATCATGCTCCCAAAGCTTCAGAACATCTGTTCTTCAGCCTTGATTTAAACCTTGACAAAACTGAACCCTTTGTGGCTTATGATCAAATGGCATATGTTGATCTTTGATGTAATTTGTTCTAATTTGTTGAGTAAGAAGCAGAGTTGACACAAACATTGAATATCATGCTGTGTAATACCAGGGAAAGAACTATTTTTTTTTTTTAATGTTCTTCCATCATGGAAAAGCCCAGATGCCAAATATTCCTCTCCAGTTCTAAGACAAAGTTTGGCCAGGCTCTAAAGGGGGCCTTCAGGATGACAAAACAGATAGAACTCTGTAGCTTCTCTGCTCTCTTTAGCCCAGTAGGTTTTAGAATAAGTTTGCTGCTTTCTAATTGACCTCTCCTGGCTCTGCTTCTTTTCTGCTGAAAATGTATCTCTCTCAGCTATAGCTTGGGGTTAATGAGTTTTTGAATTCTGTTTTGGTAGGGTTTTTGACATGCATCCAAACTACATCCCATTAAATGACCTTTTCATCCTCCTTCTCCTGCCATTGCTGAAGTTTTCAAATACATTTCTTTTGAAAAAACCATTTAAAAATTTCTAACCTCTTTAAATCATATCCAATAGTGAAAGAACCAGTCAGGTGTTAAGGAGTTTGGAGTAAAAGCTCAGTACAGATTTGCTTTCAGACATGGAAGGTTAAAAAATTGAGTTCAGATTTAGAGAGTGAAGAACAATAGAATAACAGAGTAGTTGTAATTGAAAAGTGCCTCTGAAGATCTATTAGTTTGATCGTCTGCTCAAAGCTTAACACTGAGCCTAACACTTAAGGAGTGGGTTGCTCACAGCCATGTCCAGCTGGGATTTGAATATCATAAGGATGAAGACTCCTTAACCTCTCCTAGCAATTTGTACCTGTGCACTCCTGCAGGGAAAAAGGTTTTTCTTAATTTTAAATTAAATTTCCTGTATTTCAGTTGGTTTTGTCATCTTATTATAAAGCTCTCATACCTTCTTGGTGATTTTTCACAGGCAGCTCTGACACCTTCTTCTTTGCAGGAGAATCAACAAACCCCAACTCCCTTCTCAAGGGCCTAACCCACTCTTTTGTAGCACTCGTCTTCTTATTGGACACAGCTGTGGCCTATTAAGGGCAGGCCTGTTCCTAATCTTTGGTGATTAGTACAGCTGCCACTCCTCAGGGGTGAGATTGCCTTCTGCACTATTCTCTTACATTCTATCCCTCCAAAAGCTGGTACCCGTTGACTCTTCTCCTTTCACTGGATGCAGCTGAAGATGCAGTCTGGTGTGGTCTTCTCTACTTGTTGTCATAAACTGTTTATACACGTTGATAAAATCCCCGTTGAAACACCTTTTCTGGAGGCTGGGCAGTTTCAGCTCTCTCAGCCATCCTTTAATGGCAGGTGCTCCAATCCTTTACCATGCCTGTAGCCTGTTGCTGCTCTCCTGTATGTCTGTGTTTCTTCTGAGCTGGGGAACCCAGGACTGGGCCCAGTGCTACAGATGTTCTGTCAGTGTTGAATTCTGTCATTTCCCACCACCTGCTGGCAATGCTTTTCCTGGTGCAGCCTTGGAAGCTGCAGAACTTCATTGTTGCCTTGGGTGCATTACTGACTTAGCTTGAACTTGATGTTTGCGAGGACTCCCAAGTCCCTTTCTGAAGGAAAAGAGAAAGGACAACATTGTGACTTCCTCAGTGTTAATGCTAGTTTCTTTTTTACTTCCTGCTTGACTCAGAACCCTTGCTATGGGCATTGAGCTATTTCTTGATAATTTCAGATGATCTTGGAATAAGACTTATAGTTACTATTGTTATACAGCAAAGCCTAACAATGAGGAAAACAAATGCTACCACTCCTAGGAATCAAACAACAAAAAACTTTAATCTTCCATTTCACTAAAGGGTATTTATTTGACAGTTGTAGGCTTGACACACTATTTCTCAAGATGTGAATTGTGACTATTCCAGAAGGCTTGCCACCTTTTCTAATGGATAAGTACTTTTCCAGTACCGTGTTCTTCACTGAAGACAACATTATTTTTGGTTTCCAATGGATTTATCACCTCCTCTCTAGTTCTTGTCACTTTATGTTAGCTGATTTGATAGACATGCTTTTCCCCTCTTTTACATCAGTGGAACAGCTTTATCTGTGAATGAGCAAGACTTCTGATTTCAAACACTTGAATATCAACTTGAATTTTTAATGATAGTGAACTCAGTATGGCATGCGAATGTGTCTTCATCCCTTTATACACCAGGGTGTATACACATGATTCCATGCATAGAGTAGGTAAATGGCATTGCTCCTGTTTACTAAGAGGAGGTCAAATAGGTGCCTGTTATAGAGGTCAATGAAATCCACAAGACTCTCAGTAGAAGACTGTAAGAGCTTGTTCTAAAAAACAATTTTTTAAAAAGAATATTTTCTTTTTAGAGTGATAAACTTTAATTTGCTTTCCTCTGAGAATAATTAATAAAATAAAGAATTTGATCTCCAGTGTGTTGCCTCAAAACTCCCCCTTTCAGACACAATTTACTTTGTATTCATGAAAAATTATCCTCCAAGTGTGATGATGTCTTATACCTACTCCATCTACATACATACATTACTCAAGTTCTCCTGAACATTTTTTCATTTATGACTGATTCAGAAATTCCCGAGAAAGCATCAATTTTTATATGCACAAGTGCATATACATACTCATACATACACATACATCTGTGGTAGACTCAGACTGCAAGTAGCTGCAAGTTTATCCAATGTCCTGTAAATTATGATAGCAGAAATTAATTCAGATTAAAAACATGCTTAATATAATTACTATTTTCCTAGTTGTAAATTCAAGATTAGAGAAAACAATTACATGACATCATTAAAATAGCAAGGTTTTGCTAGGCCTGAGGAACAGGAAGGTGTAATTTAGGGTGGGAGGAACAGAGACTGCATTTCTGATGCTGCAGACACTCTCTGCTTGATACTGAGAGGTCTGAGCAGACAAGAAGAAGCTGGCACAGCATTAGTTTCACAGCAATGGGAGAGGGTGATGTGGTGACTATCTGGTGTGTTTTGTGACTGGAAAGTGCAAATTCCTTGCTTTTGAAGCTGCTGAGCAGCTCTTGCAACAACAAAACTATGTTTCCCTTTCCCCAGGATATTGAACAGGGGATCTGGTGTTGCCAGTGGGAATGAACTAGTGCTGAACAGCTGGTGGTGCACTCTCCTCTTAATGGAATTGTGAATTGTATGATAATAGATTGTAGAATACAAAAAAAAATTCAAATTCAGAGTGAGCCATGGAGCTGCACCTTGCCTTTTAGAAATGGGAAGGGTGATGCAATGCTATGGACTGTATAAACAGATCTCAGTGAAATTCATATTTTAATGGACATTTACATTAGCAATCCACGTGTCTTTACTCTCAGTTTACTAGTAGCATTTGCAAGTCATGAAGTTCACAAACAAGTTGCTCTGCAGAAATTCTAGCACTTGGGGATTTTAACCTTTCCTGTTGTGTAGGTCCAGAGCTGGAATAAGCTGTCAGCAGCCATGCATCATTAGGCTACTACAACTGTTCTTATCATTTTCCTGTTTGAAAAAAACTGAATCAACCTGACACAAAGATTATCAACACTAGTTCTTTAGAAATGCAAACACCAATTTCCTAGATTTGTTGGAATATAAGTATTTATACGTGTTCTAAGTGAGTGATTTTTTTATTGGTTATTGTTTGTCTTCATGAATTTAGAGTTTGTGCTTAAAAAGTGATTGGTTTAATTGCTAAGTTTCAGTCTTTTAAAGAAACTGAACTTCATGTTATCAGGAAAACTGACTCTTGTTCTTCTGTATTTAACATCTAATGTCCAATGCCCAACCCTCTGCTGCCACTTCAGAGTTCTTGAGAATGTGCTTACACTCGAGTGCATGACTGTAGGAGAGAGGGCCAAACGCATTTGCCTTGTGAGTCACACACCATAACCAGAGCCCTTCTGGAAACAAAATTTTTGGAGCCTTCAGGCAACCAAAAGCTCCAGGAATGGCTGAAAAATTGTGCCTTTTGAGGCTGTTTTACACTACTTTGTTGTAATAGCAGGGGGTAGTGCACTGAGATTGCAAGTGAACCCTATAATATCTGCATGAATTTTTTTCCCCACTGCTGATGATTCAAATAAGTGACTAGAAAAACTCTTTTGTTACTTATGTGACATAGCTCTGACATGGGGGCCAGAATGTAGGGACTTGGTCGCCAGAGGCAGCCAAGAGTTCGTTGTGGTAGGTATTTATGCCTTGTTGTGGTAAGTATTTATGTGTCCAGGCTAGAGCATCAGTATAGCAGGTGATCAAACCTGCTAAATGAGAAAGAAAACCATTTTGAGTTTTCAGAGTTAGTATCATAGTGGAATTGTACTTGTTCAATTCTTTACTGAGCTCTTGTTGGGAATAGATGAATTGTGGAGGAAAAGAAAATGTTCAAAATCCCTTAGCATGTAAAGAAGCAAGGAGGAAAGATTGCTGTGCTTTTCAAAACTAAAAATGTCACAAGGTAGTCTAGGAATCAGATCCCTGCTTATGCTTCAATAAGATACTTCATGCTGACAAGTGCTCCTAAATTTTGTGACCTGTGAGTTTCTACCAGCATCATACAGTCTTTCTGATTCATAATTCACTGTTATCATCAGCTTTTCATAAAAAGAGTTTTGAGAGTATAATTCCCAGCAGCTTACCATAAACCACCATGTATGGGTTGTAGACTGCTGCTTGGGAATTGATAATGCAGCCAGGAGCCCAGAGTGCCTGTCATACAAAACACCCTCACAATGTGTTTATTAACAATCACAACACACAAGTTAGAGTCTGAACACGCACTGAAACTCTGCCATGGTATTTTCACTTATGGGGAAAATGCTGCAAATTAGTGGTGAGTCAAAATAGTGGGAATCATCACTGATAAAGCTACACCCATTTTTAAACAAAAGAGAGTGGTTAATATAAAATACAATGTAATAGGCTCTCAATTATCAAAGATACTAGAAGGACACACAGGTACAGATGCCTGTACAATACAGAGAAGAAAGCCTGCAGTATGCTTTCCTCCTTCACCAATGTTGTGGAAGTGCACTCTGTTTCACCTGGATGAAATCACACAGATTTAAGCAGAACATTATTACTCCATTGAAACTGAAGATCCAGGTTGGCCCAGATCCTTACTCTTATTGGAACTTTTTAATTCTGATTATTTTGTATGGATAAAGGCAATGCAATGAAAAATATGCAAACTCTTGCTAAGCAAACAGATGTGATTTGTAAATAAATAGCAAATGAAAGCTTTCAAGTTATTTGGATTACTGAAAATGTTTTTGCCACTGATACTTGCCACTCAAGAAACGGAATGCCAGCACTAACTGCTGTTAGCAATGTTTTATGGATAAGACCAGAGTTTATGACAGAGCAGTGCTACACAACAAAAGTTTCTTTAAAAACATTTATGCATCCCTGTAGCTCAAGACAAACAAAGGTGTATTTTAGTTAGCCACATGTAGCTAAATGCCCACACAACTTGATTTTGATTCAATAAATTGTAACCTTTTCTTGGAAGGAATGCAAAGTGTTTCCAGAATGATAAAGTTTGATAAGGTACTCAGTCCTCTTTTCTGAGACTCTCTGAATCCACACCTGGCTGTACTTTCAGGTGCTGTTTTTAGGAAGGTGTAGGATAAAGGTAATGTTTTGTCAGTATTATACTGGTTTTGCTACCTATGTCTTTTGCTTTTTTTTTAAAACTCCTAAACTTTTTGATTCATCATAATGTTAAGGAGGAGAAGGCAAGAAGATCCTTCTATGAAGAAAAAGGGCATTGTGTGAGACAATGGGGGGAAGGAGTATGGTAAGACAAAAGAAGTGAAAAAGCTCTCCAGGAAAGAGATTGACTCCTTTTAAGCAGCAGAATAAAGGTTTTGATCTTGTATATTGATCTTGACGTAAAACTGCTGCAGTGGGACATCTTACTTCCTCCATATCAGATGGAAAGACAGCTTATTGTGGACATCCTATCTAATTTCTCCCTGCTCTTTTATTTGCACTTTCTCAGCACTTTTGGGAGACTTTGAAAAAGAATCCTTTTCACTGAACTTTTCTCATATCTTCTCTTTTAAATATTTTCTTCCTATTGCTATAGGAACATTGGAACCTTTGGTTCTTAAAAATATCCTAGCTTTGCTCCTTATCTTTGCTCCTACTTCTGCTCCTTGTTTCTGAGATAAAATTTATACTGTTCCATTTGTCCCACTTTTGTGCAAGAAAACTTTCTCTGTGAAGAATATAGGTGCATAAAATTTTGTATATGAAAGAATTAGATATAAATCTTCTTGGGAAAAGTGATTTTTTTTACATTCTGAGGTTGAATTCTGAGCTTTGATTAACCTTGTTAATAATTTTTTTTTCTAACCATGGGCATTGTGAAGAACTCCCAGATTTTGCAGGTATTTACACTTTATGGCACTGATCTTGGAAGGTTTTCTTTGAGAATAATTATGTGATCTGTAGAGGACTTCACCAAAAAGTAGGAAAGTTATTACTAAACAAGAATAAACAAGGATGAACATTGATAATAACAAACATAATAACAAACAAGGACAAACATGGATAATTACACTACCAATATATACAATCAGTCTTTTTTCAGACAATACATTAAGTATTTCTGCAACAAACACAGCTGAAATCTTCAGACTGGCTCATAATTCCCTTCAAAAAGAAATTCGTTAATACAATAGGTACCAAATCCCCGTTCAACTTAATTTCACTGACTTTTGGACTAAAAGCATTAAGCTTGAACTAGCTAAAAATGTACAAAATGTGCATTCCATTAAAGAGTAATTAGATACTCAATCACCCTTACATCACACTAGGGATTATCCAAGAAAGAAGAGAGGTACTACTTGCTGCAGTGTGTAAAACAATTTTCTTAATTAGTTTAAGCACTAATTGAGATTGAGGGAGTGTCACTGTGTCACAGCATTAGTTTACCTAAATGGAACCTTAAAACCACGAAGGTTTTGGCTTCTTTTGAATTGTCTCACTCGAATTGTTCAGTTTTATTCACTGATCCAGTACCTCTGGCCACAAAAATGGAAACTTTCTGTTCAATTCAGGGAGGGGGTTGGTTGGTCCCTGCACGCTTGTATCAATAGGCAACTGAAAAACATGCCAAGACTTTTTCCAGAGATGGAGAATAACTTATTATTACTTGGTTGTTGTTGTTTTGGTTTTTTTTTATGCTACACCTACATATACCAAGCCCCAGGAAGAGCTGGGAATCCTCTGTGCTGTTAGGTGGAGTGTAAAACCCTTTCACTGCTTACAGCCTGCCTTAGGAGGCAGCTGGTGGAAAGCTCTTCAAGGGGACCATCAAATGGTGCTGCTGCCAGACAACGTGGCTGTCATGGTTTGATGCTGACACAATGCCAGTGTCCCCATGAAAATACCTTTTCTCTGGTGTCTACTGTGAGATGGGATCAGGAATAGAGCAAAGCAGGCTCCAGCTTAGGAATAGAAAGACAAAAACTTTATTAACTTACAATATATAAAAGAAACATGCAGAACTCAGGAAAACCTTCCAAACATTTCTCCTCCCCCCAGCCAAGTTCCCAATACATCACAGTAAGACAGAACCTTAGACTCTCAATTAAGTTGCCACCCCTCAGATCACCAACTCTCGGTCCATCGCCACCCTCCAGATAATCAATTCTCAGTTCATCAAGAGGAGAGGAGTCCCTCTTGTGCCATTGGCTTCCCCAGGAAACACAGCTGAAAACTCGTGTGTTTCCATGTCACTCGTGGCACTGCCTGGAGAACATTTGCCATCATGACCTCTTCTTTCCATGTCCAGTGCTCTCACCACTGCACATGGACCAGAGCTGCTTCTAGGGTTTTCCTTTTAAGGGTGCTTTGTCCAGTTCCAAAAAGAGCACAGTCTCTCACCTTTGGGACACCTGTCCCCCCCAAATTTCACCCCCTGGGGCCGAGGGGTCTCAACACTGAACCCTCTTGGCTCTGAGCCATTACCTCCAAGACTCGTGTCCAGAGGTTGTGAGGGTTAGCCCCCCTCATCATTCCTTGGTCGATGACAGGATCATGTGAGAAGGATCCCAAATGCCTTCTTCAGTGCCATCCAGAATTGTAGCCTCGCCTGCAGCATCCCAGAGATGGCTTCGGGGGGTATTGAGTGATAACCAGGGAGTATGTGGAAATCACAGATTGTCTCGAGGGTAGGCACTGCCTTCTTGGCAGCACTGCTGGTTACTGACAACCTCTACACCCCCTTCCCCTGTCAGGACCAGAGCAGGAATTCTTTGGAATGAGTTGACTCTTCCTGCAAGCAGTTGTAGCCCCAGGTGACCATTTGCACACGAGCACTTTCAGATTGTTTGTGTGTACACACTGAGCTATTGTTAGCACTATAATAACCCCAAGAAAACAAAAAGGAAATTATTATTACAACAGAATGAAGCAGTCAGACATTCTCGTGCCCACTGCTTCTGAACTGAGAGAACTTGAGCACCTGAATTCTTAAGGTTATGCCAAAGCACATGAATATGTGTTTGCATGAAATCAAGTACTGATTAATGCTGCTAATGAATATTACTGCTGTTGGGAGGAATTGAGTGACTGCTTTCTATCCTTTGAGCCCACCTGACTCCCATGAGAGCTGGTACTCAGCACTTCCCTTAGTAAGGCCCCTAAAATAGTAAATGGTAAAAAGTTTGCTGTTACCAGTATATTTTTCTTTCTAGTTTACTACTCATGAGCACCAGATTATAATCAATTACCAGACTGATTCAGAAAGCCAGTTTTAAAACTTTGTGTTAAATTAATAATTTTACCACTGCATTTAACTTTGCATTTTTACTGCCATTTCCTCCATTGCTAGTAAATCTTGCAGCACTGGCTTTACCCTAAAAGAGAAGAATTAGTACCATTATGTCACTGAAGTATATACCCTGAAACTGCTCCCACCTGCTGTCATGAAATCCCAGCTTTTAGTTTTCCCTGTCTTCCTGGCTGGATATAAACAGTCTTTCAGACCCACTGCAGAGGAATTTCAGTAACATAATTGTTCCATTCTCTTTTCAGAGAGGGGGAAGACAATGCTCCCACAGTGCCCACAGATGAGAAATGGAAACTTTTGAGACTGCTGCTTCAGTTGAACCACAAAGCCTGTATTGTTTGTCTTCATCTAATTCAGCCTTGATAGACAGCTGTGACAGTTGGTCTGTCCACGTGGTCCAGGGAAATTCTGGGAATGGGCTGTACATTAAAAGATGAAAACATATTAAATCTTCCAATTCACACTGTTAACTATTTTCAAATTGTCGTTATCGTTGCTTTTATTGCTACTTTGGCATAGCATTCAATAGTCATCTGTGATCCAAATAGTACTGATTTTAAACTTGGTATGAATGCTAATATGTAGAAATACTTATTATTGTTTTGAATGTTAGATTTGCTTTTATTCCATATCATCTCTTGTGCTGTCAGTAGCCATTTTTTCTGTAGAAGGGAGATGCATTCTACAAAGGTAATGAAAACACTGTTTGTTCACAAAGAGCATTATACAAATTCAGAATTAATTTTTTGGCAGAAAGGAGAACTTCTCTGCTAGACATATGCCCTTGACATGATTTATCTGAATAAAGCTGAATGACATTTGCATTACTAGGAACCTTACTGAGAAGAAGGACAGTTTGGAACTGAGTAAAATTAACCAATATAACAATAAACAGAATTGTCTGGATTATTTTCTACTTGGTGAGCCATGGAACTTTGCGATATGGTGTTCAGTTGAGGCAGAAAATTTTCAGTCTTTTTTCTCCTGTGAATTATGACAGTTCTATTTGTTTTGTACACTGCTGAGGATGGTGGTCTGGGCACTTACTCTGCATGTCCTGAGCTGGCTGCTCAGCATGGAGATTACCACGCTGGGCCACACATGACTTACCTGATGGAGAAGATAAGGCAAGGGTAGTCTGAACCAGCTAGTCAACCTCATAGCTTCTAATTCCTGAAACACCAAGAAAACACCAAGCTCTGAAGGACAGAGTCACTAATGTGGGAGGCAATAACTCTGATCACCATAGCTATTAGTGAGGTCCCCTGTCCTAGCATGAGGGACATTGCAGAGATCTGTGTCTCAGTGGAAGAACCCCAGAGACGCAGATGGCAACTTCCAGTCTGGGGCACAAGGAAGGTGCAAATGAGGGCTCACAAAGGGGAGGCCACTCCCTTGGAGCAGATCAATCACCACTCACAAAGTCACTCCCAGGCAATGGTAAATGCAGAGTCAGAAGGCACCCTTAATCCCCCTTGTCAAGGGTTATGGGCAGAGCTACTGCTGAATGACGAGTTATGAGCTCTCTGAGTAATTTATGTGTATATTAGGGGCAGCAGAAACAACAGGGCAAACCAACACAGTGCATGTGAGCTGGGTGAAGGGAATCAGATACTGCTGACCACCTAAGTGTTTGTAACTGGGTGTTCTGCAGAAACACATGCTTCCTTTGGAGATAAGTCTTGGTGCATTGCAATAAATACATAGAAAATGTAAAGCAGGCAGCCCACCATGAGGTCATTTGTTCATCTGGGCTTAGCAGAGTAACAATCAGCATGTTGTTCCTTGGGTTTAGAGAAACTTATATTTCCTAGGGTTATCTCCATCTCCTGCCCACACTTAATGAAGTATAACCCCCTTATCTATATAATGGGTTCAAGATTTCAGTGCTGACCAAAACCACACTTTCCACCTGCAGTGTCTGCAACACGTGTGTGTAGCAGCTTCACTGGCTGCTGCCTCTCTTCCTTCAGCAGTTACTCCCAAGCAGCTGCAGCCAGAGCCCAACCCCAACACCTGATTATCAGACCCTGGCTTCCCAATGATCTGCATCATACCACAGGGCAGGAGAAGTCTCTGCTGCAATGGCCTGGCTGGACTGTCTGTAGTTTTTGACAGGAGTTTTTGACAAGATAATTTGTCTTAGTCGTCAGGTTTGGTACTAAAATCTTGGGAAAATAAAACAAAATCTGTGAGGTGGAAGTCAGCTGTTTTCTGCCAAGTGAAGGTCTGTTCTTGTCTCCTTGCACCCAGCAAGGAATGAACCCTCCAAAAGTGGAGTGACCCATGTTGCTGACCTGACAGTTCTCAGGTTATATACACAGCTCATTCAGATCTTCTCCCTTTGCATAGAACATACTATTAACTACTGAGTGTTAACTGACAGGAACTGCAGTAGTAATATGGCAAATATTGACATTATGATGAAATCTGAACTAGATTTATTCTCTAAATAAACATGTTCCTTATCTTGGAGCTGGCTGATATTCTTGTGGCTGTGAAATACAGATACGTTGCAAAGCAAATGATGTAATGTCTCCACCAAATAGTCCATTATTTCCTTTTCCTGTGCTCCCTTCCTGTGTTTGCTGTTCTTTCAAGCATTGCCTTGTGCAGTGAAATTCTAGTCATATAAATACTACTACTGAGGAATTGAAGTTAGTAAATTTGTCTCAACACTTGTCAGACTTTTTTTTCCTAGGCTTGGCTTTGAAAGAAAAATAAAACCCACTGGTAAAAATACTTATAGCAGTTTTGTGTCTTAAAAACTGGATCTAATTATAACAACAAATTCATTCACAAAACACACCCATTACAGATTGATCAACCCACATTTGTTGTGTGTTGGGAAAAGTTAAATTAGTCTTTCTGGTTTTGGTAGGAATCCACGTGGAGGAATGTTCAGGAAGGGCTCTTGGTGTATTATTTCAGTTACACTGTACCCATCAGAGGTTTTTATTGAGTGTGGAAAGGCTCTGCTGCTCTCCACTTGGAGTTCCACATGCCTACCTCTGTATTAATATTTTTAAGAAATCATAAAAACTGATACGGGGGTTCTGAGGGTAGTGTAAGACTGTAAATTAATAATTTCCTCTTCAGGCCTACAGCTACTAAAATTTTGAATCAGTTTGCTCTCTGGAAGTATTTTTAAAGGTAAATGTTAACGGACATAATGCTTCATGTAATTTTAGAGATTTATTAGAAATGTGAATTATAAGTTTCCAAAAGATGTTGAGCAGTTGCACACTTGCTGGTCACAAAAACAATGACATAATACTTAAAAACAACTTTGTGCTTCATCAGGCAAAAGCTGGCTCCACAGGCTTCTGATAAACTGTAAGAAGGCATTGGGAATAGGAGGAAATCCAGCTCTTGAGAGAAGAAGGGTGAATTGGGGCAGATGCCTGCTGTTGGTGATCATCCATCTGCCAGTGATGTGTTCTTCAGTTTCCTCTGTAGTTTCTGGAGCTCTCAGAAAAATTTAGAGCCTTTAAACTCTTAGTTTAACTTATAACCATGGTATGATGTGCTTTGCACTTTGGCTGGGATTCTGGGCTTCCACTTCCTCAAATTAGAGGAGCTTCTTAGAAAGCACTGTGCCTCCCTAACACTGCCTTTTGCCCTGCCTCCCACCTTTTCTTTGTGTGAAAATTAAGTCATAGATAGGCAAACCAGTAAATTCTAGGCCTGATCCCAAAATATACCTGGGAGGTAAACAGGAATAAATTGGTGTGAGTTAAAGGATAGGCTTGATCCCAGACATTGCACTGGCAAGTCTGGGGTAGTGGCTGTGCATGGAAACAGATGTGAGGTAGAACATGAGTCTAAGAGGAAATAAGAGTGGTCTCTGGTCAGCATCCTGGTTTGTATCCTAAAGGCTGACTCATCTGTGTTCCTGACTCTCAGAGGGTAATTGAAGACTACTGTTGCTGAGGAGATAAAAGTGCTTAACAGCCAGGTAACATAAAGAAAAAATAATTTTACAGAGAAATTTCAGCTGAATCTTGCTGAGATTGCAGGAGGAACAAGGAGAGGAGATCCATGCACATGCAGCTTCACAAGAAGTCACACCAATCAGCATTTTCCAGACCCTGCCAGGGTGCAGCTGCCATAAAGGCACAGACTCTCCAATTGAGTTTGACTGGTGGGCACAGCACTTAGTGCAGTCATGGCCTTGGGCAAATTATTCCTTTCATGGTTGTCACATCCACTCCAGTGAGAATGGAGGGAAACTTCCTTTCTTGTAGAAATGGGGGGAGTCCCAGGGGGAATGATTGTTGTAGAGAAAGAGGGGAAAACCCTCCAGGGGTTGAGAACTGTGGAAGGAGTGTAGATTTTGGCCTGTTTTTTCTTTGCTGGGTTTCATGATGGCATCACCAGCCATGGAGTTTGCTTTGAGATGTGTTTTTCCTTTATACACCAGTGCTGCCTGCTGAAATGTCAGCTAGGTGGAGAACCATCCACTACACCTTCTGAGGTTAGACCATGCAGGACATGTTTGGAAGTGTTCATGTGCACATTTATTTATGAAACTGTAGCTGCCATTGTAAGCACACCTTATGTGTGTGTATTTATCTCTGCATAATACTACACATTAAAAACTATTTTAAAAACAAAAGCAATTCAAATTGAATTTTAGAAGTTCTAATTAAAGTTAATGTATTTCAGTATGAAGACTATATGCCTAGCATCAGTTCACCAGCCCTTTTGGTACTTGTATGATTTGTTTTCTCCCTTTGCTTAATGAATTTGTGTTGAAGTCCTATTTTTTTTTCCTTTTTCCCCATTATTCATTTTACAGCCCCAGGTCATTTCTATCGAATGCTATTTAAGACTTGCTCTGAAGACATTATTCACTTTCTCATGAGCCTTTCTCTTACAGTACTTGTTTGAATGCTTTAGATGTATTAAAACTTATCTTTCACTCCCTTTGTATATGGCTTCTCCTCTCTATCATGTGAGGACTCCTCTTTGATCACAGATTATCTGTAGGATGCCAGGTATAAGAAAAAGACATCACAATCCACCATGTCATACATAGTCCTTGTGCAGGAGAACTTGTTATACCTTAACTTAGTCTTCTTTGCAAATTACAAACCCAGCATTGACTCGGTAGTCAGATCACCTCTTGAGTCTTCTCCCTGATTTGCTGGGATAATTACTTCTAATGCAAGGTTTGCTTTTCAGGGCTGGGTAATTTTTTGTGATTCTTCCATTCAGTATCTTCAAATGCTTCACACCAGTGCTCTTCTCATGCTGTTCTTCCATGCTGTTTACAGAGACAGTGGCTACTTGGCCCTCCCCTCCCCAAATATCAGAGAAGAAACTGAAGATGGGGTAAAAGAAGGAAAATATTAGATAAACTTGGAAAGAACTTGCCCTATAAAGTACACAATGAGCTGTTTAAGCCTTGAATAACAAAGAAAAATAAAGTATAAAGATAACAAAGCAAAAACAGCATAAAGAAACTTCCTTAAGGAGAAACGTCCTTTTCACTAGCAGGGATGTGGTTGGAAATATTCCTTTTCTATTTCCATCTCAACTTGCTTGCGTTGGAAGTGATCCATTCTGGGTTGTGTAACACCAGCTGACTAACCCACAGCCAACTCCCAAACCAGTGATCAGAAACCACATCCAGCCATCCTTATTCCCTGAGACTGCTTCTCTCCTGCACCTTTCCCACCAGTGACAGGGAATTGGCTGCTTGTCCTTGGACAGCAAACCTTATCCAAAACCCTGGCTGTCCACCACATTCCCTGTCTTGGGTTACCTTCCCACCCCACTGCATCTCCTGAGATGGAAGACAGTAAAGAACTAAAGTCAAAACACAAACTCCATTCTTTTATAAAGTAAAGCACTCGAGAAGGCCGGAGCTTCAAGCACATAAGCAACTCCAGTGCTTATTATTAAAGGTGATGTTTGTGTCTGAGATGGAGACAAAAACAACATGATCTTACATAGACATAAACTCTTTTCCTCCCTTAGGCTTTAGTACAAATATACACTACAAACAGTGCTTTCTGAAGTGCCTCCCATGTAAACATCTGACAGTGGTGGGCATGAAACAGATGAAAGCTACAATAAGTCATGAACACATAACAGCTGAGTATGATACACCATGTCAGCAATATTTTAAATAGCAGGTATAAAAGCAGTTCTAGAAAATGTGTGTTTAGCCTCATGTTGTGAAGATACCAGAGTTTTTCTTGTTGGTGCACTATAGGTTTGTATGAAGTGAGTTTTATTATCTGGGACCATAAGTTGACAATGGCTTGGTCTTGTTAGCTGGGTAATCATGCATGTGGACAAGCAAAAAGCAAAACAAAATGCAAACTGAAGGTAGCTGAAAGATTTATTCATGGCTTAGAAACATGTAGTAGTTCATACAGATAAGGAGATGTGTACTCAAGAGAAAAATAGAAAACAAACACAAAAGGATCTGAGAGCTGTGTGCTTTTGGCAGGGAAGCTGCTAATGATTACCAAGAGCACGAGTCTCAGTGTGAAATTATAGGCTGCGATTAAGTGGATGTGCTGCAGCATTTGGAATCTTCCTAATTTTACATTTTGACCACCCCAGTTCCATGTTGTCATTATATTGCAAGAGTTCTATTATCATTACATTGCAAGGGTTCCATATTGCTAGTTTTCTATCTCCTTGATGTTTCTCATAGGCAGCTCCTTGAGGCACTGACTCTTCCTTGTCCTCACAGCAGCCAACTGACTCCAGTTCCCTCAAGCCACCAATCCACTCTTTTATAACACTCTTCTGATTGGCTACAGATGTGGCCTGTTAAAATCAGGCCTGCTCCTAATCTTTAATAATTAACCCAGCTACAACTCTTTAGGGGGTAAGATTACTTTTTATACTACCTTTATTTACTTATGTTCTATCCCCCTACACTTCCCCACAATTTAAAATGGAATCCCAGAAACACATGAGGCCAGTGTATCTCAAAATACCCGTGACTAGGGCTGTAATGAATGAAAAAAAGTTCTTGCAGAGCCAAAGAATCTGTTTTCAACAGGACCCAAGGTATCAGGCCTTCAGAGGATGAAAGGATGGCACAGAACTTTTACAGGTGTCCTGTAAAGATGTGTTAATTGCATTATATTATCCAGCCACTAGATGTCTGCATACTATAGCTTCAGGCAGGGTTTGTTCCCCAACGTAAAAAGCAAACAAAGAAAATGTTTATGTACAAATGTCTCTCACTGTATCATAATTTGGCATCTGTTTTTTTCTGATCTATGCCCCTCGTCCAAGGAAGGATCTGTGGGCAAAGAGATACTCTGCAAGAAAAATTATATGAATGAAAGTGGCTGGTTTCTGTTTAAACTGGAAAGTAAACAATAGATTAGGCCAAATTTCAAGATCACATCTATTCAGATAAAATTCAAAAATACCAGAAATTAAATACAGCAGGGCCACCAGTGACTTTAGGAGCACCATAAGTCCCAGTGCTGGTTTGACTCCAGTCTTTCAGGAAGTTCCACTGTTTTTTGTTGCTTATAAT
The DNA here is from genome assembly GCF_023055355.1 of Agelaius tricolor. Taxonomy (NCBI): domain Eukaryota; kingdom Metazoa; phylum Chordata; class Aves; order Passeriformes; family Icteridae; genus Agelaius; species Agelaius tricolor. The sequence goes on along the minus strand of NW_027269262.1, from coordinate 58,597,849 downwards.
TTGCAAAATGGAGCATCATCTGTTTGATTTCAGTGGAATCAGAGCTGTTAGGAAGTGGAAGGTGAGCTGTGAGCACTGCGAGCCCACAGATATTCCCCCAAGTTCTTGCTTTGTAGTAACAGTGTTAAAACAAGGACACATCTTTCCCAAACTCTAGGACAGCCCAGACTAAACATGCTCTGCATGGGCAGTTGTTTACAGACTTGTTTGGCATAAAGACTTTTCTGCCTTCCTAGGTGCTTGCTGTGCTGAAATGGCAAGAATAGGAAAAGAAATCCCTGTGCTTTCAGGGCCTTTGCTACTGCCAGGAAAGCAGATACTGCTTGAGTTTAGATACCCAGCTTCAAAGGCCACTCTTATCTGAGTTAATGGGAATAAGTGAAGGCTGTGAAGTTTTGCAAAAATTACTGTTTTACACAAGGCAGCCCCTGCAGTGTCTCAAGTGACCACCACTACAGAGGCAGATTAACTGGGTCCTATAACCCTTGAATTGGAACTCTTCCTCCTCTCTCCAAAGGCCTCCTCACATTTTTAGCAGGTTGCTTTTATTTGTTGCTTCAAAATTCATCTTCCTCTTGCTTCTCCTGATCTGCCACCCTTCTTTGCTGTTGTGAATTCTTTCCCAAACACACTTAGTAGTGGTGGCTGCAGACCACAGACATTTCTTGTGTGCTACTTGATATTACAGTATTCATCCTTTCCCAAAAAGTCTTAGTGTTCAAGACTTTCCATGCTTTACATCTCTAGGCTAGTTAATAAATTAACAGTTCCTAAATTCAGTTTCTTATTAACAAAGTTGAATCTAATGTTAAGGATTCATTCTCATTTTAGAGTTGATTACCATAATTGTGGTTAGTGTTACATCACAATTAACTTTGTTTTTAATCACTAAAAGGCTAACAAGCTCATTTCACAGCACTTTAATTTAGGTCCATGAAAGCAAAAAAGGAAGATCTGATAGGTATCCTGCATTTACAAACTGCAGAAATTTTCTTTCATTGTCCCAAACAGTGAAAATTTGTGAAGCTTAGGGACAGGTTTATGAGGAATTTTTTCTCTTTTTAAGAAGTAGAGGAATCAATAAAATGTCATTGCTATTTTTTTTTTTTTTTTTGAAGTAGAGCAAAATTGTGTTGGTGTTTATGGGAATGCTAAACTGTGCAGTTCTACACTGTTTTTTTTTTAATTCACAAAGTCCCTGAAATGATTTTGTGAAGATCATTTGTCTTGAGACAAATGTGTGCTGAACCTTAGGGTCTCAAAAGTGAGGATTCAACGAAGCCCTTGGAAGATGTGTCTTTGTTCCATGTGCAAGAAAAGGAAGTGCCCTTCTTGACATTTTTAGAACTTTTCTGAATTGAAATGAAGTTTTAATTAAGTTAGAATATGCTAAGTTACTGAAATTTTAAATTCCAATCAGTTTTAGCAATGTTTTTTAGGGCTTCTGTTATATTAGCTAAATGTCTCTTTTCATTGAGCCTCCAGCTCCTGTATAGACCAACCTGCATTCTACATTTGTTTTGTTGCGTAATTGTTTTTATTTCTCAAAGAGAGAGAAAAGAAAAAGGAATACTTTTTGAGAAAGTATCTGTCAGTTGTCCTGTAAATGAAGAGAGTGATAAAATGTGGTTACGTTACCAGCTCCTAATAGGAGAGACTTTGTGATCCCGAATACACACCTTCTCTTGCTAATTAGCCAGTTAAAAAAGAGCAATCTGGTATTACTTGAAATATTTTCATATAGAAAGAAATTTAGTTTGGTGTAGATGAGATTGATTTTGTGTTTTTTTAAAATAATGCTTCTTTCTTATCAATTTCTAAGAAGGAAGAACCAAAATATATTCAGTTTTGGGCAACAAGAGACCAGGTGAAGAGACACCCCTCTTCCCCTCACTTTCCTTTTGCCTGTTCCTTTTCCCTGGTAGCCAGAAGAATGAGAGAAAAGAATCAAAACACGGTGTTCTTTCCAGCAAAAAATTGCAGCTGACATTTTAGCTGTAGTGCATATCTACATGCAGGGATAGGACTGTTGTCACCCAAATCAAAGAAGTTATACCTGTAAAAGGAAAACATTTGTCTAGAGCAAGGAAAGAATTAGAGTCAAGTCTAAATCTGCTCTTGAGGGCTTTTCAATTGGTAATTCAATGAGATCATGTGTGGTTTTATATCTCCTTGTCTTTCATTAGATTTTAATTAGATATTTTTCCACTTCTCCAGACAGAGTCCTCCCATTTTGCTGTTACATCCTTGTTTGTACCCAGCAGCATATCCTTGCCTTCAGAGCTGTGGCAAAAATACACTCAAGTCTGTATGTGCAATCCAGACTGTACCACCACAGGGACTGGCAATTACTTATGATCAAGCAATATTAAAGTGGAAAGGTTCACTCTATTAGGCTTGGTCTTTATAAAAGAGACCACAGAAATTCACCCAGCAATTCCTTCATCAAGTTGAGAAGCTTGCACTGACCTTCTGCCTCATCTTGAGTTGCCTTTTATGTGTGTTCTCAATGCTTTATACCTGGCACTATGTGTAACCATATTTGGACTACCTGCAGTGCTTGTGTGGTTTTCTAATATTTTGTTTCGCATGCTATGTTTATTTATTTATTTATGTATTTATTTCCCCTTCAAGTCACATCTCTTTTTTTTTTGCTCATCAGCTTTCCTCCAGCTTTTCTACTTTTTACTTTTCTCCTAGATTCGTTCTGTCACATACCATTTCTGTCAACAGGCCTCACGTGGGCTGTGCTTCCACTGTATAAGATCTGTGTGCTCCTGGATCAGCCTGTGGTACAAATCCAATCTGAATGAGGCACGGGCACATTTCTGATGAATTAGCCAGAGTACAGTATATGGATATATGCCAGGCTTTATCCCAACTATGGGTAAACAGATGATGTGTATTCGGCATAAAATTAGAGTGGGCAGGATGAGCTAAAAACTGATCTGTCAAGACAGATTGAAGTTGTACTAAGAATTCAAAATATTTGGAACAAATTTGAACTGACAGACTGAAGTTGTTTTAGTGCTTTGTGTCATATGGCCACAGGGTTTCTGATCTTGTAATAGGGATCTTAAAACAGGTTTACCATCTTGTCTATTTACAGCCTCAGTAACACTAATGCCAGCAAAGTAATGAACTTCCTGCTATTAAGACCAGAAAGAGTCCTTTGGGTAATTTCACCTGATCCTTGAGTGACCCAGACAATAAAATTTCCTTCATTAATCCACTATGTGTTCGATATCCTTCTGTCATTCTGTAATATCAAGGCCCCATGGTGGAAAATATGTGAAGCATCCAGTAATACAATGTTGTTTGGACAATACAGTCAACACATCATCGGGGAAGCACCTGTCTGAGATTTGTACATGGAGTCACATTTTCACACAGAACCTTGGCAAACCTCTCAGCTTAGAAACAGCCATCTTCAGCCTGGGTCTTGGCTTGAGTCCCTGAGGAGTAAGGCACCAGCCATGGATAAGAGACAGCTGCGGCTGGTGGTTGCCGCATTAGCTAACGCCATTGCCTGCTGCTTGCCAGCTGAAATCAGCATTTGGCCACTGGAGTCAGAGCGTGCTTGAGAAGGATTTACAGGCTTGGCACATCCAGGGCTTATGCCTCGGGCAGACACAGGATGGAGATGGATGGAGATGCAGTCTAAGAGAGCACCACCAACCCCTACGGCTGCAAAAGAGAGCAACCTAAGGAAAAGCTCCTCCATTCCCACCAGGGAAAATCCAGGACTGAACTCTGAACTTTATGAGATGAAAGTTTTTTCTGTTCATTTGTGTACCTGCAGATCAGGTATACAACTTGGGAGGGGAGGGGGGGAGTTGGGTGAGAAAATAAGAAGGGACACAGATCCACAAATTGATGGAAATAAATCCAGAATCTTTCCTGACACTGAAATCAGATGACAGGTCTTAAGTGAAGAGCCAAACAAGACTGCTTCCTATAGGGACACAGGAATCTCTTTGCAGATGAACTGAGATCTTTTTACTTTAAAAAGTTTTTAATAAATAGATAATAGGGAGGACTAAAAACATAGAGCATATGGACTTACTGGGAAAAACATTTATCACCCACTTTATTGCATAAGATTCAGTGTATCTCACATTAGAATGACTTGATTTGGCCAAAGTGTTTATGCTTTTCTCCAAAAATGACAAAGTCACATTTTTGATCTTGTAAACAACCTCCCTTTGTGCACGTTCAAATATCACCTCCCAGAAATAAGTTTCCTGTGTTTTTTCACTCCTGTTAGTCCTTCAGCTCCAGCTACAGGACAAATGTGTCTGTTCTCTTCTCCTGACTCACAGATCTCCAGAATGCGTGGTTTTTTTATGCAAAAAATATATTTCTTTGATGTTTTTTAGGTACTGGACAAACAGTAGGGATGGTCCAAATATTTCATGTCTTCAGAGCTCTGTTAAATATTTCATATCTTCAAAGCTCTATACCCTACATACCACTTCAGCCAAGTCATTCTGAGCAGTAAGAGATGGCCTGGAAGTTATTTATTGCCTGTTTGTCATGTTTGTTTTATACTTGCACAAGTTTCCCTCTAACCAGGGCTGTACTAAGGTATCCTAGTACCCAGAGTACCTAATAGTTTCCCCTTTTAATAATGCAGCTTGAATAAGTATAGAATTGTAGAATGGCTTGGGTTGGAAGGGACCTTAAAGGTTATCTTGTTCCAACTCCCCTGCAGTGGCACCTTTCACTAGACCAGGTGTTTCAGGGGCCCATCCAGCCTGGCTTTGAACATTTACAAGGATGGGACATCTACAACTCCCCTGGGCAACCTGTTCCAGTGCCTCACCACCCTTACAGTGAAAAATTTCTGCCTAATATCTAATCTCAATTTACTCTCAGTTTAAAGCCATTATGCCTTGCTCTATCACTCCATGCTCTTGTAAATAGTCTCTCTCTGTCTTTCTTATAGGCTTCCTTCAGGTAATGGAAGATGCAATTAGGTCACCCTGAAGTCTTCTCTTCAGGCTAAATAATTCCAACTCTCTCAGCCTTTCCACACAGGACAGGTCCCCCATCCCTCAAATCATTTTGTTGGCCTCTTCTAGACTTGCTCCACCAGGTCATTATCCTTCCTGTGCTGGGGACCCCAGACCTGGAATCAGTACTCAAGGTGGGGGTCTCACAAAGATAGAGACAGAATCACCTCATCTAACCCGTTGGCCATGCTGATTTTGATGCAGCTCAGCATACAAGTGGCATTGATATTTTTCCAAATACTTAAATTCTCAAATAAATAATTCAGTATTAGAGTTGCAGACACTAAATATTGATTATTCACAGAAAGTTACTACAAAATAGAATTGCTTCTGCCTAACTGTGTTGTCAGTCTCTTAAAAACAGGACTGATGGTATGGCTGGGCCTCAAGGGTACCTGCAGTGAGATCACATTGCTTTGGGAGACAAAGGCAGGGCCACCCCAGTGGCCTTGGCAGAGGGCTGAAGTTTCACTGCTGAATCCAGGTGCTCAGGTCTTGAGCTGGAAGGACTTAATGAAACTGCTTGGTCCTTCCTGATTCACTGAAGGAGAGATGTAAAGGGATAGCCAAAATGAAGCTTAATCCACCCTGCTGTGTGCCCTACTTGGGTGAAGCTCAAAGAGGCACCTTGAAGCAGGCTCGGCAGGAGCATACACTCCCAGAAGTCTCCCCTTGCTGTGCACAAGCCTGTTGGTGCTGTAAGAACACAGGGATGTTGAGCTGCCATGTCTTGTCCTATCCCAGCACTGAGGCAAGAGTGGCTGATGGGTGTAGGTAGAACTTGCTTTAGAGACCTCCCCAGGTGATCCCTCCCCATCTCCTTGGAGAGCTTTTCCTCCAGGCTAACTGCACTCAGCTGCAGTGACTATGTCCCCCTGCCTCGTCCCCATCCCTCATGGGTTCTTCAGGGTATGACAATGCAGTAGGGAACTCCATGAGAGCTGGGTGGTCACCTGCATCACAATACTCAGGTGGGATGGTGGCTTCTCTGCATTGCAGAGATGACAGTCACAACAAAACTAAGAACAAAACTAAGCCCTGGGGTGGCAGGGCTGGGCCTGGCAGGTGCTCCTGTCCCACCACCTCATCCAGGAGCAGCCAGGGGCACTGGGGCACACTGTCTTGTATCAGGCACCTCCCTGGGGAGGGACAGCCCTGAAGTGCCCTCAGGCAACGACACAGAAATTGTTCTGTGCCTAACAGCCTTTTACCTGCCTTAAAGCTGTGTGTTGCATCTGTGGACAGTCCTGTCCTCTGAGAAAAGCCTGGTGCCCATCTCCACTATTTTCTGCACCAGAAATTTTTCTTAGTTTTGTTGTGACTGTCATCTCTGCAATGCAGAGAAGCCACCATCCCACCTGAGTATTGTGATGCAGGTGACCACCAGATGTTACTGATTCTGCTGGTATCACCTCCTGGTGGTTGCTGAAGTTCCTCTTTCCTGACCTCTATGGCTCACTCGTGGGGCTTACCTCGGCAGACAGATATTTGACATTGGCATTGTGAACTCTGCTGAATCATAAAATCTGCACAACTTAATTTCATGGGTCTCATCAACAAGTCTTGGTACTAAAGCAGCTGATTAAACAGTAACTAATCCCTTTTTGTTGTTGAAGGGAAAAGTAGAACAGTAAAACATCTTGCATGTTGCCCATCTCCTGAAGGTAAAAGGGTGAAAACGAAGAAAAGTAAACAACTATGCTTTGGATAAAACAGAAAATCTCCTGATCAGAAAAGGAGTGATTTCACATGCTCCTCAAATGATCATGTGATAACCAATTTCAGATCAATATAATTTCACACCTGTTTCATAGCACTTTCTTCATTCCTTGTGTACATTATTAATCCATAAGTGACATCAAGCAGCTCACTGGCTTCTAGTGGTGAGGAGGAGTTTTACTTGAGCAGTCTGGGAAGAAGAAGCCAAGAGAGAGGTGAGAGGACCTCATGGTGCTGGTTCTCAAAGGCTAGGCACTCCTTTTCTACTCAGTCAGGCTCATCTGTCCTGGTGGAAACTCCTTCAATAGTCCTGTATTAAACACAGAGAGTCACCTGTACTTTCCTCCTTGGTATGGGGTTTTACCACCTGGTCTGAGTGCCAGTGCTTCAAAAGGGCTGCTGCAGTTTCCTTGGGCATGAAAAAAACCCCACCACAACCAATCTCTTCCACAATTTTGCTTCTGCTCCATAAAAACAACAGCTTGAGGTGGCAGGATGGCCTGGAGGGGTGAAAAAGATGATGATCATGCCGTGAGCCCTCTGAACTCTTGTGGTGAACAGCTCTGTGACCCCATCCTGGGATGAAGGTGTCCTGCTCTTCAGCAGCTCCTCCTGAACACTCTTGCCCACTGTGTTTCCTCTGCCTAAAGAGGGAAAAAGCAGCTCTAATACACAAAGGCAGAAAGTGGAGTCAGCTTTTTTGCACACCTGACTGATGTTTCCAAGTGTTGCCACCAGAGGATGTACCAAGCACATTTTTTGCTGTATCAACACATAAACATACAAACAGATTAAAATAGCCAGATTTACCAGCAGAGGTAGCATAACTTCTGTATCAACACAGGAGGTATCAGTGTAAACAACAGTTCTTGAAAAAGAGAACAGAGAGAGGGGTAAGGAAGTTACACTGTATTTTCTGATGCAATTATCCCAGCTCTGTAGTATTTAGCATGTTAAATGGTAATGCATTTCTGATTTCTTTAATGCATAGCTAATACTGGGAATGTCTAGCCTAGGCCACTCAGTATTTAACAGAGTTTCTATCAAGGACAGCAGCCATTTTGATGTTTGAATGCTTTTCATTGCAGAAATTCATCTTCTAGATCTGGGGTAGTCAGCAATTTAGACACCAGACAGAACAAAGTGCTCAAAGGGACAATGGCTACTGGATGAGGCACTGACTCAAAAGCCATTTGAAAAATGGTTGCTATAAAAAGGAATGGTAAGAGGATCAGCTGTAGATAATTAGCTGTTAAAACTGGTGTTTTAAATGTATCTTCTCAAAGACAATTGTCAAAGATTTCTTAGTAGTTACACTCTGTGTCAACAAGAAAGTATACACTTTTAACTGAAAAAAACCAAGTTGATCTCACCCTGGCATTTCCCCCCTTATTACAGGCACTGGCTACTTCTAGGAAGCCACAGATATACTTCAAAATGTACATTCTAAAAGTGTATAATGTTGTGAAACATTCAGGAAGAATCACCCTGCATTAACTGTTTTGAGACTTCATTAATGGTTTGACTCTGATCATTCAGCATCTGGTCCAGTGACAGAACACCCCATTTAGTGGAAGGGAATCAAGCCTTGAAAAATAGATATTAAAATTATTTGCCATCATAATCTGAAATAAAGATAATGCTTTACAGGAGTTTTGTCTTTTGTGGATAAACTGAGTCATGTAGTCCTGGTCCCATCCTGGAAACAACTCATTTATGTCTCTGTGTTTGTTTAGGCACCAAGTCTCAAAAAATAACTCAGGAGTTATTAACTTTCTATAACAACCTGTTTACTCAGCACATGACCCCTCTGTATTATGATAAACAAACATGAAAACAGATGGATTAAGGAAAGATTCACTGCTCTCTGTTGAAGGCTTCTGAGAAGAATTATTCTGGATACATGGTAAATCGCAGTTATTGTTTATTTGAATGGGGCTTGTCAGTATAAAAATTAGCAGAATAATTTCTCTCGAGTTACTGTGTTTGCAACATCTGCAATTGCTGCATTAGAGAGCCTTGAATGAACAGATTCATCTTTCATATTGTAAATACGATCATGTATTTTCAGCTGTCAGTGTACTAGGGTTCATTTTTTGACTAATCATACACCTTTTTCAGTTATTATCACTAGTCACTTAATCCTGTCCGTTTGAACTCCACTTGCAAGTGCTGGGAAGCTTGAATGTTGTAGTAAATTTGTTTATTGATCATCCAATTATAAGACAAGTATTTTTTATTTCTTCCTAGTGGCAAACAAGCAAATTCCGAGGAGTGTTTCATACTCTTGTATTCTCATGGCCAGTGTTAAGTATCTGTCCATGACTGCTAGAGGCCCTGGCAGACCTGTAACACATCAGGTGCCTCATGACTTCTTCTGAAAGTGGGAAGTCACTCCTCCCCCATCTCTGTGAAAGCAAACAGGGAATTTGTAGCCCTTGGCAGCCCAAGTTCCTGCTTACACCTTGGCCCATGCAGTACACAATACATCATCTGAAGGTTCTCACAATACATTCTTTGAAATCCCTTAGTTCTAAGAAGTTAGGATATAACATTCCTACTCTTGACTGCCTTTGAATTTTCTGTTTCCTTTATTTCAATAGCACAAAAGAAAATCAAACACACCATAGAGATCATATACACAACTGAACAAACAAAACCCAATCAACATCTAAGGCATAGAGGAACAGTTCAAATATTAGTGTATTTTTTGTTAGAGCCTGACTGACTGACTCCTCAGTGCCCTTTCACTCACCATCTCCAGCGTCCTGGGGTGGGGAGGAAGGCATCCTCTGGATACAGGATCCTCTGAACCCAGCTGTGTTCCAAGGCAGTCATTACAGCTAGAAACACCACGTAAACAGACACCAGGGGCTCCACAGGGCAGACTGGGGAAGATATTGCTTCTGAGAGCCCTTTTTATGGAGAGGCTGGAGATCCAGGCATGCCTGGTCTAGTCAAGCCATTCCTTGAGATGAAGTCATTGCTGCTACCATGGACCCAGCTGTGCAGTCCCACACCTCTGGAGTCTGCACCTGAGCCTCAAAGAAGCACAACCTCCAGAGGAGCCTTCGAGCAGGGGTCAGGACTCTTGCAGCCCCCTCCTCTCTCCTGCTGAACTGTCCCTACACTCTAAATAGGATCCAATTCCCTGTCCCCAGGAGCACCTGGCACATGCAGTATTTTGCTCTTTTGTTTTTAGCACGGTGTCTGCCATCGCCTATGACATCAGGTGTTGTCACTTGCGCAGCTGAAGAGTGGGCAACCGCCCAAGATGCAACAGGTAGGACAATGCCTAAGAAACTCCATCACTCGGTGAACAGTGCCAGATAGGGCTGGTTAGAGCAGCCTTTAGTCCTGGCAACACTCTTAGCTCTGGTATGTGCATACATGCCCCTAAAACTGAATTTTTTTCATGGCTGTAATGTCAGAAATCTCAAAGGCATTTTTGATTAGCTTGTTGTGGGAGATTTCAACTGTACTTCACATGATCTTCTCCTCTGTAGTGGACAAATCTGGAGCCAATTTCTGGGATGTAACTTCATCCAAACCTCACTGTAGTTACTAGAGCTTCTGAGACTTCTCAGATGGGTGGCTGACAGGAAGCTGCCTGGTTACATGAGTTTTAACACATCTTTCAGCTAACTCTGAGACTCAAATGCAACATCTGCTAGAACACACAAGGATGTCATGTGGATTTATGATATTCGCTTGAGGATTCTGGAGCCATAAACCAATGAATGGACTACAATGAGATAAATACAGTATTTCTTGTCTGTCAAAGGCAATTCTGTCCCAATACTTTTCATTGCATTATTTAATTGAAAGCAGTTCCCATTTTGCTCAACCTAGTGATTTAAAAGTTTAAAAGATAAGCTACATTTCTTTGTTTGACTATACTGTCAAATGCATTTGAAAATGAAATTCTCAATCATGATAATGTTAAGACTGGTCTTTATGTTTGTGGGTTTAAAATGTTAAACCTAATAATACTCCTTTTTTGAAAGTGGGCCAATGCTACTTCTCTTGAAGTCAATGGGAATTTTGCCAATGACTTAAATGAAAGTAAAGTTGGGGACTATATATTAGCTTTAGGCTTTAGGACTCCACGGGAGCCCAGTACTTCCACTTTGTGAAAATTAAATATTTCCAACTGCACTGATCTCTCTGACTTTAATTTGCTACTGCATCTCCAAAAATGCATTAAAATGAACACTGACAAAGAGGGAAATATTTCGTTATATTGCTGCCAGATTCTAAAGTTTTAAAGCAACAATATACCCTTGCTTTTTTTTTTCTTCTTTCTCCCCTCCCCGAAACATTTGCATTTCTCAAAGGCATGAGACACAGTGCCAATCCTCCAGGCAATTCTCCACACAAGGAGAATTGTGAAGCCCAGGTAATGTCTGCAAGTCTTCAACAAGCCTGTGCACAGCCTGGGAGCCCACCTACACACAGTGACTGAGTAGCTATAGCTGCTGTAGAGACTCCACAGGTTTTTTGAAGATTGTTGTCTTTTAAAAGATTATTTAAAATATTGATGTGTTTTTCTAGTACTCATCTGTCTTGTCATAATGGCTCAAAAGGAAGGGTAAGAAAAGTTTAAACATTCTGTGGCCAATTCTAACCAAATTAATTAAATAAGCTCTTTTTCAGTTATTATGAAATCCTAATGAACTCAGTAGGCAGATGAAAGGTGGACCAGATAAGTTTAACCTGATGTAGAGAATGAATAGTCCTTTCAGCACTCAGTCTTTGGAATGAACACTTGATATATCTCACAGAAAATAGTTTCTGCGTTTGGACCAGTACTTTATGAACCCCAAGTTATCGCACCAATTATGGCCTGAGAATGCAAGTAAAAATGAAGAAAAGCAAAAAGGAGACAGGACAAAACTCACTACCTTACTTACACATCAAATTTGAGATGTCAGTCTCCCCATACACCAAATTAATCACCTGGTTTTGGAGAGGCTTCCTTCCTCTCCTCATTTGGTGATCAGATATCTCAGAGGTGAGCACTGCAGCTCAGCTACAAGCCAGGTGGCTCAGTGACACAGAGTCACTGTCCCTGCTTGCCTGATTTCTTGTCATTTGTCTTTGGAGAATTACTGAGGGTTTATCTGCAAAGGAATTAAAAAAAAAAGTGTGAATACACTTCCGAAATCATAGAATCATGAAATGGGTTAAGTTGAAAGGGACTTTTAAAATTCAACGAGGTCAACACATAAATATCATAAAAATTGTATTTTTATGATATTTATGTATGATTTCTTTTTCATATATCATTTCAGCACAGAGGAATACTAAGAGTCATATTGCTGTGTCATACCAGAAGACATGGTCTGTCTCCCTCTGCCCAGCAATTTTGAGGAACTAGTTTATCCACCCCTTGAAAAAAATCCCAGTACTTTATAAGTAACTGAATAGCTCTACATACTTTGCAGGAAAACACGCAGAATTCATCCTCTCCTTTCTTCTGCCTGATTTAGATTCTCAGAATATCTACAGGATCCGACAGACTCTGAGCACTTTTGAACAGCAATGCTTCCTGAAAACCAAAATGTCTGCATGAGTTTTTTCCACAGCAGGGTGTTCATTTGCAAGTTCAACCTGAGGCATATTAAAAGTGTGTTATTATGTCTTTCTATAAATTATATGTATGTGGTAATCATTCCTTCCTACTCTGGATGGATAATGACAGATTCGTTTTATTTATCTGAGAAAGATGGAGTTTGGGGTACAATGTAGTGGTTAAATAATTGCCAAGTCACCATAAAGACATTACTCCATCTAATGTGCACAATCTCACATTCAGTCAACTGATGATACAAGCCAAGCAGAACTAATCAAAACATTGAAGGTGGATGCTTGCTGCCAGCATCTCTCCCGCATTTACCAGACAAGCTATTTACAAACCTAGAATGTGAGCTACTTAACTGTGAGTGAATTGAGTTTTGAAAGTAAAATGTAGCTAAAATTAAATAAAAATGTTCACTTAGAAGAGCTGGGGAGTTGCAGGCTGGCTGCAGATTAGATTTTCAGTAGTCATATCATTCACCAGTGATGATATCTTCACTTCTAGGCTTTCACTGACCTTCTGAAACGATTGTTTCATAGAAATGGATGTTGGCACTAGATTTCCCAAAATCTTAGGAAACACAGCTGAAAACAAGCTCCAGAGATCCCTTTTTCACCTCTTCAAAGGGATCAGCTGTCCTAAACCTTTCCTAAGGGAAGTTTATGCAGCCTGTTATCATTTTTCTAATATTGTAGCCTGAGACCCTGTGATCTGACACAGATCTCTTCTGCTGATTCCTCCAAGCTGGCACTGGGGCTTGTCCTGTTAGGTGATTGAGTGTTTCAAGTGTACAAACATGTTTTTTTCTCTGTGTTATATCATGACCAAAGGAAAAGAAAAAAAGGTAAAGGAAATCAATTAGTGAAACTCACCAGACTAGATGGAGGATTATCAGGCTTAGTTAGATCTACTGACCTATTTTGCTTTTTGTGACAACCTGTTGCCCTTTCAGTTTTAGGAGCAACCTTGGTTTGTTGCCACCAGCTGCCAGCCAGGCTGCTTGATCACCTCTCCCTCTTCAGCAGGGGCAGAAAAAGTCCATAGGATGAGACAAGGAGAGGGAGATCACTCTCCATTTACTGCCTTGTGCAAAACATAGTTGACTTTGCGAAATAATATGATTTACTAAGAAGTAATAACAGAACAGGATAAAACCAAAAGTAAGCCCAGTTTTCACCTGCGTCCCCCTTCTTACCCTACCATCTTCCCAGTCCCAATTTCACACACAATTCTTCTGCCTGTTTCTGCCCCCTGAGTGGAACTGGAGGATTGAGAACAGGGATTGCCATCACTTCAAAAGTCGTCTTCTTCTTTGTTGCTCCTTCTTATACCCTTCCCATCCAACATAGGGACCCTTCCCTGGGATGGAGTCTAATCACCAATGGGATACTGTCTTCCACCAGCTTCTCCAATATGCTTCCATTCCATGCACTGCTGTCTTTCAAGAAGCACTCCAGAATGAGTCCTTTCCACTGGGTAAGATCTTTCAGTAATGGACTGCTCTAGTGTAAAAATGGGATAAATAAAATGGGTAAATGGGTAAAAAGTAAAAATGGGATATGAATAAAGTAGTGCAAGCTATGACTTGATTACTAGAAAACCTGGATTCCAAAATATACATGAAAATATCAAAATTTTAATATTCATAAAAATATGGACATTTTCTTTACCAAAGTCTTTTGGTATCTTAAAATATGAATGGAAGACTTTTTAAAAAAATTGCATTGTGTTAATCAGGCACATTAAAATCACTGTTTTAAAATTGAATATTATGTGCTTATGTGTTTAATTGTAATGAATGGACCCAGAACCACTGCTTAGTAGACTTAATTTCAGAATTTTCTAATTTCTGAGTATTTGAAATGGAATTTATTATTCCATTGTCTTATTTTTTATCCAGGAATATATATTTCCAGTTACAGACAATATTTAAATATTCGTTTAATGCTAAGAGTTAGAAAAAGAGCTTTATCTAGTTGAAAAAAATGTCAAGAAAAATGGCTGTGGAATGTATATACGGCATTTTTCCAATATCACTACATAGATAGGCTTCATAAAGCTGTTAACAATTTGTGTATAAATCTTGACATTTGGTTTCATTATTTGTTTGCTTTTTATTTATATTCCTCAGTGAGCTTATAGATGTTCTCTAGTGTGTACTTTCATCAGCTTTCTTCCTAACCTGTAAAAGCTCATTTTGATTCTCCTAGACAAAGCATCTTCATCTGATATCAGCCTTCTCATATCAGTAATTCTATTTCCTTCTGTGAAAGGTCTGATGATCTGACTGCCTGGTAGCTACCACGATTATCTGACACACACTATATCTGTACTGCTACTTCATTGCTTCCCACCATTAAACTGGAGGGGAAAGTGATGTCAGGAGACAAGAGGATGAGCGAATTATTTTGCATTAATAAAGCCCACAGCCATGACTGACTGATAAGGAACTAAGTGGTGATCGTGGAAGTACAGCTTCACTCTCTTGATGGATGGAAAAACGAAGGTATGTCTAAAAGTCATCACAGGAACTGCAATGGGTCTTAATCAGGCATATCAGTACCTGATAAGTGAACGGCTTAGTGAAATGCTGAGTGAGGAATCTAAATTGTCAACATGTGCCTTGTTAATTTCACTGCATGGTGACAAGCAGTTCAGAAAGACAAGCACTGAAAGACCCTATTTATCTCTTTGGTTTGGATGTTGCTGTCTCCTTAAAGAGAGGCTGAAAATAATAAGAACTACATTTTTAACAAAAATGAGTAAGCCAAATATTGGCCATATGAGAGGAAGAGGTGCAGGATCCTACAGGTTTCTGATAGGCAAGGGAAGACTTTTTGGATAACTGCTGCAAGGACAGACATATATACTTTTTGTTTCATATCACCTATAGCAAGATTACCTTTATATAAGAACAGGAAGCTGCTTGATAATAAAATATTAGGTTTTATTTCTATTCATATTAAAACCATAAATAAGCTTCACAAAATAGAAATTTTGACCACTCTGGCTTGCGATCATGACTAGAGGTTTGACGTTCACACATTCTGTACCTAAATTGGGAACACCAGGACTGTTTTCAGGCTCACGGGCAAGTGTGTGAGTCTAGACTGTGTCCTAAATTCAACTAACTCAGCAAAGATGAAGACGAGCACATAGACTGCCAACAATCAATGCTCTGGTTAGGTCTCCAAGCTAGAGACCCACATTCATGTGTGCCCTTCTGACTTCTGCCAGATACAACCACTGGTGTGAATCCACCAATACTCATGCTTATACTCAGATTTGAAAGTTAAGTAATTTTGGCTGTATGAGTGAGCCAAAAATTTCTTCTGGTGGTATGCCACCTTTCTGTAGCTTAAATTTGTAACAAGAGTTTAAAGCAATACCCACAATATTTTCTGATCTATTTCCCTGCAGACTTACCTTTATATTCACCATCTACTCAATTAATTTATGTTTCTTTAGAGATTGCACTAGGTATTGCATTACTCAATGGATGTCCTATAATGAATACTAAACTGGTAATTTGGTCAGTCTCTGCTGAGAGTCTTGGTCAGAGCAGACCAATTTTCCCCAGGAAAAAACAGGAAGTAATGAGTAAGTATTTACCTAAGAATAGCATCTAGAATGTAGAAGTTTTTAGGTGAGAAAAGCAAAGAAGGAATCTAAAATACATTGTCACAATAAATCTAGCGTTCTCATCTGTTCCTGCTTTAGCATTTTCACTTGACAGATTAACAGAGATGTGTAGCATATGGATTGCTGTGCTATGAATTATTGCATGTAATATTCAGGCCTAAACTACATAACTCTTTTACAATGATCTACAATGGAAAATTGTAAGTAAATTTTTCCTACTTGGATCAATGCCAGTATTAGTGATGGGAAAATCAATTTAAGAATCAGCTAAACCCCGAAGTTCCTTGACATTCATAACTATATGGCTAATTTTATTAAATATTTTGTTTTCTCATTTCTGGTGCTGCTGGTTATAGCTCACACCAAAACAATCAAACAAAAAACAGCCTCCCCCCCGCCCAAAGAAAACATACCCCAACCCCCCCCACAAGAACCCCACCAAAAAATCCCAAAAGCTACAGAAACCATGCCCCAGCCCCCCAGTCCCTCAAGAAAGACTTTCCACATACTGTTTATGGCTAAAATCTCGATGAAATTAAATTCAATTAGACACAGATGTATACTGACAACACTATGATGATAGTTCAATTACCATAATGCATTCAACACAGAATGCACTTGAGAATTGTGACATGCTTTTTTCTTAAATGACCCTACTGAGTAGTTCCATAATTTTTAGCAACGCTTAAACAAGGCGCTGAATAGCTTTTGCTACTGGTTTTAGACACAATGAGTAAAACCCAGGCCTTGTGAAGTAAATGCAATTTTATTATGTAGGTAGTGAGTCTCTGCATATTCAACTTACTGGATGTCTGCTGAAAAATGCAGTACTAAATAGAGAAAACAGTCCAGGAAGTTCTGGTGTGTATGGAAGAGAATTTTCTGACACAGCTGTAGAGGCATCCAGCTAGGACAGGTCCTCACTGGACCTGCTTTTTGTGAACAGAGAAGGTGATGAGATTATTGGAGGCCATTGGGTGCACAGTGGTTGTGAAATTATCGAGTTTTTGCTTCTTGGAGAAGTAAGAAGAGGTGTCAGCAGAATTGTCACCTTGGACTTCCAGAGTTGGGACTGTTTAGGAGACGTATTAAGGGAGTTTCTTGGGAGGCAGTCATGAAGGACAAAGAAGTCTAGAAAGGCTGGACATTTTCCATGAAGGAAATCCTGAAGGCGAAGGAACCCGCTGTCCCCATGTGCCAAAAGATGGCAGGGAAGAAGAAATCCTGGCTGAACAGATTTGTCTGCAATTCAGAGTAAAAAGGAGGGTTCATGATATTTGGAAGCAGGGACAGCAACTCAGGTTGTGAAGTTATGCAGGGAGTACATTAGAAGGTCCAAAGCCCAGCTAGAATTTAATCTGTATAGTGCTGCAAAAGACACTAAAGAATGTTTCCATACATTACATACAATACATCCACAACAAAGGGAGGGCTGAAGAGAATCTCCATTCTTTTTTGGATGTGGTGGGGGGACATGATGACAAAGGATAAGACAAAGGCTGAGATACTGAATGGTTTCTTTGCCTCAGTCTTGAATAATACCAGAAATAAGACCAGTTAAGAAGACCAGTTTTTCTCTGATTGCCCAGCTCCCTGAGCTGAAATACACGTATGGGGAGCAGGATGAAGGCCTCATAATCCAAGGGGAAATGGTCAGTGACCTGCTACAACACTTTATACACCCACAAGGCTGCATCAGAATGGGTGGGATTCACCCAAGGATACTGAGGGAGCTGGTGTCTCACTGAGCCAGCAGTTCCGGTTAATCAGGGAGGTCCCAGGTGACAGGAGGTGACACCCATCTACAAGAAATGCAGAAGGAGTAGCTGGGGCACTACAGGCCTGTCAGCCTGACCTTTGTGCTTGATAAGGTCAGGAAGGATGGAACAGATTATCTTGAGGGCCATCCCACAACATGTGTGGAACAACCAGGAGATCAGGCCCAAAAAACATGGTTTAGGAAAGTCATGTCCTGTTTGAACAACCTTCTATGACAGTGTGACTTATCAAGTGGATAAGGGAAAGGTTGGGTGTTGTCCATCTGGACTTTTACAAAGCCTTTTGCACTGACTCCCACAGAATTTTCCAGGAGAAACCAGCTGCCCATGGCTTGGATGGGTGTTACCTCCACTGGGTAAAAATCTGGCTGGATGGTAAAACTCAGGCCCAGAGAGTGATGGTGAATGGAGTTGAATCCAGCTGGTCACAAGTGGAGCTCCCCAGGGCTCAGTACTGGGGCCAGTCCTGTTAGATGTCTTTACTAATGATCTGGAGAAGGGGATTGAGTGTACCCTCAGTCAGTTTGCAGGCACCACCAGCTGAGGTGGGAGTGTTGATCTTCTGGAGTACAAGAAGGCTCTGCAGAGGGATCTGGATCGGCTGGATAGATGGGCCAAGGCCAACTGCATGAGGTTCAGCAAGGCTAGGTGCTACAGGCTGAGGCAGAGTGGTTGGAAAGCTGCCCTGTGGAAAAGGACCTGGAGGTGCTGGTCAGCAGCCAGCTGAACATGACCCAGTTTGTGCCCAGGGGACTGAGGAGGCCACTGGCTTCCTGGCCCGTGTCAGAAATAGCCAGCAGGACCAGGACAGGGATTGAGGCGATGAAGCTGTGTTCAGTTTTGGTCTCCTCTAGAAAGACACTGAGGTGCTGAAGCATGTCCACTTGATGATCTTGAAAGACTTTTGCAACCTATATAATTCAGTGATTCTATATTCAGATTCTCTTTCCGCTACAGGCTGTAAAGTGAGATGCTATGAATTCATGCGATTGTCAAGGAATGTTCCTGGCACAATCCAGAGAGTCCTTCACACTGGATTACCAGTTCTGTGGTCTTGTACCTTATATCATACTCTCTTTAATGACTAAAAAAAAAAAAATCTTTATTTGAACTCTCAGGGGAGTCTTGTCTTTCAGCATTACCCTTCCATTTTACTAATTTCTAAATTTCATTTCACTATGTTTATTTTAAACCGAAAACTAATAAAAGCTATTGAGTGGGTAGTCAGGGTTGTGTTACAAGAATTTTCCAACTAAAGTCTATGTTTAAAATGAAGTATGTGTAATTCAGTTAAAAAGAATAAATTTCACAGTCTTATAAAAAAAATTTGTTTTTGATATGACTCATGACCATGAAGGCAATTCCTGTCATCAGATGTACTTTGAACAGATATGGCTTTATATCTAAAATCACTGCCATTTTTATCTGCTAAAAAAAAATTTAATAGTAGTAATAATAATAATAAAAATAATAATAATAACAACTGTGAAAACATAAAAGCTCTCCCATTTACATCTGGGATTTTTTTAATTAAAAAAAAAGAGAATGAAAATGGTATTATATTGATACATACTGTGTTTTAAAAACTGTTTGAATATCAGGACAGATCTAAGGGTGTGTGTTGCTGGACCATTTAATTTTTTACATGGGGAGTCCATATTGGCTTATTATAAGACATGGGGTCTATAAAACTTCATTCATGTGCAGCATCTGTCTATTGAGAAAATGCATGTAGACTGCTCTTACAAAGCCTTAGATACATTAATATCTCTATCCAAGTAAAGGTTAGTCTGTTACATGAATGAGAATTGTGTAAATATAAAAAAAAAGTATGGTTAATTTTGCATTCTAATAATTCAGGGATTTTCATTTAGTACTTTCTTATGAACATTTAAGTTTAATATCTACTTCTTAAGCCTAATATCTTCAGATAATAATATCTGAAAAAAATTGCTTTTTGGAGTATACAGCAATAACAAAAAGGATTATCTCAAGTCAACACTGGTTATTTGAAGTGCTTCTTGAAGTGCAGTACCACATGCCAATATTGTGTTCATCTATTGGATCTGAAGTGTGCTACAAACTTTGGAAATCACATTGCCTCAACCATACAAAGCATTTACTCTTCCTTCCTGCAAAGCAAATAACTCAAATAGCTTCTTTAATAATGTTTTTCTTCATTAAGGAAGGAAAATTTGGTATATTTCTTGCCACTGCTGATACTCACCATCTATAAAATGTTGCCTGGCTTTCTACAAATTCTTTTCACAGGCTTCATTGCTCCTCTCTGGATAGACATGTTGCCCATTTCTGACAACAACAGATGCAATGCTTTCAGACTCTACAGAAAGTAATGGTGCCTGACATTTCTAGGGTGAAAATCTCTCTATGCTTTTAGTGCTAATGGAAACAGACTTTTATTCTTCTTGAAAATCCTAAGCCAGAATGTAAATGGCTATATAGTAAACTGAACAGATTCTTTTTTAATCACAGAAAATAAAGAAACCCTCTTATTGTAAAGTTATAGAAGGTTTGAAACAACCCAAGACTTTCTATCCAGAGTTTGTTTTCTTTAGTACCTATTAGATAACATACTGAACATCTACCAATATTTATATTTTATACATAAGGGGATTTGACAAGAGTTTGCATGGTATCAGTGGCAAGTATTTACAAATGAGAACAAATCTTAGCCAGATTGGCTATAGAGATTCACAGAACCATTTTAGGTTAGGATGGTGTGTTCAGATGGCTTATACTAAATGAAAATCTCAGTTACTTTGAATTAGTCCTATAGCAGTTCTGAAGTAGATTCTCTACTTAGCAAAAGACACTTGATAAATAATATTTTCTTTCTTTTCAGAGGAGCTAAGGATCCAGTGTAAAGAATTCTCTATGGTCCAAAACAGGAAGAGAAATTTAAAAATATTTTAGAGGATAATTTGAAGGGCAGGGAGTATTTATGATGGCTGCTTTCCTACCAGTGGTAAATGTATAGGCTTAGCATCTGGGAAGTGATATTTTGTGAATAATTAGTACTGAACAACAATCCTTGGATATCATCTAATATCATCTAATTCCTCTAATAATATATTTTCAGTGTTTAGGGCAGCTTCTTTTGAGTTCTTGCCTCAGGTCTGAAAATCTGTGATACTCTGTGTTTGAGAACCATCATATTTATGTCAGGCTGAAAGAGGTTGCTACAAAAGTGCTGTTATGGTGCTAAGGCCTCAACACCCCTACACACGTGTCCATTCTGACACACCTGTGTGATGTATGTGCAACTGGACACGATGGGATTCATGCACGCTTGGTGCTAACTGAATACTTCACACTTTGTCACACAGTGACCTAAGTCCTTGAAAGTCATCCATGGCCAAAGTTTCAAGCTGAGCACAGTCTCGAGTTTGCAGAGGTACTAGATTTTTGTGTGATGCACTCAGTATTGTGTGACTGGGCCTTCGCCCATCATTGTTAGCTTTGCTGTACAGGCTTTTGGAAAAAAGTACTTCTGCAGAGGCCAGTTCTCAGACACAAGAAACTCTTAATGTAACAAAGAAATCAGGCCAATGTCAAGAAGTTTTCAAATAAGATGTTGTAGGTTCCTTAGTTCAGTGAAATGTTTTAATCTGGGCAAAGCAATCTGCAATGATTCTCAATGGGGTTGGAAGACATAAAATCTAATTGAAACAGCCCCCTGAAACATATTAATTTACAAAAACTGCATGATCCATCAGAAAATTGTTCTGATGGAAAAAAAATCTGTGCTGGTCTCTTTGAAACTTTGCTTCAGGTAATATACAAAATATTTCCTTCCAGCTTTTGGCCTCTTAAGAAGCCACATATTGGTGTCTTAAATCAGAGTGCCACTGATATCAGGGCAATAGTTTGGTACCATCAGCAATTGTTCAGAGATGTAATTATACAGTCATTAAAGAGGCAGATTCTGAACTGATTTCTTTTTAGTTGTGCTCTCCTGGAAGGTCCAAAACCACATGAGTTCATTAGGTATTCTTCATTTGAAAGCTAGGAGTGAAACATCTTATTTTAATTTTTTTTTTCACTTAAGTTTTCTCTGGTTTTGTTTCACTTAGGCTGTTTCCTTCTGACATCTCCTGTGATCATCTCAAAACATTGAGTCCATGATCATCTAAGTCTTCTTGGCCTGTGGAATGACTCTTTAAAAATCTGTGTCTTTTAATGCCATGTCTGATGCTATTTGGAGTAATTTTAGAAGATCATGGTCCACCTCCCTAGGTATAGAAAAGAATTGGCCCAGGTATTAACCAGATGCTGAGCCTCTCTCCTGCCTTTATGTCCCCCATTCACTTGACTGTAGAAATCAATTTTTTCTGGTAGCCTTGATTATGTCAACAAAGTAAAGAGTTAATGTCAGATGTGTAATTTATACAGATGTCCACACACACAGAGTCTGGAGCAGCAGAAGAACGGGAAAGTTACACAGATAGAAAGTCATCAAACTCCTGAACACTGTCATTAATGCAGAATTTTGTCACCCACAGAAGTTTTGGTTTTGATCTGAGTTACAATGGCCATTTCAGGTCTCAGTCTTTTTGGTCTTATCAGATTGTACATGGCAGTTTATTGGTTTCCATGGACTTGGAAAGTTTCCATTTGGGAGTTTTACACTGTACTTTTTTGTTTGTTTGTTTTGGTGGTTTTTTAATTTTTAATTTTTTTATTTTTATAATGTCCTGATAAAATTTCAGCAAGAAATTTCATACTTCAGTTTTCTCTTGTCATCTGAGCACAGAACTCTTCAAAGTTAACAACCATCAGCAGAACACAGTTACATCAGAGCTCACCAGGAACAGTGAGTCAGAAGGTGTCAAGTTCTTGCTCTAAAATGAACACTCAAAACTGAATTAAAGGTTAAAACTAGACAAGAGCTTACCAGAAAAAATGGGATATATATATTAACACATATGTATTCCACAAATGTTCACATTACTTTAGTTCAACCTGGATCAATGGAACTCATGACATCAATCCAAACAAAATTTTGTGAAAAGAACATTTTCTCCAAAACCAGACAAGATTTTCTTTTGAATGAAATGACATCAAGTGATCCCAGAGTCATGTGAGTACTAAACATTCAAGCATTTCAGTACTTTCAGGGGAAGAGAAAGGTATTTACTGAGGCAAAACTCCACAAAATAGAGTGACTAGGAGTTAAAACAACTCAAAGTAGGAATACAGCAGTACTTTTTTAACAATGAGGTAATTTATGATACAGGTTACAAAAGAGAAATGTGAAATTTTTTAAGGAAGATTTTGTTTCTTTCCAGTCAAAATTTAGTATCAATCTCTCGAAGAACCCTCACTCAAGCACAGGAATGCAGAAAGCATCCCGTGCTTGATCCAGGAGCCAATCCAGGAGTATCCAGTGCCACCTGAGATGCTCTAGGAGATGTGATCTGGTTTCCAGACACTGTGCCACTACAGGTCTCTCTTAAGAGCAGTGTCACAGCTGCTTGTCCTGGATGTGTGTCTCGTACCCAGTGGCATCTGAACTGGCTCTAGGTGTTTGTGTGTGAGCAGCTTGTACAAGAGGAAATGGAGCTTATTTGCTAATAGTTATCTTTCCTGCATTATTTCTTATCATTTTCATATGAAAACGGAAACTAGATTAATTTTTCTGTTTTGTAACATCAAACTTGCGAATCCATGAAGATAATCCAGTAACCTTAATTCTGGAAATTTACAAGAAGGTATATGAGCTCTTAATGGGTTTATTCTGTGCTGTCTCATAACAAAAGTAAATTTCAAAAGAACATGCATTGTGAAACTGTTTGAATTTAGCCTTCTTTTGCTGTCTTCCAGGACAGTTCAAAAATCCTTAACTCACTAGCTATCTAAATACATAACTGACTAAAGATTGAGAAATGGACACTTTATTTTCCTGTTGCATTTCTTATCTGGATTCTTTATTCATTTCTGAGTAATGCTATTCATCCAGGAGAGCTCTGTGAAAATGTAAGTGTAAATGCTACACAATGTGAGCCAGGGATAAAGAGAGAAGCAGTGGATTCAAGGCTTTTGGGCTATAATGTGCTGCTTTCTAGATAATGGTCTCTTGGTGTTATAAAGAAAAGCAAACATATCATTAAGAAAGAGCTCCATAAAAACTGCCTGTCAAATATCTTAAGCTTCATTAGTTTAGATTAATGACTCACTTGATCTACATGACAATAGGTGAAGCAAATCTTTGTTTATTTATTGACAATTCAATGTAACTGTGACATGCATAAACAGGCTTCCTCCTGATTAGTTCCATGTTTTAAAGTAACTTTGTGTTATAAAACTTGTTAACTACAGTATCATTTTATTGAACTCTGCTCTGTGAATGATGTGATCTACATTGAAAGGCGTCAATATTGCAGCCATTCCTGGCAGGCATTGGAGCATTATGTACACAGATTGGAGTAGATATCTCATTGTACAAATCCACGGACCCAGAAAATGTCCAGTTATTGAGACTGCACTGAAAGGACAATGTTTTATTCATAGGATCTGTGGTGCAAGGTCAGAGAATGAAACCTGAACTAAGTGTAAGGTTCAGATTAGCTTCACGGTTTTGCAGAAGACCTCCCTGAAAGTTTGGTCTCTGAAAGCACCAGTCCTTTCCCAAATATCCATGGCAAGAGTTTGTAGCACACAGCATAGCATTTGTATGAACAAGTTGTTGGGGAGTGATTTCCAGTGTGAGGCTCCTGTAAATCTCTGCAAGAGGGAGACAGAGTAGCAGAAAGTAAGTTATATAAGCCTTTAATAACAACTTTTCCAGAAAATGCTTGTGGAGTACTGGTATGAGGATGTTGAATTTTGTCATGGGTTTTTGTTTGTATGAAATAATTTGTATTTTGTTTCATTTACAGCTTAGAAGCGATAGTACCATTGACACCCAGTGATTCTCCCTTATCCATGCTCCTGAAAGCACATAGCTGAAAGTGATTTTCTTTAGCAGTAGCTATTTTAGGCAGAACAGGTCATGTTGTCTCTTATGCCACTTTCATGCTTTCAATTATAAAGGTGTGTTTTCACTGACTTGTAAATTTGCCAACTTGCTTGGGCTGATATTTTATAGATTTGATGTTGACTTCAGGTTGCAACTCTTGGAAAAAGCCAACCAAAACCTTTCAAATAAGCTGATATAAGGATCAAGGTCAAGGCAGAGAAGAGGTCAGAGAAGGGAGCAATGAGAAAAAAAAGGCTTTGCTCAATTTGCACATGGCTGGGTGAACACAAGTGTCCTGAGTCTCACTATTGTTCTGCTCCTGGTAAAAATGACAAAGTAATGGCAAACTGTTATCTCAGGGTTCTGCAGCTGATCTGCAAGAACTACTTTGCTGCTATCTGCTCTCTGATAAAGCCTCCAAAGTTCTTCTCCACCTCTTTTATTTGTTGTCACAGGAAAGAATTTCTTCCATTTTCTTCTTTTAAAAACACTCAAGAGGTCACATGTAAAAACACAAGTGAGAAAAGCTAATAGGGTAAAAATATTAAAACAATTTTTCCTCCTAAATTGTGAGGAAAATGTCTTCAGTAAAATATGTAGGTCCAACAGTTAATCAAATTATAAAAGGGACACTCACTAAGGTGAGGTTATTGGAGAAAATAATCTCAAAATTAATTCCTTTGTTCAACATTTAGTGCAGAAGAGGCCAGAGAGATTCCTACTCCAGAGCTACATAAGCTCACAGGACTGCTTTCATCAGGAATTCTTAAGCAACAGAAATAAACAACTACTAAACTATTTTCTGTGAATAATAGTCTGTCATTTAAATGGCATGGCTTGTGTTACCTGAAGAACAGAAAGTGGCAAATACCTCACCAAAATTTTAAAAGATTTTCTAGATTAACTCAGACAACTACAAACCAATAAATTATATTTATGTAAGAGCAAATCTGTAGGAATATTCCATTTCACAGACTGAGTAATAAAAGAGAAAAACATGATATACTAGGAAAAAGCCAACCTAGCCTTTGCAAGGAGAAGTCATGACTCATGTATCAGTCATCTTCAGAGGAGCCACTGAGCATATGGTTCAGGTGAAAGTATAAGAAACAGATGGTAGGAGTGGGTAGCTGGTTTTCAGAAAGAAAAGAGCTCAAACAAATTCTACATGTGAAAAATGTGCCATTCGACATATTCATAAATGGGTATTGCTTGAATGATAAGGAGAGAAATATCTGAAAATGATCTAGAATTATTTGGGATAATCTAAAGCTGATTGTGAAGAGTTGTCAAGGAGCTCAAACTTACAAGTAGATGATAAACAGTTGGATGAAATCATATGTTAAGAAGTGGAATTTAAAGCCTAAGAAAGAAATAACCCACAAGTATTAGTAAAGGATGGCCATCAGTGTAATTACTACCATTCCAGAAAGAGACTTTGTAGCAGCAAACTGTTCTTCAAAACAACAGCTTAGAATTCAGCAGTGTCTATAAATATAACTAGAATCTGAAGAATAATTAGGAAAATAATTAGGAGCATAACAGAATACATAATCGTGTCCCAGTGTATATTACATAGCTAATAATATTTCAAGATTTTCTTATTATAAATTTAAGGACACTGGGGTTCTGGAAATGCCTGAGCAAAAGGAAAAGGTATAATCTTACCAAAGATCCAGACAAAGACAACAAAAATAAGCAGAGATGTGGATTGTCTTTTGCAAAGCTAGAAAGCAAATAAAAATAAAAATAGAAATAAAAATAATTTGGAAAAATAGGTTACAGCACAAGTGATGTTTGTAGAATGGAGATGATCAATAGCAAACAACTGACAGTGCAAGTAGTACCACCAAATGAAATTGCCAGAGTGGACTTTGAAAAACACAAAAGATGTACTTCTCATGCACAAAATGTATGGTTTTTAAAACAAATTTAGAAGGGGACCACAGAAATTCAGGCAGGGTAGATCCACTGCTGGCCACCACACATGATGAGCTGTAACATCCAGAATAAGTCAGTCAGGTCTTGTGGGAGGCTGGCTCACTCGCTGCACAAAGGAGAGTGAGTCTGGGCTCACCTTCAATGCCACCCCTTCTGCCTACACTTACATTCAACAGTCAGAAATGAGAAAACTGGAAGACTAAATTTCTCTGTGCAGCTCTTATTGAAAATTCCTTTTTGGATACGTATTGTGACATAAGTATTTATTGCTATTTCTTATTATTGTTTTGCCCTTTTCATCTCCTGCAATACTCTCCCCTTCCTGGTGGCCCTGGCAGAATATATTTTCACCAGTTGCAGTTGCCTGGTGACTGTCACAGGGAACTTCAAGGAAATTGCTGATCAAATGAAGTCAAAATCCCTTGAATACAGCCTGCAGAACCCTCTTCTATCATACCTTAGCCTGTGTGCCAAGGATGTCTTGCAGGCAGATATCCACAAGGATGTCTTGCAGGCAGATACTCCTGCCTTTGAACTGCATAGCATCAGCACTGTAGTTATAGCCAACCTATGGTGTTAGCTGGAGACGTGTTTTCCATACTCTGCTCCCTCCTTGGGATCTCTTCTTAAAGAGGGACTTAACTCCAGTCAGTTTGGTGGAATTCAAACTCCCAGCCAAGAGGACATACACCCATAAAACATTAGGAAGTCACATCAGATTGGAGTTTTTACGGCTCATCACAAATTTTTACTATAGTACCAGGGAACCTGATAAAGGAAAGTACTATGAACTTGCAATTTCAGCTAAAGTCAATAAGATTATGTAAGCTGCTGTATGGTGTTAAGTGCTGTGAGAGGTCTGATTTTCCTGTGTCTCAAATTCTGCTTGCTAATCACTGGAGAGATTTTTTTTCACATATGTGTTAACCACTCTCGCTACTGCATATTGTTCATGCCACTCTTCAGCTCATAAAAGAATGGTGAAAATTATTAATTAATATTTATGTGTCACTCAGTTGTGTTTATAGTAAGTGTCACTGAAAAGAAAAATGTATTCTTGTGTCTTTAAATCTATGTTTTAGCAACAGATATGGCAAGATGTTGCAGAATGAAGCAGAAAAACAAACCCAGAATATTGACTAAATTATTCTTAAGACCATTTTGCACATTGAATGAGGTAGGTTGCATGTAAGGAATTGTTTTGTTATACAAGACAACAGTAAAAGACAATAATAAAAATATATGCACACAGCCATACAATGGCAATCTTAATTCTGACATTTCCTAGCTACTGAGAGCTTGCATTGAAAACCTGCTTTTTTAGATGTGTGATGTGTGTGTAATTTAAATAATGAGCTTTATATCAGCACTGATTGTTAGAAATTTTATATATATGTATCTCCATCTGACACTTTCAGTGTAACATTTTTATATTAATTGAAAATAAACGTATTCTAAGGCAATTTTCAGGACAGTCACATTTTATGGTTTAGCCTGTCCAGAGTAGTGCTAGATTTATGCATAATAATGTCATCACATTCAAAGGAAATAGAGAGTTCAGTGGTGGATGGGTTATTGCAGATCGGTGAGAACAAAAAGATTGCTTTTCCTCTTCATATAAGGTCTATATTTAGCAGAGTGTGACCATGTCATGACACCACACAGAAAAAGTCATAAAAGCAAGGCTGTACAACCAGACTGCTTTTCTTGAAAATAATTCACTTTCTATTATACCAAAGTGGTGAGAATATTGTTGTCTAGGAATTTTTAATATTTCTAGACCATGCTTCCATTTCCAGTGTCATGGGCAGCAGAAGCACATACTCTGTTTCAACAGGTAGAGTCTGAATAATTTTATTTGCAATTTAAAAAAAAATGACATGTACTAAAACAGTCACAATAGCCCAGAGCAGAATTAAAAAATCTGATTTTAATTTTAATTCACCATTAAATGGTGATTTTAACTCACCATTCTCCTGAAGAAATTGGCTTTCTTCTACGTCATCATAGAAGATTCTATGTATCCTGAGATTAGGACAGAAAAATTAAATAATTCTTCAGTTCCAAGATGTGATGAGAAGAGTGGTCATTTGCTGCCTTTACTTCTTTCATGGGTGTTGGTCTGAAGGAAATTGTATTCTCAACACTTCTTCAGTTTCTCAGGAAGCATAAAAACATAAAATCCGTATTCTTCTGTCCTTCAGATGGCAATCCTAGAGGAAAGTGGTTTATCTCTGTAGGAGATTGTTAATGGGCTTGATGGGGGAGTGAACACGATTTTTTAATGTATTGTATGTATTTTTTCCCTTTAAATTAATAGCTGCTATCTATTCTTTCTTTCTCTAGTCATCTTTTATGTGGTAGCTAGCTACTTTGTATCACAAACATCTGGAAGAGAAATTTTCGGAGCATGAAACGTTCCTTTCATCCTCTATCCATGCTGAAGATCATACATCCAGGCCAATGTTGACATAATTTGTATGTAGAGTCAGGGAAGCAATCAGAAGGAACTGCTTGCAGGTCAGGAAAAGATATGTGGAATTTTTCCTTGAAATTTGTGTATGGTGAAGGGTTTCAGCTATGCAGGCTGTGCACAGAGGTTCCGTCCATGTAATCTTGCCTCTTCTGAATTGCACTGGGTACTGCCCAAACCCAATGTGCTGTGCTGTTTGCCTGTTAGCCATCCTCTGAGGCAAGATTTGAGCACTTGGTATTGCTCTCAGTAGGTACCAGCACCAGCAGGAAGGCACAGAGCTGCCTACATGGCAGGGGCACAGCATCGCTGTTCAGAAGAAAACAGCTTTTTCCAGCTCCAGCAGATACACAGTTGCTCATCTCAGAAGCAGTAAGGTTTATACCCCTTCCTAACTTAAAACAAATCCTGTTTAACTGAATTTAAAGCACACTTACTGCCAGTATAAATGCTTTTCAAATCCTACTAAATCACTGGTCTCAGTGGTTTCTCTGGCAAGGAAAAGCCAACGGAAGCATGGTGCAGATTAGGATGTGGATCCTGCCTGTGAAAGAATGGTCTCATGGACCAGACAATAGAGACAGGAGTACATTAAAAGGTCCAAGTCCTCTCTCTGTCTGGTTTGGGAATATTCCCATTCCAGGATGGCACAGGGGAAGAGATTAAGATATAGTTAGATGCCTAAGACTTACCTGTTGAGTTGTCTGTAGACAAATATTTTGCTCTACATGGCCCAATTCCAGGCAAATAAAACATTTTTCTTCAACTTGATAACCCCATATGTCAGGACATCCATGAATATCCTTTACTTTAAAGGGAAGTGAAGATTGGAAAGCTCAGCCATATGCAAATGTGTGTGGAGGGGAAGTTTTTAAGGCCAACTCTTCATCTGTTTAAATTAGCATGGCATCGCTGACTTCAAGAAAACAATGCCAATTTACCATAGCTAAGGGTTCATTATCTAGAGCTGTATTGAAATGAATTTTTTCCCCCACAACTCAGGTGTATAAGTCAGCTATCAAACTAGGAAAAAGGAATGCCTTCCTCTTAAAGGGTGGCTCTGAACGTAAACCTGACCTTGCTGTGCCAGACTTTTGCCCAATGGATGCTATTCCTGTTCCTTTGTCAGATCTCAGGGGACCTACACCAGTTTGTGGGATATAGCAGGCACCTAAAACCAAGGGCATCAATTTATCCCATAATGAAGGTTTTTGAGTGCAAATTACGTTAAAGCATCTCTTTGGTCAAAAAATGTAAAAATATACATCAGCCAAAGAGAGACCCGATCTCATAGGCTCTCATCACATGAATAATCATGCTGAAACCTGCACAGTTCTGTAAAATGGCCTACTGGATAAAAGCCATTATATTTAATAAAATTTATACATGGGGTTTTTTTTCCCATTGAGAAAGAACAATAGAATACACCTAATTCATTTCAGTTTTAAATAAAAGAATGACTCAGAAGCCACAGACTGATTAGCAAACAGGAAATGGAGAAAGACCTCTGAGTTGTTGCTTTGAGGCAATATTCTACTGTAATATCTTTCAAAAATAATGGAAACACACTTTAATATTAACCTGCCATTGCACTGTAAAAAGATGTAGAGAGAAAAGTAAGCAGTATCAATGAAATTAATCTAATAGCATTTTATTGTTTCCACAAACTAGAAATTCAGAAATTCAGCCAACAAAAGAAAAATATTCTAGAATTTCTTACTAAATGATGCAGTTGCAACAATTTTTTAGATTATATTATCAGGTAAAAAAAAAAAGTTCGTTTTCAAAATTAAAAGCTCAATTTTCATAAGAGCTCTGCTTATTTTCGTTTTGTGAACTTGCCTTGCTGCAAGAATGAATTTCAGCAGTGACCTTGTCAAGCAGGATGCATAATAATTTTCACTGTGCTGTTAAAACTCCGTACCACTACAACACAGACATGTAAGAATTGTAAGTTAGGATTGAATCCAAAGCTTTTAAGCCCTACCTTAGATTAAGTTTATCTTTATTGAAATACAACTTTTGTTTTATAAAACAACAATTAGTGGTCTAATGTAATTTAAATTGCTGCCTCCAAATAAGATGCTAAAAGAAAAAGATATTGTTCCATTGAGACAGTAAATAAAAAAGAAATCTCAAAATAAGAACAAATGGAGGTATTATCCCATGAGGAAGAGCTTTCTGAATCGATCTATTATTTCGTAGCTTGAAATGTGCCACTATTGTACTTCCACTTGATTATGAGTCTTGTTATCACTTCCTCCAGTTGATCCAAATTGAGTGCTTCTGACATTTGCAAAGTTACTCGCATATATTCCACTGCACAGCAGGGAAAACCTTGCTAATGACGAAATAACAAGCAGAAGAAGTGAATAAATATTTAGCTGATAGTAAAGAGTTACATTTGCTGGTATGTAAATCCTGAAAATAAAAACAAACCAAAACCAAACAACTCAAGCCATAGTAACATGCTAGTTCATGTCCTCTAAAAAAGGGTGCTAGTGGTGTTTTTCTCTGTGCCACAGGGCACTTTCATTTCCTGATTCTATTATACACTAAGTGGCCACCTGAACCTGCCAATGAACTTGTTCTATTGTGTTTTTCTATTTTTAATCCAAAAGGAGTAAACACATTTCTCATCAGATGTGTCACACACTGCTCTACATTGGTGAGATTTATGAAGGTGTCACCGAGTTATTACAGAGCCATTCATTTATAAATAGTTGTCCATTCTTCAGGAAATCATAAATGATAGGAGTATTGTCACCATTTCACAAAATCTGTATTGTAAGAAGGATGTCCATTAGTGATTATTTTTGACTGCACTACACAGGTGTAATTTGTTTTTTATTCCTCTGCCCTTACTCCAAGGCTTTTTCTCTACTTTATGATTATGTTCAAGCAGATTCCTGCACTGAATGGTCAACATTAGTAGAGCAAGGATCATAACAACTATTTCAATAGTCATCTTTACATAAAAAATAGCACTTATAAAATTTTCTCTTTAACCAGGCAGGCTTGCAGACCCTGAGTCAGCTCTCCTGTTCTGTATTTATTTTTTTAATGGTCTTCAGAAGTTGATGTAGAGGTACACTTAGCAGATGCTCTTCTTAAAACACCTACACAGCTGCCCAGGAGTGGATATGAATGCTGCTGAAGCCATGTGACAATGACATCTCTTAAAATCTCCTGTCAGATTTCTAACTAGTAAAGAATCTTTACTGTATCATTAGTGGCATTTTAAACTAACTTGAGAGAAAAACTTCTTTTGCCAATCATAAGGAAAACTTGCTCAACAAGAGAATTGCTCCAGAGACATGAGAATCAAAGGCAAATTGTAGAGAAAAACATAGGTAGAGAAAAACATGTTGAAGGGTCCTGGAAAAGCAAAAAAAGAGAAAGAAAAAACCAAAGTGTCAGCTTCCTCTAAATTTACAGTTCTTTCAAATTTCATATGCAATATTATGGCAATGTAATTAGATCACATTAGAAAAGATGGAGCATATTTTCTGGCTTATTAATCTTCCTTTAATGTTCATTTGGCACATGATGCACCCTGTCAGATTTTTCATTATTCTAATATTTCAAATATAATTTTTACAATCACCAGCCCCCAAACCCAGAAGAAAAATGTTTGCTTAGTGTGTTTGATGTCACTAGATTTTCAATATGTGACCTGACCATGTAAGCTAAAATGAAGAGTCACTTTCCACACTGTAGGTTTTTGTTTTGGTTTGGTTTTTCTGTTTTGTTTTTTTTTTTTTTTCTGTTTTAGGGTTTTTTGATTATGTGTGTGCATGTGCTTAATTTGCTGTGAATGAGTGAGAGAAAACAGAAAAAAAGCAAAAACCCAAAACCTTTGCAGATGTCATCTAATTTCCTTTTAAAAATAGAATAATGGGATGTTTTGAGGGCTTTGAAGTCTCCAAATTTGATTTTCATTTGATATAGAGCAGTAACAATGGTATCTTTGTTATTCTCTTCTGTGTCCTCAGCAGAGTTATGATTTTGTTCTGACAGCAGGAGCTTTGTTCCACTTTTGAAGTTCTCTTTCACGCATATAGAACATTGTGTTAGAAAAACAAATGCCTTCACTCTGGCACCAACTTTAACAGCCAAGAAATAACATGAAAAATCCACGTACAGACTCCAAACAGCAAATGGGATTGATTGACATATGTTTAAAATAGATCCCTTTCTGCACTTTAACTGATTTCCATGCCCAATCTTTGGAGTCTAAGAAGCACCCAGGAGTGTAAAGTCTGCCTGGGCTCCAAAATGAGGATTGTGCCTGCATGTGTGGTGTGTTAGATGAGAACTTTCTACTCACCTTTGCAAAGGACTACCCTTAGATACAGAAGGACTCTTCCTCCTTGTGCTGAGCTATGTTTACAAACCATTGCAGAAATATGTGTTGGCAAATATATTTCAGAACTGTAAAAGTGCTCTGTGTATGTTCTCTAAACATTTGGGGGGACAGAGGTTCCCCAGACTCTCTGATAGCACAACTATTAGCACAAAAACCTAACAGAGCCAAACAGATTTAATGAAAGGCAAGAGGGGAATTTTTTAATGCTACATCCACTCTCCATCATGAAGCCGTCTCCTCTCCACATCTTCCCACTGCTCCCATTCATTGCAGAAGATGTAGGTCTCTTTTTCTCGGCTGCAGTGCTGTGTCCCTCTGTTACCAGTTCTCTGCTTCTCTCCATCTCCACCTTCACATTTAGGTGTAAAAACATATTTTTATTCTTCTCCCCTTCATGCATTTTTATTTATACTGATCACTAATAAAGTGGTTTCCCAGCCTTATGCATGAAAATATTACCTTTTCTTTGCTCGTGTCCCTCTTAAAGCACGCATCTCCAGCCCTATCTACCAGAGCTTTTATTCATACACTGAAAAAACAAATCAGAATATTCCAATGGAAATGTGCAGTCACATTTCAGCTGTTGGTCAGGATCAAAGAGAGAAATCCTACTACACTTGTCTCTCTTTTTCTGTCTTTTTTATTGTGTTTTGAAGATAAGAAGGCAAAGCTCCAATAAGTACACCAGAGAAAAAGAACCCAAACAAACCCACAAAGATTCCTAAGCATCGCTGCATTAAAAAAGTAAGTCAGCAGAACCTTTAGCTTGAATCCAGCTTTGCTTAATTGTTTCATGTTGTAGCAGGGAATAGGTTTTAATAATGCCTAGATCTACTACTTGCTTTTCCAGCGAAACATATACCAAGCTCCTCGGGGCAAAGACAAGTTTCTTGTTCCGTATAGATCTGCTCAATAAGTAAATAATAAATGGTGTGACTCAGGGGCATTAAAAGCAATCAATTTTACCCTATTTTTAATGTGATGATATTAGCTATGTTGTGATACTGAGTTAGATATGGGCAAATATCAGTCTCTTACTATATCTGATAGATTAGACATTGCTCAAAGCATATCTGTGGGAAAGGAGACCTAGTTTTTTTTTTGTGTGTGTGGAGTGTATGGCATATCTGAATCTTGGTCTGTGCCATAGCTCAGTAACTGGCACCTCTGGTACCACTCCCTGCAAAGGGTGCTACTTTCAATCATTGTTATTTCTTTTCTCACCTATACCTGGCTCTAGTTTGCATCTAGTAAGGGGATGGTGATAAGAGGTTTTGCATTTGAATTTTCCCTCTTGACCTTTAAACTTCTTAGAAAACCAAATTACTTCCTTTTATTTTATGGAATACACCTTTCTA
This sequence comes from Agelaius tricolor, assembly GCF_023055355.1. NCBI lineage: Eukaryota > Metazoa > Chordata > Aves > Passeriformes > Icteridae > Agelaius > Agelaius tricolor. The sequence goes on along the minus strand of NW_027269262.1, from coordinate 58,562,994 downwards.
ACTGACACAAACTCCCTGGGGGGAGCAGGATGAGCTGATAGCAGCCCAGACCAGTTTTCATCATGTGGTGCTGAGCCCTGAATAGAGTATTTTTAGTTATTATAGCAGTATACAAAACCAGTGACCTGAGCACAATAGCTGTGACCCATAGATTGCAGTGTCAAGGAATTTTTCCAGGATACAGTGAGAACTGAGTAACTAGCAGTGTCTTATTTTCTGTGCCTGTGTACAGACAAAACCTTGTGGGTGTGACTTAATAGAACTAGGCCATAATTTGGATAATTAATCCAGATAATTAGAGAGCACAGTGTCACATTCTTCTGTGCAGAGGGAAAAACAATATTTTAAAGGACGGGATTCTCGTACCAAAGGGTTGCAGATAATTTAGGTTATGCCTACCCATCTTTGCAACTTATGTTCACGGGGTTTAAGGAAGCATACAATGCGTGACATGTTGGAAATGATGGTCTTGTAATTTTTTGATCTTTGTCTGGCCTGAAAAAAACCCATAGACCTGCAGAACAGAAGCATCAGCATCAGTATTGATGGTCCAATATCACTGGCAGCAGATGATCTACTTATATCTCCATAGTGATGGTGTTGGAGGAATCACATAAGGAGGATTGCAGGCCATCTGACTGCTTGTCTTTTTACTTTGCTTTTGCAGTCCCAGACATTTCCATTAAAACTAACATTCAATTGAATAAACAGAGGGCTTTAAATCTGATGCTTGTCACATAAAGAAAGAACCCTGTTTTTTGGGTTTTTTTTGCTTGCAGACTTTTGCAACTGCACTGAGGCAGAGGAAGACATGGATGCTTTACAAAATAACTGCAGGTTGTGTCCACATGTCTAAAAAAAGGGAAGAGTAAATATTTTGTGTCACAACGTGGCCCCAGAGGATACTGCATCATCATCATCTCAGACTCTGTGTATGACTCACACAGTGTTTAAGCACATCTGAACTATGTACATTTTAATTTATTGAGGAAGTTAACCATACAGCCTACTGGAAAAGAAAAAGTCCATTATAAGAAACTTGGACTTGAAGAGCATTGGGACAGAGTCTGAGCAGACAGCTGACAAGATAATCGAGTGTTTGGTTCCTTAGGTCATCCAAAATTCAGATGGTTAGGGCTCTATAAAAAAGATATGTTCTGGAGAAGTAATATATACTGTAAATAAATCAAGGTAGAATGAATTATTTAGGTTTTTCCTGATATTTAGCACATCCACCATCAAATTTAGTGGAAGCAGCGCTTTCTCAGTCTTGGGAAAAACCTGACTCTTCTCTAGCTCAGCTGTGAGACTAATTGTATCTGAGTTGTATCCTATATATTGGATATATAGGATATTGTATCCTATGCCATGGGCCATTTGAACCCCTTTTCGCTCCTGGTGATTTGAGGGGTCCGTGGGGGAGAGGGGTTGATGATATCATACTGCCATCTGGTGACCACTGCCAGGAAACTGAACCTCGAGGAGGAAGCCCCAAATCCCAACAAGTGAAGGATTTAACTTGTGAGTGGGTGAGGAAGGGGGGAGAGAACAGGGACGGGCAGCTGCCAGGACAGGGACACATCCACAGCCGCCTCTCCCTCCCAGCCCGGAGCCCAGGCTGCCTCTCCTCGCCCACAGCTCCTTACAGTGGTGCTGTACAGGCTTGGCTTTAAATTTAATTATCAGGAGAGCTCATTCATTCACTCACTAAGAGAACCTGAATATTCAGACCATAGGGTTTCTCTCTCTCTCTCTTTTTTTTTTTTTTTTTTTTTTCTTTTAAGAGAGGCTTAAATACAGTTTCCATGGCAGTTAATCCAACTTTGACCCAAATTAAATTTCAACGTCTAAAAATTCATTCAGCCAGGGAAGGACAATGCTTAGCCCTATCTGAACGAGGCACAGAGCTGTGTGAGAACATTTCTTCTCCTCTGTTTTGCTCTTTGCAGCAGGAACCTCTGTAACTGTGCAGTCAGTTGGTGCTGCTGAAACCCTCGCCTGGGTGCTGGAAGCGGCCCAGTGACCTTCCCAGGAATCCTGTTCCTACACGTGGTCCACTCAGGACATAAGGATTTGGTGGCATATTGCAGCCTCACAAAGCAGAGATAGGAAAGGCAACCACTCAAAAATATCTTATTTCTGTTTCAAAATGAAGATTAATCCGTTTTGTGTCTTTCTGAGGAAATAATATTTTCATTGATGCTCACTCTCATAAAATACTATTTTATGACACTATCAGTACAAAACAAGTAATTTAGGTATTATAGCAGTATTTTAGATGATACCTACTATCAAAGATAGTATCAAAGACTCTCTCACCATAATGGTGCTGAAGCACAATAGAGCTTTTATAATATAAAAGAACTTTCCCTACCTGTTATCATGCTGATGGGAGCACAGTCCCTGTTTCAGTCCTGCCCATTGTGGCAAATTACTTTTAACGTACTATATATTTCAGTGATATCTAGTTAAGATTTCATTATGACATTTCAGTATAAAATATAATGTACATTTCTACAATGTTTTCCTAAAACATTACCGTGGGTGAGATTTTTCACATTAACCACAATTGCAGAAATGACTGATGTTTAAATCTGAAGGCAATTTTAGTCATTATTAAACTTCATTATAAAATAAAGTACGTGGGTGGAATTGTGGTTTGATGCTTTTGTAATTTGCTCTACCTTTTCAATGTACTTTTCAGTTACATTAACTGAATCATTTTGTCTTATAGATGCAAAGATGAAGGAGAAGAACAAAAACATGCCCATTAACTGAAGCAGGGCAAATGTGCATAGTTAATGGAAACCATTTTGACATTTTGTATTTGATTCCATGGTGTGTCTACTCAAACAATTTCAATGGCATATTAGAACAAAATGCTACATTGTGCTCTTCACTAAGAATGCAAGTAATAGACTTCAAAAATTACCTTTCGACTGAAAGTATTATCTGTTGGAAATGAAATGTTTTACATTATGAAAGCCTAATAGCAGTAAGGGGGAGCAATGGGCTGCAGTGAGAATTGAGGCACAGAGAGTTTTTTGACCCTGTGTTTCCCAAATGCTTGTGTTTTTTCAAGTTATGTCAGAATTGCTTAGATAGTGACATAAACTCATCTGTTTAATGGCAATTATTTCACCATGTTACAATTAAAAGCTTCTTATGCAAGATCACGTTAAATGCTGTGGCAGTATTTTTTCTATCACAGATGAGATAAGTCATTGCTTTTACAAAACCAGTTGGTTTTTTTCCCATGATTGAATCAATTCAAAGACCAGATGCTGTCTGAAACATATTTCTACTCTTATGCCATAGCAAGGTTTACCTCTTCAACCAATTCTGTGTTTCACCACAGGATAATTTATCTCTTGGCAAGCATTCATAATTATGCAATAGGTATTTAGTCCTGATTGACGAAAGTATTTTTAATTTCTTGTCATTTTCAGGCCAGGTAAAATCTCTGTGTCTTAAATTTCATATTTGAAACCTCATAGAGGTACCATTCTTCAGATTGCCTCAAAAATATTACCCTATAACCACTTCTCTGTAGCAATACAGCCACTAAACTTAAGAACAGCTGAACTGCAACTCTGGAATGCAACTAGAAAAACAAAAACCTCTGCATATACATTTCAGGTTAAGTTTGGGTTTTGGCATTTCAGTGAAATGTTTGGCTACAGATTTTTGCCTCATTCAGATACACAACTGAGTGTTTGGCTGATGGATAGACTGCAAGCTCCTCTAAGCAAATTCAGTTTTACAAGAGCTTAGGCTATGCTTGCCTTCCTTCTGTCCTCCTGCCTGCTTTTCTGTGTCAGGTTTTCTTTCCAGGTGATGTCTGGAATTCTACAACTGGCATCAAAACTTGTTATAATTTCTAGTTGTTATCCTGGATTCACTCCAGGGAAGAAGGTTGTCACTTTTTGGTTTCACTTGATTGCTCTACCATATAGGTACCATATCTGGTGACTATTGCAATTTTTCACAAGAATGAGGTATCAGAATTTCAGTACTCGTTATGCATTTCAAAAGAGAACAAAACCTTATTCCCTTTAGCTTCCAGGTCTTCTGGAGTGCACTGTTCTCCAGTCTTTGCTCTGTAAGTCACTTCCATCTGATAGACATTTAAAAAGTGAAAAATACCACAAATTAAAACAAACAAAAAATAAATCCCACTTTTGTAAGCATTGACTTCCATGTAATTAAAAAAATAAACAAGTTTAATGAGGTAAAACAGAGCCAACAGACAAATATTTAACATTTAGGCTAGCTCTTACCATATCAGTATCAGCTGAAAGGTATAGGTAGGAGCCAGCCACTGATTCTTATCAGTTCCTGCCTGCAGGCAGAGAAGCCTTTCTTACTAATTAATTTTTTATCATAGTATACATATAATACTCCTAATCCTTGCATAATGGTAAGTGTTTCTACTATGAAATATTTGTAAATGGAAGAGTGAAATTAATATCTTTTATAAAAGGGGACTGTTTCTTCTTCTTACAAAATGAAGCATGTTATCTACCCTCTTCTGCCCCATTACCATTAGGATTGGGATGAAAGATAGTTTATTAATTTTTTTTTGCTAAATGCTTAAACTATCCTTCAGCTGCAAAAGGAGGAAAAAATATCTGCTTTGCTTCATAGATAAATCCCATTAATTGAAGATCTGGTTCTCTGATTTTACTGGATGCTTACTTCTTTTATATAGTTTAAGAACCTGTGTAAAATAGAGCCACTAAGCAAAACATCACATATTCAAAAGGTTGAGGCAGACCATCAGTGCTATTGGTGCTTCATAGCTTTTTTCTCTCTACTTGTGCATGTATAGGCTACTGGAAATATTGCAAATGTTTCATCTTACAGTCTTAGGTAACCTGATTATAAAATGATTTGAAAATAGAAGAGTTCCTAGGCAGTGCATCTGCAAACAGAGTGTATCTGAATCACAGAGACTGATTCACCATGGTGTCACTCATGTCATACGCTACTGAAATTCTACTGGCATAAAACTGGACTATCAAAGAGGAAAATTAGGTCCTCAAACTATTTTTATAGAAGCTGAGCTGTTTTGTTGTGTTATCCTTCTACCCAGAGTATAAAATATGTATGAATAAGGCATTTTCTGTTGAGTCATTGTGTTGAAAACATTTTGCTAACTCCAGCCAGCATAAAGATTTGTTTCCTGGACAAAGGTGAAACTTGGGGTCAGGACATAGGTGGACAGTGGGAAAAAGACTGTAAGACAAATTTTGTGGTAGAGAAGAAATCTGCATTTTTTTTTTATTATCAAAACTAATAGCAAAGTCAAATTCAAGCAAAATTATCAGAAAATTATTCTCATACAGGAAAAGAAAGTTAATTGTACATTTACCTGCTAGGGATATCTCTAACACAATCCTCAGACAAACCTTCCAGACCCCTAACTGGGACCTTCCAGTACCTGAAGGGAACCTACAAGAAGGATCAAGAGGGACTGTATACAAGGGTATTTACAAGACAAACTGGAATGAAAACTGAAGGAGTTTGGGTTTGGATTAGATGTTAGGAAGAGATTTTTTACTTCGAAAGGGGTGAGGCACTGGCACAGGTTTTCCAGAGAAATTGTGGATGACCCATCCCTGGCAGTGTTCAAGGCCAGGTTGGGTGGGACTCTGTGTAACCTGGTCTAGTGAAAGATGTCCCTGCCCATGGCAGGTGGGTTGGATCTATACCACCTTTAAGTTACCCTTTCAGCCCAGGCCTTTCTGCCATTCTATGATCAGTTCCACAATTCTACATATTAAATTACTATTATCTTCTTCATGCCCATGACAAACACATGACAAGCATTACTGGAATATGAATTTCTGGCAACCCAATGGAGTCATCCTGGCTTTAGGTCACCCTGTACTGGTTACACATTTAAGGTTTTGTGTTATCAGCAGTTCATTTCAATAAGCGAGTAATAGGACCTAAAAATTCTACGTATCAGCAGAAGTATTCCTCATTGTTGCAGTTGTCAGGGAAAACAAGCATTTAAGAGTTAATGCAGCACAAGAATAAGCTCCAAGAAATCCCATTCTCAATAACATGTTTTTTCCTTTGAAGACCCTTTCTAGCTACAGCAGCACTGTGACTTGGCTTTTGACAAATTGTGACAGAGTTTTTAGCTGGAGTATCATTCATGTGTGTCTGAATGCTGTGGACCTCTAATTGCAAGGGATCCCCGTTCTTGACAAAGATGAATCTGTAGCATCTTAAATCACAAATTTGCTGTAGTGTGAGCAGAGTTTTCCTGTAAGGGTCTAGCTCAGAAGAAATGCTCTCTTCTGCATCATTTAGTGCACACTTATACACAGAAAAAAAGTATATTTTCTTAACTGAAACATCTGTTGGAATATTGAGGCATGGTAGAAGGGTATAATTTTACCCTGTGTGAGTGGTGAGGTGGACTTAGAGTGAGCACCAAGTGGAGAATTCAGATGTAAGCAATGCTAAACAAGGCTGAAAGGCTGAAATTCAGGTGGGTTGTGTACCATGGGAAGAAACAAAATCAACACTAATTAGGAAATGTTTTGGGCTTATCTGTCCTAATTTGAAAACACTTCTGGAGTGAAGATTTTCAGGAGACTTAGAGAAATCTCCAGTTTCTAAAACAAGAGGATTCTAGATGTAGAGCTATTCAGTGTAAGGCAGGTCTTGTGGCCTAGTTTCAAGGGGATTTTAAATGGAAGAGAAAGAGAAGGCACCCCTGATATCAGTGGTAGCTTACTGAGGTTTTTTTCAGATCATAATTTTGAGCTGAGGCACTTTTTACTGAACACAGACTTGTATCAGTATTATCCTACATAAACTTAAAAGGTTCTGCAGCCAATTCTTTAGAATCCATTAGTACTTATAGCACAGACGATTTCTAAAAGACATATATACATATATATTTATAACAAATATCCATACAAAGGTTATTTGTTCAGAAAACTTGTGTGTGGGGACATGTTTTTGTGGTGAACATGGCAGTTGAACTGCGTGATCTTAGAGATCTTTTCCAGCCTTATCAATTCCATGATTCTATATGATATTAATTTTCACTGGACTAGTTAGAGAACTATTAGAAGCAGTATTTTATAGATACAAAGAAGAAGATCTTAAAAATAAGGAGAAATGTGTGAAATATTGCTCCTTGAGGTCAGACATGTCTCCTAAACTCTATGCCTCCTAAATTTAAGAGTTCCTTCATTAAATGAGCAGAGACCAAAGATTTTAAGTCATATTTCAGCTTTTTGTGTTTATGGAATAGACTGCTGTAGCGTTTTTAGTAACAACTTTTTCCGCTTTATTCCAAAATGGAATACTTATAAACCAAACACACAGAAATTCAAAAAAGAAATTCACAACTGTGCACTTATGCTGTTACTAGCTTAATACTATGCTGCAATTGATTTTTGAAGAAAAAAGAGAAACATCAGGCATTTTGGAAAAATATTTGCTCCTGAAATTTTTATAGAGACAAATAGAAATTAATTTATAAATGAATAATATTTTGGAAATCCCTATATTTTGGCTTTCCACTTTCGTATATGTAAGATGCCTTCATCTTCATGGCATTTTCATTAGGTAATTTCTAACAAAGCTGTTCCATTTTGATGATCCAAACTGGCATTTGAAAATGTCTGGATTGAGCTTCAGAGTACAAGCTATCCAAGGAGTATTCAAAATTTATCATGTCTCCACCTTAGAGAAAAGATTAACTGTAAAGAGATCCAGTTTTCAGGGCTGTTTGAGTAGAGGTGACACTCTATGCAGTGCTTTATTGGCACAGTCTTGCTAGTGAGTCAGAGCTTTCATTACCAGAAAAAGGAGAGCAGACATGTTTCTTTCATTCTGCCTTTCAAGCTCTCTGTTTGTTGCTTTGCCTGTTAAAGACTCAGTTTCAAGCTCCAACAGAGATTTCTCATTAGCCAGCGCATCAGAACCCCACAATGGTGTAACTTCCATGTCATTAAATCTTTGATGCATCTGTAAAGACTGCCAACACCACCTGTCATAGCTGTGAAGAAGATATTCATCCACGGGAGGTTTGAATAGCACTGTGAATTTCTATCATTCAGGTCCTTTTACAGCCATCACTTTTGGCTGCCATCAAAGACAGGTCAAATGGAGTGCTGGATGTGAAACCTCTTGGCCTATTACATTTACTGGAAACTCAAATCCAGGTTAAACTATAGCACTGTACATAAAAATATCCAAGTGTGTTTGTCCTCACTGCACATCCAAGGGAAATGTCTTCTAATTTAAAGTACTGAACTAGAAGTTGGGTTCACTGGTATTTATTCCCGGACTTTTTTGTCCTGATGTAGATTTTCAACAGCAGGTTATTCACTTATTTTCTATGTATTTTTCACCTTTGTTTTTGAAGTTCATAAATTAGATTAACTAGTTAATCAATATGTTTTGCATATTTGCAACATCTAAATTAGGAGCAAACTTGCCTAACTTTTTTTCTTGCTGTTGATTTTCCAAGCTCATAGAAAAGCAGTATTTTGTTTCTAATATTAAGTTGTATGTGTTGATTTGATATTGATTTTGAGATAGCCTCAGAGGCAGCACAATAGAAGTGCAAATTATTAATATCTTTAGCACTAGACTATCAGACTATTTTCAGAATATGAAAGATTAGAGAACATAGGAAAAACCTGAATAATAACTAAACTTTACAGGATGTTCACATTCATCTGCTCCTTACCTGGAAAAATCATGTGGTTTGAAAAATCGTATTCATTGTGAACTGGAAAATGGAACTAGAGCTAATGAAAAGTATTCCTGAAATAAAGGGAGAAATCCACTACTTTCAGCATTTGAAAAAGCACTGTTGGCCTTACTCTGACACACACTGAAGAAAAACATAAACCAAACAAAGGTATAATAACATTTGAGAAAAGTAAGATGGCTCAAGAGAGGAGATACTGTGAAGAAAATATATCTGTCTCCATCTGAGCCTGCTAGAGGGTACCTTGGGTACAATCCCAAGGGCTCTACTGGACACAGAAACAGATTCCATGTTATGGGCACAAGATTTTAATAAACAAGGGCCATGTATTCACATGTACTATATTCATCGTGTGGAGTTGAATTTTGATGACACCTGAACACCCCTATGATTATTTCAGTACCTTGCTTGCACTTTACCCTTACGCACCCAACTTTTTTTTGGACTGTGACCACAAAATGAACAAGTGACATTTGGAAAAAAAAATGTTCCTTCATACAGAAGAGTTTCTACATACAGAAGGGTATTTCCCGCATCTTTTCCCGGGGTTGCATCTGCCTACAGTGGCACAGAAATTATTCTTGTTCACAGAAAATCAATTGTGAATCATTTGTACTTTTTCCATATGCTCCAAATATCACATCTGCAAGGATGAATCTGCTGTCCGTTCAGGATAATGTTGAGCAGTTTATTTGAGTTTTTAGACTAACACTATTCTGTGTTGACTCATACCTGGAGGAGATAGAGGAGTACCGTTTCAAGGGTGCTGTTCTGTTTCTCTTTCCTAATCTGCCTCAGAGTTCCTTTGGATATGCCTGTATGACACTGACAGGAAAACATTATCTCCATGATCAAGGACTAAATCCATCAAGGTGCTTAGACACCTCACTACCAGCCAGTCTAAACTTAGATTGTTGGAAGTCTATAGGTACCAATATTTCCGGCAATAAAATCCACTACATTTCTGTCACTCAGAACTATGCTCATCATGCAGATGACAGAAAAGGAGTCTTCACATTTGAAGAACACACAGAAGGAGGAAATGTCCAATATACATCCCTAAAATCTCTCCTTTTACTGTTTTGCTGCTGGGAATTGAACAAAGTTTCTCAGAAACCAAACTCTCAACTAGATTTTTCCATCTCTTCCTTTCCTGTCCCCAATGAAGCAGCATGACTTTGTATATAATGAATATTAATCATCAAAGCATTACAATTATAATTAATAACACAGATAATTAAAATGTCAGAAATTATCAGTGTTATAATGTTGAAAGCTCAGTGCCTGTTGGAAATCAAGCACATGTGAAAACCTGAAAATTATAAATAAACGATTTTCTAATTTTTCATTTGGTGTGGGAAAAGTAGAAGTAGAATCTTTCTTTGAAAAAAAATGTTGGTAGGATTCTGGGAATAGGCTTTGTAAAAGATTATCACAATGGCAAGCTCCATTTAAACAGAAGAGAGCTCAGTTCCTGGGAAACAGTGCACTACGCTTACAAGAGCTTGATCCTTGAGATCAGTGATCAAAGTCTTGCTTAGCTCACAATTTACTTTTCTGTTTGAACTAAGTACCATCAGTGTACCCAAGTGTCTTCTCTTTTTTATCATGTAAGTGTTGCTATAGGTTGCATTATGGCCCTCAGAGTTGGACCTCTTATTTATGAAGCCTGTGACAGTTCTTCCATTGATTTATAGATATTTTTGATTGGCTTTCTAGGAAACATCCTGATAGGCAAAATAGATATAGTTTTCAATGAACCAATAGAAAAATCCCTCTTATGGCGTACATTATCAATAGAACATGGACAATCTTCCTGCCTATCCTGTCCTGCTCTTTACAAATCCCTGTAGTTAAAACCCATTAGTTTTTCCTTTCCCAATATTATTCAGCCGGAGAATGCTTTCACTTACCCACTTTGTGTGCCACTCCAGCTGCCATGACAGATGCTCTGACTAACTACAAGCCCCAGATAGTTATTTAAAAAATGTTTCAATGATTTGTCAGTGAAGGGGATCCTTGATACATCTTAACATTTTTTAGAAATTTTTCCTTGTAAGTTTCTCTTCCTTTGCAATAGTAAATAAATTATGACAGTGGGTTGTTTGGGCATTTAAGCAATGGCAAAAATTTCTTGGCCCAGATGGGCAGAATTATCCTCTTGCATCATGGTCTATGACCTCCAGCATTCTATTCCTATGCAGGTAATAGCAAGTCACATGAGAGCATACAGATCCAAGGGAAATCTCCTCATCTGTTTCCTTGGAATTGTAGCTGAAACTGTATGAGGCTTGTACTAAGTGGATTTATAGTGATATTCTCTACAGGGTGGAGGTGGGACTGGAAGAAAGAGCTCATCTCTGAAAGGTTACACAGGGTTACAGAGGTTGTGAGGGCTGGCTCAGCTGTTCTCAGGCTACTGAGGAAAATTTTCATCTCTTTCCCACCTCTCTCCTTTGGCAATTGACAAACAGCATAAAATTTGAGTTTTGCGTCAGATTTTAATAGGCTTTTTTTCACTTCTCTCCTTGTTTTTAGTATAAAATGTCATTGTCATTGTGGAGTTGGTCCATTTCATTTTTCCACTTATCTTGAATGTCTCCACCCCACACAAGGTGCACTGGAGAAAAACCCTTTGCAAATGACATCTAAACATCAAGTTTCCTGAGAGGTTTGCCTGTAGGTGTAACAAGTTCTTTTAGTTTGGCCTGAATAGTTGGGTAACTCCCCAGAAAGAAAAAGAATGAGCTATCCAACTCCTATTGGATCTTCCTGAAAATGTTTCTGTACCAGACTGAAAGAAAAGGCTTTCCTCCTAAAAATATTAATATTCCTAAAAATGTTACTACCTATATGGACTGCATATCTGGACATCTAAGTGTTACTTTTTCCCTCCCAAAGGTCATACCACATGGGTTGCACTTTTGTACTTCCTCAAGAAATCAGGATTGATCTCTTAGCTATAGAGAAACTTTGGGAGGTATTGGATGAGTGGTAAATACAAGTCAAGAATCCACATTTGCAAGCCATTTTTAACCACCCTATAACAATTAAAAACAACTGGAAAACTAAAGTTGGAACTATTGCTGTGTTTCAGGAAGAAGGCAGAAGGGAATATTTGCTATGTGCCCCTACCAGGACAGTTTTCTTTAGCTAAAATTCCCCGAGGATCCTCCTGTAGAGAAACCCTAAGGTCATTTCCATATGAATTTGTGGGAAAACTCTCTCCTCTTCTTAAAGCTGGCAGCAGGTTAAGCCATGAGTGGGTGGGAGAGCTGCTTCAGCTAACCTCTGCAAAGCCCAACGGGACAGGTTCACATCTGCCCTCCTTTCTGTGTTCTGTGTCTTGCAGGGGCCCACTTCCAGTGACTCTGAGAAGGGTGGAAATCCCCCCTGGTGGAGCACACCTATCACCTTCCATATTTCCCCTCCATTATCACCAAGTGCTGCGGTTTTACCCAAGCTGCAACTTTAATAAAAGGGTGCCTCTAGAAAGGGGAGCTAAAGGGCCAACATAGATCACAAGGGAATTTTTTAACATTAATGCATGTTTTTCTGTTTTTCAACTCTTTGAAAAACCTCATGCTTCCCTTTTCACAGAAGAAGCTAGTAAGCTTCCTGTTTTATTTATTTATTTTTAAATGGTCTACATTTCCTTGTTATTTCCTTGAAGTATTCCCTATTTTTGCCGAGAGTTCTTTTTCCCCAACGGAAGTGAAACAAAAGCTGGAGCAGAAGATCATCTGGATATTCTGGAGGGCTTTCCATGTTTCCCTCACAGCGGATCAGTACATTTGGAGATGGTTCATGGTGACAGGGGACCCTCAGACATGGGAATGTTCTCCACAGCCAAGACCCAAGAGGGAGGGAAGCTCTGTGCAGGGATCATACACTGCACCAGGCTGGCAGCCAGCAGCTCCAGGACTGCTGCTCTGAGGGGTCTTCCCAGGGGCAAAGGGGAGAGATGACTGATACACAGGATGAGACATCTCTGCCTACAGGCTACAGAGCAGCCAGGCTGAGCAGGGACAAATCTTGTGTGGTACTAAGTGATGGGGTTAAGGACAGGAACATTATGGGCCATATGGCAGTCATTTTTGATTGATAATAGGTGCTTATACATGTCATGCTGCCTCTCTGGAGACATGCCTATAAAGATGAGATGACAGGTCCCAAAGGAATAGAAATTTGGATTTCTGCCTTATCATTCAGTCTGACTCTTTATTGTGATCTTATTCAGCACAAGTATACAAAATATCAGAGATAAAATGAGTAGTTGGTTAAGTCCATAAAGTTACATTAATGGATCTGAGCATGGATATAGATACAGACTAACTCTATGTATTTTAAAATATTTTCTTCCTTGAGCATTCAGATGGTGGGATATTTGATCTTATATTTTATTTTGTTATATTTAGAATGTCTTCCCTCATCTTTTTTTTATATGTTTACCTTTGTTTTTAAACTAGTATTACTGAAGCAGGTAATGCATAATTTATCTAAAGAATGATCTTCATTTAACTCTTAGAGAAGCATGAAAGTTACATGCAATCAACAGTTTTTCTTTTTGTTAGGCCTTGCAACCAGTACCTGTGCATTAACCAGGCCTCTGCAGGCGTGTTGCATCCAAAGTAAAGGAAATGACTAAAAAGGCAACCCCACTGACCTTTGTCTCTGGGTTATCTTTTGTGGTCTTTTCTGTCCCATCATTTAGTGTTTCAGTATGATTGTCTGAAACTGGATGCATCTGAGCTGCCAAAGCCACCAGAAAGGTTACATGAAGAAAGAGTAGTTGTACTGTCTTCCTCAGCCTACACACTGACTCATTAATATGTTTTTTTAAGTCCTGGGAGCTCTGTCAAGAAGTCTGTGAAGGAATCTTCAAAAAGGAAGCTACTAGAGATAACCACTGAGAGAATGTGCAAAGCAAGTACATATTTGGCAGACTGGCAGAAAGTATAGAACAGTTTCTTACTAATTGCTCAGATAACACAAAGTTATTCAGGAAATGATACTGGACTAGAATACTGTAAAATAGCATGCTTTTCAATTTGAAAATAATTTCTGGGGAAAAGAAAATAGTTTTGACAGCTATAAGAGTTTCATAAACAGATTATGTTCTATTTATGTCCTGTGCTAAAGCAAAGTGTAAGGAGCAAAGACCAAGGTTTGAAACATAGGAGAAGTAGATAAAATTTCTCTATAGTTCTGAAAATGTTTTGTTGTATTGATTTTGATGGAATAAAGAGGCTTCAAAAGTATTTACAAGATGATCACTAAATAATCAAATAACATTCAAATTTTAATTAAAGAAGAACTGATCTCTTTAGTTCCATGGTATAAAATTACCACTACAAGTATTTTAAGCAAAGTTAAATATTATACAAAAGAAGGAACAAAAGACAAAGTATTTGTAATGTAACATAGTAATTAAGCCTTTTAATAATTCCTTATTCCTGCTTCCTTCAAAAGTGGAGAATGTTTGAAGGAAAAATCCTTTGACTTACAGAATTTCAGATGGTTTGTAGAAAAGAGAAATGCATTCAGGCTTTCTCTACTTTATTGATGTTACAGTCCTGAAGGCAGTGTGAGAAGAACAAATGCAAAAGGTGTAGAAAAGAATAACCAAGGCTGTAAAGAGAATATTAGCTTCTGGTTTTCTGTTTAACTTTTCAGTCTTACCCCCTGAAAATCTAATCAGAATAGCATAGGTTTTTGCTAACTGCTCTTATACCTAGCAAAATCCATAGCATCATGAGGTTATTTAAGGACCTCATTGTTACTGTGTCATTTTATTCATAAATTTATGCATGCTACTGATGTATTAGATCACTAAGTCAGACTTAGGCTAAACAGCAGACAAAAAAATCCCCACAGCTGAGAACCAGTTCTATGTTGTGAAATTTCTTCAGGACTAAAGTCACCAAGAAGGTGCTACTGCTCTCTGGATTGTTCTCTGTAGCTCAGGATGGACAGAGTTACTGTGTAAAACAGTGTGATGGAGGAATGAGGACATTATGGTGCAGTTTAATATCTGTGGGAAGGATGCTAGAATACACTTCTTACTTTGCCCCTCCCCTAGACATTATTTGCAAAATGAAATGAAATGAATAAAATAGACTACTTTGTCTTTATTTCCCCATTAATTATGATGGATTTCTGACATAACAATTTTGGTCCATATATTTCCAATTTTAGTCTCTTTTGTTTATCATATATCTTTTGAAAACTACACCAGAAACATTTATGTTTGATTTGCTTAACTCCAGGCTCCCATCTTTAACCTCTCATTTTTATGTCCTACAGTGTTTTGTGCTTTTGTTGCTTTAGACAGCAAAAGTTTGTTAAGTTCTATGTGCTAGCCACCCATCCTATTGGATCAGAATGATTTTCCCTGAAGTTGTTGATTACATGTGTCCATACAACTTGTTTTAAACAAGATGGGATGCATGCAATCTACATAATCAACTCAGTGTACTAATTAGAGAAGCTGCTACATTCAATATCCCAGAAAAATGATGCCAGGCTAACACAAGGATATTGAAAGCATCTGCTTCTCTAATTAGCAGACATGGGCCTTATCTGCCATTTATTCAAAGTGTTACTGTGTCAAAGGATTTTGCTGTGCCAAAGATTAGTGACATTTTGATCTAGGAAGGTGAAAAATAAGATACCTCAAGTGCATAGAAAGGTGTCTTTTTCAAAGTAAACAAGACACCATAATTAATTCCTCCTCACAGAATAACGCACAGGCCATAAAAAGCTGCAGAATATAGTAATAAAGAAATAAGCCATATATGGATGTTTTTGGTGAAGCTACTTAGAACAAATAGTTCAAAAATAGCCTATTTAGAATTCCGTGATGATGAGTAGAAGACATAATAAATGGTAAGTTTACAATTTCTCTTGTTCCAAGCATCTAAATGCAGCATATTTTGGAAAAATTACCAATATTAATTTCTTTTTCAGGAAATTTTGGCCATTAGTTCTTGCCAACCCTTTATTTCTGTATAAAGAAATTCATGTTCACTTCTTCCTCTACCAGAAAACAAACAAAAAAAATACCATAATTACTACAACATTATTACTAATTTATTTTAATCAGACTTTTAAAACATTGACTACAAGACAATTTATCTAGGCATCAAATTTTTTGCAGTGATTTTCTGCTTCCTAACTAAGCTTTTCAGTGTTCTCCAAAACTTGTGGACAACACAGGATTCCAGTATAAGTTTCACTAAAGTCATATGTAAAGAAAGCATCAACACGGTTTTAAGCATGAATCCCCAGATTATGCACTGAGAAAAACATAATTGGTTCTTGACTTAATATTTCATGTGAAATTCAGATGATGAATAATATTCAGCTGAAAAACACAGACTTTGCATAGTGCTGGTTTTGTTTTTACATTATGCTATGCCATTGCTATTTACCAAGTTGTGCAATTTACTGTGCCTCTTTGCCTTTATTGGTATTTAGTATTCTGCTCAGTCTATGAATTGAGAAGAAAATTTATTGTTTACTTCTGGATAATTTGAGGAAATACGAGTAGAACTGGGTTGGTCTAAAGGCAAAGGGTTTATATATTGTCCATAGAGGTCCTCAGACTGTAGTCAGCCCTACAGAAAATAATGCATCAAGATGTCATGGAATAGTTTGTCTGGGAAGAAAACTTAGAGATCATCTAATACAAATCCCCCTGATGTGGTCAGGGGTGTCACTCACTGATAAGGGTGCCCAGGGTCCCATCCAGCCTGGCCTTGAACTCTTCCAGGGCAGTGCCTCTGACTAAAACATTTCTTCCCAACATCTATTCTAAACCTTCCCTCTTTCAAAACCGTTGCCCCATGTCTTTTCACTATTGGCCTGTTTAAAAAGTACCTCCCCTTCCTTTTTATAGGCCCTCTTGAGCTACTGAAAGGTCCAATGAGCTCTTCCCAGAGCCATCTTTCCTCCATGCTGAGCAATCCTAGCTCTCTCAGCCTGTTTTGGTAGGAGATGTGCTCCAGCCCTCTGATCATATTTGTGGCCTTCCTCTGGACCTGCTCCAGCAGATCCATGTTTTTCCTGTGCTGAGAACCCCGGAGCTGGATGCAGCACTCCATGTGGGATCTCACAAGGACAGTGTAGAGGGGCAGAATCCCCCCCATTGACATCCTGGCCACACTTCTCTTGCTGCAGCCCAAAATGCAGTTGGCTTTCTGGGCTGTGAGCACACTCTGTTGGCTTGTGTCCAGGATTTCATCCACAAGAATTCCCAAAACCTTCCCAGTAGGGTGGCTCTCAATGCATCTCACTCATGCAAGTGATTGCCCCCAAACAGACACTTTATGGTAATTTTTAAACAGTAAGAAAAAAAGAGTGTTGCAGTCATCCGAATGTCTTAATGAATATCCTTCCCTAAAAAAAAAAAAATTGTGTTTTTACCATATTAGCTCAGATAAAATGCTTGATGTGGGGTAGACCTAGAGACTGTTACTGGGGTACCACGCTTTCCACCTTGAAGTCACTAGTTTTGACTCTTTCTTCCAGTGGATAAAAGGAGTTTTCCTGTGGGTGAGTTTGTGTTTCACTTCCAGGCCAGCAAAAATGTAGTTTTCTGCACTCAACCAAATATTTATGTTTCTCTTTCAGCAGACTGAATGGGGACAGGACCTGAGCCTGCCTGGGAGACCCCAACCTTACTGGTGGGACAAGGCAGTGGGGTGTGTGTTTGTGAGGGAGTGAGGAGGCACCAACAAATCTCCAGCACTCCATCTGCAGCAATGCCTGTTGCAATTTGCCCCTTTAAGGTACAGAACGATAAAAAGATATTTTTGATTTTTCTTCAACCCCTCCTCTGTCTCCTCCCTGAGTCTTATCTGGACTCAGAAGGAGGGAGAGGAGGTGAATGCTCCCTGTCTGCCAGAACAGTCTCACACTACTTCCCTTCTACCACGCTGCACCTTTTTTTATGACTGTGATACAAAGACATGAGACAGACGTTTTTTCTCTGCAAGGCTTTCTGTTTAATTAAAGGCCTATTGTGCCTGAGCTAACTCTGGGTTTTAAGGAGGGTTCTGTTTAAAATCAGGGTAATAGGTTATTACAATTCTAGAGAAGAGCATTTGCAGAGAAATATTTTGCTCTGGTTAAAATTTTTGTGGACTACCACAAAATACAAAATAGATCCCTTAATCTCAGTGGATATCTTGAAAACTTATTACTAAAATATATATAAATGTGTAAGTAGTATTAATTTTCTGAATGTTGGTGTGTTGTAAAATTCTGTTTTCTTTTCATTTCATGCTGTTGTAAATAAACTGAATCTGTACAGTAGGTTTTTGTCAGACTCCCAGAAAGACAATTTTATTTTATAGCACATCCTAGACTGACAGCCAGAAACTGTTCTGCACCACCTCAGTACAAACAAAATTAGCTTCTCACAATATTTTTGCAGATGTTAAAGGTCATTAATAGAATGAAACCAGATGACTAAAGCAATACATTTGGAATGATTGGGTTTTATTTTTCTCCCCAGCTTAAAGACACAGAGTCCTCTTTTCTTGACTACTTGGCTGCATTTCAAATGTTCTTTTTTTTTTTTTTTTCTATTTAATGGTTTCCAAGATCATAAAAGTGAAAGTAGTGGGGATATGTATTTCTTGGCTTATGCAACCTCACTTGCATGAAAGTTTTGGGATTTTTTACAGAGATGAATATAATATTAACTGTTTAAACTACACAGTCCTGGAACAATTGCCCAATCTCTACATTTTGATCAAGGTCACACTTTGGTAATGATCAAAAGAAAGATGGATAGCAGATGCAAGAAAAATCATCTACAAAATGGAACTATATTGAGGAATAAAATGGAAATTCCCCTTAAAAATGAAAACAGTTCCACAGATTTTGAAGTGCATTGTTTAAATTTGAGACAACGTGGATAACACATTAAAATTAATTTTTTGACTTCTATGGAATGGCTATGCCATTGTGTGATTACTTTTTTGTGGTTTATCTAGATGATAATGGAGAGTCTTATTTATCTTCTAATTTTAAAATTTTGCTGCTACACATTCAGTACTACACCCCTCAGTTTGAGCTATACGAGGCTATTTAGGTGCTTCTGAAATGAAATATAAATAATAATTAATTGCTTTTCAAGCTATGCCAGTATCTTAAGTGCTTTTAAACTCGTGGAGTATGTTCATCATCTTGATTCTTTCAAAATTTTTTCAATACAAATAAAAAATTGCAAATCAGGCCCACCATGAAAGCTAAGATAGATGATAATTTTCATATCCCTACTTTGGAACACTTTTAAAAGAGGTGTGCAAAGAGAGAAGTGTGGGCACTCAGTCCTTGCAGAAAGGGGTGTTATGAGGACATGGGGAAAATGAAAAGACAAGAAGGTAATGTGAAGGAGTGATGTGGTGAGTTTCAAAGGCAAAGTGAAGAGGAGAAATGTTGGTGAGGTAGAGGGGACATTTAAAAGCCCAGAAATCCAGCAGAGAGAAGTGGTAGAATCCATCCTGTTGGTAAGGATGCTTTAAGAAGCCTTTCCTTACCTTAATAAAGCTAAGAAAACCCTTTCTTAGGCAGAATGTAGGCTACAAGCTAAAGAAAGAGTGATCAGTGGTTTCTTATCTTGATTAATACAAATTCTGGAAAAAGACTCCAACTCTATATTCAGGCAACAAGATAAAACAGAAATTTTTGAGATACTGGAGAGAAGAAAACTGAGGCTTGAAACTAAACATGAAAGAAGTATCAAGCAAAAAACTATTTGTGAAGCTGAAGCTGAAGCTGAGCAGCAAGATCATAAATGTATTTGAAATAGGAGAAAAGGGAAAGGGCAGGCTAAGTTTTGGTGAAGCAAGGGAAATAATTTCATTTTAATAAAGTCTGTTTTAGATAGTGTTGGGATATTCAGTTTGAAAGCCTTGGGAGACAGCCAAGGAGGCTCCAGTGAATGACTAGAGACAGGATTTGGCAAAGAGAAATAAAACATTAATTTGACATCAGAGGACTACAGAACTGGTAGTTGAGTCCTGTTACTAGTCAGAAAGGGGTGTTACAGAAGAAAGAAGGTCATGAATAGAAAGCTTTGAAGAATCTAAAACCTTATCTTATCAAATTAAGGTAGTTGAAACACATAAGTTAATAAGCATAGTGAAGTGAAATAGCAAAAGAAACAAATAAAAAAAAGCTCTGGAAATGTTTTATTCACTTTCTGAAGAATTAATAGAACAATGTGCTATTTATCTGTCTAAAAATAAATAAATAGAAAAAAATCTTTCCCCACACCTTATTTCTGGAATGGTGGCAAATAGGGGCTAGAGGTTCTGGGCCTTGAAATATCACAATATAGCAAATTTTCTACACTATTTATTATAAAACAACTGCTTTGAATTTTGTAGCACATCCCAGCACCATCCTTATGCAGATAGTTTTGTTAGGAAATAATCAAAAATAGGTTTTTTTCACTTTTTGAATTGCTTTATTTTTCTTCGACTCGGTTAGGAGAATTGTGAAAAACTTTTGTCTGACTAGACCTGGCAAACAACTAGGCTGCAACAAGGATGAATAACTGAGGTGGGTAGGGGGAAATATTTAAAGGTTAATGCAAAATATATGGAGAAATTTTATGAGGTAGACCTTTAAATACCATTGCTCTTTAAGCAGTTATGGCATAGGTGTACTTCCTACAGAAAGCATATCAGGAAACAAGCCTAATGTATTAAACCAGTGGGTATCATTCCCCAGCATGTTAGAGATGGCAGGATTCAGTAGCTTGTCTTGCCCCCCTCAAAGAGTGTGTGGGAAGCTGGATGAGCTGTAAATGCAATCATACTATCACTGTTTTACAGGATAAAAAATGATGTGGTCAGTTTCCATTCTACCCAAACAAATTTTGATGGATGAAAACCTCAGCCAGGAGCAGTTGAGTTTCATCAGAGTATACAAATTACAGAGAGACTACCTCTAAATCACCAATACAGCTAAGCAGTTTCTGAGGGTAGGATTAGAGGAAAGTCTCCTCAAAACCCAGTTTTTTTCATAAAGCCAAATGGATTAATAATAACAAAGTGAATATCTCTCCTCTCCTCTCCTCTCCTCTCCTCTCCTCTCCTCTCCTCTCCTCTCCTCTCCTCTCCTCTCCTCTCCTCTCCTCTCCTCTCCTCTCCTCTCCTCTCCTCTCCTCTCCTCTCCTCTCCTCTCTCATGGAAAGCTATTTAAATTTAGTAAGGATGCTGCCACATGTCCATTGATCTGTGGAGTGTTTGTCTATGTAGGTATCTGTGAGTGATGCTTTTCTTGTGCCAGTCTTAATCCTCTGCATTATCAAAAGACTCATAAACTACATCTTAAAGCTTTTCCTTATGCAAAGTCAACCAATGAATTTCTCAAGCATTTCCATTTATATTTTCATGCCCATTCTGCAGCTCAGCTGCATTCTGCTGTCACATGCCAAGGTCACACGCTCACAGAGCACTTTGAGTCCTAACTAATCTGGACCCCTCAGAAACAGCCTGTCAATGTAAAGTTCCCCGTAAGCAGGAAGTCTATTGCACATAATGCTAGTGATGAGGAACAAGTTTAACCAAAAAACCTTGGCTAATTTAGCTTTTTTTCCTTACTTTGAATTGTCAGAGTGAATCACATATTCTATTAAAAGAAAATAAAACTAATCCATTAGCTCTAAGAGGCATTAGCTAAACTGTTCTGTTGTGGTTTCCTTTAGAAAGTCCTATTTCAATCAAGATTTCATTTTTTTACAGTAGTTTTTCACTCAGTTCTGAATGGGAGGCATCTGTGTTAACCTTTGGTAAATGTTGACTTGTTAAGTATCTTCTTCAGCTGCCAAACAGTAATATATGTTACAATATGAAAGTAATTTAGTTCTGTTGAAAAGGAAGCGATTCAGATATGATTCTTTGTGTGTGTGAATGGGATTCCAGTAGTCAATTATGTAACAAAGTAAATATATTTTAAAAGTATTGAAGGTAGACAGGTTCCATTTAACTCATTTTAAACAATGCACAAAAGATATTGTGTACAATTTTCCTGTACATTTAGATATATATTCATACGCTGTATGTACACATTTATCTTCTTTTAACATTTTGGGCTATTTAGCTAGCAAATTAATTTAACACAATGAGCTCATACTGCAAAACACCATGGAAATGGAGTATTTACATATGCTAATGACTTCCAATTAAGAAGCATGCAAATAATTGGGAGAAAGCAAAATTAAAACACTGAGCAAATAAGCTGACAATTACAAGGAAAACTGTATTATGCAAGACTGCAAACATAATTGCATACACAAGATCTATCTGACTACAAGGGTAGCTAAATCTGTAATACAAATTATGCCCCAAATTGTCACTTACTACAGTCCTTGACAGACTTCTTGCAGTAGCACCACCGCCTGTTTTAGTGTATGGTTTAGTGCTGGGTTACCTTATGAGGGTCAGTGGCAGAGGCAGGATAAGAATCAGGTCAGAAAATTTATCATCATGATGAGCTTTCTCAGCTCCTTCTTTGGTGTAAGAAAGAAGTGGGACTGCAGATGGTTTTTTTGAGCTGTCAAACTAAGATAAGCTAAACAGTTGCTTGGTGGCTTGTGGTGATTAAGGATTTTCCCTTTCACATAAGAAAAAACCCAAACAAATTTCCTTCCACCAGATCATAATTTCAGAACTTGGTTTTCAGAACTTGAATCAAAATTCAAATTTTGATGGACTGTGAAAATTTGGAGTGTTTCAATAGAAATTAATTCTGAAAACTGAAATTCTGTTTTGAAAAGTCAGAGTGTTTCATTTAACAAGTTAGAAGTCTGTTTCAGTATTACCACAACATTATAATATTTTTTCGGCCCATAGTATATTATTAGCACTGTAAATGAATACGATTTGATTACTTAGCTATAAAATCTATGTTATGTAAAGTGAGGAAGTCATTCTTATCTTTTCAAAAAGAAAATTTTCAATCCTTTACCAAGAAGGAAACCCTTTAGTACAGAAAAAGCCCCAACACAGACTCTTGTGCCTTACCTTATCCAACAAGAATTTGGTTGTTGGCTGTATGTAATTTAGGAAGACAAAGTTTTTTTCAGCTTGCACATTTCAAAGAATGAGTGCAGGGACTTTCTACTGACTCACACACCCAGTAATCTTTGTGAGCTACAGCTTTGCCCCACAAACACTGAAGTAGGGACATCTCTGCAAGAACAGAAGTACAAACTCTTCTAAGAGTCTCTGAAGGCTGATTCAAATATGAACACATTTTTGCCAGCTGTGTACTTGTTCTCCAGAAATTAGGGAAATTGGCTGTTAACTCTAGGGATGAACCAATGCAGGAATAGAAAGACTGACTTTTCCCAACCACTTCTGTTACTTTCATCTAGTTTTTAAAGTTTGTGTTGACAGTGCTTCTAAGTTTTTCAGTTTATATAGATACTTAAGATTTGATTGCTTCAATGGACAAAACTCATCTTTGTATTGCCAGATTCAAACCCTGCATTTTATCTGCAAGGAAATAATTTTCAATAATGCAGAAAATGCAGGTAATTTAAGAACTCTCCTTAATGGTAATACTAATGATACAAAAATAGAATAGAATTTGGTTTTACATATCACTCTTCAGTCTTCAGAGACTTTAAATGTGGTGATGATGATGACAGTGGTGACTGTCACCAATATTCCAGCTGTCAGATCCTTAGCTTGTGTAGCGCTTTGCTTGTTACCACCTTCCTTCAGAGAGAGGATATTGGTTCCCATTGTGTTTTAAACTTGGTAAATCACATATTATACAGCAGTTCAGACATTTTTAAAAAAGTTTGGGTAGATACCAGAGTTAGGGTTCTTCCCTACCAAACAACCCTTAAAACCTCTGTGAAGATTTCTATACAAGATCTACAAAGGACCAGAGGGATAGAGGTGGCACATGCAGACTCCACTGCACTAAAACCACTCTGTTCCAAGGAAGATGTGCCCTTAATATGAATACTTACAACCAAATCCTTATATGAACACTTACAACCATATCCCGAACATCTCCTCTGACAGACAAAAAATTAAAAGTCAATACTGATTTATGTGCCTACCTCTGCCTGGCCTTAAAGTTTTTGGCATTGCTTGAGGTTATGGTCTTTGAAAAAGAATCTGTCCTGAGTTAGTGATGGGCAGTCTTCAAAAGATTCAGAGTTGTCATTTATTCCTCTGAGGTGCTTTATTCCCTTTCTTTGCTCTTTTCCTTTCTGCAGGTTACAAATAATTGTTGTATCCTATTCCCAATTATTTCTGTGATTTGCTCTTTCCTCTTGTTTTGTCTTTTCAGTGTTTTTCTATCTTAAGAAGAATGTGAATGCTGCAGTGTGAGGCTTTTTCAAACTCTCTGTGTTCAATCATGTTTGGACTTCAGCAATGTTTCTCAGCCCTGAGCAAGATTTGGCAGTGTCTGTTGTTGGTCAGCCAGGGGAAGAGGTCTCTAAAGACTGAGTAAAATTGCACAACTGGACAACCCCTATCACATACCATTTGACCACCCTACAAGTTGAAAGAACAAGCAACACAAGCAACTGAAACCAAAATGCTTTAGCACAGTGCTGTAGAAGTTGTTATCACACCATTATGCTTTAGAAAAATTAAGAAGTGCCATTTCCAAGCTTTGACCACTGTAACACAATTGAGTAGAAAATATAGAATCAAAAGGAAGGTGTTGTCATCCAGTCTTCAGCCTTTTCTTTCCATGTAGTGGTTTACTCATGTGGGAAAGTAGATGAGTTTGGTGTTTGACAGGCAGACAGGGGAGAAACTACATGAACCAAAGGATTTGCACCAGGTAGCCCACTTGTGTGATTACAGCTGTTTGAGGAAATGTCTGTAGCCATGCAGCTGTCTCCTGGTGCCAGCTGTGCTTCCTACAGAGCACAGACATTTGAATTCAGTGTATGAGACAGAGAAGACAAACTGTAAATGGAAGATGTAGTGGATGGATGTCACTAAATGTAGCAATTTCATAGGTTGGTGAGTCCAGCTGAATGTATAACCAGTTACCAGACATATTCAATGTTACTGAAGAACGCTGGACACACCATTAATTCAAATGTTTTAATTTATTTTCTTAATTGATTTTTAATATTTTTATAATTTTTTTTCACCCACTCAAGAGGAAAGGATGGTGATGTGTGGGAGGAGAGTCAGGCCTGGCAGATTGTGTTCAGCATCCTCCACATTCTCTTATTAGTTTAGTCAGACACATTATTTCACATTATGAGAAACAGATGAGAAACTGCTAAAACATACATTATGAGAAACATCAGGAGAAGCTGCTAAGCTTCATCTAAATAATGTTAAACCAAGCTGAGGGCCAGCAGACACACCAGGATCTGGAAATCTGAGCTTCCCAGCACTTGCACAGTACGCACGTTCCCACTAACCATGGGACAGGTTGAGTTGTAATGCTGAGTAATCATTGCATAAATCCTGTGTAGGAGAGATGAAGGAGGGACACAAATATAGGCAGCAATACTTCAGTGAAAGGAACTACTGACAGCACCCCCATTGCCTACAGGGAACAATTATACCTGTTCTTCATCAGAATATGTAAATTTCAGCTGCTCCAGATGCTTTGTTGGGTGAACTACATCACAATTCCATATGCATTTCCTTTCCTTGAATTTCCTTCTCATGTTGCAGAAAGGTTAATTTAAGTTCTGTGCAAAGCAATCACCTAGAATGTGTCAAATCTAATGAAGTACTAAAGAAATAAAAAAGGATATTTCATAAGATCATCCATAGAAAGTCATCTGTGGCTTGGCAGAACTGAAGAATAAATGCTTGTGGTTGCATGACTCATCTTTGTTTAGAGCTGACCTGTGGAAGGCATTA
Source organism: Agelaius tricolor (assembly GCF_023055355.1). Lineage (NCBI taxonomy): Eukaryota > Metazoa > Chordata > Aves > Passeriformes > Icteridae > Agelaius > Agelaius tricolor. The sequence goes on along the minus strand of NW_027269262.1, from coordinate 58,537,362 downwards.
GCAGGACTGGTATGATATTCAGCTCTCCTAATACTTTGATTATTTCAATTAGCCTGGCTTGATGATCTGTTCTCAGCAGAATGGAAAATGCAGAGTGTGTATGAGATGAGGTCACTCTCTGTCACCCAGAATGATTTTTCCATAAAAGTCTTTTGTTACCCTTGGATTCAGCACCTCAAGAATTGCCAACCTTTTGAGTATCTTTAGGTAATAAATTTTGCAAACCTTTCAAGTAGGATGGCTCAGATTTGTGCAATACTGCAAAAAACAAGACAAGTTGCTCCTCTTCACACAGGCATATTCATGCCAACAGCTTGATTTCTAGGAAAATTCCATCCCTTGTAAGGCAGACTTAAACACATTTTGCTTTTGGTGTTATACAGAAATCTGTCTGTGACATATTTTAACTGTGTTTTGTTTTGCTTTTTTTTTTAAATTCTACTTTATTGTTGTGTTCTTTTTAGATAATTCAGAAATATAAATAATTTTATGATAACCATTGCCAATAAAGAACTAAAATGCTATGTAAAAGACTATGTTTTCCTTGTAAGGCATAAATAAATATAAATATGACAAATGTATAGCCTCTGGTAGCAAATGTTGGGGTTTTAATAATTACTAGAGAGAGAGAAATAATTCTTAATAAATAATGTACACCATGCAGTAGACAAGTTCCCTGTAAGGATGCCAATTATTTTGAGTGTACACGAGGTGTGTGAAATCAGGTATCTTCCTCTTCTAAAGCAACCAAAATTAGAAAGCAACGCAGGTTCACCATTCTCCTGGTTTTGGCACCCTCTTTATTCATGATTACAGGCTGTAGTTCTTTTAGCATACTGGTTTCACAGGTTTGAACTATGTGCAAGATGAAGATCTCCAAGACAGGAAATTTTTTTAAGGCTGGATTCTTGTAGCATAAAAGGAGTCTGTTTGTACCATGTTTTTTAAGCAGAGTGTCCTCTCAGTAAGTTTTTCCCATCATGCTCAGTTTTCGTAACTTCTTTGGTATCTCTTCATGAATGGATTAATTTTATTAATTTCTCTTTCTTCATTAAGTCTCATCAATATAGTATGGACTGACATGCCCTGCTGTGTGTCTAAAATACATTGTGCATGAAAATACAGGTGCCTGCTTACTGTTTTGTATTATATTTTTTTTCAATTTAACCAGGCTAAATAGAAGGTGGAACTACACTGCTACTTTTGCCCCACAAGTTTTTGTTCACATTTTAAATGGATTTTGCTCCAGTCATTCTTGAACCTCTTCTGTACTAATTTTCCATCAGTAAAGGAACGTTAGGCTAAGGAGAAAATACTGACACAAATGCAATTAAAACAATTCTGAAATTTCCACATGCAAACATTTGCACCAAATTTTGTTGTGAGTAATAGGGAAGCAGACAATGACACATGATTTATTTAATAAGTGATGACTAGCTAACATTGACAAAATAGAGGTTATTAAACAGAGAATAATTGCAAACTACTTTCTGTGTTTGATCTGCAGTTAAACAAAATGTAGTCTCAAAATGTGGTTGGTTAATTTTGAGCAACAAATGGAGTTAATTGAGAAAAAGCCTTTTGTTTGCTTGCAGATACTGCACAAACAGAATTGGAGGTTAAGCAGGTTAGGTAAATAATTCGTTGTGAAATATTTGCTCAGCAATAATACAGCTCCACTTTTTCCTGTTGTTGTTACCTTTAACACTGCCTCCTTTTTTCCATTCTCAATTCTACTAGAGAGGCAAAATTGATAGCTACACAGGAGGAGTAGCTGACAGCTTAATGAACAATTATTAGTGTCTGTGGCATATTTTCTAACAGTTTTTCATGAAGGGATGGGTGGTGTAATCCACTGCAGTGTTTAAGTGGAACCTCTTTTGTCAGCACCTGCTATTAGAGAGTGTATCACTCCATGGGACTAGAGTATTCACATCTCTTTTTAGGGAATTTGCAGCAGTAGGTGGCTGGAAGCAAGGCACAGCCCAAGGGGGACCTCGTTTTCTGTCTCAGCGAATACAGACAGGCCATGCACTCTTTGGAGGAACTACACATTGGGTGTGTTTTGGACAGATTTTGTAAGTTAAATAGGGTCTCAGTAAATTACCTCTCTGTTTAAAACCAAGGGAAAGTAATGGTTGTGGAATTGTACAAGATTTATAAAGTAGATGATATAAAATATGAGATAGTCTAAGGGTTCATCTTAGTAATGCAAACCTGTCCTCTACCTATGAATGGTCAAAGCATAAGAGGAAAGTGGAGATTCTTCTCATTTACTGAGCCACAGTCAGTAAGGGTTTGCTGTTAAGGGCTGGGAAGCACAGCTCTATTTTTGCAGTTAGCTCAGGCAGTTAAAAAGAGCTTCAAGGTTACTTGTGAGTGTTATTACCCAAATTGTAAACTGGAAGGGCAGAAACTGCTTATTCTTGTATAGACCTGTCTATTTATCCTTCTATTGAATAGGCCAATTTGCAATATAGTCCTGGTTTGAGTGGCACTAATGGAAGCTGTGTGCTCTCAGGATTGTAGCCTGTTAGCCTACAAAATTACTATAGATTCACATTTATCTTGGTCAGGCTAATTTTGTGACTGTTACTAAGACCCTTAAGAAAAAATAAAAGCAATATCCTGCATAACTGTGTGTATGATCCATGGGAAACTTTTATAACAAACTTTTATAATAAATTCTTCATTTAAGGCAGGGGTGTTTTCTTTGGAAAGGTAAAATCTTTGGATTTTTTGCCTTACTTTACAGTCCTCAGTTAATACTCAGAAAGTGCTCAAGAGAAGGGCTAAAGGGTGTGATCTGCATGGTTTTGGCAAGGTAAATTGTGATGGTCACAGTTATGCTGTGTAGTTGTTAATGTATCTACCATCAAGGGCAATCAGATCTCCAGATATAATTTTCAGAATGAGCAGCATAGGAATATTTGGTACAAGTACCTGCTCAGCAACATATTCAACTGCACCAAAGAAAATAGCATCAGTAATGATCACCTTACCTCTAGTGAGCTTTAGTTAAAGGAAACAATATTGTCTATAATTATAATAATAATTCTTGTAATAATATTTTAAAGGAAATTCTAGCTATTTTATAAATTATCTTTCTAATCTAAATGTTTATGTTTGGAGGTAATGAGCAATTTTAGTACATTATTTCTTAAATAACATCTCTAGGAAGCATGCTTCTAATGAAACATTATTTTTTCCTCTGGTAAGAGAACTGCACTGCACTTTTCTTGGATTAGGAATAAAATCAAAATAAATACAATGCATGTATGTCACAAGAAATGTCATCCTGCCAAAATATAAGTTAATATTTCAGCATCACAGTGATCAAGTTGTCAGTTTGTATGAAATAGTGCTTTATATAAAAGGCACTGTTTGGAAACAACAGTGTACCAATTATGAAAGACAGAAACAGAGTCCTGTCATTTCATGATTTGAAATATTAATGCGTTAACTCAAATACATGAAGAAATGCTAGCTAGTGCAGAAGCAATTAACACTCAGAATATGGATAGCACTTAAGAAATGAAATGTTAAGATGTACCATGTTTTGTCAAGATTGATTTATGCAAAGTAATTGACAACAGTCAGTCAGAAGGGATGTGTCATTTGTACAGCCAAAGAGAATACCAGGACATTTTCATTGGGTATGCCTTCTTATTTTTGTTGCTCAAACCAAAGATTTCTTTACCTAATTCTGTTCTTTTTAACCTCATCTGTATTGCAACATGAACATTTAAAATAATTTTATTTTTGAGACAGCAGAAGAAAAATGTGAGGTGTGGTTTAACTAGGAATCATAAGTATTTTGTGCTAACAGGGGAAAAGCTAAAAATATCACTTAAACACTTGTAATCCTAATTCATGGTGCAGTCTGTTTCTCAACTTTCTGATGTTATTTACTTTAATTCCAATAATATATTCTATATTCAGCAAAAAAAAGCATTATAAGTTCAGAATGGAAGCTTTAATTTTCTCTCATGTCAGTATTTCATTCTTACCATCTGAACTGATATTAATACTACTTAGCTTTTTTTATATGTTGAGTGACTATCCTTGCAAGCCTCTTGAGAGATAGAAAATCATTCCTAATCTCATATCATATCAAAATCCTGATTCATAGAGCTGCTGAGATACTTGCTTGAGGTTACATACAAAGAACTAAATCTATCAAAATAAGAGAAAGTTTGCACAAGTACACTAGCACTGAAGTCATAATCAGATCCAAATTTTAGGGACTGATCATCAGGAATATAGGAAGAGGAGTAGCACTCAACTGGAAACTTCTTATGAAGGGCAAAATATAGGTACAGGAATACTTAAATTTTATTTTATTAAATTTTTTTTGCAAGTTTTATATGATTCTGATGTTTTCATGCAATGGTTTGTATGGTTTTTCACTTTATTTGGAAACTTAATTTTTCTAAGAATTTTTAGGACCTGTCTGATCTACCAAAATTATTCCGTTATTTGTGGTTCCAGGTGATAATTTTTAGAGATGTGCTAAAAGTCAGTCTGGATTAATTATGAATTTTGACCTCAGTATCTCACGTGCATGTCTTTCATCATGTGCCTGCAGTTTCATAGCCTTCACAGCAGAGATGGCAATCCAGGTGAAATCTGAAATATCTTCAGGAGACATCCTTTATCCTTTTCTCTCACTACTGAGATGGTACCTTCTGACCTCAGAATTACCCAGAAGTTTCCATGTGGTTTTCCCTATTTATCAGTGGTGGCAGTGGTGGAAGGAGATGGTCATGCACAACCGAAGTCCATGTGCTTGCCGAAGGTGAATGCCAAAAATACACCATCTCTCACCTTGGAAATCTCATCTGGAAACTGCCAGGCCAAGTCCCTGCTTTCTTTTCTTTGTTCTCCTGATTTGAATTCAGAAACTATGTCTTAAATGTGCTCCATGCAGATGGTAAAACCTTACAAGGTGAGATTTGTTAAGGTATTCTTGCTTCTTTTTTTATATTGCTGTGGATCAGATTAAACGTTGATGGCTGGCTGCATTACCCAGAGAAATTGTTATTTGATCACTGACAGGTACTGCTGAAGTCTTATCACAATTATAAAAGGATTTCATGACAATATTACTAGGAAGAAGTAGAAACCATTGACTTATTTAGCACTTCATTGAGTTTTATCCAAGTTAGAATCAGATGTGCAATAACTCACTATAACACCACTGGAGACTTACACAAGACCTACTTTTGTCCAATTGTTCTGCCAAGAAACAGAGAATTTCTAGTTAAAATGAATGGAAATAAAATGTAAAAGTAGGTTAAAAAAATGACTGATATTTTTCTCTTCTTGTAAGATTTCCTAAGGTTTTTTGAAGTCTTTTGAATCTCTCTCACTCTTTCTCCATCTCTTTACCCGTTGTTCAGTCTTTTACTCAGTCCTGGTCCTGCCCAAAGGAATAGTTTGACTTAGTTTCTGAAAACATATGTGGAACCAAATGCATGTAGCTGAGTCCAAATTTATCAGGGGAGCAGGCACAAAAGTCAGATGGAAATTCTGCAAGTGAATATGTAAATTGAGCTCATAGCTTTGTGCTAGATACTGAACAACTACTAAAAGGCTTCTTGAAGTTGCAGAGACCATAGAACCACAGAACATCTGAGGTTGCAAGGGACTATAAAGATCATCCACTTCCAGCTTCCCTTGCTTGGACAGGGACACCTCCCACTAGACCAGGGTGCTCAGACTCCATCCAACATGGGCCTGAACATTTCCAGGGATGGGACATCCACAACTTACCATGGCAACCAGTTCCACTGTCTCACCACCCTTACAGAAGGATATACACAGACTGTTCAGAGGGCAATACTTCTTTTTTTAAGGTAGTCAGATTTGCTTTTCTGATCTTCGTGATGGAAATAATGTCTTCTTAAAAGGAAAACACAGAGTAAGCTGGCAAAGGAAGACTGCTGAAGAGGAGGGCAGAAACAAGGCCAAGGGGTATTAAAACAGGTTATCAGAGCCCTTCATGCCTAGAAACAGAGGAAATCTTCAGAGAGGTGTCTGGTTTACTCTGAAATTTTCAGTTTGGGTTGACCTTTTATAGGCTCAGAGAGCAATCACTTACGGCTAGATTAATTATGAATTTTGACCTCAGTATCTCATGTGCATGTCTTTCATCATGTGCCTGCAGTTTCATAGCCTTCACAGCAGAGATGACAATCCAGGTGAAATCTGAAATATCTTCAGGAGACATGTATTCATGCTTTGAATACAAAGAAGCATGTTGAAATCTTTTCTTACTCCTGAAACTACCACAGTCTAGGAAAGAGCACTCTTTCCTTCCTACCACAGTGTCTTTGAGGGCAAAAAGGAGCACTGCTGCACAAGCTGAGGTGGAAATGGAAGTCTGTTAGGGGGACAAACCTTAACAGGGCTATCAAAGAGAGTGGTCAGCCCATGGGCCAGGTCTGGCATCCATCACAGGGGACAAGGGGAGGGGTCTCTGGAGCACCTTTCTGACTTGGGGGTTACAGCCTAGGAGCATGGGACTCACTGGGGGACACAGGGGAAGAGGGCATTGGAGTAGCACAAGACGTGCTGTAGGGGGTTTAGTGAGGAACCAAAGGCAGAGAAAGGGAGGGATCTGATGGAGCTGTGGCAGCCTCATCTCTGTTATATGCTAACAAATAGTATGTAAGAAATGAATAGCTTTGTTGTAGCTTTTAGAGGGAAAGGGATTTTTTTTCTGAGACAAAGTATCATGCTTCAAAACAATTGCTTAAGAAATATTTAATTATAATGGAGAACAAACATAAACATGAAGTGCAATTTAGCATCTAAATAACAATGAAATATAAAAAAAAATAATCAGTATACAAGGAAAAAATAAAAGCTGTTCCATGCCTTGAATAACCAGATTTGTGGGAGATCTGTTAATCTTCATGCCAAATTTCTAATACTTCAGTAACAAAAAAATTTAGTCATATCATTAATGAGAGAAGGTCTACACATTGTTTCATTTGTACTTGTTTTATCGTTGAAGTGTACAGGCAGCTATAAATGTTGCTGTTTATACTGAGGTGAAATTGCATTATACTTGTGAGAAAGTGATCAACTCAGTCTTTACAAACTTAATTTCAAAATAAAAATAAATGCCATCAGTATTTTTTATTACATTCTTTATCCTTACATGTGTATCATGCTTTCTATAACTGGAGAATAAAAAACACACATTCTGTACTTAAGAGTAAAGGAAAATTACCTGGCTTATCACTTATTTCTCAGCTAAACATTTGCTTTATTCCAGCTGTGGAAAAAAGTTTTGCAGAAGACACTCATTCAAAACCATGGCAATGAGATGAGATGTATTTATAATGAAATATATGCAAGTTTACTGAAAATATACTGTGTCAGAATAAATTGGCATCTTTTTGAGACAGCAGATTTTTCCAAGAGAGAGATCTCAGCAGTATCAATGCAATAAAGTATTTGATGTGGTACAGTATGGAAAACTATAAGTAACATTGGAGCAGGCAGAATGGAAAGATCACGAGATATCTAAGGAGCTGGCTAGGAAGGATGACAAGAGTCTGCTGATGAGAGGCAAGCATTGCTAGGGGGAAATTAGCAGTGGGAGCCCCACCAGCTCAGTGTTGGGAGCAATGTACATAAAATTTCACTAATGACTTTGGCACAAAGACCAGGAGGTGGCTGATGAAATCTGCTGGCAAAGGTAAGAGGTGCTAGAAAGCATCAGAAGATCCCCAGTATTCGAATAATAACAACAGGAAAAAACTTATTAATAGGAAGTGGTAGTTTTTGCACTTCAAGCACTGAGAACTAGGAGTCCTCACGTGGAAATGCCTGAAGGAAGGACTGGATGAATTACTTTACCAGATGATGTTTCTCAGTTGCCAAAACTGTGTAATGTAAACCAACAAGTTAAATAAATAGAACAGATGCAATTGTAGCATTCAGTAATAGAGGTATTTCCAGTAGAAACAATAAGCTGTGAATGATGCTGTACAAGACACTGGTGGCACCAGATCCAGCATATAATTTTTACTTTCCATTTCCCAGAAGTGGCAGTAAGAGTTAGCAGAGGTGCAGAAAACAGCTACCAATGCAGTGAGAGAAACAGACGTTTTTTTCTCAGAAATTAACGGTATAGGATTTTCCTAGGAGGCTGTGATGCATTAAAAATTGTAAGAAGAAAATAATTTGGAATTTTAAGCAAGATGAACAAAAAATTAAAGTGTTGAAAAATGGGGCAATTTATCACATTCTTTTCATCTTCTTCAGATGGAATTCAGTCAGACGAAGATGGAAAAGCATCTATAGGAAAGCTGCACAGGGATTAATTTCCTTCAGCATATGCAGCCTCGCTTATGCAGAAGAATATGAATAAATTCTAGCATTTTTCAAGATTTCTCCTGACTTTAGAAAAAAGATGTTAATTTATAAATGCCTCTATATTCCCATTTATGCTGCCTGGAAATACCCAGTACTTTAATATTTAGGCACAGTTAGATAAAGGTGAAAGAAAGCATTTGGGAGAAAAAAAAACAACCCAAAGGACTGAATTTTGAAAGGTTAATTCCAAGTGCTGAGGGTTTAGTGTCCAAAATCATAGAATCTTTTTGACTGTATCTGATATTATCCTTCTTTATAGCTGACAAATGTTAACATTAAAAAAATGAAAATGCCCTCTAGTTCTCTTCCCTTAATCTTAACACTGGATGACTGCTCCACTACATTAATACTTGCTCTGACTGTTCTTTTGACTCCCTTGGTGATTTGATCCATAAATCGCTTCTCTCTGGAGCCTAACAAAAATTACATATTTATTTTTCTTCCTGGAGTTGATGTTCCTGAATTTTCAATGCTATAGTGATACAATGGTTCTGTTTTACCTAGTGTCTTATTTCTTGCATGTAAAACTTCTGCAGTTGTGGGTCATCATCTCTGATGAGGAAAATAGTGACATTTTCTAAATGTATATTAAAAACATTTGAACATCCAATTTACAGTTTTGACATTGTTCTGAGATATTTGTTTCAAACGGGCTGTATTGACAGGACTTCTGTAAACACACAAAAATGACATATTTTCAAATCACTGTTTTTTTTTTTTCTTTGTTCAGTAAACAAAAAAGAAGTACAAGGTTATGGCTCTATAATCTGGTATTAAATCAAACTAGTGCATCAACCCACACAGCGTAAGAGAGCACCACTGGGAGATGTCTACCACTGATCTCCCTGCCTTGGAAAGCTTAAGATTACATAAATGCATTCTCTTTCATTTAACCTACTCAAAGCCTGTCTCTTTGAATCAAAACTCATGTTGGCCACTCCAAATTATCAAGACACAACTTATCTACAATAGACTGCTCCAAAAGATTACTGACAAATTATAAGCAATTTCAGCTGCCTGTAAATGTTTCCTGTGGATCATTTTGACTGACCTTGAGATCAACCTTCAGCAATTCGGGTATTTGTCTTTCATATATTTCCCTAGTGGATATGAATATCAGTTGTATAAAAAATGATGGATGGTGGCAATTTCCTATTAATTGCTACTGAAAAAAAAAATAAAATCCTAGCACTTCTGATAGGTAGCACTGACCACAGAGAAAGGGGAACTGTATTTCAGGTGAATATTTTCTCTGGCAATTTTTGTCTAAACAAGTCTTGAATGATGCCTTTGAATAGTTGTGAAAATGTGTCATTGGCAATTGTCCTAGAATTACAAGCAGAGTAAGAAAAAGATGAAATCACCTATTCAACAGAAGCAACTGTCAGAAACAAGGAAGAAAATATGCTATTTCTTTTTTCTCTTACAGTTTTTCTACTACAGGGAATCTGACTCTGTGACCTAAGTCTATCAGGCACAGTGAGTATTTTGGTTTGTGAATATTGATAGATATATCATCATCTTAAACATTCATAGTCATCACATTTCATTGCCAACATTTTTATAATCTAATTTCATTTTCAGGCGATTCTAAAAACTTTAAAAGCAAAAATTTAAGAACAAATAAAAATGCAGTGTTTCCAATGAAGAACAAGTGAGCCCCAGTGCTATTCAATTTCCAATAACGTTTTTTGAGTGGTCTTTATTGAAAAACATTATGTAAATGGTTCTCACCTGGTACATACACACTTCTGGATACAGAGGAAATGTTCTTATGAAATTTGGTGTTATCATGTGCAGAAGTATACTAAATTGTTCAACCTTTGCATTACATCCTATTTTCTGGAGTAGATTCATTATTTTAGGGGTTTATAACAACTAACTTTTCCAATCTATCACAGACCCAAATAAGTATTTGTAGAATATTTGGCCATCAGTAGCAGTTGTGACTTAAAGCATAAGATCTATTTTTTAACACCTTATGTTTTAAGGTGTTTTGATCCCAAAGATGCAGAGAGGTGCTTGATAGTATATATAAGTAAGACTGAGTTCCTGCTAGATGAGACACTTTAGCATCTTTTTTTTTTTTTTTTTTTAACTCAGCTGGGCATCTATTTGCACTCTAACTCTTCACTGCTTTCAACTAAATTGTCATCAGTGAAAACATATTTTCTTCTTTGAAGCCTCTGTTTTAGCCTTTCAAATTCAGCTGCATGTCAGAGAGCGAGTTTGAATTGTTCCTTTTTTGTCCATCACAAGCAATGAAGGTTTTGCAGGCTCAGAAATGGCCCTAGGCCTAGTTTTGGAACAGAATGAGGACTTTTTATAAGGCTGCTCAAGAAATAAGATATTGCCAATCATGTTTTGTCTGTGTTGTTCACTCAGATGAAACTAGAAAAGTACACAGTAGCACAATACATTCAGATGGTGACATACTTAGTAACTATTATGCTGAAACATTCTTTAATAGGCAAAGTAAGGAAGTCTGCTTACAGCAATGTAATTCTTTTTTATAAGACACATTTCCTCTCTGTTAATTACTTGGAGAGAGACCTTAAAGAGCCGTCTGTGCTGCTGGATTTTAGGGTGCCACATTTCCACACAGGCACTCAAATGGTGCTTAAAAGTGCTTTCCTCATTCACAATAAAGTCAGCAGTGAACTTATATTGTCAGGTTTTTTTTAAGATTTCTCTCCATCAGTCTTCCAGTTCTTCCATTCTTCTGAACAGTGATTCTCAGGGATTGTTCTCTGCCGTGCAGCGTGGATATCTCTGGATTTCATATGGATCCCAGAATCCTTTTCAGCACACTTATTTCAGCACTTCCTCTTACAGTCCTTTCACAAACTGTAAATCAGAAGCAGGAATGAAAGGTCCAGGTGAGTGAGCAGAAATAAATGCTTTATAAGAGAAAAAGACACAGCAGGAATACTGTGTTGATAGCTGAAGCAGTTTGAGGTGGGAAAACACTTGGTTATGAGTGGAGAGATGGGGGTTTAGCCCAGATTTTGCTCAAGACACTTAGTATGTGTAGTATTAGTATGTTGGACTTGCTTAGCTGACCTTAATTACATTATTTTTTTTTCAGTGCAATCTAAATAAGGCTTTTAATAGTTTAGTTTGAAGTAATAAAGTGCCATTCATGTGTGCAATTTATTACTAAGAACATTAATATTTATAGACAGAGCTGAAATTCTTTAGTCAACACGAGAGAATTTTCTCAGTCAAGAAAATCATCTTTGGTCCAATTTATTTAGCAAGTGGAGAACTGTCTAATAGGAACCCTTTGCATGGTTGCTGTAGGTCAAGCTAAGCTGATAGAATAATAAAATGAAGTTGCGTTTTACTGCATTCTCATCCCTTTTATAAACCTTTTGGCTCTGAAGTCTGGCATAATGTTTCAAAACAAATCCAAGTCAGAATGCAATTCTTGGAATCATAAAATGCTATGCAACTTAGAATTATCTTACCACGCTGATTTTAAAATTCAGTGGGGAAAATTCATCTGTGCTCTTTCTTCATTCTGGTGGAGATCAGTTTGGGTGAATATTTTTCTCTAATTTGTTTTGTAAAGAGTGCAACTGTGATTTTTTTATATGAGTAAGAATTTGAGAGTATGAAAATTGTCTTGCACTCTCTGTATGAGTTGCAGAGAGCAGGATGGCTCCTGTGTTTATGTCATTACTTCTATTGAAGTAAGTCAGCATTGACTAAGCAAGTCACAGCGTGAAAGGACATTTGTTTCTATGCTTTTAATGTACTCGACAGCATAGTGGAGCATGTGAAGGATTTATCAATTTAAGGAGTACAAGTGACCATTAAGTGCACACATAAAAGATTTCTGTACATTAATTAGATACCTGCAATTAAGTTAGAAGAAAAACGTCAACTCTTTGTAAAACATGAGAAACATTAGGGAAAGACAGCATGTGTCTCTGCATTAAAATGCCATTAAAATGATTATGACTTCAACAACATTAAAAAATTAATTTTATATATGTGTCTGAAAAATGTTGAAGTCTGTTGTGTACAAAACCAGAATGAATAAATTTCCAGTGCTTGACATTATCAAAGTAGCATCTCCTCTTTCCCACTCAATTGCATTCTGTAAATATAGTTACTGCAATGTTCTTTTCCCAGCTTCACTTTGAGTCATTGCTGTGCCTATGAATTTTACAATGGTTATTGTGGAAGATGTACTCTAAATCCCTGAGTCATAAATGCTGCACAACAATAAGAGTTTGAATGTTACAATTGAATTTCCAAACAGCTCATAGTTAATGTGGATGAACAGATTACTGCTAATTGGCATAGAAAGGGAGTTTCCCTTGTGTGAGAACTCATGGTTTCCAAATAACTGCTGGAAGTATATGTAACTGCAGGGAATGACAGAAGCTCTGAAACAGCAAATGTGAAGCTCACGCACCACCAAGTCTTAAGCTTCCTCTATGTGTAAATACATTAGTAGTCTTTGTCTTTTTCTAAATATCTGGGATAAAGAGACTCCACCCTACAGACAGATCATGTGGCTGCAGAACACCGAAGGCAAGAGGGAAAATAAACCATATGGCCTAGAAAAACAAACCAGAGCTGGTTAACATAGAGGAAAAAAAAGCATTGTTAAATATGTTATTCCAAATGTTGGAAAATTAATATCTGATTTCAAATAAACACACATTATTTATCCAATTTAAAAGACAGCTGAAATTCTATGAGCTTGTATCCTTCTTGAAAGGGTCTTCAAAGTCACACTGTTAAGTCTATTATATCTAAAGCTTCTCCCTGCTGTAGCCCTGTTTTGGGACATGAGATCCCCTTTCCAGTCCAGTGGCCTCTTGTCTGCATTCTTTTGCCTTCAGAGTCACCAGATGAAGCCCAGCCCTTGGTGGCTCAGTGTACTCAGGCAAGAGACCTGGAGTCTAGAATTCATATGTCTTTGCTCATACAAGTTGTCCAGCAAATCAGCTGGGATTTGTGCAAGCCATGACTCTGTGGAAGGACACTGTTCAGCAGGAGGAGGGGGAAGAGTAGTGTTTCCTCATAAGAAAACCTTTCCTGTAGGGAGTACACTCAGTGTGGTGCAGGTAACCTGTGAATGAGGGGTTGGGTCTCTGTGGGGAATTGTCATATCATGTGGGATGCTTGTGAATGGAGATACTGTTTGGCAGGGTACTTAGAATTTATGCATATAAAGTAAGTATCCAATCAAGTAAAGGTGTGTAATAATTTTTGTAGTATTTGAGAGGTACTCCAATCAACAGAGCTGTGCAGGAATTTGCAGTAATATACCAGTGTGATTTTAAAATAAAGAGTGAGATCTTTTTTGTGTGTTCAAATAAGGCCTGTAGAGTTCCCAAACTTAGGTGCAATTCTTTATTAATTTATCTAGGAGTTTCCTAGGAAGGAGAGTGAACAAACATGATGAGCAATGGGATGAAGGGAACAGTAGCTGTTTGCATGTTGCTCAGAAAATTAAGATCATGTGCTATGGAGTTGCCAGTGCTGGAAAATACCAGGTCTGTGCTGACATGCAGATCTACAAAGGAGAAAATGGAGGAATAGCTGACATTAGGAGAGCCAAGACTCAGGGGATTTTTGTGTGGAAAGCACTGAACAAAGAGGGAGTCAGAAGGTGGAGATAGCTGGTGAAATTCAGAAAGAGGAATGCATTTTATTTTTCACAAGAATAAATCTGAAGGGAAATATCAAGAATCAGGATGGACAATGTATGATCAGATATACTATTAGCAGAAAGGAAAAGGACTGTGGGAAATAAAGAGACAGAGGATTCAACAGAAAGGTCATATACAATGGCAAGCTTTATATAAATATTTCTTAGAAGATATTTGATCTCAGTAGGTTAAGCTAAATGAGAAATTTGAAGGCAAAACAAAAAGGAAAGAAAGAGAAATGTGAGGAGTTAGACCAGTGGTCTTGGAGGAGAGGGGCCAGTTCCTGCAGTGCCCAAGGCTGGCCCCAGGTACCACACAGCATTTGCATTAGATGGTGAGTTGTGAGCAAACCCATCATTATTTTAGCCTTTAGCTCTTGCATCCAAGAATTGTCATGTCTTTTGAGATGTGTTTACAGCTTCTGACACATCCTGTCATTGTTGTGCTACTTACAGTAATAGGGGTAATTCTGATCCAGGCCTTTGCTGCTAACAATAATGAAAGCCAATACATGGGCATCTTATCCAATCAGCCAATAATGCTCTGTACTGAGTAGTGATTCATAATGACTTTGTGTAGCATGGGTATGTTTCATGGCATTATTACAGCTTTTTAATTGTTATTTGAGTGAATTGTACTGATTCGGACATCAGGAAAACCTTTGATTTCTATACTGTTCACTTAGGCTTCACGCTGTATTCCATTTTCCTTGACTTCCCAATATCATCTGTCATTTCAATAAATGTCACTGATCCAAAAGTCATTGACCAGAACTTTCAGGTAAATTGATTGAAAGAGAGAAAAAAACCATAGACCAAAATAAATCCACAGGCTTCCTATAAATAAACACATCAAACTCTTCCATTTTATATGAGCTTCTGTGTTCCTTCTTTTCATTTTAACTAGGGTTTACATGTTGGAATGACAATGCCATTTGTCAAGTTATCAAATTATATGGAAGAAAAGCATAATGCTACTTATTTAAGCTAGGTTGATTTTTCCATGGATATCTCTGCCTTTCTTTCTCAAATTCTTGATATCTTTCTCAAACTGAGTGTTTACTGTTTAAAATAATGGGTCTAAAAATACTCTATGCTCTTTCTCTTGGTATAATATATCCTGACAAAGGAGATGCTTAAACTTCTGTTCTAAGAAAGTTTCTCCCTGTAATGTTCGTACACCTGCCTGCACACAGGCCAACAGGCTTTATGATCCTTTAGAACTACAAGCTGAACTGCAGCACTTAAACCTTATATGAAAAGCCCTGAAATGGTTTTAAGTGAATACATAAAAGTAGGGGGAGGGTAACTAATCAGTATATTTTTATTTTGACACATTTGGTTGTCTTTTAGAAAATGCATTCATAATTTTCTGTTTGACGTGATCTCAGCATCCAGTAAAAAACTGAGAATTTTTCATCCTACTGACAGGACTCCATTAATAAAACAACAATCTTTTGTGTGTAGTAATCTTTAATCTTATTTTGTCACACACTTCTCAGTAGCATTTCCACTCGTTTTACAGTATAATTTATGGCACTGAAACAACTCTCTGCCCTGAAAAAGGTCAGTCTGTCAAGGTTTACTTGTCTTTGAAGAAAAGTAATAGAGCATTATTTATGAAGCAAAGAATCTGCTTCAATACTTTAATCAATCAGAAAGATACTTGCATTATTGTATGTTTTGCCAAAAAATACCACGAGCAAAGGATACATCAACCTTGCATTCCCTTTTATGTCACAAAAAGCCTTATACCTTTTATGTCTCCTTGTCCTTTTGTGTTTACTGCAGTATGAAAATAACAAGGCTGATGATGTCTGATATCTGGAAACAATTTGTAAATTATGAGAATAGGGATTGATCTTACCTGAGGAGGAGGGAGTCTCCAGACAGATTAACTAGAGCTATCCACTGTGCTCATCACAATAAACTCATTTTGGGGGTTTGGGTCATCTGCTATAAACTTGCATTTTTAGAGTGAGAACTGCAAAAGCTTAAAGGATATTTATGGTACCTCAAAGATGATAGGCATGAGGTGCAACCACATTTTGTATCCCTAGGTTTTTAGATATCATTGAGAGCACAAATTAGAACATGTGATGTGGGAAAAAAAAATTGGTATTTCATTAGAGAAAATACTGTAAATTAATCCTCTCAAATAATAATTTAATTTAGGTTTAGTAAGATGTGTGAATGAAATGCCAATATATTAACTGCTCTGTTGATGTTTAACAAGTGTGTAATAAGATACATATTACCTCTTAGTTTTTAGATGCTAGCAAGAGTTTTTTGCTAATTAGTCCCTATCTGCCATGAAACATCTCTTACAACTGGGATGAGTTGCTTCTTGCCTAAATCTCTCTGTTTCCTTTCCAAGAACAGCAAACATACCTGTCATGAATCTCCACCAGTACTTGGTTACTAGCTGAAGTCGTCTGCATTTTGCTCTTGGTCAGCTTTACTCACTGAGTTCCTGTTCTGAAGGGATGGACACTATCTCTCTCCTACATCTCTTTTGCAGCTTGGACAAGGTTGACAGAAACCTGAACTCTGCCTGAATTCCCATGTTAAGTCAAAGTAAATTAGGTGAAAGTACCACATCAGTTCAGCTGATGATCACATGGTCCTTTTTAACAAGTTTGTATGCCTGAACACTTGTAAGAGAAGCAAATGTCCTAAACAGTAAGACCAGATCCAAAGTAGACGGAAAATATGTGCAACATCATCCTCAAGATTCCTCAGTATTTTTATATCTGAAGATATAAAGGTAAAAGCCCATTCAGAGAGGTGGGTTAATATCTCTACCAGTATGCTTTCTATTGGATTGATATTCAGAAAAGAAGCACTGGTAAAGTGTTCTGCTGACATCGATATTTCTTTAGTTTTTAATACTTGGTGGATATATGGGTTCTCAAGGTGAACAGCTGGTCCTTCCACAGGTACTGGAAACTGCCATCTCAGTTAAGTCTAACAAGCTAAATTTTGGATGGCATACTGCCAAATCACGTGAGACATTTGAATATGGTGGATCTAGCTTTTTCTCTCTGGTTGGTAGAAAAAGATTTACCAATAGGACTTCTGATAAGATAGCTTTTAAAATTTAGCATACTTGGTAAAGCATATTATGTCTTTGTAGGACACCTGATTGCAGACTTTTTCGAAGTAAGCCAAGTGTATTGTCCTGCAAAGAAGAATGTACACAATGAACTTTATTTTCTGCTAATATGAGCAAATTTTGTGAACACAAGGAAGTGGGGAATTCTGGTTGCTAAATAAGCATGGGGCTATACAGAGCACATTAGATAAACAGAGGCATAAATGCTTGTTTGACTGTGACCAGGTAACATTTATGAAATAAGAATCATATGAAGTGCACTTTAAGTGCCCCAAACACATGTGTACCTGAAATAGATCTGTATTAGAGACTTAGAGTCCAAGGAAAGGCAATTTGTTTTCGGAGTATAGCTTCTGAAGTCAGAGTGATATGATGATGAGTTTTAGTAGCCAAACAGCCAATTTAGTAGCCAAATAAAAGTGAGCCAAGAGGGTGTTAAAAGTGTGACATACCTGAGCACTCTCTGGGACAGACAGACCACAACAATAGTTACCAGACCTCACAATAGAGTTTCACATGAGCAGGTTTGTGAATCATTTTAAAGCAGCAGTCATGACTAAACAGGACCTTGTAGTTAAGGATTAACATGTGTTAAATTGATTTGGTCTAATGAAGACCAAATTTATCTGCACTCTGCAAGAACAATCTCTAAAGCCCAGTGCTAATACAGAGAGCTGCACTTCAAGTACTGGTGGCATGGACCTGAAATGTCATAGCCCATGATTCCATGATCCAGTGGTCTGCTATTCTTTTATCACAGTTCTGTATAATTCCTTTGCAAGCCAGAATCCCCTGAAATGAATGAAAATCTTCCAGAAACTTGAAAGACACTTGCTTTTCACATTCAAATTAAAATGGGAGAGAGAGAGAAAAAGAGAGCATCAATTACTTTAAAAATCTATTATGAAACAATTTTATAAATATTTTCTTAGGTTTGCCTTCATATTTGTACACCTCTTCAAACATGCCCATTTAGATCTTGCAGAATATGTCTCTGTGAAGCATTACCAAACTTGAATTTTCATTGACTGTTTCCATTTATTTCCAATTCCAGACTTTTGCATTTTAAGATCTGGTCTGTAGATGTAATTCAGATCAGGACAGTGTGTTAAACCATTTTCATTATGATTTTATCCATTCTGTCTACCTCTTTTCTATTTTGTACTCGGCAGAATTTGTCTAAGTAAAACCAGACATTTCAAAAGGAGAAATTATTACCCTCTGCAAAGGTGTGTTAGATTTTTTTTGTTCTATTGTGCTTTCTGTTTAAGAAAGATATACCAGGAGCTTGTGGAAAAGAAATAAAACTGTGAATGACACGAGCGAGGTCTGCATTCAGTGTGATAAAGATAGTAACAAGAAAGGGTCTGTTGGTTTATACTGTTTCCCAGTCTTGATATAATCATTGTCTCAAGAACAAATTCATATTCTGCATCATTTTCTGTTACCTTTATAGTCTTTCTTATGAGAATGAGGAATGAAAATTTTAATGCCTCATATATTCTTTGAATTACTGTAGGCGAGTATGCTGTACTACTTTGATCTTTCCTATATTCCGTGGTTTGATTGGGTCGTGATGTGAATGGAAAGCAGCACAAAACAAATCACTTTCTGAGAGAACAATTGCAATGTGAATAGGTGCAGAAAGAAAAAGGTACCAGTTCGACCTGTTCTATTATGCAGTAGATTGGGTAGAAACAGAGTTCAAATACCTGCTTTTAGAGGTACTAAATATTATCTCAATTTTTGGGTTAACCAACCTATCAATTCCTAGCGAAATTTTTGACAGAGTGTTCATAATCTGAATATATCTGTCTAGACTTGGATTCAATATTGCTTTATTGAAGTCCAGCAGTGCTGTAGCACAGAAGGAAGGGAAGGTGAAGTCATAAAGGAAATTAAAAAATTAAAAAGAAAATTAACCAGCTGAAAAATTAAACTTGTCTTAATGGCCTGAAAATTCTGCATCTTGTGTCTAGTCATAACTGGAAAATAAGCAAGCAGGAGGAAAAGCAGGGGGAGAAATTGAAGCAAAGGGGAAGTCTAGGTTGCCCAAGGCAGACAGACCTACTGCTATACTTTCCAGTTGCCTTTAGCATAGAAGTTTTTCCCACACCAAATAGCAGTGTTGTTCCCACCAGCCCATGCCCTGCTCTCCACTGGCTGACACTGAAGTTGGGAATTGTGAAGACCAACGATGGGTAACAGCCCTTGCAGCAAACATTACAGGCATCCATTCTCCTTTCAGTGGACCAGACCCTTTCTCCAGTCAGCCTTGATTTTTTGCAAGTGATATGTGGTTTTGTTACAAACAAATATGGCAGGATACACTATAGTTAGGACATTTTTAATACTGGGGAAGACCCACCACAAAGCATTGTTTGGGGTTTGCTTGTAAAAAGGAGCAAAACAAAAGAGGGGTAAGAAGGCAAAAATTCATGATATTCATGGCAACAATCTTGGTACTACTCACCATACTCATGTTTAGCAAGCTGCTTTTGAATAGTGCAGAAAGAATGCATTGCTCTGTGTTAGAGACATGAAGCAAGCTTTTCCCTCTGTCTGAAACCAGCAGATGGCTGTGCCAGTTTTCAGATGTGGCACTTACAACACTTTTACGTCCATCCCTTGCCACATCCTTGTGCTTATACTTCATATCTCTGTGTGCTCATTTCACTATTCAGTGGGATTTGCATAAGTATATTTTAAAGCTATAAGTTTGGCATCTATATTATAATATCTAAATCTATGACATACAAAAGCTAGAACTCTGAAAAGAATTGAAAAAGTGCTTTAAATGTTAGCTTCACCACTTACATTTTATTATATATCAACAAATCAAAACTGTGCCATCATTCAGAACATGTAATTCAGTAGACTTGATACACAATTACTTTACATGGTTATCTTCTAAGAAATCTCACAAACCCTGTTTGCTAATCTGTGTGAAAAGGGTACAATAAAATCTGTCTAACTCTCCTTGAACAAATATAAAGCTACCACACCTCCTGTGAAACCAGTGTCATCTTTGACTCTTCTTCTCTTTTCACCCATGCACATGTACTTTAATAGTGAAAAGAGCGAATGCTGTATCAGACACAAAAGAGATTATTTCTTCAGGATGCTGAATGAATATAGCAAATACTAGTGGCTCTGTAGTTGCAGACTGAAAAGCAAATGTCTGTATCAAAGTGATGGATTGCAGACACCATAATATGCTACAACAAAGCCATGGGTTTGTACAACATTCCTAATACTTTTACTTTCTTTGCCATGTCTGCTGCTAAAATCTCTGAGTAGTAGAAGCTTCTGTCTTGCCTGTGACATAGTTTTCTGTATTTCAGCTTTATAATCACCTGTGCATACTTCTATTCATGCAGAAAAATCTTTCCTTCATTACTCTTGACTAAGGCATCATGGCCTAGCAGCTCAACACATCAGATACCTGCATTGTGTCCAGGTTGCTGTTACCAAATAACACAAGTAAGGGCTTTTACTGCAGGATTAGGGCTGCTTCCATGAGAAACCTGGTCTCTGCAACATTTCTTTCAGTACAAACCAAATGATATTTGCCTGGCACTGTGTTGCCTACATACCTTGACATGTCCACATTTCCTCCAGTTTCCTTTCAAAGATTCCTCTCTTGTTCCTTCATCCCTTTTTTTACTTTTTGCATTCTTATGTCTTATTGTGCAGTCTTTCCTGATTACCATTAAAGTGGCCTTTTCAATTTGTGTTTGCAAAAACCTATGGAAATTTATATGAGAAAAAAAGGATAAACTTGGCAAACCTTTAACTAAGAGTTTTTTGGCATGATTAAAAATAGATGCAATTTCACTTCTCTCTTTTGTTATGGTTCTGTGACCCCAGAGAGGTTTTGACTTTTTGTTTTGCTTTTCCCATCTTGCTTCAGTCTTTTCATTTCAATTACTCACCTCAATGTTTTATTATGAGGTGGTTTGCTCTTTTTTCCTCTTTGTTTCATTTCACCCTTGTACTTTTACATTTTAGCTTTATTTTGACATAGTGATGAAATATTTCCACTACTCTCTCATGCTGCACTATTTTTATTTACTTTTTATTTAGATGAATACACATAATTTAAAATTGCTTCAGTGTACCCACTTGAAATCATACTTGAAGTGAGTCTGTCCTCATGAGGAAAAGCTTATTAATTTCTTTGAAGATATGCCTGGCTGAGGCCCCATATCAGAGCAAAGAACATTTTTGGTGAGACCACTTACAGAGATTCTTTTTACATAGCAGACAGGTATCCCCCCTGCAGTGCTGGGCTGATTTTCTGTACTACTTACAAGTCAGAAATTATGCATTTAATTCACTTTCCTATTCCAAAATTAGCCCTTACCCTTCTACACTAGAAATATTGCAGTAAAGCAGGACAGCAGCAGCACACCCAAAGGAATTTTTTTCTCCTGGTGCCAGTTCCAGCAGCAATGTCAACATCTTGCTTTTCCAGCCACAGCCTGGGTTATAACAGTGGTCCTGAGAAGCAGCTGCATAAAGCTGGGCAGCAGCAGCCTTGTTTAGTGGACTGTCCCTAGTAGAAGCTGGTTAGGCAGAAATAATCTGTTGGGATTTCAGGACAAAATCTGAGAAATGAAGGTACAGTAGACCCAGCAAATGAAGAAGAACAGTAGGTGTGGTACAGATATTTGAGTGCAGCAGGTAATTTTGAAGAGGGAGAAAACAAATAACAAAAAAATTGAGTGAGTCTCCGCTAGCCAAAAGAAATTTGCTTACTTAAACCATCAGAGCAGCAAGCTATGGCCTGGGCTTTCCAACCATAGAACTCTACCTGGATATGCTTATTTTTGAGAAGGACACTTCTATTAGCCTGAGGCCTCATATTGAACAGTTTCACTGTCTTTATCTCCAAGAAACATGTAATTTTTTTTAACATTAAGTCTTTTGAGGAGCCAGGTAGTGCTTCTATGGCACATTTAACTTTGACACCACCTCTACAACTTTTCATTGCTGGAGATGCTAGGGAAAAAAAAAGTCATACATGAGTTGTCTAAAGGCAGTTAGTGAAGGTTTGTGATCTGTTATTTGGAGATAACAGAAGTATTAAAACACATGAAGGGCAATTCCAGGGCAAACATTGTAAAAAAATAGCTCAGGAGAAAAATGAAAGATGTATAGAATTTTTTCAAGGGCTAAAACCAGCTGCATGAACTCTCTCCAGAATTAAAGTCAAAACACTTGGTGGAAGCTGTTCAAAATGAACAAAAATGTCAGTGCAAACATACTACAGCCAGCTGGGAGCAAAGAATGCTGAGGTAGTGAAGTCTAGATTCCCTCAAGTTGCTAGAAACAGGGACCAGATCTCTGTGATACTGTGGGATCACGTGGCCGGATAACTGCAGAAACAAAAGTGTGCTCAGAATCGCAGTGCACATGTAAGGTGCTGCAGATGTGCAGCAAGGTGCTCACTGCCTCCAAAAAATGGTGTTCAGCCCAACCTTCCTGTGCAGAGCTGTCACTGGATGTTTTCCAGCTTTGAACAGAACTCATTCAGTCCAAGATTCTGGATCCTGGCGCTGCATTGGGTTGCAGTGTAACTGTGATGTCTGTGGGTTAGGAAGAGCATTAGATGATGGAGAGCTGAAGAGAGGTGGGGTAGGAAGCAGGGGCGGTTCATAACCATTGGCAGCTCTCTCCAACATGAGCTGTGCTAGGCAAGACCAAGGGCCTCTAATCCTCTCTGCCTTTCCTCTGAGACACCCAGGAAACAATGGAATGTGGCTGGGTGCCCTGTGAACTGCTGCAAAAGGCTTGCACATGGCAGATTACTGCCTGAGGGACAAGAGGAGGGCTCCTTCCCTCTCCACATTCAACAACCTCCTTGCCTGCTTTTCTGTGCCTCTTCATCTCACCTGTAAGGAATATTACTCTGTATCACTGAGTGAAAGAGGCAAATTCTTACACCCTTCTCACTCCCACCCCTGCACTCCACTGAAACTGTAAGATAAAATGGACACCTGCCAGTTTCCATATTCTGAACTCAAATTTAATTGTTAATTTTCCACTAGAAGTGTCTTACCTACATAATAATGCTGATAATTGAAGACAATTGAATTAATAAATAATTTCAATATATGAAAATCAGCTGGTAGTGGGACATCCCAGTTTCATCAAAAAATCCAAATTTCTGATTCTTCACCTTCTTTGATACTGTAGCAAATCACCTTTTTGAGATGAATATTTTAGCTCCATTCTTTGTAGCATACTTTTTCCAAGCATTCTGAAATCATTCATTTATCAAATATAATATAGTCATTGCATACTCCATTTAAAAATCAGCTCTTAAAGAACCTAATTTGCAAACACTTTTGCACTTCACAATTTACTCATTTAAGTAGTACACTTGAAATCAATAATACTAACCTTGTAAGCCATGTTTGAGATTAATCACCACACCAGACCTGCCGATTTTATCTTAAACATGTATGCTGTTCATGGTATAAGAGTGTTTGAATTAGCCTACAAGCTCCTCAGGGCAGGACACATGTCTTTGTCTACATCTGCAGAGTGTGAACAGACAGTTGGCTCCTGATAAATAATACAGCACAATTACCTAACTATAGGATGCAGAAATTTGCAAGGAAATGAAATTTCAGGTTGCCTGTAGACAAATGCACAGAAAAGACGTTTCAAGTAATAAAAGGTGGAGGATGGGGGAAACAAAAACTTCACAAAATCCTGAGGTGGGAGGTTCAAGGATGGGCATTGTCAAAGTAATTCCATTTAGTTAGCATGGCATTAAAATGAGCTGTGCAGATTTGTAGGGATTAATAGTAAAGAAATGGAAATATTATTTTTTTAAACATTTTTTCTTTTCTTTTTTTTTATAAAATGAAATTAAAACTTTTCAGATTTGTACCATTCCTTTCTGCTAGAGATAAGCAGTCTGCTTTACTGGCTGTAATCAAGATGATATGACCTTTACTGGATTAATATCTCCCTCTTTTTTGTAACTAATATTCTGTAATAGCAAAGGAAGATATTTTGGGGTATAAAAAAACCACCAAACTCTGAGTGTTTGGAACTGGTCATAAGAAAAAGTAAAATCATTATTGCAGGATATATAGAGGTGTTAAGATCTTAAACACAAATTCAGAATCATGGCATATGAAGAGGTTTTTTTTTTTCCTACTGATATGGTTTTAACTTTATTACTTTTTTGCTAAACAAACTGTGATACACTGCTGTAAAATTTACACAGGAACCTGCCAAAAAAATCCATACACCAAAGCCAGCTCATAGATATATAAGTAATATCTCTCCAAATCAGCTGCCTGCCCCTCATATCCCAAGAAAGGATTCATCCTGAGAGAATAGAGCAAATTTCAGATGGTACTGACTTTCAGTCTTTCCTCTGTGGAAAACAACCACATTCCTGTTGGAAATTAAAATATACCCTCCTGGTAAAAATACAGTGCAGCCTCTTTATCGCAGAACTGCCTCTTTCTTGCCCATCTTTGCTCATTTTTTGACTTTACAGAGTTCTCTCTCTAAAACTTATCACTATTTTTATCTTTTGACTAGATTCCCTAGAAATCTTCTGCTCAGAGAGTTCTTTTCTTCTATAAACACCTGTGTACAATGTCATGGGTCTGGAATTAAGGTAGAATTCGCTTTCATTTTATCCTGCCCATTTTTCTACTTTTAAAGGCTTGCTTTTTTCCTATCAGAATCCTAAGGGTTTGGCTTGGATGGATTCTATCTATCTAGCTATCATCTGCATTTCTCTTCAGGCAGTAAAATCAACACAGTTTCTTCTGATAAGGTCAGAATTAGACAGTTCCTATACAACTCTTTTGGTACCTGCTTTCAAAGAAGGACAGAGACCAAAGAGTGGCCCACAGGACAGAGGCAGTAAGAAGATGTGCAATCCCAATCATCATCTAAAAAGGGAAAATGGTGTCACAATTAGTGTTATAACCAGAAGTTGCCAGAACCACGACAGCTACCAGCATAGGTACATGACACAACTAGCCAGAGTGAAATCAGTGCAAGAAGACAGCCTAACTTGTAGTAAGCATCCATGGATCCTAGGCAGCTTTGCCCACTGCAGAAATTTACCCTCAAAGCACTGGAGGACCTACCTTGTCTTAGAGGCAAGAAGAAAATGGATTCTTGCAAAGAAGTGGTGATTCTTCAAAGAAGTGGTGATGATAGCATTTTCAGATATTTCTTCGCAGATTCATAGCGTGTGAGGTCAGAAGGGACTATTAGATAGTTTAGTCTGTCCTCCTCTTCTAAATCATGGGCCACTAATTTTCATTCAGCTTTCCCCCCTATCAAGCTGAACAGTTCTGTGTTTTGCTAAAATACCTTTCTTGTTCAACTTTTGGGTTTTTGTTTAAAGACATGCAGGGACAGAAAAACCACAATTTCTCTTCAGGTTTGGTTCTAACAATTTATAATGTTCATTCAGGAGCATTTGTGCTTTATTTTTAATTGGAATTTTGCTTGCTTTATGCTTTGAGCCCTTTTGTTCCTGTTATGCCTTTCTCTGTTAGATTAAATTACTTTCTAGTATCTGCTGTTTTCTACACAGTACTAGGGTCTATGATCGAGAACTTTGAACTCTCTCTTTATTGAAGTGAATAAAACAGACTCTAAATGTCTCACTGTGAGGTATCTTCTCAGGACCTATAACATTTTTGTATTCCAATCTTGCCTTTTCAATATCAGTAATTTTATGAAGTGTGGAATTAAGGATTAGTTTCCTATTAACCTCAGTGGAACTGTACACTCGGCTGTCACCTGACTATTTTAATTACTTTTCTCATTATTTATCCAGAGTCATAAACAGCCCTTTCTTCCAACATGACACCTACAAACTTATATGAAACCACGTTTCCACTATATTTTAACAGCTTTACAGTATATGTATCTGTCCTCTGGCTCCCCCTCTAATTTTTTTTTCTCTGAATGTGCCATTTTGCACTTAGGTCTATGAAAATAACAATATTTGGGAAAAAATCTTTCTCATCCAGTATGTCTGTGAGCCTAGATTTCATCTAAACAACATGTTCTAAGAGCAAGGGCAAAATTATGGTGGTTAAAAAATAACAGGAGATCACATGTCAACTGCTGCATAGCATAAATATTATCAGTATAGTGACAAAATAAAATGTATTAAATTTATAAATTAGAATCACAGTATCATAGAATGGTTTGGCTCGGAAGAGACCCTAAAAATCATCTAGTTTGAATCACTCTGCCATGGCCAAGTATACTGTCAGAATTCAGGACATCCCTCTGGCAGTCCTGGACTGCCAAGACCTCTGCCAGGGGGCTCAGAGACCCTAGCACAGAGCCCAAAATGCCTGTGGTTTTGATTATGACTCATGGAGCAAATTACCAACCTTATATGAAGATCTGCAAGCCACAACAGTTTAAGTAGAATGATAGTGAATTTATCACGGGGTGAAAACTAGATTTTTGGGGTTTTTAGAATGGAGGTTCAGGGGGTGTGACCGTGGTCACAGGGGTTTTCAGGTGAAGTAAGAGACGAGAATGTTGACTCTATGATCAGAAGGCTTGATTTATTATTTTATGATATATATATTACATTATAACTATACTAAAAAGAAATAGAAGGGAAAGGGTTTCTTTAGAAGCTAGCTAAGCTAAGAATAGAAAAGAAAAGAATGATAACAAAGGCAGCTCTCTCGGACTCTGTCTGAGATAGCATGGTCCTTGATTGGCCATTAATTATAAACATCCAAGATGGGCCAATCACAGGTGGACCTGTTGCATTCCACAGCAGCAGATAACCATTGTTTACATTCTGTCTCTGAGGCTTCTTAGCTTCTCAGAAGGAAAAATCCTAAAGAAAGGAGTTTTAGTGAAAAGATGTCTGCGACAAGGGGGCAAGATGGAGGAATCTGGGCGTGTCCAGCCTTTTTTCTTCTTCTTCTTGTCCTCCATCTTCTTCTGTGATGTTGGCACTTTTAGATTGGTTTAGAGTAGAAGCTCACTGTCTAACATACGTGGTAGATATTGGAAAGTAATTTTAAATACTGAACACATAGTTTTTACTATAAAAAGATAACACCATCCTGGGGCAGGCAGAGTGCCTCTGACTGTCTTGCTGAGCAGACCTTGGCTGGAGAGAAGAAAAAATTTCATAGATAAGGAACAATAAGCAACCTTGAGACTGAGAACTGAAGAGCTCTGAGTTCTTTGACCACCAGGCTGGGAAAAGAGACCTTCTAACTTATCTCAGGGTCACTCTGACCAGCGAGAGGTCCCAAGAGTATACCTTTTACTAGACCACGCGGCTTAAAGCCCCATCCAACCTGGCCTTCAACACTGGAAGGACTGATACATCCACAACATCTCTGGGCAGCCTGTTCCAGTGCCTCAGCCTCACCATCCTCACAGTGAAGAATTTCTTCATAGCATCTAATCTAAACCCATTCTGTTTCTGTTTGTACCCATGCCCCTTGGCTTAACACCACCGTTCCTGAAGAAGAGTCTCTCTCCCGCTTCCCTGTAGGCCCCCTTGAGATATGGGAAGGTGCTACGAGGTCTCCAAGCAACCTTCTCTTCTCCAGGCTGAACAGCCCCAATTTTCTCAGCCTGTCTGCAGAAGAAAGGTGATGATATCCCCCTTATTAACTCTGTGATCCCCCTCTGGACATGATCTATAAAGTTCAAACATTTCTTGATTTGAGGACCCCAGACCTCAATACAGCACTCAAGGTAGGGTCTCACCAGAGTGTAATAGAAGGAGAAAATCACCTGCCTTGGCCTGTTGGCCATGTTCCTTTAGATGCAGCTCAGGATATGGTTGTCCTTCTGTGCTATGAGTGCAGGCTGCCAGCTCATGTTGAGTTTTTTGCCAACAAATGATACTCATATAGAAACACATGCAGCTGTATTGGCTTTTTGTGGAAAGGCTTTGATAGCAAGGGTGGCTAGAGGGGTGGTTTCTGTGAAAAGCTGCCACAAGCTTCCCCCATGTCTGACAGAGCCATTGCCAGCCAGATCCTAGCTGGACCTGTTGCCAGCCAAGGCTGAGCTCATCAGTGATGGCAGTAGTGCCTCTGAGGTAATGCATTTAAGAATGGGGGGAAGAAACTGCTGTACAACATCAGTCATGAGACAGGACTGAGAATATGTGAGAGAAGCAGCTCTGCAAATCTCCAGGTCAGTGAAGAAGGGGGAGGAGGTGCTCCAGGTGGTGGAGCAGAGATTGCCCTGCAGCTAGGGGTGCAACACATGGTGAGGAAGCTGTGCTCCTGTAGCACATGGAGGTCCATGATGGAGAGAGATCCAGCTGCAGCTCGAACAGGTCCCCATGGCAGAACAGGGCAATGTGCTTGAAGGAGGTTCTGACTCTGAGGAGAACCCATGCTAGAGCAGGCTCCTGGTGGATCTGTGCATCTGTGGAGTGAGGAACCTGGGCTGTAGCAGGTTCCTGGGGAGGAACTCATGGGGAACCCATGCTGGAGCAGTCTGTTCCTGATGGATTGCACCCCATGGAAGGGACTGATACTGTAGCAGTTCCTGAAGAACTGTAGTCCATACAAAAGACCATGGAGAGGATTGTGGAGGATTGTCTCCTGTGGGAAGGACTGCGTGCTGAGAGAGGGGCAGAGAGTGAGGAGAAAAGAGCAGCAGAGACAACCTGTGACTGACCATAGCCCCGTTCCCCATCCTCCTGTGCTGCTGCAGGGAGCATGTAGAGAAATGATGAGTGAGGCCAAGCTCTGGAAAATGGAAAGGGTTCAATTGATTAAATTCATTTACCTAAGTTGAGTCTGTTTTGACCCATGACAGTACTTGGTGACTGATTTCTCCCTGTTCTTATCTCTAAGATAAGAGTCTAGTCTTTGATTTTATTTTCTCTCCTCTGTCCAGCAGAGGAGGGGAATAATGAAGCAGCTTTGGTGAGCACCTGGAGTCCAGCCAGGGTCAACTTACCCCAATAACCTCATACTGGAACAAACAGAAAAACAGTAACGTCTAATTGGACTATAAAATACTTCCAGATTACTGGGAGCTTAGTTGAAGTTCATCTGGTCCATACAGTGTTGGTATCCTTTTTCTGAAAGCTCTAGCCTCAAAAAGCAGCAGCTATATGTCATACCACAGTGTACATATGGGGATGTGAAGGGTGGTGAGCCCAGGAGCTTCAAATCATGGTCAGATCCTCATTTTTGGACATAGAATCACAGAGTCATAGAATGGCTCGTGTTGGAAGGGACTTTAAAGGTCCTCTAGTTTTCCAACCTCCCTAACAAACACCTACAATGCTGTCCAAAGACCCAGTACTGGTCTGCTATCCTTCCCATGTCTTCCCATGTCTTCCCATGCCTTCCCATGCCTTCCCATGACTTCCCCTGTCTGGGATTGATCCTTGTAAGTATTGTTTTAATTAGCCATTCACAGTTTCTCACCAAGGTTAAATTCTCATGCTCTGGGCCTGGTTTATTAGTCAACTTTATTTCTAGCTCAGTTAATTAATTTGAGAAATCTTCAGCTCAGATCAAATTTATATAATCTTTGAATCACCATTCTCTCTGATACATGCAAGGCAGCTAATTTTACAAACTGAATAATTTTGAGATTGAGATGCACTTAGATAATTCTAAGAACTTGTAGAAGTTCTAGAAAAGAAGGTAAGTCCTGAGATAGCTTGGAAAAATAAAAGGAAAATTTCAGGAACACAAGAAATTTTAGATGCAGTATCTTCATATTCAAATGTCACACACATCATTCTGTGCTTTTCCCTCAACACATCACTAATGTGTCCCTTTCTGGATTTCCTCATTCTTTTCCTAATTACTTGTCATTTATCTCATACTTTCTTCCTTATGGGAGTGTCTGTTATCATCTGCTCTGTCTTTTCATCTAAAGACATGCTGTTCATTCAGTTTCTCCTATTTTCCTCATGCAATGAAACGTTACTCTTCTGCCTCTAAACACTGCACTTGCTTGTTTGCTTGTTTGTATGAACATACTTAGAAATGTCTGAGGATAAAGAATTATTTTTTGTATCTCTTTCAGGGAAAAGATAACTCTTTCAAACTGTAAGCTATTTGATTCTACAACATATCTGATTTTCACCACCTTTTTACTTTTAAAATCATGCTTATTTTTAATATTGCATTTTTTAGGTTTATATTTTTAACATTTCTTTCCCTTTTAGAATCAAATCAGAAATAGAGAAATGTGAGTCATTTATGCACATGAGAAGCTTTTAAAATCTTTGAACTTTTTCTTGAGGGAAATTGCCCAATGTTTTGTTGTGTCATGAGCAGTCAAATCAAATTATCTGGCTAAACCCTAAAAATCTGAAACAAAGGAAGATACAAATGCTATTTTACAAGTATGTCTTGAAGAATGGGTCCTCAGCTGGTTTTGAGGTACTGAAAAAGAGAACTATGTTCTAAGGACAGTCATAGTTTTAAACTAATGTCCAGCAGGACTGTCAGAAGTTAATGGAGACAAAGAACAGGAATGAACACAACACCTTTCACTGTCCAAAGTTTCTTCCAGTTGGGATTCCTTGCAGCCAATTCATAGCTCAGCCTGTGGAGCCAGCTCTGAATTTGGGCCTGACCTCAAGTGGAATGAGTGCTGAGCAGAGACCACCTCTCCAAACGCTGATGTTTGTGCTCCTGCTCTCCCTTCAAATCAGCTTCTGGACAGCACAGGGGCTGTGCTGCACTGCCCTCAGCAGTGGGTTTTACAAAGAGCTCAGCCTTTGGAGGTGATGACAGTCATGGACTTGGAAATAAGCTGGGTTGTCTGTCAGGGATGGAAGGGTGTCAGTTGTTTGTGTGGATTTTCAGGTGCATCAATGCCATAGTAATGACATTGTTCTATATGTGTTTAGAACTCAAGGTCTTGAAATGAAAGCAAAATCAACTGTCTCATACATGTGTAAAGGGGAATCTAAACATGCAACGAGATACAGGCACAAAATAAGCTTTAAATAATGCAAAAGCCACTAGAATTCAGAGTTGTGTGGAGTGAAATGGAAGAAAAGGTGTTAAATCTTGTTTTGGTGCCTTTATTCACAGTCTACTGCTAAACTTTAACCAGTGAGATGACTTTCTTAGAGCCCTTTGTACATTGTAACAAACTGTTTCTGCCTTTATCTGACTGCTAGAGCTCAGATAGGAAAGACACTGCCCAATAAATGCATTAGACTTTGAATGTGCTGTCAACCTTCACTCTATTCTGCACATAAATATCATTTTTTTTGTTTGCTTGTTTCACTATAGCTAGTGCATGTGGGATCTACCAGGTTTTCTATTTTCCCCAGAAATCACTCTAGGACTATTGGATTGTTTTGCTTTCCTATTAGAAACAGACATAATGTCTGTCTTTGTGTTACCATTTTGGTATTAATTTTTTCTATATATGTAAATGTACCACCCATCTAACCCAATTACCTTTTAATTCAGGAAATTCTACTGCAGCTTAAAAAGAGAAAAATTATCCTCACACAATCAGAAAAGCATGCCTTTTTATTAAAACAAAACAAACAGCAGGTCTATATCAAATGTAATCAGCTATACTACTAAAAATCAAAATAACTACTTTGGAATTTTAAAGGAGCTTATACTTCTGCATAAAAATGATTTAAAGTAATTTTAATAAAAATTTTTCCGGTGTGGGTAGGTATAACTCTGCTTGTCAGCACATCTGTATTTTTCTTTCATCTAATAAACTAGCTAGGACAGTGCAGCAAAGGAACATTATAATATTAACAATGTTGCTGGAAAGCTCTGTGCTTTAGAATGAATTAACTTTCACTGCACTGCAGAACATACAAAGTGAAATTGGCTCGGCTCAGAATAGCAAGTTTAACCCTTTAGGAGCTGCTGAGCTCTACTTATGTCTCCATGGTGGTTTTTGAGCAGCCTTGGCATGTGAATCACGGAGGTAGCTGACATATTTGGCAAATTCAGAAAACAACTGCTTAGGAAAAATCTGAGAAAACATTTTTATTTTATTTAACAAAACAAAAAAGAGTTGAAACTTTGCTTGCCAGGGAATTTGCCATGAGACAGTATTCAGGTTTCAGAAATACCAGGGAGTTAATATCGTGGGAGTAGAACTGAAATATGTGTCTTGTTATCCGAATATTCATTCACAGTGCCAGAATGAATAATCCTTTTCTGTGCTTGCACCCAGGTTTTGATTTTCCTCCTCTTAAAAATTTACTAGCTAAATGGCTGAAGAATGATTAAGTGAAAATCTGAGAGGCCATCAGCACTGTGTCCCTTCTGCACTGATCCATGCAGGAAAGTTTATTGGAAAGATTTCATCATCCCACTGACTTCCATGGGATCCACTTAAGCAATTTTTTTCATGGTGAGAATTCTGTACAGGGCAGCTGCTTTTGTGACATGTCCAGGAAGACATAGACTTGAACCCCTTAGTGTCTTTTCCATAGGCCATAAACCAGATGATAATCTTTTATTACCACCATATCAGAATATAGTCAGTTTGGAGATCTAAAAGGAAAAAAATTCTGCATACCAGGTTTTTTTTCCCCTCTTAGTTTAAATAAAATTAAAAAACAAACAAACAAACAAAAAAAAGCCCAAAACCCAAGCAAGGTTATCTTTTCAGTGAATAAAATAAAATTTATTAGAAATATTTTTCTGCCTGTATCATCGTAGGAATTTACTGTGAGTTTGGGGAATTGGTTAGGCTGTAGGGTTGTCTTTTTACATTATAACTATTTTTTGCATTTCCTAGTCAAAAATGTCACATCTCCAGACTGAGATATATCAAGTGGATTATTTTTTCCTCTTCTTGCTTTACACTACTAATTTTTCTCCACTTTTAAACAATTCCTATTAATTTCAAATGCCATGGGAAATCTGGAGAGGGTGATACACTTATACTGTTGAGTTGTTGCTCCTCTTTAAGGTATGCTATGCTGTGTTTTTGTTTATTTTAAATCTGTGGATTTTGTCTTTTCAGATACAGCAGAGTAAATAAATTCGAATGTGTTGCTTTTACTTGGTCTATTCACTCAAAAAAGTTAAATAATCCAGTTGTATACATGAGCAGGAAACGCAGAAACTCACTTGGTAAAGTGAGTTGCAAAGAAATTCCAGTGTATTAAATACTGAGGAGTAAAAAGAGAAAAGTCAGGTTCAATCTTAATCCTTTTCTGCTAAAACTTCCAGTTGGATATTTCCTACTGTGTTTTCCTTTAGCCAGATCATAGATTTACTATACTTTAAAAAATTCAAACTTCTAATGCTCCACTGATTTTACATCTCCACAATTTCTCACACATCCAATGAAAACAATCTCTCTGCTCTGATTTCCTACCAAGGGCCCAATTAAGGGACCACTAACCCTGCTATGCCTTTCAAGAAAGCTCTCTATCCCTCTTTGCTGACAATTTCAATCTTACCTTTTCATACTAAACACGCACACTTTGCTGAAATAATTCCTTGGATAACTTACTTGATTAATTTGATGACTAGTTTTAAAATCTGTTCTCCATTACTTGCACAGATCTAATTGCAGCTCTATTTTATTCCTTGTCATATACCAATGGCACACTGCAAAACTAGGAAAGCTGTTTGCTGGATCTGCTCCACTTCCTGGTGGATATGTTCTGCTTTTAACAGCTTGAGAAGTGTCTGTGCTATACATGTACAAGTATATGTGCATGTACATGTACACACAGACACACTCAAGCTACAGAATATATGAGTACCTAATATACAAAAATAGAAGTAAGAGTTATTTAATATTTCTAGATTACATATCTCACCCAAAAATCTCATTGGGCCCATAGCAATGTGTTCTGCCCAATTTTATTTGGAAAATATATATAATTATTTCCTTCCTCATGTTTTTTTATTCTCTTCTCTACTCACTTCATTTGCTTTTCTTGTCTTTTTTTATGCCATGTGAAAGAAATGGATTTTCTCTGAAAGTAGTACAAATTCTACTTTATGCCTATATCAATGTGCCCTCAAGAAAAGTTCTTTACTTATTTCAGTCATGTAAAACCAAACATTGGAAATTTATTCTACATTTAGAGTGTGTTAAAGGCTGTAGATGTCTTCCCAGAAGAGTTTAGGCACATGTGAAGTTCTGAAGAAAATACAGAGAAGTTGTATTTTCCAGGGAAATGCTGAGATGAAAGAATGATCTCTCTTCATAGCTTCTGGAATAGTCTTAAACAGAACAGTTGTTAATGTCATAACTGAAAACTGATGTAAGAATTATATCAACATCATATCTTTATTGCAGCATTGCCACAGAGAGACACTAATATAGTCAAATTTTAAAAAAGAGTTGTTGAAAATACTTTGAGTGTACTGTCTCCAGTAACTATCTGTTATCACTATGGTTGCAACAACAAATATTCGTGATTGGAATGAACTTCATAAGAGTAAAAGAATTAAGAGGAATGAAAAAGCTTACTGCATGCATTAGGATAGGACTTCAACAATTTGAGGAATGATGAAGCAGATGGGATCAGCTCTGATCTTCCTGAGGCTCTGTGATCCAGGTCCTGATTGTGTGAGGGTATGTTCCTAGTCTGCTGTGTACCTTTTTATGATACAGCAATACATTTTGCAAGTTTAAATTTAGTTTGGAGGCATAAGCTCTGTAACTCAGAATTCAGCTTATTACTAAATTTTTGCTAATGACCTTGGAGTCCATGTTGTCCTCCGGTCATGCACAAATAGCATGTTTATACTCAACAGTATGATGATTAATATGAATTGGGTTTTTTTTTTTGTTTGTTTGTCAATTTTTTAGTATTTGCTTAATTGTTTTTCTTCTGAAACTCTCGTTACCCTCCCACAAATTTTTTGGTCTTAATAATTAATTAATTAATTAAGCAATTCTAGATTGTCATCTGTCTCTGGTATCTCTGGTATAAAATTTTCTTATTCCATGCCCTGTTTTGCAGCTTAACCCTATTTAACTTTGCTCCTAGGAAACTCCAAGGTGCCAGTGAACAACAGACTTGAGTCAGTCACAGAGTCACTATTGCATTTGACAAACATTGCAAGAGCTGCTCTAAACACAATGCACCCTCCAAGAATAACCCTCAACAATGAAGACTTAATTAATACAACAGAATGTAGTCAATTGGATGTCAGATGACAGGATTATCTTGTTTTTTACCAGATACCTGTCAGTAACTTCTACCTTTGGTCCTCAGTGACTTTCTATGTTCTGTCTCAGAAATGTTTCTTATGCTGGTGTCCTAATGGATCTTATGCTTTTTGGTGTTTACACACTGTGATAATCAGTCACTGGAATTTATGTGTCTTCAAGACACAAAAATCGATTGTTGTTCCTTTTATATAAGGCTGACTTTTCAGTGGAGTAGAAGATATTTCCCATGTGAATATAGAAAAATACAAATAGAACTGAATCTTTCTTAATTCTGGTTGATTTATTTCAGCCTCAGACAAAAAGCTATTGGGAAATTCATGTGGGTTAAGATGGACTTTTATACTGTAGTTCCTGTGTACATTATAGATTTCATATTCTTGTCTTCTTTGGCATAATTCATGTCTGGTCAGGGTAGACCTTGTCAGACAACTATTTTTCTTAGTGTTCAGATAGGCTCTGTGGACCATGCTATTTCCTAAGAGTACCTAACAAATGTGTAATATGCATAGGTGATTCTTATATACTGCAAATGAATTTAAATATCCCTATTTTTCAACTCTTGACACTGCCCACTCTAGTTTTGCTTTATTTATTTTGCTTGGTTTTTTCCCACCATCTATTAAAAAAATCATTTAAACTTATTTAATATTTCCTAATTTAGAGTT
This sequence comes from Agelaius tricolor, assembly GCF_023055355.1. Lineage (NCBI taxonomy): Eukaryota > Metazoa > Chordata > Aves > Passeriformes > Icteridae > Agelaius > Agelaius tricolor. The sequence goes on along the minus strand of NW_027269262.1, from coordinate 58,501,358 downwards.
CCTCAAAAATAACAGTCAGAATACAAAAACAAATAGAAGCAGAGTTTAAATCTGAACAAAATATGTTATTTGAGAGAAAAGATATGGAAATTGATAGTGCAATTTTTTACCCACCTAGAGCTCATCTAAATCCAGAATCAAAGTTTCTAAAAATATCTGTATAATAATGTTCATTTGGCTGTATGACTTCTTTCTTTTCTTCGGTGTAATATTCAGGGAAGAGAAAGACTGGGAAAAATGCCAAAGGGATGTGACCACTTGAAGAGCAATAAACTTTGTAGTTTGACTCTTTGCCCTAAGGATGCATTGGCATCTGAAGGCTCCTTCCTTGTAGGTTTGATGGCAATCTACATTTTCATGAACTGTCAGACATGATTGCCAAAGGTGATGATATTACAGCAATGAGATTATGACAAAAAGATGACAAAAAAATTTGATTCTGTGTTAGAAACCTTCATATGCATTGTCAGAAAATTTGAAGAATTTGATACTATAGGCAATGAGAACAGACATAAAATTTTGAGCCTAAAAATTGCAGCTGTGTGACATTTGTTTTGTATCACCATATAAAGGCTCAGCAACATAAACTGGAACGAGTGGACAGGATGTTATCAGACAGTAGTTTTGAATTGCAAGGCTTTTCTCTTGCTCAGAGAACCACTGTAAATAGTATGTTTTAAAATGGCTACCTAAGATACTTGGAGCTTAGAACATCTCCTTCCAGTTATGCCTATCAAAGCAAATAATAAGCAGAGCTCTTGCTGTGCCACTTTTTCCATTATGCTTGTCAATGAAGAAGCAGAATAAAATTCTCAAGATGTGAGGAAAATGGAACATATTTAGTTAGAGGGATTTTGGATTCACTTATAAAGTATATATTTTCTTAGAAAATGTTAAATTGTTTGAGAGACGGGAACTGAGAATAACAGCTTTTATTTTCTAAACACCAATTACATATGAGTGAAAAATATGTATCTTTGTGACTGAAAGAATAGGTTTAATTTTTTGAAGGATCACACAGATAAGCACTTCAGGGAAAGGTACAGATGGCTACATGTACATCCTGCAAACTCATGGCTGTTATAACAAAGGCTAAATCCTTTGACAGATATTTGGTATATACAGCTATCTTTATGTTACTTTAGAATTCTGCAGGCATAAAGAACTCAGTTGCACATAAGGATAGAAATAGAGGCATACATTGAAAGACATTGCAGCATTTTGTGTCACAAAATGCAAACTGTGTTACCTTAAACTCAATAAAATCTTTTAAGAAGCACCTAAATATTCCTGTTAGACTGAGAAAATATTTTTAATACAGGTCTGATCTGTAGCAACATATACTGGCTGATGTGGCTGTGTTTTGTTATGGTTTCTTGGTTCCCAATTCTTTTGGCAGAAAACTTGTGCCTGATTTCTGAACTTAGCTATGCTGGCAGATATTCCTGCCTAGCTTGTTAAATCAGCTTCTGAATAACAGCTGATTTCACATTTTAAGCATCAATATGTAACCACGTAGCTGAAATCAGAATCAAGTGTCTTCAATCAAAAATGTGAAAAATAAGAAAAAGCAGTCATCCCCCCACTCTTCAGCTTTCTGGCTGCCTGCCATCTTGTAAAGATATTTCAGTCTCTGCAGCTCAAGCCTTTTTTATTCTAATGCCTCCTTGTGCAAATGCATGTTCTCATGTGTCTTTCTCTTTGCTGCAGGCATAGTGCACCTGTTTGAAAGGAGCACATAACTTCTATTTTTTTGCCATTTCCCAACTGCTGGCTCTTTTGGCAGGAATATGTCTCCAACAGCTGAGAAGGCAGAAAAGCTAAAGCCCTTTTTCTACTTACAAGAGCTACCCACCTTCAACTCTTTGAAGAGCTGTGTGACCCTACTGGAACTTGCTTCCCTTGAATTCTTGCACTACGATTGAAATTTACACAGTAGTGGAGCTTCCCAATTGTCTAATGAGAGGGACACATTTCTGAGGGACAGCTAAGGGCATGGGTAATCTTTTTCTGGCCCACTGCTTTTCAATGTTGTCAACACTCTTTATAAAAATATGGTTCTATTCCATATTGCAGAATTTGATATATCCATTTCTCTTTTACACAGCTCAAACCCATATGGCATTTGCTTCCTGCTGAGACCTCCACACCAGGCATCTCTTCAACAAAGCAACTAAGACTCAAAGAGAAATGTGTAACATGTTTTTCCCCCTTGTGCCCACATACCCAAGCCCTGTTCTCTAAATCAGAGGCCCAGGGAATCCTCTGATGAAGATCAGGAAATCCTACCTTCAGTTCAACCTGGAAGTTGGAGAATTTCTCATTCTGGTAGCCACAGGAATGAATCACTCCTCCATACTAGATGCCTAAAAGCAGTACTCCTCTCTAAATTTATACAGATCCACTTGATAAAAGTCAAGTCACAGTGCTTCTACCTTCTATGCCACCAGCAGTAAAGTGGGTGAAGTTTGGGTGCAGTTTTCAATCCTGCAGATGATGCACGAGGCAGATAGTTCTGCTCAGTTTCCCATTGTTCTTTTATGCCAAAATGTACTAAGAATTTATTTCGGCCAACAAAGTCTATGTGGTTTTGAGTACACGCAGGAAACTGTGATTTTGAATAAGAGGTTATGATTTAATTTGGTCACTCTCAGCATACACTTGCAAACTGAACAAAGACAAGCTAGATAACAATCATACCATTCTGTCAAATGCATTCATAGAGAGAAGGAAAAACAAAAGTTACACTCACAATTCTTTCTGAAATAACACAAGTTGCTTTCCATTCTCTCCCATTTAATGTCTGTCCTTTTGTTCTTGTCCCTGTCTATTCTTTACATTATATTTCTACATTAGCTGCATGTTTTTCAGTGTATCTTATTGTATTTTAGCCCATGCAAAATGAATTTTAGGATGATGCCCCCCAAAAAGATTTACAAAGCTGCCTCTGTGAGGGATGGCTACTTCCAGATGTGAGTATAATGCTAGTGCAGCCACCTCTGTGTTTAAATTTTTAGAAACATGTGGTTTCCATTTTGGTAAATTCTACATGTCAGTTCAAAAGATGTGATACATTTTATATTTCTGGTCTTCAGTAGAAGTCATTGTCCTGGCCTATCTCCAGCCCAAGGGCAAGAGAAAGTGTTCTGACTATGTTGGGATTTGCTCAGCTCTTCTTCTTAAATCTACAGCACACCAAAGGGCTATATACACACAAAGTAGAGTCAAGATTAGTCACAGTGTGATCCTCAGGTACTGAACATCAAAAAAAAAAAAAAAAGAATACAAAACACCCAACAATTTAAAAAATTAAAAAAGAGAAATAATAAAAGAAAGAAAAAGAAAGAAAAAGAAAGAAAAAGAAAGAAAAAGAAAGAAAAAGAGGACCCAAGACAAAAATCTACTTATGGAAAATCCAATATGCTTTTCTAGCTGGGGTTCAATCATAACATCATGTTAAATAGGTCATTGCATCAAAACCTATTCAAATTAGGCATTGCCAAAGGTAATGATGCATTGGAATTAATTACAATTAGTGAGCATTCATCATGAGAAGCTTTTTAGGACAAAGATAAAAGAAAGAGCTGATTGTTTTTGGAAGAAGAGGGCAGAGTGGATATTGTCTCAACTTCTGTTTGGTCATAGATGTAAGAAAAAGGGATTATGGTTTAGATGCTGCCTCAGAGGCCTAGTTATAAACATCTTGTTTACCAATAACCCCTACAATGGTTAGAAAGTGTTTAGAACATGAAAGGCTATTTGGCATAAACATTTATTATAAATCCTTAAATTTTTTAAGTACTTTTTTTTGCTTCTAGATAAACAACTCATATTACTGTATACTTACATGTTTATGATGTTTAAGGTGAAGAGAGATAACGCTTGAAAATACACTGTACACGTACACAAATACCATCTCATGCAGAAGAGCCACTCAACTTGGTGATGGATTTACTTCTTCAAAAATTAGATGAGAGATGGACACAGAAACCTTGGGATTGCTCTCAGTATGAAAGGTGACCATTCCTCACTACATCTAAAACATTCCCATTATAAGGAAGTATCAGTTTCTCTGGCTTTGGATTGAAGGCACTTGAGGCAGTAGTTCATGTTTGGACTCAGGTGTCTATTATTTCTTATCAGTAAAACAGTCTCACAACTATGAGTTTGGCAGCTTTTTATTAGCAAGGCACAAAATGGCCAACTATCTCTTGTTACGAAGTCTTTTAAGACTAAACTATCCATTTAAGAAAGGACACCTAGATTATTTTCCCTTTTAAGCCAATAGCTGATCCCTGGAAGCCTGCAATGCGGAGTTTTCTGTCCAATTGCAAAACATCACCCAAACCCATGAAGAAGAAGGAAGAAGGTAAAGAAGAACAACCTGCCTCCACCCTACAACCTCCATCTTGCTTCATATTTATTTCTATATTCTAAAATCCCAACCTCTAAGTTTTCCACCTTGTGATATTACACACTTCTAACCAACTACACACCCATAATCCCAGTACTATCAATCAATTTTGGAAGCCTTCTTCACAGCCTCAAGTCAAATGCAATGTTCTCTTGTGGGTCTGTGCCTTTAAGCACAGAAAGTTTAAAATTCTCAGCATCCAGGGTTCCAACAGGAAGAAGGATGTAGCCATGATGAGCACCTAGTAATACAGGTAAGAGAACAGGCAGCAACAACGCAGGATTTTGTTGTATAGGGCCCTGACTGTCCCTAGCAAATGGTGACTGTTTGGTGTTGCTTATGTCCCAATGACTCACCTCTGTAATGCAGAATTTTACCTGCTGTGGCAATATAGGCTTTTCACTTATTTAAACTTGCCTCTACCTACTGGCATGTCCGTGCATTGTTCATGGACGAGACACTCCAAATACGAGCACATAGGAAGATAGCCCAAAGAAAAGCTCTACCCTGAGACATGTTAAAGTGGCTTTTCCAGGAGTAAATGTGGTGTTGCTGGGCATGTGTCTCCTCTGGCATGCCCAATCCAGAACCCTTTTGCAAGCCAAAGGTAGCAGAGAAACACTCTCAGGAAAACACATGGACCTTCCCAACCGTGCCATGCAATCAGAACCTTTATACACTTCATATTACACTGCATTATTTACAGCTCTCTTATCCATTCATTCACCTGACATTGACAGAATTAGAAAAGGCAGGATAATGGGAAGATAAAGAGGTGAGACACAAAGAATGACGCAGAATACAAAGCACTGGAAGGGACCCACAAGGATCATTAAGTCCAGCTCCTGAGTGAATGGCCCATACAGGAATCAAACCTACAACTGTGACATCATTAACACAGTATAACCAGCTAAACTGGGTGACCATCTTTGGATTTAAATGTAAGGAAAATAGTCTTCTAAAGGCTAATTTTACCTCTTTAAGCCTTAAATTGGGGTATATGCGTGATAGTCAGCTGACCAAATGTAAAATTATGTTAGCAGCTGGATTATTATGAGGATATTTATTATGGACACTGAGGAGAATAGAAAAGTGAATGCAAAAAAGAATTTTGATACAACTAGAACAAACCAATGAGGTAATGTTTTGTCACTTATATTTAGTCATGGTACTGCTGACATTGCTCAAAACTTTCATTTTTTTTGTATTTCTATCACTTAACGCAACAAGTTTATTTTTAAATTCCATTGATTTTTTATTATTATTTTTAATTTAAAAAGTAATTTTTTTCCTGGTTTTTTTCACCTTTTTTCTGTTTTCTTGTTCTACTACCACAGACAAAAACAGAGTGGCAACTAAAGCAGCTTGGCTTACTCTTTTGATTCTTCATTAACACATTAAAAAGAAAAATTAGATCCATTTTTGTGCTATAAAAGTTATGAATTTCTGTTTTCAGACAGAAATGAAGTTGCATTTTAAAGGAAGGCAAACTCTGTAAAAAAAACCTGTTTGATCAAAAATGCATTTTTCTGTCAATGAAAAAGGGGAGTAGAAAATTCTCAGCCACCGCACTTCTGTTTTCTATACATTCTCATGGGATTAAATTTCTTATTTCAAATAGAAGAAAGAGATCTAAAATCCCCAAATCATACATTTCAACATCCTATCATATGTCAGTCAATTTTTCCCTCAGTTTTCTTGCACTGCAATCGGCTTGTATGTTTTCACTTAGGCAATCAAGACTAAGAAATAGGCAGAAATTCATCAGCAATCTGTATTCCAGGACAAAATAATTTTGGATGGTTTGTAATTCCTCACAGATATCTCTCTTTTTATCAGCACTTCAGGATCCCCTAACAAGCAACCTGTCAATATGATATCTTCTGTTTTCAGTGGTTTGGTTTTTTTTTTTCAGTTAAAAGTGCAAACATTCCCCAAAATAAAATGCTATATCTTTCCAACAGGGGGGAAATATTTTCACAGTCTTTTTCTCAGTAATATTCTTTTATATGACTTTTTCTTAAACTCAGTAGAAATAATGAAAAGACAATCATATTGATTATATGTTCTTCAGCCAACCGTAACTGCAGAATATCATGGTATTTGACTATAACTTTTGAACTACAGTCTTTGTTTTTGTGTGTTGTTCTGCTGAGATTCAATAACTAATGGGAATAGTGGTCATGTACAAAGAGATCTTTATTTTTCCAATTCACTTTATATTTCTTCTGTTCCTCTTCCTGTCTTTACTCTGTTTTTAATATGTGCAGTTTCATTTCGTCAACATTACAGGGATGTTATACTTAAAGAAATTGCCTATTTCTTTTCTCATAGCTGTAGGTACCAATTTTTGTCTCGTAGACCAAAATACTGTGGAGTAAAAATTCTTTCTGTTGTGGTTTCAGCAAGTGGTATTCTGTATTTTATTAATTCAGAAGTTCAATACTTAATGAGCTTTCATGATGCTACAACACCATGAAAGGTTTGTTCACAAAATAAATGCAACTGAGGATTTGACTCCTTGCTAACTTTAATAAAGGTTAGCCTGTGAGACTATGCTCTCAAAACCGCCCTTTAATGATATCAGCCATTTTAGAAAACAATTTTCTCTAACTAGGTGTCTCCTCTACTGGATCTCTCAGTTAAATTCCAGGAGCCTGTATCACCCAAGGAATGACCCAAGCATTACAGTCAGCATAACCCCAGGATCATGAAGCCTTGTGGTAAGTTCTCTAGCAGCTGATGGATGTATGACAGGAAAAACACCCCAGAGTAGTTATCTGACATAAGACTGCAAGTACATGAGTAACCTTACAGCTCTTCAATTTTAAAACAAATATTTCTATGAAGCTGAATTTCCCTCAGAGTCATGTTGTACTGGGTTGCTGGCATCCAAGTAGCATCAAGTTCACATCATAACCTTCCTCTCCATGGGGATGTTCTCCCCCTCTAGCTGATTGTTTTCACAAACTGAGTCAGAAATTACTGAGTGTCAGTTGAGCTCTGCCAACAGAAGTCTGTTCAGCTGAGACTGAGCAACAGGTTCAAAAGTTAGTATGGTGAGCTCACTCGAAATTCAGCAGGGACAGGTGCAAAATGCTACATTTAGTAAAGAATAATCAGCTACCCAAAGGCAAGCTGAAGAACAGCTAAGTAGCAAAGGAAGAGCTATAGATTATAATTTATCACAATGCCTAAATAGTGCTTTGTTACGAAGAAAACCAAACAACATTTCAGACTGAATAAATAGAAATATTTCCTCTAAAATATTTCTGAAATATAGAATAGTCTGAAATATGTTCTCCACCTTAAGATGATTATGAAATGTTTGAAGAAAATCTAAAGAGGAAAATGAAGGATCAATCTTTATAACACAGCCTCCAAGGAAACACTGAGCAGGTGATGCTATCTGAATAAAAAGGAGACCCTAAGGGTGGACATGATGTCCAATGTCAAAAGGGTAAAAAAAAAAGGAAGAACAGAAAAAATTTAAAATAAAAATCAGGTCTTAGTTGGGCAGGACAGAAAGCAGCAGACTGAAATTGCATCAAGGAATGTTCAGCAAAGGTAATGTGAAATATTTTCAATACTAGAAAAATGTAGCACTGCAATAGATTGCTTGGAAAAATTGCCATTACAGAAAGTCTTTAAGACAGTGCTAGACTCAGCTGAATAGGAATTATTTCAGGAAAAGCTGTTCATGCCTTGGAAAAGGAGAATGGTTTACATGAACTCTGGGGCTCTCTTGCTACCCATATTTTCTATTGTCTTGTCTTTCTATTGGCTAATCTGTTGCTGATGCACAGACTTGCAAACAGTACAGCTGTTGATCCTCATCTTGTTAGGAATCTGGGATAGAAATAAAAGCTAAAGCTTTCAAGACTGTGTCATCTTCCCTCTATACTGCTTAGATCTGCTCTTTCTTTGCAGTCTGATGTCAGGCAAGTGATTAAACTCAGATTGTTGGGGAGTTTGGTGTTGGAAATAGGGATGGTTTTAATCCAGAAACATGAATGAAACAGTAAATACAGCTGGAAAACAATGCAAACAGTGATTGATTCTGAATATCTTTGCGCTTTAATGTAAGGAATCCTGTTTCATAGTTGTTAAGGGAATTGTTATTTGCCTCTAGAGTTTATAAATTCTCAGACATGTTGTTCCCAGAGCATACACTAGTTTGAATACAAAGAATTTATAATCTGAATTGAGAATTTTTTTTTGGGGGGGGGTTGGGGGGGAAGGAGGGGTGAAATGACATTGTTTTCACAAACAGTCTGTTACTGTTTAATTATTATTCATTGTCTTGCCAGGCATCCAGGTAGGAAGCAGGAATCATACAATGTAGTTCATATGACTCTGCTACATGCCATGAGCAATAGCTAGTAAGCAGCAAACAACTGAAACAATTGTTTGCATAAACCCTCTCGACTGAAATGTGTGCATGTGTTTGAAAATAATGAAGACAACTACAAATGTGAATAAGTTTATAAGTTTTTCATAAAACCCCAAAATTATATGCTTTTTCAGCTAATTTAAGCCTAACTGAACAGTGAGTCAGTCCTCATGACCAAATTAGTCAAAAAAATCTTTTGCTGAAGCAACATGTGAAACCTTAAGTCTGCATTTTGCATTTTCTTTCAGCTCCATAGAACAAGAGAGAGCACAGGCAGCACTAAGGGCATAGAGAAGAAAGATAAAGTCTTCACCTATCATTATTTGAGTGTGACTGCTACTTTGGTTTTCATCCTCCAATTATCAGAAGTGATCACACAGAAACTAAGAGCCGATGGAACATCTTTAAGCCAGGTGCTGCCACTTATAAGCTCTAGTATCTACTTTTTGCTCCCACACTAATGAAAAATGATTTCAAAAGAAGTGAAGATCCTGTTTCAATAAGATTGGGGAAAAGATGTAACCTAAAAGCTGTCTACAGACTCAGGAATAAGTGAAATGTTTTGACAGGGAAAAATATGTGTTGGCAACATTGCTCGACTCAGATTTCAAAAGTAAAATTGAAACCATACTTCTAGAGGGTGCAGACGCTGACAACTGGAAGCCTGTTCTGCAATACATAGTAGTTCAGAATATGCCAGCCAGCTCCTCCTCTCTCCTTTTTCTTTCATGTACAGGACAAATACATTTCAAGGAAAAGAACAGTCTGACTTGGTAAATTTTTGAAAACAAACAAACAAAATCAAAATCTGACTCTGATATGACTGCGAGGGGTTCAAAAAAGAAGGAGAGCATCTGCATCTAACTATGTAAAACTGCAAGGAAGGCAATATTCTTCAGACATCTGTGGTCATTCCAGGCTAAATCTGGGCTGAGCCCATTTCTGTGTTGTGTCAGCCTGCATGAGGTGCAAAACTGGGCCCATGAAAGAGTCACATCCCAAAAATCCAGGCTTCAATTTTAAGGGTGATTTCAAGTAAAATTGTGAGGATGGGATTTTGTCAATTCAGTAGACCAGTTTGAGCAACAGCTATGAAAAGTGAAGTTCCCAAATTCATATGGGCAGGGAAGTACCAACACTTAAAACTAATAATGAAGCCCAGAAAATCAAACATCTCAGATGATGTGTTTTGCTCTTAGTTTCTTGGCCATGGTCACAGCAATATAACCATGCAGCACTTTTTACAATGAGTAAAACAGTTTTGGACCAGGAACTGTGAATGACAATCAGCTACTTCACTGGATCATTCAAAAACAAAATCTAAAAGAAAGGCAAATAATCCCCTCTCAGTCTTCTTCTCTTGTGTATATGTGAGAAGATCTAGAGATAAAGCAAAGATTTCCTTTCTTAAAACTTATTTAAAATAAAAAACATTAAATAAATACAGAATTTTGACTTTTTTCTTTTGGACGGATAAAAATTATTTGGATGATTTTACCTTGATTTTTTTTCATTTTTCTCCTGTAACATTATACAAGCTCATATAAGGTCAAACTCCTTAAGGAATTTGTTCCACAACCTTCCTCTAAGGTTTCCCAACTCTATATATTAACTTCCTGCTGACATCTGAAGCTTTATTTCTCAGGGCACTTAGCAGAGGAGTGAGCATATGTCTGAATCTTTTTTCAAAGAATCCATTCTGCAGATACTGTTCCCAAAGAAGTGTATTTATAAGAGATTCTTCAGCACTTCTTGATTTGGTTTGCAACATAGATACTGTTATACTAAATCTCTTGTCTACATTTTTTGCTGCTGCAGTGCACAGGACATTTATATGCACATATGGCTCTTCCCAAAGTATGAACTTGACATGGGAATTGAAATGATGTGGTTCCACGTGCTGGTCTAGTTAGACCCCCTCAGAAACCCTTGGGTGATGCTCCTCTCTATCTCAGATACAGACAAGGCAGAGCAGAGCACCCTTCTGTCTGCTCCAGTCACATCCTGACCAGTTTTGTCCTAGAGGAGCAGGCATGCAGTGGCTCGGATTTTGCCTCCAGAAAAGGGGACAAAAGGGGCTTCTAGGAGGCAGCAATAACCCACAGCACACTCCTCTTCATGTCAGCCATTACAACACCAAGGAAATCCTTTAGTGTGACTCCAAAGATAAAGTGGTGTCACCCAGCAGCACCCTGAAATGCTGAAATCATTGTGTGGATGTGGTGATGTGCATAAAAACTACACCTGTGTGAGACAGCAGCCTGGAGGGTAAACGTGCTGCTACATTCACCACGCTCTCTCTTGTTTCAATTTCTCCCATGGCTTTGTGGAGTTTAGATACATACAGCCTATGTCACCTTTGGCTTATGCTCTGCATTCAAATTAGGTTAATAAGGTGGATTTCAAGTGCCTTATAAGCCTTATATTCATCAACCACCAAAAAATGAAAATGAAAAGTGTGGGGGAACTGGCAGGAGAGAAGAGAAGGATGTAAAAATAAGAAAATGAGAAAATGCAGAGCAAACGGAAAGCAGAGAAGAGTCAGGAAGGAATGAGAATTTTCTTCTCATTTTAAAGGTCATTTCCTCCCTCTGGCTGGCTTCTGTAACAATAGTAATATGTACTACCAACACCAACCCTTCAGGGGTTATTTTTTAACATATTGAAAGGATAGGAACACTTTTGGCTGAAAATATTAAAGCATTTCAGTAAAAAAACCCCAAAAATCCTACTGAAATCATCTATCATCATGCTCGTTGCAACAGTTTCTTTCACTTTCTCACGCTTAACATTCAAGACTTCTGTGGCTGAATAGGTCCCTGGATAATAGGTAGGGATGTGTGAGGGATTGGTAAAAAAACTAAAAGTAGGGATAGAGGGGAGGAAAAAAGTATAAAGAAAGTCAAGGAAGAGGGGTGGAAAGGATTGAAATAGAGAAAGTGAGTAAAGAAGAGTAAGAGATAAATGGGAAAGAACTTGGCTTTCACTTGTGCTGACTTCTTTGTACAAATCTGACAGTGAAAAGTTGCTCTTATTCTTTTTTACCTCTATTCCAATAAATCTAAATTGCAGATAGACCTTTCTGATTCAGACCTACAAGGAAAGAGAAAGAGAAGGAAAAAAAGTGTTAGAAAAAGGAAATAGGAGAAAAAGACAACTAGGGCTAAAAGAAGGAAAAAATCTCAAAAAGTTTTCATGAACTTCAACCTTTTTCTTTTTTCGTCATTACCTGCAGCTTTTAATAGTTTTCTAAATTTTGAAGTGATTCAATGAACATTTTGAAAAATTTCCCCCAAACGGAGCTAGTGAAAAGTTTCATTGCTGTTGCTGGCTATCAGTCATTTCCACCTTAAATATAAAGGTAAAAATGTAATTGAAGGGAAATGACCATGATTTAAAGATGCACCTTATGAAAAATCAAATGCTCTACATTTCACTAGAGGAAAAAATCACAAGTGTTTTTAATAGAAAATATGAGAAATAGGGAAACATAAAATTAAAAAATGATACAGTAAAAGCTATAAAAATAGCTGCATATTTTTTCAGCTCTCTGGCTGAAATGAAGACAATATTTTGGATCCAAATAAACATTTTGTTTGAACCCAAATGAAATGCTTTATTTCACTTTGATGTCCTTCGTTTACTTGCAAAATAGGTCTAAATGCAAATTTCGATAAATTTTTAAGCAGAATAACATTTTTTAAAGTTTTTAAAATGTCAAAATAAACTACTTTGGGTGTTTTGCAAGTCTCTTCCAGGGATATTTTTTCCTCATGTCAAATCAACTCAATAAATTTGACACTATTTACAAATAGTTACAGATGCTCTTGTTTTGCATCTCCTGCCTTGTAAAACAGACGACCTTTTCTGACAGGCGCTGGGTACAAAGTTAGAGACTTATTTTAGATTTCATTTTGTAGCTTTTTATTTCCTTTATTTTTTCCATCATCTTTATTCATCAATCTACTGGAAGCATCTGGAAAACCGAAAGCTTTCCATATTTGATATTTTGGTTTGAGAGACCTGCAAGAACAAGCCCAGTGCTTTCTTCCCTGAGCAGGCCAGCACAGGCTGGTACAAGGGCATGTCCTGGTATTGGGGGGACCAGCACTCCCTGCTCCCAGGATGTCCACATGGTCTTCTGCCCTGACTAGATGTTAGCTAGACCTGAGATGGCCCTGACATATTTGACCCAGTTGACAGAAGCATTAGTCACCGTTTCTCAGATTTGCCTTTGGAAGTGCCCAGACCACGTCTGCTCCATGCAGAGCCAAAGGTAGCTTGCAGCTGCCTGCAGAGGAATCAGGTGAACATAGTCTCTTCTACTTAATGAGGGTGAGGGAGCAGCTACCTCTAGAAAATCAGATTTTATTCTACCTCTTAAAAAGAGAAAAAACATCCTTTGAATAGACAGAAACAGTAGAAGAGGTGATTGTGAATGCCTTGGGATCTACAGAGATATTTGGCCTTACTAGAAACTTGTGCTTCTCTGTGAGCTGGCTCAGCTCCACTGGTTACATCCTTATCCAACTGATGGAACTGCTAAACTGTATTCATATAAATCCTTCTGCTCCTTGACTGTAGATCTCTAAGCTGTTAACATTATCAGTTATCCTCACTTAAAGTTTGTGGAGACAGAGCCTCTGAGAGGGAAAGTGGCTTGCTGATAGTATTTTGGCACAACTGCAATCAGAGCTTGTAAGCCCCACTACAGTGGCCTAAGCACCAGCTAGCCTTTGTAGCTCTGCCACAGTCTGTTGTGGTGCTGTTATTGCCACACTCAGTTAAGGTCTTCTAAAAAGTATTTTCTGGGCTAGTGAGTGGTTTGAAGGTGTCTATCAGTTTTCAGGGCAATTGGTCCTTTAAAATGAATAACACATTTCAGGTTTTTAAGCAGGGAAGTCTCAAGTTTGATTTGTTACCAGCTTTATGCCAGCTTGTTTTGAATTTTTAAAAGTACCTAATGATTTACTATGGAAAGAGTGGGTACAGGATCAAACGTACTGGGTGAATGGTTTTTAAATTGCTTGTTTTTTCTCTTCCTTGTCTTTCAGTTTTATTTTGTTAACCTCATGTTTTAAAGTAACCATGTGTTATATTTTCTGAAATCCACTATGAGATATATTCTATTCTGAATGTATACACATAGCTTTTCCTAATAGTAGTGGAAGTCATGAACATATACTGAATAATAAATCCTATGGGGAATACAAGTCCTGGCTAGAAGAAAAAGAAATCACAGTATTTCAAAATGCCTGTTGTAACATTGCAGTGAGTTCCAGGCACATGTTTGCCAATAATGAATGGAGGAGTGGAGATACAATACTGGAACTGTCTCCTGCAGAGTGGTATCATATATAATCATACATACTGTCAGCTTGCTTGATTATGTTCGGGATTGCAACCAGCATACTCAGAAACAAAGGAGAATTTATTATGTCCCCCAAATTTAATTTTCATGGGAGATATATGGAGGAATTAATCAGTGATTACAGCACAGGAACAAAAGCTCCTGTATCTTGCTATATTTACATAATAAACACACATTTGTGGATTCCTTTTAGAAAGATAACCACACATTCAGAAAAAAATCACTTCCTTAACTTAGGAAAAAAACATTTACCGTGTTAAATTTTTATTATAGCAATTCAATTAATTGCCACAGTGTTTAATTTAATGTACAGAAGCAGCACACATTACCAATTATCTTAATTTTATAAAATCCAAGATCACAATTCAGTCTTTAATCAATATATCAGTACCTTACTCCATTAGCTGTTGTTTGTAACAGGGCATCTCAATTGATTAGGCTGTAGATTTTTTATGGGTCTTGTTTTATAAATTGAACCTATTCAAGTAAACATAACATTTGGTAATAGTCTTCATAGCAACTGTCAAAATGACTTATAGTTTCTCCAGCCCTGCATTCCTTCAGAATTAATAATACCTTTGTGCCCTTTATAACACTTATTATTAAAGCCATAAAAGTTCTCCATATTTAATGAGTGGATGTTTCATTATATGTATGGTTTGCTTGACAGACTGAAAATTTTTCTAATCTGTTTCTCTTTTCCTCTTGATTGAAGGATTGTAAATATGCAATTAGCAGCTGGAGTAGAAGTAAAAGCAGAAAATGTCAACTGTCAAGTAGCTCCATTGAAAGACACATGATGCTTCAAGTTAAGACAGAAAGACAAAAGCATCTACCAACAGGGATGAAGGTTGCAAAATCTCTGTTTAAACATTCCATTAATTTCTTCCATGAAATAAATGTAGTCAGTACATCCTGGAATGAGGAATCCACTATCAAGTCTGCAGTTTACTTCTGTAACAAATCTCTGAGTGGTAATGCTCTACTCCATTGCCAGTAGAGATTCTGGATCTGAATGCTGTTAGAGTTTGTAACATGTATCCCTTTATGTGACATATGGCTACATCACAGTGACGCAATTGATTTCCCAAGAATTTACATGCAAAAGGGTGCAATGCATCGTCGTACTGTAGGGCATATTTCTCTTCCAGACCAAAACATCTGGTTCTGCTTCCAAACAGTTGACTACTTCTGTGTTCTCTGTATGAAAATCTGGATATGCCTTGACTCTTGTATGCAGTGGCTGAGAGAACACTTTCGCCCAGTACTGTGGGAGAGGAATGCAGAAAGGAGTCAAGAGAGATATATAGAGATATTTGTTTTCACTGACAAGCCAAGAATAACTATTTGCAGCAACATGTTATATTTAAAGCCCCATAAAATCTCTAAATAATTAAACAGACTATTCTCTAGATGTTCCTGGTTATCCATATCAGTAGGAGAGGTTCAGTGTAAGGCACAATGAATAGAATAAGGCTGGTTTTAACCTACAAAATTAAAGACATTGCCAGGCCAAGATATGCAGAAGCATGAATTCTTGACTGAACAACTGGCCTGTTAGACTTTAATATTAGACTAGAATTAACCTTCCTGCTTTTTCCTAGAAGCAGCTCCATAGAAGTCCTCAGAGTTTAATGCTGGGAAATATATGATTGTTCAATATGTGGCTTAATAATACAAAGTTCTGGGAATAATCTGCCTACCAACAACTACAAAAGCTTTTGATGGTTTTCTGGTCAAGAGGCTAGTGATTCAATCTCTTTCCTCACCTTCTTCATTTATTTTCTTAAGAATTAAAAAAAAAAAAGAAATAAGTGCTTCTATTATCTTACATAGCAAATTTCCACATTTTACTGGTCATACATATTCAAGTTTATCCCAAGTTTTCACAGTTCTTAACATTTTAGTTTTGCCTGTCATATGCTAACTAACATGCTTTATGTATATAATCTAAAAATGGCATGCATATCCTGTCATCTGAGAGGATGACACAGAGAAATATCTCAAAAAGCATCTGTACAATGTGAGACAGCTCTGCTATTGATCAAAACACAAATGGGTCCACTGATGGTGTCCCCATTATGTTATAAGATAAAATTTATTCCTGCAAATCCCACTGATGTTTCTTTGGTGATTCAGCAGTTTCACACAGGTAGGAGAGACGATACTGCTGAGCAGTCTCGTGTGCCAGTCTCCCATGGGATGGGGCTCCAGCCTGCCCAAGGCACATCTGCATGAAGCATGAGCACTGTGCTGTGGGTCAGCACAGCAGCTCTGCTCTGCTCCCAGGGAGCCCCACTGGCTTGATCACAGCTTCTGACAGAGCTCCATGGTAATAGATATGTTGGCTTATAGTCTGCTGCTTTTGGAGCATAGCTGGCACAACAGAGAACTGACTTTACAAAAGGATTAAAAAAAAAGAAAAAGCAAAACCCAGAGCAATGAGAAGTTTCTTGACCTATGTAAAATTTAAAACATGTGTCAGAAAGTGTCTTACTTTTCTCAGAACTTATTTCTCACATATTACTTAAACTCTGAGTAGCAGGAATGTGGTTTGATATACTAATTAATACTAATCAAAACACAGAAAAATGGTTAGTAATACAAGACATTGTAAAGAAATAAAGTGAGACAGAATCATAATCTAGTTGAGTCCAAGTTATCCTGGGAAAACTCTAAGAAGAGAAACAAGCAGGAATAGGTTGTTTAGTGGCTGGTGAGGGCTGGCCAGGACAAGGAGCCAGGCAACTGCATCCAAGTGCCACGACAAGTCTGTCTGAAGCAGTGGCCTCACTGGCAGGAACCCCATCCCACCACCTTGAATGGGGCAGGGGCGGGGATGGGGCAGCCAGGGCTCCTTCAACAGAGACTGGAGGGTAATCCTGCTTCCTTCACAGGGGGCCATGGAACCACAAAGAGGAGAGACCACTGGCTCCACACCTTGCATTGAGCTAAGCAGAAATTACCCTAGTTTATGTTAAAAAGAAGAATTAACCAAGTCAAGTCTAGAAAGCTGCTTTTCAGTTTCACCAGGGAAAATTTTGCCAATTGATTAATTCGAGTTCTATTGTCTAAGTAGTCTGAGAATATACATTCAAAGACAACTTGGAATTTCTTTAGGACAATGTGCTGAATTATTAGGGTTTCTATTCAAACAGTGGGAGAAATAGGAGGGATTACCAAGCTGATCTGGGACATGATCACCTGACAAATTATTAGTAGTGAGGAGAAATCATACAAGAAAACTTAAAGGCCTAAAGTAAAGGCCAAACTGTAGGTCAAATATAGAGAACCTTTATAGAGAAATCCTACAAGTTAGATTGATTTGCTTTCCAAACAAATAACAAAAAGTTCTGTATGTGTACAGACAACCCCCTCCCCCTCCATCAAAAAATTCCCTTGAAGGATCACTACTTTACCAGGATGGGATAGAGAATAAACAAGACCTTACTGTACCCAAAACCTAACTGAGTAGCTCCAACTGGTCCTCAGTAAGAATGTTGCCATTTGAAATAAAGGTTTTGTTCCTGTTAGTATCTCCTGAACTGTCATAATTTCAAACCTGCAAGTGACACTAATATATGTGCTTCAAGGTCTAAATATATTTCTAGGTTAGGAGGAAAATCAGTGCTGATAGGTAGATTACTCTGCATTTGTGGTTTCTTTTCATTTCTTGCTGAGAAGTGTAAGACACTGTCCCTTCTCAAATCCAAAATCAGGTATAGTTCACACTAGTGTGGCAAATCCCACAAATCCTGTAATTACTTTGTTTGATTTTACTTAAACAGGCCTATTAAACATGCAAGTAAAATATTGTCCTGCCTGAGAAAAAATTGCAAATTGCAGATACATGTAATATGTGTAATATATATATTACATATATAGATATTTATAGACAGATGGGGGGCTATTTTTGGGCAGAATTATCCTCTTTGAGGTCCAGGACTTTTATTTTTAAGAAAAGATCTGTGTTTGGGAATAGAAAAATGGATTGGAAAGATACTCAATTTTTCACTGTTTGTATTGTCTGTTTCCTTAAAGAAAAAGTCTGCAAAGGAATGCAACTTCCACAAAATTCTCTGAAGACAGTATTCTCCATAAATCAGGCTCCTGCATGTGACACATGATTTTGATGAGCTATTTTTGGGCTTTTTCTAAGATCTGGTTTTAAAATGTAAAGTGAACAAGTAGGAAAGTGGTCCAAAAAGAATGAGAAATAGTTTGAAATTGTACCAGAGAGGATAATATTTTGTCTTTCAATGCGATTTTACTTTTCAGGATCCCAAGGAAGGGGCATCAGCAGCTGACCATCTGATGGATGTCAAGGTCCCAGTGGTACTGCATGACCACCATGTTGGAGGTCAGCAGGCTGGGAAGGGGATTCCTCCCTTCTCCAGAGTACCATCTCCTCCAGCCTACTCCTTCTGTGCCAGTCAGATATTTGCACCATGCCTCTCTTTTTCTCCTTCCACCAGGATACAAACAAGCAGAGAAGTAAATGGTAGGGAAAGGGACAAAGAAGAAAATATATTTTTTCCTTGTCACAAGAATTTGTTCAGGAAGTAAAAGTTTTCAAGGTCAGTTTCAAAATTTTGGAGTCATTCTCCACAATAAGAGACATTTGATTTGGAAAAAGTCACCTTTTTTTTTTTGTTCTAAAGGAATGCACTTGCTTTCAACCTACTGAATTTTTGGCTTTTGCCAGTTTATCAGTACAGTGTAAAGATAGGAGGTTATCCTCATTTCCACCTCAGATAAAACATTTGTACAAAAAGTCCTTCTAGACAGCTTTCCTCTCCATCTTTCTTCCTTTTTGTTTTCATTCCTTTCTTCTTTTGTTCTCCCCACCCGTCAGAAGATGGAGCCAGTTTTGGCAACCTAATCAATCACAATTGAATGAGTAATTTTAAGGACATTTAAATTAAAACACTGCTAGATAATCTTGCTTAAACCAGTGGAAAAAAAGTGTACAGGACTGGAAGAACCTAATTGAAACTAGGAAGAGAAACACTGTGATTACAGGATTCCAAAATGCCTGACTACAGAAGATATGACCATGAAACAAAATGCCCTTTGTTTCACTCTCCATTGAGTGCTGCCACCAACACTGCCAGAACCCCCATTATTATTCATAAACAGAATTCTCCAGAACACCATATAGCTGTCATACAAGCAATACAGATTGTATTGTGTCACAAGCAAATTTTTTTTCTTTATAACAGCTTGGCTCAATCTTTCTTTGTCCTTGGCACCAATGCCCATTTTCGTACAAATATATGTGGAGTAAAAACGAAGCCAACACCTGTAGCCACTCATCTGCTGAGCTTTCACAGCTGCAACATCCACATGCCAACCTCCAGAAAAGGTCTTTCCCAGGAGTGGCTGTGAGTTGGGGGCTGCCTGGTTCCCAACTGCCTCTGCTGTTTTTGGTTAATCCAGTGTTCATGAGTCCCCACCATCAAAGGCAAACACTACTTATACATTGATAACCTTAGTACTAGACTACCCGAATTCATCAAGCTGCCTACTTTGCAAGGGAGAGAAAGGAAAGTCATTATTTAACTATTTAAAGGCTACTTAAATTAATTCCTTCCCACCTTTCTGAAAAGAAATCAAAAGGCTTAGCAAAATGGATGACACTCAGTGACAGGACCAAAACCATATGAATCTTCTATTTGACACTCACTGAAGTGTTGGCAGCTCAAGCCAGATGAAGTTGTATTATATTTAATGCAGATGTGTCTTTCACTTTAAAAGAAACAGCTGCTTTTAATTTAAATTTCATTTACAATGGAGTCAGAGATTATCAAATGCCATTCCCCATTCACATCCAGCCCCCATAGGAAGCAGTATTAGATAAAATCCATGCGAGGTGGTATTCTTTGCTAATGCTGGCTACACATGAGGGAATGTAAGGAAAAGTAAGAATGATAGACAAAGAATCAGGACACAGTGAGAACAGGCTCTATTTGAAGCTAAACTTTCATAGAATGATAATCAAAGACTGCACAGGCTAATAGAGGATAAGATCAAAGGTCTATCTAACTTGTCTCTAGCAGAGGGCTAGAGAAATGTCTGTGAAAATCAGAGGTTGTGGGGAAGGATTGTTCCTGTTCCAAGTTTGAAAGACTTATGATTTATGGTCTCCTTGAGACAAAGGCCCATCCAGGCCATCATATTTAATCCCATCACTAAATGATGGTAGGAATACTATAGGATTTGTTATATGAGTCGATCTATGATAAAGCACTCAGATCTGCAATTTTAAGCTTTCTTTAAAACACGAGGTTTTTCCCTGTGACCTGCAACTCCAGGCCTTTCCACAAAGAGCTGTTAAAAATAAGGCTGTAAAGAACAATAGCTATATGTCATTGTCCTGTATATTACACTACAAAATATCTGATTTCTACTCTGTCATATTGTTGGGTTTTTTCCCCTGAGTATTATTTCCTTAGATTACAAATGTCTGTCACCAAAGACATTTTATTTTCTATTATATCCCTAACTCACTTTTGCGAATATAAAAAAACAAAACTCCCACCCCCCAAAAAAATCCCCTGAACAACCCCAAGGAGCCTAAATTCCACTCCAGGTTTTGTTCAAAATTAAGA
Source organism: Agelaius tricolor (assembly GCF_023055355.1). Classification (NCBI taxonomy): domain Eukaryota; kingdom Metazoa; phylum Chordata; class Aves; order Passeriformes; family Icteridae; genus Agelaius; species Agelaius tricolor. The sequence continues at coordinate 58,480,569 of NW_027269262.1, read as the reverse complement.
AGAGATCTGTTAAAAACTGTGACTGATCTCTCTGGTATACCAAAGCCAGAGACACCTGGATCCAGGGCTTTAACCTGAATCATTTAATCTGCTCTTGTTTTTCATCTAATATCAGAATTATAGAGTCACAGAATGGCTTGAGCCAGAAGGGACGTTAAAGACCATCCAATTCCAATCCCCCTGTTATGGACAGGGACACCTTTTAGTAGACCAGGTTGCTTAAAGTCCCATCCAGCCTGGCTGTGAACAGTTTCAGGGATGGGGCATCCACAATTTCTCTGGGCAACCTGTTCCAGTGCCTCACCACCCATTTTTCCATGCTTCAGGATGCAGTCTCATTGTGATTTATATTTACATGCTGGAAAATAATATAATTGCTTGTTAAAGTAATACTTGAGGTTTACAGAGAATGTTTTTTCAAGACAGTGGAAATGTGTCACAAACCTTTTTGGTTGATGATGTATGCTAAATAAATTAAATTTGCTCATCTGAGTAAATATAGGATAAATGCTATTCCTTTTTAATGGGTGTTGTGTGAAAATACATATAGTCCATCAAAAAAGGAAAGCAAAACCATTTCGTTTTGCCACAAGTAAAATGCAGACACTGTAGTAAACTGAGTCAAACTGAATAAATTCACTCACTGCTCCCGTTAAAAAATTAACATAAATTTCCCAAAAAATGTTTAATTGTAAAAACCTTTTTTTAATGATGAAATTTCATGAATCTAGGAAAAATATTTTTGTTTTAATCTTTGCTGTAATTGTGTTCTTCTTATGTGGTAAAACTGATGACAAAATAAACAGTATGGAAAAAATCAAGAATATGGAAAAATATTTTCATTTCACTGTTAACAGGACTGATGGAAGTAGAATTGTCAATAAAAACTAGTAGCTATAAATCTAAAGATTTCAGAGGAGCCCAATATAGACTTTGCCTATGCAACTAACTGCTGTAGCATTTGAGTGGGGCTGTGCAGTCACTCACTGTTTGGCGCTGGCAAAATATTTTTTTTTGTTGTTGTTGATAGAAACTTGCTGTCCTGTTAAAATGAAAATACTTCTGAATGCAAATCTTTGAGTACAGAAATTAACTTTTGTATTTGCCTCAAAATCTGTGTTTTTTCAGTGAAATTATTACATTTTACCTTGGAACAAAAGTAGAAAATATGTGCCAAAACCATTAAAAACTGTCTATGAACATTTGCAGAGTAAAAAGAAATTATTGTCATAGTAACTTGGGACCCAAATTTGCACACCTATTTATACTGATATAACCCAGAGACACTTCATTCTTTGCCAGGTAATGCTTGACATTGGTGAAATGTGAGAACAGAATTTAGCCCAGGGACCTTGAATTAATTTTTAATCCTAAAACAACCTTTAAAATCTCATGCAGGGGAGGATAAGTATAGCTCAACAGAAGTCACATTTTACATTTCATGCAAATTTGCTTTAAACAAATCAGAATGAGTAGTGTGTCTGTTGAATAAGTTATTTTAAATTTTGGTACATCTTAAGACCAACTAATATTCAGGGGAGAAGTTTTGGCACTTTGGTGAAAGCTTATTCCTTATATAAGATGAACAGCATTCAAGTGCAGAGTACTCTATTCATTTATTGTACTCCCAAACCCGAGGAGTAGTTGCTGATAATGATTTTAGATGAGGCTTTATAAGCCTCCTTTTATAACTGTTCTTCATTCATAAACAACATCCATAGAATGAACAACAGTGAAAGCTGGAAGAGAAGAAAATATTGCTGAATCCTCAAATTCTCTAATAGTTGTAAGGGTAATAAAATTGAGGACATGGTTCTGCCTTGACAGCACTAGAATAATTTCTTTTGAAAAGAGCAAAACCCTTCAAAAATAATAAAAACAAACCCACAAACAAAGCACAGGTACTTTGTGACCTGATTATGAAACAGCCCTGTACTTACCTGCACTCCAGCTTTCACAAAGATAAGAGTTTCAGCCTTTACAAACTGACAGAGACTGATGGTCCTGAAAGGAGCCTGAACAAGTTGTATACAGAATCTGGAATGCAGTGAGTTTTACATTAATAAAATGAAATCCTTTTCAGAGAATGTACAATGGGCCCTTTGAACACATTGTTGCATACTTTTTAGAAAAGCTTGCTTGCTAAAGCCACATAAGGCTGAACATGTACAACTTTAGTACTCAGCACCTAAAGGTGAGATTTAAGATAAAGCTATTCAAACCCTCAATATTTATTGAGGATTAATTAAGAAACTCTCATTGCTACATAGTTTTTTCCCAACAATTTACCTCAGGATTTCCTGTATTTAGATAAGAATCATCTGAAGGATGTGATATGGTTACTAGTGGAAATTGAAAGTTGGATAGGTGGGCTAGTGACATATTTTGGTGTGCAGTCCCTCTGTCCCTGGGTTTCTGTTTCATACCTGAGCAGCATTCACATGCAGTCAATATAGGCTCTTCTTTGAATCACCCTCTGGAGCCTCTGTAGACTCAAATCAGATGTATAGAGCTGGGCATTGCACTACACTCTCATGTTAAACTGAAAAATGGAAAATGGTCATACTGCTCTTTCTTTCTTTTTTTTTTTTCCCCGGAATCATTTCATTTTTGAAATGAAAATAAATTAGAGAAAGCTGACTAGTTTTCTGCCTTTCTTTCTGGTGAGAAAATTTTGGATCAAGCAGAAAGTGAGACATGAAGTTTAAATTAGACACAGAGACACCAGAGCTAGAAAAATCCAGTAACTACAGTCATGATTTGACTTGATATAATGTGTTTTCAAGTTTACAGCCGTGGGATTTCCACTTCAAAATAATGAGAAGGGAAGTGGATGCAAAGAAATTTGACTGAAGAAAGCTGCCAGAAGAGCTACAGTTTGATGGTGTTTTCCCCAGAGAGAGTGCTTGTATCAGTGAAAATATAGAGCAGCAGTCCTGTAAATGTCAGCAAGGCCAGATACCATTAGAGATTTATACCGAGAGACAAAGCCGCTTTCCATTTAATTCAGAATTGAATTCAAAAGCAGCCAATTTAGATCTTTGATGTGAAGTGTTCTTTCAACGTCGAATCCCATTAGAAAATTAGGACCTGATTCTTGTTTGTATGAGAATATAAATGAGAATGTAGGACACTGACAAAGGAGAAACTATATCCATGACAAAGCTAAGGTTTGGGATGAAACCTTTTTTTACTGTTCTGGAGCAATCTGAACTGGACTGCACAGAGATAAGGATCATGCTCCCAAAAAGCCTGAAACACTCAGGAGCAGGAGCAGTGACATACATTATGGAGATAGAGAAACTGAGTGATTGTGCTAGAAACAAGTTCTAGGTCTAAGCACATGTACCTGTCTCATGCTTTCTCTTAAAAAAACTCCTCTTAGATAAGTAAGATTACTAGTAAGAGCCATAAGGGATATAATTTTGTGAAGAACCTTACCTGCATTCCTGCAAAATCTATGGATATGAACTTGGATTGGAGATGGGAGTCAAACACACACAGGAAAAAAAGAAAAAGTATCCTTTTCTAGTTCAGTGACAAAATGTGGAGAGCTGTGATTTGGCCTAATATAGTGTCATTCAGGCTTGATGAAACCTTTTGAAGCTAGTACCTACAACGTTTTCTCCATAATAAGTAGAATATAACAGATGAGTAAATTTTCTGAGTGGTACAAACAACAGGAATTCATCAATCTGAACAAGCCTTGTGTAAACTGACTAAGGGACTGACCTCTGTTTGAAGGGGAATTTCCCATTTAAGTGCAGAGAAGGTGGTGGTGGGTGTAGGGGTTGGATGTAAAAGAGCAGAGCAGATACACTGCAGAAGAGTGCAGAGCAGTCAACAGGAAGCCTCACAGACATGAAGCAGAAACCTGAGGAACAGCTAGGACTGGAAAAACTTCTGGGCAAAGACCTGCTGAGGAAAAGGCATGGAAGAAGGAAGAAATAAATTGGCTTCCCTTGCTTCATCCCTGCTGTCTACAGAGGCTTGAACCTGAATAAACAGATGGCATTATGCACAGAAATGCAAGTCCTAACCTGAGGAGAAAACAAATTTCAAACCTCTTACTTCCCTCCCAGGCCCCACCAGCTACCTTCGGGTCAAAAGGGATACAAGTGATGAAAGGAGATGAAGAGAAGTCTAACTATATTAAACAAATTTCTGGTCTGCTAGGGCTGTATTAGCTGTTTTGGGAGGTATTCCTTTTTGAAAGTTTCTGTGTATTTTGGCAGTTAGACACCATTTCAGAGGAAGTTTCATCTCCCACTCAAATTATGTGGCACATACGCACAAAGTACAGCAGAGGGGAAATGCAAAAAGTGTACTGTCTCTGGGAGATGGTGCTGTGTGTATAATTCCTTACAATGAGTTAGCAATTTCCTTCAGGTCAGACATGCAGAAAGCTTCCTATACTGGTGATGATAAATGCAGTGATCTTTATTACTAATAACGGGTAAGAGTCTTTAAAGAAATTAAAAAGTAAAACCAGTAGTGGAGAAGTAAACAGAATTAGATAAAGGAATAAATTCTGCATTAATACTTTTCTAGGGGTTTTAGAAGTGAGAAATGCACCTCTTTCTCTTTTTTTTTTTTTCTTTTTCAAGGGGCTTTTTGTTGTTGTGTTGTTGTTGTTGCATCTGCTTATGCATGTGATTAACACAAATTTTCAGAATCTTTTTTTTACAGAAGACATCATTTAGCAGTTAGGCTAAAACTCTGTCAGGACCAGGACATATGTGGTGATGTAGAACTGGGCTTTTTGATTTGTTTTCTCCTTATTGCAGGCCAAATTGTAATCATGAACCTGAGACTTCCCAATGCCTAGAAAACTGTTCTGAGGGTTGAGGTCACTGTCAGAGAAAGCTCTTTGTAACCAACAGCCAAATTCATCCCTGCTGTAACTTGGATAGAGTCACTCAGTCATGGCTTATTGTTTATATGAAGCAGATAATGTAGCTGAATGAGATTTAGGGGTATAGAGAACAGTTGGAGAAGGTTAACATGAGAAGCTCTTTTTTTTATTTTTTCCTGGATGCTAGTTTCTCCTGCTCAAAAATACTATTATAACAGTATATATTTGAGATGATGCTGTCAAGTATTTTACTTCATTTCAACACAAAATTAAATCTATTGGCTAAAAGGGAAGAATTACAGAGCAAACAGATTCTGTGTCTAATGTTGCCTGTAGCCTGCTTGCTTATCATCCCTCTATCTATCTTTTTAGAGTTGTTTATGTTCATGATCATCAGAAGAACATTATGAAAAGTAGTAGATGAATGGTTTTCCAGGATAATAACAAAACTGGCCTATTAGAAGTTATTATTTTCTATTCTGGAAAAAAAAAAAAAAGCCAAACCAGTATTTCTTTAGTCTTCAGAGGATCTAATTGATGTCTTCACAAATGGTACTTCAACCACTGTACATTGCAGAGGGAAATTCTGGCCTCACTGGGTAAACTCCAAAGAAGTCTGTGGGGTCATGAATTCATGTGTGGTGGCTATCCTAAGGCTCTCTGCAATATACAAAGCTAGTAGAGTAAGGCTGCCTGACTTGGAACTTCTTGTTACAAACAAATCCATACAAACCCAGTCATGTTATTGTAGAAACTACCTTGTCTCTTTGCTGTGGAAGGATGCTCTTTGCTTATTCACTGACATGTCCAAGTGTGAACAGGAGCTAAATTCAGATGATCTGTGCGTGAAGCCAGCCAATGTAGAAAGAAGCTAATAATCTATCTGCCTATCTATCTATCTATCTATCTATCTATCTATCTATCTATCTATCTATCTATCTATTATCAGTGGTAGCAAATGTTTAATGATTATAGCTTTTTATAATGTGCCATGGAATATAGCATATATTACTCAATTGCAGTGCAGTACTATGTAGCTGCTGCTCCTCAACAACATTCTGCTTTGAAAAATCAGTCCTTTGATTAGGAAGAGGTCTCAAGAAGAGGTGAAATTGCAGGCAGAGGAAAATAATTTATGCTGGTATGAAGCAGTATTTCATTTTGCCATGGCAAGTATTGTGCAGTTCATGCTAACAGGAAGTATGTTAAGAGAGAGACCAACAATAAAAATGCTTCTAATGCATTTATTATAGTAAACATACATGCATTATATTCAAACACTCAGCATAACTTACTTAATGCCACAGGCCAATTAGATCATCTCAAATCACATGTGGAAAGAGCTCAAGCTAATCTAATTTGCCCAAGAATGCTCCATTTATTTCTGTGTCTCTAACGTTTTTATACCATTACAAAATGATCACTAAACATGCCCTCCAGTATGGAGCCTCTGTGCAATCAGAAATGTAAGTTCAGAGGGCCATTCTTCCAGCAAAACAGTGATAACTGACTGTACTTCTAAATTATGTTGCTTAATGGTCAATGGACCAATGGACGCCAAAATAAGGAACACTTGGTTCTAGCACCTGAAAAGACTGCTAATAGCCAATTGCAAGTGCAGTCAATTGCTTAGTTTATCAGAGGAAGAAAAAAAGAGCAAAACATTGAAAAACTAGTACAGCCTCTAATTTTCTTAGTTCTGTGGCTTTTGCCCTGTGGCAGTGCTGATTGGATGTAGTGGATTGGATGATTCAGGAATTTTAGTTCTCAGGATCCTTTGTTTCTAAATTATTTTTTTCCTGAATTCAATGTCCTAACTTTATGAAACATAATCTGAGGCTATAATATTGTAAAACTGTGCCAAAAACCAGCAACAACAATAACGAAAACTCAACAGCAACCAAAAAAACTCCCAAAACCAAACACCCTCTCTCCATTAAAAAAATCCCAACCAAACAAGAAAATTCTGCATGAAGAAAAGTCTGAAGTGATATTTGGTATTTTTGCATATTTTGTTACAATGTCTCCACATTAAATAGGACAATGGAGAAGACACTGGTGCCATTTTGCTATACTGTCCTTGAATGAATGGAAATTTTACAGTTGAGAATTCTGTTATGCTTTATGTAAAATCTGAAGAGTGATCATTGTTTGACAGACACATCTAATTTATAGGCAAGGGGTACACATCACTGCATAACAAGTTGAAGGCTGAGGTCGTATGACAGGAAACATTTTGTTTCTCCATGTTTCACATGGGTTACATTATCACATTATTTCTATCTACTGGCATCAAGGTTTATCATATGGATCAAGTTAGCCCTAATAATCTGTTTTACCCTCCTTGTCATCTTCACTCAGAGCATTCAATCTGTACACTCACACAGTCTGAACCACTAACTCAAACTTTTGTCCTTTCCATTTCATTTCTCATAACTTTAATGCATGTAATACATTGTATTTCACTGACATTGGGGAGTGTCATAAACATCCAAGAGACTCCTACCCAAATTTCTCTAAATATTTTCTTGGTAAAACCAAGACGGGGACTGTATCCATCAAAACCCAGAAATATTCACTGCCATGTGAGGCTCATTCAAGTGTTCTGCAGCTGTAGTTGTAACTGCATTAAATGTCTTCAATAAAACTATACTTTTCCCTGGAGTGATTGAAGTAAAACATAATATTTTAGTTATATACTGTATCGCACATGAAATGTAATGATCTGAACTTACAGTATGTTGAAACCCTTCGTCACAGCACAAATTGAAGAGTAGGCAAGGTCTAGTGTATGTTACAGGACATTAAAATGAGCATTCAACCAAAAGAAAATCATAAGCTGACTCTGCCATAAATCTTGTGCACCCCTGGTGGCTATTAAAATACCACCAAAATTCACATGCTAACGATGTGATTCCAATCAATCCAATTTATCAACCTTGCGGGCTGATTAAAGCTATCACACGATTATGATTAACTCATTGCTGCTGCAAGCAGGATTTTGCAAAATGCAAAACAAAGTGGAAGGTTTGGCTTCCTCAACACTGAGAAGTTAATAGGAAACTGTAAACCCTAAGAAAAATGTTATGCCAGTTCATAAAAATATCTGTGTTCAGGAAGGACTGACCACTTTTCCCTCTACATTTTCAAGCACTCTGTTGCTCAAGCAGCCAAATCATTTATACTGTAACCATTTTCAAACACCATTAATTTATACCCTTAAAAGCCGGGAGTTTCTTCTTCATCCCACTCCCACTGCTGGTATGGGCTTCAATCTCCTCTTTAACAAATCAGGGAGGTGTCCATTTACAGACGGGAGGAAATAACTCCATTAATCACAGAAAAGGATTCTTTATGTAGAAATAAAAGCATGCACCACACTTTTTCCACATAAAGACATGATATTCATGTGGAAAGGGCCTGAATTAGTTTTTATGAATAGGGCCCTTGGTGAGTAATTCTTTTCTGGGGAGGGTAACAGGCAAATGTTATCCAGATGCATTCCTCTGGAATTATTCCCAGTTTCTGGAAGTGAAAACTACTGTACCTGTAGTACAATACAGGGTAGTCAGTGAAACTTGATATCAGCATCAATAGTGCAATAGTTCTCCCTTCGCTTCTCGTCATTGCTATAAAAATCGGATCTGTTGTAAACACCTATCAAATCACCTTCCAGTTATTCAGTAATGCCTGTGCCTATTCACACACTGATCTGTCTATGTGAGGGGAAAGTAACTCTGTGAGGTTGTAATCCACCTCAACAGCTTACTCAAACAGCTTTGAAAACTTTCGAACTCTGGCCAACAAATGGAAATCTATTTAAAATGATTTTTGGAATTGAAATGCTACACCCATCCTCTTTAGACAATGTTAGTGTGGGGATTTAGGAGTCCAATGCTAGAAATAATCACAATGATGCTAACAAAAATACTCCTGCAACATTCTTTTTACAGTTTACTCATGGTGTACTACCTTTCAGACATAAAGATCAAAACATTTGAAAGAAATAGCAACTGCTGCTACACTCAAGGCATGGACATGGGGCAAGCGGATGTGAAGGGACTTGCACAAGCCATTCAACAAACATCTCCAGTGGCAGCGTCAAGGATTACAAAAGTATAAGAAAGTCCTTAAACAAAGAGTTCTAAGTAAAGAACAGACTTTCAGTTATCCTTCAGTGTGGTGATAAGTGGCTTCTTGAAAGTGCTGGAACAGTTTGAAAATACTCCTTCAGAACTGAGAACAAACAGTGTTGTCGTAACGCACTGTCCAGCTATTTGCCAAACTAAATAAGAAAAATCTCACTTTCTTGATATTAAAACCCCCCATTTTTAACCCTACAAGGTTAATTTACTCATGCATTTTAATATTTCTTTGTAACTATAAAGCAAGAGGAGTCAAGTGTATGTATTCTACACCTTGTCAGTGCCCCTACTTTTTTTTAACAGGTTGTAATTACTTCTAGTAATTTATGAGATATTATACTGAAATTTTAAATATTTTAAAATATATCAGTTGCTCTCTTGATTTCGGGTAGTGAAAACTCTTGTCTACCTCCACAATTAGTAGACAGATATAGGGATTTCCGGGGGCTGTTTCACCAAATTTAAGACAGGCATCTAAGATAAATATTCTTTTTGAGCTATGGTTTTTCCCACTTCCCATAAAAAGAATGTTGACAACAATCTGGTAATGAAGGCTTATCTTTTAGATTGCTGAAGTAGGGGAAACTCACCACTAGGGTACACCTTGTCCTCTCTGAGACTTCTTGGTGAGTCATACAGAAGACTAGATACCTTCAGCTGACTCACCATCAGGAAAAAAGGCATTCATAAGTATTTTAAGACTTCTATTTACAATTGGTTAATTCCAGAGGAAGTTCTGTTGTTATTTTCTCAATAGGAAATATATAAGAAGTGCCATATTTGCGGTAGCATGAGTGGGTACAGAGTTTATTGTCACTCTGAGAAAAGCTAGGTCACCCTGTCTCCTTATTACACCAGACCAGCACTCAACAGCACATGGCCATCAGACCTTTGTAGCAGAAAACCATTCTCAGAGCATTGAATGTTCCAAAGTTTAACTGCGAAGGTTTTGATTCTGATTTGCAAAAATGCTCTACCCTTTCCACACACAGGTATCTGCTCTATGTAGTTCAGATAAAAATGTACATATTTGTGATATAAAAAATAAATCAAAGCCAACCACCTCTTCTCCTTCTCTGCCAGGTAATCCTTGACTGGAAATTACCTTCATGATTTCAATGTTCTTTTCTAATACAAGGATAGCTGTTTCTTGAACAAAGGGCAATCCAGGGTAATGGTCAGAGCTCCTGCAATATTATCTGAGATGATGATTTAAAAGCTTCATGTTGTAATATTTTCTCTAGAAACTAATTTATCTAATTATTTTAACCACAAAGCAACTTATTAGGCAGGCTCCAAAAGCTTCTTTTTTTAGCAAGGCAAAGAGTTGATCCTCTGTTACTACTCAAACTGAAGATATTTCATAGCCTATGCAAGAAACAAGTCTTGTATTCAGACACTGTTAAATGGCCCTTTTGTTTAGTGCAATATAAAAGGTGGAGATTGATCTGTATATCATTATTTTTTTCACTAAAACTAATAGATATTTTGCAGGGATAGCAAATATAAATAATAATGTATGTATGTTGAAAATAATGTATGGTGAAATGCATGTGAAAATAGTTTTTGTACAAAGATGGTTAATCCTGAAAAACCCTAAGAGGTGTGTGTTTACTAATGAAATCACTGTTCATCGAGTGCTTAAGTATTTGCAAAAGCTAGATCTTAAGATAGCAAAGGTTGGACTTCTGGTATTAAGAAATGTGTAGCTCAGTTCCCACAAATACTGTTTGCTACCACTAGAACAGAACACTAAGGCAGGAGATTTTTCCTAATGTTCTTATTTGCTGGAATACTGAACAAAATCCCAATGCTAAAGGCCACACTAGCTATCTTGAAAGAATGTCACAACTTTTTAATAGCAACAGAAATAAAAACATAACATATTCTGCTGACTAGAGGAAAATCTGCTGATGTTTTCTTCAGTTCTCTTTCCTTTTTGCCTTGTTCATTTGTTTTATTCTGTTTCTAGGAATAAGAAAGCTATAGACTAATTTCCCTGAGAAGATGATACTCCAGCAGCCGTAGTCATTTGGGCTGGAGAAAATCAGCTGTCATACATGCTGTGAAATGAAGCAAGGGTTTAAAAAGGCCTTATAAATAGATCCACTCCTCACTAGCATTGAAATGGATTCCTCCCCTTCTCTGACTTAATATAACCTGAATTTGACCTGCAGGGCATATTGCAAGGCTCATCTTTTTTCACTCTGTTTGAAAATGGGGGTATACAATGGCCATTGTAAAAGCAGAGCATTGATCGAGCAGGGAGGGAGGATCAGTATGGGAAGAGATGCTTCTTAAATTGCTCTATCAGGAGGTATTTTCAGATTACATCAATGGCATTTAGGCCATATGGAGAATCTAAACATTTGCAGGAATCTAAATAAATAAATAATCCTGTTGCAATGAGCTATGAGCTGTGAGTATTAATTTTTCAGGCTGCCTGTTACTAGCCTCTACAGTCCTCCTCCTTCAGCTGAGATTTTTGGGGTCAGGCAGTCATCCTGACAGGGTGGGTAAAGTGCTCAGTTTGCCAAGGAATATAAATAGGACTAATTTACCAGTATACCATCCTTGCTTACAACTAAATCTCTTTCTCTTTTTTCTTTCTGAGCTGTCAGAGAGCATATCCATCTACAACAGCACGCTTCTCTTCAGTGTGTGATGCAGACCTCTCATGACTGCTATTTGCAGGGCTCTGCCTGTTGAGTGGGTCAGGCAGAGCTCTCACACACCACTCTGGTACTGGCAGTGGCAGCCCAGTAGCATCCTAGTTATTCTAACTTGTAACACTGCCCCAGTACTTTATTCTTGCAAAACAATCACAATAAGCTGCTAATTAATGAGGGGTGACATTAATCCCATAGACAGCAGGAATCAGAGTTCCATGCACAAGGTTCAGTAATGCCTGGACTATAAGTCACTGTGAGGAAATCTGGCAGCTCTTTCCCCTCAAAAATCAGGATGCTCTATTAGCTGCATTGAACTGAGCTATGAATGCTCAGGTGCTGCGTGTGCCAACAACAGCACTAATCACTCTCATTTCAGAGATGGTCTTAAAGACTCTATTCATGCCCCAAGGAGTGCTGTGCAGCTGTTCAGTGCTTTCTTTTAGAACATGTGTGTGGGAGGTAGGTTGCATAATGAGACATAGCCCTATATTATGTCCTCATCTGTATGTGGGAGGGTTTGAGCAAGCAGAAGCATATCTCGGTTTAAAAAAGCCTTGAAGAAACACCTCTTTTGGCTTGTAGAACAGATCACATGATCATTTCAAGATGTTTCTGCAGCACCTCAAGAACAGCAAAACCCTTGATTTTCTTTCTTAGGGAAATGGAAGAAAGTTGCTTCCAGGAGACCTGTGCTGCCAAAGCAGAGGTCTTACTGGCCACACACACAGACACTGCTTAGAAATAGAGGCTTGCCATCTGGGCTTGTGCCGATAACTGGCCAATGATGTTGGTGAGATCAGTTCATCTAAGGGAAAAACAGCCTAGTTTCTGTAGGAGTGTTAGTGCTGAATACAAATCATAGGACTACTCTTTCTAGACCAAATATGTATCCTCCAATATCTCCTTAATATGTCAGAGTGAAGCAAAGCGAGGTATCAGTAGGTATCAGAATTGAGGTTTTGAACAGAAATAAATTCTTACAGTGAACAAAATGAACAAAACCTGCCTTTTGTTTGTCTGTGCCTTTTTGGGTGACTTGTTCTTAAAAATCTCTTGGGCAATACCTGTGCCTGAATCCCATGGTTTCAGTGCATTTTATTTCTCTATTTTATTTTTTTTTCCCTTGGATGACTCAGAAACCTAAGAGCTCTCTACTACACCTCTTTCAACTTCCCTCTAAGTACCAAGCATCATGCTTGAAGGAGCTCTTGCAGGGTGATCACCTCATAAATCAGGAATTACCACAGATCTATATTCACTATTTTTGCTCACCATCACTGGTATGCTGGCTCCTGTCTAGTTCTCAAAAACTGCCCCAAAAATTTCATAGTAATAGAAGAGAACTTTTTAAAGCATCTGAAGAAACTTATACTAACGTTTTAATACTTATTTTCTCAGTTTGCTGTCTTCGTGAGATATGCTCTTGATATGTATAGAGTGTTATAAGAGGATTTTTTTTGAAATGTAAAGAGCTAAGTTTCTTAACATCAAAATCACCAAATAGGCTAATTTAAAAAACCACAAACAACTAACATGAGAAGATGAAAAAGGCCCAAATCATTCCTGATTTTGATAAAGAGATTTCCAGTAAGTTCAATATGCAATCTTTTAACTACTTTGAGATAGGATTCATATCTTGACTTTTCTGAGAGCTTTTCTTAACAGTGTTGCAGAGGTCTGTGTATTGCAAAGGGATCTTTCAGAAAAATTGAAGTTTCTGAAGGCAAATATTTATTTCTCTTAAATTTACCATTTTAATCTTTGGAAAAAAACAAGCTTTTTCACATTAGAAATCTGATGAAATTTGTGACCAAAGAATAGAGAACTAAGTGATCAGGTTAAAAACATTCATACTCAATATTTTAATGACTTATCCCTTCTTCCCTTGGCCAAATATATTTAGGGATTCTAGAAAAAGGTGCTTCTCAGAATGAGGAAGAAAAGGAGGAACTAATGATGTTTAAGAGGTTTCAAAGCCTTCTTTATTCCTCTCAGAGCCATACTAAGCACAGGAGTTGGACACAAAAAACACACCACCTTCATGATTTTGGGAGATAATTTCTGGAACTTCCTTCACATTAGTTTCTCCCAGACTATCATTCTGTCTCAAGAAATACCTTTCCCTATGGACTGAACATCTCTCTCATGTTTCCTCATCCAAAATATTCTGCTATATGCCCATCACCTAGGCAATGGGCACAAAGCTATTTCTTCAAGGTTCTGTGATGAAGATTTTGATTCATGTCTACAAAATATGGCTTCCAGGGACAGGGCAGAGCCATGGGGGTATGAAGCTTTAGAGTTAATACATGGAAAGCATATGAAGAAATGTTCTCTGGATATGTAGCTCTATTATCTGTTTTTATAACCTATTGTGTCAATTTACAAAGTAGTAAAAATATCCTCATAATTAATGTATTTTTCATGCTGATATTTTACATATAGTTGTCATAGGATGACTAGAAAATTTTAGTTACTGCTATTGAATTTCTAACCAGGCTGTTGATCCAATATACATATGCCATTAGTATAAGCTTCTTTAGATAACATTGTCTTGTTCCACAGGCATTCATAAAATGATCTACATTGAACAGCACAACCTCTCAGCTGTCACCTTATCAATATATTGATTTATTTATGAATAATTTTCTATTTATCTCTTCTAGAAGTAATCAGAAAGGAGTCACTTTAAATAAACTTCTCTTCACAGATGATTGATTGATTATAGAAAATGTAATTTCCTATCCTTTCCAAAGATCTAGTTTCACATACAACAAAACATTTAACTATATTAGAAGCAAGTTGATTTTACTTTTCTCATGACAGAAGGGTTAAATCAATGACTTATAGCTGGACATTGAATCCCCTCTTAATTCAAGTATACCTCCCTTTGCAAGGAATAAGCAGAAAAGAAACCGTCTGAAAACGTGGATATTTCAGTCAAAAATATTTGAGTGGAAAATCGTGCAAGTGCATGTATGTGTCTCTATGTAAAAGGATTCATGATGCCATTTCTAGCCCAAAGTCCTGAAAAGTTGCATAACAATAAAATATACTTATATTGGATATGACATGCTTTCAGCTACCCTGGTGCAACCCACAGAAAACAGTGAGGCAGCATCTAAACAAATAAGCAAAAGATGTCCCATTACCACTTATTCCTCAAGAAGAAAACATATGGATATTCAGCAGTTTTCAATTTGTGAAATAAAGGGGGAAGTTGCAGAGGTCCCCCTGGGCTGAATGGGCTGACCAGCAGGTGAGGCTCCAGGGGTGAAGCCAGCAACTCTTCCTTGTCCCTGCTCCCTGAACCATCCTTAAAGTAGGACGTGTGGGCCCCAGGAAGCCAGAACAGGCAGCCTGCAGATGGTGGGCTGGACACCCACTGCAGCCACAGGGACAACACATCTTGTCCAGGCTCATCAGGCCTTGTTATGGTTTTCCAGCTGGGCAGCAGAGAGCTCACCCTGCATCCCTTTTACTGACCCATATGCAGTGTTCTCTTCTGGTCTTTTCTGAACGTTTCTTGGCTTGATGAGCATTCAAAACATTTTAAAAACTATTTAGCAATATTAATATCATGTCTTGATTGTTGTCAAGCGTGTTGAGGCATAATTTCATCTCAGCGCCTAAAATGTTTATGATTTCAGGTTCCTAACCACAGAAGTTTTCCTGCCAAAACAGAGTAGACTGTAGCTCGGGCCTTTAGAGAAGGGAGGGATAAGCCATGCCATGTGATGAAATAGCGTTTCTTTGTCAAACATTGTTGGTTTCAGTTATGACTCAATATGAAAAGACAGGTTCCTAAAGAAAGTTTCCACATTTCAGTGCCATTCATAAATATTTTAACTTGCTTTTACTTAATGTACAAATGAAAAAACCATAAAGAGGATTTGACCTTAAACCCTTAATTGACAAAGACTAGTTTAAATCCTCTGCAATAGCCGACTAATGCAGTACCATTATGAATCATAAGGAATCTTAGCATGATGCATTCCCATTGTCACTGAACTAGTTAAAGCCAGTGAAGCATGACTAAATTGTTGTGACATTTTCCCAGCCCTACTATTACCTGTCAGATGGGAAAAAATCAAGGCGTCAGGACAAGCTTCCATATTGATGTGCTTGCTGTTGATATTAATTGATGTAAATGGATAAGCTTGTCCATCAACAGTAACAAGCACATCTGCTCATTGTAAAAAGAAATCTTCTTAACCTTCTGTTCTTTTCAGACTCTTCTGATACGAAAAAATACTCACTTCTATACTCAGCAAATATGATGTCTATTGTGTTTGTTTTTATATATTTTTTCGTTCTAATTTGCTGACAAAATGAAATATGAACTATTCTGGTATTTCATGTTTTTGCTCACAATGGATTGAGTCATATAAAGTAGGACATGGACAAATTACAAAAGCCAGAACAAGCAGGGTACCTAATAGTCTTATATAACCGCAAACAGTCTGCATCTGCTTTAATCCATCATCTTCCTTAGTGCTCTTTGGAAAAAAAAAAAATCTTTCTTTCTCATTATTCATTTTAAGCACAAAGAAGTTCTCCATGGACTAAAATAGCAAGACTTTTCCTGAGAAGTACTACAGACATCTGTAGCAAAAAAATCTTTTGGGTTTTTTCCTTGATGAATTTACTAATTCCTGATGAATAGTACATGTTGTGATACAAACAGAATTCTCCTAAAGATCTTATTGGCAGAATAGCACTTGTGACAGTGAAGACAGCTCATAGAGAAAATATATTTTTTCAAGTGTCATCCTCTGTCCTATGATTTTTTTTTCTTCTGCCTGGTAAAAAAAAGTAATAATGATGAAGAGTACAATATAAATAATAATTCTGAATTCCATGTATTTTCATTCAGTTATGATTTGAGTTTAATTAGAAATGTGATGTCTCCTAGCAGAAATAAAGTATGCACTGAGCATCATGTTTGTTTTGAAATCATATTAATGAAGGCAGCCACTGCTGCAGACTATATTTAGCATTTCTGTTGATAGAAACACAGAATAATTCAGAAATATCTTCATGTTATGAAATATTTACTGGAAAATAAATCCAAATATTGAGAGAAAGGTAAATGTAAATGTAATCAAGTTAAACAGAAATATTTTCAATACAGTACATAAGCAAATGGATATGCCTTGAAGAGAAGCAAACTGTAGTGTTTTTAAAAACCTAAATATTGCCGTTGTCTAATAGAAACCTTTTATTTATTTTTTTAATGTTCTACCTAACATAGCTGTACTCTGAAGTTCAAGTAATCTGGAAGTAATGCTGAGATCTGAAAGAGACATGAAGGCTAAAAGAATGCCAAATTAAACCTCAACTCATTATCATCTTTGCTTTAAACTCTGTTGGCATATGTCTTTTTCCAGAAATGTCTTCCAGTCCTTCTGAAGCTGTGCTTAGAAATCCAGACTGTTTGCACTTCCTGGGAATAGTTTAAACAACGGGGACCAGTTAGGCTGTTGTTAAATTGTCCTAGGTTTTTTTTGCACCTTTGTATGAACAACACTCCCACACTAAGTCCCTAGGAAATGAAACCTTGTTCATAAGTCTGCAAGTTGCGGTTTGCCACTATTTATAACACTCACACTCAAGGGAAAGTGTAGAGATTTCAGTACTGTCCAGATTACAGCCTGGAAGCTTTTGTCTTCCCAGCACATCAGATACAGGCGAGTTACTGGGAGGCTCTTTTCGGTTGTTTAAGAGCAATTTGAAATAGCTAGGAAAATGTCAGCTAATGCAAAAACATCACAATGCTTGATGTGATACTTCTTTTGAATCATTCTTCCATTTCAGAACAGAAAAACAAAAAACATGGTGAAATTTCATTTCAGTGTGATATGCCTTTTGATCATTCATTTCAGCTGGATCCTATGGTGTATTTATTTGTGAGCCCCAAATTTTCTGCTGATGTAAACAAATGAAAGAACATTGAGGAGGAGCCTCACTTACTTGTAGCTATTTACCAGAGCAGAGATCATATCCCAAAGACTTCACAAGGTAGAAAGTTCATTTCCTACTATTAAACAGCTGTGTTTTCAGCAATTATGCTTGAAAAAAAAATTATCTTTATATCAGATGCAAAGAGACAGAAAATTCACTGCACAGGTATAATTCACATTGAATGCAAATAAATAATGAATTGTGGCTTCTATTTTCTCTTTCTAATGCTTTTAAAGAATGGAAAGATTTCCTTATAATTTAAAACTACATCAGTCAGTAACACTTCATAACATTTTATCTAAACCAATTTTGGTAACAATTCAAATAAATACCATTGATAGGCAATAATGGAAAAAGATGTATTAAATAAAGTGGATTAAAAAATAAATACTTTTTATAAACAAAAGAGGGTATAACATTTTTTAAGTCTTTGTATTTACATTTTGTACAGAGACAATGGAAGGTATTTTGTTCGGACGCATCTGTAGGATGTTAACTACCACTTGGCCAAATTTCAAGAATTAGCAGCAATTACATTAAGTCCTCCACAGATACTAAATAACAGCTATGATCTAATCAGAAATCATTCCTCTCAGGATTTGATTTTACTCAAATACAAATCAGATAAATTAAGAAATACAGGAGGAAATAACAGGCTCAATCTGAGTAATGATTTTTAATAATCACTGATCTCAATTGTATTTTAACTTAAAACCTAAAATTGAATGCTACCTCATTTCCCTAGCAGCCCAAACAACTCTTTGAAAACAGATATAATATTATGACAGTATTTAATTTCTATCATAGAAACTATATCATGTAATACCATACAGAGAGCATTGCAACAATCATTGCAGTAATTATTCTGATGTTGTTGAGCACTCAATAGCTCATGCCATGATTTATCACAGCTTTCTCAATAACTACAATTTCCAATAAGCACAATGATCTAAGTGTCTTATAGTTTGGATTCTGAAATAACTCCATCTAATTTAGAGTAATTATTCAGTTCTAAGCTATTGTAACTTAGAGCAGAAATTGTCCCTCTCTTTGGGTGTGTTCATGTGTATTAAAGTGTCTATGACTGTAAGTACTTCTTTTCAGTGAAGTCAGATATACTCCTACCACATCCACATGGTTCAAGTCTTTGAGATTTATGATCATTAAATATGTTAAATTTCAAACAAATTAAAATCCAAAAACTGGGAAAAAATACTTGATTTCTTAGGCCAGAGACATGATGTTAAAAAAACCCTAACACTATGAAGGGAGCTGTAACTTTCTTTTAACTAAAAAGCATATTTGAGATGATGAAACAATTCAAAAATTCATGTATAATTTATCATTTTTCAGCAAAAACATTTTAAGAAGTCAAAACACTTCACTCTGACATTTTCAAGTGAAATGTTTTGATTTTTTTCATTTCAAAACAACTTTTCATTTAGAAAAATTTAGCACCTTTTTAGATGTTCCCCTGAATATTTAATATTTTGGTCAATCTGAAAGTAAAGTCTCAGATCTCTTTACTTTGGGAATATTAAAAATGTAGAAATTATTTTCCCAGTTGATTATTTTTTATCCAACTGATCAAAAAATTCAGTTAGTCACACAGCTTTCCTCCAACACTCCTGTAAGCCTCAATACCCTTTCAGCTCCATTAGATACACATGAGAGACATGTCTAAGTTTCCAGCATTGGTGTTACTGCTCTGTAAATGTTAATGCAGATTTGGACCAGAAAATATGTCTTATCTGAGGAGGAATGATATATCAGCAATAGCAGTAGATGGAGGCAGCAGATTAGTCCTGATAAATCTCATGCTTCTGACATCCCTCCTTTTGCCAAAAGTTAAATAGCAGGGAAAAAAAAAAAGAAAATAAGTAACTATATAAGAGGAAAAAAATGGATATGGTCTATATGGATATACTGAATATGATCAATACAGTAAGGCACCGTGGGATTACACTGCTATCACAACATGACTGGCACCCACCAGTTTGTATTGCACGGGTCATGCTCTTCTCTCTTTGCTATCATGCAAACTTCTTGGCACAACATTCTCAGATAAAGTTGAAGAATGAATCAGAACATGAATTTTAAATATAGAGAAAGTGGATTTTGACTTATTCATTTCTGTTAATGAGGTCCTGACTGTTATCCTGTTTGTTTGGTTCCACATCCACCATAAGAGGTCAGTTTTGTACTCTAAGGATGATATGGAAGTGAAGCTGAATTTGCTCGGGGAGCAAGCATGCTGAAACTTCCATGAGGGTTCAGATGGACCTTGGCTTTAGAGCTTTTTTCAAGGGTGAATTTAGCCTCTCTGGGGTAGATAGGTAGCAGCACTGAAAATGTGGAAGTAGGCACTGAAAGACTGAATTTTTTGGTCTTACTTTTAGAGTACATACCTGAAGAAGTTGGCAAAGCAGGTCCCACACATTTCAGTTACCTGTAACTGCATGTCCCTAATATTGGTAACTCTGTTATAATTCTTCAAGGTGTTGAAAGACTTAACACCAAATAAAGCAAGAGTCTTCCTTTTGTTATGTTTGAGCCTGAAGCACCCTGTGTGTCATTGTAGGAACTGAGAGGATTCTCTGCTTTAGAAGAGCCCTGGGGAGAAGAGCCTTCCTCCTGAGCTTGGGGCTGCAGCCAAAAAGCTAAGAAGCAGCTTTGTGTGTACCAATATCCCTGCGTCTCAAACACTGTCCAGATTTTTACCCAATTTTCTTGTTTTTTTTTTTTAAATACTTATAAAGTAATAAAAGCATAAGGCAAAGACTTTTGCATAAGGGAGAGCTGCAAGAGACAATGGGTTAAATCTTGACCAAGTGAATCAAATGTACAGGGAAGCATCCACCTGCACAGGCTAGAAATAAGATCATTTCAAAGCTTATAACTGAACTTGATGCTGTCCTTTAATGTGCAACTAAACAATTCATAAAGTTCATGGTTGGACTTGACCCCTGTTATGTGCTCCTTCCAGGCAGTGTTTCTTGGAAAAAGCTATTGCACAGCTCAGTACAGGAGAACAGAGGTTTATTTGAAGCAAACCAAGGATTATCCTGATCAGATCCCTACAGACATGCTGACTGTGGACTAAAAAATATGTTAGGCATCAAACTGTACAGACCTGAGATATTTTAGACTGGGAGATCTTCAGACTTATTTTTCCCCTGTAATTAGATTTTTCACATGATTACTCCTTTAATTTCTTATATAAAGGTTTTTAAAATTACATTAAATAATACTCATAGCAATTGAAACAATGTGTTTGTATCCTAGTATTTTGAAACCAGGTATATTTTGTGTCAGGGAACATAATATCAAATACATGTGATAAAGGAGTTAGGAGTTACCAGATTTAGTGATCAATCTTTTTTGTGTTTTCTATGCAGGTCCAGCTTACTTATAATTTTTTCTTTATTTGATAACTGGTGGAGGTGGGGGAGGGGGCTTTCAGCTGTTGTGGAAAACATGTAAGACTTTCATGATGCACAGAATACTCCAAGCTACAACAGCTAGAAGAGCTTCTGAAGTTTTAGATGTCTAAAACATACTGAAAAACAAAAAGATCTGTCACCAGAATACTGTTACACTCATTGAAGTAGTCATGGTATGCAAATTAATGAACATCAGTCATTTTGGTGGCAATTTATGACCTTTATGGTTCAGATGATGCAGATGTTTGTCTTATGTACTTGGCCAGGGTAAGATCTGCCAACACAAAAACTGAAATCAGATTTGAAACCAAAGAAGTTGCATACATATATGTAGCAAAAACTTTGCTCTTAACCTGGTCCTTCAGTCTGGGAGAAATTGGCTAGTTGGAAGGGACAAAAAGCATGAACAATCTGACTCTGTCAAGGTTTGCTTTTCAGACTGCCTAGCTTTGAACTAATGTGAGTCTTTAAAATAAGCTAAATGTTTAGTGTGTCTCTAGTGCAGCTGAGAGAGGTGGTTTTCTATGAGATGTGGTTCATCTAAGAGGGTTGAGACACTAGAGTCATATAAAGTTACTGTGTATATACTCCAAAGGAAATGGACCAATGATACGGGGTACCCAGATCTTTAAAAAATACTTATTTAAAGTGGCAAATATCCTGTTCTCCCCTGTACTTTGAAACATGGACTCATATTCACATCCTTTCTTTTTAAGAGTTTTTATACTTTATAATGTAGAATTCTTTCACAATTATAAGAATCAAATAGTAAACAACTAGAGACATCACTGAGGTCAGCATCAGGACCAAGAAAAATAGTAAAATGCAAACTAGCAATTTATTAATGCGAAAAGCACATGGTATCTGAAACTTTTCTCATCACTTCTTTGTGAGGCAGAATTATCTGTTTTAAATTAACTTGACTCTGTAGCCATGAAAAGGCATTTCTTTTTTGTCATCTAGACACAATAATCTCTTCAGGACAGAAATAACTGAACTTACCAGAGGCCAATATCTACATATAAAGTTTATTTTTCAATATAGCCATATGTAGCAGTGCACTGTACCCATGGTGATTGGTAGTATTGTCTGATACAGTTCAGAGTGGAATGATATGCTGGAGGAAAAAATCAATCTAGAAGCTTTCCTAAGATGTATTTCAACTTGTCCATTTCACTTGAGGAAGAACAGAACCCACTGGGTATTAATAAGGACAGGTAAAGCTGCGTTTGTTGTGCCAGCAGCTCTGTTTGTGACCTGTCCTGCAGTGAGTGGCTGCTGCTGGGTTGCCGCATGGCAGGTGCCTGCTGGAGGTTATGGATCCCAGAGCTGGGTCTGGGCTGGGAGTGCTGCTGCAGCTACAGCCCTACCAGTCTCTCCTGGCACAGTCAGCATTGCTTCAGAGTCAGATCAGGAGGCAAAAAATGTCATAGTACAGCTAACAGGAACATTGCTATTTCTCTTCTTCCTGCTAGGTGACCTGATTTTTCCTTCTCATTTTCCTCTTTCTCTTGCCTTTATTCCGACAGAAGGAGTGGTGTAGCAGCAATATCAATGGTGATGCTGCTGCTGTGACAAAATGTGCTGCAAGCCTGTGCATTTTTAGACTGACTTAAAATATTTGATCTGTTCTTTTCTGGATATGAGGCAACTTCTGCTTCTGCAGAAACTTCTCCACTCAGTTTTAAGCACTACCTGAACTCAGCTGACAGCTCCCTGTATGGTCAAAGGGAAAAATAAGAACCTCCAAGATATCATTTAGATTTTAGGTGGCTGATTCTTTCTCTACGTGAGCTTCCCTCATCTCATTGAATACTGAAGAAGCCTAGGAGAGGTATTCTCTCAGTTTAGTTGCCTTGAGAAGATTGGATCAATTCAGGATTATGGGACAATATAATTACTTGTTTGAGAAGGGAGAAGCAAATTATCCAGTACATAAGCTCCACTGAATGCATGGCAATAATACAGGACAGAAAACTACTTGAGCAATGGAATATCCCTGTCAAATTTACTTTAGACATAATAATCTTTGCATATATTTGTTTAATTTTATATAAATAAAATTCACCGTCTTGTAGAGAAAAATACAAGTCATAGGTAACCACTAAAGGTCTGTACCCTAAACTACAAAGATATTGTATTAGGTGATGGTAGAGGTGAATGAATTTGAAATGAATTGTAATGAAAATAGTTAGAATGTGGTGATATACATCGTCTGTCCTCTGTCCTCTCACATCAAATGTATTTTCATGCTAGACATTTCAGCTGCTAACTGATCTTTTTTTGTTTTGCTTCAAATGGAGTTTCAGACTAGGTTAGTATTATCCAGCTAAAGTGTTTTCTGATGTCTGGACTAAAGAGAATTGCAACTCCAGCTGTCAGCTTCCAGCAGCCAATAACAGCCCTATTTACTTGGAAATTTTGCCAATTTTAATTAGCTGTTATGTCTACTAGAATAAGCAAGCACTGCACTTAACTAGCACTTTGTCTGTGTTCTTTACCTTAGAATACCGGTAAAGTCCTATGTTCTTATAGTAGAATAAAGAAAGTAAAGCTATTTGTGTATTCCTACCACCCCCCTAGTTTTTCAGTATATAAAGATTTGCTGGTTTGCTTGCTTTTTTACCAGGCATGCTTCTACTCTGGAAGATAGCTAATTAAGACTGAAAAAGCATTTTGCAGACTTACCTGCAATGTTAATAAACTATTTTTATTTTATGTGTGCATCTATGTGAGTATACATATGTACTCACACATATGGCTGAACATATGCTTAGGACAATTAAACGACAATATCAAGCAAAACCAAAAACCAAGACACCTCTCCTTTTTTATGCTTATTTTAACATGTACCTTTGATTTCAAAAGGGAATATTTTAGTAGCATTTTGCAGATAGGATAGATAAGTAACTTTCCAGTGAGGCAGTGGTCTCAGTCATGCCATTTTAATTACCCAAGTTGGTTCATTTCCAACATGATTAACACTTGAAAAACCATAAAGGTCATGGACTGCAAGTTTGTAAAACACTTGCAGTGTTTTACAAACACTTCTTTTAGAGTCAAAACTAACTCAGGTTATTTTTCCTATCCTGTCATTGCCTGTTATTTTTTTTTACATCTACAAACAACAAACTGGCAGTAAGAAACAACTTCCATAAGTATGTCTGACCCTGACCCATGTGAAACATATCAGAACAGTGGTGGGTATTTCTAACCACACTATAGAAAACAGCTCTGTGAAAGTGGCTGCCACAGCATGTCACTTTGTCATATTTACAGGCATGCAGGTATTTGAAGCACCCCAAGGTATCTGTAAGTAATTGGCATGATGATTCCAATCCATAGCTAGCTATGAATTAAATATCTAAACAGTTTTGGTTAACGAACTAATTATCCTAGTGGAAAATTGTATCTTGGCTTTATTCAGTGAGCTGGAAATAGAACAGGAGGTAGACATTGCTGTTCCCAGTGTAACTATGATTTTTGATGTGAAAGGAGAAGGCAAACAAGATATATCTTACTGATGTACATCGTAGACCGTTTAAGACCCCTCACCTAATCTGAGTCTGTCAAAAGAATCTCTGCATTCAATAAGCAGTTTGTAGCAAGAGGGGCGTAGTACTGAATAAAGAGGATAGTAAGAAGAGTCTGACACTTGAAAGGTCTTTGACAGCCTGTGGCTGACTGCTGATAGTGTTTAGAATAGACTTATTATCAGCCCTGGTGTATCTTATCAGTATGAACACGGTTGTTTGAAAATTAAACAGCGTGGAAAGAAAGGTCTCACAGTCAGTATTTTTAATACCTTTGCATTTAAATATGGATTTCCAAAAGCTTAAAAACCCCAACCATTCTTCTAGTGTATTTTTTATATAATTTTCTTTAAATAACAGGCACAGTTGGGCCACAGCCTTATTTAAATGCATTGTCATACTACTATTTAAGCTTATATTTATAAGACCAGAATGAAGAATTTTTATTTAAAATAAGGAGTTTTGTAAACGGAAAGAAAAATACAAACATCTCTTTTTTTAACCTCCTTTTGTTTGTTCCTTTGTTAATATCTTGCTCTGCTAGGTTTACAAATCCTAAATAAATAGAAATTAGTGCTCCTTACTTTGCAGTCCATTTGCTTTAGATGTTTGCCTTGAGGGACATTTGTGTATTCTACTAATGGCTGCAGCAGAGTGCTGTCTCATTTTCATTCTGGCAAAAAAAGGCCGTTTCCATGGTTACAGTTTCATTTGCTAGAGAGAAACTGATGGCTGTTAGTGATCCCATCATAAGCAACTTCTGTCAGATTTCTTATCAAGTAGACATATTTTGACAAAGTGAAAGATAACACCATAATAAGAGAACTAAGTTGCTACTCTATGTAATGAACCATTTAACATTAAATGAAATGTGAAACCACATTCTTAAGGCTGAAGGTGGAGAGAAAAAAAGTAATATTTATAATTTACGAAAATAAAAAATATTCAGTGCTGGAATAATGGCACTACTTGCTTTCTGTTGTCAAGGTAAATCTAGTAGCATAACATTGATTTATATTTTAGGGTCATATACAAACCTTCACCATCATCTCTGTCACAGAGAGACTGCATGGAGTTGTAATTACTTTTAGATTTTCTTGTGGTACTTTATTTGGCTAGGTATGGTCCAAGACTGACATAGAGGCTAAATGTGATGGCTGGTAGGCCACACCCCACACACACATCTCCCCCCGGACCCAGCTCAGACTAAGTCTAGCATTTTGCCCCACAAAATACATGCCATATCGATCCAGAAGGAATATTGTGGACTTAGAAACCTGGAAGAACATGCCCCTACCCTTTGTTTCTGAGAGCTGGGCAAGATGCCAGAAAACAGACAAGATTTGCCCCAAAATATTCTGTTGTGCAGAAAATGTTTATTGGAGCCCTACGTAACCTGAAAACTGAAGTTAAATATGGTTATTGAAGGGAAAAGAAGACAGTATATTGTTTAATTTTAGATGTTTATGTTTTAGATCTTTAAGTATCATATAAGGATAGCATCACCAGGTCCCCAGGCTTTCTTGGTTCACTGTCACAGGAAAGCCTAAAAAGCCCTCCAAAAGCTAACCACAGAGGAGGAGTAGAATACAGGGAAATAAAGGAAACACATCATTGACATATTAGGATAAGAACAAAATGCCATGAAAATATATATTACAGGAGGTTGTGGAAGAGGAGTGAAATAACAAAGAAAGTAATACTGATACACTTAAATACTAATATACTTTACCTGAGGTATATGGTCTGGGGTTAAGCAGAAGATTTGAAAAGTATATTTGTATTAATTCATATTAAGGTTTTTCTCCTTAGACTCCTCTATAAATCTCCACCTATATACAGATATTTGTTTAAAATTTAATCTCAGCTGAAGCAGAGTATCAGTTCATTATTACCCTTCACTTCTCTAGTCGTTCAGCTCTACAAGTGATGTGAAATGCTATCAGACTGAAATGATAGTGCCTGATTCTTATCTAAATTGATTTTTTTTTTAGATTTCTTCAGCACATTTAGAAATGGGATGTAACTGTTTAATCAGTTTTAAGTAATTTGTTATCACCCAGAAAGGTACTTTATAATAGCTAAGAGAGGCCAGTAAAATGGTGTAGACCTACTTTGCACTCAAAATGCACTCTGATATCAGGGCTACATGTGAATTTGAATTACTTCCAAAAAAGCTTACAATCTCCCAAAGGTTTTTCTGAGATACAAAAGCAGTTGATGTCCTGTAGATTCACATTTAATTTTTTGTTATTATAAATCCTGTGTAGTCCATGGAGGTTTGAAAGAGTTCACTTGCCTGCCCTGACTTTTGTTATGCTTGAGCAGAATCTTAGCTTTTAGGTACATATTGAGCACTTCTGGTTGCTTTTGACATTTTAAACATTACTTACAAGCACAGTGTGGGGTATCTTGAAGCGTGGGCATCAGAACTCAAAATGAATTGCACTGAGCTCATTCTTACAACATACAACCACAGAATCACAGAATCATAGGATGGTTTGAGTTGGAAGGGACATTAAAGGTCACCTGCCAGGGGCAGGATACCTTTTACTAGACCAGCTTTCTCAGAGCCTACCCCATCCTTCAGAACTGAATCCTGCAGTAAGACTGTCAAGGAGACAGCACATGTGTGTCTGGAAATTGAATTAAGAAGCCTATGTCAGCATCTATGAATGCATGGCTGAAACCAAAGGACTTCTGTGAAGTCCAGTTGATGAGGTCCTGTTCTTTACACAAGAGCCAGCCATGAGTTTCTTTCATACTCAGGATTCCATTGACTTGGATCTAGAATGAGTTCCTCTTTTATAGCTCTTTCAATAAGCTTAAAGGATTGGATCTTCTACAGAAACTGGCACTGACCTACTTCAGCTTCCACTGAAGTTAATGATAAAACTCTCTGATTTGAACTCGAGCAGAGTTAGGTCCATGGTAAAGTTCTTTGAAAAATCCCACTCCATATGGTTTCTAAAGAGTTAGTGATGAACAAAATGCACTGAAGTAATCTATACTTCTCAGATGGGATTTCTAACATATATATAATAACATCAGTGATACAGGAATTGAATGCATGGGACTCTATTAAATTCCATAAGCTATAATACCATATTTCTAAAGCTGTGGGAATGTTAATATCTGTGTTTGCTCAGCGACTGTGCCTCACCACAACCTCAGGAATCCATCATTTATGAATTAGAGGCAGGGTGAATGCCTCCATATCATGAATAGGAGCTGGATGAGAATAGATGCAGGGTCTGAACAGCTCAAGAGCTATCACTTCTCCTCAAAAGACATACAGCTTCCTCAATGACTCTAATAAATCTAAATCAGAGAGACAACAGATAGGTTTGCATAAGTACTCCAGAAAGGCCTCCTTAGAACATAAAATGTTGGATTGGAACACATTTCTTTACTTTTTTCCTTAAGCACAAACATAAGATAATCACGATTCTTCATTTTCTGGCGGTGTGAGGAGCACAGATGAATCCTTCCTTTTTATTTTCATTACATACCTGATGTTCACCACAATACCCCCAAGGATTGAAATAACTCTTTTTTATTCAGAAAGAGTGGCAAAGGTGACTTGACTGCATTGCCAATATTACCAGAAACGTAAATTTAAGATGAGCTTTTTTAGTATTATGATTAAAATATCTAAGTGTTTTAGAGTCAGAGTTGCCACTGCAGTTCAGTCCTTCTCTGAATTCCTAAATAAGAACACTAATTTTCAGCAATGCTTCACTTTTACAGTTTGTAATTTGAAAAACAGTTGTTATGCTGTCAAGTCTGGGAACAGTCAGTCCTAACATTAAAGTGCCTGAGAGTTTTATATGTTTGACTTTTAGTGTGATTTGAGAACTTAATTCCCATAGCTCTTCCTA
The DNA here is from genome assembly GCF_023055355.1 of Agelaius tricolor. Classification (NCBI taxonomy): domain Eukaryota; kingdom Metazoa; phylum Chordata; class Aves; order Passeriformes; family Icteridae; genus Agelaius; species Agelaius tricolor. The sequence continues at coordinate 58,452,076 of NW_027269262.1, read as the reverse complement.
AAAAATCACAGATGAGGAATTTGTAACCATTACTGATTTTTTTCAAGAAGAAAAATTCTTGTGTAGATGTATGTATTTGCTATTGCCTCAGTGAAAAATGCCATGTCACCTCCTGGTGCCAAGGTTCTGCTTGGGCAAACTGACAACTGTGAGCAACAACGAAAACTGACAACTTCATAACCTTGCCAAGCATTAGGAGAAAACGGCTGTTCATTCTGCCCATGGTCCATAAAGGGCTTTTCATGGCCCAATATCTAAGCTGCTGCTCTGTAGGAAGAGGAAAGGTCCTGACTCAAGCTGTTTCCTGTTCAAATAAGAAATAGTAAAAGCAAATCTAGTAGCATTAGCAATATACTAACACACCCTGGGTCTGACATGTGAGTCAAGAAAGAGAAGCAGACAAGCTCCTCCAAGATTGCATTGTAAATACCAAGGTGCAATTTGGTGGCAGGGTGTATCATTCAGGTATCTCTTAAGAGAGAGGCCTCATCCTACAGAAAAGAGGAGAACAAAATTTTTGAAATTTATTTTTAAGTCACTCTAGGTGTATTGATGTATTTTCAAAGCAATTTGCCGTTAAATTGATGTCATCAGTTTTCCCAGTACATATCTCAGCATTTCACGTGACAAATTGAAGGGAGAGCAAATGTAGCAGAATTTACCATTCCCAAAAGAGTTGAGCTCACATAGAAACTATGTAAGGTATTCTAACTATAAGATACTCTTGATTTAGGGATATCACATGAATTTACAAGGCATAAATTTCATTTTTCACTTTCCAGCTGATCTCAGAACTGATGCCTTGAGAAATGTTGAGAATGGAAAACATGAAAAAACAGACAAATAGACATATTCTGTGTTTTAACAATGTTAAAAGCCAAGACAACATGTATTTTATCTACAAGAATGCTCAGAAGATCTGTTCATGCTAAACGTACCAAAAGTGGGAAATGTTTCCCAGCAGCAGAAAGCAGATTGGGCCAAAGCATGAAAGATTTCAAAAGGTTCCTGCAAAGTTTGGCATGTAAGGTGTGTTTCCTTTTTATTTAGTAGAAAGAAACCAAACTTTTGGAGTGAAAAGACTTTCCAAAATCTTTCTTATTGAAAGCACCATATGTAACATTTTCCCATTGTACAAAGAAATCACCTTTTTTAATCTTTTCTATTCAGGATCTTCAGCAAGACAGACTTTTTCCTATAAGTAAACAATGAGCTTAGAATTTTCCAATAAGAAAATGAAATTTCCCAAGCAGATTTAATGGTTTTTGATTTTTTTTTCTAATATTTCAACCATTCCTGGAGTGGAAAGAAACCATTTAGCAATGTAAAGCAATACTACAAAATAGTTCAGTGACAGGAAGTGAAAAATAATGTATCTTGTGGGGAAATTACACAGTCATCTAATTAGACAGGATATTGTGACATGTAATTAGTTTATGTTTGCTGAGTACTTAAAAAAAATGCAAAGCTCTTTATAAATGCTAACGATTAATATTTAACCTAGGCATATATAATTAACAAAAGCCTGTTCTAGGTAAAGCATGAGGGCTAATTAACAACCCTATCTTCATATCATATTCTACATTTCCCTAAGGTGCTAGAACCTTCCTTCAAATAATGAAATACTGAATCTGTGGAGTGTTCTTAAATATCAAAACAGGAATTCAAATTTTGGTTTAGGTTTGGGGGTTTGGTTTTTCTTTTGATAAAAATGCATCCAACGTAATATCATATAGTTACTCTTTTCCAAAGTATTTGTGTGGTTGTTTTTGGAAGGATGCCACCTAACCAAGTCTTACTTGCCTTCTGAAAATTAATGAGATTAAATTACAGAAAGTTTGGCAGCTGCCTGAGCAGCTATCATTCCTATTTCACTATCATAGATAAAAGTTGGAAATAATTCCACAACATCAATGTACTCACAACAGCATGAGCCATGGCACATAAACATTGAACCAGGCCTATCATAGCCAAGGGAGAAGTCAAATTTGGGATCCAGATTAGGTAGTGTGATGGAAGCAAGTAATACTCTTTGCTGATTGTAACAAAAGTCCAGTTTTTGCATTCAAACAACCAAAGTTCAATTCAAAAGACAGGAAAAAAATCAATCTTGAGTATCAAAAATGAAGTGGCAGAGGTCTGATACATAGCAACCGTATATTTAAGCCAAAAAAAGTCTTTTCTGATATAAGATGTTTATACGAAGAATAATGGTTTCTGCTATTTCCATCCAGCTTCTCTGTGTAGGTTTGCACAACTGTAAATTTTGTTTGCTACATGCTTGAAGTTTAGAACCACATTTTAACAATAAATTGTTGCACACTGACATTTTTGTTTTGCTTTGGTTCTTCGAGCAAAGTTTAAAGTTCTTGTTTTTTTGTGAAGGAAATAGAATCTGATGTTCAAATAAAAAAAAAAGACCTAAACAACCAGCCATAGCCAAACTTTGATTTTGTGGTCTGTACAGTATGAATTTTCCTCAAATAGAAATTAGGAATTTCTATTTGAGGAAAATCTGCTGGTCAATATGTACCTTAATTCATGTAAGATGAGCAATACCCATATAATTATTAAATACTTAACTGATGAAAAATTGAGTTAGAAAAGTCTTCCTAATCAGTAGGATTAAAATAGAGACAGTCTCCAAGGATATATTTGCAGGCTGTTTTACTGAGAAATTGAACAGAACAAACTCTAAGTGGGACAGAAACAGAAGGAAAAACATGGGGTAAGTAGCAAAAAAAATCCAGTCATGACACATATTAGTGCAATGTGAGAAAATAAAAAAGCAATAAACAAAAATAGATATTGTATAAAATCAGTGCCTAGAAAGCTGAGGGAACAAAATGTGCCTAATGACTGTCCTGCAAACCTTTACTGCGGCAAATGTTCTGTGCTCTTGCAAACAGCTCTATTTTTGTTGGCTGGACTGTCCATGTAAGGATAAAATTCTTCAGCTGAGTTCCTTAAAGACTTGAGCATACTTATTTGCTTGTTCATGTCTTATTAATATAATGTAATCTGCTATCTCCAGTTACTTATGCTGGAGACTCAAATCTTAACATTAATTTCTAAGATACAAAATCAGCAAAATATATTTACTATATATACACTGAGACAGAATTCTCAGCTTATTTTGAATGAGTACTTATCTAGTTGTCTTTTTTCTTCCTCTGAAGCTAGTAATTGAGGACATGACCCTTTAAATTTCTCTCCATTGGGTCTAAGAATAAAAGCAATATTTTAAATTATTTCACAAAGAGAATCCTGCTAATATCAAAGAAACCCCGAATACATTCAAACTTCCAGTTTGATCTTTACAAGTTTTCCTCTCCAAGCCCTGAGGATTACATACCAATGTTATTTTTCAAATTACTGTTTCCTGGACTCATGGTAACTTTAGATAAATGCATACTTTCATTCCGGCTGATACATGATCTTCTTTTAGACTGTAGCTGAATTAATTTAAAATTACAGAAATACACAGAAAGTGGAGACACAAACCAAGTGGTCTTAACAGATGTGATCTCATCAGGGTTCCATTTGTTAAAGGAAATCATTGAATAATAACTAAAAGTTAATTAGATCTAATTGCCAATTAGAAAGGAAAAGTAATTTGAAACTATCCACTGCCGGTGTCTTATTATTTCCTTTGAGAAGCTTAAATCTTGAAGAGGGTATGTTACCTGTTATTGTAGAGTATGCTACCTGCCCACATACTGGTTCTAGTGTGCTAAGTCCATTGCTAAATTCTGGTTAATTACAGGTGATCTCACAGATCTTGAAAGATGCAAAGGGAAAGACAAACAACTTGTCTTGAAACACCAAACATCCTGAAAGACTCACTAACTTGGTCTGCTTAGAAAAAACATATGCTTTTCTTTTAGTTTTGTTTTCCAAATTTCTTAGCCTTGAGAAGTAGGTAAAGTGAAACCAGTCTGTGTAGGGCCACAGAGGTAATTCTGAAAGTGAAGGGATTTGTGTCTGTCCAAATGAAGTATCCTTGGGAAGGAGACAGCGGGCCAAGACACGTAAGTGCCACTCACACCCTTGGCACCCAGGACCATCAGCTGGTCAGTGAAGGTGACTTATACCTATTGCTACAGAAACAACTCTGTGTACTTTTTCTAGTAACTACACTTAGTAAAACACACCCCTGGAGAGACAAGAAGTCAGATTTTCCATGGGTCATACATTTCTTACAGATATTTAGAGAAATAAAAGTGTACTATGACATACACCATAGCTGAGAAAGCAGGGTTGATCAAGAGTGCAAGGCCATATGGGGTGTTGAGGTCAATCACCTCTTCTGCCTTGAGCTATTTTGATCCCTCTTTGAAAACTAATGTGGGCAGTGGTATGAGCAGGCTGGAGAAATACTCCGTTATATCTCCTCAACTTCTCTCCAAACTCAAGAAAGCTCAGGGTATGGTGGAATTGACCCAGCAAGTCACAGGGAAAATAATGCAAAATGTCAAATTTAGGATTTAGTTCAGGGACTTGTTGTTTATTATTTCCTTGGCCCTTAATTTTTCAAATAAAATATTATTTTTTTATGAGAAGTAGCTCTTTAGATAGCACAAGAAACTGCAACTTATCTTTGAACCCACCTCATAGGGCCTACTTAATAAATCAAATTATTGAAGTGCCAACATTATTGTTAATTAGTCAAGTTGCTGCATCTGGCTTCTAAAATTCCAAACAGAAGAGCGAGTCAGCATATCCAAACAATTCAAGCACTTAGAAGGACAATGTCACAGTAGTCTGAAATCTCTGTGTAGCCTTCTTCAAGCAAGGTTCTGCTCTACAAAAAATACCCATAAGAATTCTAGTCTTGCTGCTTAACAAAAAAACCCAAACACATTCATATTCTGAGCCTTTCCATTTGAGATTTTCAACTGCCTTACAAGTATTTCTAGGTGGGATTAGTACAATGGCTCTTGGACTTTCTTGATTTGAAGGAATTTGCTCTGAGGAGATATGACCTGGGCTTTTTTTTGCAATTAAAGTATATATGTCAGCTTCTACTTGTGAGCATACTACATGAGTAGTCACTCAGCAGAATCTACTGATACCTTTGACTGCAAAATCCACATGATGGACTGGATCTTCTTTTCCAGAACCTTTCCCCATGCAGCAAATTTTTCATCACTTCAGCAAAACATTGTTGTCCCAACCCACTGGGCTGATTTTGAAGATCTTTAGATAAGATAATATTACATTGTCTGAAGTAAGAATTGATGGATATCTCCAGGCACCTTTCACTAAGTTTATGTTCCGGATTCACATTACAGAGCACACTTTTATTAAAAGAATTATTAGACCCAGCCTTAAGGCTACTATGGGAAAGTTTTGAAAGAAGGAATAGAAATTCATATCTCAGGTCTCACTATGAAATGTAAGACCTACTGAGATAAAAGTGACATGTAAATTCTTTCCCATACTTCTACGCATTAATAGTATTTCTGCCTTAAGGATTTAAGGAAGTTTTTTTTTGCTGTTTTCTATCATGACAAAAAAGTTATTTAAATCTCTTCTTAAACAAAATATCTATAATCTGGACATTTTCCAGTTCCAATATGACCTTTTGTAGCATAATGTTTATTCTTAACAAACAATTGTCAGCAGCCTGTGCAACTCCTTAGTAACCACAAAGACATTCTATGGCAAAGTATCTAACCACTTCTATGTTTTATAGTTTCTGAGCATAAATACAAATAAAACAGCAAAAAGTCAGTAAAAATGAAAGCAACAGCTGAAATAATATTGACCAAAATTGCAGGAGGAAAGTAGGGGCAGCAAAAATTCATCTATCAATACATTGCAGGAGATTGCCCTACTGAATCTGTCTGGTTTCATAAATACCAGAAATACAGAAACATATTTGGTTTCTTCTTTTCTACTTTTGCTTCATGCTCTATGCCCTCATTCAGCACATATTTACTTATCTTATGTTGAGCAGTTACATTGCCCTGTTGATCAAAAATAACTGAGGATATTACAAAGCATATTCTGATAAAATGTTTTCATATTCTGAAAGTATCTTCCAATTTGTTTTTATTTTTTAAAATTTTGTTTATTTGCACATGGCACATTCATTCACTAGAAGGTGGGATGGAAAATGAGGAGCCAGGGTGCATCTGCTTTATAACAGCAATTTTCACTATGGAAGAAAACGTAACTCCTTGCCTTTTGTCTTCAGGAAAACAAGTGAAAAGTTTTATTGCTTAACAGAAGATGCTATTTAGAGCACAGAATGTATTCCTAGTACTTATAAGAGTAATCCCAACAGATAGCTAGCAAAGTCACCTACCAAATGACCTTATGTGAAACTCTGTAGCTTGTCTATACTATCAATATTACATTCTTGTTTGTATTGTGCACAGTAAACTTCACAGATATTTTCTAATCTCAAAAACCATGAGGAAATTCTTAACCACATGAAATTCCACAAACACTGTTTTGTTGCACTCGATGGGAAAGGCTGACCTTTTTGTTGTCACAGTACAAACCTCTCCCTTGTCAGCAAACAAAAATCCATTATCTCTTAGTAATATAGGGCCTATGGCACAGATGCAGGACTGGTATTAACCCTTCTGTCTTGGTCCTGCATCCAGCCCAGGTCAAGCTTAAAATGTGACAAGTTCTTCTGCACAGAGACCACATCTTTTGTGTAAACAGCCATGACAAGTTGTTTAGGGTAAATGATACATAACAGTAGGAGAAGCAAAAGAAAGCAGACATGAAGTATTAATTAGGTGATTAAATTATTTTATTCATTCTGATTAAATTTCTACTATCAGTAATTGCATGTTCACCTGGAACTTGCTGCATTATTTAGCATGGAAGTCAGATTTCCCACCCCATCGGTTGATCAGATAAAGTTGAACAAGGCTCAAGAAATGCCCCTCTGATCAGCTATTCTGTTTTTTCAGCCTAGTGTTAATTCATAACTTAAATTATCACATTTGCATTTCTTATGCCAGGATTTCCAGTCCTTGAGGCCAAAACTGATCTCAAGTCACAGGCAAGCAGTTCTTGATCTTGCAGACCACCCAGGTGGTGTGCAGAGCAGGAGACCTCAGCCAGGCTGTGGTGCGGGTAGGGAAGCTGAGTCACCAATGAAAGATGTGGCAGATTCACACTGGTGCTGTCAGTGGCACAGGGACTGAGCTAGGAAGCTGAAAGGCATCACAGGACACCAGGCAGAGTTGTTGGTGTTAAGGCTCAGGCAGCAGCACCCTGAGTGCACATCTAGTTAAAGAAAATTTAAAGAAAATTTAAAGTCGGGAGTTTGTGGCCTGGTGCAAAATCCATTAAAGTCAATGGAAAGATGTCTGTGTAGAAGTATTTGAAAACCCTATATGACAGCAAGAAGCAGGAAGGCTCTAGGGCTCCTAAGAGTAAAAGAGCAACATCTGTAATTTAATGGACCTTACCAGTGGCAATAAATTTGAAGAGGTTCCACTGAGAAAGTTGATGTAGAAATTAATGTGAGACAATTGACAGGATCTTATCCAAGTCTGAGATGGAAGTCTTAGGACAGTCAAGAGAAAAAAAAAAATAATTTCACCAGAAGATGATTATGCATCTTGCCCTCTTACTTTGTCCCTATGTCTCATAAGACAGCAAGTTCAATAGGGGCAGAAATTTGATACAGGGTGAATGCTGAGTGATATTTTAGCTCTTTGGGATCTGACCCATTTTTTTTGTTTTCACTAACTGAGTAGCCTGTGGCTTTTGTTCTTTAAAGCTTGATATTTGCATTTGGTAGACAATTTCAAATTGCTACAGTTATTTGTATAGTGGGAAAATTTCTCTTTTGTTTAGTGGCTAGTTTTCAATTGTTTTTTAAATTTGGTTTCTTTTCCCTATGGTAATGGGTCTTGACAGCGTGATTCCTCCTTGGGGAAATTGGACATAAAAGGCTTTTAATTTCTTCTGGAGAAAGGAGCAGCTAAATTAAAAGTAGCAGTATGTTTCTCACAAAAGGACAAATTTTCTACCCAGCTTTGAGTAATTTTGTGGGAGAAATCCTACTCCCTGCTGGGGAACAATTACAGGGGCTCAGCATATTCTCAGTAGGCATGTCACTTTATCACAGTTTCCCTAAAATTCCCTTAATTCCACCCATAACAGAGTAACCATGGAATTACAGGAGGATTCATCTAGGATAGAAGGTCTCAGTCATTCCAATGAGGACATTTTGGGTATGAGGATGTTTGGGTGAACAGTTCATGGTTTGGCCTTCAAACAAGAATGATCTTTTCGGTAAGATATTAATGAAACTAGGTTTGATTGCAGGGTATCTCATAGCCTCTTGTGATTAAGACTCCTTATTTCTCTGTGCCTTGGTTATGTACTAGCAATGATTCCTTCTCTTGCAGAAGTGTTCTGAAGAGTTCATTAATATTTGTGAGGTATTTAAATGAAGAACTTACTGAAGAAGAAATAATTCAGGGCTGCGCGCCTGGGTGCACACTATTATTCCCAGCACAAAAGAAAACAAAACAAATCCCTAATTGATTCAGAGTGTTGAGGAAGTGTTCTTCCATGTTCCCCAGATGGCAAAAAATCTCAATGTATACAAAATATCAATAGGACAAGCAATTGTGCTTGAAGCAGCAACTTTGAGGCTGTGCCTCAACTTAACTAGAACCATCTGCTTGTGCATGAGCAGTAGTAAAAGACTTGAAAAAAACACAAAGCAGAGTTTGTCCACAAAACCAGGTGATGAGTAAGTATCAGGTGATGAGTAAGTTGTTAGAGTGCAGTTCATTGGAAAGTGGCAAGAACAAATTTATCAGATGTACTCAAGAACAGGCAAACAGATCCAATTAAAAAAAAAAAAAAACCACAAACTCCTCAGAAGGTTTGACCCTGCAATGAATCACCAGAGTTTAGTGATGTAACAATTAACTGCAGCCTAAGTGATAGACCAGCAAAAGGCTTTCTGTGAGATGAGGGCATAATCTGGAAAGCAAAACTTATGAATTTGATCACTGGTTTCTGCAGCTGGTATTTCAGAAAATAATGTTTGTAGTGTGTTGCAGAACCAACATGGCTAGCTCAGTTATCGGGTTAGACAGAGGTTCCTTTGAAATTCTGGTTTACAGTCAGTTTGAAAAGATGCACAGTACATAACCAGAGGGGAAAGAAAGAGATGTGAATGTAAATATAGTGCTCAAAATTTTGATGTGTTTATTACTGTATTCCCTTAGATTGTCTTCAATGTTTTAAATCTCCAGCCTTGAATTTACAGAAAAAAGTATTTGTTAGAGTGGAGGTAAGGGAGCAGTCAACATGTATTACAAAATAAAAGTATTTTAAGTTTTAGGTGGATCCTCATGAGATGCAAGTAGCAAGCAAGCTCAAATGAAATGAATACAGAATCTGAATCACATACAATTTACTTCAAGATTCCAGCAATATTGTCAATGTTCTCTGGTACATTTGATTTCAAGTAATATGTTTTATACTTCATTATTCTATTAAATTAAACAGTTACTCTACAATTAGTAAGAACTGATTACTTTCTCTAATGAGTCATTGTTTACCATTGTAGACTATTAGTTTAGCTTAAGGTTTTGACCCTAAAAGTACAATTTTTGCAAAACACTTAAGGCAATCATAAGTCCATAGAAGCCTTCCATATAACCTATTTTACTGACAAACAATTACATTTTAGATTGAAGAGGTGAAATGATTAAGAATATTTGACTTAGTTGCCATGACAGCATGCATTTTTCATCAGGCAGAGTGTAATTACTACAATTTCAATGATGTAAAATCAAGAAAGATGATAACAAACAGCAGAACCATGGAGATATTGCCATTGCAACCAGGTTACCATGGCAACAGTGATAATAATCTCAGTGATAGATGTTTTCTCTTGCTCTTTCCATTTTGTACGGTTATAACATTCAGAGCCAGTTTTTACCACAGCTTTTTATAGTTTATTAGACTGTCAAAATAGTTTATGAGATGTTGTTGCAAAGGAAATGACTGAGTTCCGCAGCCTAATAAAAATGCCAAATACTCTGTTTACATACTGCTCCAGCATTTAACAAACATTAAAAAATTGTATGAAAAATGATTTGATATTGTATCTGTATTAATCAATTTGCAAGGCATAAGCTCTGTCACTGAAGGTCAAATGAATACCTTCCAAGCATTACTTTTAGAGAGTCCTTTTAAAGTTTATTCTTGACACCATGCTGCCAAGTCATTTTACCTGAGCAGTGCAAACCAAGCAGCTCACAGGAAATGCTTCATAATACTAGTAGATAGTTAGCTAGAAAAATCACATTAATGATTTAAATAATTTAGAAACATTTATTTACTTGACATTGAAGAAGTGGTCAATGCAGATTAAATAATACTTTATTTACTGAACCTATATCATAGGAAATATGCAAAAAAAGTAAGATAATGTGTTCACATTTTTTGTAGGTGTGTAAAAGTATACATAAACACAAACAATTGTGTGCATGTGCTATTTTATGCAATATGTTTGAAGTGTATATAGAAAGACAGAGGATAAATAACATCTCACTCTGTTACCTCCTACGCTATGGAGATATCAGAAGCCATTGATTAGTAGAGGAAGCCTTGAGATTTACCTCTGGAAAAAAAAAACAACCCCCCTTTTTATAATTTTAAAGACTGACTTTTTAAATCCGAAACATTAACTCTTAAAGAGAAATGTAATTTTTAATGGGAATTTTTAGAACTGTTCACAAAAAATAGTTAAATATCTGTTTTTATTTTCCCTATCTTTTTATCCCAAAGCTTAGCAACAGTCAGTATCCATCTTAAAAAATAATTACATACATATTCTGAGAAACAAACACAATCAAAATCTGAATAATATCTACAAAAAATTATTGTTCTTCATTAAAGTTGCCCGAGATTTATATCCATAACTAAAGTAATTGCTAGGACTGTAGCTTTTCCTACCACCCAGTTTGACCAGCTGCCTTATTCATTTGCTCAGCAGTCAGACCTTCAGTACAGAACAAAACCCAGAGAGAGGAAGGGAGGGACTCTTGAAATGTTGTGGTTAAGCAGGTGGATAATGGGACAGGAATATAAGAAAGGACATGAATGATTATGAACTGCTTTGAGGTGTTAATGTGAATTTGGAGACGAACATGGAAGACTCTTGCCATAGTAACAAGACACCAGTGACTGATGGCATCATTTCACTCATCATTTTCAGTCATCATTTTCCCCAAAACTCTTGTGTTAAACAGCACAGCTCCTTCATCATTTGGACCGGATTCTGCTCATCCCATAATATGTAGGGGCAAATGTGCATACTGTATTTCCGCAATGAAAATGGATATATTTTCTGTTTAGAGAACTTTTCACAGCTTCTAAAGTTTTTATTTAGTGTTTGAGACAGCTATCAGTCCCTCAATCTTGGTTATCTCTTTTGAAAGGAAATTAAAAAAGCAAAAGTACTGAAAAAAGCCAAATAGTTTGTTGATAGAACACTATTAAGTTCTACTGACCACTTATTCTTTTGGTACTTATACTTTTGATAAACTATAGGGTTTTTAAATTTTAAGTCTTTCTTGGGGGAAAAAATTCATAGATATTGATCTATCCCAAGCCAAATATTAATTTAAATGCATACACGTCATTATTTTCAATGGATAACATATGTTCACATTTGCTATATTGCTTGGAAACTTTGCTGCAGATGTTAAATGTGTAACAACATGCACGTGTGGGTGAGAGCATGAGAAGGAAGTCTGGTCTCCAAGAAGTAAATAACCAAGATTCAAAAATCGTAGACAAACTGAGAGATATTTTAAGACATACTAACTTTGTTGAGACTAGAGGATCAATCCTAACAGCACATTTCATATAATTTCTTCAGTTCAGTTTTATCAGATTCTGAGACTGCAGCACTTTTTTTTATATCAAAAGCTTTTGCAGTGAGAATGGGGTCCTGGTATACAAATATAATTCCCTTCTCTCAGTTTCATATTATTACCCTTAATTATGCTTCCTTGCAATTAGATAATTTGGGTTTAAGTCTTGTGTTGATGATAAAATATTTGTTTTCTTTTTATTTATGATTTAATTTTATTTCGATTTTCTTTTTATTTATGATTTAATTAAACTATATACTCTAGAAGACAAAGTTGTCTTAAGAGAAACTTTTCGCTGAATGTCCTGCCACATATGTACTTATTAATACTAAATATAAATTCTACCCCAAAAATTCCCCAAAAATAATTAAATAAAAACAAAATATAATTGATAGGGTGAATCTAGAGAAAGAGTAAGAATACTTTAAGCTACTTTAATTCTTTTTTTGAAACTAAGCAGTTTTCAGGCTGTTGGCATCTCTTTAAGTAAGCTTCTCTAGCCAAAGATGCCCATTCCTCCAACCAATTTACCATGTCTGGTGCTGTTGTTTACAGCTCTTTCCAGATTCATGGTATCTTTTCTTGATAATGTGCAGCCAAAAAAATCCCATTACCATGCAGGAGTTTAACTGGGATGACACAGAAGCTGCAAAGATACTGTTACTTGCCTCCTCTACCATATGATGTCTTTGTACATGCAGCCTAAAATTGCACTGCCCTTTTTCTGGCAGCTGTTACACATTGCAAACTGATGAATACTTTGCTGCCCACAGTTCATCTCTTTTGTTTCTTGCACCACTATTACTTCCCAGGTTTGTCTCCTTCATCAAATGAACATGCTTGCATTACGTCTGCCAAATGTTATTATACATTAGGCCAAATTTAATTTTTCTCTTTTTTTGTTTATACAGTTACAGAACACAGTGCTTCTCATATATTCTTTCTTGGCCACTGAGGTGTTTAAACTTCTTCCAGTCTTTGAATTTCACTAATAGACCTGACTACTAACAACTTAACAAAAATTATAAATAACTTCCAGTGGTCATCAATCCTGCTTGTGCCTTGCTAAACTTTCTTCAACTCAGTGCATTCCATTTATCATTGCTTTGGATTTATTGTTTTTTTGGTCACTTTTCAGATCTCAGAACAGTCTTTCTTTTCGAGCTTAACTACATTTTCAAGTCTTATTTGTGTCAAGTGCTAGGTGCAAATGCGAGCTATCACCCATCCGCCAATTTTGCAGTTTGAAGGAAGCAAAGAAAGAATGAAAGAAAAAAAAAATTCATCTGGAAAACCATATGCTTGAGACTTGTCTCATTTTTAAAGTTAAATTTCTTATGAATTGGGATTATATTGGAGATTCTCAGATCTTCTGTTTGGAATACACCTAAAATTTCCACTAAGAACATTAACTATGGCCTTTAAGGGTCTGCCTCTGTTTTCTGACATGGCAGAAAATTCAGCACATTCCATAGACAGTCTCTTGTAAGGCATGTCCCAGGAGATTTTACATGGTGAGAGGGCCTTTTCCTGATTTTCCAGACAACGTATGAATTGCACTAACATGAATAAACAGAAGGAAATTTAAACAGAAATTACAGCTTTGACATCTTATGTTTTGCACCTAATTGAAAATTCTGAAACCTTCTGTGAGCTTTAAGCATTCCTGAGTGAGCAGATAGTAAATTGGAAGAAATCTGGAAGAATCTGGAATAAATTTCCCAAGAATGAACTGCATGCCAGGGAATGGGATAACCCTCTTCCCCTCAGGTTTTGGTGAGGATTGTCAGTTTTGGAGTAGAGGTGAAACAATTCCTTTTGCTAGGTGTCTAAGCCATTGCTGCTTTTGAATGGAATTGCATTATAGAATATGGGATTATCACTCCCAGTTTCCCTTGAAAAGGGAAGGAATTGAAAGCACTGAGTCTCAAGAAGCAGTACCCTTCTTCAAATAGAGGAAATGAAAGCACTGAAAAAAAAGTGTATCCACACCAAAATAGTGATAACAAATGGCAAAGTCCGCAGGCTGCTCTGAATTGCTCCCACTGTGGCAGTTTCCATCCTTGCCTGTGAGAGCCCATCAGAAATGCTGATGATGTTTTGCAGAATAACATCTAACCACCTGCATGACACAGTGAAGGAGAGGTGCTGTTTGTCCAGAGCAGCATGTGATCCTTTGGACTTGGGCACCATGCTGACAACTGATACACCTTGGGGCATTTTAATCTTCTGGCCATGTGCCAACACCTTGCTCTGTCTAAATGCAGGACCCATCTGCTTATGGTGGGTATGTGACAAAACCTGAGTGGCAGTAATGGAGTAAGATAGTGTTGCTAAAGAGCTTATAATGGAATTTCCTTTTAGACAGAATTTCATCTGTAATTAAAGTTCCCACCTGTCCACTGTCCTCTCTTTTAATAATACCTGATGCCTCTTGTCTCATAAAATGGTGATATATGGAACCACTTTTTGTCCCTTAATTCAAAGATTAATTAATTGTTGCCTTTTTGTGCTATCTCATTACAAACATTGCAGGAAAAAAATTCACAACTAAGTGTGAATAGAAACCCTAAAATGTTATAGATGAAGGTCTGTGTTGTATTGAGTTCAGCATTATTGAGCAAAGCATCACTAATGTCATCTACAATAATTTATTTGGAAAAACATACAGCCATTCAGAAAGAAGGAACCATTATGTTGCAATGTGTTTCAAAGCCTTAGTAGATGCTTTGCTATAATTTTCCTGAATGAAATTCTTCTTCCTGCCTGTCTTTTCCTACACCACTTAAAACACGACGGGTAGATGTTGGCATGAATGATAGAAAGACTTTGTGATGACCCTCTGCACCTGAGAGAATTCTCCTCCAAACAATATTTGGATGATTTTTAAAACAGATGTGCAAATCTTAAAACCCTCATCCCAATTGCCCAAGATATAGAAGAAAAACGAATTAAAATATAGATTGAAAATGTCTTTTGATATTAAAAATAATTTTCTGAGGAACATTTTAGAGCAATTTTCTGTCTTATGCATTTTATCTTGCCACTTTTCCAATTGACTATTATTTCCCTCGCTCTCATGTGGATATATCCTGAATAACATTCTGGAGGATATTAAGCTATGTAACAGTAAGAAAGAGCTCAAGGAAACTATTGCAGCTTAGTCTGCCTCTCACTCTACTTTGGATTTAAATGACCATGGTATTTAATTTTCAGGGATCCCAGCTCAACTTTCTTCTTCCAGCATATAGAAACTTTCCATGCTTTCTGTCTGGTATATATGTCTTCCATCCTCTATAAAATCATGCATACTGCTGCTAGTTGCCAGTGTATTTTCCAGGCACTTTGTCTTTACTTGTTAAGGTTTCTGGATTTTTTTCTCTTTGTCTTTCTATCAGAAAAAATGGAAATGTATTTATTGCACAGCCCACAGAAAGTATTTTGCATTGGGATTAAATGCAGTCTGTTCCCTTTTGTGATCCTCAACCCCGGAATACTTGATCAGATCTATCAGTTATGCAATATGCACTTTTTAAAAAAAAAAGTTAAAGCCTCTGAATTCAAACATATTTAGCTGAATTGTTCTTTTAAAAGACCCCAAATTAATAAAATTGCTTGCTGTGTATTTTTATATGAAGGTTTTAAATTTTCCATTACTGGTTTTGCAGATGATATATCTCTAAACTCTTTTATGTAGCATGAAAGCTTTGTTATGATTTGATGTGTTTTCACTACCAAAGGTTACCTAGGACAACGTACACATTGCAAAGTCTAAATTACTTTCTTTTGAAATTATGTAAAACAACAAATAAAGAAAAAAATGGACAGCATACAGGACAGGGAAATCAGCCTTTTAGTAGCACTGCATGAGTCACATTTGAATTCCTGTTGTTTCTATACATATATTTGGAGATTATTTGTGCTGTGTGTCAGTAGACCATGGATACAAGTATGCCAAGGGCACCTAGGGAGCAATTTTCAGTGATCATATATCCTTTGCTCTATCCCAGCAATCTGGGATGTCTATGATGTCTTCTATTCTCATGCTGGATGTTTCTGTGGGGAAGAGTAAGCACCTCAATACTTCTACATTTTCTGTAGAAATCTTCCAAGCAGTTACACTGAGAAAAAGGAAAAAAGAAATAGCAGATGAGAAGAAAGAAAAGAAAATGGGTGTGAACCTTTCTGATAGCAAAATTTGCAACATAGAACATACTACAGAAAAACTGTAGTAATAATCAGGTGGCCATGCAACCTCTGAATTACATGATGCAAATTATGGTGATGATTGTCAGTCCCTGGCTATGTGTAGAAGACAAAACATTTCTGAAATGATTCTGAACATTTCTTCTACTTCTGAGACACTCAAAAGCCTGTTCTCATCCACTTAAATTGTACAAACAAATTAGTATTTTCCTACCTTTAGGTTTCTACTAGAAAAATGGAATGAGGTGGATACACCCAGTAAGTGACCCAGGTCACCTCAGACTTAAACCATCATTTTAAAAGTCTAGATCTTTCTTTATGTGGGAGATTGGGTTGGGCTCATTGCTTCTGGTTGGGTGTTTTGTTGTTTTTTTTTTTTTTTGCCAGCTGTCTGCAGTCTGGATAAGCACTGTTACTGAGGGAACACTTGGATGCATATTTGCTTCCAGATTTTTTTGTAACTTAAAGTTCTACACACCCTGTAGACACAGAGAAGTTAAAATACCAGTGCTGCCTAAGAAGGAAATCACTGCAAAATAAAAGAATAAGGCTAAAAGGGGGATGTTTGTCCCAAGAACTTCGATTAACAGCAAATGTTGCAAAAACTACCACATTCAAACATTTTGCCTGTTATCTCCTTACCCAAGCTTCTCCTTATCATGGTCATGGCTTTTTTCTCTTCTCACAACCTCTTCCTTTGTCATGTGAACTTCATAGAAGAGTAAGCTCTTTCTTAAACTGTTCTTAGGACTTTCCCCACAATGATCCTAAATTATTTAACCTGGAGAAGGGTAAGCTGTCTTAAAAACTGCTAATGGTTTTGTAAACACTTCTATGCCATTTGCTCAAAAGCAGAACTATCTGACTTCAGCTTTAAAGCCATTTGCTCACAATAAATTAAAATAATGCACTTAAAGAGCCTCTTCATTAAAGCACTGGAGAGCAAAAGTTTTATTTAAGTGACAAGTTTAACTTTGCCTCTCTTTTAAATCTTCTATTTGTTGCTGATCTCTTCCCAACTCCCACTGTTTATTGCACTAAATATGGTACAGAGATAAAACCATATTCCACTCTATAGTCTTTTTCTAAGATTTCTACATGCAGCAGGAGGTAAACAGAAGAATTGGATAAAAAGAATTACAATGGGATGTTATTTATGTATTAAAATATGAGGAAGAACAGGGGTGCAAGAAGAATACACTTTAAAGAAATGAAAATTGAGCTTGACAAGAAATACATGATTCTTTAAATGCTTTTGCCAATCTAAATGTTGGAGATAAACTCCCATTTCAAAGAAAAATGATACTTAGAAACATTTTTCTTTCACAATAAAATAAAAATAGCCTGTGGGAGGTGAAAAGTTATGGTGGAAAAGCATAACTCAGAGTTTGTAAGACACTATCCCACTCAGACAAGGAAGAGGGAAGCTGTTTATCAGATACTAAGTGGAGGGGAAGCATGGAGAAGCTTCACCTCAAAAATAACATAGAGTCATAGAATACTTTGGGTTGGAAGACACATTTAAAGGTCATGTAGTCCAAATATTGCATCTTCCATAAGAATATTTCACAGCATTCAGGATTTCATGTAAAATGTTACTATCCTGTACCCCAAAGGCCTATATCTCTACATGCCCTTACATTCTAGTTTGCCAACATAAGACACTAGAAGCTATAAACCAGCATATTTAAAAGCAGCAACGAGAAAGAAAAGCTTCATTTTATGTGGTCTTAGTTTTATTTTATGTTATTTTATTTATTTTATTTTATTTTAACACTCAGAGTGATTAAAAAACAGAGTCCCCATTAGCCCAATTCTCTCCATGAGTTCAAGGAGGAATTTTCACTGCCTTTCCAAGTAATTTATTACTATTTTCATCTTTTCTAAATCACTCACGACCAAGAGAGAATGAAATAAAAACCACTCAATATTGTCTCTTTTTTTGTAGTTTTGTTTTTATTTGATTTTGTATGTTTGTTTTTTTGCAAGACTGTGATCATAAAGTCCTATACAAAGAAACAGTGTCTGAAATTGAACTTTGCAGATTTTTTCTAAATATTATCAGTTAATCCATTTACAGCAAGAAAGTTCTGAGATCCTAGGAGAAGGGGTATTGAACTCAGTAAAATCCAGTCTGACAAAACCAGAACTGTTTTTCAAACAGCACTAAATAACATCCAATAGGTACGGGTATGCACATCTAGAAAAGTTTCAAGCAAAAAAAAAAATCCATCTATTTGCATCTCTAAATGAGTTTGAAAACACATTAACAATCAAAGTTTCTTATTTTATGAAACTTCTAGGGAATATTTTTTTATAAATATAAGACTTCTCTGCTCCCTTCTCTGCTTTTTTTTTTGTTTGTTTTATTTAGCAGTGATGAGATTTTTCAAATAAATATCTTAGACATATCTCTGATTTTGATACTTTCATGTCTTTCTTAAATCTCAAATTTTGTTGTGGGAAGCCTGGTCTCTGTGAGGCCAGTAGGGGAACGCTCTTCATTTTGCTTGGGGTTCAGATTTCTGTCTTCTGCCATGATACAGCTTTTTAATATAAACAAGTAAATGCCTTGTTAAGTAAATGAAGGACAAGTTAACCAATTATAAAGACTGCATTGCCAGCATTAACGATTTTTTAAAATTTTATTTTGGTATTAGATTACATATGAGAAGCTTATTAAAAGAACATTACATTTGCAAAGTCAATTTCTGGAAAGTTGCTCAGCGCCAGGATGAGGGCTGCATAAAGAGATTCAGTCATAAGCAATGCTATGTTTTAATGCTGCATTAACTGAGAAATGTTTATAAGTCTCAGAATTCAAAGTCCAGCACAATCTTGTTTTTTGCAGGTCTATTACCCTATGCAGACAAATTAAAAGTCTCAAGAATTATTCAAGTAGGCACTATTTCAAGCCTGAATATAAATACTTTTCTCAAGTGATGGCTATGTCTCAGTTCCTTGACAAAAAAAAAAAAAAAGACAATGCAATTTTTAACTGTAATTTTCCTTTCCCTTGTATGTGGTTTATTGAAATTGCAGACTCTGTGGCAAGGACTGTATTTTATTGGGTAGGTCTATTAAAGCAGTACCCATAATTTAGGTAGTCCTTTAATATAGATGAACGAATAAAGAGCAAGTTGTTACAGCAACACAATTTTTCAAGATAAGAAAAATACAACTTAGACCTCAAGAACTATGTCCTGATTCATGCAGTATATGGTACATTTTTAAAGATCTTATGACTTTTTAATGATTTTCCTAGAAGTCACTAGGTACACAACAAACCTGAAGGTCTGCTTACTGCATTAATGACCAAGGGCTCCATCAGCATTTGCTGTTAACTGTTATAAAGTCTGCTTCTGTGTGAAACCTCATAAACCAGACACTTAATCAAAGCAAGCATATTAAACAACTATTCATTATTTTAATTTAGTTGGAAATTTCTGAAAAGCTGGTAATGATAGCATACATGCCTATTTATGCTAAAATAAATCGCTGGATATTTCACAGTGTTTCTCTGTGTCTAGTTTTGTTAAAAATAGGATTTTAATGCTAAACTTCAAAAACTAATTAAAATCCAGGACCGATTCAATGAGCAATTTAATTATCAATGTTCTGTTCAACTAATTGTCTCATGGAGACAGTGTCCTTAGTAAGAGGAGACTGCAAACAGATGAGTACACAGATAGCAGAGAAAATACATTCTACTGGCTTAGCACCTTGGCTGGATTTTTGGCAGTTGACTCAGGTTTTACTTTAAGTGCATCCCTTTGCAAGTTCTAAGAACCACAATCATGCCTGACACACATCTGAAAATTCAGCAATTCTGAGAAAATTCTGAGAATTATTTTTTTAATGGACATTTTTGAAATATTGTAAAGGTACTTTTTCTAGAACAATCCAGAGACAGAATATAATTACCTGGGACCTGGACTAGAAATAGGTACTTTCAAGCTTTTTTCTCTTTGCATTATGTCTGAATGGGGATATGAAACACCTGAATGGGTCAAGTGGTTCTGGTCCTTTTTGGACACTTTTCTGTGGACCTAGCTCTTGGCTGTTCTGAGCAAATAAATAAGCATGCAAGGAGACTGATAAAGGGTTATAGTATCTTTCCTGAGCCACTGTGTCTGACAAAATGCAAAGTTTGATGAAACCTGATTGAGGGCATCAGCATTTGGGCATGTACAAGCCATCAGAGGAACTGTTCAACCTAATTCTGCCAACAGATGACAGAACCAAACAAAAGAACAAATACTTCCTAAACACTTCCTTCCCCCAGCCTGTAGTTCTGTCTGGGGTTGTTGTGACCCAAGTTCAGAGCCTGGCACTTGTTGCCTTGCTGGGTCTCACGCAGCTGGCCTTGGCCCATTGATCCAGCCTGTCCAGATCCCTCTGCAGAGCCTTCCTGCCCTCCATCAGGTCGACACTCCCACCCAACTTGGTGTGTCCGCGACCTCACGAGGGTGCCCTCTATTGGAATAAGTATTGGAATAAATTCCAATATAGCCGGACGGGATGTGCCTGGGCTTATCTGGCCCTTGCTGCTTGACCAAAAGGCGGCAACTGTGGTGGTTTCACCTCAGAGACACCTTTGGCCAGCTGGTTGTTGCAGCTGGGCACTTGGAACAAGTCCAGGCATGCAGGAGCTCAGGTTTACCTCAGGCGGAGAAGCTTTAAGGCGAGGATGAAGGAAAGGAGTCGGTTCTGATGGAGGGTTTGATCCAGAGCTTTATTCCTGGCCCACAGGCCTCTGAATGCAGCAACAGCTCTAACAGAACTCACCGAACCACATGGTTGCTGTTCCTTTTAACTCCAGGGAGAGGGGGAGGGAAGGGGCACGGAGGGCTACCAACCAGGTAGGGGGGGAAATCTTAAGGGACAAATGACACCTGGATGGCCCAATGTCCCCCAGGGGTGTAAGGCATCTTTTGAATTCTGCCAATCACTCAATGCCCTTCTGGAATGCCAGGACTGACAGACAGTACTCATCAGGGGTCAGGGTGTGTAAAGGAGAGGTGATTGACATACCTGGGGAAGAAATCTACAGGGAGAAACCCGGGGTATCTGGGGCAAACCATGACATCACACCGCAACAGCCCTCGATCCCCTTTTCTAAATCCTCAATAAAGATGTTAAACAGGCCCCAGTACTGAGCCCTGGGGACACCAC
The DNA here is from genome assembly GCF_023055355.1 of Agelaius tricolor. Lineage (NCBI taxonomy): Eukaryota > Metazoa > Chordata > Aves > Passeriformes > Icteridae > Agelaius > Agelaius tricolor. The sequence continues at coordinate 58,430,813 of NW_027269262.1, read as the reverse complement.
TTGTGACAGACTGCCAGCTGGATCTGACTCCATTCACCACCACTCCCTAGGCGTGGACATCCAGTCAATTTTTCATCCAGTGAACAGTGCACCCTGTCCAATTCATCGGCAGCCTGTCTGTCTAGAAGAATTCTGTAAGAGTCAGTGTCAGAGGTTTACTACAGTCCAGGTGTACATCCACAGTCTTTCCCTAATCCACTAAGTGGGTCACCTTCCCCTTAGATTGCTCCATGGAAAGCAGAAGTGAGATATAATGGATGTATTTTGTGGGGAGAATATGTGGCCTTAAGGCTAGGAGGACCTGTGTGGCAGAGCAGAATCCTTCAGCATTTTTGCAACATGAGAAGTGTTGTTTTCTTGAAAGTAGTATCTCCTGAGAAAGAGTTGTCAGTAGCCAATTTTCTGCTTGGTAAAAAGAACAGGGAATGTTTGAAATTGTCAAAATATCCCATCTGAATTATTTATAAAGATTTTTTTTCTTGTTAAATCGCAAGCTTAAACTGTCACTTTTGAAAACTCATAGGAGAAGGAAAAAAAATATAAATTCAAATTATTTTTTAAACTAACCAGGAAAACATTTTCATTCATATGAATCAATAGGGTGGGGTTTCTTTTGTTGTGATTCCCCAGAAATATGGAATGTTATTCTTTTTTTTTTTAATCTCTAATGAGCTTGGAAGAGCATTTGCCTTCATGAATTTTCACAGGATCAGAAAATTCCTTGTCCTAGAAATCTGCAGATTAGAAGACAGACAGGCTGAGGATGCTCTGTGAGAGGAGGCAGTGATATTTTTCAGTGTCAGAGTTTATTTGTAACAAGGAGGTAGATATGATAACAGTTACATTTATTGGGCTTTCAGGCAGAGAGATAGATGTAGATGGATACAGGTAGTTATCACATTATTTTCCAACTTCTGCAAAATGGGAATGTATTTTATACATCTTACTTTAGAAACAGCACAAAGAAAATATGGTTCATACCCTGAAGAACTGGGACATTCATTTCCAAATACACTAAACAAAAAATTTTACATGAAGTAGCTCCAAGAGTTCAATCTCAAAACAGCTTTGAGTGGCTTTGTTTGCTTGTTTGCACGTATTATTGGGATGGAGATTTTCATCATCTTCTTTCTTAGGCTGGCAGTCACTGACAAAGCTTCACAGAAGGGTTTGCTAGGGGGGATTTACCTCACAGGGAGGCGTGCTGGTAGGAAAGCAAGGGAATGAGCAATTATAGGGCTTCATGGCCCTAATCCTTCAATCCTTAAATTGAAAAAATTAAAAAAAAAAGACTGAAATAAGTTATTTTTCTAGGAAAGAGAGAGAAGGAAAAAAGAAGGACGTGGGGTATGCTGCATAGGTGATAATGGAGAATATTTATGACCCAGAAAGCTATTTTTATTCTTCAGCTCCTCTCCCACCCTTTACTGTAGATGCTTTTCTTACAACTGTTTTCTTGATCTATAAAATCCCATACTCTTCTTATCCACAAAAACATTATTTAATCAACTCTTTACAGCAACAAACACATACATTCTTTCAGCATAATTCAAACAGACATTTTGTAATCCAAAACACACCAGAAATAATGTTGCCCATTCCCTTGTATTCAGCAGTCATCTTTTGTGTAATTATGAAGAAAAACTGCTGGAAAGAAATTGAAAAATGCAATAATCAGTTTGCTTTCCATGATTTACATGCAGGGTACCCTGACAGCACAACAGCATTACTAATTATGATGATCCAAATCAAATTCCCTTTGAGGCTGGTCTCCATCTCACTGCAGCCAACTGTGAGAGAGATATCTAAGAAAATCACCTATTGTCATTTCAGTGCAACCACAGCCAGCATCCTGCACTGGACCAGTGGCCTCTCTGACCAGTTCCCAGACTGTACAAACTGCTGGTCAGCACCATGCTGATTCAGCCTGTCATCAGCTCGCCGTCCTACCACTGTAATTCAAAAAGATGGAGTAGCTGTGATATCCCACAGGAAAACACTGCTCAGGGCAGACATCTCTCCAGGAAGATGTTACAAACTACCTTGCAGTCCCCCTTCTAGATCTGCTGTAATTGACAGGTGTTGTGACTGCCACAGTAAAACAAACGAGCGTCCTGGCTGATCGCAAGTTAAATATGAGTCAGCAGTGCCCTGGCAATCAGGAGGGCCAAGTGTGCCCTGGGGGGAATCAGGCACAGCATCACCTGCCAGGCAAGGGAGAGGATTGTCCCTCTCTGCTGTGCACTCACTTTGAGTTCTATGAGCATTTTTGGGCACCACAATATTAAAAATACATTAAGCTGTTAGAGAGTGTCCAAAGGAGGGCCATGAGAATGGTGAAGCATCTGAAAGGCAAATCTTATGAAGACTGTCTGAGATTTGTTCAGCATGGAGATGAGGAGATGAAGGGGTTGTGGTCTTCAGCATCCTCATGAGGGGAAGTAGAGAGGAAGGTCCCGATGTCTCCACTCTTGTGACCAGTGACAGAACTGGAGAAAATGGCATAAAGCTGAGTCAGTTGAGATTTAGGTTGGATATCAGGAAAAGACTCTTCACTCAGAGGGCTTTTGGGCACTGGAACAGACTTCTCAGGGAAGTGGTCACAGCACCAAACCTGACAGAGGTCAAGAACTTTTTGGGCAATGCTCTCAGGCACCTGGTGTGACTCTTGGGCTGTCCTGTGTGGGGCCAGGAGTTGCACTTGATGATCCTGGTGGGTCCCTTCCAACACAGCATATTTTATGATTCTGTGAAAATTGAGCCTCTGTACCCAGGCACAGACCCAAAACGTGTCAGCAAAAGCTTGGGCTGGCACAGGAATGCAAATGAAAACCACATCAGGTCTGTTATCTAGGCAGAGAAAGCAGACACTGCACACCACAGCTCCCAGATCTGACATTGTCTGGCAAGAGCATTTGTTCCTCAGATTTTTTACTCCAGCTCATCCTCTCTGGAGTGCTGCAGAGCATCTACTATATCCATTGTTCCTCCACATGCAAAATTGAGGTTCAATTCTCAGGCTTTTATTTAGGAATATAATTCACAGAAGACTTTCCTTTTAAAGAATAAATGTTGCAAGATTTGGCTCAGGATGTTTGTTTCTGATCTACAGGTTTGCTAAGCACACACAGCACTGGGAATACATTTTCCAGGAGACCATCATGGACTAAGGGTGTGCTCATGCCAAAGTGGCACATCATTACCCTTGTTCTAGAAGACTTTTTTCCAGATTATTTCTTATCCATATATGTGTTCATATCTATGCAGTGCAAAGTAACAGGATGACTAGCATTTGAGGAAAAAGACACTATTTTTGGATCAGATACCAGCTGTCAAGTTAGATAGAGACTACTGCATCAGAAATTTTACAGCCCAGTTCACAAAAATTTTATGTGTCTGTAATTGATGTTTTTGTGTGAAATAGTTGTTCGAATATGCCATGCACAGTGTGCCAAATAACTACATGCACAAAGACCAGTCAAGGATTGTCTTAGGTCAAAGAATGGTGAAATAAATCCTAAAAAGAAGAAATACATAAAGTTAAAATGCTCTTTATTTCACTGTTGAAAAATCTGTATGTAAATTCTTAAATTGAGTTTAACTAGATTTCCCTTATTTATTAAAAAAAAAAACCAACCCCAAGGCACACAGACATAAACATACTTTTTCATTTAATTGAGTGTCCCAGAGAGAAGTGAAATAGAACAACCAACAGAGAATATAATCAATTTTAAGAATCTCAGATTTTAGGACCTGATCTTTTGTTTATCCCATGTTGTCTCTGGAACTCTCCAGATCAAAGGCCCCTGCTGAACAAGCTTCTCTATGAAGCCCTAAATGAAGTCTAAACTCTGGCATATTTCAGGAAAAAAAAAGTTGTTTAAGGTAGTTATTCCTTGGGCAAACTGATAAAGAAGTGTCTGGCTCAAAAACAAAGATATCAACCTCAGAAAACCTCAGCCACTTTCTGTTTTATTTTTTGTGAAAAAGACATTCATATTATATATAGAAGCATGCAACAGGTTCTGATTAGGAAATTATATATTACTTCTGCTGACCTCAAAGGTTAGACCAGTCTTTGAATTCAAATCACAAATACTTTGAACTTAATAACACAAAGATATTTGGAATGCAGTGGACAAGGAATAAATTAATAATAGGGGGCTTGTGCTGAGTGTGATTTTTTTACTATAACCAGAGCATACATTTAGAGCTACAATAAAAGTGCTGTACCAAACTTTTTTTTTTCCATTTGCAACTGAATAATATTAATCTCATCTGAAAAGTAATGGTTATAACAAAACTAACTGTAGTGCAAGCAGTCAGCATTTTCTAGTCCAGCAGTTCCCAGAAGCACAGTATTTTGGCGGCAGTCTTTGTAGAATGAGATCAGAAATGCAGAGACATCTTCCAAGTTCTGATAAAGAAAAGGTAACAGATTTTGTGGGTGTTGATCACCTACAAGCTCAGCTCTAATGAAAATAAACCTGTAAACTTACATCCAAACAAACTTGAAATTGGCATCAATGTGCCCACATTGGCACACATTGGCATTTTAATTTCAGCTCTCCAGCATGCAAGTAATGGTTTACTCCACTTGTTCAACTCTCTCTGTTACTGCCATGAGTCAGCCTTTGTTCCCCAGGTCCTTGCTCTTTGCCCAGCACTCTTGAATTTTCAGTCAGCTGCTCAGAAGAATTAACCTGCCATTTAACCCTCAGTTATGCAACTAAGAGACATCAGCATGATTACAAAATATTGTAAAAAGATTGAAAGAAACATATTTCTAGGAAAAAAAAAGGGTTTTATTGTAATAGCGTTGTACTCCAATAATGTTATTTTTCCTTTTCTAATTGTCATGGTTTGACACATGGCACAATGCCAGTGCCTCCATGAAGATACCTTCTCCCTGGTTTCTGCTGTGAGATGTGACCAGGAATAAGCAAAGCAGGCTCCTACTTAGGAAAGAAAAGAAAACAGAACTTTATTAACTACTCTACAACTATAGATAAAAGGAACACACACAGGGAAAATGAAAACCTTACAAATACATTTCCTCCTCCCCCCACCAAATTTCCAATACAATGCATCTATTCCCCAAATCATCAACTCTCGGTCCAGCACCACCCTTCAAACAATCAATCCTCAGTCCATCAAGAGGAGAGGAGTCCTTCTTGTACCATGGGCTTCCCCTGGAAACACAGCTGAAGCCTCGTGTGTTTCCGTGTCACTCGTGGCACTGCCCGGAGTACATCTGCTGTCGTGACCTCTTCCTTTCATGTCCAGTGCTCTCACCACCGAACACGGACCAGAGCTGCTTCTAGGGTTGTCTTTTTAAGGATGCTCTGTCCCGATCCAAAAAAGGCACAGTCTCTCCTTTGGGATGCCTGTCCCCCCCATATTTTTCACCCCCTGGGGCCGAGGGGCACCAACACTGAACCCTCTTGGTTCTGTGGCCATTGCCTCCCCCTAGAATGCAGTCTCTGTATCACAAGGAACATGGGTCTGTCCATGGCTGTACAGAAAGAGTCCAGCAAAAGCCACTCCATCATCTCTTCCCACTAGGATTCTTCTCTACTCTTCCACTATTTCTCACTCACCCAGACCTTTCTCACACTTGCACATTTCCTTCCTCATCTTCCACTCTGTCTTCTAGGAGAGGTCAATGATCTGTAAAGTTCTCATTCTCCCCCCTTCTTCTCCGTCCCAGCCGTGCTGCCGGCACAGGCCCATGTTTATCCAGTCTCAAGGTTACAGTCCCAGGCAGCGGCGCTCTCTCTCTCTCTCTCTCTCTCTCTCTCTCTCTGTCTCTCTCTCTCTCTCTCTCTCTCTCTCTGTGTCTCTCAGGAGGGGCTGCCCGATGGCTCCCAGTGTCTCTCTTTCTCTCTTCCACCCTTCCACCCCCGGGCTCAGGCCTACCTCTCCTACCTCTCCCGGCCACATGGCTTTTCCCCTCCCCCTGCCCAGCCAGCAGCTGGGCCGGGGCAGAGACCCGAACTCTTTCCCGCCGGAAACCCAAAAGGACCCTCCCAGGGGAGAGCCCTGCTTTTAACCCCGTGTTCTCAGAGGCATGTCCAATGTCCTAATGGCCAGGTTAAATGCCAATATTAAAGTCTGAATATCCATTGGCCCAAAACACAGCATCCCAAAAAACACATTTCCTGTCAAACCACCACACTAATGTATTTGAACAAGACAAAGTGAGAGAACTGGCAATTTATTAATTTATTCTCAATAGAGAGAGCTCACATAGCTACAATCTGTAATGGATGCAGCCACATGTTCAAACCTGCTGAGCAGTAAGAATTGTAGGTCAAATCCAGTAACACACACTGGTCTACACTGGAAGATGAGGTCTACTGACAACTGTGAGAGCATGCATGTGTTTAAAGTGCTTTTCTGGACACCAGCCACCAGTACAGGAGTAGCATGCTCTTCCTTTCAGGAAGAGAATAACAGACAAAAGTTTCTAAATATGAATCTTAATGTTAGATGGTGTCAAATCAGAGCAGCCCCACTTATAGGAACAGAGATGTCCTGATTTCTATGTTTTCAGCTGAGGGACTAGCTCACTGCATCCGTCCACTTGATGCTAAAAAACCTACTAGTCTGTAAGCTCAGTTAATTGGATGCAGAACACTCTATGCATTTCATTTTCTCTCTCCTTTTTCCTTATTTGAAATTCTTTTTATTTCCCTTCTCTTTTTGGCAAAGTGCCCTTATTATTTTGTATCCTAAAGCATTGGAGGTTAATAAAGAGAGTAAATGGAGAAGAAGATGGAAAAGGAGTTTGTTTGTACTTCACTCTCCATTGGGCCATTATGTCTAAATCCATTATGTAGTTTACCTGATGCTGTGTTCAGAGCAACTGAATGCTGTAGTTCTTTTTAATACTGGTATTTTCTTAACACAATTTAAATTAAACCCTTTATTAGTCCAGAGAAGGCTGAACATGAAACAATAGTAGCTCTGGGAGACTAATTATTTCTGTTCCATTGTCTGAGATGCTAGGGCTTTTGATTAGTTACACTATACAGTACTTAACAGCTAACCAGCCTCACCATGGTTAACAATACATAAGATTTTCCCTGTCCCAGCAGCACTCCAAGTGCTTCTGAAATGTTGGCTCTGTCTTTAATCTTGTTATTCACAAATACCTCTAATTTTCTGGAGTGTGTTTGAAAACTACTGTAGTGCCAGCAGCATAGAACATCATGCGTCAGGCTCTGTTGGGAAGGGATCTCTGTAAAATGGATGCATGAAGCTGTGGGTTGTAAGCCATTAAGCTTTCTCAGTATGCTTCTAATGAGCTTATGATAGCCTCACAAAATGACTGCTTTTACTGCAGCCTGGTAAATTACAGTATGTACAAATTAAATCAGTGGGACCCAAAGCAAGCTGTTCCTCATCAGGTTCAACACTTCTTTTAAGAAGTGAAAAATTATGACATACTAGAACAGCTATATGTTTCAGTCATGTCATGTGCTCAAAGTGTGTAGTGTACTCAGCTAATTTCTACAATTATCTGTATAACACTCACTCTGTCCCACAGAAACCAAGTACTTCCTCTCTTACACTGTTCCTTCATGTTTCAAAATTGGTGTTGTAATGCACGTGAATAATAAATTTGTCTCGCCTGTTAAAAGTTAAAAGCCAACAAAGTAGCTCTCTGAGGCCTTGATCCCTCTCCCATGGAGGCCAGTGGCAAAATCTCAACTGATTTTTTTTGAACACTTACAACTTTCTGCATTACATTAAAACCACTTTTCTATATTACCTCTTTGGCAGTCACAGGGCACCATTAAAAATGCTAATAGAAGTTATTTCTACATCTTCACATATTGCCTCGATTCTTTCTCCTGTCAGTTTTGTTTTGGTGTGACCTGAGTGGATTAGCTCCTGGTGTTCAGCACTCCAAGCAACACCCCTATGAAAGAAACCTTTTGGGGCACTGGTGTATATATTAATGGAAACATGTCTCTCTCTTTCTCCAGATTTTTCTCTACTTTTCTTTTAGTACCATGGCATCTGAACAATATGAATTATAGTTTGCTAAACAGTCTGAACAGTTTTAAAATTACTGCTTAAGCACCTCTGGAAGTTGAACTGATGGCCCTGCTGAACCAATTTACCATACCTGAAGACAGCTTTGTGTATATTTTTTACAGAGCAGTTCATGGCATCAAGGCGTAAATTCCTCAGAAAGTATCCTAAGGTCAATGGTGACACTAATACTCTATAAACATGATGTACATTTGTTAAGACTGTGCAGAAAGCAAGATGGCTTTTACTACATGGGCTTGAGTCTGGACAATAACCACCAGACATCCTTCAGGAGGTGATGCAGTGCAAACAAGCTGGTGATTCAGAAAAGTTTTCCAAGAGTCACTCTCAGAAGCATTTCCCAGGCCCTGGGGCACGTGCTTCAGCTCTGTCCAAGTGTACACAGGGAGGAACACTGGCTCTTCCTCCCTTCAACACCACTCTCTGGTTTCAGAGGGGTTTTCCATCTGGTCACTTCTCGGTGCTCCTAACTCTTCTGCAGTTTAGCTAAGTGACTGTGTCTGGACAAAGCAAAGAGAAGCGTGGTGAGTTTCTAATAGAAGTCTCATCCTCAGAAAGTCCTGTGTGTGTTTCTGGACTCCTACTGATGATAAAAATCAGCATATTATCCCCAAAGAAATTTTATGGGTATTGATGGCCGTTTTAATAACAGCATAAACTGATGAAGTTGCAGAACAAGGGCATCATTAGCAACTTCCAGCATCTGAGAAACGGTAACAGACCCCTTTTCCCATATGAAGTAATGAAATTTAACTACTCATAAAGAGAATAATGGGTTTTGCCTTCCATGTTTTTAAGTCTTCTGCTCTTCATTCTCGTGCTTTTTCTAAAAGCTCCAGAGCTAGAACTCACCTTAAAAAAGCTGGCAATATGCTGTCTTCCTATTCAAGAATCAAGAAAAACAAACACCACAAGTAACACATTATCCATAAATTTTCTGAAATAAAAACCAAAGTTGGAAAAAAAGAGCAACACGACTGTGAATACTTCATTAAAGCAATACTGACTGCAATGAAAGGGAAATGAAATATTGTTGCTACATTGAAATGAATGTTGAAATGAATATTGTTGCTACATTGCCATATCCTCACCACACTCAAAATTAACACATACACACCAAACTGGTAACCTGTTTAGAAAACCATTTAAGATTGGTTTTCTAAACAAAAATATCAACCAGCCAACTAACCAACCAACCATCAGTACTATTAATAATATCTATCTGTTAAATTAACTAGTAAAAAGAAAACTAATGTCAAATGATTTTGTGAACATCTAGGAAAACTTGGCATTATATCAATTTCTCCTCCTATTGAAATGACAGCACTTTTCAGCAACTGCATTGCAGATGGCAGCGTATTTGTGGCAGCTTTCTAGCATCCACAGCTTTAAGCCAGAAGGATAGATTAGGTTTGTTCATTTTTCATTTACATATTGATCTGAATACAAGTAAAAATATTGGAATATTGACTACTGTGTGATTATTTTATACATTTTTGAAAATACACACGCATATATACTTATATGCAACAAATAAGGGGAGGTTTCCTCTTTTTTTTTGTTTATATGTCCATCTCTCAGCTACTAGCCTGTGTCTGGCTATAATTGACTTGTGAGGGATCCTGTCCTCCACCAGATATAATCGGATGTTATATAGTTATAAACAGATAATTCAGCCTTCCTGCTTGCCTTCCTTTCTTTTCCTCCTTCCTTTCTTCTTGCCTTTTTTCCTTTCCTCCTTCCCTATTCCCTTCCTCAGCTATGTTTTAAAACCTGGCATCATATACCATGCATATGCGAAACATCAGAGATGATTAGTACAGACAGGAGATCGGAAAATCATGAAGCACTTCTGAAACCCTGATAGGAAGTGACTCTTCCTGTTTGTTGATTTATTGATGCTGACAACATTAGTTTTTTCCTCATTTTTAAAAAACCGAGACTACCTTGGTACTTGGAAAAATACTGAAGCCAAGTAAATAATGGAAAAAAACTCACAAACCTCTGTAGGATTGAATGTCCCTGCTCCTGAAAGAACCTGCCTGTGTAGCTTTAAAAAAAAACCAACAAAACCCAAACAAGCAAACAAACAAACAACTAGAAAAAAAACTACCAAAAAACCCCCCCTAGAAAAACAGAAAAGGTTAAAAATGAAAGGCTTTCAGAGATCCTTCTTTACAAGTATCCAGTATAATTTTCAGATGCTTACAAAGATCCAGCCCAGAAGCTATTTTGTTTCTTTAGAACCAGAGCCAGTATTTTTCAACTTCTATCAAGTCAAGGCCTGGGAATAACACCACCTTTTCAAAAGCTGTCGTCCAATAGCCATACACTGATAAACTGACTAATGAGGATATTTGACTTTAAAGAGTCTGGAGAGAGCTGAACACATGAAGTGGTAATTTTAAAGGTGAAAATTTTGTAGATTTTTTTAAAGGGTGTAAGATAATTGCCCTTTTTTAACTAGCCTTTTTAAAAATCACATGTAAACCTGTTTTAAGTCCTGTTAACAAACAGAAAGAGAATGAATGTGTCATAGGATTGTGAAATCTACCAAGAAACTAGAAGATTTCCACACCCTGTTTACTCTGGTAAACACCCTGTTTGCTCTGGTAATTAGGTCCATTCATAAGAACAACACAGAAATGAAAAGTATGAGATTTTACCCTATTAAAAAAGACTAGGAATGAATGTTGTGGAGTAAAGGATTAAGGGGAAAAAAATCAAGTCATATGGACAACTAAAGCTTTTATAGTATTTAAGCAAAGAATATTATTTTTGAGCACTTAAAGATGTTCACAGACAGAAAAGCACAGAACCATAGATGTTTGAGAAGGGTCTTGCTCTGGCTTCAGTGGTGATGACCATACACGCCTTCCCCAAACTTCATCTCTGGTGGGCTTTGAGCCTTAGGCTCTGATTATACCAGCAATTTAAGGAGTTCCTGACCACCAAACTGCAGTAAATATTGCTGCATTTTTAGAGTCCTGGCATAGTACTGGTCCTGGTCAACTGAGTAGTCCCCAGTCAATCTTCTCAGGCATATCCTGTGAGTTAGGGTGCTCAGGGCAGCTTGCATGCACCCTGCTCTGGATAGCAAGAGATTTGTAGTGTGGAAGTAAACCTCTGAATAGGCAGGCCTTTGAGCATTATAGAGGCAGCCAGCTGGCCTCCTTAAGAAAAAAAATATTTGACTTGGTAGCACAGACAGACACTGTAAATAGCTGTCACATATTCAGGCTTGAATGCAGCACCAGTTCATTAACCATTTGTCTTATTATACACAGATATCTCATCTGTCTTATGAGTAGAAGAATTGCAAGAAACAATCATAAAATATATTTTCTAGGTTTCTATTATATTCTCCATGAGATATTTCTAACAATAATAACAATTTCACCTTTTTTCTATTCAGGCGTCTGGAGACCATGTTTAGATTTTTAGAACCCAAAGGACCCAGCTAAAGCCAAGTTTGCTCAAACACATGCATATTCTTTAGTTGTTACACTATAGCTTAATTCTGCAGATAGCTACAGCAGCAAAACTATATGGCTTTCCTGAGCTCTTCCAAAATGTTTACCCTAAAGGTGAAAGCCAAGGGGAATTTCTGGTGTGTTCTCTACCTTGCTGATAAAGAATCCAGAAAAAAATTCCACTGAAATCAATGCCTGAATTCATTATCTCCACTGGGTCGATGAATTTGCACATGCAGCCAAAGCTGCTGAGAGAGCCAAATTCTCAGCTGGTGTCCATTGACTTTCATGGAGATAGGCCAGGTTGCATTGGCTGGGGAATTTGCCAGAGCTGTTGACAAAAAGACACAGATGAAGAGTCAGCTCTGCAAGGCTTATAGTTAACTTGGCAAATTTAGGAATAGCCAAAGCACCACTACAAGGGATATATTTACTGCAAAGTACAACAGGGAAAAAAAAGTATATTCAGAAGATGAATATTTCTAATCCTCTTAGAAACCATAATGATATGTTAGAATGAGATTTTCCCATGTGGGAACCACAGTAATGATGCCTTAGTTTTCTCCTAAATGACGGTCTTTCAATTGCCCCCTTTCTTTGTGCTCTAAGATTAATAACCATAGCAGTAACTCAAGCAAATCACATGCTTTTTTGGGAAAAATCACACTCAACAGCACAGTAGACCAGTCATATGAACTTCATGCCTCAAACTATGGCATATGACCTCTTGTAGGCTGCTGGAAAGCAGGGCAGGGCCCTGGGGCTCCCTTCCTACCCCTGTGCTGAGAGCTTCATATGAAGAACTCCTGCAGAAGCCATTTCTCTGTGTTCAACCCAACAAGGGAAAATTACAGATTTCATACAGAATCTACATATTAACTTGACTACAGTATCAAATTTCCCAAACCACAAGCACACATGTATCTTCTGATTTTGCATTAATTTTTTTCAAATGAAAACAAACAAAATTGCAGAGGATAAAACCAGTCATACTATAGAGATACACAGCCTATGTGTTGGCAGTGGGAGCTTCTCTGAACCTAAATACTGACTGCTGCATAATTTCTGGACATTTCTAAGGAGACAGTTGATACTGACATCTATTGGAAACATAAGACTGAAGGGAATGAATATCGGTCTCATCTAACATGTTACACACATTGGTCTTGAGAAGCTTAATGTAAAGAAAAAATAAATGCTTGCACTGATTTGTCTTTTATCAGTGAAATAATCTAACCATTTCATGTACTTCTATATTTATTAGTGAACATTTACTAATGTACATCATTAAAATTATCCTTCAGTGCAAACAGAGAAGAGGGACTTGAAAGTGCTGTGCCATGTGATCCATGGTAATAGGCCAAAGCATTTACTCCCCTCTCCTCACTAGGTGTCTGATACTGCTATATTGAGTTCCTGCTATAAACAAAAAGTAGCCATAAATAAAGGTCATTGTGTCTCTGCTACAAATGACATTAGGAGATAGGCAAGTCACAGTAAAATTACAAGAAGTGTTTTATCATGTTGAATTTTCAACATCCTGAAAGAATTAATAAATAGAAAATAATTACTAAATTTATTAAAACCCCTCATTCTCCCTTAATGTCCTATGTACATACTGCTCAGGCTTTAATGCAGGTCTTTCACTAATATTTTCCCCCTTTTGTGTGGTCTTCTCAGACTTGCATTAAAGTCGCATCCCTATGAACTACATGAAACTTCATGATACAAAAATTTTATCTGCAGCTTCTGCCTTCCAGACAGCCACAGAAGAAATCAGGAGCCACAAGCATGTATTTGGAGTGTATACTTGTATAATGGTTCTGGACCATTCTTGAAATGAATATCCTTTAAATATTCAACACTTTCAAAAGTCTGAATTCATCATTTTCAGCAGCCAAAATATAGTTTCATGTGCTCAGTTTAAGGATGTGTTTTGTTCAAGATCACATCATCAATCGGTTGTAGAATGAATCAGAAACTCAAAACAGCAGTGAACTTGACTTTGCAGATTTTAATATGTGCTATATAGATTTTTTGTGTGTGTGTATTTGTTCTCCAAAGATACTTGTTTAAATCTCCGCAGAGGTTTGGACAGATGAGATAGTGTCTGTGTATAATATTTTTGATGGATTCACTCCCCCTTGTAGTTCAACTTGACTTAGAACCTATCACCATTGTGTTAGCGACTTTATCTAAAAACCAGTTTTGTTTTTTTTTTAAATGACTATCAAAGATCACCAGAAGAGAATTTCAGTCCTCAAAATACATCAGTCTTCAGTACCATCAACAGTCTTTAGAAAATATGCTGTTTTGACTTCTCTCAATTTGACAGTAATCATTTAGCAGCTACCTTCAGTCAAAGCTTAGAGATTAAACAGAAATATCAATCCTTCCAACATTCTTTTCTTTGAGGTTTTTTTTTTTAATTATTATATAAAATGGATTAGGGATAATGGTTTTAAACTAACAAGGGTAGATTGACACTGGGACAAGTTGCCCAGAGAGGTGGTGGATGCCCCATCCCTGGAAACATTCAGGGTCAGATTGGAAGATGCTCTGAGCAACCTGATCTACTTAAAAGTGTCCCTGTTCATTGTGGGGGGGGTTGAACTACACAACCTTTAAAGGTTCCTTCCAACCCAACCTTTTCTTTGAATACCACTCATAAAGAATTTACCCTGTAGTTTAAATACACTGTGAAACAACCCAGCCACCCATAGTCCTTGATACAGATAATGCTCATAAGCATTCTTAGTAATGCTTTTCCTAGAAATATATAAGTAAAAGCATCTGCTGAACTCCTAAACTCATAAAATTATTGCAGAATAACTATCACTCTTACTTGCAATTAAGTATCTTGTTACTAATCTCAAAGATCACTTTTTTTTTTTTTTGGACTGACAGACAGTGCTTTCTAATGGTCAAAGTATCAGACTAAAAAGTGGGAATCACTAACATTTCTGAATAGCTTTGAAGCTGAGTCATTCTTTTAGGAAAGCACTTAGTCCCTTTATAACATTTTTCCCTATATCTGATACCAATTTCTTGTTGATTTCCCAGCAGTGCAATTCCATCTACTTGAGTAGAAAGCTTTATGATTTATGCTAACATAAATGAAAATACAATCAGGTTCCTCATTTTAAAGATGAAAATCACAGTTATCATTCTCCCTTTGGGCAATGTAAGAATTAATTAGTATTACTCTGAGCTCATGAGATGTTTTAAAAATATACAGTGGTAACAATGATAATTATTATTCCTTTTGTGCTGAAAGTTCATGCTGACTTGCAAAAATGTTTCTAAGTTAGGTCAATGTAGCAGTAATTTGAGAAGGTGAAGGTCTAACTTCTTGATAATGGAGATTTACAGCCTTGTAGGGTTTCTCTACCTTGAAATAATATCAATTATAATAATTCATTCATTAAATCATACTTATCCCTTCTTCCTATTTAAGAAGTTAATAATAAATCTATTTTAAACATTTTAAATACATCTGAATAAGAAATAACCATATAACTTAAGGTAACCTTCTCTTCCTGAATTCAAAGGCAGTTTTTATTCCATTCTGGAAAAGAGGCCTAAAATTGTGAATTATTAATGCCTGCATCCATTTTAAAGTCTCTTTAGAAAAGAGATAAAAGAAGCCTTGCTGTAAATGACAATTAGATCTACCACCTATGCAAGATCATAACCTCAGTGGTAGTAATCTTCAAGAGGAAAAAGAAAATGAAAAATTTTGAAAATAAATTGTTAAAATACACACAGATTTTATCAATGAATTTTCTAATTACTTTAAAGACCAAAATGTCCCTGGACATAAATTTGGAGCTGGGGTGAGTTGAAAATATAAAAACCTATCAGGATAGCATAGAAAATACTGAAAATAGTGGTTTTTACTTGAGGAGTCCTTACAAGGATTTTAAACCTGACTATCTGTGGTTAAGAGAAATCCTCCATACTGCAAGTGAATATTCAAAGTCATGAAGAACAAGACACAACAAACATGGTGGCCTTCAAACAAGTGCTCACAACTAAACTTATCCCTGGACACATCATTCATTTTCACACTTTAATTAACTTTATCTTAAGTTAAACCAATCACAGAAACCATATGCAATTGTGCCTGGAAAATATGCAAAACCAGTATTCCATTGTAAAGCCTTGTAGTAGTCATTGAAACAGAAGTGACAGTTTTGTATAAAGACATCCCAAAGAAATAAAGTGAACTTTGATATTGTTTGTACCATGGGATACAGGAGGTTTGTAGTCAATTGCCTGGCTTTTCTCCATCAATGTGTCAACTGATGATCAGGTAGGTGCTACTCTTTCAATTTTGCCCTTTTGAAACGGGAACCTCACATACCAACAAAGCTTTATATTAGGGTTTTGCATTAGTCTCATGAAGATGAATACCAAGTCAGGAGTCATGCTCTACATTCTGCACAGCTCCCAGGTTAGGAGCATTTAATTTCAAGTAATGGAGAGCTGTAAAGGAATCCTATCCCTGTTTCTGAGTCACTGAAAGAAGCTAGAGCACACTTGTATAATTTTCTTTTTCTCAGCTCCACGATGTTAAAAAGCTGGACCTGGAATTTATATTATTTAAAGTTCTTTACTTATCAATCATCTCATTCATGTCAAATTCATATTTTTGCAACATTTTTTTTTGGTTTAAAAGGCCCTGCAGATTTTTATATGCTTCATTAACTAAGGTGTTTTAAACTTTTAAAATGTAGTAGACATGCCTACAAAAATTTTATATTGATGCATAAACACACTTCATATATCTATCTATCTATCTATCTATCTATATATATATATGTATGAAATCCTTTCTCTCAAGCAACAGGCATATGTCCATCACAACTGACTGAGATTAAAGTTGCATAAGGATAGATTTCTTTCACATACACTGAAAATCTTGGGCACTAATGCAGCCTGAACATTTAACAGAACGCACAGACAAGGAAAAGATGTGCGAAATCAGTTACTGTGTGATGTCTGAACCTTGGTCTAGTTAATCTAAGAAATTCCTCCTCTGTTTACATCCTGCCAATAAGAAATAAACAAATAAAAATACAGTACAGCATCATGAGAAAACCAAATATCCTCCCCTTGGGAACAGATGTATACAAGACAGAGTCGTGAAAGAAAAAATAAAAATTCTTCCAAAACTCAGAAAGTGTGGCTTATGACACCACTGAGGATAGGTACAGACTGAATTTTTAATTTCAATTTCATAGAGTATTTTTGTTACAGAACTGGTTTTTCCCCCTCAAAATATATATATATATATATGAAAAAATAACACTGACATGTTTACATTTTATTATCTGCACATTTTCTCCTAGCAAATGTTAGCTGGAAAAACATAAAAGCTACAAAATACAATTATAGAGGCTCATGAGAAGGGTATTAACATGTTGAATGCTTTAGTTTTCTTCCATGGCCAAGTTCATGAGCTGGACTTTAGCTTCCATGAGCTAATTATTAAGGCTGGGCAAGAAATAGTGTAGGCATCAGAACCTCTGCCTACATGTTACCCACAGCCACTTAGAATCAAGTACCATAGCAGAAATAAATCTTAAATCTAGTGTCACAGAGTGTCACAACTGCATGTCAGCAGGGCGTTCCAACCATTAGAGTCTAGGTTTTCACAGCTGTAATAGCAAACTACATGGATATTGGCAAGCCATTGACAGAGCCTGTGCTGCTCTGCACTGCCCTGTTGCCAGGGCTCTGCCTCTTGCTGGGAAGGCACTTACACGGTTAGGTATCTGTACATTCCTCTTTCAGGACTATCAAACATGGGTCTCATGATACAAAAGAGAAAATTGACCTCCAGCTATGGATGATAGAGTAGGTAAGAGAGTAAATAAGCAAGAGAAAATGACAGATCTATGAAATAAAACTTTAACCGTATATAGTGTTAAATCATTGAGAATATACATGCATGCATCTTCAAGGAAGACCCATAAACCTCTCCTGAGTTGCTGAATGTCATTATTAACTATTGTTATTAATATTCTCTATTCTGTTCTTAAAAGTTTATTAAATGGTATTTCAATCCTTATTTGTAGGTATTTAATTAAGTGAATAGATTTATTGCATACATTTTTATTAATTGACCAGCGTCAGGTACCCATAAGGAAAAGGCAGGCCTAACATACAGCTCTTCAGTTTTTAAATGTCAGCAGTAGAATGATACATCATTACAACACTTAGCAATTTTCTTATTAATTTCTATACTCTATCTTAGCCCATAAATAAAACAGGAGTTACCCTAATACATAAGAGAATGAAATTTAACAGTATTATGAAACAAGTAAGAATATAAGCTAAGAATAAGGAAAGAAAAAGAAGAAAAAGAAAACAAATTAAAATAACATGATACACTGATTTATATGACATGTTAATCATCTATTATTTATCCTAAGTGCTTTTTGAGTTCTCATCTAATTTCACTGTAGCATCACAGATAGACTTTAGTCACCTTTTCCTGAATGTTAATAATTGATAAGCGATATTTAGCTTGCAAAGCTGATGCATACTCTTTGGAAAGCCATGCATTGCACTGGCTTCTCCCCTTGGGTGAAATCTGCTCCATCTGCATAAAATCATTGTATAAAGCTTTGAGGGCTTTGGGAAGCAGAATCCTTCCAACCAATATCTACAGCCCACACAGCTGATCCTTACATTTTGTTCTTGGCTTACCTTCTTTGTGGCTTCCAACATCCACTCACAGAAAAAGAATATTTTTTTTCTTTGCATGTTACTGTTTTGTCTAATCCTTTTTGCTTCCAAGGGCCTAGAAAGACTCTGAACACTGCAAAGAACTGTGTGCTGCATGTTTACACTAGTATAAATTCCACTTCAAGTGCTTGTAAAATGGATGCCTATAGCACTGCTTATTATTCTGGGAATCACACTGGAAATTAGTGATGAGGATTATGAAGGCTCTAATGAGTAGAAGCTGGAGTTAACAAAGAGCTATCCAGATTCATATCAGCTGAGAATGTACCCAGGAGGTTAGGGAAGGCAGGGTGACTATTCAGTGTAGATGCAAGCAGGACATTTTATGCTTACATTTGCCTTTTCAAACTCACAGTATTCTGATAGAACAACAAGGATGTTCAATAAACAACATTATAACTTCAGTATTTCCCATAAGGCAAATTTTCACACTTTGACAAAGTGGATTTCATTAATTTTCACCTTTTTCAGAGGTGGTTTTGTTTTCTTTGTTATCTCATTCTGGGTATCAAGGAGAATATAATTACAGAAGTCTTTACAGTGGTTTATTGTGGTTACCTGCTGCTAAAGTTCTAGATAATTATATGGCTAGGTCTCTCCTGGCAATATTTCAATAACTATATGGACAAAAATCACCTCCAGGAATAAAATTTGTAATGCACCAAAATGTTCTGACTTTCTAGCTGAGCTATAACAATTTACGCTACAGAACTCCATTTATGATATATGCATACTAATAAAATTTTGTGCTTGAATTCCATTTTCCATATATGACAGTAACTACTTAGCTTTATATTTTTGCTCTTACCTAAGCCTTTTTAATTCAAATGACTTCTTGTCAAGAATGTATACAGCTTTTTTATAACTCAGTGAAGAACAAACTCTTCATTATAAATATATTTTTTCCTCTCTGTCTCTCTGTGGATTTACCTTTAAAACTCTCCACATTGCCTAAGTTTTACTTGAGTCATACATTCACTGACATTTACTGGCACATTGGCAATACGTATATTAGCTGGCAAGCATATTGATACTACATTTTTTTTTTTGCAAAGAGGAGGAATGGTTCACTAATTCTGAAGTAATTGTCTCAATTTGTGAAGCTTATTTTGATATTTTACTGACATGATTAGAATGCCTATCAATTAGTCTTTTATCACCATTCCTCCTACTATATATATATATATTTAGTAACAATATGCCCAAATAATTTGATTCAAAACATTCATTGTTGACTCTAAATATGAAAATAACTTAATTTCTCAACATGAACTACTATCATAATGGACCAAACCCAGCTTAATTTAGTTGTATAAGTATTCCCATTCAAATAATTTCATCAGTAATGGCTGCAAATGAACCATGAAATTTAGCTGTTTTCCAGTCAAGTATAATCTAGTGGAATATCTCATGTAGTTTTAGATCTTGATATAGATTTTTCTGATCCAGTTTATTGAGCTGTTTCAGAGTGTATGTGCCAACCCGACAGAAGGATTTGGAGATAATTCCTATTAATACAGATTAAAATTGGGACAGGAAATGTCATCCAACTCTGTGGAGACTGAGAATGGTTCCCAGAAGAGTTAAATGCTTCCCTTTTGTATACAAACTCTTAAAAAGTTATTTGAGTATTACAAAATAATTAATTTCAAAAGTTGAAAGGTAATGGTGAGAAATAATAGAGTATCCCAAGCCCCATAAATAGTTTAATGACTATTTCTAAACAAGCAGTTAGTAAAAATAGTTCGTTCTTTCTTAAATTTTATGGAGCTTAGTAAGGATGAATATGTGGATCATGTATTTTAGGTCTCATCAAGATGCAATATCTGCTGTTTATAAGTTTATATATGTCAGCAATTACTGCACATAATAACAACCAAAATGCCATAATATGTACAATTTGTTATACAAATAGATTAGTTCCCATAAACTGATGAAAGGTAGAACAGGAAAGCCAAAACCAGTCACTGTCAAAATGATAATAGAGATTGAATTGATTTCTTCAAGAGGTATTAACTTCAGTTGTAATATTATGAGAAGTTACTTCAACATTGTTTTTATAGTTGGCCATAGGATGAGTTTTTTTAGTGTCATCATGGATTATTAACAGACTAACTCCACATGAGGAAAACCAGCCCTCTTCATGCCACTTATGCATTTCTGATATTTTACACAAAACCTGTGTTAAAAGAACTTTACCAAAGTTTTAAGTCATTCCTCTTCACATTAGGTAATGCCACAGTTACAGTGGCCTGGACAACCTCCGTTCAGTTCCCAGTGTATTAGTTGTAATTATTAACACAACATACTCACATTTAACATGTTGGAAATAACATATTTACTTACTTGACCACTACCTATCTGAGCTTTCCACAAGATTCTTGCCCCCTTCTCTACATAAGCTGGACAGTGTTCATTTAATAAGTATTCAATATTTGTTTATTTGTTTGTTTTTCTCTTTTCACCTATGGCCCAAATCTATGTATGTAATGAATAAACCAAGCACTAAGAAATGGGGTTTTTTTTCCCTTGGAACATTACTATAGGAAAACTTCCTGCATCATCAAAATATCTCTCAAATAGGAATCCACTTGTGTGCACAAAACCAGAAGAGTTCAGATGAGTTCATTATGCAACAAGAAGCTTACAGATGGGAATTTGAGGTATGTAAGTTTAAAGTCAACAATGTGACTTAAATTTAGACTAATTTTTAAATTAACTGTTTTTCATATTACGTAACAATGCATAGAGCTGTTCGTATCTGGTCTCATCTTCTGTCAACTTCTTTCATGGGTGTGAGTGTAACATAGATCTTGAAGCAAATATTTGCATTATAGAAGTTCAGATTTCTGGCACCCACATGCAGCTCCTGGGATTTCAAAAAGGCAGGTCAAAAGTGAAGTTCATACAGGGGGCAGATGATTCTCAGGTTTTGGGTGGGCAGAAGAATCATAACTCTGGTGGAAGGTCCCCAAATGGCAGGGAGAGCTCAGCTCACTGAGAGAGTGAAGACCACATGACAGTGTGAAGAACAGGATGACATCAATGAAAGCCAGAAAAGGAATGGAGGGACAGTGAGAACAAGTGACAGTACACAAAGCCCTAAAAACCAGACAAAAAAAACATGAGATGAGTGAGAATCAGAACAGCAATCACAATATTGCAGCTACTCAAGACAGAAAAGGAACAAACATGCATGTGTGTGTAGGAGAGCTTTCCAGGAAGGAGGAAAGAAGCTAAAGAAAAAGGTGTGACCTTGAGTGATACAGACTCTCAAGATAGAAATTTCAGACAGTGTCAGGAAATTATTTCAATTTAATTCAATCATTTTACATTGTACCAGATGCTGTCTGATTTATATTGTGTAAAAAGGTTGTGCAGAGGACTAGGAAAGTGTTCTGTTTACCTTGTCTGAGTCAATGCACTTCCTGAAGCATTTTCTTCTGAAAAGCAGGATGAAGAGAAAGATTACTTCCACAGTAGCCCAAATGAGCTTGATGGGTTCTGGAAAACTTTCTGGAGTGTTGGTACTGGCAGAGAGAAAATGGGATATTCAAAAAAAGTGTCCTGTCTAAAAAGGGAAGCAGTCCCAAATCCAGTCATGGGAGTTCCAGGTGAGAGACTTTCCTGAAAAGTCAAAAGGATGATCTGTAGTGAGAAAAACTGGAGTTTTACTTGAACTGAAAATTACTGATTATGGGAAAAAGGTATACACTTCAAGGACATAATGGTTAGGAGGTTGATTTGTTTCCAAACATCTTTAATCTGTCTCACTCAGTTCTTCTGGGGCTTCCCCTATTTAGTGAGTAATTTTTGCTGTAGTTTGTTTTTGTTGTTTAAATAAAACACTAGCTTTGGAAATTGCATGTCATTACTGTTTTTTTGGCAAGCTCACATCAAAAATGAGAAGAGAGGAAAGTGTTTTCACTTGGCCAAAGATGTTCGCCTGAAGCCAGCCACAATGTGACCCTCCCCTGCTGCTGTCTCTCCATCATCTTCACAATCCTGTAGGAACGTCTGCTTATCTTCATAGTATATTCTATAAAAGAAAAGAAAAATGAGAAGTAGTGGGTTAGGAAACTCTAATGAAGTGCACAGTAAAGCAGTGGCAAATCCACCTTTCAAATACAAAAGTCCCAAAACAACATAGTTCAGTTTACCCTTCAGGGCAGCTGAAACCTGGGAGGTCTGGTCATGACTGCAGTGCACAGTGTAGTATTGGAAATCTATTTTTCATTGGATGTCATATCCTAGTATAGTATTCTAACAGTTTAGTGCCATATAAGGAGGTAGGCTAAGGAAAGGTAAAAGTGGTTTATCTTTTGATAGAGTTGATTAGGCACAAACCAGATTCCCACACATTAAGTCAGTGACTATGGGGAAAGTACAAAATTGTGATGATTCCTTTGCATCAGTAGGATTGCAAACAGGTGAACTTTAAAGAGAGGTTTTTGCCTATTGAGTACTTGAGGATTTTAGATGGTCTACAGCCAGACATAGAAATTGAAGACGAGTAAAGAAATACCAAGACCATGAAGGAGTCTAACAGTTTCTAGTAGAGGTTAACTATCTTATCAAATACGTAGTCATTAGAAATTTGAAAAAACAGTTGATGAGACTTGAGGAAAGAGGAAATTCTAGGAATGGGCTTTGGACAAGGAGAGATAATAATAAGCAAGGCAACAAGTCAAGCCTGGAGAGAGCCAAACAGAGCTGTGTTGCAGAAGACCCAAGGGGACACTGATGTAGGCACTGAGGAGACTGTATTCAGGTAGGTTGTACTGAGCACATAAGGGGGTCTGAAAGGTTGTCCTTTACTGCTGCACACCTGCATAGACAATTTGTTTTCAGGCCATGCTCTGTGAGACAGCAAATACTTCCCAAGTAAATGACTCGTCTTTATTTCCAAGTCTTTATTTGACTCTCCTACCACCTGAGTAGTTGACAATGCTGGGATCTTACAGAGAAGATTCCCACCAGAGGATAAATCAGAACTGCAGGACCATTGTTTCCTTCATATACCTTGCTTTCTTTTAGTTCCATGAAACAGTTATTAAACCAAGTTAAACAGCAACATGACACAAGATAGTATTACTATCATTTCAGAATGATAATGCCAGGTGTCTAAAAAGCAACTTTTTTTCAAGAAATGTCTCTATAAAGAGAACTGTCTGCAAAAATATATTTTTTTCCAAAATTCTTTCTCAGACATTACCTTAAATCCTGCCCCTCCCCCAACTCAGCCCTCAAACCTGTGAGCAGTGAAGTACTTTTTCAAAGGCAATATGCTATTCACAGCAAGAAAAAACAAACCAACAAACAGTCGAAACTAAACAAAAACCAAAACCAAAACAACAAATAAACAAAATGAATGAGGAGGGTATCTATAATTATGTCAACCAGTAATGCTTGCTTTAAAAAAATATTTTCAGCAGATACACAACTCCTAAAAAAGAGAAAATTTAATCACCTATCTCAATATACTTTGAGATATACATTGAATATACAACTTTTTTTTTAAACACTGTCCTAAATTTCAGGGTTTATTTGGAAGGCACCAAACTGATTTAGAAATCTGAAAGAGATTAATATTCTGCAGAATTTCAAAAATTTTGAAAAGAATTGGAAGACCTTCTTTGGCGTTTGAGTAGTTTAATACCTCTCTGCATGCTCTAGCCTTCTTCCTACCAATGAAACTCTAAAAGAGTTTTATTCTTTCTGTGTTTATTGGATTTTGATACTCTGATTCAGATACAGAGCAACTGCTTATCTTGATTGCCAGAGATTCTTGCCCCATGTCAGTATTTCCTGATTTGACTAATAAAGTCTTTATCTTGGAATCTCAACACTATAGTCAGGTCTCAGAAGAGCTCAGATTTGGTCCTTTAGACTATGTGATGAGGCTTTTTTATTATGCTCAAAAAGGTAATTGAACAAGATTTGAACACAGAGCATCACATTGTCCAATTCTATACTTTCAATTTCAGCAAGAGTACAATGGCTTCTGTTTTCTAATTTTCCTGCTTTGTTCAACATTAAAAATCAACACTCTGTCTCAGTTCATAGATCTCTTTGTTTCATCTTCCCTTTCTTCAGTGTTGCTTATTCCTTCCCCTGTTGCATGCACACGTTTGGTTAATTTATCCAATTTAGCATCCATTGCATCTCCCTTTCATTTAAGTCTCTCCCATGCTGTGAAGAATGACTGTCCAGGTCCATTTTATTTCTCTAAATATTGCTGTAATATTTGTAGGAGCTTCCTTTTCCCCAAAGAGCACTAAGACAGATGCTGTGTTTTCCATAGTGCCTGTGAATTCTTTTGAGCAGCGTAGATTTCTGTGGACTACGTGACACTTCTAAATTGCAGCTGTTCTTAAGGATCTGTTCCTCTACAGTGATAGTTTGCTCACCTCTCTTCAATGCAGGCAAAAAGTTAAGATACAGAAAGAAAGGACTAAGAATATGAATATTTGACTGGTTTGCGTTTGACCCAAAGCAATGGGAGACAAGCTCATAAAGTACTTTGGCACCCACCTCCAGTGCAATTCACAGCCAAGCCTACAAGGGTAGATGTTTGAATTCTGTGGGCACCTAGCCCTTGAGAGGCCATTATAAATAGGTCACATTTTTCAGAAGCAGAGTAAATAGTCATTTTTTTGGTCAAGTTTTGTTGAGCAGAAAGCGTTGTTAGGCTTATTCTTTTTGCCCAGGCAGACAAGCACTGCATGCCATATGTACAGCTGACTAGATGAGGGGGCAGGCGAATAGCTCCAAAATTCCTTAAGAGAAGCAGGCTAGGACAATGAGAAAGTTCAGATCAAATTTCATAGTAATGCATGTCTGGATTGGAATTTACCATTTAAGTACCCTTCCATTAAAGCATCCTTGTTGTGTTCCTATACCTAATATTGACACTGACAGAACAGATAGCAGTAACTTCTTTCTGTTTTATTATAAGCTGATAAAATCCAAACCAGAAAGAATTGGTTTTCATAATTAGGATTTTTTTTTTCCATCAGCAGCTTAAATTAAAAATACTTTAAAAGTATTTATTCCAGGCAATGGTACTCATATCTTTTTGTCACCTTAATTTTGAGAAGTTTCTGGTCCAGTTCCCAGTGGGTGAGTTTCTACTTCAAATGTGATACCTTTGCTACAATTGCACAAGAAAAATAGAAGATGATTATATATGCAGAGCTGAAAATATTAATGATCAAAGCTGAGTCTTCAAAAGAGAGGAAAATGTGAAATAGTTAATCATATCCCAAATTTGTTTTTATTACAGATGATGTAGGATTTTAGGTCATTTTCCTGTCATCTTTCAAGCACCAGATTCACTTCAGGAAAAGTGTATCTTTTACTTTCTGTACTCATCTTTCTTAAAATATTTTATTGTTTATTTCTTTTACTTGTGGCTTGACCATGAACTGAGACTTCAGCAAAATATATAGATTATTACCAGGATTAAAAACAAATGGCACACTATGATGGCCATACGCATTTCAGGATGCCCATTCTAAGATTTCTGCAAGATGTTTTGAATAGACTAAATATTTATCCTGTGAAATGGGGTCCATTTTTAGGGTCTTTTAAAAGCTGAGACAGACAAAATCATTGAACACTGTTGTAAATTGCGGTCATACGTACACGTTTATCAGCATGTAAAAGTATGTTATTGCAAGAGTTTTGATCTTCTCTGATTTGTCCTAAATAATTTTCTGAAACATCTTTTCTTATCACACGTAGTAATCTGGACTTACCAAGTAATTAAACATATGGTGATGTATTTAGTTATACAAAATATTGTTTGTCAAATTACATGTCCACTGGGTTTCACTGAATGTTTACTGTATGTCTAGGTACCTAATTAAGTAGCTGATGAATTTCAATAGAGACATTCTGGAAACAATTTGTTTTTTCTAAAACCTGATCACTTTTAAAACTTTTAAATTAAATTCCTATTTCAGTGGCTATATTTAAAGTGTGACTTGAATTCCCTGTTGTTCACCTCAGAGGTTTTTTATTTTTACTCCTGGCTAATAAACTAAGAGGCATACCACTCATACCAGTAAAACCCCAAGCAAGCTGCCCTGTATCATACTTCACACTTCATCAAGATTCTTCCCTGTGTAGTAATACTATTCATAGGGTTTTATATTTGTTTGCTTTGTTTCTATGGTTATTTTTCCACTTACATTAGGATGTGTGATTGGTTTTTCTCAGCTTCCAATCTGCACTAGAACATTTTGAGTTGTCCAGAAAATCACTTAAAGCTCTTAGTGGTCAAATACAGCTGAGTGAACAGACAAAAGATTTATTTACATCTGCCTGAAAGAGGTGAAAACAGTCTTTCAGACTCAGAGAGAAAAATACAGAAATTTTTCACCTCCTAAAAATTTTTAGAATTATTTTGTTATTTCCTTTATAAATTGCATACATCTACCATTGTAGGAACCTGTACTTAAAATACATATCTTGCATCATTTTCTAGAAAATACTTACATAGGAAATCTCAAATTGAAGAAGCCACTTATTCTCTCTCACCCATGCCATGTTCCAGTTCAAGCTGTTATGTCTATGTGTTATGCCTACAAAGCCAGAGGACTCTCACAGCACTGTAGGACTCTGACAATTGAGCAGCAAATTGAGTTCCAAAGGCATGAACTCAGCACAATAGTTGAGAAAATGCCATTGCAACTGCATCCCTTTCATATCTTCATTGAAGGACTGGAAACTTTAACTACTCCAATCACCACAGCACGACCTCTTGTCACACTAGGATTATGACTCAAGTAACAAGGATGCATAAAGGACAAAACAACCGGATCACACCTCTTAGAGTTTAATGAGAAATTAATGTGCCTCACAAGCAAAATGGGATTTTCCTCTGCCGTGTACCACTAAATAAGGCCAATGTCCATAGTTAAGGCATGATGAAGGCTGTTCAGTCACAGAGAAGCGGACACTGTTTTAGCCACAGTTTCTGAAGCATTTAATCATTAGCATACCTCCTCACATCCCTTGAACTGTGCCAGCTCCTTTTTCTCAAAATAGTACAATGTCTCAGATCTGCAAATGGCTGTGCAGAGTCTTTGTATGAGGCTGTCCCTGTTTAGGAAGGAGGAGAAGTAAGTAAGTAAGCATGAGGAAGCATGTGGTGCCACACCACACAGCTGTGGAGCAAGGGAGTGGACATTATCTACACTACTGAGCAACAGCAGTGAAGTCACACACAACAAAGTATTCTCTTGGTTTTACCAGGAGTCACGTCTTTTCACAGTGGGTTATTTTGCCCATTCCTAAATTGATAAGGAATCAAATACCTATTAAAGAATTAATTAAAATTCTCCTGCCAAGAGGAGATGAAATATACTTTGAGGCTGCCACCACATGGACAGTCAGAAAGACACAGAGATGTTACATTGCAGGAAGTAAAAAGGATGCAGATAGACAAGCTTCTTCAAATCATGTGAGAGAGATATCCTCTAATTTCACTACCATCTTATCAAGCTCATCTTAGACATGTGTAGAATATAATAGAATTATAGAATCATAGAATGATTTAGATTGGGGGACATTAAAACTCACCTCATTCCAAACCCCTGTCATGGGCAGGGATTCCTTCCACTAGACCAGGTTGCTCAAAGGCCCATTCAACCTGGTCTTGAGCACTTCCAGGGGTGGGGCGGCATTCACAACTTCTCTGGGCAACCTGTTCCAGTGTCTCACCACCCTCTGAGTAAAGAATTCATTCCTAACATCTAATGTAAATCTCTTCTCTAAAGCCATTCCCCCTTTCCTTATCTGCCTGTGTAAAAAGTCTCTTTTTTTTATAAGCCCACTTAAGTTATTGGAAGGCCACAATGAGATCTCTCCAGAGCTACCTGTTTCCCAGACTGAACAGCCCAGCTTTCTCAGTCTTTCTTCACAGGTTAGGTTCTTCCAGACCTCTGAACATCTACATGGCCCTCCTCTGGATTATTCTAACAGGTCTAATCTTTCCTGTGCTGAAGACCCCAGGCCTAGATGCAGTATACCAGGGGATGCCATATGAGGGCAGAGTAGAGGGGTAGAATCACTCCCTTGACCTGCTGGTCACACTTGTTTTGGTGCAGCCTGGCACACCACTCCTCTCCATGATGCCCAGTGACAGGACCCGAGGGAATGGCCTGAAGTTGGGTCAGAGGAGGCTTAGGTTGGGTATTAGAAAAATGTTCTTCACCCAGAGGGTTGTTGGGCACTGGAACAGGCTCCCCGGGGAAGGGGTCACAGCCCCAAGCCTGACAGAGCTCAAGAAGCATTTGGACAATGCTCTCAGGCACACAGTGTGACTCTTGGGGCGTCCTGTGCATGGCCAGGAGTCGGACTTGATGACCTTGTAGGCCTTTCCAACTCAGCTTAACCTGTGATTTTGTGATTCTGAGTACTTCTCCCAATAGGTATTTGTCTTGGTTTAAGACAATTTAAAGAGGTAGACATGTTAAAACAATTTACCTCCCCTTAGTTTCAACCAATCATTTTCCACCAATAAAGAGAAATGAAATGTGGCTATGAGTGAAAAAAAATCCCAGTTTTCTGACAAGTGAAAGAGCAACAGCCAAAAAATAACCCTTAATAATCCCATGTACCCCCTGAAATGCCATTTCTGGTCATGGGGCTGGGTCTTAAAGAGACAGTAACAATTTTTGGGGCAGAGGTAAATGTGGAACACAGTAACCTTTCGTGTTACCCATGACGGTATTCATGCTTGGGATTGCCCAGACCTAGGTGCAGCATCTTGTACTTGGACTTATCCAGCTTCATGAGGTTATCATGGGCCCACATGTCAAGTTTGTCCAGATGCCCCTGGAGGGCATCCTGCCCCTCTGTTGTGTCAGCTGCACTGCTCAGCTTCATATCATCTGCAAACTTGCTAAGGGTGCACTTGCTCTTGTTGTCTATGTCATCAGTAAAGATATTAAAGAGCACCAGTCCCAGAACAGAGCCTTGAGAGACACCACTCTTTTCAGATAGTTCACCTAAATCCAAATCTTCCACTATTCTCACTCAGGGTGAAAGTAAATCCAGCAGGAAATAATTGTAGAAGTGGTTGCATTCAGCACTACAGATCCTAGAATTGTCTCCGCTCCGTCTTCTCTTGTGGCTTCCTCTATATCCTGAACAGGTAAATAACAGCTGCAGGAAGTTAAGTGTCACTAACAGCTCAGTCCTGTGTTTGATATTAAATTACTCAAGCCCACAGAGACTTATTTTTGTTCTTATTTTCAATGTGTTGGCTAAATAAATCTCATGTTGACAAGAACGAGACCAAATGGGAAGCTAATTTATTGCTATCTGACATCAGGAAAAATATAACTTACCCATTGATGCCACACAAAGAACTTCATTCTGAAATAAAACACTTTGATAAAAAGCCATCCTCCTTGTGTAATTAGGAAATACAAAGGGCAAAGTGAGATTTTGAGTTTAAATGGTGAAATGGAATAAATCCTGTTTACAACCCTTATGACAAAAGGTTTACTGTAACACAAAAGAAATTGAGAATTCTGTTTTGGAAGAAATCTGAAAGCATGCCATCTCAGAGCTATAAATAATGAATCATTTCTATATGCTAAAGAAGTAAAAAAATGTCAACATAGTTTGGCAATTTCAAACAATGTGTAAGACTTTATCCTTCACACAAAATGCATAATTAATAATACCCCAAAACATGGTCTACAACCAGATCATATATCAACTACAGAAAATCCCAGACTGATGTGTTTAAAGAAAAGAATAATTTTTCTTTGATTAAAATCTTTAGGGATGTAATAGGCTGTCCTTGGCCTCAGCACAGAAAAGCACTTAAATTTCTACCTGCCTGAAAGTGTGGATGTCACGCTTTTTGTGTTGAGTTGAATAACAATTGGCACTATGACCTACATGGAATATCTTAAGTACTAGAACAGGTATCAGATCAGGTATTAATTATTGAAAAACAATTACTCAAATATTGATCAATGCCTCATTAGGAGGAAATGTAGAGATAATGTTTTTTAATGAAGTGAGTGGCTACTCACAAGAAAATTAAGTCTTAGGATCCCGGAAAAGATGCAGTTATGAATTTTGTAGTTGTAGTAGTAGTAGTGCACACAACGCCTCAAAAACTGCCAGTGGGATAGTGCCAGCTTTAGCACTATGTAGAAAAGTATGCTCAATACACTATGTGGCTCTGCAATGTCAAGAAAAAAATATTATATAAAAAAAAGGAAAAAAACCAAAAAGAACATAAGTAAGAAACAAACAACAACCAAAAAAAAAAAAAATCCAAAAAGAAAGAGTAGACCCCAAAATACAAAAGGGAACATTCCAAAGAGTAAGACACTTTAAAGTGCCTGGAGTCTGTAAGAAATAGTTTATTGGGAGAAGGGTGAAATACACACCACCATTTAAAGAGAAAAAAACGCACCACAGAAAAAGCTGCCATGGGATCAGTGGGAAAGCTTCAAAGGCAATCACAGGGAAAAGTATTTAAGAAAACGAGAGCTTGCCAAAATGAGGAGAAACCATAAGAAAATTATAGGTTAAACATAAGCAGGAAATTGAGAGCTCTAAAAATAATTTCAAGTATACCTTATAAAGGATTTTCAAACTGATAACAAAAGTTCTTTAAATACTTCAGAGTAGAACTGGTGGGAATGCTGATGACAAGTGTGTAAAAGCAGCACTCATCTGACAGAGGCCACAGCAGAAAAGCTCAGTGAATTCCTTTTGAAGGCAACACTTTGTGGGAAATGGTCTTTGCTGCAGAGAAGTGAAAGAAGATAGATATATTTGAAATAATTCTAACTCAAGTACAAGACCAAATGGATTAGCTGGAAGTCAGTAAGCCACCCAGTCCAGGTAGCATCATCCAAGGCTGAACTTTATGGAAAACTGCAGAATTGTCACCCAGGCATGTGGCCATGAGGCTACAACAGCCCCTCTTATGGTGGCAGATGGATTGCCACCATGAGTTCCTTATAGAATGAGGGCCCAGAAAGGTATCCTGAATTGCAATGCTATCTGTACCAGCAAAGGTGGTGGAGTATATGTCAAAGAATGGGATCAAGGATTTTCAGTCTATATTGAAGAACAGGAGCACTGATATGGTGCCAGTTATGGTTACCTGAGCAAGAACCAGTGTAGCTTCTGTGAAGGAAAATCCCATCTCCCTGATGTATCAGAGATCCATATGGATCTTTCTTAATTTCTCCCAAGGGACCTAAAAGAAAAGGGGTGTGAATATGACAAGTTTCCAGATGAGTTTAAATTCTTCTGGGAAGTAAGGTGCTGTGGCAATGACAAGAAATTCCAGGACTTCATAAGACTGAGTGAGATAAAACATGAGAGATGAAATTCAATACAGATAAAAATAGTTAAGAAAAGTACTCCAAACTATTTCTAGCACAATGTAGTAGGACTGCAAACTGGGAAGGAGATCTTATAGTCATTCAGGACATTCACTGGCTGAAATCATTGGCTAAATGGGCAGGAGTAGCCAGAGGAGACAAGAGGTTTTGCATCATCCAGAAGACTTTTGAGAAGAAAGAACATAATTTTACTACTGCATAAAAATCTGATGAACTCATATCTTGAGTTCAATGTGCACTTCAGGTTCTTACTCTTGCATCTTGGGAAGGAAGATGACTAAGAAGGTAGAGAAGGTGTCAGATAAAATGACCAAGGATGAAGAGCAGCTCCCCTTGCTCAAAAGGCCAGACTCTTCAGTTTGAAGACAAGAGGGACTTGTCTTCAAACTGATAGATAAGAGGTTTCCAAAATCCTGAAAGCAGGGATTAAGATGAACGTGGAACTAATCTTGCAGACCCTCAATATGAGAACAAGAGAAGATGATTAAACCATCAGAACATCTATTTAAATAATTTTATAAAAGAGCTTCCTTACACAGGCAGCTTGAAATTTACTACTAGAGAACAATTTGGAAACAAGAGAGTGTCATTGGGATCAAAAGTGAAGTAGGAAAAGTAATAGACCAGAGATTCAGGGCTTGGAGTCTGATGTGGTATGGGGACAGGGAGAAGGGAGCCATGCTGTGCAACTAAATTTCATTTCAACATGAAATCAAAATACTGTCAAAGTCCACAATCCCATGCATATATGCACACCTGTGAACAAGAAAAAACTCCCAGCTTCCCTCTCCCACAGGGAGCTTAAGTAACTTTCTCTTAAATGTTCCAGAGCAGCAGATTTAATCAAAAAATCTCCTGTATGTGAACATATGAAGGTTTGCTTAAATCAGTTATCCACAGGGGACTTTTAAGCTTGTGTCATACCTACATTTTATCTGTCTTGAGAAAGGAATAAGGTTCATTCTGAAAGTAACTCTTTACCATAGCTGTTTCTATACAAGTGACAGTCAGTATAATGTTAAGTATAAATATTATTGCATGGACTATGTTTCCATTACTCTTGAACACTACTTTCACTGATAATTATTCATCATTACTAATAGCATTTCCAACATGCCAGGCATTGCATCAAAGGGACATTTTTAATAAACTTTCCATTCTGTCCCTATAAACAAATTTTAGGAGTTGTAATAAATGAAGAATTATGGCTACTTTGGTGTTTATAATGTGAAGCTCAGAATTTCCATAGTTCTTTGATGGTGCCCAAAATAAAACCAAATTATAATGCCCACAGGGGAGACGGAGATTAGTCTGTAACTCTGATAACTGTATGCCATGTACCTATTTCAAACTCCTTTCAAGGGCCTCTAAAACTAGCCTGTTATGAAACTATCCCTATCTCTGCCTTATTGCTATCTTCACACAAAATGGAAATGGCCTCTATGCCTAGTACTATTTTCAAGACTTTCAGCCAAAACCCATGTTTTGCTAGAGGTAAAATAAAGTAGTAAATTAAGCATCACAGACAGGACTTGTGAGGCTGATGTTCACTTTGAGCTTGCAGTCATGTTTGTGTTCTGATTAGATGCTACCCAGTTAATTAGCACTGTTGCCTCTTTCCAGTGGACGACCTTGGAATGAAGGGACAGAGCATGAACTTTGGAGTAGGGTGTTTCAAATTCATCTAAAGTTTCCTTGTTGCACAGTTGTTGAGGGTTTTTTTGTGTGTGTTTGGATTTCTTTTTTTTTCTTTTGTTTGTTTGGGTTTTCATGTCAGGGAGGGGTGGTGGTGCTGTGTGTGATTTTTTTTGTTGTTGTTGTTGTTGTTTGGGGTTTGGTTGCTTTTTTTTTCCCTGATGAGCTTATGTTTGTTAGAATGACTTTCAAACACTCTTTATAATGATCAATGACAATTATTATTGTTGTCTAACAAATTTACAGAGGGACCAAGGGAGGGCTTTGCTAAACTCAGTGATGTGCAACAAACACAGTACAATCCATGCCTTGCAGAATTACATTGTACTGAACATGTGGATGAAATAATTTATGCTACACAAAATTACCAGAAACAGAGAAAGAATATGGATAAGCACATGCAGTAAAGTTCAATGTTCCTTGCATATAATTACACTCATTGGCAGAACAGCACTGGCTTGTAGATGCTCCAGAGTATCCTTGATATCAAGTTGACATTAATGAATTTGTCAGTGGACCTTCATGGATGTACAACAGGAGTTTGCCTTGAACTTCTTACATTGGAAAAGTAGGATATAAGTAGTTACATAAAAGTAAAGGCAATCAGCAGCTGTTCTTTGTTTGCTGCTTAGCCCAGGCTGCTGCAGGTCTGCTGTAAATCATCCCAGTTTCAGCAGAGCATCTGTTAGTGTTACAGTAATGCAAAGTGGAAAAGGGCCAGCCCCAGTGTGTGCCACCTTCCAGACAACAACATATTTGGTGGTGGACATTTTCTATCTTGTTTGACTGATCTGGACTGAACTGTGCTGCAAAAGTGTAAATGAAGTTGTATCCTGAGAAAGACTATTAAGCAAAACCTAACTTTTTGCTATTCAGAGTTGGAGGTATGGCAAGAAACTATGAGAAACGCAAGAGAAGATCTTGGTACAGCTACTCTTGCTTCCCACACAGTGTAAACTCAGAAAATAGCTTTTTATATTTTTTATAAAGCATTCCAATAGATTTATTGCTTACTCACAGGGCATTAACAGTGGGCAGTGCTGAGTTAAGCTATAGAGAAGTGTGCTTATGCTCTAAGCATACTTCATCAGGTATAATCCATTTCCTGCAAACATGAAAACTTTTTAAAATTATGCCTCCCTTACAACTTTACTACATGTGCTTTAGTGAGACAGGGAGAACCACAGCAAAGTCTCTTGCCCTGCCTCTGATTGCACTGCCATTTCTTCATCTACCTGTTCACAAGTGTATGGTTCTTGGAAGAAAGCTCCCTCTCTAAGGAATAACTTGGAGCAATATCTGTCAATACATTGTAGTTGATGACACTGTTAAACCCTGCTGTTATATGTCTCCATTATAATTTCACTTTCTCTAACCTATCTGGTTACAGAACCCCACCTGAGAGAGAGGAATTTGCCTTTTGATTATGATGTTACACATCATGTGTCAGGCACACTCTGAACCAGGAAACATGGCAGGTAGGTAATCCTTGAAGCTTTGTGCAGGTCAGCTCCATCTGCTCCCTTGGGATTATTTAATTCACTTGTGAAATGAACAGCCATATGTGGCCTTTTGTCAGAGGATATTACTATATTTGATGGCCAATACAGTGATGAGAATAAAGGTGTTTTGTTATCATGTAGTTTAAAGGCTAGATATTTTCCCAGCATGCTCTTTGCTTTAGAACTGTGGCAAGACCACCAAACATGGAATATAACCAGCAATGTAATTCACAATATTCTTGAGTAACTAATATTTCATAGCTGCACTCTTATTTTTGTCTTCAGAAAAACCTTTTCTAATATAGGATTTTCCACTGGAACATCAGAAATGCCAGCTAAGAAAAATAATTTTCTGGAGCTAATTAATTCTGCATATGAAGCAGTGCAACTAGACTGAAAAGTGCCGTCCTTCCTGGTGAGCATTCATTTCACAAACTTGAGCAAACAGGGGTAGTTTTCTTTCTACCTCATTTTTGGCACAATGTCCTCACTTAACTAAACTGCACTAGACTAGCAGGCTTAAAAATCTTGACTACCTCTCAAACTACACACAAGCTTATTGTACATGTATTTCAGAGACTGTGCCTCCAAGCAGCTCATAATTGGAGTTATTTTCTAAGATCTTTTCTTCTATTATATCTGATAAATGAAAGATTAGATATTTTGCACATTCCTGGGGAAAAACTTTTTACTTTGAACTGAAAATCTTTAGAAAGTTGAGGAACAATGAAGGAAAAATAATAACAGCTAACCAAGATGAGGGAAATAATTGAAATGCTAAACATCTGGTTTTGTCAGAAAATAGAGAAGTTACAACTAGAAAAAACTTCAGATATCTTATGATAATTACTATGAAAATCTGAACAGAAAAAGTCAGCAGAGTCAACTTTTCTGGGAACTTCAAACACACTTTGAAGAAAGTCTGTTTTCATCCTTGATCTGAGCGAGAGGAAAATCTAGTAATTGAGTTTAAGATTAGAAGTGAGCATTACATTTAGAAATGTTTAAGTGTGTAAACTGTCTCTAGGTGATGAAACTTCTTTGGTTATATAAAATGAGACTTTTTTCTTTAATATGGTATTTTCCTTTAACCTAGTCCATAATGATTACTGTTTAGTCTGCCCACATGGAATTATTATATCATTACTCATGCTTTAGAAAAATAAAAATGAAGATAAAACAATTCCAGATTTTTTTTTTTTCTGAGAGGCAAGGAATCACATTTGCAGCTCAGAGGTTCTTCCCTCCCCCATTTCTGTTTCTCTTCTTTTCCCAACATGAAGCTTATAAGCTGTATCTAGTTTAAATGCTTCAGGAAGTATCATCTCACCAACTAAGAAAAAAAGATTTCCTCATTACTCATCCTTCTATAGCATAAACTGTATTTCTTTCCTGAGAATTGCAGGTGTGAAATCTTTTTTTTTTAAATTAAATATAAAAACCCAAAAATATGGAACTAGCTTGTTGATGTAAAAATGCTGCTTGATATAAAGTTTTAATCTAAAACTAGGATGCATTCTCCATATACCAAACATACACATATGTCTTGGCGAGGCCAACTGCACATCAGGAAGAACATGTGGAAGCAAATAGAATTAATGCATAGGTAGTAAACTGCTAAAGTCATGAAAAAAACAAACCAAACCAAAGCAAAACAATCAACCAACCAACCAAACAGCACACACACAGCCAAAACAGAAGAAGCTGAGAGCAAGCATCAAACAGCATTTCACATTTCCAATGAACAGGCAGTCATTTGCTTCATTTGGCAGAGTCACCAGGAAATTTGGTGGGGTGGGATGGTTTCAAGAATGCACCCACACCACCCAGGGATATTACTGAGAATGTGTTTACTTAGCAGGACAGGTAGAGCAGAGGAGTGGCAATTTTTTATCCTACAACATATCCTACATGCCCACAATAAACCAGCCCCTCCCTCTGCCCAGTTCAGACAAGCACAGGAGCAGAACCATCTCCCCTCCTGCTGACATGCCCATGACCTCCTGTTTGCCTTGTACATGTGCCAGTGACTCCTCAACTCCATTTTCCATATGATCTCAGGCATCTGTGTATGTCATTCCTCCAACAATGGACATATTTTAAACTGGTTTATTCTCTTCATGTTGAAAAAAGAAGAGAAACAGAAATGGGTGAGGGAAGAACAGTTGTTTATTCCCTTCTAATTTAGATTGTTTTCATATGTCATCAGTGGCCTTGCTGAGCATGTAGCCTTGCACCAGACTCTTTGACTTTCTCTGTACCTAAGCCCAAGCAGCAGTTGCCACTCTCTGTTCTCTCACCCTCTGGCCTCCTTCCTCAAATGTGGTGCAAAAGCTGTGAACTCAGCAATAGCTGCCAAGGCAAACTTTGTCTACTGCTACTGTATTTCTTTTCTACCCCATCTGAAATTCATCCAGTTGACTGAAGCTGGGCAAGAGCAGTAGAGATCTGTATTTGAGGACATCATTTTCCAGGTAGGCTTCACCACACGCCAGGTTGGTTCAGTGAGCTGATTCCTAAACCACCACAAGGCACCTACAATTGCTCTATGTGTGCTCTATGTTTAGATGTAGAAAAGGCTCAGTTTCCTTGCCTCCAACCTCCACAGTCATTTTGAACTCTCACAATAAAATTATTTCTGTTGCAACTGGAATGAGCTCTTCAGTGTGGGAGAACCTTTTACGCTGGAAGGAAACTCTTAGGGTAGTCTAGATTTATGGGAATTGCATGTTTGAATAGTCCTTCAAAATGCTGGTGATAATGTGCAAAGGGAGAAATTACACAGCAGGGAGTAACAGCACCTGCTGACTAAATTCAGAGCTGGGTTTGTTTTGTTTTGGGGTTTTTTTTTGTATATTGCATTTAATGATATTTTGCTAATGTTAACATACTTTATAATTTGTTCAGATACCTTCTGCATTGCACTATCTTGATCCTAAAAAGGTGATGTATATGGTGGTAGCAAGGTGCAAATATACCATATTACATACTCTTTTCCTTCATACCTGCACTATAAATTTATTTAGAATTTAGAAAGCCTGAAGATTTCTCAATGATTTGTAGAGAATGAAGGAAACTGAGGTCAATATTTGGGTTTACAACTACTAATCTATTATGATTCTTTCTCCTTCTTTCTCATTTCTTCTCTTTGGGTAGCCAATATGGTAGATTTTTAGGAAAAAAATCCTTTTTTACTTACAAATATTTTTATGTACACAAATACTTCTATGACCATGCTGCCCTCATATTTCATTACTCATTCCTCTAAAGCTTTTTCTTGCTTTGCATCTCAACAATTTGGTGTAGCAAGGAAAGTAAAACGAACAGTGTTTCTGTGGTCTATAAAGCTAGTGGGCCATTGGAGATCAGAAGATGATCTAAATACATATGGGATGGGTCAGAGTAGATCAGGTCACCAGTACATTTAGTCCCACATCCTGTTCCAATTTAGGAAAGAGAATGAGATTGGTGTATAATAGATATAATTCATTAACACATTTCATTCTTAAACTTAGGGCTTTCAAAGCTTGATGTTACTTATAAAATATGACCAATATCCCTAAATTCATCCATTCTCTTCTTGAAGCTATGTAAGCTTCTAAATCAAATCAACTGAGAGAATTTTTATATGCTCCAATGTCCAAGTGTACAAAGAAGCAAGCAACCAAGTGGGAAAAATACACTATAAATAAATATTTAATTTCACTTTTAAAATATACAATACATAGTCA
Organism: Agelaius tricolor; assembly: GCF_023055355.1. NCBI lineage: Eukaryota > Metazoa > Chordata > Aves > Passeriformes > Icteridae > Agelaius > Agelaius tricolor. Next base: position 58,392,201 of record NW_027269262.1, on the reverse strand, counting down.
TATACAATTTAAAAATAAGTCATAGCATTTTTATAAAATCAATTTACAAAATACTGACAAATGTTACCAGTGAATTTGTTTTATACAATGTTCTTTTGGCTCTGATACCTCCACAAAAATCGTCCTGTAGTCTGAAATTAGCACCACTTACTACTTAGGGTTAACAAATAAAACCCAAAACACGCCTTGTCCTAGCATTTTCAGAGATTTATAGCTCAGAAACATTTACAGAGGAAGTATATAGAATTGCAAGCACAATGCATCAGAGCCTGTGCTGTATGGAGCTGGCATCAATGAGAAACAAGGTAAGAGCCAGTGCCTGCTCTACATGAATAGGATGTTAGAGATTCAATAATGCTTATTATGACATGAGAAAATATCTGATTATAAGGGTGCCAATGAACAATTCATGTTGAAATCTTAAAGGGTCGATTCACAGGAACTGAAAATCTCAGCTCCTTAAAAACTCTTGTTTCTCTCCAGTTATAAAACTTTTGAACTCCTCACAGCTGTCACAGTCATTTGGTTCAATTAATGTGTCCACCTTTGGGACAGCACATAAAACAGTGCCACACAACCCAGCGTTCAGGAACACAAGGGGCTCTTCACAAATAAATTTTACTGTACCTTTTTATCAGCTTCATAAAGTGGCAGCAACTATTTTATTGTTGTTTAAAGTACACTATCAGCTTGAAAATAAATTTATGTACTTATATGCAAGTACAAATGGTAGTTGTTCTTGTATTTGCAAATTACTGAGGCCTGGTTTCACCATGATTCCAGTTTTCCACATGACATTATTTATCATTCCATAATATAATGGAATGATAAATAATGTCATGTGGAAAACTGGAATCATGGTGAAACTACTACTTTATCCTTATTCCACAAGTTTTCAAAGCAAGTAGCATTAACACTTCAGTTTAAAAACAAAAACCTGAAGTTATGGATAAAAAATTTGCGCGAGTGAGTTGACTCGAAATTACAGTAGTAGCCAAAAATATCTGAATGTGATGTTAGGAAACAGAAAACTCCTTTTAGCACATGCCAGTCATCAAATCACTGGTAATAATAAATGACAGGACCCATAAACTGTAAGAAATACAGAAAAAAATATCAGTTAAAGTGTCTTTCAGCTCTTTTAAGAATTTTTCTTGGTACAAAGAGGGTAAAAAATTGTTAGACTTCAATAAATTGCATCTCAGTACTACTGGATAGTCCATAACTAAGTTAAGGGCAGGAAATATTGGCAAGCAGTTTTCTTACACTAGCCTTCAAAGGACTAAAGAACCTCCTCAAAAGCCCCTTCCAGAGATGACTTCTGTGTGTCCCCTTCCCATCCTCCTTGTTCCATGGTGCACCAGACACTCTTGTCCTACATGTAGGAAAAGAGTCCCTTTCCTAGAAACCTTGGAATTTTGCTTTTTGAGGCAGAACTGATTTGTTTGTCCCTTTGTTTTCTGTCTCAGTCCACATCAAACTCATCTCTACAGGGGGAAAAAGGAGACAGTCAAAGAAGTGAATTGTGTTGTCTGGGCATTGAGCTTCACATTCCTCTTCTGGTCCATTCAAGCTGTCTGTTTCAGGCAAGAATTTTAAGTGGTCCACATGTGCCAAACCTATTCAGAATGCAACTGCAACACAGCCTGATCTCTTTCTCAGTATTATCTCTTGATCTCAGCCCCTGTATTGTCTCCAACTTCAGAAGAGTGTAATTTTTCTGCTAACATTTTCATAGAAACTTGAGAGATTTTTAGATTCTGAGTGTTCATTGCCAGTACACAAAAAAGGAGAATGTTGACCTTGCAATGGGGAACATGACAAAGAGGCAAGCTATTTGTGAGTTTGTTGGGGGTTTCTGGTCAGAAAATTGTGTATTTTGGGCAAACAGCTCTCTTTGTAAGCTTTAAACTCAGAACATAGAAGGTGAGGCACTTGAAACAGAGTGCATGCAGAGTTTTTTAGTATAAAAATGGTGGGATTTTTACTGTTTGGTCAGGTATTATTTCTGAAAGATTTTTTTAATTGAAAAAAAGGAAATCTCTCTCTTGTGAAAATTTTTATGCTTATTTAGATTATTATAGGGTGCTGAATATATAAGGACTCTGTGCAAGAGAGTATTGGATTGATTTATGTTGTGTGGGATAAACACACATTAGAAAATGCAGTAAAATTATGTGAGATTTTGTGGTAAAATTGCCTCATGTACACATATAGTAAGGGTATCTTAAATGAAAATTTGCTAGAAATTGATTATGGTAAAAAATAAAAGAAGTAAATATGATAGTATATATGTCATATTATGCAAAATGAAGTAAAAACAAATTAAATTTCTATCTTTTGGCGCAGTAATTTGCCATATGTTGTCTGAAACCTGTTGAGATTTGAGATTTGACTGTTATAAGTAATATGAAGAGAAAATTAGTTCACCAGAGACACTAACAAAGAGTTTGGCCCTGTATTGCTTACCTACTGTATCTAGCTCTCCCAAACTTTCTATGAAACTGCAGGTGATTCAAATCATTACATTAGGAAAGAGTAAACTCATTGATTTCAGTGAATTAATATTTTTTTCAGAAAACCAAGAATAAAATGATTGTGTTAAGTATACTCTATCTGTTAGAAAATCCTGCCTTATTCATTTTGAACACACAAAAAAGGTTTTTCTAAGGACATGCATTAATATTTTATGCTCTCTCTGCATATCTGTTCAAGATTCAAGGCATTTAGAAAATCTCATCTAGCTTTTTCATTTACTAACCTGAAGATATAATAAAACTCTATGTAATGAATTCTGAAAGCACGGCTAGTATACAACTTTTGAAGTCCAGTATACAGAAACAATAAGCTGCAAACTAAGATGTTCATAAATTTTTTAAGGAGACAAATCCAGAATATATGGCCTGGCTGAAGCCCATCCTCTTTGCTTTAACCAGTCATTATTTCTCAGTAGCAATTACTCAACATGTCATTCTATACTGAGTGAATTCCAATCAATTACAAGTGATTGCATATTACTGTGCATCAATCAGAGGATAATTCTTGATTCAATGAGATGCAATGGGTGATGTCAATTATGTTTTGTTGATGTTCTTTGATTGCATATTCTTTTGCAAATACTGTAGCACCTGAATTGTAACATGCTGACTAACCTTGCTATTCTGCATTTCAGGTTATGTCTGAAGTTATGAACATGAACAGAAATAGTAAAAACATCACCTGTACAGTGGATAAAAATTAGCAATAATACCAGAACATACTACAACAGATTGCATTAAGACAGAGAGGGATGAAAGGATCCACTGGCATATAGTCTGAGGAAAAAGGAAGGAAATATAATTTCTGCTTTTCTTTTCCTTATTTTTCCTTTAAACAAACTAAAAGTCAAGTCTTTTGCTTCTTTTTGGGCATCGTCTGGTTCCATAAGCCTGTGAAGGCATTGTTTATACAAGCTTTTCCCAAAGGAGTGTGTTGCTCATTGAAGCCTTACATGTGCACTTCATATCTACATTTTATATACTTAATCCTATGACGTTCACCAGTCTAGTGCCAATGGAGGGTAGGCTTAAGCTATGCCAGTCTTATGGGAACAGCCCAAGTGTATTAGCCACAGCTCCTGAAAAGGCAAGCCCTAGGTGAGGGAGGTGCTGCAGTCTTCTCTCACTCAACAACAGACTTAAGGGTGCTTGAGCTAAGCAAAGGCTCCTTCTCAGGCCAGGGAGAAGTACTACTGTGTGTACGTGCAGAGATCTTTCCTCATTATTTATTTTCTCCTACAAATTCATTATTTTGAGGACATGGAATTACTAGCTTAACCTAGAGAATTTCTCTGGGTTTTCTCTAGGTACCTTCCTTTGGCTGGATGAAATGAAGCCACAGACATGTTTTTACTGTTTCAGTATGACATGTGGGCAACAGAGCTGCAGTCCAGAAGCACAGAGAGAAGAGCCATTATGTACATTGATCCAGAGGGAAGTGAAGATAATCTGTGTGCTTGAATAGCAGTCACAGCAGAGTAAATTACTACTGCCTTTCTAATCATAACTGAAGGGTAGAAGCAATGCATAGAACCAGTGAGATCTACTTCAGTGCTTATTCAAAGAAAAACAACCTTGAATTGGTGTTGTACACTGAGAGAGTGCTTTTACAACCAAACTGATGGCTATCACCAAGTAATGCTCAAATGAATATAACTTCCTTCTCACAGCAGGATTTATTCAGAAATTAGCCTTTTTAGTGGGTTAATTTTTCTATTTGTGAAAAAATATTCACTTATACAGAGAAAAGCCAAATCAAGTAGATTTTAGGCTGAGAGAAAAGCAGAGGCATACATAAAAGACTGACATGTCAAATGCTGGCATAAAATCTGTGTCTTTATATAGATTAAACATTCTGTAAAGAGACAGTAAATTACAAAATGAAATGGGAGATGAGGATGATCAGCAGATGTAAAGGCTCAAGTCCAGAGTGTTCCTAAAAACACAAAAATGACACCTTCTTGCCAGTACAGTTGGTACAGTTTGTACTTCTGTCATTCTGGGATAGAGGAACATCACCATAGGCCTTTCCAGATGACTGAAACACAAACATATTATATAACATAGTGCTGTTAATATGATGTAAAGGTTAATGCAGGCAAAAAGAAGACCTCTTCAGATGACTGGTTTCCAAAAATTAATTTCTTACTGAATATTGAGAAAGTTTGGCAGTCACACTAATATTCTTACTTTTGTTTCCATTGTGAAGAGATCCAATCCAACTTCAGGACTGAGAAGGAAATTTGGGACAGGTCCCACAGAACCCATGAGCATAAAATATTCCCAGCAAAGAGTAGAACCCCCAATATTTCAGTCTCTAATCAACCTCCTCTATGATGCACAAAAAGTAGGAAATAAAAATAGTAAAAACATACTGAAATTTCTCACACAAGAAGCTTGGTATCAACATCAACAACTGTGGTTCACTGCCCTGAAGCCCTGAAATAGGCCAGAGTGGGAGACCACTGTAGCACAGGCAAGAGCAGAGTGAGCTAAGCAACAATAAACCAGGCCTCTTCTTAACTACATTTTTGTAGCTGCCACTTCTAGCATCTACAGAAGTTAATTTATTTCTCCCAAAAATATCCATTCAGCAGATTAAAATCTCTTTGTGGGAGGACAATCAGAATTGAGTTTCTGAGAGTCAGTGAGGAACCTGTACTGAAACCAATGACTTGACACTCTCTCAATCTGTTGCTCTTTCCACCAGTGAATTTTACAACATCAAAAAGCAAGAGTAAAAACTGAGACCTGCAAACAATGACAGAAGTCTTTTGTGCTTGTAGGCAACCAGTCTCAAGCTTTTGACTCAGACCAAGCAAGTCTTGTCCTGCATGTCTAGTAAATTACAGGATAGCTTGGTACAGCTAATCTCCTTCCCCTTCATTTGGCATTTTGGGAAGTATCTTCAGGTATTTTTTTTCTCGTTTCAAGTTTTATGATAGATCTTTGACCAGGCAACAGGTATGAAAGATGATTTTACAGCCATCTAAACACTGTCATGTATCCTCTTTGGCCATGGAGTGTGTCTGCAGGCTAAGCTGATTATGGCCTCCACAAAAGGTCCAAGGAATACGATCTGGGAAAAATGTAATTAATCTTTCTGTTCTCTAACAGAGTTCTTATCAGATTGGAGTAGTTTTCTTTTTTGGCATTGCATGGATGGAGAGTCCCTAGATAGAAGTGAAAGTTACTGTTACAAAATGAATTAGAAAAAATCCAACAAACACTAGGTTCGCCTCCATATTATTAAAAGACAAAAACAGCAGGGCAGGAAAGTTTTCCTCATTTGCCAGCAGCCAAACTGTGGCCAATTTGGATCCTCTTCTTCTCTGATGGAATCTCTGCAGTCACAATTCAGGCTTGAAAATCACTTAATTTTTGTTTTGTAAATGCTTGTTTGTGCCTTAAATGTGCTAAATGAAGCACTTTCAAAACAGAAGAAGATTTACAAGCCTTAGAGATAATCACAATGACTGGTGCCTTGCCCAGGAGAGCTGGAAATTCAAATGAGTTGTTGGACACATCAGTTATTGGTCATGACCAAAGAGAGCACAGCCGCCGGAGAGACTCCAAATCCTCTTGCATAATGGAAAATATTTTATAGCCAGTTCCAAATGTGAAAGGGTAAAAGTCACACTAGGCTCACAAGCATGTGAAAACTTGCTCATTTTGAGTTTTGTGTTTCTGAAATGAAGCACTATAATAACAACCAAAGGATAAAAATCCCCACATTCCTTTGAAAATACTTTGAAAATAGCTCCAATTTTTTATGTGTACTTGATATAGGATGAAACTCTGTGTTTGTGTGAAGACGTGAGTACTATTTTCTCTGAAAAACAGAGGGCAAATTCAAAATACATTTTCCCTGGGAGAAGATGTCTCACTTTTAAAAGACAAAGTAGGATTTCCAACTTTTGATGCCTGTCATTCATATAAAAAACTAAATACATCAAAATAACTAAACATGTCAAATTTTGTATATTCAAGGCAATAGGATTTTCAGCAGATCTCTTAACAGTACGTTAAATGTATCATTTGTCCCTACCAGCCTCCAGAATACATAGTAGCTGGTACCAAGAATCTTGAACATTTTACATTTAAAAGTATGAGCAGCATATAATTAAACAAGTGCCTCTGTCAGCAGGGAAATCTCCATTGAAGTGAGGATCTGATCACACTAGCAGTTAATTTTGCAACTGTTTTCATGAATAGAAATGCTTCTGGTTATGCAAGCCTCAAAGCTGCTTCTATTCAAGTCACTGGGACTATTGGAATCAATGAAACTTCAGCAGAAATAGTATCTAAGTCATTATTTGAGCCTCCCGCAATTCTTGAAATGCTAGTGTCTTTTTTGTTTCAATAAAATGAAATTTTTGGAAGAGTGAAAAGTCAATAATTTGGGCACACAAACTGGACAAAGACTTTTATATTACAAGGAGCTGTCCAAGTGGAATTTCACACACTTGCTGACCCACATGGATACAGCAGACAGTGTATTTACTTGTTCAAAAAGAATGTTGATTTTAAGAAGGCAATACATGCATTTAATAAACATCCACATTAGAAATTCTCTTTGCTTTATAAGGATCAGTTTTCCTGAGATTGTAATGCAAACTGTAAATGTTGATCTGAAATGGAAAACATCAATATTTAAAAATGGCTGAAGTAGTTTGTTTTTGATGGGACATCACTGAGTTGAAAAAGCAGAATAGTGTTGCTCCCCCCATAATTTCATCTTAGGCAAGTGAGCTAAATTCAGCAAATAAACTGGATACAAGGTTCTCCATGCTTGTCAAAATATGGTGGCAATTAAACTGGCATCTATTCTGTGCCTCATTTTTTTTTAGGAATATATTTTTCAAGGCTTTGACAGTTAAAAACTATTTCGATTATTTATGGCATTTCCAATGAGTTAGTAACATTTTTTTATTGCATTGCATTTTGCATAATATAATTTGTCACTACTTCTTTATTAAGCTTGTTTTATATTCATAGTTGTCCCACAACACTATATTTTCCTCTTTGTCAGCTCAGAACTTCATTATGAAGGATGAGGTTTTATCGTTTCCAAGTGATGCAAATGTCTACAGTGAATAAGTGTCATTATGCAGGAACAGAAATTTAGTTTTCCTCCATTAAGCAGCCAGGCTAATGACTCAACAAGTTTATAGCCCACCACAAAATTTGATAGCTTGGTGTGAGTTAAACAAATGATGGTTACATATTTATATGAAAATGAAAGTGGCTTTTTGGAGCCTGATGTTATATTTTTCTCATTTACAGCCTAGACTTCCCTTTTTAATTTAAAGAAGGGACATTCTCAGTTACAACTTAAGATAAACATGCCTTCTGTTTCTTATGCCTGACATGACTCCAGTACAACAACATAGGGAAACAAAAAAATATCTATTTCAGGGGCAACTTTCGAATCCCATTGACATCCACAGAAACATCTCCATTTAATGGCTTTGAATTCTCATTATTTCTCATTATATGCAGGGGAAAAAAAAGCTATTCATAATAAATATTGCATCCAGCTGAAGATGATAAATACTATATCCTAAGCAATGGAATGTTTCCATCTGGATATGACACTCACTGAACACTTTCTCAGGGCCAGTGGACAACTATACCAGCAAAAAAACTGCCAAGCTCTTTCTTTTCTTTATACAATCAGTTTTAAGTAATTAATAGAATGTGTGAAAATTACCTATTGGCTGTCTAATTCATCTCCTCTCCAGTACCAATTTGTCCCCACAGTACATTTTTTCAATGCTTTGCCTAGTCTAATTCCAAATATTCAGCATTTCCCATTGGAGACTGTGTCTCAGTTAAAGGGATCGTGCTGTCAGGATTCTTATTCAGATATTTAGCTAAAGTTTAATTTTTTCCTAATTTCAGTCTGTTTCTCCTGGGGCCAGATTCCTGGCTGCCATAAACTGTCAGAGCTTCTCTAATTTCCTTTGGGTTTGGGCAATGTACACAAGCTGACAATCTGGCCAAGGTTTTCCCTTCCTACTATGCTAACAACTTTTTTCTCCTCTGCTACATTATACTATTAATCATCATGCTCATACTTACTCATTGCATTCTTTAATAATGCTTTCAAATACTGCTTTCTAATACCATATTACTTGCTGTGTCAATCATTCCATTCCATAATTCACTTATTAATCCATACTTCATGTTGAGATTAAAATCAGCTGCTAAACTAGATGAGACTTCTCCATAGAGATGGTAAAACAGCTGCCATGATCATATGAGAGGACTTATAGCAACGAGGTAAGATGCTAGTTTTGATTAACTATGTATTTGTTTTCAGATAGAAGCAAACAGAACCAATAGTATGATAAGTTGTTTTTGAAGTTTTTTTTTAAAGTACAAAATTTCCTCTGCTTTGCATCTGAGTATTTGTAAATGAAAATGCGTTGCTGCAGAACAACTCTGTTCTTCTGGTGGTGCTTCCTACCTCTGATCTGCTGTGTGCACTGACATAGACTCATATAAAATGACCACCTCTCCACTAGTTCGTAAATCCAACAGTTCCACAACAGATGGAAAAAATTAAAATAGTATTGTAGAATCAGGATTGGAATACATTGGCACAAACAGGTATAATTAGGGAACTGACCCTAGATTGTCATTCACATTTTCTTCTTTTGTAGGTACTAACCAAAGAATCATCAAGTTTGGAAGAGAGCTTCAAGATCATTTAGTCCAACCAGTGTCAACATTAGCACCCCTAAACCATATCCCCAAGTGCAACATCTAGACAGCTCTTGAACGCTTCCAGAAATGGTGAGCCCACAACCTTCCCCGGAGGTAGAGAAATTAACTTTTGTTAACTTCTGGACTACTCTATCACTGCAGCAACCCAGAAGGCCAAAACAAAACAAGGCAAAACAATCTTTTCCATTGGCAGAGTTCTGTGGTAATGAGGTGGTGCTTAAGAGATATTTTAAAACTAACCAATGTTTCCTATTCTAAATGAATCATAGTGCCTCTAGACATGACAAACTGATTTCCCTGAAACCAACAGTCCTTGACATTTCCAAATCCAACTCAAAATAGCTAAGTTGTGCTCTACTACTTCTCAGCTCGTTTGGACAAGTAGACACAGGCTTTTTTCTTTCCAACAATTCTTAGAAAGTGACAAAACAAGAAAGCTTCTGAGTATTGTTGAGCACACATTTACTCTTAGCTGTATCCCTTGTTCAAGTCACTTGACATGCTGCCATGGCCCAGGCCTGCTTGATCTATTATTGCTCATGCCATCTATCATGTTTTATAGTCAGGGCTTGAGAAGATGACACCTATTGATCTAGGAGAGTCTAGGAGACTGTCTCATTGAAGACTTCCCACTGTGTTTTTAAGAGCCCATTGTCAAACTGACACATTAAAGAAACTTGAGCCCAGTAGTCAGTCACTAGTAACATACTGAAGCCTGGCGAAATGGCCAGACATCACTGTTGTGATGTGGCCAATCTATTTTGAAAGTCAGGGGTAGATTGAATTTTTTAACAGAGCACTGATGCATCATCCAACAACATGTTATGAATTTTCTGTATGTGATAAGTATCACTAGCAGGAGCTTGGAGTTTACATTACTTATTAGAAATACTCCACAAGCAATGTCTATAAATGATAACTCTGTACAATTCAATTGTTCTTGAATGCCCTGACAATACTTACCTCTAAACTAATGTTTACAGAGGTTCATCCATAACAGGAGTTGCTGTGATGGTATCAAGGCAAACCACAATTTTGAGTGATGTTCACAATGAGACCACGTACAACTACTCTTTGGTTCTATGAACATCTTCAGCCATTGTGCCATTAGTGCTGGGATCCCAAATAGTATTTCAAGGGCTTGAACAATGTGCCTTTTTTGGATATCCATGGCATTGAAAAGTACATTAGATAAAATTTCAAACTATTGGTTCAGTAGCTTCTTGTAGCAGTAGACCATTTGATCATGTTCCAGATTGTAGGCTTAGCTCAGTGACATTCTTTTTTACAAGAGTGGAAATAAAGCTCCCAGGTAGAACACATAATGTTAGTTTTTATGGAACAAGAATAAAAGCATGCACTAGCTCACAAGTTCACTTTCAGTTAGTTCTACATATTAACAGTCATGAAAATGAGGTTTGTGGCCTCAGGCACCGAATTCAATCACTTCATCTTTCCATGTAGCAACCCTATTTTTACTTCCCTCCAGGCACACACTCACAGGGCAATCATGCTGAATTCTCAATTCAAGTATGAATGGTTGGCTAAGCTTTTCTCTCAACAAACCATATTATAGAAAATTTAGGAAAAATAAGGCAGTGACAGAAAAGCACAAAAGCTAGATTTTGTTAATATAATAGCTCTAGGGTTTGAAATAGGAAAATCAAAGGGCTGATTAAACCTAATCCATGATACAGAAGGCATGCTTGATGTCATCTTCTAACAGATGTGAAGTGAGGAATGGTTCCACTGCTACAACTTAAAGTCAGGGGTCCAATAATGAAGTTGAAAATGCAATTAGATTTTTTTCTTATAAGTTTTAGAAGGTAGATGACAGATATGCTAGAACCAATGAACTGGAGAAGGTAATTCCAATTCAGGTTGAAATATTAGTGAAACATTCCCACTGATGATACTGTCCTGGGCTGGCAAAGATTTCTGTTTCTTTTTTCAGAGTTGGATTTGGGTTTTTTTTATGAGTAAAAGGACATTTATCTTATCACAGAGATTTGTCATTCACTGTTGATGACAAATAGATGCTAAACAATACTGTCATGTTTAGTGCCAAAAAGGTAGGAAAGGAAAGTATGATTTGAGGCCCTAGAAAACTCCAGGAAGTTTTCAGGAAACCTGAAAAAATTCCTCATTGACCTTTGGAAGTGTGCCAGATTCACTTCAGCAGTAACATAATTCTTTTGGTTTTCTAGTATTTCTTTAAACCATAGTATATTGTAAGGTGAGAATAGTTGTAAAATAAATTCTTGTTGTAATAATGTGAGAACAAAATGTAACCTTAATAACACATTTTTATGTGCTATAACAACATTAAAAACCTTCTACATGTGCTATTACTTACCTTCAGTGTTTTTTTTTTTTATGTTGCAGAATTATGGTGTCCATTTCATTGATTGAGAAATCAAGGTCTAGAGAGACAATCTGATGCTTTTCAGACATGCAGAGCTTCTCCACCCAAGTGAATTGTTTTCAGTTCTCTTCCTATAGGTCAAGTGTTCAGCTCATTAAAATGTTCCACCATCACAATTCACTGACCTTGTGTGCAATCTTTGAAGAGGCTAATAACTTATTTAACACTAGCATTGATCTGCCAGGTATGATCTCTTTGAGTTAGAAGATCTATAAATACGTTTTAATTGTTCAAAGGGCTTAATTAGCTAGTGATTACTGCAGTTTTATATTGATGTAATATTATTTGGTTTAGATGAGATTACTGAAAATCACACAGTGATTTAGTATTTACTAGCTAATCTGTCAAGAACCTCAGAATCATCAGACTCTCTTTCCAAAGGTGCTTCTATCTAGTGCCAATGGGCTGCATGAACATCATCTAGGGCTCATGGCTAGTCAGCATTTCAGTATCTTAGCAGGCTGTTGCGAAGACTGCATGCACAACAGGTCTAGATCAGCATACGTGTACAAAAATACCAAGGTGCAAAAATAAATCCACACTAGGAACTTGATACTGGTACACACACATTCTCACATTCCTGGAAACCTGACCTACTAAGATGGTCTCTCTTTTTAAAATCTTTAGGAAAATGTAAGTTAGGGAGGTCGCTGTTCTTTTCCTGCTGCCTCTTTTCCTGCTGCCTCCTGTGTGAATAGTCAGAAAAACAGTATCTAATTTACCTTTGACAAAACTAAAAATATGTGATTGTGTTCATAATTCTCATACTTCAATTAATTTTCATGGGAATATTTGCTACTTAAATATTATGCAAGCTCTTCATAGTTTAATGACTGTTTGCTCCTGCTCACAAAATTTCAAGGTTAGTGCAAGGTCAAGCTGCACTTTACTGAAGAAGCCAGTTATAAATTTTACTAATGTATTTCATCATGTGATATTTCTCTGTACTTATTGGTGATTGTTCTGAAGTAGAAAATGGTTTGCTGAACACATATGATACGTTGATTTCTCCTGAATTTATTATTTTCTTAGATAAAATATATATTTTTTTATTTCTCTACATCCCTTTCCTATTGCTATATTTGAACTAAGTTCTTAGACGTAATGAAATTGATTTAGCCTGATGGCAATTAATAAAATAGATTTCCTTCTGAGAACTTTGGTTTCTTCTGGTGTATCTGTGGTGAGCAGTTTTTGTTACCTCTTTGCTAACAGATAGGTTTTTGATTATTCTATTTGATTATTATATTATTATTATTATAACTTTTTCCTGCTAACCTGATCCTTGATTAAAAGAATACATCTTTAGTCCTATCTGCCTGCTGAGTAGAGGGTAGCTGAGTGGGAGACACTTGTTTACTTTGTAAGTGGGGGCATACAGCAAACTGAGGTTTTGGGAGTTTGTGTGGAGGGCATCAGAAATGCTTCAAGAAATGTGGGAGCAGCAATGGTGGTTATGGGCCAAAGTGCTCAGTCCCCAGCCTTGAACAACAAAATCAGCCCTGGAAAACCAGAAACCTGATGCAGGTTTAGCCCTGGAGGGAGGCTACTGCTGCACAGGTCTCAGACAGCATCAGTCTCAAGTGTCTTTAGATCTTTGTTATGAAAGCCAAAAAATATAAATTTTTTTCCATTTCATTGAATGGAAGATATCCCAAAAAAACCCAAAAACCCAGCCCCTAAAACGATCAAAGGATGAGCAGGCAATGATTAATTTGTTAACTCTATCTTCAAATCCAGAGATGTGTTTGTATGAAATATTATTCTTTCCCATGGATGTGACAAGCCAAAAGATGTACAGTACAAATATGTTGCCATGCCTGCATCTTGCAAAGCTAATTCCAAATTAAAGTGTGCTCATGCCATCACCTGGACATGATGAGGACACAATAGACAGACGTAGCCAAAATGAAAAATGTCCCTGAGGCAGATCTCTCTTAGTGATGAAGCATGGACAAACTGACTTTTCTGCTAGATTCTTCACGTGAACTAGATTTCAGGGAGTTAAATCCTGAAGAGAAGCAGGAAACATTAATTTGCTAAATGGCCTTTGGTTTGCCTGTTTTCCATCTCTGATTGTTGTTCAATGGTTCAGGACCAAGTTAATTATTTTAGAATAATAGTTACTTTATACGCATGGTAAAATACTTTAAAACTTGATCATTTATTTTCCCACTAGCAATGTTGATTCTAATGACCATTGTGATTATAAAGAGTCAAAATTTTTGATTGAGTCAATAATACAGAAGTTGAAGTATTTCTCAATACTATTCACTAAATAATCAAGGTCACATTATGACCTGTCTGGTCAATTGTCCACGAATTATGGAGAATTAAAATATGCCCTCATAGGGTAGACTGTAAACACCAACACAAGCTGCAATGTGACAAGATCATATCCATAGCACAAGAAATTACTCAAGTGTGAATAGAAATGTCTGAAGTTTTTCATTATATTTCTGTTTTTTAAATATTTACCTGGAATGCTGCCATCATTTTCACCAAAGGATTTGCAGGATCTTTGCTTTTATAATTTGTATTAGATGTTCCAGCTCTAGGAAAAAAACGTTGACTAAACTTGTTTAGGAGGAAGAAAGAAGCATGTAAAGTTTAAAACAGTGCCAGTGTCTTCCATGAAGACACATGCTAGAAGCAGCCAGGTATGGGGCCAGATCAGAGATTCCCCTAGAAGAGATGCTGGAATAGCAGCATATGCCTACAATGCTCACTGCCACAGCTCTGTGCAGCAGGTGCCTATTTATGTAATAAAAGTTCTGACCCAAATGTTCACTGAAAGAGCTGTTTAAATTTCTTCCCCAGTCACATGAACTGTATGCTCATGATCAAATGGTGTGGAGTTGGCCTTGCGCCTGTGAGAGCCTGTGAACCAGTGGAGTCAGGTTGTGAAAAGGTCCCCTTAGAACATTTCACTGACAAGTGCTTGCACTGCCTCAAGCAGAAAATCACTAGCCTAACTACTGGCTTTCTGTCATCATTGCTAAGCAAACCCTGAGAGACCATTTTAGGTTTGTGTTTAAGGTAAAAAAGGTGTTAGCCTTGATGTGAAATGTTGAGCTGTGTTCTCTAAAACACAGCACCCTTCATGCACTGCAAATAAAGACTCTCAGATTCTTAAAATCAAATAGATTACAATTAGATGTTGTAATCTAAATAATTTCTTCTGGAAATCACTATATGAAAGTCCAAAAGGACCTGAGGTATTTCTTATAAGCAGGTTGTAACCCATGATAGTTCTTCTCATATTAATAGCACCTCATCTCTGAAAGAATATTCAGCATCATCAATGGATTGGGTTCCAGGCTTCAGCCATCATTGCATTTCTGATTATTGAGGACTCATAAAGATGCATGTGCTGTGAATAATGAACCTAACTAGTCTTCAGCCAAATTTACAAAGATTGGAAGTTGCAGATTAGGGTAGTCTGCACAAATCTCAGTTATCTCAGATATGAATATATTATTGAATCTTTTAATATTCTTTAATTTAACTGAAAATTGAAACCACTGCACAGTAAAATGTATATAAAAATATGTATGTTATGAAGTTTATATATTTTAATTAACTATTTGGTAAGACTTCAAGTGTGGTTTATCATGCAGTACAAGGCCTTTTGTATCTGGACAACTAGATGTGGAGAAGACCACAAGTTGTATTTCTCTGGGCCTCGCAATAACTTTAGCTAAATAAATAGCTTTTTGCACTGAGATTTTGTTTAACCAATTCCATGGGCGATTCAGTTGTGAAATTTAGATTAGGCTTCAAAGCAAACTTTAACTCATCTCCAGGCAGAGTAATTTCCTCTAGTGCTCTAGGCTAGTCAGAAGCATCCAATAACTATGGCATTTCTTATCCATGTAAACATAGCTTTTTTAATAGAAAACAAGAAAAGCTGATGGGCATTGACTGTTCATCTTTCCTATTAACTGAGAAATACAAGCCTTTAGTGGCTTTTAAAACCAGGCTAGTAAGTTTTGCCAAGCCTAAACTAAATATTTAATTTTCTTCAGTATATCCATTTTACAGAATTAATGATGATTTATTAAATTAATTGCATGTGTCATTCACTGAAGATGTACTACACACAACTATATTTAAAAAATAGTTTTTCAAAGTAAGGTAAATTACAGCTCTAAGTTAGCTGACTACAAAGCTTTCAATTAGTTCCTTTGTGTCTATGACATAGTATTTAATTACAAGATCACCTGTGATATTTCTCACAGAATAGATGCTGTCTGACTAAGGAGCTATTCAACTCTCTTTGCCTTTTTTTCAATGTGTGGCTCTGTTGCCATCTCCAGCACTGTCCCAGGCTCTCAATCACCAGAGAAAGCCTTGACAGCAGTGAAAAGCAATGTCTTTTCCCCAGTCACAGCTTTGGGGATGAAACAGTAGTTTTGGCTGTAGATTAAGAGTAGCATATAAGGGGCTGATACCTGTCATGAAGAATATTAACCAGAATTCATAGAAGTTGTCAAATAAATAAGCAACAATGTCTTATGACTGTATGGAGTGATTTAATAACAAAGAGGACTATGAGTACTTACTGCTGCCTATTCTCTGTTACACAATATTTCGGTGCAGAACTAGCAGGGCCTGCAGTGAGGATGTGGTTTTCTGACTTCCGAGCAGGAAGCCAGGTCATGGCTGAGATAATTAAGGGAAGCCTTTGAATGAGGCATAGACCAAGCTAAAGGACAGGGGTCTTTACCTTACTTATTATTAGTATCTTTACTGGTAGAGGAAAAGTCTGAACCCCAGGTTTTGCCACAGAACATTCACTGGTTGATGTTTAAATAGGATCCAGAGTGTAAAGCGTCTTTGGAAGCCAGTTGGAAATCGCATCTGCCACCATCTACTAGGGGAATCTTTGTTTGCCTTCAAGGCTATCTCTACTCAAGTGGAATGGTAAGTGTGCAGATCAAAATGCTCACCAAATGAAAGACCTTACTGTTGTAGCTCAGTCAATCAGAAATCTGTTTCCTGGAGGACAAGTATGTTTTTTTCTGATACATCCTTATTACAAAGGAACTAGGAGTAATGATGATATCACAAAGACTAGGAAGCTATAATTAGAATGAACTCATGTGTCAAAGATGTATCTACATATAAAAAAGACAAATAAAAGTATTTTTGTGTCCCAAATACAACACAAATGGGCTTGTGGGTGCTATTGGTCATCATAGCAGTAACATCTTGTTGGATGAAAAGACATATAAGCTATGTATTTCTCAATCAAAAAGCATGATGATTGCATTTCTTTGAAGTTTTGGGGAAAAAAAAATAGATGTGGGAAAATTAACCAGGCAATCACTAAAACCTATAGACAGAATTAAGCAGGAAGTTAGGCCACTGCTGTTGAATATTACCAGCATATCCGCTTGGTTTTTTAAATGATATATGAGGGTTGTGAGCCATGGAAACAACAATTTGCAGGCATTGCATGAGGAAGAGCATGCCTGATACCTCCCAGCCCCAGATCTGAGATGCCCGCTGAGATGCACAGGTTTTACACCATGTGCATGCAGGTTGGCCAAGACATCTTTAAGTATTCCACAGATGGAAGTAGGCTCAGGTCAGATGAAATGTCCAGAAGACTTGAACCTAGTCCAGAGACCAAAGTATCGAAATAAGCCAGTTAAAAAGTAAAATTGTTGAAAAACACATGATGAGAGGTAAAAAGAAATAGTGCAAAAAAGAAGGAATCAAAAAGTACTTAGAATCCTAATTTCAGGAACTAAAAAAAAAAAGTAGACAAACATCTTGATTTATATTTCCAAGCTCTTTAACTTTTCTGGGATGGCAGAGCCATCCTCATGCATTTTCACCATTTTATATGCACAAAAAACTTCCCTTCTCTTCCTTGTCAACATTCTGGCTCCCCACTAACAAAAACTAGCAAAAATGATTTATTTCCTGTGTAGAAGAACCAACTTCTTCTCTTTTCTTTATGACAATCTTTTGTAGATTTTTGAGGACAGGGCCATGTTTGGGCCCATCTATGTTTGTAATTTGTCTCAAAGTTTCAACATTACAGACCCTAAGTTCACCTAGTAATATCAGATTTAGCATGATAAAACCCAAATGATCCCATCTGCCTTTGTGCTCTACCATCACCATCACTTTTTTGTTCTCCATGGCTGCCAGAGAAAAGGAAATGTTAAGGCCCTATATTTGATCTTTTACTTCAGTCTTATGTCACTCTTCAGGAAAAATGTTTCATTAGTATAATGCAATCTGTCCTGAACTAACTTGCAAGTGTAAGAGCTTTTGATGATGAATTTGCTCAGTGACGGTAAAGAGATGCAGCTGTGGCTGTCAATGTATGAAAAAATAACTGGTATCTGTATCAATTATTTTTTAAAATCCCACACAGTCTAATTATGTGAAAATACATGATAACACACTCCAAAATTGACTTTGTTTGCCTTAAGGCAAAAAATTTCCTGACTCAGCTCAAACATATACAGATTGTTCTGGAGAAGCAAAATTTCAATACAGGCCATAAATACATAGTCTTGAAAACCACAAAAGGTTTCCACAAACAGCTGAAAAGTTGGGTGACTGTCTTAGAAGGACTGAAATAAACTGTGTACTAATTGAAAAACTGTGTGATTATATGTGTAAATGAAATAAACTGTGGCTCCTCTGTCAGTTATAGTGTTAATCTGAAACTTATTTCTTCTTCTTTTTGGTTGATTGTAGCTCAGAATACCCCCACAGAACTGTTGCTTATGATTTCCAGTTCACATATCAAGTTTTGCAGACTTTCCACTTCTGCATCATAAGTATTTCTTGAATCATTCAGTTCCTTCAGTTAATGGCTACCAGCATGCTGTATATGCAAGAGTATTGTTTTATAGCTTCATCTACTTCCTTCCATGTCCTAGTCATTTTTAATTTTAGATTTTTCTAAATGCTTTTCTAAATTTGTGTTGATGCCTGGAAAACGAGCTGTGAAGGATCAGTCACCATTAACACAATCTGTCTATCCTGCACCAGAGAGCCCTTGCAGGGAGTTTCCAGTGTGACTCTGCAGGGTGTCTTGGCTTTTTGGAATGTTACAAAGCAAACTGTAAACAGTCTTCACTATGCCAGCACAAGCAACAGCTTTGGTACCATTTTCGGCTGAATTTGCTTCACAAAGATTCATTGAATGACAGTTGTTTAGGAAAAGTAGGCGCTGTTTACCATCTTGCTCTAACACACTGTATTTTCCCCAAAAAAACTTATATACCAAATTAGTTGTCTTAATCATATTATTCTGGTTTTCAGCCTTATGATAAGAATCATTCAAAAAATAATCAAGTCTGTTTAAACTCTTGTCTTTCCATTTCTACTTCAATAGTTCTGAGAATGGTCCTCAGCAGCATACCTTTTCTAGATACAATAGATTCATCATCACCCTCAAAGGCAACAAGCCTGTCTGATCTGCTTTCAAGTAAATATGGCATAACATATTTCTGGTGAATTCTCTCTTGGCACACTTTCTACTCAGGACTCACACTGATGACTCAACCTCACAGTCACTTCTTGGCTTCACAGATAATCATCTTAACCCTCTTCAAGGAAATTGTATGAACATCAGCATATCTGATTTTGTATTGTTCTCCATCCCTGCACATGGTATGCCTCTGTTGCATGACTGTCAAGGATCAGGTGAGTCATTTTCTGAAGACATACTTCTTTCTCCAGATTTTTTCATCAGCCTAAGGTCTAGTTGGAACTCCCTAAATAAAATTGCCATAGTCATAAGAGAGCCGTACAACTCAAGGAGGAGGTTTCTTCACATACATTTTATATGGGACAACATGGGAATGTGACCATCTTATTTCTTCACCACCTTATCACCACCTGAAGAGGATGATTCAATAACTGAAATCTGTTCTTTTTTTGCTTGTCATGTTTAAATACATAATGCACATATGTTAGCTGAAGGACCCAGAACTGCTTCCTGCCTTTTGGGTCTCTACATATTGAAGCTTCAGCTCCAATCCCTCTCCATTTAGTGGTGGGGTCCCATACATCACCCTTTCCCTGAGCTCTGATTGTCTGGATAGGGAAGATGGGTATGCAGACAGTAGAAGTGTTTTGATAGAGTCCAGTCAAATTCTCAGTCTAGATGATCCTGCAAGTCCAGCTCCTGAACGATCGAGATGTGCATATCAAGCCACCCATTATCTGTACAGGTTAAACAAAAGAGGAAGGCCATCTGCCTTCTTCTTTTGTAGTCCTGAAATATGTCCCAATTCAGATATTAAAACTGTAGTGGCAGGAATGCAACATAAGCCCTCTTGCCTTTCAGAGTATTTAAATATTTCTTGCTGAGTTACAAAAACAAGTTCAAAATTTAACAAATGACCCTAGAATTCAAGCTGCCCTTTTAAATTTTTTTTACACCACCCTGTCTAGTATATTTTCCACCAAAAATCATTGTCACTTATAGGTTGTAGAAACCTCTACTTGATTTGGAGAAGTATACCAATGGCAAAGCTGAGCTGGGACCATTTTGCCCTCAATCCTCTGTTCTAACTGTGCAATATATATAAACTCTGACATTATGAAGTATGAGCAGCTTTAGAGAACAAGCAGAATGCATTTTTGGAAGAGTGAACTCCTCTCCTTCCACTGTGTGTGTATTTGGCTAACAATATTTTAACTACAGAACAGTGAATACTAAACTAGTGATCATATTTTATTGTTTGCATTGCAGTTGCATAGGCTTTATGGTACTATTATTCAACATATTCAACTAATAGAAGTTTCAGATGCATAGCCTACCTGTGATTTTGCTTTAAATTAAATTTAGTAACTCAAATTTTTTTCTAGCTTCTCATTTTTCATTAAATCCATACAATTCTTTAAAATTTAATAATGGAAGCTTTTTGCAACCATTTGAGAATTTCGTTTATGTTGTTAAAATACAATGCAAGTAATTTATATGATCAGACTAATATATAACGTTAGTGTTATAGGCACTTTTAAAATTATGAGATTGCAATTCAGCTACCAGAAATCCATAACCAATTGTCTGCAAATGGTTCTGGGTGACTGCTCCTTATATAATGAATTACTCAGGAAATCTCTTGTTCTCAGAATACATTGTAGTACACAAAATAAATATTTTCCTGAAAACTTCATTACTACATTTTCTGCTGGAATGTGAAGGGTAGGTTATATTTGCAATACAGTATGTTTTGTCTACAATGCAGGGAGAGGGCTCAATAGCTCAGTTATATATGAAATATCTTCCTGAAAGATATGACAATACGTGGAATTCATTTCATTGACATAGGAGCTACCCCATCACTCTTGAGCTGCACCCAGTGATAATGGGACCATTGTTATCAGGTGAAGATTTACCCTGAGGGCAATATGCTGCCTTTGCTTTTCAGGAACCATTTATTGATATCAGAGGATATTTTCTGAAATATCTGATAGTCTTATGCAGTTTCTTCTTTAAAGTACAATTGGCAACATGGTGGTATTGAGCAAACTGGTTGTCCTGTGAAAAAAACAGGCACAGTACGTTCAGTCTCGGCTATCAGCTTTCATATGAAATTATACCTTATGCTATTTAAAATACTCTTACATTTTGCCCATATATACATTATAAACAGACAGAAAGAACCCATGGGATGAACTTGCTTTTTAAATACTTTTCTAAATAAATACACATGCAGCTGTTGTCACGTGTGCTGTGATGACCTGCTCATCTTGATTGAGTAAGACTAAGAGAAGGAAAGACAAAAAAGAGAGGGAAAAAAAAGAAGAGTAGGAGGAGATGTGGCTGTGAAGATGAAGGAAATATTGTGGGCTGGCTGGGTAACACTCACTGCTTTCTGAGTGAGTCAGGAGCTCTCTGAAGAGCCACTTGAAATTGGGAAATCTTTTGATAAAATGGCAGCCACATCACTGTGATAGCATGCAACCAAGGACAAGGAGATCAGAACTCTTGTGACAGGTCTGCCAGCCAATTGCCCCAAATTTCCCATTATTAGTAAATATTGGATGGCTTAGGCTTTGAGGACAGATCTTAAGCTCCATCCTTTAAAGAAAGTAGATTTCAGAGAGAGTTAACACTCAGATACAGTAATAATTGATGTTTTGGCTCACCCTTGAAAATCTTCACTGTAACATGTCTGTCTCCTTTACTTCTGTAAAACAAAACCATCATTTATTTGATCAGCTTATTCTGAAGATTGCCTAATGCCTTGAAGGTTCTAAAAATCTCATAAACAAGAAGCAACCCTGCATGACAAGTGATAGGCAGTGCACCCACATTTTATACCTGTAACTTATTGTTTACAAGTCTGATGATTGTAGGGTTTTCTGAAATGCTTTCTGCTGTGGATTAACTCTGTAGGCAGCCAAACACCACTCAGCTTTTATCTCTCTCCCTCTGCAGTGAGATGTAAGAGAATAGGAGGGGCAAAAGTGAGAAAACTCATGTGTTATGTTAAGATGTTTTAATACTCAAAAAAGACAAAACAAAACAGAAAGAAACAAGGGGCACAAAAATCTGTTGCTCACTACTGGTAGATGAACATCCATTCTGAGCAACAGCAATCTGGCAAAACTCCTCCTCATAGTAGGAGCTAAAATAAAGAAAATTATCTCCACTACAGCCAAATCTAGTATACTTATCCAAAAAGAATTAAATCCCACATACTTGTACAGTTATCTGAGTACAAATCCATGCAGTATTTGCAAATAAACACAATGAATTTTAACTTAGAGTTGACTATGCAAATTATTTTGTTATTAAATTATTATTTTAAAAATGTCTGCTAGTTAAAATGTAGACTTCTAAGCATGACTTAGATTTTTAATGAAAACAAAAATTAGTTAATTAGGCAAGTTTTGCTTTGGCTAAAGGATGAACCACAAAAGTTAGCATAAATAATATATTTGGAAGATTTTAAATAGATTTTTGAGTGAAAAGAGAAAGAGAAAGGAAAAAAAAAAGCTGGGCTCACAGTCCATAAATAAACACATAAAACTTCAGAAAAAATATAACATTGGGGCAGTGAGTATTAATTCATGCAAATTGTGAGAAATGGCAAATAATGTTTAGTGGAAGGAATTCTTTACCTTATTTGTACTCACTGATGGATTCAAAAATATCCTGAAGGAGATGGTGAAGCTTAATGACAATTACACCTTACCCTCTCAAAGGAATAGAAGCCTCAGGGAAGAGACAAAAGTAAGTATTAGAAGATGTTTTAACATCAATAGTGTCTCTTATTTGTACCACTGGCAAAAATCTGGCCTTAAAAATGAAGTGTCAAGAACTTATATTGGGATAATGGTACCAGAATCTCGGTCATTGTGTTATGGTTCTAGAAGAAATAAATCGTATTCAAAGGCAGATGATGAAAATGGTTACAGACCACATGCAATTTCTAAGTAACTGAAGAAATCAAGGTTGTTTGATCTGCTTAATTAAAAAAAAAAAAAAAAAAAAAAAACAACAGAAAAAACCTCCCAAACAAACAAATCAGAGGAAATATATTTGATTCAGCTAAAACAACAAATGTTGTTAAGAAGGTCAATAAGAAGCTTCTATTCATCCTCTAGCAATGCAAGAACAAAAAGTTCTGATGAACTAGAAAAGCAGTACACTTTTGCACCATCTGCAATTAACCTGTGGAACTGGCTGTCATGAAATATCAGTGCACTCAGGAGTTTAAGAGCTTTTGAAAAAGAGATGACATTTTATCTGAGTAATGAGAACGTCCACAGTTACTCTGGTAAAAAAATATTAATTTGAACAAGATGCTAGCTTTCAGCATATTAACCAATTTTCATCTAAGGGATTGAAATAATTTTTGTCTGGAAAGATCTTTTAAAGAGTCTCTCTGCATTTCACAGATAATTTTGTAGTGCCCACAGCCAGTCAGACACTGTGACCACCATTGTGCAGTGTTTCATAGTAGTGACTAGATGCTCCACTGGCCATGTCTTGCACTCATTGTATCCAGAGATCAAAGAGTTCCACACTGTGTAACATTATTTTTTTTTGTCATTATTATTATTGTAAAGCACACAGATCCCTTCTGGAAGACTTTCCAGGCTCTAATTCGCTACTGGTTTTAACTTTCTAGTATTTTATGGATTTCAGAATTTAATTAGACTAGTACATTAGGTAGAATTGGTCTCCAAAAGCTGGAAATATCTATTCCAGAGTCTTAATACATGCAAGATTTTGGTCTCAGACTCGCTTCCTGCTTACTACAAGAAAAATAATATTTCATTTTTTCTTATCAGTACAATTCACTATTTTACCTATTGTGTCCCTTATATTCTTTGACATGACTTTCTACTGTAACTATTCTTACTCTAAACTTTTTGTTATTGAACACAATGGCAGCTTTATTCAGTCCACTCTCTCTTTCCATGGTATTTCATTGTCTGGTTGTTTTGTGAGGAATGGTAAATGTGAGAAACTGTTCATTAAAATAATCTTTTCAGTTCCTACATGCTTCAGCTCTACAGATACACACATATACATAAATACAGAGACATGCATTGTACTTGCAGTTATCAAGCTAAAAAAACCCAAAACTTTCATAAATCTGCTCTATCTCTACATAGAGGCGTTAAGGTTTTTTTTCTTAGTGAAAACTAAAGGTAGGGAAGAGAAGTGAGAAAGGGAACAGAAAAGGATTTTCTACAAATTTTAATATTTTCCTATTGAGCAGAAAAAAAAAAGGGGTTTCAGAAGTCATTTCAGGAGGTGAGAGGCTCAAACAACCAGCCAAAATTACTGATGTCACGCTGTTTTTCCTTGTTGAAACTAAAGTCTTGATCTTTAGCCTTTCATTTCACAAATACCTGACTTAACTGTAACCTTTTGAACTGTTCTGGAAATGGTTGTCTACCAATTGAATCCAGTGAAATAATTTGAATAGCTAACTAGCTAACAGAATGGAACCAAGCCCATAAGCAGGGTTAGGATACTTGCCTGTTGCACAGGATGACTGGAGGTTTCTGACTGATTCCATCTTTGCCTTGTTCTCTATTTTATTGATTATTGTGTCCATGGGAAAAAGATGCTGAGGTCTTTAAAGCACACGTGTTGAGCTGTTGCTCTGACTTACCCTTTATAAAAGTCCATTTCTAATGACATTTTATGGAAAGCAGGCTCCTAGGACTAAATTATTATCTTTGTTGCTGTTTCTTAACATCATATTCATTTTTAATCTAAATGAGAGTATCTATTTGATGAAATTATCATTGAAACAGCATGTTCCTTAACACCATTAAATCTGCATTTGCAGATAAAAATATTCCATTAAAAATTCCCAAATGACTTTTATTGTCAATACATCCTGTTTTCCTGGGTTTTTTTAGAACACCTAAAAAAAGAACACATTGCAGTCTGTATTTTGCACAATCAAGAGCTCTATCCCAGTGTTCGTGAGCCAATATTTTCATGTCTTTTTATCTGTAGTACAGGCATTTTAGTAACTATTATATAGAATAGCCTTCAAATAGAGCATCCAGATTGAACATACTGTGGTGAAATTCTGCAAGAAATTTTATTGCAGCAATGGTCCTAATACAATTTGGATGTAATGACTTGATTGAAAAAACTGAATATGTGTTCATGCAAGTGATTTTTAAGGACTCAAACTCATATCATGACCAGGCAGATGCTGAGTCATGTGGAAACTAGACAGGGGCACAAAGGCATGAGCTGTCTGTGCCATAACACCTCCCCTGTGTAGGATTTTCTCAACCTTCAGTCACACTTTGGACAGTAAGGGAGATACATTAGGGTAGGGTGATGGCAGAAATGCCTCTTTCAGTAAAAGCTAGTTTCCTATTTTGCAATCTTTCAACTATTATCTCACCTAACACAAAATTCCACTGGTTTCCAGGAGTTAGGTGCTACTGGACTTGAATAAAGTGGTAAGATTGTGTCTGCTATGAATTTTGAAAAAAAAATTCTACGGTCAGCCATTTACTTCAGAATAAATCTGAGTCCTTATAGTCATATGTAGAGTTAATATTACATAATTGGTCAAAAGCACCCTTCTTTAGCTTATCATCAAGCCATCATCATGTAAACCCAACTGGATATAGGGAGATGGACAGAGATTCTCCCCATCCCTGCTGCTGCCTTTATGGAGAGTCTCTCTAGAACAAGCTCCCTGGGGTGCTCCATTAGCTTAAAACATACTGCATGGCTCTCTTTTTCCCTGTTCCTGCTTTTCTTTTGTTTTCCAGCCAAAAATGTTCAAAAGCTTTTAAACAGCAATGAGGCCAGAAGAGATTGTTGTCTGAATTTAAAGAGAATAAAAGTCAACAGAGAGCCTCCTGCACACATGATTTCTTTCATTCTCTGTTTGTTGCATTAAGCCAATTACTTAATGGACAGAAAGTTATTTTACAATCCTTCAGAGTGTGAGGCAGATTACAGGAAAATCTCCCTAAGCAATGGAAAACAATGTATAAATAATAAGAACCTAATAATTTCCTTTAATGAAAAACTGCTCACAAGGGAGGAAAGATACTCTTGCATATGCACTAAAATTAAGTCATCCTACTTACATGCTCATGTCCCTGTGAAGCATGCTCTTCAAGCACCATTCTGAAGCTCAAATGCTGCTATGCCTCATGACCCAAGACATATGTAGGGAGAAGACAGTGCTGTACTTGTGTCAGCTCATTTTGGCAGCTCTCCTGACTACAGAAAACAAGAGGAAACTTTACCATGCTATTTCTGTTTTGACAAATGCTACAGAGGCCAGACATTTCTCCCACCACCAACACCCCCCCCCCCCAAAAAAAATCCAAAAAAACCAACCAACCATCCAAAAATATAAACAACCAAAAAATGCACTAAAAACTACCAAAAAACAACAACAATAACAAAAAAAAAAACAAACCTCTAAAAAAACAGAAAAAAAGGAATACAAGCAAACATCAAGCAAAAAATCAACCCAAATCCAAAAAAAAAGAAGACCCAAAACAGCTGAGGAAACCTGACACATACTTAGGTACAGGTGTAGAGAAGACTACAAGAGTTTAAAATCTTCTGATATTTAGCCCATTGTACCATTGTACAGTTAAGGCAGCTTACTGCCACTCAGCTGGAGTTTTCAGCAGTCCAATTTTAAAGTCTCTCCATATCAGATAGGGTAGCTATTCAGCAGCTTTTCCCTGTGCAGTATTAATAATCAGTTTCTGGCTGTAGAGAAGCAAGAATCAAGAGATGACACAAACACTTTATATACTTACCCAATAGCACTACTATTTATCTACCTATCTTCCAGCTAATAAACACAGTAATAATTCCTACTGTTATGAAAAATCATTTAATGAAAAATATTCCAGTACTAGCAGAGACAAAAAGCTTGGAAGGACATGTTAGATGTTAGCTGGCTATATATATATTTCTAGCCATAAAATCTGCATGCCAGTTTCAGAGTAGTTTTGTAGTTTGAATTATTTCCTAAAACAGTATGAGAGGGCAAAAAGTTACCATTATGGAGAAACACTGATTTAAACCCTCACAAATACTCAGAAAGTAGTGCTTGACCTCCTCTCTTCCCTGTACAGTCAAATTATGTCTTTAATTTACATACAATTTATACTGAATTTCAGAATATTTCAGTCAACTGGATTTCACCCACAGCTCTGCTTTATGCTTTCTTGGTGTCCAACAGCAGCAGCTATTTTGTTGGCAGACTTGCTTTTCCCTAACATCTTTTTGAGCTGCAGTTCCTTCCAGCCCAGAATGGGCAGATACTTTCCAAAGTAATTTTATGCAGATCTATCAAACTCTGTCCACATTTTTGTAGAGGAAGTGAATTCTTGACAGAAATGCCTTTTCAATAATGATATTTTGAGCCATTCCAACCTCTTTCAGGAGTTGCATCAGTGGATTCACCCCAACAGTATA
The DNA here is from genome assembly GCF_023055355.1 of Agelaius tricolor. NCBI lineage: Eukaryota > Metazoa > Chordata > Aves > Passeriformes > Icteridae > Agelaius > Agelaius tricolor. Next base: position 58,364,576 of record NW_027269262.1, on the reverse strand, counting down.
AAAAGCATGACTGGTGAGCCATGGAGTGCAACTAGGGCATTTTGGTTCTGACAGCTTTAAACACATTTCAGAATATATTGGTCTAAACAATTGATCATTTTAGTACAAAAAATTGAAGGTGGCAGGTGGAGGTAAGGGGGTGGAGAAGACAAAACTAAGATGAAAGACTGTGATGTTTTTCAAAAGCATGTTGTCCACAAAGGAGTGAAGGTGTGTGGGAGCTGCAGTTCACACTTTTAAAATGTTAAGTATCCAATTGTCTTGAGTCCTTTCAAACAAATAGGGGAGCTCCCACTCACATCAGCAAGTTTTTACTACTACCTTCCTTTGGTATTTCTAAAATGTCTAATTATTTAGTGCTGAATATCAAGAGGAAGTAATATTTGACTCAAAATCTTTTTCATTAGGCTATTTTGGGACTATTAAATAAGTATTTGGGCTGATGTAGTATTTGGTAGAGATAATTCATGCTATTTATGTATAAAATATTGTAAAATCCAAGCTATGTCTTTTGACCACCCCGGCTGGGAGCAGAGTCTTATTTTCATTCAATTAGTTCCCGATAACATTAAGATAATAACAAGCCTGTTAACGTGTGAATGGAACCTTCCTGGGCCATGACTTCCCTGGAATGTCGGTGCCACTCAACAGTGATCTGCTCATTGGACATTGCATCTACTACCAGGGCCACCCTTTAGCCACCCTTTACATGTGAATACCAACTTCTCCAGAGTGCTCTGACATCATCTAGACACCTGGAACCCGATTTTGTCTAACCCTGCACACGTATGGCCCCAGTTCTGCATGTGAAGGGACACATTATGGCCCCAGTTCTGCATGTGAAGGGACACAAAGGAACATTTGGTCATTTCTGCCCCAGGCAGAATAAACTGTGTATAAGCTCCCTTCAAGAAGCAGTCGGGGTGAACAGGGGGAGACTCTGACATTCGGGAGGTCAGGTCCATTTGTTCACCCAGCGCCGAAACCCAGGCTCGACGCTGACTCTTGGCTGTGGTGGTTGTTTTTCTAAATTTTATTTTGCCGACGATCTAATAAATCTTTGCTAAATTTTCTTATAAATTTGGCTTCCGATTTGATCATTTATAACAGCTGACAAAAATACCCAGTTATGCAGTGAAATTAATTCTGTGTTCAAAAGACCTATTGAACACACCAGTCCACCAGTGTATTTATTTTGCATGGAATGTCTGGAGGTGATTTTCTATCAATATATTTGTGCTATATAAGTATTTTGCATTCACTACCACCCTCTTTTAGTAACGTGAACACAGCATATGACAATGAAGTTTGCAACTCTCAGAAATTACTCTTCATGGAAGATGGGAAAAGGACCCCCACCTAATTAACCAATGTGCTATTTTGTTCCCTAAATTCTTTTTTAATGGTTAGTGTGCATTTATGAAAAGGAGTTAAAGCTGCCATAAGGTTTAGTACATTTCATTTGTAGACCCTCTGTGAATTTATCACGTGATAAATAACACTTTTCCAATCTGAACACAGCTGTAAAAATCCCCTCAGCTGCCACTGTTGCCCAAAACACTGTTTAGCCTCATTTCCCTACATCTGGAATGGTTCCTTGTGTTATTCTCATGTCTGATTGTTTTTCTAGCCGGCATCCCACTTTTTGGATCATATTTCCTATTTGCTCATTTGATCATGTACAGTGTGTATAACATACTGTATACTGTATTTGGTTAAGGAAACTTTTTTGCAATTAGAAAAAGCACAATTTCTTGTATCATTCTCTTTGAAATGTATTGATTATACAGTCATCTAAACCCATGTTTGCAATATATATCATGAACATTCATGGAGCTTAGATAAGAAAACTGTTCTTTTTTATTTTTCTTTTCTGGTATTGCATCTACTTTACAGAATGATATTAAGCTAAACAAAAACTCAAAGACAGCCCTAACATATTTCTAATTGTTATTTGATTCTCTTGAAGCATTCTCATATAAGATTAATTTAGAAGATTTCTTCACAGCCCTTTTCAGATAGCTCTAAAAGACAGTTAAGCAGCTGTTTTTACTAAAGAACAAAGGCAAATCCAATGTCACTCAGAAATTCAGGTGCCCTGTGAAGGTTTTTTGCCTGAGTACTGCTTTGGCTATAAGAACTAAGGTGGAGAGACAGGCAGAGAAGAAAGCCTTTTTCAAGGGTCATTTCTATTAGCATCAACACCTGCTCAGTGGATTCTGGCTCTCTCCCCACTTTCAGCTGTTTTTTCCTCCTCCCAGATGCCTCCTCTGTTCATTGAATCATAGAATTACTTGGGTTGGAAAAGACCTGTAAGATGATAGAGTCCAAGCATTAACCTAACACTGCCAGGTCCATCACTAAACCATGTTTCTAATTGCCATATCTACGTGTCTTTTAAATACCTGTGGGGACAGTGACTCAGCACTTTCCCTGTGAAGCCTGTTGCAATGATTAAAATCCTTTTGGGGGAGAAAATTTTACTATTATGCAATCTAAGTCTCCCCTGGAGCAACTTGAAGCCTTTTCCTATTGTCCTATTGCTTGTACTTGGGAGAAGACACAGACCTCCATCTCAAGAGTTTCCACAGTGAACCAGACCAGAGAATTGGTGCCTGTTAAAATTACCAGGTTATTTTCACCTTTTTCCCCATGTGATCATCTTGCTAAGTGGCCTTCCAGCTCTGCTCCCCTTCGAGAGGGGTCAGGGCAGGAACAGAAGATGAGGGGCAAACGTGGAGGACAAACGTGGACAGAAAGAGCTTAAGCTGGTGCTGCTGCTGAAGTCTGTGGAAGTTTGGCCAGCCCCAAGGTAGATGGGGCTGAACTTCCAACACTGAACTTCCAACAAAAAGAAGGTATTGGCCAAAAGAAGCCTGCATACAAAACCTGGAAAAGGAGTTTTTCTTTGTCAAAAGAGTCATGTCTTCAGCTTTTTTGCAAAGGAGCAGACCTCCATTGGAGATATTTCCCTCTGCTATCAGTTTCTGGTGATTTTAATAAATGAAAACTCAAATAGATGAAAATGGATGGAAAATAGTTGAAATAAGTACAAAATTTAGAAGCCTGAAGATCACTTTGTCCCTTCTGCTTTTCTTCATAAAGAAGCATGAATCAAAAAACGAGATCAGCAAATTATGCAATTGAAAACAGTGCTCCTTACCCGTCTTGCTTAGTAGGCCAGGACACCATCACACTTGTTTACAAGAAATCTTCCAGGAGATTAATTTAATTATACAGCATATTGGGTAGTTCTTTTGGCCAGTCTTTCAATATTACATTTTCCAGTAGCCCAACTGATGTAATAGGTGACAACTGCAAGTGGCAAGAGTGTGCTTACGTCATAAACCTGAATGCTTTGCTAGGTAGTTTCTCCTTTGAGAACTCTACTTCCTTCAAAACCCAAGAGCTGTGTTTCAGGCATTAGACACACAAAGACAGTACTGCAGCTGAACACAGGGCTGTGCAGCAGCTGAGTGTTTTTAACTGTTAGATCAGTTTTAACAAAAAACCAAAAGCAAACTAATGTAACGCATCTTTGCACTCCTTAATTATTTGCAAAATAATGTTAAAATCATTTTTCATGTCCTACCAAGAACTGAAACCTGATTTCAATGGGAATCTGAAACCTCTGCATTGATTTTTTCATTATTCTTGCCTAGTAAACTCTTCCTCTTCTGTCAAAATATTGCTTGATTCTTTTTCTTTTACACAGCTGTTATATCTATGATACATCTTAAACAAAGGCATGCTTTTGTTCTATAAACAGTAAAGCACATACTTAACTTTAAGTTTTTAAGCTGGCCACAGAATTCCAAGTTGTTTCAGTCTAAGAACCCACATAACTATCCCAAGGATTGGGTCCATAACCATCTAAAGATAAATATCAGAAACACACATGAAAATACTTGAGCATATGCACAGCTTACTGTGGCATTACTAAGTCATTAAGGGTGATTGCTTGTGCCAGCAACCTAATATAAACATTAGATGATTTTGCATCTCCCTGATTGATCATACATTTGTTAGAGATGATGAGATGAATTTCATATTTCTGTACAGCCTGAAAAAAACCTAATAAAATGGAATAGGGAGCTATGAAACAGAGAAGACCTTCTTCCAAATCCTGAAGGTCATTTCTTCATGAATACAGAAATATACCGTCTCTTGGTAAAAAGGACAAATATATTCTGTAGCATAATGCTCTGTATTTATATTTTAAACAATTTAATGAAATATTAAAGAGATTCAGTTTGAGATCCTGTTATTAAGCTATAGGAAAGGTCATGACAGTAGAAAGACTGTAATAGCTACTCTGAACAAAGTATCTTGTTATTCAATAATAACATGAAGTTTTAACCTAGAGCTGATATGCAGTAACTAAAAAACATAAAATCATAACTTTCTTCTTTTTTATTTTCTGTCAGTGATGTTTTTCTCAGTGGGGGAATGTGTGTGGGGGTGCTGTTTCTTTAAAATATCATTTTATCAAACTCATCTCTTTCTTATATTTTCCTTTATTCTTCCTTTCTAGCCCCTGTTTTTTCCTCTGCATTCTCCCCTCCCCCCAGTTCTCTTCAATTTGATCTCATCCATATGGTCTTAGACAAATTGGCTGCAAAAGATCTGGGTAAGGTGAGCAGATGTCCTGTGAAAAAAAGTCATCAGGGTGTCCATTTTTTCCCATTTCTTCATATTACACTACTCAGTTGCACAGTAGGGGAAAAATAATAGGCAATTTACATAAGAAATCCTTGGACAAACCTGTGTTAAAATACTGGAAAATAAACTTTTGCAAGAGTTTGTCAAAATTAAAAAAGAAAAAACAAAAAACATTGTTCATTCTTTACAGTTATGCCAGCAGGTTGTCTAAAACATCTGCTCTGGTAATATGTCACAAGAAATAGCCTGTGCAGGTTAGGCCAGTACATAATAGAGGTAAATGTATTTTTAAATGCCAGGTTTTAAAAGAAGACAGATCTGCTTGGTATCTCATTATAAGGGAAATGGCTTTTCATGTCACCCCATCAGTAGTTGTGCAGCTTTGGGGAAACTTTCAAAGGTTACGATCCATGCTTTTTAACTCTTAACTAGCTTACCATTTTTGTAGCGAAAAAAATCTGGATGGTTTTATTTCTCAAGTAATAAAATTGACTCTTTGTTTTTCTTTAAAAAATGAAAGGGAATTTGCATTATATCTGCATATGGAAAATATTCTTCCTATTTCTGGACAGGAAATATTCCCCTTAAGGGAATATCTTGTGGGGTTCCTACTTCAAGTATTTGCTTCTCTGCATGTTCATGTGCTGATACATAAATGGCTTCCAAAAATCTTTTTGGGCTGATTCTGACTTAATGGCAGCATATCACTGAAGTAAAATTACTGACTTCCCTAGGAGTGCCTAGTCACATAAATGAACCATAAATTCAGCTTTCATAAAGCTCTGGCTTTCTCTGAAGGTTGCAGCACAGATTTGTCACAAGTCAATAATTCTTGCATAAACCTGCAAATTCTGGGCCTAAATTCAGTAAGTCACTAATATGTGTTCGGAAATTAAGTATGCTTGCATAAAAAGAAATATTTATGGGCACACTCATATAATTTACTAAATCATGGATTATGTAGCAGAATACAAAGAACTTTTAGGTGATACAAGGTTTCTGACTGAATTCAACATTTGTATACTCAATTCCCTTGGAAATACTTGGGATCTTGCAGTTAGGAAAGTAATTAGAGATTTTGTGGAATCAGATGCATATCCTTATGTCTACAATACCAATAGACACAAATTTCCTTTTGCTTACACTGGTTGTAAGGATATAATGAAAAATAAAATACAAATTACACTGACCCAAGTAAGAAGGTAATATCTTCATGGGTGGAGTATGGTTATCTCTGAGGTTAAAGTGTTGTTAACCAATTGCTCATGGGGAAACACACAAGTTCTCACCAGTTTTGACTAAATTTTTAGTGGGAAGTCAAGAATATATTTCTCATTAAGCACTTAGAGAAGGCTGGCTCAAAGCAGAATTAACCTGCACAAATTTTAATTTACTACCAAAAAGTCCTTGCTCTGCCCATTTTGGAAAAGATTTTTAAAGATATCCCAGTGCACTCTTATTGACTGTTGTGGAGGGGTTCCAACTCTAGCTTTCCATAGGAAAAAAATCCTATGTTGTAAAATCTTTTTCTCTTGTAGGTATATACAAAATAGTAAAACTCAAAACATTTTGCAGAATAGGATGACTATTTCTTTCTTACTTGATTGAAACTGAAGAGAAAAATCTTCTCTATCTTTCATTTATATAGGTTAACTCCAACATCTCTTTTTTTTCTATAAAGCACCATTTCCTATGTTCAAAAAGTTGAACATATTTTAAAAACCACAAATAAGATGTGTGAGAAGTAAGGGAAATGAATCATGAAGTATAAAAATGTGTCAGAAAAATAGGACCTGATTATCTGGGGAGGCTTCTGCTTTGCATTGATATTACATAATAGTACTCTGGTCTGAACTACTCTCAATTTCTTAACCAAATTACCCTTTAAATTACCAAGCAAGGGCCATATGCTTTCCTCATTTATGCTGCGCATATCTCAGATTTTCACTTAATTTGAACAAGAGAGACATGATAATTGTCTCTTTAGCTTAAAGGAAAACCATGTGCTCTTCTTTTAGTGCAATTTTCTCAAAGTTACCATGGTGAGAAACACTATTTCACAGAGTCCTCCTGATCTCTGACTCAGTCCAGAAGTTGTTCCTTTTTAACTTCTTTTCACCATCATCTTTCTAGTTAAGGACTAGTAAAGAGTCTTTTTCAGTACTTGACAATGGCTACTTTATCTTTCTAAGGACAGTTATGGTTGGATGAGCATTTGAGAGAAGAAAAAAAACCAAGTTTTAAAAATCAACTTTAATTTGTTCCTCAATTCAAATTCATTCATAACTCAGCAAGACCACAAAGGTTAATAATGTGCCTAAAATTATGCCTAATATTTAGATAACTCACTGAATCTGGGCTCATTTCCTTGAAAATGTTGTAACTGGACAGGTGTCACAATGCACAATTTAAGACTGCTTATGTCCATATGTCTATAATTTGATCAAATGAATTTTTTTTTCTCAGTGTGTTTTCACGTGATTTGTGGTACTGAAACATTTGGTCCACTGTTTCATAGGGTGCCACAATTGTTTTTCTAGTGGTGCTGTTTTATGTGAGAGAACCAAAATGGTGAAACCTCTAACAGGAACTGAGGTTAGCCACTTGCATAAATAATATTAAACTGTTGGGCAGTATTAGGTTTGTTATGCTCCATTTCTTGCCTCTACAATATAACTTCCTACTTTAATTTCCAAAACATTAATAGATGTAGTGTAAAAGGAGCATGAATAAGTTGAATTAGGATTTAGCTGCAATGGTTTATGGACAGAGAGAAGTTTGTCACAAATAAGCAGATTGGATAAAATAATTACTACGGGTGTAGGGAGAGGGAAACAACAGCATCTACTTCTTGACTTCCAAAATTTCTCACAGGACAATATATGAATCCTATTAAATTCAACCAAAATGGTGACATGGAGCACACGTCTTTCCATGCCTGTACCTCCCTTATGCCAGGTCAGAGAAAACAGAAGGCCACTGTATCATGAGAGTTTCTGTTTGAGTGTGAATGTGGGATGCTCATGCTGGAGGTAAGACCAAATTCTCCAAATATTTCTGTGGAGAACTGAAAATTCTCTTATCAGGAAAACTAGATTAACATGTACTAATAAATTAAGGTTTTATAAGATGGAGCTAGTCCTCACATTTTCCTCTCCAGTATCCAGATCAGTCATTCATCTATAGCACTATAACAGCAATCTCTTTTGCTCTACAGTACCACATGCCACCATGGTCTGGGGTCTGGCATCCAGCTGGACCTAGTGCTTTGGTGCAATTGCTTTGCTGTTAGGAACGTGCTCCCTGGCAGAAACTCACTGAAATGTGGGTTTGTTTCCATCCATTCCTTCCCTTCTGCTGCAGCCAAGCATGGCAGCTCCTCCATGGGCAGCACTGACCTGCTCTTTGAGTTATGAAGGGATCCAACTCTTGGCTTCTCACATACTGGAAAGGAGAACATGTCTCTCAGGGACAGACAGCGAGAGGAGAGATAGAAACAGATGATTTTTGACCTCAATATCTCATTTAAATTTGAAGACTAGCCAAACAAAATGGAAACTGTAAGACCAAGAGAAAGACTAAGAAGTAGAGAAAAAAAAAGGCACTCAGGTTGGATTTGCAGGTTTTTTGTTTTTCTGCCTCAGTATAACTTTTCAGTTAGCTAAAACAGAAGGATATTTTTCAATGATACTTTTAAAGCTTCAGTGCCCCTGAGTTTTAGTTATCATTGAGCAACAGAGTGTATATCTGCATGGGATTGACAATAACCTTGATGTCATGAATGATGTTTTTAGGTTTGTGTACTTTTTTTGGTGGGGGGTGGAATAGGTTTTAAACTCTGGTCCATCAGCACTGCTCTGTGGGCCTGAAGCAGCTGTGTCCCCCATTTTATTACAGACTTCAGGAGGACAATCTGTGCTCATAAATGTGTGGCAGAGGTCAAAGGATGCCAGTGTTGCATCCTATTGAGCAAAACTCTAAGTAAATCTTAAGACTACACACAGCAATTTGTTGGCCCCCAAACTGAATCCACACGAGGAAGGGGATAAGGGACAGTACCCTATCTGTGTGATGAGCAACTTAAATTGTATTAGAGCTATGGCTATGAGGGCAAATCAGTAGCAAATCTGAATTTAAACAGAGCCAACAACAGGGTTTTGCATTAAATTTTTCTCTGTCTCTTTCACAAACTACCTATAATTTCCTACTTTTCTGTCCATTCACAGTATCCTTTGTGCCCACTCTGAAAATCTGATGACAAAGGGCCAGTTCAGTGTAACACCATAAAAATATCCTCAACAGTAATTTATATTTTATCTTAATTTTTTATCTTGCTCTGGGTTTACTAAATTCAGTTGCCTTAAGCAGCACTTTGGTAGATAGCAGAGATCTCCATGCCAAATCTAGAGAAACTATCAGACTGCCATTCTCATATCCAACCTCAACAAACCTTCAGCTTTCCTCTTTCATCATGTGTGTTCAGTCCATACATGAGGATAACATGGTGGCACTGTTTGTGTAGTGATGTGTGTGTTTATGCTGTTCATGTGACAGTTGAACATGTCTGCCATAGTTACTAAACACAATGAAAAAAAACCCCATTAATTCAGTTTTGGAATTTGAGTGTCAATGGCTGGTGGGGAATAATGACACTGAAAGGGTTCAAAGAGTGTGAAAGGCAGCAAAAAGGATTTATATGCTTCATTTGATGTAACATACTAGTTTCAACAATCAGCAGGTTCATTCAGTGTGGATCTGTGTCATGGCTGCAGCACCTGTGCAATTTACTTGGTCTGTCTTTGGTGCTTCTCACTTTCTACCATGACACAGCAACCTTCACCTTGTGTACAACAGGCCCTAATTTCTCTTTTGGCATGTGGTCAACAGGAGAGATAAACTCCTTTCACTCTTTGTGAAAATCAATATTATGCCAAGTAAAATGACATTCTATGGCTATTATGTATAATACTCCTATAGTAATTATTTTGTCTTCCAATTACCTCAAGTGCAGTAGGACATAGACAAACCACAGGATGGTGGATCTCCAGCACATCCGTGTCACACACACACACAGATGACAGGATTATCAAACTGATGGTAGAATTAATTTTGTTAACTTTACCTGTGGTGGAGGTGGAAAATATGCAGCTGGTGAATAAATAGTATGAAGAGATAATAGAATTACTCAGCCTCATTAAATGGCTACATATTGTGCTATTTAGTAATTCATTCAATAGCAAGGTGTCTTGAAGAGCAGGTACAATAGATTATTAACTGCAGGGGGACTGCACACATAAAGACATAACTGTTAAGGGGAATCAATGCATTCTGCTCTGCACCATATGCATAGAGACATAGAACAGTTATTATTACAACATCATCTCAGCTTGTTTAACACAGCTATCCCTGTCCTTTCACTCTGTCCTCTTTTCTCTGCTTTCCTCTTTTTTCTTTTTACAGAATCTGACTCTATAAAGGAACATAACAAAATCTTTCAAATTGAAATCTCACACCTCTCCACCCTCCTTAAGGAAGGAATGCATGCTATCAACAATACACATTAATCAGTTACAAATGAAAGTAATAATAATCTGCCATGCTCTTCTGCCTATTATCATAAGTAGCATGAAATGATAATTTAATAGTATGCAGTACTTCACTTCATCAATAAAAGTATCCAAGCAGCAAAGCACAAACACTAACAAGTGTGCAGCACAGACAATTCTCATCACATCCCCAGGATCTGGTTCATTTTTCATCAGCTGTAATGCCAGCTTGCCAAGTCACAGAGGGAGGAATGAAAGCTGCTACTTCAGCCTCACTAATGTGTGAGAGGGAAGAAGGCTGCCACTTCCTTAGCACTGCCTACCCGAAAAAATGGAATGGCCCCATGGTGTCACCAGCAGGAACTCTGCTTTCCCCTTCTGCTGCTTCTATAGTGTTTTTTTTTCCAGACCTGTTTAGAGAACAACTGGCTCTCCCTTTTCTCATAATCTTACCTCACCTTGAAAATGAAGATTCTTATGTCTGTCTCTCACTGCATGGAGGAGCAGTGCACCAGTCACCAGCAGGCTGACACACCAGCACTGCCTTGCTGGGGCCCCATTATCAGCTTGGGGGTCCCTCTGTGGAATCGCCACCCCTGGAAGTGGTCAAAAGGTTTGTGGATGTGGCCTTTGGGGACATGGTGCAGTGGTGAACATAGTGGTGCTGGGTTAGCAGTTGGAATTTATGATCTTGGAAGTCTTTTCCATCTTAATGATTCTGTGATTCTATGAATGGTTGGGTTATTACTAAGTGGCTCCCACTCAGACTGACTGCTGTCCTTAGGCATACTGGTTCACCAGGTGAAAACTTTCATCAGGGTGGAAATCCTCTCTCAAAGTGTTCTGTGGAAATTGGAATTTCCACAACAAAAATATTTGCCACAATAAAAGATGTATTTTGCCCAAAGTAAAACCAAATTAAAGTGTTTTCTTACAGGGAAATTGTGACTTGTATCTTACCCACCTGTCTCCTTGGGGAAGACTCTATCCCTCAAGGGTTATTGCTGTCTCTCATCAGCTTGTACTGATGGTGCCCTTACTGTAGGTACAGCCCAGGCCACAGAACCACAAAGGGGAAGGCAGTTTTTGTCACACAGCTGCTATGTAGTGCCCTGGCAGCTGCATTAACTCTGAATCAACTGAAAATATTTCCACATTCCAAAACTGATAATTATTTTTATGCTGACAGCCCTGCAAATGATTTTTCAGCACATTTTCATTTTTTTAGGGTTATCAATACACTCCAAATAATAATATAGGAAGATGAAAAAAATTTAAAAATTGACACCAGAGTCCTGTGTTTATTTTAATTTTGAGAAATAAAACCATGTCAACTTGTCCACTCCTGTAGCAGTTTCTAAATATGACACATACAGTTCCTACATACACAGTAACATTGTGGTGACCAGCTCAGAAGAACAATACTTTATTTAATTGTTGGGATTTTGGCCGCCTATAATCTTTTTCAAATAAGGCTACCTAACACTCAAGGGTGAGTTCATGTGTCTCCTGCCATTTACATGTGCTTGTAATTGAGCCATCTAGGAAATTCCAGTCAAAGATCTTCCCTGTAGTCCTACAAAAAGGTTGAATGTCAGATGTAATAATAAAAGTAAGTTAGGAACACACACTCATAATCCAATAAAAGTTACAGGAAAGTGGATGAAAAAATTAAAGAATATTTCCTTCAGAATTCAAGGCTCTTCCTTTCAACAGACCTATAAAAGACCCATGTAAGCTATCAATCCTATTGTTAGTTAAAATTTATGTTGCAGTAGTTAGAAGAAGCTTTTTCCTCACCTGTTTTTAGTGACAAGAAACCTGGAAAAATTATTAAAATTTAAAAAATTTTGTCAGATTTTGCCAGATTTTGTCCATTATTAATTTCTAGTAAAAAAGGCTTTTTAAATGCAAAATACCTAATTGTGTATATATGTGTGTATATATATATACATATACATATATATATATATTAAAACAAAACAAAACAAAACAATATATCTATAAATATATATATAAATGCCTTAGTCCAGATCTGGTAAGACTACTGAAAAATAACATTAGCCTCCACACAAGTGCTAACAACACTATATATTCTCAAGTTATACTGTGAGTGAGACAAACTACTGCAGCTCACATATTCCGTTAAAAGTTGTTGTGTAGACAATTAAATACAGCCTGTGCTATGTTCACATCATGCCTGTGACATGATTTTTGGGTGCCTTCCAACTTGAGATATTCTATGATTATATGATTTCTAGTTGTGTTCAGTTCCACGTTTGGTGCTTGATTCTGATGCTCAGCACAGATTTGCAAGGCCTGGAGCTCAATGACACTTTTTCAAAAACTCCATTCTCCTCTTCCTGTATCAGTACTAATAGCTGCAAAGAATCAAATCACCACGCTGCTTAGCCATTTGGCCAGTAAGAAGAGCATATTTTGTATTTGCTGCTTGAAAGGAAATTCTCAGAGGATTTTAGTCTGTGAAAGGCTGGGCACCAGTGCTCAAAAATATACGAATTGGTTTAATATGCTTGGAAAAGGGCAGATGTGATTATATTACTCCATTACACATGGAGGAAAACTAAGGCATAAAGATATAGAATGACTTCATAAACCGAGAAATAAGTACTGTGAACATTTCAGTTCTTTTTGTTTATCACTTCAGCCACCTGGTACTCCCGGCAGCAAACCCAAACTTCTGGCTAGATGAGGAAAAAGTGTTTCTTCTGGAAAGCCATGTTGGATTAAATGCCCAATATGTAACCAAGTGGTTGTGTCAAGTGGAAAATAACAATTTTATGACAACTGTTTCTGTACCATTCTCTCATAGTGCTCACCAATATATTATATGTAATGACATAATATTGAAACACCAAACGTCTTTTCAGTAGCCACTACAATTACTTTTTTACTTTCCATCTCCATCATTTGGCTTTGATTTTAAAGTGAGAACTTATAACAGACAGTTCTTGTTTTCACAATGTTGGTTTAACACATCATGGCTTGGTGACTTTCAAATTAAATAATCTTAGTTAATTCTATTACTATAATCATAGCTAATACTTAATATTATAGGTTTTCAATATTTTTAGGTTTCTTTAAAAAATTTAGTTCATACTGATATAGTAGCAATTTGCCAGATTCCCCTGGGAAGAACAACTCAGCATTTAGTGCAGATTTCAATGCCTGGGCTCTGGATGAAGCCCATCTGTGGTTTGCTGAAGAAGTACCCTGCCAACATCACTTATGTTTAATCAGAGTATTATGGGAAATTGCACACCAATGTCCTAACTCTACGCCATGTTGTTCTGTGACACAATTAGGATCATATAATGACTTAGGTTAAAAACACCAATGATTATTACAAATAACCCCTGTAAAGCTGTCTCTAATCCTGTTAATAACTTGATGATTAGCCTTAGCCAGTCATCTAAAGGAAATTTTCTGCCAAAGTTAAAGCAATCCTTTTACAAACAGATTTCAAGTGAGAAATCTACCACTGTAATATTGAACCCAATATATACCTGAGGATTTTCTGTGTTGAATGCATACATCGCCATAGCTAATTTGTGGAGATTTTGACACCAACCGAGGAAGTGGCACAGAAACATAAGTCTGAAATAGCATATCCATAACACATAGAAGAGAAAAAGTAAATCTAATGATGTTTTAGCATTCAGCTGGGATCCGCACATTTCCTGTGGAATATGTTAGTGATGTAAAAATGCCCCCTTAACATCACTTTTCCTCTCCAGTATGCAAAAAGAAAGCAAGAAATTGTATTTTGAAAACATTGCCAAGGTAATCTGAGCAAGCAGAATTGTAGCAGAGGTACTGTTATGTTTATCCTGACTCCTGCTTTTATAATAGCTGCAATGGGCCTGTGTGTGTTTGCACTGGTCTGTTCACAGCACAGACAAAGAACAGTTTCCAGGTACTCTGACAAAAGGAAAAACTACGGCATGCCTTCTTTACAGTCTCCTGCAATTGTCATTGTCATGAGTTAGAATAATAATCTAAAACAGGCCTAAGAATTTATAAAGGCTCTGTGTGGCTTCCAGTAGTCCTTCTGTATGAATGAGAGTCATTGGAAACCTCTGAGAATGTCAGAGTATATAAGCATATATGAGTGGCTGTTATCTCTTAATGTTTGATGGTGTTGGCATTAACCATCAAAGCTTTGCTGTTCTGCTTGTACTTCATCACCTCACTTTGCACAGAATATTTTTCTTCTTCCAAGATAATCAGTTTGTCTGTAAAGGTAAAGTCCCATTTTAAAAGTCCACAAGCTCATGAGCACAATTGCATGCTGCTTTCACAAAAGTGCTATTTAATGTTATTGCAAGCTTTTAGCTATTTAGTCCTTCTGATGGCTTTAATCCATTTGTACCCATGCTAGCTCTTCACAATGGATTGTACTTCTTCACATCTGTGGGGCTGCAACCATAGGAATAAGTTAATACAAGTACTGACGCAAGCGGAGTTTCCTACCATGAAATACAAAACTGGGTGTTTTGGCTTCACTGTTGAGTTTCTTATTGCACATAATGCTCACTCTTGCTAAGCTTTCAGTGTAAGTTTTTTTAATGCTGCCTTGAAAAACATCCTGCAATTTTCAGCTACACAAGAGTTTTCAGTAGAAAGGATTCCTCTGTGTCTTTCTGTGTTGCTTTTACTGGCTGCTTTGATTTTCTGCTTTTTTCCTTGTTTTCCTGGACTACCATCAGGGAATGGCATTGATAAATGTAATGCTTGGCTGTCTCATGACATTAACACCATTAAAAATAAGTTCTCATGAACAACTCATTGCTTTCTCCCAGGGAGTATTGTCACAATATGGATTTTCAGACTCTATGTCGAAAGCAGAACCAACAGAAAAAGAAATCAGGAACAAAATAAAAGCTTAAGGGAAATGCTGGAAGCAGACTCTTGTTTACACATTACATTCTAGTGTTTTAATGAAGCTCCATTACAAACAAAAACCCCAGTTCTATAAAAAAATTGAGGGGAGCCCTCTGTAGCACAATGCCTTTTTACCATTCCTAGCTATTCTTGGTGCACCAAAAAATTAGAGAATGAAGATTTTATGTTTGGCTAGAAAGTAAATGTAGGTTCAGTGATAAGGTCATAGCTTCTGCCCTGTCCTATTCTAGCTGACAGAGCAGCAAGAGAAAAAACTAGCCAGTCAGCGCTAGACTAATAGGAAGACTGACCATGTTAAAAATCTGTGAGAGTGAGAGCTCAAGTGAGAGAAGAAAAAGAGCTGTTAGTTTGATAAAATAAAGCCAGTACTTTATTATTTATTTTATCAGTCTTCCTTTTGACTGAACTATCAATAAAATGCTCTGAGCACTCTGAACAAAAGCTATTTCTTGAAGAATGTTAGTCAAACTATTTTTTTATATGATATCTCTAAAGAATAAAAGAAACAGTTTAAGTGATACAATAGCAGGCTGGCAAACAGTGTAAAGTTCATCATTCCCAAATAAGCTCTGAGCTGCTGTTCTTTAGTTTTGATGTCACATTTCTGTTTCTTCATTACAAGGACCCTTTTCTATCACATGTGGATGTACTGAACAGTAGGGTGGTATAAAGATTTTCAAACTGGTTTTTACCAAGGGCTAGTGCTGCCTTTCATTTTTAAATCTCACATTGAAAGCTAGTTACAGACCACCTGCCTAGCCCAAGTAATCAGCAGCTTTTCTAAGGAACATTGTCTCCAAAGGAGTTCAATCTACATTGTTGTACACTCCTTTTTACATTTTCTCATGTGTCTGGGGACATGTTTCTCAGCTCCTTACCCAGAGATGCTCAGGAATTCCTAATAATAAATTCACTCTGCAAAGCTGTTCCCCTACCATGAAAAACATAGTACTATTTTTGGGAGACTACAGACACCTAAGTAATTTTTTTACTGTGAGGATTGACACAGTCATGATTAGACTGTAGTTCAGCTATGTGAAAATAAAAACCATGCTTAAAACTACTCTAAGTACCTATAGCCATTTCTCTGTTTATGTAAAATGGGGCTGGACTGAAAATCCCATTCAATTTGGATTAACTGTGTAGTAAAGACTTACCCTTAAGTCACAGCTTGCTTTTAACTTGCTAGCTTGCATATGGGTGGCAGGCCAGCCACAATCTGACCACCTGGAACTTGGTATCATATGCAAAATCTTTCCAAGAAGATTTAAATACTTTGAAAAGCTGCCTCTGCTGAACACTGATTATCTCAACTAGATAGGAGCAAGAGTGTTAATTATCTGCAAAGCTGAAAGTGATAAGCTTCTATATTACACTTCGACCACCGCAACTTCTGCAGAAAGCATCTTGAGTCAGAACTTGCACAGTTCTGATATAATTTTACAAGATAAGTATATATAAGCAATATGGTAAGCATATATAAGCAATATAAGATAATTAAATTTTAGAATAAGAAGTAACTGGACTCATCAGTATCTGCGTATTTAGCAACATTCAAAAATCTGTACTGTTGCAGAATGCAAACTGAGTGCTCCACCCAATTCCTAAATTTCCATTTACATTAAAAGATTAAAAAAAAAAGAAATTACCTCAAAATATTTATATGTATTGTTAAACAATTATACTTTTTTTTCTGCAAATTCACACATTAAAGAAAAAAGCTCTGCATCTGGTATTGCAGTAGTTTGTTTTGGAACCTGTGACTTTGATAGTTTATTTCAGTGATTCTCAATCTCTGAACTATACATTTGCCATCATACTTTTAATTCTGAACAATACAAAGGTGGTATTCTTCTGCAAACCACTGAAGACTATTTATTGTTACAGACCATCATTTGAGAACTGATGGTTTAGTTTCCTGAAAATAACTTTGTTGTACTAATGTAGTCTGCTGGGATATGGAATTGATGGCTTTGTTAATGGCTGTCTCCAGATGTTTAGTCTCTGTATTTTCATACATTTTGTTTTGGAGCTAATTACCTACAAGCTAGTTCAGTTTTACAAGACTGCTGACAAGAAACAAAGAATAGAGTGCAAATGATGGTATGCCAAAAGATACTGTGCTGATTGGAGCTTGAAACCAAGCTTTTAGTGAATGCAACACCTGGACTCTTGGAGCATCAGCCTCTAACACCAAAAGCTCAATGATTCCAGAAGCACTTCAATTCAACAGAAACTACTCCTCAAAAGTTAAATTTACAGTGAAACTTATACTTTGTCCCAGGATATAATTAATGTGCATGTTAACAATTATTGAGTAAGAAGGTGGAGACTTTCTTTTAGTTACCAGTGTATTTTGTAATTTGAAAACTAAGTTTATGTTAAGATAAGAAGAAAATGAACTCTCTTATTTATTGCCTGACCAGATAGAATGAAATGTGTATATAGATGCACCTTTGATGTGCAACTTATTCTTGTATTTATTTTACGCTTTAAAAGGTTTCAAAATAAAGGACTGCACATTAATTTCTTTCATCTTTATTATTTATTTTTGTAAGCTGCTAAAGCTGTGCTTTATTTATTGCAATTCATCCATACATAATTCTCTGTAGTTTAGAAAACTGGATCTAACATTTTCACCCCAACTTTATAAATTGCATTGATTTATTTCTGTCTCTAAGGCCTGAGACCATTTATTACAACAACAAAACATCCTCCATTTCTGGTGATCAAGGAACAAAGTCTACTCATTTACTGTGTAGTGAGAATTGACAGATGGCCAAATGGGGTGATAGATTTGATTTTAATGTGTCTTAAGAGAGTAAATGAACCAAAGGCAATCTTCAACTCATGTGAAAAGTTGGATTTTTGTGTGGCTTTTCTGCAACAGTGAGGTACAATTCTCACAGCACTTCATTGATTTTCCAATCAACCATGAGCATTCAGTTGGCAAAAAGCAGGGTCAAAGAATTTTTATAAAGGGTTTTTTTTTAATTGTTTTTCTAGAACTGCACAAACAAGACAAAATGTACATAACATAAGATACCCTTCAGTGTTTGGTGGTGGGTTTTTTCTCCTGAAAAATCTTTGCGAGTTTCACAGGGTTATACATTTTTAATTTTGCATCAAATGAAAAGATTTTGTCAAGAGAATCATTTGCACCATAAAGTTAATGAGAATAAAGTTTTCTCATATCTCTCCACCTGTTGTTTTAGCATATATCATTGATAAGAAAGCACTTTTCAGTTTTGCCTTTTCATTTTGAGTAGGGAAAGATTCCCTATTTCAGAACATGAAGTAATACACAGAGCAATGCAATAAAGCCAAAATACAGTAGATTACAAGAGTTTGTAACTATGCTCAAGCAGCAATATATTTTTAAGTCCTTACACACAATTAGGGACACAAAAAGTAATTATACTATGTGTGTCAAATAGTGTGTTAGACAGACCTCAGTTGGGTTGGGGTCTGCTTGAAAGTTGTCATATGAGAGGCAGTTAAAATGAAATCCTCCCTTTCTTAGAGAGAAATTACGATTCTTTTACTAGCTGGACAAGCAGGCAAACTACTTGTTTCTTGGTCTGTGGAAGGAATTTAGACATTTTCTCATGTTTCATTCATGAAAACTTAGTTTTTAAAAATTGCATTCACATTTCAAAATTGAAGGTTGAAATTTGGACTTTAGAGATGAGAATTGATATAAAGAAATAATTTTTCTCTAATTATCCATCTACAAATGGGATTAAGAAACTAAAAGAACAGTCCATAACCTTTTCTGATTATCAATTGAAGGACCAGAGCTATCAAAGTGTACTCGCTGAATTAAAGTTGCTACATATTTTGTCATCTGATCCTCATTTTCCTTTTCACCCTTATGTAGGAAAATTCATTTTTATTTCTCAGAATTTTTAAAAGAAATTATGTATGCAAAAATAAAATTCTCTTTGCCTTGAACTCTTTAGAAACATAAACTTTAGAAGAGCTTTGGTTCAGGTTCTAAGTGGTTCCAGTGGGAGATGGAATGAAAGCGTGAAAAATTTGAGATTAAATTCCTAAATAATTTATTATCACTGAAAACAACAGAAGGAAGTCTGTTCATTTCCTTAAATACTAGTTTTGCTACTGTCCTGTACTGAAGAATTTGTAGGAGGTTCAAGTCTTCAAGAATAACATGGCAACTCCTCCTGCCCTGGCTGTGCCTGTTTTGTCACTGATGAATCAGAGTAAACTGCTCTTTAAAAGGAAAAAAAATGGGTGAGACTGGGTAAATTAGATGAAACAATAATGGCTAAATAAGTCAGCTGGACCATGAGAAAAAATACTTAGGATTGGATTTAGCTGACCAAATCATGGCATAACTATAGACATGGACAGTTTAGATAACTCCAGACATTTCAGATTCCTTTTGTCAACGATGTAGAAAAATAGGCTTGTCTACAGAGTAATTTATTTAATCTTCAACTCAGCATTTTGTATAGATGAAAGTAACCATGCCTCAAACTATCTTGTCTCTCTCTCTCACCTATGAAGATATTCTGGGTCCATAAGTTTCTATGTGGCGCTAGTGGGTTGACAAGATGGAAGCCTACTCAAATCCAGTGAGAACCTCTGGATTATGGGATCTCGGGCAATAAATTGCAGTTACTATGATTTTCTAAAATCAACTTTGCTTAGATTGTGAATTTTTATGGTAAAGGTCAAGTCTTACTGTGCTCTATACCCATCAAGAGGCAGAACTTTAGATCAGACAACTTATGAAATGTCAGTATTTTACTGTGTCTACTTGGTTACCTTCAATCCATCTTCCAGTTTAAAGATTATGCTGTAACCATGGTCATAATGGTTAGAATGCTGTTATAACTTGGTGAGACTGCCTTGGAGAAGAGATGATGTTACATCCTTAAGGAAATGTTTTTATTCTGTTGAACATGTATCCATGATCATGAGAGTTTTCTTGAAGAACTCTTACTTCATTATTATTACATGTATGAATATATGTACCAGGTTTTTGGCTAAAGTATGCAAAGTTCTCTTTCTCTGCTTCTCAAAAAAATTCTAGACTCTACCCATTCTTGAGGCACTGCCACAATGAAGACAAGATGCTATTTTGTTCTGTAGCATACTTTATAGTTACCTGCTTGTGCCTTTCCATTTGTCTTGGAGCAAGGTTTTGCTACTCATTTGGCAGAATTCACATGTAGTTTGGAACAATGCACACTAATGCCATGACATTCAGACTAAGCAAATGGCAATAATTTTCAACCTCACTAGTTATTTGGATATATCCAATTATTTGCATGGGCAAATGTGTCCATGTGTATGTGTAATAGTGACTAATAATCCCTATATTCTTATTGACCCATCATACACACTCCGATTGAACTGAATAGGAAATGTTCATGCAGAATAATTGTGAAATCAGAATAAGCATATAATTAAAAAATAATCTTCAGAAATTAGAAATTTAATTACAGAAACATGTGTGAGTTGTATTTCCTGAAGTAACTGTGTGTTGACAGGAAGAAAAATATTGGTTCCAGATCATTCATTTTGAAAACTCATGTATGTGTCCATCTTCCCTAGTCCTTTTTTTCTGTCTGTTGCTGCTTTGTGCCCTGAATATAAAAATAATTTTCAGATCATAGCCTAAGCAATCTTCCTAAGAATATAATTTATGTTGCAATGCATTTTTATCTCAGATAAACTTTCCCCAAATGCTTTGGAGGCATTGATGTGGTCGCTGTTAATTTTTATTTACCCAACAATAATCTCTACAAATCTTTAAAAGCTGGGTGTTACCAGTGTGTAACTTCCTATTTGTTATTTAATGCTATTTCTGTGGGCTAGATATTTTATCATCCTGATAAAATATCTAGCCCACAGAAGTTCTAATAAATGAATTATTAGCTACAGTAAATACTGGCTTAAAAGGAAACATCCTGATAATAAATGGAAAACCCCACCAATTTTACAATTAACAAATTGTAAAATCCCCAAAATATTTTTATTTTAAAAAGAGGGAAAGGAAAAAAAAAAAGGAGCCTCATAGATCTGTGATGCCTGTGTATTGTATCATCTGGTTCTCCTGTTACAGGTTTCAAGAGAGACAGACCTGCAAGGGGGGAGCTAAATCAGTCTTACAAACTCACTTTGGACTGGTGGAATGCTACATCCTTCTTTTGGTGGATTATAGCCTATACTTTCATATAAAGGATTTTGGCTTCACTTGACCCACATCTTCACCAAATCTCTTTGATTTCAAGGACAAAAGCCATCGAAGAGCTTGCTGCTGCCAGAGCTGGCAGAATTTGATGAGCCTTATTTAGAGAAGTGAAGATTCAAGAGAGTAAAATAGGCCTCAAATGACAATGAGATAACATTATGAACGAAGAAAACAACTCAAAAAAGAGCTAATGGTCTGGCAGTAGGAAAGAAGAATATTGAAGAGGAATTGAGAAAATGTTCTTGTTTAGGTAAGTTATTAGTAGTCTTACATTTTACGGGACTGTAAGACAGGCCTGCAAAATGCAGAGGACGAATCAAAGTCACACATATGCAAGTCTGTTTTTTTCTTCTTTAAGGTTATGACAATAATTCCCTACTATTTAACAGGAAAAGGAACAGAAAAAAAATTGTGTAAATGCTACTCCATCTACTTTTGTTACTTTTCAGCATGAGGTGGTATAAATGAAGTCTACTCACCCAAAAAATTCTCTCGGATGCATAAATTGAACCACATTAAAATATTGGACTCATTTTTATTGGGCCTTTTTGTGAGAAGGTGGCATTATATATTTCTTCATCTGCAAGTGTTTGCAAAATTGAAATTAGTATGGGTTAACATCATAAACTTTCTGTTTGCTTCTTCCACTCACAGTATCAAGTTTTCTGAAATACACAAACATATCTAGAAGGAAAAATGATGTGTTTAGTAGCTAAATCAAATGAAAATCATCTGAAAAATAGAGGAATGTATCAGGAACAGATCAGCTTATTTTTTTAATTTCTCCCACAAACACAAACATATGATACACTATGCATAAATTTGTAATAGGACAATTTTAAGTTTGCATGTTATTTACACAACATAACTACTCCATTGGAAACATTAGGATTTCTCAAGTATGTAAGTATTTGCATCATTTAAAAAATGTGTATTATTTACCCAATAGACCATAAAGGCTCCATGCAGAGCAGTTACAGAGATTCAGGACATAATAACATCTTGGATAAATCTGGTTTGGAGTCATCTGAGTGCATTAGATGATTAAAGAAAATATTTACACATGCGCATTGGTTTGGTTTTTAAACAGCAGTGGGGAAACCATTTTCCTTACTCTTCACAGCTACCTCAAAACAACAGAACAGACTATGCTAAATTACCCCACCACATGCTTAAGGGAGTTCTGCATGTAGTGTGGAGAAAATGTTGTTCTTCATTTACACTGTAGACTTATGTCCCCAAAATAAAAGACCATTTTGAGTCACAGAGACACAAAGTCTCCAGACTACTATCTTTATTTTGGCCCCTGCTATTGCTCACTAGCTTTAAGTATGAATTTCTGTGGAGTTTGCAGTGAGTGTTGAAAACTTGATGATTCATTAGGTACTGTTCAAAAGGTTCCATGAGATGCAGGGCTGTCTGTGCTTGACTCTCTTGGGGTAAAAAGTTCCTGCAGATAACTGTTAAGACAGCTGACTTAATATATTTCAGCTATTAAATATTCACACCAAACTACTTTCTAAAAATTAAAAGAAGTAGGAATTGTCTGCAGAGTTTGGTAAATAATATTTTAAAACAAATTTTGATTATTTTAAAATAATATTTTTGGCACAGTTAATTGCCAGAAAAATTGCAGTTAGCTCGTTTTTTAGCAAAGATGAAGAATAAAATGTATGAAAAAAACTAAGTCCAAATATGAAAATAAAAAATCAAGATTAATTTTCCCAATTATGATTAAAGTCACTGAGGTACCCCACTAGTAACTGTATCCAGTGCATGTTATCTTAAATGCAGAAAATGAATTATTTGTATTCCCACAAATGGATGTCTTCCACTTGGTTCCCATATGATGAATTCCTATGACTTCATGTTGGTTTTGGTAGGATTTTTTTAAGGCCTAATGCTATTAAGGTGTGCCTTCAGACAAATATTTTCTTTAAAATTTTGTTAGCTGTTAGCAAAAAACTATGCTTACTTGTCACTGCAAAACAAGAGTGTTGGCATCAGAGTGATGTGGGAGCAGTTTACCCCTTTCACAGTAAGAAAGAACAGATCAGAGCATTTTTATTAGAACACAGCTGAGATATGACTGCCTTTTTTGGTAATCTCTGCCACAGCACACGCAGGTCAACATTCAGAAAATGAATAATGATCGTTGTCTACTGGTAGAAAGATCTTCTCAGCAAATCAGAACAGAGCCCTTTGTGCCTCTTAAAAAAACTACAATAAAACCACAAAAAACCAGAAAAACATCAGACGCACAATATTTTGGCACCATACTCAGAGAATTGTGAGATTAGCCCTTAAGGGAATTCTTATTCTCAAGTGGATGTAAATGTATTCATCAATGCAAAGAAATGCATAGTGTGTTATATACACAATACATTAATAAATAGCCATGCATTAAAAAATAATGAGATTTTCTACAAAAAAACATCCTGTGGTGTTTAGGGTCATAAAAAAAGACAGTAAAGGAAGGTGGGGGGAAGATTATGTGGAAAATCTGATTAAAATACAGAAACCTCATCCTATACATAAGATAAAATAAATATTTTATTGGCTAACTGTAAACAAAAGAACAAGTGCAGTAAAATGTAATTAAAAATGTAAAAGTGTGGGGAGTGATTTATCTTACCACAGTGATATTAATATTAGAAATAGTATGTAAATAGATAACAAGATTCTGCTGCAGAAACAGTTGAAAATGGCTGTTCGTTTTCTGTAATAAGCTTTCATCTTTTTGATTTTCCCTTTAAGTACTTCCAATGATTTATTAGTAATGATGCTCTTAGCTGTTGGAAAGCTCTAGCAAAGCTTCAAATTCTGGTACCACCTAACAGGTATTATTCACAGCTTTTATGATTTTTTCAAGCCCAGTCAATATCTTTAACAGAACATATTTTGACAGAAATATAGACTTGTTTCACACTTCTGCCTTGTCATGTAAAGATCATGAGGCTTCTGTGTGGTTTGTGAGCCACAGGCCATGAGATCAGAAGGCAGAGAAGTGCTCTGGCTCAGCAGCAGCTGGCGCTCCACAGGCACAACAGCAGCTCCTAACATGCTGCCCCCACAGGCGTGGCTTCTCTGCTTTCATTTCACCATACTTGGGTCCATCAAACAATTTCCTAGTGAGGAATACTCTCCATGTGGCTGTACCTTTGAAACACACACTACCACTGGTGAGAGCATGTTCTGGTTTTGCATCTGGGCTGGCATTGTTGCTGCTGCAAAGTACCCCAGGCCTTTCCTGACAACTAATAACAAGCTGGCTTAATGAGTTAGAGAAAATCATAGGGAATTGTGGACCATGGTAAAATAATTGCATTTCTGCCAGCCCAAGTGTTAGGCCACTTATCCACAGCTTCAGACTTACATAAAGCTGCAGAAATTCAGCACCTGACTCCTGCTTTTTTTGAGATGGTGCAACAGAGATCCAGAAGGTGGTATGTGACTCCAACCAGTAAGTGTTGTCTGTTAGTTTAGATATTATAGTTGTACATTTGGAAATAGTTATACATTTATACTGGAAAGGATTCATAATTCCTATGACTGTGCACATTACATTTCAGTTAAAAAATGTATCACAATAAAGTCTAATTATAGAAATGCAATTTCAATATAACCACCACTGCTGATAACACAGGCAATTTAATACATCAAATTCCTTCTTTTTCCAATAACTTCTTATCCTTTCAGTTCCAACTCATTTTCAAACACCCAAGGGAAAAAAAGACTACACAGCATGACCTGGAAGGGTACAAATCTGGGCTATTTTAGAACAAAGTAAGGTGAGAGGAACTGTACTTTTCCTATGAAAATGTACTTTCATTGAAATCAAAGTACTGGAAGGAAAAAATGTCAATGGGAGACTGCTGAACTAGATAATTTAAGTTTTCTAACTTCATTATAATTCTTTGACACCACTGAAATAAAATATTTCAACACAGCAAATATGCAGTCTCTTGATTCCTCATTGAATTTAAAAAATATTTTTATTCCACAAGAGGGAACTTAGAAATAATCTTATTTCTTCTGTTCTAAATCTCTTCTTCAAGGTACTCCTACTTTATTTTAAAATACTAGTGAAATTTCTTCTCCATCTTCTTTCTTGATACCATCTACAAATTAGTTGCTGTTACCTTCTCAATCCCCAAATAAGCAGAACTAAACATGGTAATTTTCCTACCTGTTGTTAGGAAAGAATATAGAGTTTGACCCACAGACTTCAAGACATTTACTAGAACTCCTTGGAACTCAAAGGCAGAGAATTTTCAAGGCTTGTGAGGCTGTAGGTGAGGTCATTGGGTCACACTAAGAGGTCACATGATGAGACCAGGACTCTGGCAGTCCTAATGTCCTGAAAATGTATTCTGCTCTGGTTGAGTGAGAAAATATTGAAATATCAAATTCTTCATAACATGCTGATTACTAGAAGTCACTTTGACATTTTCTTTAAAAAATGGAAACAGCTTATAGGTTTAAAATATTTTACAGGCTTCATAGCAGAAGTTGGTAGAGAAACAAATTTCTATTAAAGAGATACTTTTTGTTTTGTTACCTTTTTGGTACCATAAGTATAAAACATGATAATTGCATTAAAGTTTTAAAAATCAAGAAAAGGGAGTGGCGGAAGTGGCGGAAGTGGCGGAAGTGGCGGAAGTGGCGGAAGTGGCGGAAGTGGCGGAAGTGGCGGAAGGAAGGAAGTGGCGGAAGGAAGGAAGGAAGGAAGTGGCGGAAGGAAGGAAGGAAGGAAGTGGCGGAAGGAAGGAAGGAAGGAAGGAAGGAAGGAAGGAAGGAAGGAAGGAAGGAAGGAAGGAAGGAAGTGGCGGAAGGAAGGAAGGAAGTGGCGGAAGGAAGGAAGGAAGTGGCGGAAGGAAGTGGCGGAAGGAAGGAAGTGGCGGAAGGAAGGAAGTGGCGGAAGTGGCGGAAGTGGCGGAAGTGGCGGAAGTGGCGGAAGTGGCGGAAGGAAGGAAGGAAGGAAGGAAGTGGCGGAAGTGGCGGAAGTGGCGGAAGTGGCGGAAGTGGCGGAAGTGGCGGAAGGAAGGAAGTGGCGGAAGGAAGGAAGGAAGGAAGGAAGGAAGGAAGGAAGGAAGGAAGGAAGGAAGGAAGGAAGGAAGGAAGGACCAAAAATACTAATAACATTCAAGATGCACAGCTTGCATTTTGTTTTGTTAGGCCAAAGAAAGAAAAGAAGTTTGTGCAAGAAATTTCCTATGACAATTTCTTTAAAGTAAGTAGTAGCAGATAAATATTTATCAATGCTTATAATTCTCCTGAAGACAATGCAGGGTATGTCTGTGACATGCTACCATGCTATAGAATGCAAAAATTATCTAGATGGTTTGTAAAAACATAATAGATTTTGTGCAAAATCTGTTGTTACAAAATGTTTGTCATATTTGGCTGTTAAAATCAGAAGACATTGGAATATTTTTCAGGAAATTAATGTCTCTCTTGTAATAAGAACAATGCCCAGTAAAGTCTATCAGCTTGTTTCAGTTGTACCACTTAAGGTAGTGGTTGAGCAAATGATGGTTACAATGAAAAACTCTGTGAAATCACTTTCTTCCATGTGTGTTTTCATATTATGGCCCTGAGATAAGCTCAGCTGATCAGAGCATGGTGGTAATAGCACCAAAGTTATGGATTCAATCCCTGTATGGGCCATTCACTTCAGAGTTGGATTCAATGATCCTTGTGAGTCCCCTCCAACTCAGAAAATTCTGATTATAATTCTTTATCACTTTGCAGGAGATGCATTCCAGGGCAGTACTGCCTGTGAGTGTCACTGTCCCTGTTGTTTCCTTGCCATGACAAAGAAAGGCATTCAGTTTGACATTCTGGTTTGGTAAGGTTCTTGTTCTTCTTGCTTTGTTTTCAATATGTACTTACTGCTGGATGTTCATAATAGGAAAAGTAAGATCTAACACAAGTTCCTGGCACTCATTGAGACTGATGATAATACTCAGCCTTGTGGACAGAAAACCCAGTGTCAAGGGTGAGCTCCCAAGACAGTTATAAGATGTCAGCCATTGTGTTCCTCTCTGCCTCTGAGTCACTTTTTGCAGATTTGTAAAGCTGAGGCAATTGAGTGTCTTTAAAGAAAAAGCCACAATCTCAAATA
Source organism: Agelaius tricolor (assembly GCF_023055355.1). Taxonomy (NCBI): domain Eukaryota; kingdom Metazoa; phylum Chordata; class Aves; order Passeriformes; family Icteridae; genus Agelaius; species Agelaius tricolor. The sequence goes on along the minus strand of NW_027269262.1, from coordinate 58,337,092 downwards.
GAACAAGTTTTTTTTTTCCTAAGTTAGAAGCAATACAAGTTTGGTTTCATGGATTTAGACTGAACAGTATTGAGGGGAGATGTTCAAAATCACAAAAGATAGCTTCTTTAAATATGACTATTTAACTCCTCTGCATATTTATTTTTGATATCCTCCTAGAAAATCACATTTCAAGAATTGGAAAATATTTAGCTAATGTTTAGTTTTTCCAAAAGCGTGCAGAAAAGAGAATGGTATTCTAAATATCTAGATTGACATGTAGACCAGCTAAGAAGACTTTTTATGAGAGAAGATTATGCTTAGGTATTTCAATGTAATTAATTGCAAAAATAAATGGGTAGTATGTAAAACAATAAATTTACAATTGCATTTTGAGTTTTTTATTGCTTTATCTGACTCCCATCACTACCAAGGCAAATCTGTTGAATGTCACCAATGGTATTATGTTGTTGTGCTAATATGAAAAGAATTGGTTACTACATTATGATTGTATTACATAACAAAGATCTCCCTAGAGCAGAAAGTCAACATAAAAAAGGCTATATTGTAAACCAGATGTTTTGATATTATATTTCAGAGAAAGCATTTTGGTGGGGGAAAAAGGAAAGAAAGAAAGGTCATTCACGATATATTTGCATTAAATTAGACAGGGAAAACAACAGATAACCTCTTTACTAAAGAAAATGGTCCTCCAGGTACAATTTGTTGAGGCTTTGACTTTTTGGATGGGTATTTTGATTTGGTACATCGTATTTATTGCAGACTTTTTCCCAGTCATATTGTGGTGCTCTTCTCCATTTTGCAGTGTCACCTGAACCTAACTTATGCTACTGTTCTCTTTTTTCGTAAATTTTTGTTTATTTACAGTATTTTATAAAATGCCAATCTTTCTCATTTCTAGAGATTTATGTGGCAAAAAAATCTCTCAATTGAAGAATAAATACGTTTATAAAGAACGGGAACAGTGAATATGCTGACCAAATATTTTTAAGTTTTATATATATATTTTATATATATTTGTAGCTTTGTAGACTGCTAACACTTGGCTGTAGCTTCTAGTATTTTTCCTACCCTTTTTTCCTACATTTTAGAGCAATGTGCTAACCTTCTAACACATTCCTGAAATACTGCTTAGTTTTATTTTCAAGAAGAGAACCTACAACAGGGACATTTTGTTTTCCAGCCAGAATCCGAGATGACACAAAAATAAATGGGACAAAGAAGCCCCTGGACCAATTCCAATGGGGCAGTACATGGGGGAAAATTACCTAACCATCTGCTTGTCTAACTGGGCAATATTTGATAGGTATACTAATCAACTGGCCTTATAAAAATTGTAGAAATATTGCATCACGTGTGCATACCACTATACAGTGTACTTTGAAGGCTTTCAATTTAAGATTTGCTTTTATATTATTGTCTTAACAATGTTTGGAAAAGTTTTGTGTCAGACAACAAATGTTTGATCTTTCCCATATTTTTGGAATGACACTTTTTATGCTTGAAATGCTTATTCATGTAGAATCATAGAGTGTTTTGGGATGGAAGGGACCTTTAAAGGTCACCTAGTATATACATCACACGTATAACTTTGTCCTCTTAGAATCTGAACTCAGGTTTACTTACAAGCTTGCAGTAATGATCAGTCATAAGTATTTACAGCATAAGACCTTAGTGATAAGTGGCTGAATTGCTGAAAAATATAATTTTATTGTCTTTAAAGAGTGTTTCTAGCTTTTTTTTATCAGAAACTTACTTTTATTTTCTGAGGAGGCATAGGGTTTTCTTCCCTGAGAACTCATGCAATGAGGCTTTCATTGACTACAACCCTCCACTAGGACACAAAAAGAAAAGGTAAATTCTTAAGTTACTCCTGTCTGAAAGAACCTCCAGACACTTCCATCTCTTTAAAGGGGCAAGAGGTAAAGTAAATAATTGTTTCTATACTTCTGCAATGTGTAAATCAAATTTCATATATGGATACATTTTATAATTTCTAAGACATTCTGTTTGACAGAGTGGTCTATGATATCTGATCTAGCTGGAGCTTCCCAAGAGCCTGAAATGTGCGCTTCTTAAGAGTAAAAAATATATTTAGAAGTAGCAGTGCTGAGGTAATGCTCCTTGTAATTCCTCATGATTTCTAGTATGATATTCTGCAATGCTACAACTCCTTACAATTCCTACTGCAATACTCATTAAGCAACTGGGGGCTCGTTGCTCCTGCACAACTTTCTATTTGGAGTATATTCTAGAATTTTGAAATTAAGTATGTAAAGTCATGGATTATAAAGCCAAAAAAAACCCCCTCAGCCAAGACAATGGCCAAGCTACCCAATCACCATGAACTGAATTCAAAAGGCAACATTTGAGCAAAACAAGTCGGGAGGAAGAGAGTTCAAAAGTGTCAATTCTGGACCAGTGTCAAGGAGTCATGGAAAAGATTTTCAAAAATTTTACAAAGGCATAAATATGTGAGAGCACAGAGAAAAAGGCATTCATGAAGCTGTTGATATTACAAAGAGAAAAAAAAAAGAATATGTAGAAATAATATTTCAACATCTTTGCTGGACAGGTTCTACCCTGAAATATAGCATGAAGGAAGCATTGCTGAACTTACTCTATTAAAGGCAGACACTTTAAAGAGGTGCCTGGGGCTCATGATAATTTTCACTATTATCATTATAATCATAATTGTTCCAATATTTTCATGTCCTGATATGTTTTTAGCTCTGCAGCCTTTGCCTACATAGGCTGTAAATGTGAAAAGTCCCATACTTGCAGCAAAAGACTGGAATAAATTTCACTACCTTTGCCCTTTACTGTGCTTTGCCATTTGATTATCTGTCATTCTTTGATTCCCCTGTACAGGCCCAACAACTTTGGGGAAGGAGGAGGAATGCCTACTGGAATGACTCGTCAGTCACAACCCTAAGCCTATAAAAGGTTAAAGAAGACTGGCATTCAGATGTCTTCATGGGCATGGGTAGCTATTCATACTTTCATGTTTTTCTCTTGTGACAGCATCTGCAAAGAGAATATCAACTGCCACAACATGGTTCTGTTCTCATGACAGCAGCTATAACAAAAAAGAAAACTAATACCACTCATTCTAGGCTTGCCATTTTTAGAGGGTAATCATCTGTAGTCAAGAACTGCCTGGCCTGCTCTCTTACAGAGAATTCATGCCCTATCCTTAAAACAAAACAATCAGAGTTAAATCTGTTCTCTCAGGATTCGAGGTTTCATCAAATCTGCTCTATAAAAGATGACTGTTTTCTATAAGAAAAAGTAGTTGCACAAAACAGAAAGTAACCAAATTGACAATTCACATTATCTGTTACCATTACTGAGTAAGTATTGCTCTGGAGAAGACTAAGTGCTACATTTCAGTGCTACTATGCAGTAGAGTATACAGTATATAATAAAACAATACTTTTAATGACAAAGGAAAAAAATAATAGTTTTAAAGAATGCAGTGCTCATTTAAGCTGTGAAGCTTCTGTGCTTTTGGATTCTGTTAAGACAGACCCTGAATCTGCATGGCAAAGTTTCAGACAGCTTTATGTCTGAACAGTGCATGTTTCTTATTGATTTTCATTAATGGTATCCCTACATTCCCAGTAGTGCCTTTTGCAATGTGACTAATGTGGAAGTGACAATGTGACATTTGTGAAAGTTAGTTAATCTCTCTCTTGTATTATTCTGTAACAGTGTGTTTTACAGATGGATTTTAGGGATTGTGTTTTAGCAAGAGCAAGGGACTTTAATAGTCTGTTGTTAGTAAGACTCAAATTTTGACAAATTTGTTTTAAGGTTTGAAAGCAAAACAGAGAATTTAACTTAAATCTGATATTCAAACAGTCCATCTTTGGAAATCCAACGCCTAAAGTCTAGTCAAAGGTATAAAATATTATTTATTTATATATAAAATCAGGGTTATTGGGAATTATAAAGAGAGTACTGCCTGCAGGTACTTGGTGTAGCACAACTAATGGTACAAAGTACAAAGCAAGGGACAGCTACACCACAGGTAACCCAGTTATGCTGGTATACTGCCACAGGGAGCAGCACTGAGGAGCCAAGGAAAAATACACTTCCAAGGCTTTTTGTATATCCATTATGGTGACATGATAAGAAAGAACTAAAAAAAACTAAGAAACAAACAACAGAAATGAAATGGAACTGAGTAATGTCTAGATCAGATAAGTCAGTGCAACATTTACCAGCTTTGATTGGATAACAGTAATAGGATGTAGCCTTGAGAAAGTTGCAGTAAACAAGAGCATTGTAAATGAAGGAATACGTGGCCTGAAGTAATTTTATCAGTACTATTTTAAAGACTATTTTATTATTTGTCTTAATAGACCTAAATTTTTATCTGCATACAAATTCAAGCAGGCAACACAAACAAATATTTTCTCATATTAGTAGAAAAAGAAGAATGGGAAAACAGTTGTAGATATAACAAATCAACAAGCATTTTTGAGAGGAAATCATTATGACACAAATTGTTGGTGAATTTACAAAAAAAGCAAAGATGTATCATTAAATTCTTCATGTATACACAGGATTTAAGGCCAGGCAGTCAACTGTACCAGTAACTTGACCTCATATGTAACATGAGCAATCAAATTTCATACTTACATCAAAGTGAACTCAAAAGCTTGTGTTTGTGAAAACATTCCTCTCAGAGACACCTAGTTTTGATTTATAAAGGCTTCAGAAGTGGAAGTACTTAAAATATTCCTTGATAGTTTGTTCCAATATTTAGCTATTTTTCCTGTTAAAATAGAGTGAAATGGGTTTTTTTTTCCCTGAATTTGCATATGTTTAAGAACTACCAATTGGCTTTTATTATGCTGAGTCTTTTCTGTCCCAGATTGAAGAGCCTTTAGGATCAGTTATTCTTCATCATGTAGATACTTGCACACCAAAATCAAATCACTTCTTGATCTTCTTTCTGATAGTCTAAGCAAGTTGAACATCATAAATATTATACTGCAACACATTTTCAACTCGCAATCATTTTAGAATACCCTCTCAGCAGTTATAGGAACCTTATGTATCACTGGGTAAAAATTTCTGAGCTATTTTACTTCAAATAAGAGAAATAGGATTTGGGCAATTCAATCTGTTGACTTAGGACAATTTCAACTGAGCAATTTAAAATAGGATGAGAACATGTCATGCTGAATACATTGACCCAGAATTACATCTTTATTCTAAAAAATATTCTGCGCGTATGTTATTATAATGTTAAATTTCACAAGTCACACAGGTAACTCTGAAAATTACATTAAAACCAGACCTTTAAAAAGAATAAAATTCACAGTGTGACAAAGAAGGAGACAACAGCTGACTGTGCAAGGTAACAGGTAACCTGTAAGTCCTAGCTGTTTTGTGTTGTCTAATTCCAAGGGGATTTTTTAGACAAGGAAATAGATCCAAATGTTTCAAATTCAGGATCATTTCCATACAGTCTGTTCCAGGAAAATTGAAGTAGGTGGTCTGTTGCACATTCTCATCAGACACAGGGTTTTTTTGTGAGCTGTTAAGAACAGATGGTTATCAGGCAGGTACAATAGCTTCAAGTGGCTTTGCAAACTCCAAGATTAATGCCTGATTAATAAAAGCATTCTCTTACTTGTTGGTGGCTACTGTGCTTCCATACTGAGTCTCACACAAGTCAGTCAGAAGAAAAGAGACCCCTGAAGGCAAGGGCCCTACAGCTGTAAAGTGGAGAAGCACAACAATATTGTCTCCTTTTGTTTTCTCTCTAGTATTATTTTTCTCCTTAAAAGTGCCTTCTTCATTAATAATAGAGATTACAAATTTTCCCATCAGTCATTGGGATGCCAGAATAAAGCACCTGTGTATTCAGCTAAAAGAATGGTAACTCAAAAATTTTGCTGATGGTGTAATTCTGATTCGAGAAGAATAACAATGGATCAAAAAATAATTTATTTTTAAAGCAGGAGGAGGTGTGCCAATAAAACTGTGAATTCCCTAAGTAATGTAATACTGAATTTATAACTGCAATTCCACTACAGATGTGTAAGAGTGTCTAAGGAAAATTTCCAGACAAAGTTGTGGGAAAAAATTGTAAATTAATTGTACACCATCCATTCATTAGAAGTAAATTATTTCAATACGCAAGCACAAGCTTTGTCTTTTGGTGGTTAATCTACATTCTTGGGTTTTTCTCCTATTTTGTCTCACATAATTATTGAAGAACAAGCTGTTCTTGAGAATCAGAAGAGTATAAGAATTGGATATAAGAGTATAAGAATTGGATAATAAGAACAGTGTTTACGAACAAAGACAACAACAAAAAAAAGAGATGAGGATCAGTCAGTCATATACTCAGAAATTAAATCCAGTTGGATCATTGTTCCTTAAAATCTGGTTACTTGCCCCCAGAAGTGATTCCTCCAATAGACTTTCATTCTAAAGGGACATGTATGTGTCAGAGCAGAACATAATCTAGTAGGATACCTTCCATTTAAATTTACTGTAATTTTCCAAATTTCTTAAAAATTAATAACATCAATAAAAGACTGAGTTAACAAAAGGGATTTTGGAGATTATACCCACTTCAAGAAAAACAATAAACATTTTAACAACATTTGTTAACTCCCAAGAGGAAAATATCCTATGCTACATATCCTATCTGAAAAGAAGAAAAAAAACTCTAACAATAAAAAAGACTTCTGTACTATGACAAATTAAGGCAGCTAAACAGTAAAAGCACTGTTAAGAGGTACTTCCCTCTTCTCTCACTAAGCACAATCAACTTCAGGAGTTTCTGGATAATCTCTTGGTTTTAGGACAAGCAGATTCTTAGTCCATTAATTTACTGTCATTATTATTGGCAGAAAATTATTTCAGTCCCTACTGGAGAGAGGGAGGCAGAGATTACCAAGAAAATATCCCACCATACAAGTTCTTTCTCTTTTTCTTAAACTAATGATATAAGTGATACTTATGACATTTGAAGTAAATAACTTGAGTGCCTCTTACCTGAAAGGTAACATTTCATAAGTGAAACGGTACTTTATGTTCTTTGGGGGTAGATATTAGATGGTAATTTGGTACCTGGTGGTATTTAAAGGGGTCTCCCCTTCTCATTGAAGTGAAATATTTGAGTGGGATTGTTTAAGAAGCAGTTGCACTTGATTAAGAGTTGTCAGGGTGATCAGATAATAAGTGGAAATATGAAGATGTTAGGTGGAAACTTGATTTCCTTTATAAGAAAAACATGGGGAACCATGGTGGCTTTAGAGTTGCAAGGGTAATTATTGGCAAGATAACCTAACTGGACAGAAAAGTGCCAAAAATACATACTGAATGTAATATTTTAGTTCCCCTATTATCTATTTCATAAATAATGAGTCACTGGAGCACACAAAACATAGAGAACCCCAAGAAGACAGCAGAACTCAGCAGGGGTAAGTCAGGTTTCATAAGATATCCTGTTAGACCGCATGGTGGAAAAAACACTAAATAGCTCAAAGAAGAGAAATACAAGCAGAATTGTTCATGCACAATTAGACTCCCTGAAGACACTCAAAAGCCTGTCAGTACCAGGTCTTTTTTCTGGCAAATATTGCAGTATATAACAATTTCTTACTGGCATAACTTGCAATGTGTATCCTTCACAATAAATATTTCACCCTGAAGCGGTACCCTGGACTCCAAGAAGCTAACAGAACAACAGAGAAAGTACAACAGAGCGGTGAAATCTGTTGATACAGAGTGCTTATCATTGTATTTAATTTATTTTGTTTAATTATGTCAAAATATTTCATGGCACAGTAGTGCTTTCAAATGTTTTTTAGTTTATTAAAGGAAAAGAGATTTCCTTATACTTGCACGAAATATTTGAGGATTTGCTAAACATGTCCTCAGAATACCTAAATCCTGTCCTCAGGATACATAAATACATAGGTATACTTTCAGTTTCTTTCATACATTGAGAAATAAGCTACAGCTTAACACTTTTCTTAGATTCCTCTGAATCTCACAAAGACAGTAATATTATTTTTCCTAGAAGGTTGTCATAGCCAAGAAAAAGAGAACTACTCAGCAGATTTGCTTCAACTTATTTTCTCAAAAGGGGGGTCCAAAGGAAGGCAATGAGGATGGTGAAGAGCCTTGAGGGGAAGCCATATAAGGAATGTCTGGTCTGTTCAGCCTGGAAAAGAGAAGACTGAGGGGAGTCCTCACCACAGCCTACAAGAAGTAAGGAGAAGAGGGGGAGCAGACAATGATCTGTGGTGACCAGTGACATGACCTGAAGGAAAGGCCTAAAATTGTGTCAGAGGAGGTTTAGGCTGGATCTCAGTAAAGGTTCTTCTCCCAGAGGGTGGTTGGGCACTGGAACAGGCTCCCCATGGAAGTGGTCACAGCCCCAAGACTCATAGAATTCAAGGAGTGTTTGTACAATGCTCTCAGGCACATGGTGTGACTCGGGAATGGTGATGTGCAGGGCCAGGAGTTGTCTTGATGATCCTCGTGGGTCCCTTCCAACAGGTGCTTTTGTCTGAAATGAAACTTTCATGATGATGGAAAAAAATGAAAGGGTTTGCCTTTCCTGATTCTCTGCTATATCATTCTTAAAAACATACTTGTAAGTAAAAGAATTATTACACTCCTAGTAGGCACAAGTAGACTCCTTAAAGCAATAATAGCACTGGAAAACAATTTGATTTTGGGTATCTCATCATAAATTGCACTGAACTTCATCCTTATGAATAACTTTTCTTTAAAACAGGAATCATATTCCAAAACCAAATTGATACAAAGTGAATTTGGCTTGGCTGTGTTCAAAGCACCCTACCTCAGTAAGTTAACACTGGAAAAACAAAACATTCAGCCAATGCAAAAAAAGTTTTAAATTTCAGGAGAGGCATCTTGCAAGGATGTAATGTTCACCCCCTCCCCCAACTGATATTTTCTGAAAAAGCAAAAGAGACTAAAAGAGATTTAAAAAGCTTGAGTCCATTGCCAAAGCTGTAATTCTTTTTTCCTACAGGACTAAGATGGTGCTGCTATGAAAGGTGTTGATTACACAAAGGAATCAGCACTTGTGCATCAGCTAGCCATACACAAAAACCATGACAGTCGCTCAGATAGATCTTTCAACTCCTTTATGTCACAACCATCAACAGATGTTCCTCAAAATGATTCAGAGAACAAACCTAGAAAATGTACTTGCATTTTTTTCTGTGTGCATAACCATGAAAACAAAGTATGTAAAACAAGAAGTAGCATTCTAAGTTTAACTTATTTTTTATTTGATTGTACATGAGAAATATTCTGAGAGAAATAGACTGGTGGAGTTTTTTCCCAAAAGGTCAAGCAGTCTTTGAATGGAAACAGTGCAGCAACAGTCTCATATGACTTTCAAGAAGGCTTGGTAAGTAGTTTTTTTCTACTGTTGATCTAAACCAGGTATGGCACCAGCATATGTTATGTTTTTCCCAAGAAGCTTTCAGTAGATTTTCATAGTAGGATTGTGCAGAACATGAAGTAAAACACTAGCAGTGCAAAAAGCCCTGTTAAATCTGTAAACTTTTCTGTGATTTATTCTTCTCACAGAAAATCATTCACCATCTTTTGTACTTAAGTTTTCTTTCCTACTGTAGATTCAACTGCTTGCATCTACCTCTTACATGAATATCTCTCATAGTGTTTGTCACAGCTTGTTTTTGTTTGAAATCAATGGTATCATTACTGCTACACAAAAAAAAAGAAAAGAAAAAAGTAACATCACTTTCATGAAATGTCCCCTCTGGATACTTTTCACTGCTCTGCCTAACATTTGTAGATGATGTTTTGCTCACATCTGCTGAAGTAATTTTTTTACCGCTTTTTCAGCTCAGCTGCATTTTCCCACCTTCTCTCATTCAAATATCATTGGCTGGTTTGCCTTCCACAGATAAAGCTTCCAACAGCTAAATTCCTATGTCACCAGCTGAGAAGCCTGCTGATTTGATTTTTCATGAACACATGGCACATACTCATTTGTATTGAGTGCAAATTAAATACATTCTTATACAAACTGGTAAGACTTCAGTTTAAATTCAAAAAGACTGTCACTGTCAGTGTAAGATTATAGCTTTACACATAAATATGTCTCCTTAAAAACCATAGGATTTGGCTTTACCTCTTCAACTAGTATATTAACAATTAACAATTATCTAAGTGTTGCCATGTCTTACCCAAATATGTCTTTTATTTTAAGCACTCCCAATTTAGACTTTGACATGTCAATTTCTTTTTAGGGATACATTTTTTTAAAAATTGAAAATCCAACAGAAAAAAAGTCAAGGGATATCAGCAATGTCACACTTAATGGTAGTTAATAATCTTGATTTCCTAATTTTACTGAGCTTCCTCCAGTTTCACAACTGCTCTAGGAGGTGGTTTTACAGCCCTTTTGCATATCTCACCTTAAAATACAAGTGACTAGCAGTCATTTAATCTCATTTTCTAAAGTAAAGCAGCCCTACATTCCTCCTTAACTACTTCAAACTATTCACTCACTTAATAAATTACCTTAGCAAGCTTAGGTCTCCCTGCGCTGGTTTTGGCTGTGATGGAGCTAATTTTGTTCATAGTGTCTGGTGTGGAGCTGTATTTTGGATTTTATTTGAAAACAGTGTTGATAATTCAGAGATGTTTTTATTTTGCTGAGCAGGGCTTACCCAGAGCCAAAACATTTTCTACTTTTTATGCTGCCACGCTGGTGAGGAGGCTGGGGGTGCACAAGGAGTTGGGAGAGGGCACAGCTGGGACAGCTGACCCCAACAGAACAAAGGGATATTCCACACCATATGGTATTTTTTCTCCCTTCATGAAGACATTTAAAACAGAGGTCTTCAAACATTCCCTGATTCTTCTGAAAAGTTTTGTGGAAAAGCATCTTGATGCCCACCCACTTCAGGATATCATCTACTATATTCTAGCTCAAAACATTTCTTTCTAAATATTTAGTGGGATATCTGATGTGGAAATCTTAACATGAAGCAGACCATGTGTACATTACAATGTCACACAAATCAGAACGGCTAAGAATTACTATTAATCCTCTCTAAAAAGGAAATAAGAGCAAGAATTCAGTATGTACCTTCACAGTTTCATACAGCTTTGCAGTCCTTGGTTTCACTTTCATTGGTTGAGAAGGTTGAGTTATTTTTATTTCTTGAGGCTTTCCGGCTTCTTACATAGGTGAGAATTTACTGCTGCACATCAAGCAAAATGTTTTTCATTAGACATGTTAGACTGCTTATTCTAAAATAGAAGCTTTCATAATTTTCTTTTTAAAAATGGGTCTAAGGCTTCTACATAGGTCATCATTTGTTTTAGTCACACTTGCTAAGATTCATTATTGTAGAATCATTTTTTAATCTTTCTTCCTGAGATTTCTTTATTGGCAAGTCACAACAAACTGTAAAATTTGCTACATTTGCCATGAACAGCTTGTGAAACATGTCAACTTTCTCTATAATTTTCACAGGGCTTTAATTATGAATCAATGTGATGTTATGAATAGGGGTATTCATAGTTAATGCTTTCAACATGCAGTAAGCAATATTTCTATTAGTTAAACATTGCTCATATCCACAGGCACTACATTCTGGATTGCTTCTTTTGTGAATACCCAGGCATGTGCATTTTACTCAGTCTGATGGTCAGGTTAAAAAGGAAATGATGCATTTTCCTTGGAATTTTACATTGCAAATAAGGATGAATTTTCTAACTGGAGAGTTGCAATTCCCTTGGGACAGTTTGTGACTGACATTATATTTTATCTGCACATTGAAACAACACACTTATCAAATGGAAAAGAAGAAGAAAAATTACAGGAGATTTGATCTTCTTTACAGCTTCTAATAGTAAAATACATTCTATGATTAATGAACCTGTCAACTGTAATGGGAAGAATATGTAACAAGTAACTGTGCATTACTTGTTTGTGATTTTTATCTTTTATAAATGCAGCCATGTGTAGGATGATAAGATTAACTCTTTGTGCTTTTAAGTGAACATTATATGCAAGAATAATACAACTTCTTCTGTTTCTTGTCTTTCTGTCAGTTTTCACTCTCTAGAACTGGAGCTTTTCCTAATTCCAAAACAATCATATTATTATTTCATTTGGCATGGCTACACATCTACTGCTGGATATATTATTCAGAGGGATGAAAGACAAAAAAGCCCACACAGCCTACCTGTTTCTATCCATTTAGCTTCTTATGCTTTGTACCCTGCAGCCTTTCTGTGTCAAACAAAAAGATTTTAATAATTACTTCAGGATGTCTATAGGGCCTACAAGGGGAGAGCCCTGGGTGCACACTGCAACCTGCCTGGCATTGAGACAGCATGACATAAGGGATATATGTCCTACAGGTCTACATTATTTTTGAGATGCCTATTATGTAATTTTTTTATCCTTATGTCTTATTCTCCAGGAATAACATCAAGAAAAAAAATCTTTCATGTCCCACTAACTCAAAACTTGAGGAGTCCTAATATTGTTTAAGTATATTGCAGATGTATGGCCTTGAGATGGGAAAAAAAATCAGGGATTTCTGGCAGTTTTCTCACCAGCTATCAGGAGGGATAGGGAATGGCAGGGTTTTTGCATCTAAGACTCAGAAAATTCATCAAATTATGGTAGTCAAATATCTCTAAGGAGGACATTTAAAAAGAAGTTTATTAATTTTCCATGTTATCATAACATCTTCATTAAATGTCCAGTGGCATTAAAGTAATAGGAAGTTATTTATTACCCTTAACTTCACATTTATTATTTGACTTTCAACTATCTCATTGTCTTTAATTGCCTTGGCTAACTTGTACCACTGAAAGTAAAACTCATATGTTCCAGATGTACAGAAATTCTGAACTAGGAATATGGGAAGTGTTTGCAATTGTAATCAAATCTCAGTCTGTCACTTCGTTGTTCACAAAAAAAATATTATTAGAGCTGAAAAAATAATTTAAATATGTTTTAATGCACTTTAAAATGGGGACACAGTGTTAGAATATAGTCCATTTACAATTTAAGAAAATAGTCCATTTAATTAAGCATTTGGGAATTTGAAGTTTTATGTTTCAAAAGAAAGTTCAAAACTGAAGTACATTTTGAAATCAGATCTGAGCATAGAGAAAAGCATTTGGTATGGTGTGAAAATTGGGAAAATTACTTGTCATTTAGTTGAATGTCATTATGAAAATAATTTGTCAGAATATACATCATTTATTGCAAGACATTATTTATTGTAATATCACTCCATCCAGTTAGCCTAATAACATTAACAGTGCAGTATGATCATATCAACTATATAAAAAATGTTTAATATCAGTTCTTATTTTTGTGCTGTCTTTATATTGGTATTGGGAAAACGGGAGTCCTATCAAATGAATTACATTACAAGGTCCAGTAATTGATTGTAAAGAGGAAAGGTGAAAGTTGTCATCAGTACCATGATATGTCCATTATATATCTTAAGCATACTTTCTGCAGTACCAACTAATTACACAATTTTTTTATAGCTATCCCGTCTCTCTGAATTCAGGCAAAACATTAAACAGAACTGAATCATCAAATATGATTTCCCCTGGATCTCCCTTCATAGACTTTTGCATCTCCAATGAGATTTTAAAGTCCTTTAGAAGTCAAAGAAAAACACAGGCAAATCAGGTCCATTTGTTAATAGAAAATTAACCCTATGAAGAAGTGCAGACTGTACTATCCAGTGCCATTTTGCCCAAACAAGAGATTAAATATGAAAAGATACCCAACCAAACTTCAGCAAAAGGAAAGGTATCAGGACAGAAAAGGAAAATTGTAGACTAAACCCAGAAAAGTTAAGGTTAAGTAAAGGCACTGAAGTTCTATATTTAGAACACTAGAATATAAAAAACCTAAAACAACTATTAGAGATGCAGAATGATTCCACATGGGAGAATATATGGTCAGTAAAATAAAGTACTCAACTTGCAAAGGGAATGAAGCAGTTTTAGGGTACTCCTCATGAGATAAACTAGTGTCTACAGTTGTTAGAACACATACAACAACCATTGTTACTGCCATTATTCTTACACAATATCCATCCAAAACTAAATGTTGAAAGGATAAGTTGACAAGAAACACAGATTTTGAGGAAGTACCATGTCAAGCCTGTATGATTTTTCTCTGTGGGAGAAAAATTGCTCTTTTTGTTGTTGGAAAGTAATAGATCTAAATTGGTTTGTTATAGGTAAAGCTTTTAAAACTGTCTAAACAACGCCTTTATAAACACACAAGAGAAAAGATAACCCAGATGAAAAGACCACGAGACAGAAAGTAATAAAAATTGGACTCGACAAATTAAACTGCAAGGACAGACCAAGAATAATTCAGCAATCTCATCACCCATTAGAAAAGAAAATTAATAAAATATGAATCCAGCAACTAAGAATTATAAAAGAAGTAAAAAGTATGACATAAAGAAAAGTAGAAAGAAAAATTATTTCTTAGCCTGAAAAGTGATATTTCTTTTAATAAATATAAAGAAGACAGTGATCAACTTTCTATGTATCCAGTGAGAGCAGTAGAAATAATAATCTTTGTAACATGAGACATTTATGGCAGCTCTTAGGAGATGAAAAAATTGTTCCACCTAGTATTAAAATAGTTGACCAGCCTTTAGCAGTGAAACATAGTGATTTTAAGAGACCCTCTGCCCTTTAAAAACTAGTTTTAGTAAGCATCTGTCAGCAATGGTCTACGTGTGCATCCCCAGGCTAGTAGGAGGAGAAGGAACAAGACCTCTCCAAGGTAACTTGCAAGCACAGTTTTTTACATTCTCTCTATCTCCAGATTTATCAATACCCAAAGGGTGAGCATACACCCTCCCTTGGTAATGTCTCTTATGAATTAGGAGAGTCTTGGACAGCCTTGAATAATGACTACCCTGTGGTATCTGTACAGCAAAGAGGGCAAAGGAACTTAATTCTTTCCAGAACAAAGAATGGCAATGGGAAATTGTAATTGACCTCTACCAGTCTACTTTTGTGCAAACTTCTTAATTCAGAGCAAATTTTGAAGGGCTCATCCAGTTTTTCATGCAGGAAGTTTAATTTATATGCCATTCCAAGCTCATGCAGTGTCCTCTTACAGATTACCAACTGGATCAGCAGCAAAGGTATTACATGTGACAGAATCACTCAAAAGCAGTCCCCATTGCCTAACATAAGATGCAAATATCTGAATCTGTGCCCCTTGGTCTGGGTCAACAGGCAGCAGCTCCACAGACCGATCTCAGCCTCCTCTTCTTTCAGCAGCACATACTGACACCAGTTGCCTTCACAGGATGTTAAACTTGACAAGATATCACTGACATGATTTGTCTGCTGCAAATGTCCTGTAGCCAAACTGTCCTCTTCTGTGTAAATGCTTACTGAAAGAAATGTCTTAAACTCTAGACTAAGTGCTGATGTAGCACTTGAGAGGCTGAGGGAATCAGACATTTACCAAGTTGTCTGAGTTGGTAAGTAGCAGTTTATTTTTAGTGCCTTCAGAAGTGGCGTGAAATGCCTTCCCTGGTTAACATCCCTGCTCTGACTATACGAGCAGTCAGTTAATATGTTAACATATTACACTTGCCAAAATAAAACTCCTAAACCGCACCCACTGACATTAATGATAGGCTGTGGAAAGGTTATTAATAATCTGAGTTCAAGTTTTGCTACCAACTGTCACATAAAGTGTTATGCTACTGAATTCATAACACAACACTGGAGTGAGGGAATTCTCTACATTTAAAAGATTTATTATTGTAACTATATTAGTTTTCTATTGTGTATTTTATGTCAAACAGCAAAAAGTTCTATTCTCATTTGTACCATTATTTATTGTTCTATCTATTATCCCTGGAAGAAAAAAAAAAGGACTATGAACAACATCTAGTTAATCTTTTGGCTTTAACAATTCAATATGTAAGGAATTTTTTTTTCCCAGTGTCCTCAATTGACATGACCATTTTTCAAGCAGTAGCATGTTTAGACATGTTTTCTTTTTTCCTGTGTGTGTTCATAACAGTCTGTCCCTGTACTGCCAAATAAAGCTGGCTGAAATTTGGGGTGGTGTTTTTTGTTTGTTTTGTTTTGTTTGTGGTGGTGGTGGGTTTTTTTTAAATGAATGGTATCTAGCTGGAAAATGTACTTTTATGCAAAATGAAGAATTACTGGTGAAATGCACCAGTTACCAAACATTTAGTTGGGAAATTCTGCAATGGAATGCTTGGCTTCTTAGCTTAGTCACTGATACATGAATTTGAATTTTCCATCTGCACCACCAGCCCTCAGATATTAGCTTGTTTTTAAGCTGCTAGTAAATTCTTGTCCAGTACTCCTCCACTCTGGAGATCACTGACCAAAGTGATTGTCATTACAATTCAGGAGTCACTATGGCACTAAAAGTTGGACTTCATAGTTTGGTTTTCCACCCACCACCTTCCATCTTTGGGTTAAGCACACAACCACTATTCTGTTTGGAACTGTTTATCCTTTTGACTATCTGACAGTGTCAGTAAACGGTTTTATTTCTAGTTAGCAAAAAGGCTTAAGTATTCCAATTATGATTTTCTATACTCCTCTGGGAATAAAGCATGAGGTTTAGAGAAAGAATGAACCATTTTTCAAGTTAGAGGAAGGGTACAGCAAGTATTTAAAGACTCTTTCTGTTGCATCAAAAACTTGCTTACTATATTTTTTCTTGTTTTACAGAAGTTGCAGTTAATTAATTGACTAAAAGGATCCTCTTTGTTTTTCTCTGCAATTTACAGCTTTTGACTCTGAGAAACTCCTTTGAGGAAATGACAGTAGACCTTTGTTGCAGCTCTAGATACTGAGGTTATTCCAAAACATTTTTCTTATAAATACTAATGGAAAATCCACCACTACCTGATTCCAACACTGTCTTGGGTTTGTTTGTTAAACAAAACAAAACCAAGTTCCCTACCTCATCTCCACAGTACCTGGGGGCCTGTCAGCTAAAAGAAGTCTGTGGAGATATTTGTAAATCAGAAAAACATTAACAGAACATTAGCTAGAACAATGATGATTCAAAATACTTCAATTTTACAAAATTTGTCACTACTAAATCACTTTCAGTAGTGCAGGTCAGATGCAGGAGAAATTTCTGCAGGGAAATGTCAAGGTTGGAATTGCAGAGGATGATCATAATTTAAAAGTCTGCCACAGCATTCCTCACCTACTGCACTACAGACGTGGTTAGTACTTGTGGATATTGGCAATTGTTACATGCAATTACTCATATTACTTTATAAAGTGCTCTGTAACTGCACTGTAGTGATTCTGACAGTGTTTTTGTGTCCCTTGGCTGTTTCGGTGTCTTATTGTATAACCTCATGATGTTGTTTTTGGACCAAGCTGTGTAACTGCAAAATGCAGCAATGTTCATGTACTTAAGGTGACTCTGATGAGTTTGTTTAACTTTCAACACAACCCTTTGAATACAAAACTCAGGTCTCAGTGCTGAATACTCATCCACAGCTGTAATAAATTTATTTATTCTCCTGATCACGGTCAAGGCTGCAAATTAAAGCATCAGAGAAACAAGCTATTAAATAATTTTTAACCTGCATTTAACCCCTCATTGTCATCTTAGTTTGAGATTTATAGAAACACAGAATAGAGCATATACAACTTTGTAACATTTGAGAGCAGAGCACTGGCATTAAAAGGCCAAAAATCATACCATTGGTAATAAATAAACATATTGTTAATATAGAACAAGTATTGCATTGGTAATAAATAAACATATTGTTAATACAGAACAAGTATTGCTTTCACACCTTTGAAAGGTTATAAACATAAAATGTGGATTTAAACAAATGGGCAATAAAACACTTCTGAAAAAATGTATATATAGGCTATATTTATTGCATATGATGAAGAGATGAGAGCATTCTGGCGGATGAAAATGTCCAGGTGTTTCCTAATTCTCCAAGTGGGCATTTTCTGAGCTTAAGAATTTCACACTTGACAGATGCAACTTCCTGAACCTTCTGGTAACACTGTAGATATACTAGGGAACCCCAACAGGCAACACTGGTTTTTTTTTCTCTGCACTCCATGCAGGGTCTTTCAGGTCAGCTGCCTGCTAAGTGCCTCCTCCAGACAGCCTACCAGGTCTGATATTGTGTACATACAAAATGCAAAAGCTATCTGGGGGTGGAAGACACTGTGTAAAATTGTAAAGGACTATTACAGTTTCGGAGACACCAACTATGAGTGCCAGGCTTTTGGTACAAAATACTGATTAGTTTCATGGCAGTGGCTGCTGAAAATTGCTACCTAATTAAAACAGTATTATCGTAATTATTTTCACTTTTCTGGAGATTTGATGTTCCAAGAACAGGTCTCTTTGTAAACCTTACTTATTAAGTGAAAATAAGGATCATCACCAATATACAGTCTACCTAGTAGAAGCTCTTGTAAGCTCTTCTTTACTCCACCAGGGCTGCTATTCTTTCCTCCTAATATAAATAGATAATTTATAGAAAAAAAATCTCTAGTGTTCTGCTGTTACAGCAATAAGACACACATCTTTACACTTAAATTAAGGTTTATTTTGCTCCCAAATTTGCCCCTCAGGGGCACAGACATCAAGAAATCAACAGGAGGGTAATTTTTCTGTACTCTCAGCTTAGGTAATATATGGTCTCTATTAAAACATGAGCAGAGCCTCTACTCTCTTACCATTGTCTGCGAAGCCAAGATGAGCATCCATTCCAGATTTGTCACTTTGGAACATCATTTAACCTATTTTTTTCTAACTTTGTCATCTTCTCCTTTGCTTATTTGGATCCATGTCCTCTCCTCCAGTCAGTCATTTCCTTTGATTGGTTTGTATTTTTCAGGGGGTCGTGGGTTAGAATTAACTTAGTTTTTTCAGTCATAAAGACATAATGTTGCCAAATCTATGCTTGGGGATATTGAAAATGCTCATTCTGTAGGAGCTGTAGCAAGCAGAGGGCAGCACTTTTGTGACTGTCACCCTCATTTCATCTTAGCAAGGGCTCAAATCCAGAAAACTGCTGCCTGAGTACACCAAAAATAAAATTCTCTTATACTTCTGCACACTGTTAATAATTTAAATAGAAACAATGGCAGAATAATAAAACTTGATGCCACACTCTCTTCAGTTCTGAAAGCTTTACACATGGCAGCTGCATTAGAAAATCAGGGAGTATGCAGTAAGATATCTACCCTTTTTAATGTATATGTCTTTTTAAAGAAAGGTGTGATTATATTCTGAATAGGTCAGTCTCTGCACCTGGCATTTCTTCTCTTTTTCCTATGACCTTTTACTGAACAAGTGGGATATTTGCAATCTTTTTGGAACTGTCCATCCATTTGAGGCAGTGAATACGAGAGGCACAGTTTGACTATATCAGAATTATTGCAGTGGGTTATTGCAAGGGCAGAAACCACCTACTGCGGGTGGAAATGTTTCTTCCATAACAGCATGTCTCCAATTCAGGTTTAACTTTACTTTGTCTTCTGTTTGTTCATCCACATTTCTAAAGATTTAAATAAATGTGCAGTCACATTTGTTCATGGAAAGTAACAAATGAATAAAACTGCACTGGACAGATTTGAGTTTCACAATGTATGCTGAAACAGATGTCTTCTTTTCAATGGCTCTGGAAAGAATTATTAATATGGACCTTCCTTGGTTATGAAAGAGACAATTAGGAGCTTTAATCCAATCTCTAATAGTTCAAAAATGTTATTTTTTATTAGATTTCAGCAGCAAAGAATACCATTTAGATAGATCACCAGAGTAATAAGCAACATGATGCTGGGTTCCACCCCATCTGTGATATTTTAAAAATACAGTCTACTGGTGCCAAACTTCAGATTTCCCACAGGAACATTTATAAGAATACAAAGCTCAATAGGCAGCACTGATGCTGTATTAAGGATTTGTGTCGTTTCTACTACAGAATAAACATGTGCTATAAAGGGGCATGTAGGATTTTATTAGTAGAGAACTGAAGTTTGACTTACATGAAAGATTTTATTCTGTTCAGTGCAGCACAGAGCTATCACATTTTCGGAATTTTTTTCTGCTGTACCAAGACAAAGGCATGGGGAACACTTAAATTTTTTGTTAATGAACCCAATTTTAACCCATGGAGAAATAGTTTTAAATATGGTTTATAATCTGTTCAATGAATATGATGCTTCAGCTTGGTCCCTACTGGATACTTCTCCATATTTCAAAACCTACTCTGCTTCCCAAATTTGGCACAGTAGCAATTTTTGGTGATACAAAGCCAAGAACTGAAATTCTAGGGTGTTGGAGATTGGGTTTACGGACTATTGGAGAAGCTGTGAAGAGGAGAATATACAAGGTCTGTCACAGCCATCTGTCCCCACCCAAACAATTTAAGGAGCATAACTGCTAAGTGATTTGCTCAAAATGAGCAGGCTATTCAGGCTGCCATGGAGGGATTCCAGAACTAAACCTGATCTGAGAATGTGCACTCATATAATCCAGTGTAGGACCACACTAAAGTACCATTATTCCAGATACACAAGGTTTAATGCTCATTCTTTCTTCAATAGGGCCAAATACTTAAACAGGTAGTTCTTCATGGACATGGATCAAGCAGCTACAGGTAAGCCAATGTCAGGGAGAGCTGGGCTTCAAGACTTAGATTGAAATTGTAATCTTCAAGGCCACAGACCTAACTGCCAGCAGAGCCAAACACTTCTTCAGTTCTGTGTCTCCTTTGGATCAATGAGCATTAAAAAATCCTACAGCTCAGTCTGTGGTGAAGAGTGCAAATACAATGTGGTGTGTGGACAAATCCTAAGAAATCTTCATTTCTAGAATAAGTGCTGCTCCTGATGGGAAATATCCCTTTGTAAGGTCCCTGGCACAAATAGCTTGCTCATGGGACTAGGATGCAATGACAAGGGTTTGACAGAGCAGAGATTACAGTCGCTTGGTTGAATCACTGTGACAAAAAGGTCCTTAACTAAATTCTAGCTCTTAACAGCTAGCTGGCTTCAGCTCTCATCCTAGTTTCTTGCCTCCTGAATGCAAGGAAATAAATCTCTTCTTTTCCTGAAAGGGGAATCTAGCACAACTATAGACAGTGATCCATACATAACTCTCATTTGACCAGAAGTCATGAGCAAGGGCCCCCTATAAGTCAGGTTTCATGTTCAGAATGATCAGTGATTTTGGATGACTTTTGGATGGATGGTCTGAGACTGGGGCCAGGGTTAGTTTTCAGAGGACTAGAGAAGAAAGATCTAGATCTGCCATTAGGTTTTTAAAAGACCAAAAGCTTGAATGAAGACAAGAATCACTTGACAAAAAGGTTTATTGATGAGAGTTCTGATAGATGTGGCTTTGGCCTGTTAAGCAGTTACATTAAGTGAGGGATTTTGGAAATTTGGATAGAAAAACTGACTTTATAGTTTGACTCTATTAAAAGACCTACGAATATTTCTGTTGAGGACTGAGGAAATTATATTCTTCCAATACCTGCAGCAGGGAGGATTGCTAAGAACAAAGTAGAATTTGACTAGGATGCCCAAAAAAGTTGAAGTCCTTGGTTTTTCTAGGTCTCTTGTGGACTAGGAAGAGGGCTGATCTTAGTAAAGCTGAACAGCATCCAAAACAGAGCAAGTATTACGCAATATAAGTCTAGGAGTAGGCTGAGGGTCAGGCACGTATCAAATACTTCTGAAATGTGTCACTGGACCATGAAAACACACTACATTTAAGATGACCATTCTTAGAAGACAATGAAGATCATTAATTCTAAGAGGCATATTGATCACAGGGCTACACTTCTACTTAGGACAAGTTGATATCAGGGTGAGTGTTTAGGACAGCATGTGAGAAGAACTATATTTATTGATAGAAATTGATGTGAACTATTTAAAAATTCACTCAGAAGGAAATACTTACAAAGAGGTACAAAATATAATTTTCTCAGATCACTGATAATGCACATTTGTTTTAACTACCCAATTTGGTATCACAAGTGGTCTAAACTTGCCACAGTTGGTCAGGACTGCCCCTCTCCTTTGCTACTTGTATTGATTGGTCAGTGCTACTTCCATATAAGTAGACAAAGAAATTTTGCAGTATTTACAGTAACTTCCTGGAACAGAAACAAGAGCATATTATATCAAATAATCTAGAAAAACATCCCCATGGGTTAGATTGGGTCTGTCCTTCCCTCCTCAAATGATATTAGGTTATACCTTTCACCCTTAAAAGCTATATCTCATTAATGCTGCAATAAAATTATATAAGGTTAAGAAAAGTAATCTGCCACCATGCACCATTATGCAGATAAAAACTCCTCACATGTATCTGACCTGCTATATTAGACAAGTTTCTATTTCCAGAAATCCCATGTATGCAAGCTTTTTTTCTCAATGCACGGTAGAAAATTGGCTGTACGTGCTGGGCTCATAAAGCAATTTTCTGCTTACCTAGGACAACTATTTTAAGTCTGACTGCCTGTTGCTTCTCTTCTTGTTTCTATTTAGTCTACAGAGAGATTTACTGTTTTTCTTCACATGAAAATTACAGTGCTTTCTGTGCACTGCTGAATGTGTAATGTCCTACAGGTTGGCAGACACAGTAAAAGCATTTCCCTGGAACAGATCTGACAAAACAGCTGGGGGTATTTGTAACAAGGAAGGGCTTAAAGGCCATGCTCAGAACCATGGGGGGTTTGGCTCTCTGCAACTGTGCCCATATCCCACACTGAACACAAAGGGAGCCAAATTCTCTTTCCTAAAGCCTATTTAAGCATTTGTGTAAAATATTAGACACAGGAGAAGTACTAGAGTTGGAAGGCCTCCAAAATATGACCTTTTGTCAGGACTGATCTACGGCAATGTTCATCAGTCCTCCTCACCCTACCCATCACCTGCCAAACCTCACAAATGTACTAGAGTCTTGTAATGTATTTAAAACATCTCAAAAGTAAAGAGAGGGGAGGAACCTAGTACCAGTCTCAGGCTGCCCTGTGCAGGGGAAAAGTTTTCTGCACAGACACCTCTACACAGGGAGGTCTGCATCATGTGCATAATACACAGTCCAAGTCTGGGAAATGCACTTGGACTGGGCCACATGCACTTCACAAAGAGCAACCACAGCTACTAGGGCAGAACAGTGTACAACACTGCCTGCTAGTAAAAATAAAACTGGAGGTTAGAGTGAAACTATTTCTTTTAAATCTCATTTTAGCAAGGGTCTGGCTCCCCTGAGCATGGTGAATTATGTGTGACTGTGTGCACTGATGAACAAAAAACACATTGAGAAACACACAGAAATCACTTGTAACTGCCAAGTCCCACTTAATCTAATGTTACTGATCCACTGCATGTGTTTAATTTTAAGATTTTTCTCTGTCCTCCATTTCAAACCATATACACAGTATATGCTTTAGGAATACAGAGTATAAGCAGTTTCTTCTATGTATTTTGCAGGTAATAAATGGTTCCAAGAAGAGAACTGATTTATATTGGAATACTAGATGCAGCTCCTGCTAAAGCTTATACATATAATTTGCTAGTGAAATATTAAGTACATATATAATATTTATAAATATATATAAACCTTCTTGGATTTCTGTCTAAAAGTTTTGCAGAAGAGTACGTTATACCCCCATTATACTTTACACCAAACCTTTGGTGTGAAGGCAAATGTCTTACTCACAAAAGTAAAGTAAGCCTCAAGAACATCTTTAACAGTTGAAAGTTCCCTCTTGAAAAATTCTGGACTACGTAACTAATTTTTCTCCTAATATCCATTTACCCTTCACTGATACTTGACTCAGAAGGGAGTTGTGAATGTTTGGTGTTTCAGGAAAGAGCAACTGACAGGCTCTTGACTTTTGCAACAAGAAAACTAAATTGAACGAACTATTTTGAAACACCTGGATGCTTTCAAAGTGTCAATCTGTATGAAAAAAACCCATATATGTTATAGAATAAATGTTGTGTTTATTTCAACACTATGCACACATTTTGGATGACCTTGATAATCTACCAGCAATGTAAATTCTTAGGAGTGACCCTCTTTTTCAGAGTCACACTACTCAAACTTTCCAAAGTAGGCCCAGTAAAGCAAACAAAGCAGAAGAGGTATTCAAGGATATCCTTGAAATTTATGTTGAAGTGATTTCCTGAATAGAATGAACCTGAAGACATGCTTGAGGTCTTTCTTGAAAAAGGGCTTACATCACACTATGCAATCATGGAATCATAGTAAAAGGATAGAGATACACAAAGAGAGACAGATAAATTTCTACATTATTTATATTAATGTAATAACCTTATCAGTGCTTTAGAAGTATTGAACACCAATGAACAATTGAACATCTCAGACTTTCAGTCCATAGGTTTCATTTCTAAGCATATAATTGCATTTCTCTCCTAATGCCCATCACCTTATAAAAATTCCATGCCCTTATGAATTTAAAAAAGAAAGTAATGCACTGAAAGGAAGAAGAAATATGCTAAATTCCACACTGAACCTCATGCATTTTCTACAATAAAATAAAAGTTTTATGGTAAGCCAAAAGGAAAAGAAAGTGAGTATAGAGGGGAACATATAGGTGTTCCCAATATGAAGATGATATCATAACATGATAACAATATGAAGAGTAGAGCAGGGTCAGGGATTATAAGGAGATCACTGGACAGATCCACAGGGATGAGGCAGGTCCAAAGTGGAGCCAGGAAGTCATTGGCAGTATATCCTGGGTTCAGAGATCTGTGGCCAGGCAGAAACACTGCCTCAGCACAGCTCAGGTGAGAACCATGGTCTGGAGTCTGAGTTATAATGCAGTTTTGCAGAGCAAAGCAGGGGAGGGCCTGAGGAGGTATTTGAAGGCTGTTTCACAGTAGGCTGTTGTCATCTTATTGCAAAAGTTCCATACCTTCTTGGTGAGCTCTCATAAGCAGCTCCTCACAGCACTGACTCCTCCTTCTCCACAGTACAGCCAACAAACTCCAGCTAGCCCACTCTTTATAGCACTCACCTTCATTGGACACAGCTGTGGCCTGTTAAGGCAGGCCTGTTCCTAATCTTTGGTGATTAGCACAGCTGCAACTCCCAACTCCTCAGAGGTGAGATTACCTTTTTTGCACTATGTTTATTTTCTTACATTCTGTCACCCCCCAATTCCCCCTTTTCTTTTAGTTACAAAGTTGCAGCATCTCTAGAAAGTTATGTTTGAGTAAATTGATATTATAACATATTCACATATCTCACTTAGGACTAATGGTATACATTTCTAAGTTCTGATTTAATCTTGCTTTTCATAGTCTAGAACATCAACCTAAGGCTTTTCATAAACTAATGCTGTGTTCACTATCTTTTGCAGGGCCCTTGGCAAAAGATAGTAAACCCAGTACAACCATTCTTTTGTATAATTTCCATTTAAATTTGGAATGTGTTTGTGTGCTGACCTTGATTCATTACCCAAACTTACATTACATATCATCAGAAACCCTTATACTTACACTTCTAGAATATTGAAAACATCAATAGCTATACAACCTTAAAAGACAACCCACAAGAGTAAGTTAAAGGCTATATAACAAATCAACAGTTAGATAAATTTATCAATAGCTATCCAACTTGAACATTGATCCAGTATCTGTCAAATGTACTTATGCTTGTGGAATATAAACTTTTACACTTATGCCTAATCAAAGATTAATAGCTGCAATTCACAAACAAAATGCACATGTTTCATCAGCAAATGAATACACCATACTGAATGACAGAACTACTCTGTCCTCAGCTCCAACTGGTGGTTTAATAATCCTCTTCTTCCTTTTACAGTGTTTTGTTGTATTAGTTGGTCACTGCAAGCCTCTCTTGCCCTGATTCGTTTTCCATGTAGATGAAACGATCTGTTCTTCACTTGATATGTTATTTCCCATTGTGTCCGTAGCAGCTCACCTGTACTCCAGGTGTGGAAATCTGTCAGGTCCAGACCAGGCAGCATCCCCTGCTGCTCTCAGTGCTACACTGGGCTCCATCTCATCCTACAGCCCATCCTGAATCACACTGGGTTACTGTGGAGATGGCCACTATACAGTTTTAGAGGGTTTCTCTTACATATTGTCTGTGCAGCTCTGACTCTGTCTCAGAGC
Source organism: Agelaius tricolor (assembly GCF_023055355.1). Classification (NCBI taxonomy): domain Eukaryota; kingdom Metazoa; phylum Chordata; class Aves; order Passeriformes; family Icteridae; genus Agelaius; species Agelaius tricolor. The sequence continues at coordinate 58,310,860 of NW_027269262.1, read as the reverse complement.
TCCATGTTGCTTTTGTTCCAGTGCTCGTGTAGCAGCAACTTAGCAAACCTCCCCCCGTACTCCTCAGGGGCCATGCTATTGCCGAGGCACCGGCTGCTGCTGTGGCCGTGCCATTTGCCATTTCTATCACATCACTCCTGTGTCCTGCTGCACACACTGCCATTCAGGGAGAACCCAGCACCGTCCTGGGTCCCCTCTGGACTGTGGCTGTACCTTGGCAGGGGGCACGGGGCTTGCTCCAATGCACCAAATAAAGTGCAAAGTGTGTAGCGTCCATTCGTTATATCTATCACTCTTCCTCTTGGAGGTGGTATCTCATACCACATCCAGACTTCTAGGCTCCCAGGTTTAGGCTCTTGGTCTGCCTGACTCCATCATCTTATTTCTCTTAGGTCTGCCATCATCTTCCTGAATCACCTTGGGAATCACATCACTTAATATTTAAGTCCTTTCTCCTGAACCACCACAGGATCATGTCAGAATCATGACAGGATCACCAGTTGTTATCATCTTATTGCAAAAGGTCTATACCTTCTTGGTAAGCTCTCATAAGCAACTCTTCACAGCCTTAACTCCTTCTTCTCCACAGTACAACCAACAAACTCCAGCTAGCCCACTCTTTTATAGCACTTATCTTCATTGGACACAGCTGTGGCCTGTTAATGGCAGGCCTGTTCCTAATCTTTGGTGATTAGCACAGCTGCAACTCCTCAGGGGTGAGACTACCTTTTGCATCTTTATTTTCTTACATTCTATCCCCCCACAGTAGGCTGATGACAGTCACAAGTCCAGGAGTGGGAGCTGATCCTCAAACTGGCAAGCTAGAACTCCTGCCTGCAGAAGAGGCTGCTAAGCTTGTGGGGTAATCAAGTTTCTTCCTGAATAGACAAGGATGGTTTGGTGCCAAGGGATGGGATTCACCTAATTACCCAGATGCCTCGTCTAGTCAAAACAAAATGCCAGTGACTGGATGAGTGAGTCTGAAGTCTTGCAGAGTAGGCATCTCAGAAATTCTGAACTAAGCCTGGTGTGTAAAACTGAGACTCGTATTGAGCTCCACACCTTATTTTCCTGGAAGGACTTGCTTATGTAACTTAATGGCACGGTGGCAGTGGTGCAATCTCTCTCATACCCAATTGTGCAGCACATGCTGATATTTCTTACTTCATCTGCTTAAAATGTACACTATATCCCAATGATGCCTTTATTGCTGGTTTAGCAGCACGTTCCCTCTCTAATCTAACTGGATTCTTGGATCTTGAAATTCCTCAAGAAACTCCTCTATTTTGGTTGAAAAGTCTTCCACCTGGACTGAAGAGAGATAGTAGACCATTTTTTCACCTCTACTGCCTTCCTGGTGGCCCAGGAAATAGCATAAGATTTGGATTCCTTTAGGACAACTTTCCAAGGGAGGGGCAAGGGTAAATAAACTCTGCCATATCCCTCTCTAAAGCGAGGACTGGAAGCAAAAAGCAGCTGAGTAAAAGGTAGTCACCACTGACCCAGTAGCTTCCCTTGAAGCACAAATGTGTCACACAACTTTTAGACTTTATTTCATTTTGAGAAGAGTGAAAAAGAAACCTCTTAATATTACAAAAAAACTCCAAGGAAAAAAGCCACAAAAAAGTGTTTGGTAATTAATGATTCATGATGAAGCCAATCTAATAAATGTGTGAGTGCATGGAAAAGAAACTAGGACACTGACAGAAAGGCTTTGGTAGCCCCCTTAAAAGGCAATGCATTTCTGAATGTAGGAGCTCACTGGAGACCATCTGAGATGGGCAAAACTACTGCTGTCAAAAAAGCAGAACGAAAGGAGTCAGGCACAGCTGGTGGAAATACACAGTAAAATTTCTTGAGGATAATTTTTAATTATATTATGACAGTCACCAGAGAGAGGCTGAACTCCTGTCCTGATGGAAATTGATTACCCTCCACAAGGTGTCCCTAAGAGAGCCTCCAAACAGAGCCAATGTTTCAAAAGACAGTCTGGCTTCTACTCATAGCAGGTTAGCAATGTCCTGTCCTTCTAGCAGTGTAAAAGCCAATCTAATCAGGTGTGCAGCATTTGATGTATGGAAAAATTAACCAGCATCTAGAGAGAGAACCTGGCACAAGATGAAGAAACCTGGCAGCTGAGACAATAGACCTGGCAAAATCTACAGGAGTTTCATTCCAGTTTTGTTGAAGTTATTTCTTTTCTGCTTTCTATTCTACATAGCTTTTCTTTCATTTTCATTCTAGGCTGTAAATCCAAATAAGAAAGCAAGCTATTCTGCTGTGTGCCAAGACACCATTCTGCAGAAAAGCACAAAAAACCCTTTTCATTTATTTATCTCTAAACTCTTTGTTTCAAAACATGGCTCTAAAACTAATTTTACAAGCATCTTTTTATGGAATGCAAATAATATGAGTTAGAATATCTGAGGATATATTAATAACAAAGTAAAAGCAAAGTCTTACTAAATTCAGTAAATGTTCTCACAAGCCAATGGAAAATAGTGTTAATTTTTAATAAGCACTTAGCTAAAATCAGTGTCCTGCATATTGGAGAATTGCTGAGGAACTCAGGCAGCTCTTTCATGTAATTATTTGTCTACCCAAAGAATGTGTGCAATATTTTGTTTCAAACAAAACCAAAACCAAGTACCCACACTTCAGATTTATGTCATGATTTATCCAAATATACTCTCTTTAGCTCTTTTTGAGCTTTTCACCCCTTTCTGTCTGCCCTTGGATTTCTTCCACCTTCTTCCTTGAAATCTTGAAATGTCTGGAGTTTTTTGGTTTGTTTGTTTTTTTTTTTTTTTGGGGGGGGACGGTTTTTTGGGGGTTTTTTTGTTATTGTTATTGGTTTTTTCCCTCTATGTACAATACATCTTCAGAAAAAAAGAAATTACACCCATATCTCTCATCCCAAACTCTCCTCATACATTTCACCTTCCTGAGTATGGCTAGAGTTTTGGGAAAGACTTTGTGCTGTGTTGTCCACTTCCCACTCCCCAAAGAAATTAATTGCATTTTTTCCTGACTGACTAGTGGTGCTACCATAGCTTGGCCTTACTGGGATTTTCATATAAATCCTAGAATAAGAATATATATTTAGAAAAAATAGCCCTTTCTTCATTGCAAAGCTTACCTCAACCAAGGCACTCAGTGATACGTAGTTTAGTTTTAAAACACAAAAATGGACATCCACACTGTAGACCAGCTTGATTTGTATCCATGTGTTTTCTTCCTAAAACAATGACCAACCTGCACTGGTAATTAACATCTTTAACAGGATGATTAGGACATCATTTTTCACACTCTGCTCTAGAAGAAGCTGATGCCCTTTCTACAAAAGCAATAATATAAACTCCAAACTTACTTCTCTCAGATACTGCTCTCACCAAAATAGAATTGTGCTGTACTGTATTGATCCTCCACTGGCAGTAATTACAGAAGCTGGCACAGCTGGTCCCACGCATGGTAGATGTGCATCCACATGTGCCTCTCATCATCTTCTGTTACACAGGAAGTGTGCTGCTGTATTTACTCACTTGTATTGAGGATACAGAGTAAGGGGCTTGTCCCTGGGGGTGCATGTGTGCCACTGCCACTGGACACTTGTATAAGAATGCCACAGTGTGGATCCTTCATGGAGCAAAAGTGGGAACAGATACATATGTGGAAAATGCTGGGAAATCTGGGTATATTGCAATCTCTGCATTTTCTCTGTTCATATGCTGGGAGAAGATTGTGGCAGGACAATTAAAAGCATGATGATATCATAACATCATTTTGACTAATAAACAGTAATAAGAAATGCTTCCAAAACTGCTGTGAGACAATTTTAATGGAGTTGTGTGAAGAGCTGCCTCTGACCCTCTGCCATACTGGCACCTGAATACTCAAGGATATGTCCACCTACTCACAAGCTAGGGACTGCTGATATCTGCAAGCAAGCTCTTCCAAATCACTACAAGGCAGCAGCTGACAAATTCTATACTGACAAGGAAACTGTCAATATTGAGATAACAGAGGCTGGAAGGCAATTGTTGATGTGATTTAATTTCAATGCTGAATTTAGCTTACTTTCTCCTAATTTAAAAAAAAAAAAAAAGAAAAAAAAGAAAGTAACCATCCCATTTCTGGTTCAAACCTGAGGCCCTCCCCGCCCCCACCATTGCTCAGGGTAGGTTCAAGGCTGAAAATAAGAATTATGTACATTTCCTTTAATGATGTACATTTCCTTTAATAAATCCAGTCATGGGCATGGACATGCGTGATGTTACAATGGGGCAAAATGATGCTTTGCTGTTTTACCATTAACTATGTGTTTGAAATTATTTGCAGAAGAAGCTCTTTTAAATGTATAGGTTTTCAATGACATCATGGAATCATAGACTGGTTTGTGTAGATGATTTAGTTCCACCCCCCTGTCGTGCACAGGGAGACTTTTCACTAGACCAGGTTGCTCAAAGCCCCTTCCAGTCTGGCCTTGAAAACTTCAAAGCATTTCTTCTTAATGTCTAATTTAAACTTGCCCTCTGTCACTTTTGTCCCTTGTCCTGTCATTACATGTTCTTGTTAAAAGTCCCTCTCCTGCTTTCCTGTAGCCCCTTTAGGTACTGGAAAGTGCTCTAAGTTCTCCCTAGAGACTTCTCTTTTCTAGGCTAAACAACCCAAATCCTCTCATACTGTCTTCATAGGAAAGGTGCTCCATCCATTTGTGGCCTCCTCTGGACTTTGTCCAGTGTTGGGAAGGATGAAAGTTTGACAAGAAAGTCTCACAGATATGTATGCCTAGCAGAAAGATTTTTATATATAGAGTTTGATGAAGGAATAGAGATGGAAGCAAGTTTTGCTATAGAAGAAAAGAATTGCTGAGCCAGTTTTACTGGATAACCAAGGAGGCAAAGGGTATGTTAGTTACAAGGGGTTTTTATGACTTAGAGCAAAGGATAAACCCACCTCAAACAAGATGTTTTTACCAAGCAGAAAGATAGTACAGGCAAACAAGTCAATAAATGTTGCAAGTAGAAAAAAGATCTCAAAATTTTCCACTGCAAGAAAACTGAAAAACAACTTCTAGCTTAAACTGTAATGTACTAACTTTTAGTGATTGGAGAATAGTAACATGAATATGGTAATTATAGTAGCTATGATAGGCTATAGATAAAAGTTAAGGTACAGATTGGTTCTACTGTATTAAGGTGTTCAGCAAAGAAAAGTATATAATGCAATGTAACCAAAACCAAAGGGTCTCCAGGCCTGTCTGCAGTTGGCGCTGGCAGCTGTAGGCACAGGCTCTGTTGCCCACAACCCTGGACTGCTGTAACATCTTGGATGGAATAAACTGCATTTTGGAGAGCCCCTGGAGTCCTGCATCCCTCATTTTGGCTCTTACAGTCCAGAAGATTAATGTCCTTCTTATGTTGGGGAACCCCAGATGTGATTGCAGTATTCCAGCTGGAGTCCCAAGAAGCATAGAGGGGGGACAATCCTTTTCTTCTGCTTTTTCTGCTGCTGATTCTGGTACATAGATCTGTGGTGGGAACTTCATTCAATTCACAGAATTTTTTTATGATCCTTTCATTTCTTTCTGTGTGGATTGCTATTGCTTTACATTGTAGGCTGGGACAGAATGTGCTACCAAAGGTACAGTCATTTCTTCCACAGAAGAAAGAAAATTTCCTCCCTGACATCTTGACAAAGGCAGATATTGATACTTGTTGTCTTTTTGTGTGCCTCTATTTCATCCCTGTACAACAACTTCTCAGATACCACCCTTGCAAGTATGGTAGATGCAATTAATTGAGAAGAGGCTGGGACCTGCTGCATTTGGGGGCACTGGGTATCAGGACAATGAGCCTCACTGTGTTCCACTGATTATATTTTAGTTATTTCAGGTCTGAGATGCTCCTTGAAATGTTACATAAGCTGGATAACCTTGGGCAGGTCAGGCAGCAGTTTCCAAGGCCTTCAATTATACAGACACTCTGTGAATGAACTGGAAAAAGACAGCTATAGGAACAGTGGTAGGCAAGAATCTCTGAAATCTAGAATCTAATCTGTAGAAAAATCCTGAGATTTGACAGCCAGGAGAACAGACATTTTGTGGTGAAAAGAAATAGGGTATCGAACCAGCACAGGGAGGTTGTGGATAATAATGCCTTATCTGTTGCTTGGGCTCCATGTCCTGGACAATGTCATGAAATACAGTTATTGTGCTACCAACAGAAAGTGCCAAGAGGCTCTGAAGAGACCTTTTCACTTGCTACCATCACTGGGATTTGTAACTCAAACCCTTATCCCACCTGCACAAGCAAACCCAAATTCCAAGCACAGATAAGCCCAATTTTAAAGAGCTTGTGGCTGACAGGTACAATCCATGGAAGATTCCAAAAGAACCATGAAAGTAAATAATGACTGAAGAAAACTTTCTTTCTTTCAAATTTCTACTCGAAATACACTTTTTAAACTTGTATTTCCTTTGCTTAACAGTTTCTCTGCTTGCATCATCCTTTTGGTTCTTCCCCTAAGACTGGCTGGGAATCCAGAGCACAGCTCAAAAAAATACAGTAAAATTTGATCATACATAAGCTTGGTGTGAAAATGTTTTAAAACTGTATGCATATCTACAAGAGTACTTAATTAAATTATAATTTACTGCTCATTACAATATCTATTAAAAAATTAGTAATAATAAGGTTGTGATATCTTCACAACTGCATTTATGTGAAGATTATTATTAGGTACACTACACACAGTGAAGCTTACCAACAAGGGAGAGAGGTGCCAGTCAATACCTTTCATGCAAGAAATAAAAAGAAGCAAATGCAAATATATAAGGTTATGTTTTGTTCTGTTTTACTTAAATTTTCTGGGACATCATTTTCTGGGTGAAAACTGGCATTCAAAGCTTCACTTTCAGAACATTGGAAGTGTCATTGAGGTAAAATGAAATTTTACAGCTCCATGAAGGCCTAAATGTGTCAGTCTGTATAAAGTAAACTGAGCATTACCATGTGCCTGATGGGGAGGACTGCTGAGTAGCACATCCACTCCCCACTGCACTGGGTGCTGTGTACAGCTATGTGGGCAGGATACGGAAGGAAAAAGGCGCTGCTCCCTTTTTTGGTTTTTCACCCAGTTTGTTTAGATTTGAAGATGTCCTCTGAACATATTACATGCTCAATCTTTTTTTCAGACAGACACAGTTCCTTCAGACACTTGCAGAGGCCCAGAATAGACCTGGATCAATTCAGAGCCCCTGTATTTGCCACACTCCTGAAACAAGGGTACACCAGGGTGGGCCAAAGAGGGGCATGCAGCCCCACAGAGCTGAGGAATTATGTGTAAGGAAGCTTGGGCTTACATTGGGTTTATGTTCTTCAGTCTCCTGCTGTGTGAGCTCCAGAGTGATTTTAAGGGCTGCTTCATGGGAATTGTGTTGTCATGGCTGGAGTCAAGGTATGCAGCACTCATCTGTTTGAAGAAACAATGAGGGAGAAATCTCTAGTAGATGAAGCCCTTGAAAGAGAGTTTCTTTTGACACTTCCTAGGCTTTTGAGAACTGAGAAATCAAACTTAATTGGAATTTAAAGACATGATATGGTAGGAATGACCGATGACACTTGATAGTTGAACCTGAATCAAATTTACAGAAAAAGTCATTTATAGGAAATATTTCAAAACAGGGCACTTCAATATGTTTAAATATTTTCTCTTAACCCCTCAGCTCTTTAGATCATTACTCATAGTTCATAAATAATAGTCTAATGCCCACTAAAATACATATGACAAAATGTGCTATTCCATGGGGTTGCAAAACCTAATGTATTTTTACATCTAGGTATATTCCTGGAGTAAATCAAATGTTGCAAAATGCCATTTAGTTTAATTGCATGTATAAACATACAGATCAAAAGAGAAAACAACTGATTTTACTCATTATCTTTATCATGACAGCTGTGGGCAAAAAGGTTACTAGTCTAAGGGTTATCTTTCTTGATCCTTACTAGTTTAATTTTCCATGTTGGAAGTAACTTTTAAACTGCAAAAAATAACTTAGTAACAATAACTATACTCTTTTAAAAAATCTATTTTTATTTTAAGGCTTAAAACACTACTACTGACAGGTAGTGTAAACACAGAAAACTGTTCTGTAAACTGAGAAATAGCCACCCTAACAGAGTACAGTCATCATCTACAACTTATATCAGACTACATCTGACAAAACTCACTTTCAAAAGACTTAAGCAATCATTACAACCTCAATGAGGTACTGACAAAAAGGTAAATAAAAACACAAAAAAACAATTTCCACTGTGGATTACTTTATAAATTCTGTCAGTCCACTATGTATTGTATGTTCTTCAGAGATTATGACTGATCCATGACATTCCTGAGACAGCCCATTGCAGTTGCAGTATTATGGCTTTAAATGTAATATCGGACATCACCATGAGAAAAGAATACCCCCAGGAGTCGAGGACAGAAGGTAATACAGTGGCTCTTTCAGTGGTGTGGGAGACATGGCAAACTGCTGCATAGCTGAACAGTTCCCCTTTGTTCTCTGTTCAGCTATGGATCCGATTTCTCTGAATTGGGCTTATTACAATAAATATAGATGCACAACATGATTATTTATGGGAAGAAAACAGACAAAAGAGGTTGAGTTGCTGGTACCTAAAACCTCATTTTCTGAGCTTCTCCCCTTGAGGCCCTTTTCATTTGTTGCACCATTGTATTCTCATTGTTGCTCAATGATACAAGCCTAAGCTGTTCATCAATTTACGCACACCCCCAATCTCTTTCTCTCTCATGTGTGCTTCCTCTCTCTTCCCATGTTAATAGTTCCCCTGAAATCCTATCACTTTGCTGGAGGATTGATGTAAGTCTCCAGCAATTAACATAATTACAAGCCTGATTATCTTCTAATTGCATTATGAGTATTTGGTTATTCACTACACAAATTAGAGAAAATTAAAGAGGAGCAAGATCCTGTGGTGTGGGCGGTATGCTTTCTAAACTGTTATGATCATCTGAATGCTGTGAGATAACAAGAAGGTGAACACGTTTTATATTCCTATTGGCTCACAGTTCTTCTTGTCATTGTGTAATTTCTTTTTCCTCTTTCAGCTCTGTTTCCTGTCACTGAAAGATGCAGTCCTACTTCATTTGTTTACTGACAACATACAGTAAACTACAGTAAATGCTATATTTTTCTATATAGATTTGGCAGAGTAAAATGATAGAAATTCAAATAAAAGGCACTCAGATGATAGGGTTCTCTACAATTGAGCACCATCAATAATTCAAATACATAATTAAGGGATACTCTTTGTGGTGGCAGGAGAACATAAAAATAAAAACCATCAAGAATTGCACACTATTGCCTGTCTCTTCTTGAGTTTTTGAGGTTATTCCATTATTAGTTAAATAATCAGGGATAAATTCAAATAATGAGTAATTGCTACAGGGCAGTTTTAAGCCTGAATTAGACTTTGATGCAGCATAACCAATATAGGACAAAAGTCACTTTACCAAGGCCAGCAATGAAAAGGTGTTCTTGAAATGAACAGAATGGAATTTCATTAAGGGAAAATTAAGTAACTGGATATATTTTAAAAAGAAAAATAATTGGAGTTTTACCAAAATATGGAGAGAAGAACTTATGACAAGGAAAAGGTGCAGGCTTACAGAAAACATTGTCACTTTTGCAGTTTGGGTTGAAGATTATGAATGCTGCTGGAAAAACAGCCATCTCATGCCTCATGCAGGACTAACCACCCTGTTACACACAAAAAAACCCCAGTGAGGTAGGAGGTAAACCAGCTGAACTCCCCTGAGCAGTGCTTTGAGCATCATGTGCTGACTTCCACCCTAAGTAACTGCCAACTCTTGTGTTTTGGGATAACTCGGTACCTGTCTGGTTATGAGCCAAATCCTGCTAATGTTCTTTATCTTAGAGATGTGTTGTCAATATAAATTAACTTGGCAACACTCAAAACTGGTGTCCCTGAATGAATTTACAGGATAATTTACATATTAGTGATCTAATATCCGTGAATATAACTTTGTCTTCTGTACCAAGGGACCTGTAGTTATGACCCTCTTGGTCATAACATGCCCAGATGCAAATGGCACCCAGACACAAGGGAATAAATGGATGATATTTGCTTATTTCAAAAGTGTCCGCACACAGTCTTTGGTCAGGAATTTTGCCTTCTGACCTGGGAACTGTATAGCGTGGAATTAAAATATAAGACCTAAGGCTTTGTAGCTGTGAAATGTTCACTATGAAAACACATTTCTATTTACATAATTTCCTTGAATGTACCTAATGCATTCAACTGCATTCCCCTCTGGGTTTGGCTGGAGAGTTAGGACCTAATGAACATAACTTTCTCAGCCAAGCAAAGTGTACACTGCAAGACTCACTGCTATTTGCATGCAAACAGGAAATTTTAGCTTTGATCTCTTCCCTGCATCTCCTTACATATCACCATGTTATTTGCTGTCCAGACTATTCCCAAAGACTTTCTATCAAAAAAATCACTAATAACACTCCCTGTCTGCAAACATCTCCTGGTACTTAGACAGAAGTTGCACAGCTAGAATAGTGGATCCTAAATAGGGCCGCAATCCTGCAAGCAGGTCTCACTGACTTATTTGATCTATCTTATTCTAACTTCTCTATTCATACCTCCTTAGGATGGGCAGGAAAAGAATGCTATCTTTCCACTTCCTTTAGGACATAAAAGTATGTCTTTCTTTGTAGAGCTCTTAAAGTCCTTAACTTTTGGACATTTACTGATGCAACAAGCTGGCCATTATTATAACATCAATCTAAGACAAACGTCAAGGAGAAAAGAGAACAATCTTAATTATCTGTCACTCTATGATGGTCGTTAAAAAAATCTCACAACAACAGAAGAATTTTCTTATTAACAGATGCATGCATATTTTCATTTGATGCTGCCAAGTGTATACAGAAAACTCTGGGAACCAATGACCATGTGTTTCATCTGATCCGTCCAGACAGAAAATAAAGAGAGAAGCCACACACCATATGAATCCTTAACAGGATAATTTAAAAGTATTTGTCAAGTTGGTTTAAAATAGATTCAACATTATACTGAATTTTTTCAAGTGCATTAAATTTCATGTAACTTTTTAAATCTCTATAACTTTAATAGCTGTAGACAGTGGGCCAAATTCAGCTTTAATGTAAAACACACTGAATTTAATGAAAAGCTTCATTGAATTTACTGGCAATTTGCCCAGTTGCCACAGAATTCAGTTTTGCACCGTCTTTCACGTTCCTCCCACTTCTTCTCAAAGCTGTCATATGTATGTAGTCTAGAAGTTTTCAGAAGTCCAGGACTGGTAGTGAAAGTGGATTTAATAGTCTAATATCAAAGGGCCCATGGAGAAAAGCCACCCTGCAATTTTGCCACGGAAAGTAAACAACAGATCACCATTTTCACTGCTGCCTTTATAAAAGGCCATTTTTAAAATTCTACAAATACTTTGCTCTGAATGGCATCCCTGAAATTTAAACTGAAGCCTGGATTCCCAAGTGAAACAATGAATTAGAAGGAAATAAATGAGGATTTTTTTTTTCTTTTGCACTTGACAGTCCCACTTTTGCAAGAAATTCTGAGCATCTGATTTAGGCAGAAGACACAAGCATTTCCTTGAAGAAATCCTGTGTAGTACATAAACAAAATTTTCACAACAGAGTGAAACTGACACCCAAATAAATTGTCCATATGTGTTCTTTACATGTTATGCAAGCAATTTCTAGGAGGCAGTACTCATGACAGGATAGTCTAGAGCCATTTCAGATTTTTTTAAAACAGAAATCAGTACTTAGAAGGCAGACAGTAACACCACGCCACAGCTATCCTCATATTTGAAGGGTTATCTTCCTTTTTGATGCAAAACTCCTCCACCACAGTGAAAAGAAAACAAAATATTTTTTCCTTGCTTCATTACTTTAGTAAGAAGGATTGACGACATGCTTAGCTGGCAGGAAAAAATAATTTATTTCACTGTCACCTTATTTGTTCACCTGCTGCAAGGTAAATAAAAGCTAAGTCACTTTTTATTTATTTAGCTTTTGCAAGACACCCATACTGAAATAGCTGGCATTATCTATTATATACAACCACTCTATTATACTGATCACAGAAAATAAAAACAGTGTGAGACCATCTATAACTCTTAACTTCACTCTTAATAGTTAATACTTGGTGAATGCCTTTTTTTTCACTCACCACTTTTCCAATTTATAATGTGTTTTGAAAATAACAGCAATTTAACTTATTTCATGTTCAAAATGTTCCAGGAAAGTAAACGGTCCACGCGTAGCACTTTCCAGTGTCTGGCTTTTATCTGTTATCACAGACCTATTAGCATTAATTAGTAAAATCTCTTTGTCATAACACTACAAAAAAATTTAACCAATAAATATATTTGAAAATGCAGTTAAAAGCTGATTCCCATGTTAATTTCTCAGAGAAATTTCCCACTAGGGTGTGGCTGAAAGCAGAGAAAGTGAGTTGGGATTGTACAGAGATTACTATGCATTAGCGTAAAGCGTATCTTTTCCTGAGAAGTGAAGAATGGTATAAGCTCCACACTCAAAATGAGAGTATAAATTTGACTCAACAAAGCAGCCTGCTTGCAGGAACTTGCTTCACTCTCTCATTTCATAGCACAAATAAAATGCTTTTTTATGCTGCCTTTGCAAATAGAGTCAAACATTTTAAATAAAGTAAAATGTTCTATCAAGGGGACAAGCAAAGAAATTATGTTTCAGGAGATTGCCTGACAGTGAAATGAATGCAGGGTAAGAAGGTAATATGGCAAACTCATACAAGGCCACAGAAGTAAATATAGTGGCTTCATTTTTTTTCTCTTTCATGTTGTCTTCAGTCCATGCAGCCCTGAACTCTTCATTGTCACTTTGGTGGATTAGCAATTGGCTTTGACATTCGGCTGCCTGTTGCATGGGCGGACCTGCCAGAGCTGGCATAGTGGAGTGTGCTTTTCCAGAAGTCTGTAGAAAGTATTGAATTTGTACTCTTCTTAGCCATAACCAGAAGTTGTCACTGTCTCCACAGATTACAAATGTGGGCCACATTCTGGTATGCAGTGCTACTTCCTTTACAGTAAATAGTGAGGTTGCTTACTGTTGCTGTGTTTACCTATTGAAATTTGAATATCTTTCAAATTTCCTTTTTTTTAAAATTTCAAACCCTTGTTACTTTCAAATTTGTCAGAACCCTGATTTTGGAAATATGCAAAAGTTTTCTGAGAACATGAACATCATTTCCTCCCTTTGAGTTCCCCTGTTGCTATGCTAGAATCGGTCTGAGGCTCCACCTTTCAAATGGTCACTTACAGATTTAAAATGATGGGAGCACATTTGCTGGGGGAAACTGAAACTACTGGCAAGAGAGGGGGCATTCACCTAAGTGGAAAAGCCAGGTTCAAGCCTCTTATGTAAAAAAGACAGAAGAACAAACTGACCTTTGTTCCCTCTTGGTTCACAGACATCCATTGGCTGGTTGTCTATGTTAGGTTTTATTCAGGCTTAACCAGAAATCCTTCTTGAAACTCAAGTTATGCTGAAATTGGTATATTTCTGGTAAAAGAAAAAAGCCTTCTCATTTCAGCTAACCAACATTTTCCCTGAGAGACTCTGACACAGTTCTCATGGTAAAAAGGTATTTTTAAATTTTTATTATGATTCAGTAGTGCTATATTTATGTACAGTACATTACATTCTGTGTTTACTTAATCTCAGAAGATATAACAATAATATATGGAACAGTTATGCACAGTGGGAAGACCTTACGTATACATTTGATATATTAACCTGCTATTGTTGTATGCTTATGGAACAGCAGTGTAAAAATATAAAACACTATAACACTTGCTCTTTGATGACATTATTATGCTAATAGATCACCTTTTTTGTCTTCTGAAGAGATTTTTCTTTTCCACTGTAAAAAATCACCACCTCCCTCCCATTATTTTTTCAACACTGTTTTATACACATTTGCCAATAACAACTTCTTCATTTTCCATAAAATTCTGAGGCCAAAAAGGCAAGATATGTTCTGTGGTAGACTTGACATCATACTAGACCACACTTACATGTGCACTGTGAAGAAATATGAGCATCCTCAGCTTCTACCAGCCACGTTTGAATGCTGGCTTTGCTATATTTTGCAGCTCTGGACCAGCAGCCATAACTTCAGTCTATGCTTTCAAGCTAAACCAAAAATGTAGAAAGCTGTCTCCAATGTTTCTGTTGGATAAGTATATAAGCTTGCTCTCAGTATTTTTTAAGAAACACTGGATTTTATTATACCATAGTTCTGGGTTTGCTGCGGTCTTTTGGGCTAACAGTATAGGACAAAAATAGACAAATTAAAGAGGTAGTTGAAAATATTTTGGCATGAGGTCCTTGCACAGGAGACCAGGGACTTGAAGCGAGAATTTGATGTTTTCCTCACACTCATAATGTCTTTTTTTGTCAGGAGCTGAAAATCTGGTTAGCTGTCTCCAGAGCAGTTGTCTTGGAGCACATTTACAGAAACCACCAATGAGCTAATAACAGCTGGGAAATAACATCCTGGCACCCTCATTTTATCTCAGGACTGCAGCAGGTGGCAGTCACTGTTGTGCCATAATTTTCCTATATTTTCTAGAAAGGTTTTTTCTCCAGCAATCTGTGCAGGATTCAACTTTAGCATCAGTAGTTCTGAGTGAAAATTCATTTTTCTATGTTCGCTGCTATTACCAAGAAACTTCCTATGGACTCAAAAATGCATCTTACATTAATGCTCATTTTAAACCACTTCAGGCATCTCATTTGTCCACATTTTCCTCATCTCCAGCATCTGGTTGAAATGCAAGAGAAAGCCTGGGCAAAGAACTAAGAACACCTCTATTTTATTTTTTTTTAATTTTAGTTATTTTAATATAAAGGATGTCTGCATATTTTTTGTAAGTTTAATTTTTCTGCCTTCATTTCTTTTCATGCTGTTTTCATCTTATTTTTTGGTACTTTTGTTGATTTTTGTCACCTTAGTTAAGGATGTTTAGAGCTGCTGAAACCCTGCAGGCAAGGCTTATATAACCATGGTTGACTCTTTACAGCTTGGTGAAGGAAGCATAAATATTTCTCACTTGTGAGATTCTGTTTTTCCATTCTGCCACTTCAGTGGACAAACTTTCTTGCTGTTTGATACACTTGATAGTTGTTGCAAGAGATTAGATGAGGCTCATGGAGGTTAGGGCTACGAGAAGCAACTGCCGAGCGCATGTGGGCATATCAAATGAAAGACCATGCTGTACTCACACTGTTTGCTGGAATCTACTGCTACCCTCCATGGGTTATTTTCAGAGACAAAGGGGAAGTGTGCTCCAGTACAGGAATTCTTAAAAACTAAATTTAATATACAGAAATTTCTTTTCTGTATTTTGAAATTAGCCAGCAAACTTTCTGTCTTACTAACTAGACCAGTATTTTTCTAAACGGCATCAGTTTGCTTCACTTTCAAATTTACTTTTGGAGAATTACCTAGTGCAACTACTCCAGTACATTTAGGTCCCTGTTCACTATATTTTCTTCCAAGTTATTTTGATAAATGGACATGCTGACGTTTCCCAACCACAGCAGATGATTTTACAGAACATCTTTGAAGTACAGACCAACAATTTTCACATATGGTAAAGTTCAAGTGAAAAACAGTGCATACAATTCATTTATCCTTTGGAGAACACAACTTAGTTGAACTCTGGGCTACAAAAATACAATGTTATTTGGAAAAACAAGTCACTAGCCCAACTTATACACTTCCCACTGCGGTTAAACACATCCTTTAACAAGAACAAAAACCTAATGCATTTAGGATTACTGACACAAGCCAGTGATAATGACTTCCATGCATTTCTTCCCCCCACCCCCAAAATCTCAAGACAATTTTAAAAATGTATTGCTGTTTTCTTCTAGGTACTGTAGTCCTAAGGGAAACTTAAATAATATAATTGAAAAAAAAAATAGAAAGGTGAAATGTACCCTCCACCATCATACACTCATTTTAATGTCTTTCCTCCCACTTTAAGTCAATTTTCATCACACTGACTAAATTCACTTGTGTCCATATTTCACTCAGATAACTTTAGAGCATCTCTCTCTTTTCTTCTCTCCCCCAAAATTCAGTTTGTCACTGTAATGTTTGTCACAGGTCTTTATTTTTAACCCCCACCATTTTGCCTCATTTATCATAGTAATATGCCTGAAAACAATCACACTAATATTTTAATGATTATTAATAAATTAATTGTATTATTATACTATCACTGCTGATCAATTCTTTGTCTAACAAAGAATTGCTGTAATGAAATAGTGACTAAGAATGAGGCTTTATGACATGGCATAGTCACTAATTTTTCTAGAAGAAATGGCATTGGAGCCATCTTCTGTCTTTCCCATTTCATTTGAGATAACCGTAATGATTTTGTTAGCACAAGACCTTAGAGTCCTTAAATGGCTACTGGTCCATTATGTTTGGAAGCACTTCCCTAAATAGGGTATGAAATCATATATTCATTTTTTACAGAGACATTAATGGGGAGCAAACAATGACAGCTGAACTTAACGCTACTCAACATTTAAATTTAGCTGAGGAATTTCCATCCTAAATTCAGAAAATATCTTCTTAAAGATAAACACTGAAATATATTGAAGATGCATATTATACATGAACTATTTTATTATTAACCTTGTCTGACATCTAGTAAACACTTCAGAAAAGCTGTTTTGGTCTCTACTTCATTGATTTTAATGGAAACCAGAGACCTATTCTATAAAGTACATATAGAAGGCCATATACCACAATGCAAGTAATTTGGCATACATCCATAAGTCTTGAAAGGAGAGGCACTTAGAAGTGTGAATGTGAATTGCTTTGCAATCTGCAGTGTGGTAATATAGCTGTCAACCATATTTCATGTTGTGCAGGACTAGGGATAGAAAGCATCTCTGAAAGACATGATTTTTAACTCACAGAGACTCAATGACTGACATCCAAATACCTTTTTTTTTCCTACTGGGGTCTAAAAAGCCCCATGAAGGAGTACAGTAAAGAAGAATATCTTTCACAGAATGTGAGGAACTTCCCTAAAATTTGGTTGAAATATGAAAAAAATCCTTCTACAGAGGTGCATACAATATTTAAGAAAAAGAAGATCAATGTAATGTACTTGCATACAGCCAGAAAAGTGAAAGTTGGTGGTTTTGGAATAGAGGGTCTGTGACTCCCTAAAAGGTTTCAATTCCTTCTGAATTTGCACCCTTGAGTTTTACTTTGGGTTATAGGGTGAAAAAAATTATACTCAAAACAATACCTATCAAGCTACCAAGATGCTCTTTTCTTCAAGATGAAATCATTAAAAACCACCAAGTCTTGGCACTATTTCTACCTGAAATTATCTGTTCTCTATAAGATTTTCTGGCTATTTAGCTTCACTGAAAAGTCTACAAATTTTGGCATATCTCATCTGAGTTCTAGCTTTTTATCAGATCATGAACACATGAAAATCCCTACTTGCTTCTGCTTTCATTATGAAAGTTTCCCCATTATTTATACATGGCCATCTAAATCAGACAGTAGTGCTGAATTAATGCATTACAGTAGTCTGTAATGTGTTAATTCATTTGTAATGCACCTACATTCATCTAAAAAAGGACATATTTGACTTCTGTAGCAAAATAACATGATTTGTGTGAAAACCTTTATTTTCTTGTACAACTGATTATCTCACTTTCAACTACTGTTTTATGTGTTACGTGTTCTGAGCAAGCCATCAGATTTCTCTATGGTGCAGTTTCTTCAGGTAAATGCTATCAGGATAGCATTTAGTTACCATGTAAAGATGCATAGACAATTTAAGACAAATGACATAAATACACTTATTACTTTGTGTTCTAACCACTGTATAAGCTATACATAGGAACAAGAGTAAAGCATTCACAAAACAGACATTTTAAAATGAAACAGGTTTTAAGCACTCAGATTCTGGAATGAGGTGAGGTTTTGAGTTATATACCCAGTAATATTGCAGTGAATGCAATATTGCGGCATAGATGGAAGTAATCTTTCAAAAACCTCTTCACCTCTAGAAACCTTAGAATTTAATAACCAGTTCAAATTAGTCCAATTCAGGATGTAATCCAAATAACTTTTCTCAAGAAATGATAAAGAAAATACTCCTGCATGTTTGGTGTCCTGTAGCTTGTACCACACACTCAGTACATTTTTCATTTTATATCTCCCTGCTTTTCAGAACTCAATCATAATTAAAAAAAAAAGTTTCAAATTGCTAAGAAGGAACCCAATGCATTTGATAATGGATAAAGTCAGGGTCAGTGTCTGATTTGCTGGCGCTTTCCCAGGCACGAGACATGTTTTCCCCTGGGGTCATCAGGTCCAAGCTGTATTCTTTCTGCCAGGCACTTTGTAATGTGCAATGAACAGTGTCATTTATTTTCATTTCCTCATACTTAATTGCATGCTTCTTGCTTCCAATATTAAGTCAGAAGGCAGGTGGTAGAAGCAGTAAACTAAACTACTACTAGCTGTCAGAGTTACAGACCATGCTACTCTCCTTGTGAAACAACCCGATTGTTTACAATTCAGCAGAAACTGCTGAACTGGAAAAACATTTGCTTCCATTGCACATTCAATAGAGATTTTTTCTTTTATTCTGAAAAAAAGAAAACCAAAAAAAGCTTACCAAACACACGCTACTTAAATTAATCAACACTTTATCACAGTAGTAGGAAAAAATATATAAAGTTACTGTTTTTTGTAAATGTATCAAAAATACTTTTAAGGTATAGATGGAAGCCTGCTTTAGCCAAATAACATGTCAGTAATAATACTTCTGGAATTAATTAATTCAGCAGTAAGCTAGTTAAAATTTTAATGATCATGCCTGAATATAGAAAAAAGACATTAATTAGGTATGCAAAGTTTACGGTTATTGTATTTGGAATTAAATTATTTCATTCTTTTCAGAAGCTAGCATTTATTTAATTTTCACCTCTTATAATTAACAAAATAAAGTTTTATCAAAGACCTCACTACAGAACTTCCTTAACTTCATCTTCATGATGCACCTGTACTTCATTTCTGATGTGTTTTATAGATGGGTATGTCACCTAGATTTAGGGTGATTTAGATCAAGTCAGATTTATTGGCATATTTATGTCACTTATTGCATTTATAAGTAGCACTTTATAAGGTACAAGAACTTTTTCAAGTAGTAACTTTTGCAACAGATTTGTGTTATTTTTGAAATATTCTGCTGAAACATACTAAAATCACTCCATACTGCTGTTAAAAATGACATAGGGGAAAAACTAGAGTAACAATAAATATATGTATGATCCTTTAAAAATTATTATATTATTATTTTATTTGTTATTATTTATATTTATTTCATTTATTAATTATATTAATTATTATATTTATTATCTTTAAAATAATTTTAAAAATTTATCACTCCAGTGACTACACAAGTGTTTTAATAAGAAAGGAGGTGCCAGATATTCCTTCTGAAATTGTCTAATAATGCTAAATCATAAATACAGGATTTCTACACATATTTGCTTATTTGCATAATAATACAAGTGTTAGCAACATAACAAGCAAAAATGCACTACATCAGAACATGGTCTCCATTTTAGTTCATAATTTTTTTATGTACATGTCCTTCTATGCTAATTAATAACTATCAGTATACAATTTCCTGTTTATTATAAACATAGTGCTCTTCACTTTCTGTAATACCCTACTAAGAGATTACAGATGCTGTTATCACAGGATAGCATATTTCAGCTGCAAGAAATACAAATATAGCCAAGTTCAGGCTCAACCCTGCTAAATTTTTCATGCAAGGTTCTATATGGAAGACTTTACACCTTGGCATTACACCCTCTTGAAGTCCGTGGAGCTCTGAGCTAACGAAGGATTGCCTTGCTTGCCCAACAAAATGGAATTGTGGAGTTTCATATCACAAGGAATGAGACATCCCATTTAGAAACAGCAGCAACATCACAGCAGGCACACTTTATTAAAGCAAAATCCATTCCTAATCTTTCGTGTCTGAAAAAAAGATATAAGCAGGTGGGCAAAAATTAAGTTACTTTTTAAACTTTTCCCACTACCAACAAGTCTTGACTGAATTTGTTTATTTTTATAAAGTATCTTTTTCTTCATAGAATCTTATGGTGCATCCAGACCATCCTAAATAAACTGAAGATCCAATTATTAGGAAATGAGTGGGCAAAAGTTTAATATTTTAAAAGCTACTGAACTGTCTAAAACATCAAATTCTGATTTTCTTGTATGACATAGCTTTTAATATACTTAATTTTATTTCTTTTCAGTGAAACTCAGGTTTGCAGACATAGTTTCTCAAGGTACTCAGGAACCTCATTAAGTTCCAAAGTATTCATATAGTCCCATTGAAATCAATGGAAGATAAACGTCTTCTGAAAATCCCAATCAGTCTTTTTTCTTTCCATTCTTTAGGATTAAAATATCATAGGAAATATGATTTTTAAGGCCAGAGTTTTAACCTTATTAAAACACCTATTTCCTAAGTGGCAAGCTAATTTGTTCTGCCTTAAATCAGTGGTGAAGGACCAAGAAAATGTGAGGTGAGCTATTTGGAATTGACCACCACTTTCCATATCCAATTGGAAAAATTCAGGGTGACCTCCTTTTTGCCCCTTACCAGGGGCACCTGAAACTAGGTGAGATGCATCAGACTTTACAGGTTAAAAATAATTTCTTTTGGATGCATCTTCAAAAAATGGAAGATCTTTTCCCTGTAACTCTGACCAATGTTTTTTGCTCCACCTCCCAGGTCCTCTCTTGTGATCTGTACTTTATGACAAATTAAAGACAAACCCAGGAAAAAAAAAAAAAAAAAAGGGGAATCCCAACTGAATATAAGGAAAGCTTTTAAATTCTGAAATTCTGAAGAAGAAAGGGATTAAGATGTTTCTCTACCCACAGGATTCTCTATTGCCAAGTTCTTGGTTAACAGTACTTTTGAATGATTTTGCATTACCAAAGTTCACTCACATAATGAAGAATGAATATAAGTAGCAATGTCAGTCTTTCCCTAGTCCAGTAATGCACTTTATAATAACAACTTTTAGAATATAAAGACATTCCTTTTGTTAGTGAGGGGGGGTTGGGGTATGGGGAAGAAGGGAGGAGAGGGGACAGGCCAATTTACCACTTAATAGAATTCCTGGCATCCAGCTTAGCTAGCAAAATTTCTCAAGAAGTCCTGGGGAGACCTAGGTATGGCACACAACAGAAATTACCTAGGAAAGTCAGTGCACTCAGGAGAAACTGGGAATATCAAAGGGAAGGGACTATTAAAAGTCTTTAATCTACACAGTTATGTTGCATTGAGCATGCATAGAAGAACAGACCTCCATCCACTGAAGAGTCACAACATACAGTTTTATTATAAGCACTGCTTTCATAATCCAAAGGGGAATGAGTCTTTCCTCACACCTCACACTTCACAAAGTCTTTCCTCCCAAAGAAAACCAGATGCAGAAGTATTTTCCAGCTCTTGTTCTGCCAAAAAATTTCATTAGGAAAGATGGAGAAAGTAAGATGGTAGCAAGGTGAGTGACATGAATTACAGCCTGCAGCAGGAGAGACCCAGGATCCATCAATTGATTAAAAAAAATAAAACAGTAAACTTTTCAAAATTAAATGCCTTATACCCAAAAGACAACTAAGTCTCCCTTTCTGTACGAGAAGGCCATAGTTACTAAGCCCTTAGCAGTCCCTTATCCCTGCATACTCAGGAAACCATTAGTTGGGAAACTTTCTGAAGTGGGAATGCTGGAGGCCAAAATTTCCACACATATAATTGATAGACCACTAACAGCTACCAGTTAAGTTATATAGGTTAGCTGGGGAAAAGAGTGCTTACTTTGAGAATTCCAATAGAGTTTGAATGTAAAAGACTACTCTGCTCTGCATGGTCAATGCATGGTTAAAGCATTTGCATTTCTCCTGGCATTATCCAAAAAAGACATGTCTCTGTACTGAAGACATTGATAACTCAGGATGAAAATCCTCCTGGCCTTATCCTGCAGCTGATCTGGGATATTTTGAAATTAGGCAAGATAAGCACTCACAGTACTAAGCATAAAAGTCTGTCTGTAGAGTCCAGCCTGACGTGGTTTTGGAAATTAAGGGTCTTTCCCAAAGGACTGCACTGTTTGTATTTTTAAAGTCAATCAAAAGTGTTGATTTTTGCAGACTCAAGACCAAAGTCCTCACTGAAAAAATCATACCATTTAGAAAAATTATGATCTTCCAAAGATACATTTATCAAACTTCAGCCAAGAAGACTGCTGAATATAACTATGACACTAGCAGTGACATGTTGGCCTGCCTGCAACACAAATTGGTTTGTGCTAAAAGAACCAAACCACCAAAAAAAAAAATCAGAAGTGCAAAATCCACTTCCTTATACCTTTGTGGACTCACTCCATATGTTTTTGACTGCCATTGTGATACTGCATTTGGAGGCATCCAGAAGTGTTTGAGGGCTGGCTGTAACTAAAAGTATCTTGAACTTTAAAAAAGACATCTAGCATTTATGCACAGAAATGCCTTTCATGTTTCCATTTCAAGAGCATCCAGTCTGTAATCTTGCAGATCACTCATTCACAGGTTATGTCTATGTATCTACAAATTTCCAAACTGCAGTGTTTGTTTTTCATCTATCCAGATGAATACCCCAAAAAATACCACTGACCCTTTGACATAATAAATGACTCTGTGGGGATTTTATTGCTAAGATGCAAAACTCTGGAGAGTCATGTAATCATGCAATCTAATTAGTCTTTTAGATGGTGAAATATCATTCAGGGGAGAGATACTTTACAAATAATATTATCAGGATTCTCTTTTCCCTCCCTCTTTTCTAAATTGTCTTCATAGACATAGATATACACAAATACACTGCCATACACTATCGAAATGACTGGCCTGGATAAGATCATTTCTGCTTAGACAGACCATTGTTTTTTGCTGAATTTCATTTAGAAAGGCTTTTTGAGTTGTAGACAGAATCTTTACAGAGTACACATTGATGAGTACATGTTGAAAATGCAGAGAAAAATATTTTTAAGTACTGTCATTCCCTATACTCCATTTCAATTTCATTTTTTATGAAGGCATTCGAAAGCAGTGGAGAATCTAGTTTGAACCTTTAGTTTTATTTCAGTTTTCTCATGTCTAAATTATAAAAGGCAGATCCCAATTCTTTGGGTACTGCAATTTAATTTACCTCCAAAGATGCATTTTTTCTTCTTCTTGCTGTATAGTTGCTCACAGCTGAAATTGTTCAGTCATAATGAAAACACACTTACTGCATTCCAAATGCTTACACAAGTATGCATTTGGGGAATAGCTTTCTTTTATTTAAAGTTATCTGCAAGGAAAAATATTGTAAAATATACCATTCTTGAGAGAGTTTTCAGAAAAAGTTAAGCAGAATTAAAAAATATATTTCAGGTGACTATTCTATTGAGCTTAAATTTGAGTAACTCTAGTGTAATACTGATGTCTAATTTTGCTATCATTTCTGCTCAGTACTTTTCCCTCCTTTCCAAGAGTACCATGCAGTTCCATAAGAGGGTTGTATATGTTAACTCATCCCTGAATTTCTTACCCTTGCCCCTAGCAAAAGGACTGCAAATTAGATAAAGTAACTACATTTTTCAGACTGTGATACAGAACCCATTTCAAGCCATTCACTCATTAGAAAAGAGTATGACTTTCTTGAGCTGCATTATCAGAGCCAAATGTTTCATAAACTACAAAATGACATGTTTATTCTGTGTGAGTACTTAATTCTTAAATTTGCTCATTGGTTCATGCCTAACAGAAAAAACTAGGTTATTGCCTGCTCAGTCAGAAGCAACAATTGAAAAATAATTACACTGTAGCAAAGGCAAAAAATTCTTAAACTTTGATGCGCCTTCCAAAAAGTTACCATGAATTTCTCAATTTTCCTTCTTCTTTATCCCCCCTAAACCCTTTTCTCAGTATTGCAAGTTCATTTACTAGAAAAATATGTGTGCTGAATGGAAGCAACCATTTATTCTTTATCAACACCTTTGCAGCTAAATTATACTGCGGGTAAGTATACTTATTAAAACACATCTATTGAAAAAAATTTGGATTAAGTACTTTTCTGTATTCTTTAAAGTTATATAACTACAAAAGATAATGTTAGTAAATGAAACATATACTTGGCTAATTAATGCACGCAATTAAAAGTACATAATTGTCTTTTCATTCCCATTTAGGTCTCTATTCAAAAAAGCACTTAAGAATATCCTGCTCTTTAATGTGACTACTGTACTCCTTTAGGCATATGACCAACCAAATATTTAAGGATGCACTTAGGAATGTGTTTAAGAGGTCTGCTGAAACCAGATGTTAGTGTAGAAGAGCATGCAAAAGAGAGCACTCATCCCCCTTGGATTGAAAAATCTATTAAAAATGCTTCTGAATTAAAAAGAAGCACAGTAAAATATGAGTTCAGTTCAGTTCATCCCAACTGAAAGCAAAAGCAGGAAATGCTCTCAGAGGCTGACAAAACCTGCTGTTTCTATCACTAAGTCCAAAGAAGTAAATCAAAGTAAGGAGTAAATACAGAAATTCACAGCACTTGCTGCACAACCCTCTTCAGAGTTTCTTGAAATCAGTGTTTAAGATCTTCCTAAGTGAAGAGGACAGAAAAAGCTGTCATTACACTAGCTGTTATCACAACTAACCTCTACATAATTAAAGCCTTTTTTCATATTCACTTTGTTACTTAGAAGCCTGTCTGCTTAGTAAACTCATAATGCAGCATAGACTGTTTGTTCATAGTTTTGCTTTTTTCACTACTACACCATAGCAACCCAAACACCAAATATTTATTTTCTTTCTCAAATACTGCAAGTTATTTTATGAAAAATTTTATGCAAATTGGGCAATACGTTGACTCATTCTGTTTGTCCCTCTTGCATGTATCTCTAAGGCACCTATCACCATGGTGCCTAAATGCTGTGGTACTATAGTTATTTGCCAGCTTTCTTGTATCATAAGTGGTGTCATCATTTTTGTCCACTTTTATACAGCCTTTTAATATAAACTCTAAAAAAGTATCAGCTAGGACAGAACAGTCATGGATTAAATGCAAAGATGCTTTCTGCAGCAATAAACAGAAATCAGTAGTAAAATTAATCATCCTGTTTCCTTCAGTCTTCATTTACTCTGAAAATACAGTAGCTACTAGTAGAAGGTACTCTTTTGATAAAAGCATCTCTGATTTTAAAAATCCTGGACTGTACTTAAAATCACTTGCATTCCACCTCCAAACCAGCTCTTATAACCCACAGCTGTCCACACAACATGACACTGTCCTAACAATTTTTTGTAGTACATAATTCAACTTATTTCTCTCCTTAGAACTCATTCAGAGTGCATCATCCCCTAAAACATACTGTAATCATTTTAGCTCCAGACCAATGTCATCCTACAAACAAGTTATGTTATTGTGAGACCCAGGCTGTGTAAACAATCCTGCAGAGCTTCCATGCTACTACAAATACAAAACAAACCAGGGATGAGAAACAGTGACATTTGTAAAGATACACCTTCTGCTGATGGTAAAAGTTAATATCTTTTTTCCCCCTCCTCCTTCTTTAATAGCAGTAAAATGGAGAGCACAGGAAACTGCAAATAAGCTTTATATTTGAAAAAAAAAACTAACATGGGCCAAAACATTGTGATGGTGTATTTGGCTCAACTTAAAATAGAATGATTTTTCTCCCAAAATATTAAATGGAAACAGTATAACAAGAAAGAAGTGAAATGGAAAATTGCTAAAGCTGAAGAACATTAAGCAGAAAAAAAAAAGCAGCATTTTTTCTAACAGCTCTGCGATTACATGAGAAAGAGAGAAAGGATGTGGAGGAGGGGGAAAGGGATAGAGAGGTAAGACAAGGGAACATGAAGCAGACTGAAAACAGAATAGAAATAACTGTTATGGAAAGACTAAAAAAATTAAGAGAGAGCACAAAATCAAAGGGGCACATTCAAGACTTTAAATATTCTGCAGGATAGGTTTTCCATAAAAAACTTAAATGTAATTGGACATCATTTATAAAACTGGACTTGTCGTAGTTCATCTTGCCACAGGCCAGACTGCTTCCACTTCTCTTACCTACAGCATGTTTTACTCTGTGGAGTTTATCTTAATCTCTGCAATTCTACATCAAAAGATATCATGATATAATTTTCAGCCAATGTTTTAATTTAAAATCTTTTTTTTAAACCATTGGTAAGATAGGGTTATTACTGGAAGGTAAGTGCCTCCAAACAGAAAAATGTCTCACTTTTTAGTTGTTCTCAAGGATGGCAACAAAGTTTGACAGCTGACATTTGGGGAAGCAAAAAGAGCTTGGAATACTACATTAATAAAGCATATTTTGTCTTTCTTAATGGAACATATACAGGGACATTGTAAAAATAAAATACTCTCCTCTAACTTTAATATTCAGATTCTTCATTGATCATGATGTTTTATCACCAATGAAATGTACTACATTTTTAGCACATCCAAACTCATATGAAATGGATGATTTATATATATATATATACAGCACCTTACATCTTCAAAGTGTTTGTAAATAGCAACACCTTCATTCTCATCCTATTTCACTAATGCAATATGTAAGACTTGACATCAGAAATATGTAAAACAAGAAAATTTAGATTTTTCAAAGTACAACTGATATTAGAGAGATCTAAAATTTCCACTGATATATGAGAAACTCTGCCTAGATAAAAACTAGGTCTCTGTGAATTTCCACTCTGTGGAGGTGGGCACAGGCATGAAACCTCTTCCTTTGCAGAAAATAAATTAACATCACCATTTCTTTTCAGTATTACAAAATTTTTTGTTGACTGAATGTGCACAACCTCTGCCTTCCAAGGCATCAAATAATATCATTGATCAGACATAAATGAATCAGTCAAACCTGTTCAGCTCATAACCAACCCTTTTTCTATGTTCTAGAAAAGAGTGGTTGTATTTCTGTCTAGCCCATGGCTATACATACAGCTATATTGCTAAGGCATTGCTTAAAATCCTGCCACATCATATATTTTATATGGCTGCATATGTTATATTTCAATACATTTTTGAAATTACTTAACTTGATGAATCTTCTTGCAGCTGGCCTACTGAATTTCAAGATTGCTAGCACAGCCAGTCGCTATGAGAGTTCAACCCTTTTGTACAAGCAACTGATAACTCTGTGACTGCTGTTAAATTCCTGGACAGATTAAATGAAGCTCACCTCCCCCTAGATCTGAAATCTCTTCAAGCTGCTTTTTTAAAGCCACATAACAAGTGTTTTGTCCTGACATTACCATTCCACTTTTTCTTCCCTGTCTTAAAGGAATTTTCGTTCTTCTAGTTCTCATGGGAAATTGTGTTAAAATTCAGGAACCTGACCTTAGGTTGCATTGAATATTCCCATTGACTTCAGGCCATAAAAAAGGAAAACTGTGAAAAAGAGTTATATTCTGTCAGGAAGAATATGGCTCCAAATGCTGGAATCATCCTGACAGCTCTATTTCAGAAGTTAGCCAAGGAGAAAGAAAGGGCCAGATCTCTTGAAAATTACATACACATACCTCACACACATGTATACACATACAAAGCATAAAGGAGAATAGAAAAGAGAACCTGGAAAGAAACCCTGCCAATTTATCAAGTGGTAGATGAATTATCCCCAAGACTTCTATAGAAGCAGCAGCCACCCCATTTTAAGGTGAAATTTTATTTCAATCTCAGCTGCAGCATAATCTCAGATCCATCCATCCATGTTTCGCCCACTCCCCCTCCTTTCCCCTCACAGTCCCCCTGCTCCCTTCCCAACTCACATGTTGAGTAACTTTGAGACATCACTTCCTCTCCAGTACCACAGCTTTCATGGGTCTGTCTAGGTAGGAATTTCAGGAAGAAGGATTGAATTGCTTAAAAAAAACAGGTTAGTAAAAAATTTATTTCAATAAGTTTTCATCCCAGTTGAAGCTTATGAACTTTGTGTACCTTTTTGATAATTGTTGGTGTGTTTCAGAGTATTTTTAACATTCTCCCCACCACAGAACATTTTAGGGAAAACTACTGGAGTTATATGGAAAAAAATTTGGAAAACTGGGTCTATGTGAGGTGTCTAACTCTTACTATTGTTCCACTCAATATCTACTATTTATTTTTCTTGCATGATGGCTTTGCTTCAAGCTCTCTGGAAATTACACTACACAGAAAGTTAAAAAAAAAAAAAAGCATTGGAATTTTCCAGTGTTTGGTCTTCCCTAATACCAGAAGCACATTTCACCTCTGAGTTTAGCAAGCAGACTCTTAGGTGCTGTTTCATTATTGGCTTAAGCTACCCTAAGTATGGAGTGTGCCAAGAGGCAGGCCCACTCACCACCTCCCTCCCCCTCCTCTCCTCAGATCTAGGTAAATACTCCTCTCATTTCATCATCAGTTCTCATGCTGCCTCAGAGTCAGCCAGATCAAAAATACAAAATGATCCACCTAAGATCTGAGCCACACACTAATTTTCAGATGGTTCCTGTCACAGCTGACCTTGAAGCCAGAAGTATGCTCATTCTCCCTAGGGAGACAGCAGAACATACAGCTGGAGCAGGAAGGGAAAGAGAGCTGTCCCACCATCTTCAGCAGCAGCACAGATTTAAATTTGCTGAAGCCTACTGCAAAACCACAGCTTTGTTATGTTAGGAACAACTCCCAAATGAACCAAACTGTACAAAAGAAAAAAGAAGACCTTGACCCTTGATTTTAATGTTCAAGGAAGACAAGAAAATACAGATATTCTCCTGAATCAGAAATGCCAGATGGCAGAGAGGCACACTTGAGTATGTTTCCAAAGCAGAACCAGTAATAACACCCTACACCTGGATGCTGTGCCTGCACTAACTCCTGACTTATAAGCAGTGCTAGTAATTATGGGAGCATATCCCTTAAGCTGTGTGTGAAAACATGTGTACCTCAACAAATTTATTTCCAATACGTTAAGGGAGAAATTGTCTGGCCTTCTTGGGTGTGCATGGAGAGCACTTTGAGAAGCTGATGGAAGAGACACAATAATACCCATGTGCTGTAGCCCCAGTTTTCAGCAGTAGTGATCTCATGAGACTGATTGTATTAGCACTGCTGGTTCATGCCTTTTGATGCCCAGTCAGCTCAAGTTTACTGCACTTCAGTGTTTGAGCTGGAATGTTAGGAAACTGCAGCTATTTGAATAACCACTGCAGCACATTCAAATGTAAGAAATGCCTTTATACCACCTAAGACAGACAAAAGTATAGGGAAGCAGGGCAAACACAAGCCTGGTCCAGCCTGATTTTGTTGCCTTAAATTGGTGCCAGTGGGCTGTTTGGCTTCTGGGGCAGGAGGAAAGCAGTTAACTACCCTTGTGCAGTTCAATGCCACGAGAATACCTTAGTTTGATGTACAACTATCCAGAGAACCTGAAATGCTGCAGAAATACTTCCATTTTTAACAGCTGACAACAGCAACTCTAAGTGTTCCATTTATATTTCTGCTATGATACTTCAGAAGATCTTATCCTAGAACACTTGTGTCGGGTGACTAATTACATAAGAATTGTTCATTTTTGTCCTTTCTACCGCAGGAGTATGTTCACAAAGTTAGTCCTTTATCTGTGATGCACTTCTGAAAGAGAAAAACAAAAAAGACAGAGAAGCCTGGGGATTTGATTAGTTTCTTCCAAGATATTTAATTGCTATTACAGCCAGAAATATGTAATACACTATAATACAATTTTCTTTTTGAGAGTAAAATTTGGGTTAAATACTAGCACAAATTCCATGTGATAGCAAAGTAATCTCAGGAGTTTCAAAAAACAGAACATGGCAAGCTAGACTTCCACTGGTTATTTGTGGTTCGCTTTATAAATTTTGGGCACAGAATCAAACTTTAATATTCTATATAAAAAGCCAGAATCTTTCTAAAAAATCTTTTACAAATCAGCAAGACTGGAAACAATTTGATAGAAGACTTACTGTGTATGCTCTTTCAGCCATTTCACTAGAAACTCATTTTAGCTTTCTCTGAGGTAGAGATAAACCACAGCTAAGAGACAGTTATTAAATCTTCTTTATACATTCTGTATGAAATGTATTAAACCAAAAAAATACTATATTCAAATAAGGTTAAGGGTCTGACTTAAACCCACAAAGACATGGAAATTCAGAAATATTGTGTCTTCCTACCCTTTACTCTCTTCAGTGTGGCTATGTATTGTAGCAAAAATGACTTGTGCTCAGGTTCCTTAAACCTCTTCTTTATGTTACATTTCTCCTTAAAGGTACTTTCTATTTTAAGGTTATTTCAGTTTGCATTCTCTTTGTGGATTGAATTCTGCCCTGGACAGTCTGGGGGGTTTTATTGTTTGTTTGGTTGGTTTTTTTTAATAATTTCATTTTTTAAAGTCATTACAGAAACACAGATGTGAGAAAAATGAAGGAAAAGTATGTATGTATTAGTCTTGGCAACCAAATATTCTTGCTTTTATTTTTCAACACATACCTTACAAACCACACTCACGAGAGACAGGCAGGCAGATGTTGGACATGCATGACTCTCAGCAAGTGCAAGCACATGCTTCAGCTCTCTCCCTGCCCCCCTGCAGCTCCACTTAAACATATGTAAATACCTATTACATATTTCTCCAGTGAACTAAGTAGGAACTTTGCAGTTGACACTGCAAGACTTTGTGCCACAAAATGTCTTGGGGCCTTCTTCCATGATGGACTTTTTCCCCTTTTCCTGAATACAACAACGACCAGTGGAGGTCACACTTTATTCAAAAGAAAGTAAGATGCTTGCAGATCCTCCTTCCAGGGGGCTGTCAGCCTTGAAACCACCTCCTACACTGTGGTACAGTAGTTTGGACCTGCTGACCTCTTGGGCAAATTGCAAATTGTGTCTTCTCAAGATAACTTCAATCAGGGAAATTCCACTGTGAGGAGGGGGAGGGTATCTTAGGAGGATGGTGGAGGTTTTTTTTCCTATATTCTACAACTGTAAATGAGTCTGAGTTTCTTTTCATGCTCTTTTATTTCAAATTATTATTTGTTTTTACTTAATTATTATCAGCGTATTATGCAGTCAGGCAACTGTCTCCACGCAGCTATTATCTATAAATCTATATGCATTCAACAAATTGTTAGAAACGTGATAATTTCAAATGTGGCCTGGGAGTTCCCCTCCACGTGTTTCATAGATTCTGATAAATATGTATATTTAATTCTTTTATACTTACACATGCTACTGAAGAGTCAATTTTTAAAGATGAACAGCCAACGTAGACGATTCATTCCCTCTAACTGGTACTCCTGCCAACTGCTAAAAAAAAAGGACAATGGCCATTCCAACAAGAAAACAGTGTTGATTACACTCTGGTAGCCAGAGTAAAGGAGATGATTTGGAGGACGTCCACAAACATTAATCTTTGCAGTCTGACTGTGATAAAAGTAAACCATTCAAAATCCTCAAACAAATAATCCTCAACAAAACAGTGTAAGACTATAAAATAATACCAGTGATGTAGATTTATCTTAAGATACCATAGAACAAGACACAGGGGATTGAGAGAAATTCCTTAAACAGATAATATTTGACAGTAGTAGACAATCTCTGTTAAAGAGTAAGAGAAACAGAAAACAGTAGCCTTGACCTAGAAAAGGTATTTCTGCCTTATACAGCATAAAAGACAGACATTCAAGAAAAGCTCATCCATGAGAAATGGTGATCTCCTATTGCTGCCAAGGTCAGTCAGACCTGTTGTGATATGTTCTGTAAATGCTGACTCTATCACTTACAGTTTTCCAAGGACTTCCTTAACACCCAGAGCTTTTTTATTTTTATTGTGGAACAAAGTTATAACACAAAACTGTCAAACTAGAAAGCCCAGAAAAGGAAGACAGAGAGTCTTTATTAGACTTAAGAGTGACAACTCCATTGAGAAAAAAAAAACCCATAACAGTTATAAGGAAGGGGATCTGAAATTCCTAGAGATCCACCAGAAAAATGCCAAAATCTCAGCAAGGAAGTAAATTTTGCTCTCAAGTCAGCAGTCCTAACAGTTTATCATACCCCTTAAAAACTGACTGCAGATGACATGCAGATGACATATCTGTTTCAGCCTATCAGGTGTGAATGGGATGGGATTTATTTGCTGCAACAGGAAGCTCTAATGGAAACCCCCAACATACTTTTATTATACCTCAGTCACAACCTTTTACACTTGAAATGACAACTGTGCCCATTCTGTGGTGCTTTTCTGACAGCAATCATAAATCCCAAAGGGAGAAAAATAGATTCAAGCAAGTAATTTTATTTTCTCTAGCTAAAAAATTAAAATGAGATAATAGATAAACTGTATTACCTTCTAGCCCTAAAAAATAATTTTTTTACTCTCTGAACTTTACTATACTTACATGTATTCAGAGAGAATAGAGTTTGGACCCCTCTCTCTATTAACATCTATAATTCTGAGCTTGAATTAAACTACTAATTAAACTTGCGTAAAAGAATGTATTTAGACTACTTTTTTGCCTCACTGCTTTGGGGTGGGAGCCTCCTGTTGAAACACCTACCTTGCCCGGAGATTTAAGAAACATCTCTCTCTTCACAGAGACCTTGTGAAT
This sequence comes from Agelaius tricolor, assembly GCF_023055355.1. NCBI lineage: Eukaryota > Metazoa > Chordata > Aves > Passeriformes > Icteridae > Agelaius > Agelaius tricolor. The sequence continues at coordinate 58,277,969 of NW_027269262.1, read as the reverse complement.
ATAAATGAAAATTAAAATTTTCTTTAGCAAAAGGCATCTGAAACAGAAAAGAAGAGGTTTTAAGTAAGCCTGTAATGATACCCTCATGTCAGGGGAGCTCATGCAGGGGCAATTCAGCTCTGTTTGAGGGTTTATCAAATAGGACAATGATGACATCATTGTTCTGAATTGAAAACTGATTATTCACCTACTTGGCATCTGTCTTGCAGATGAGAATTCCCTGTTGAATGCCATGGATAAACTGGTGATACAGACCCTTCCTCTGCTGGTGACCAGTCGTCTGTTCAGTCTTTACTTTCTCCTGACTATTCAGCTGACATATTAATATGTACATTTGTAAAATACCTGCAAATACAGATGGGTATTTTTAATGGTAGCAACTATGAATACAGATTTGTTCTCAAGACATCTGTATATGATGCAGTCTCCAGATAACATTTATACAACTTATATGAATCCTCAATTTTTGGAGGAGAAACCAAAATGCCTTTAGACAGCTTTTAAACCTTCAAATAAATTGTTGAAAACGTAACTTTCCTTTAAAAAAAATCTAAGTTACTGAACTCTAAAGTACAGGCCTCCAGTACACTTCAGAAAAAAGCCAGCACAAAACCGAAAATTCCTGATTCCCTATACTTCTGGATGTTTCATGATTGATCTAACAAGATAAGTGGAAGAGTGGAAAATTGGCAGCCTTAGCAGTTGAGTATATCTTGAAATTGAGAACTAGCATACATCACACTGTGATGTATTTTTGAGCCTTCCTTCCTTCATACCATGTGGACAGTGTAGCTCATATAAAAACCTTGATAAGATAAATAATACAGGAAGAGAATGAAAGCAACTTCATGTTTCCCTTTGTTTCTCTGACCATGAGAAATAATCTAAAGCCCAGTAAAATGTTTTCTTTTGAGACTGGCCTACCTTCCCCATGTCTGCAAGGCCACATTTAATTTGGTAATTTGAATTGAACCAGCTGGCAGTGTCTTTGAGACATATGGGAATGGATCAAAGCTGCAAATATGCAAGGTGAATTTTACATTTTTATATTTCTTTCATGGTAATTTAAGTTCTTGATTCTCTGAGATATTTTGTCCTTAATTCCTACTGGGGGCAATGGCAGATGAGTTGTAAGAATCTTTTCTGAGATGCAAAACACAGTTCGGCTTCAACCCATGTGTCAATTCCTCCTCCAGTGTTAAATTGTCTGTGTATGATTTCTTTGGACTAAGAAGATATGGCAATACTCGGGTTTTCTCTCTGCTTTGTAGCAAAGGGAAGTCAGGGCCTCTCTTTAACTTTTAGAAGTGACTTGTACTTCCTTATAGAGGACAATTTATTTTCATACAAGTGTGATAATTTGGGGCCCATCATTTTCACCACAACAAATGAAATAGGACAGGAGCAATAGCTAAAATAATAAAATATCTAGCTCTTTCATTACACTTTGTTTGACGCACTATCAGGTAGCCTTACAAACTGTTTAAATACTCTGAAATATATATTACACCTATTAAGTTTTTATACTGTATTGAAGACCTCTTTTTTCACATTGATTTATGCTCACTTGTAAATGCACAGAATGTCAACACTTAAAATGAATCAATTTCTTAAAGGATTTGAGTTCATTCTGATTAAATAACCAGATTAATTACATTGTTTTAAATATTCTGCTGCCATCTTAATATATTATCATTTGCATCTTCCCAGATCCAAGTGTCATATCCAGATTAAGAACATGAAACAGGACATCCACACAAAAGAGACAGACCCTTTGTCCTATTATTATTTAATTAACTACTATCTAGAAATGGATGAGCATTGGCCTTTGTTATGAATGGTAAACAGTGCTGTGAGTTAGTCAGTAAATCAAAAATTTCAGCAGGAGGGATTTTCTTAGCAAAATCTCATTGGTTCCCTTTTAGCTTATCTATTCCTCCTGGCTACCAAAGCAAGAAGCAAAATGATTTTCCAATCCAACTCTTTTTAAAAATATGCAGCAAAAAACTTTTCTTTAAAGAAGAGCCAGCCTCATGAAGAGATTCTTGTGGTGCCTCGCCTAAGTATAATAAATACTAAGCCATCATCACAGTCTCACATTTCCTTCTTTCTAGGAAGACCAGGAAGTCTGCTCTTTGTAATACATGATCAGATATCTAGTGCTCTCAAATAAAACTGGGTATATGTGTGTGAGATTTAAACAAAAAGATGTTGGACTGTTGTTTTTTAAGCTAAAATACTTTATTTCTCTTTGGCTGAGAACATTAGTTATGTCTGCTGATGGCCCTCCAGCACACTAGACAGACCAGCTGGGTCAGACAGTAGGATACACAAGAAAATAACCTGTCATATCAGACACAGTTACTTGTTCCACTGAATTCTGTTCACCTGGCCACTGCAAAGACTGTGCATTCTCAAATGCGACTGTGCCAATGGCCAGACTGGTTCAGACTGCGGGTGTGTCCTAGCAGCACTCTGCCTCCAGTGACGGCTCTAGACGTGACAGCCCAAACTGAGGGCAAATACTGCCACTACCTACTTCCATGTCCTCTACCTCCAGCTCTTTTCAGCTCAGAGGAGTTACTGATCCATTTATGGTTTGTCTATCTAACGACCTTCTTAGGTCTCCAGTCTGCTGTGTAAACCTCTTGCATCCGCAATGCTGTTTGGCAAGGAATGCCATACGAGTTCTCCATTGCGTGGAGAGTATTTACACTGCACAGTCTAACTCCAGCAGACAGCATTTAAAAGAATAACATTTTTAGTATTGGCAGATAAAGATCATGTTCCTCAAGGCATTTGTTCCTATTTATATGAGAAAGGCAATAACACTCTTCTCATATGCTGGTATAGCAACCTCTTTCAAGACTATTTTGGAGACATTCACTTGAATGTTGAATGGCTTTAAAAACTCAGTGCCCTTCTGAACAAATGTCCCTTCCTTTTGAGCTTCTAAAAATTGATTCATTCTTTTAAATCTGTTTTAACTTTTTTTTTTCTTTTTCTGGAAAATGCACTTCCATGAGCTAAAGTGGCCAAGTTTGATATACCATTGAATTATCCTGCAAAGGCCCTTGCTTTCTCAGTCCATAAAGGCAAAACCTACAATATTATTAACAATTTTAGTTCTGGTCTCCACAAACGCATTATTCTGAAAACCCTAGAGAACATGTTCCCTACAAAACAGAAGAATGTTCTAACAGAATAATATATATATTTAGCTCTTTAATTTTTACCAACTGTACAGATAAGTGCCACAAATCTCAGGTGTTTTACCATCTTGATGATTAAATCATCTCTGTAAGTAGCAGGAAAAATTTTATAACTCTCAGGGCCTGCATCATTAAGTACTGAAAATAACTTGAAGTGCTGCGCAAAGCAAACGGTACAGTTGTAAACTCCTACAGACTCCAAGGAACCCGAAGCCCTTCCTAAGGCAGCAGTCAGTAATATTTCACATAAATAAAAAGCCAATTCTCTACTTTTTATTATCAGACACTCTAGTCATTCTGGTATTGACATCTCCAGCTCTGCATTAGCGTTTCTGTACCTGCATGCACTTGTATGCACCTGCACACACTGGTTGCCTAGAACAGCTCATCTCGAATTGCTGTATCTCTACCACCTCTCTCCACAATAGGCTGCAAACTAATCCACTGTCCATGAATAACAAGTTTCTCAACAGCAGCTTTTCAATACGGAGCTTGCAATCTGTCTCCCATTCACTTTGTCAAATTATGGTCCACATATCAGCCATTTGCAGCAGTGATATATCTGTCAGGCGTCAAGTACATCTCTTGCAAAGGAAAATCTTTTTTAGGATTTTTTAACTTTCAAAATGTCTAATCCCAAACATGTAAAATAATGAGTCAGATGCCAAAAATCATGAGGGTTTGGGCTTTTTTGTGTGTTTTTTTTTTAATATGTTAATTTCTTTTCCTTTGCTTTCTGGAGCTTTTTCTAGGTCATGTTTTCAAGCTTTTCTCCAAGGCCAGAAGGGTTTCAAACATTATTAAAAAGAAAGCAACTCAGATCCTTTTGTAATTGCATGTTTAAGAAAAACATTTATTGCCATCAAACCTAAATTCTGTTGAACTGACAACCAAGTATCTTCAGAGATGTTTTTGATCAAATAATCCTGAAATAGGAATATTGCTTCAAACGTGTTTTCTCTAGAGTTTCATTTGCATTACTTACGTATTTTTTTCAGATAATTAAGCTTTAATGAAAGCAGGTTGTTAGACATGGAAGAAAGTCATGACTTAACACAATCCTGAAGGACTCTACAATATCAAAATATCTGAGGTGCAGATTATATATCTTCATATATGTATGTGTATATCTTCACACAAACAGTGATTTTTTCACCTGAAATTTGCCAGTTGCTCCCCCACAATACTGAGTTGCCTTGAAATCTTTACCGTAGAATTTTTTTTCAGTGATGAGAAGACAATTTTGTGTGGCACCATGCATTACAAATCTTCTAAGATTCTGACTGGTTTGTGATGGAAATGTTCATGAGTATTGATAAATGTAACCATTCCTGTTAATCATCATAATCTCAGCTTGTTTGTGTGGCACTCAGTAATTCGTTTTTATTTAAAGAAGAAAAGACATTCCTTTCTTTTCATAACACAATTCCTCTGCTGGGCATTATCTAAGCTCAGCATAGTGTCCTTCCTGTATTCTTTCTCTTCCATCCTTTCTGCCCTGATTAAGACTACTGAAGACTCAGCAGGAAACCCAGTGGAATTACTCGTGGTGTCTTGAAGTCACCTTTTCTTTCATTGTTTTTGCCTGTTAAACCTTGTTATTGTTATGCTCATCAATCCCTCTCCCGCATCCCACTGGATTCCGAACTTTCCTTTGTCAGCACCCTGGTTTGCTCCTAATTGAGCTCCTCCTAATTTTCCCTACCCCATCCGCTTCTCCTTCCTTCCTCCCCTCACAGTTCGGCCATCTCCTCAAATGTCCCTCCTTCATCCTGTGCCTGGTGTCACCCTGTGTGCCCAGGCCTAAGCATCACCATTAATGGCGTAGACCCCAGATGACGAGATATTTCACGGGTGCGCTTTACTTTCAACTTGTTTCCTGTTTTCTGGGACACGCTCATGGATCATAGCCTATGTGTGCCACCACAAACTCTGGGCCGTAGCTTCCACTCTGCCGGGACTGGAGACGAGGGCTCTGCTGACAGCGCGACCCACACCAGCCTCAGAGGGCTGCCAGGGCGGAGGGGTCGCCCGACCCCAACTTTGCCAAAGGTCCGCAGAAATGGGTCCAAGGGTCTCACAGAGGCACCTCGAGAGACCTGCCCGCGGCCACACCGGCACTCTGAGCCCGACCCACCCCAGGCAGCGCACCGAGCCCCCCTCCCCGCCACCCCTGCGGCCCGGCCCGGCCCGGCTCGGCTCGGCCCCGCGGCGCGGAGGGGATGCCATAGTAACGGGCGGGGGCCGGGCGGCGCCGGGGGCCGGGCGGAGGGCGCTGCGCGAGGGCGGGGACGGCGGCGGGATGGCGGGCGCGGGAGCGCCCCCTTTCCGCGGCTCCGGGCCCCGGCGGCCGCAAATGGCTCTTCCCTCGCCGGCCCCTTTGTGTGAGGCACACTCGGAGCGGCGGCTCCGCGGCGGAGCGCGGTGCGTCCCCTGCCGCCGCCAGCCCAACCCAGCCCGGCCGGGCCGGGCCGAGCCAAGCCGAGCAGAGCAGAGCCGAGCGAGCGGGGCGGCCATTCCAGCGCCTGGACGCCCCGCTCCCCCCGGGGGTGCGCGGGGGGCCCGGCTGCTGTCGCCACTTCCCCCTCAGCCCCCCCAAGGCCCTCGGTGTGGTGGGCGACCAAAATACAACTCCACCAAACCAAAGCAAATAAATAATAACAATATTAATAAAAGAAAAAAAAAGAGAGACAAAAAGAAAAGGAAAGAAAGAAAGAAAGAAAGAACGGGAAAAGAACAGAGGGAGCGAGCGAGAGGGAGGGAGGGAGAAGCGAACCAACTCCGAGACTCCCATAAAGAGCGGCACGCACGGAGCGAGCGCCCCGGTGCCGATGCGCGGGGGAAACAATAAGTACTCGAAGTTACCTGCCCTGCCGTAGAAGAAGGAGGGTTCGTGGGTTCTCTTGCAGACATCTGCAGACCGGTGCTTTTTTGGAAGAGATTTTTTTTTTCCTCTCCTCTCTCTCTTTACAAACCACAAACGGATGTGAGGCAGGGAAGGTGTTTGACTACTGAAGTCAGGCACCTCTTTTTTTATTCTTCTCAGTCTTGTGTGTCCCCCCCCCCTTCCCTCTCTCTCTCTCTCTCACACACACACACACTCTCACACACACACACTCTCACACCCCCCTTTTTGCACCTACATTAACGACCAAAAGAAAAGGAAAGGAGTTTGCTTGATGTTTTAGTGAAATGGACGTAAGATTTTATTCACCACCTCCTCAGCCTGCAGCCGCTCCTGATACGCCTTGTTTGGGACCTTCCCCCTGCCTGGACCCCTACTATTGCAACAAGGTGACTCGTGTTTTGTGTCGTGCGAGGTGTTTTATCTGTGCTGTCGGTGTGTGCTGTTGTCGCGGCGCGTTGCATGAGCGGGCGCTGCGCTCTGGCGAGCCGCGCACCAAGTTCCCCGGCGCGGCGGAGGGAGGGCAGCGGCACTTGCCGGGCTTTGGGGTTTGGGGAGCGCAGTGCCGCCCGCCGCGGAGCGGTGCCGCCGGGACACACACCGGCTCCCCCGCAGGCACCCCAAATTAAACCCCCGGAGTAGTCTGGGGGCGGGCGGCTGGAGCGGGGGGGTGGGTGGGGGAGGCATTTTCCATAACATCTTTTCGGAGAAACGGCGTGGACGGGGATGTTGGTGCGGGGGACTTGAATTTCCAGGGCGCTTATTAATGAGAAAGATCGCGTCCGCCACAAACGGGCAGAAACTCTGCCCCGCAGTTCATGTGTCAAAGAGCCGAAAAGCACGTTTGTGTGTGTGTGTGTGTGTGTGTGTGTGTGTGTGTGTGACATATGTGTGTGTACACACATATACACACACACACAGAGACACACACACACAGAGGCATACACATCTCTCTGTGTGCATAATAAGTCTGCATAGTGTTTACAAGTCGGTTTAGAACATCGGCTCCACTTTGTCCCGGCTGTGCAACTGCCTTCCCAATTTCTCTGTAACTTGATTAAACCTCTGCAAATAGGGTCTGTATCTGAGGAGAGCTAAGTTTTAGGTCCCCGAACCTTGGGGAAGGAGGAACCGCAGAGGATACCCCTAATCCTGAGTCCGGTTCCGAGAGTTTGGTGCTGCGATCCCGGAGCACTTTGCGTGACTTTTGCTGCCGAGGAAGGGGGCTGGGGTTCCTGCATTGTTACTGCCGCTGTAGCCTGAGCCAGCTGGTGCTTTATGTATGAACTGCACTTTCTCTGCTGTTACGGAATGGGCTTTGCATGTGAATAAAACGTTGGCCGTAGGAAATGATCGGAAAATGCGAGTTACCCAGAGCACAGCCCGGCCAAGGGGAGCAAGCCGGGAGAGAGCGATGTGTTCAAACCTGCGCGCTCGGGCTCTTGTTTGGAAGCCCGCCGTGGCAGCCCGTGGCGGGCTGCAGCAGCAGCAGCAGCAGCAGCAGCAGCAGATGGCTTTTCGCAGCGCAAGCCCCGCCGTGCGCAGGCTCCGCAGGGCCGGCCGCGGGTGCGGAGGGCGGCGGCGGGGCGCGGTGGCCGGCGGGGCTCTGCCGCGGAGGAGCGGCCCCCGGCCCGGCCCGGCCCGGCCCGGCCCGGCCCGGCCCGGCCCGGCCCGGCCCGGCCCGGCCCGGCCCGGCCCGGCCCGGCCCGGCCCGGCCCGGCCCGGCCCGGCCCGGCCCGGCCCGGCCCGGCCCGGCCCGGCCCATCCCGGCGGACAGCCCGGTCCCGTGCCCGGCTATTGTCGTGACGGTCTCACGTGTCAGAGAGACGTTCCGAGCCGTCCCTTTCATCCCGGGCAGCTGCCTCGATTCAGAGATAAACAGCAAAATAGAGTGTTCTTGTGCTGAGGCGCGGAGGCTGCGGCGCCCGGGTGAAGCCCTCTCAGTTTTCAGGAAAGGTTTCCCACATGGTCGCATCTACCAATCACAACAGAAAGGACCAAATTCATCCTGGCTGCATTTCACATATACTCAATGGAGTTATAGAATCCAGGGATAAATCGGGCCCTTTGTGGTGGATGCCCCAGGATATTTCAAGAGAGATCCCAGAGGTATGACTGTTAGCGTTGTTTTAAGTAACTATTTTGCAGCATCTGGCAAACGTGCGCTATATTTTGGAAGTTCGTGCCAGGAGTGAACTTGGTTCAGCATGAAGAGTTCAAATGCAAAGGAGCATTTATGTGTTCATTAATTTTCTCTTAGTACTCTGAGTAATCATGAGGCTACTGCTACTTTTCATCTGTGGTTTGCTGTTATTTTCTCTATTGTCAGTATTGTAAATTGTAACAGTGAAATGTTGCCACGTGAAAAGCTTGGGCTGATATTAATGCCATAAGAACCAAAGTGTTTGAAGACCTGTTTGGCAGTGAAACTGGACAAACGTTATTAAACTTATCAATGATTTAAAGCTTCAGAAGGAAGGTAATGACTTGAATACACATTTCACTCATCATTCTTGAGATAGTGGCCAGATTTAATTTAAAAGTTAAATGCTTTGGAAAATCAGGAATTACTTTAATATATTAAATCATTTTCCAATTAAGTTCCTTAAATAATTTTTGGTGTGTTGCACTCCAAATCGAATAAATTAATTTAGAAAGTCGTTTTCAGAATTTCTTTACTAGCTGGTTAAAGCTTCTTTCAAGTCATGCCATGTATGAGGGAGCAAACTGTTCTTTTCAAATGCAAATGAGACACTCATTCTGTAGACAAGTTGCAACTCTTCTATTTCACTTTGCCTGAACTGATAATGCGCTTAAAAGTGCACAGTCATAAGACATATGTTTTATGCTTGGAAAAGTCTTACCAGGAATGTTTCAATATAAGATATCGAGTACAGAACAATTGTCTTCCTCAAATGTCTTTACCACTGACCATTGATAACATTAAATGGACAGAGTAGATTTGCCAGGCCCCTTGGAGGTGTACATTTAGTGAACATTTCATTTTTCACCCCTTCACTCTCTCCCTTTGCCCAGCATGATTAACATTGCTGTGAAAACTTATCTGACTTGTTCTAAACATGTCATCATGTTACAGTATTGCTCTGTCACTCATTTTCAGGCTGTGTGTATTTAGGGAGTTGGAAGGGTGGGAGGCCTGCAGAATTTTCTGTTCAGTATGTTTGGTTGAGTGTTTGCTTTTAAACTCTCCCAGGAAAGGAGATGATGGCTGGAGTGTGATGGATCCTTGTTCTGGGCCAGAATGGTGGTCTTCCTTAGGAATCTACCTGCAAAACTCATTGGGAACTCATTCAAGATCCTCTGGGTTCTTGTTTCTTGTAAAGTTAGTTAAGACTTACTTTTGGCACTTACTAGCGGATTTGACCCTATTTTTCATATCTAGGTTTCGGTGGTGTTTTTCCTTTTACAAATTTTCCAGACTTTGATTGTTTACATTTGAAGTCTGCTTGAGCTGCTGGTAATTTAGAATGTATTCCACAAATACTTAGGCTTTTAAGTTTTCTAGTTGTTCTGTTAGTACTAGTTGTTTTCCCTGATCAGATGGTTGTTTGTAGCATATGAGTTCCCAGGCACATGCATGGGAGGCATTGACTGTGCATTTTTCTGTAGCCAGAGGAAAATAATGTGGAGTCAAACAATCACCTCTTATCTTACCATTTTCAGTTGGCAGGCTTTGTTTCAGAAGACTGCTTAGATCTTTATTTTATAAACCTAAAATAGCATTCTAAGCATCTTAGCCTAATATTTCTTTATCTGCTGTGAAAGCTCATTATGCTCTGCATATATTGTTATGCAGGCTTTTCCTTGTTTCTCTTGCATTACCCATGGAGAGAGAAAAGTGAAGAAACAATGCAAACAATGTTGGTTATGACAACTGTGAGAGGTATCTCTTATACAAACAGACAGAATGGACGGTATGCTTTGGTATATAGGTCAGCCTTTGAAATAACATAGTGAAGCTCTTATGCTGGACAGATTTAGGGTTGAGATTGTACTGTTCACCCCTTGAAACTTGAAGCATAATTGCAGTTCAGATACGTTCAGGCTAATGTGAGTAGTCTTTTCAGTTGAAGTTTATTTTAGGAAACGTCACATTCTGTAATTGAGTTGAATTATATAAAAGAAATAACTTTGATAATCCAAGTGTCTTAATTTGATAGAATATGATGATTAGAATAGAATATGATCAGCCAGTGATTTCAAGCTGCTGGAAGAAGTCGGATGATAAGTTTAAATGTTTAAGTAGAAAGAAGTAAATAACAGTCTTGTGGCTTTCCCTATTATTAAAGTGTCACCTGCAAAGACCACTTTGATCAGTACTGTAAGAAGGATAGGTATATTTTAATTTTCATATTTGCAACTTCACAGTGTTTTCAGATATCTGCTCACATAAAGTGCAGTTATATAATTGTAGTTTGACACAGCTAATGACAGGGATGCTGACCTCTGCCATCAGAAGGCAGAAAATAATGGTCTTTACTGCTCCCAATGGTTAGCCTTGCAGAATTATGCACTGGATTCTTCTGTGATTTGCTACCTTGTTCAAAAATACAGGAGCCTACAACTCATCTTTCTTGTATTCACTGATAGTTGTCAGTACAGTGGAAAAATACAGCCAGGCAGCAGAGGTAAAATGATAGACTGTAGTTGTTTTTAAAAAGAGGAATAAAGAGGAGAAAGGAGGGAGAGGGAAGCAAAACCTTTCAAATGAAAAAAGCAGAGTGACATTGGGTAGAAGTGGATAAGGAGATATAATACAATGTTTTGTAAGCAGGTAACAATCCTGCTTGTAATCAGAATTCCATGGAGCAAAAGTGCATTTATTTATACTCAGCGTTTAGAGTAATTTATTGTGTAAACTTAACCCTATCATAGAGACTACTCTAAATAAAATGTTCCATGGCTGTTTACAAAGTGTACATTATTTCCAGGGGCTTGCTTCCGTCCAGTCTCTATCTCAAACTCAGAGTTGTGGCGAGCAGGCTCTCTGAAGGACAGCTCTAAAGCTGAAATACTATGTTACTGTTTTGACAGCAATTTAGATTATGCTTGTATTATTTATCCTGAACATATTTCCCCCCCCCGCCCTTAAAAAAAATACCTTGTCCTCTACTGTCTTAGAATCATACTTGAAATTTGTTATTGTTTCATAAAGGAGAGATTAAACAGTTGCATTGGGGCTGACTGTTGATTTTCAAGTGTTAAGTCTTTTAGTTTCAAAAATACCACATATGAAGAACGGAAATGGTCTTTTCTTTCATATCTTAGTATGTAGTTTCAGAATTGTGGGCAAGTCTCAAGTGTGCCTCCTTAAATTCCAGTGTTTCAGAAAAGAAGTGGTCCCAATTTTAGTGGAACATAGGAAATGATTTATGTATGTGCTTTTGAGAAATCTTTCTCAAAGATTTCTATAAACCAAAGCATTTGCAGTAATTTATTTTTTTCTTTCTGCCAAATATCAGTACCCGGAGAGGAATTATGTTTTATTCTCATACCAGAACGATGTGTTTCATCTCTACAGCATTACCCTCAATCAGCCTATCACGAGGTCTTATGAAAGAGAAGTGAAACCAGTAAATTATTAAGAATGCTGAATCAACTAAACACTACAGCACATGCAGTACCTTTGGTGTTTACATTAAACCAAAGAGGAGCTGGAGCTGATTTTGAGAAGCCAATACTGTGAAGGACTATGCAGTTCCAGCTTCTGTTGAGTTCGGGGTGTGTTGGGGATGATCACACTTTACTGTGAAGAACTGAGCACCCTCTGGCCCTCAGATTCCCACATCATCAAGACTTTCTTGTCTTGCTAAAAACGTACAGAAACATTTGAAAAACGGACTGTGTGTAAAACACAATTTATATTTTAGCAGAGAATTGTCCTAATCATGGTAGGATTTAGATTAAAAATCTTGGATATTTAAATCCTTTATTGATGGTAGATATAAAAAAGCTTAGATGTTGGAAGTAAAAAAGCTTCCTTTGACTTCACTCTCAGCACTGTTCAAGAGTGACCTGAAAGCACCACTTTGCGTGGTGAGAGGGTAGTCTCTGGATCAGTGCAGACCTTGGCTTCTGGAACTGACAGCAGAGGCAATTAGTGGCAGCTTTGTTTATCTTTTTGAAGAGGACACATGCTCTTTGAATGTCTAGCATGGATTTCATACAATAAAATACTTATTTTAAACGTAACCTAAATTTAAATGTTTTTTTGTTGCAGTTGGACTGTGTGATTGTTGTAGATCCCTTCCAACTGAAATAGTTTATTTTGCTGTTTTAGCTACGCAACTACATACCAATTTTCTGCCCAAAGAATGATTTCTCATTAAAAGCGTTGAGTTATAAACTGCTTCAAAACATGGTTTATAGCAGATTCGCCAAATGACTCTTAATTATAGCAATGCTTCCAAAATACTTTGAGGCATGGAATTCACATCAGCCCAAATGAGATTTTCTTGATCGTAATGCTTTTCCCTACAGTGTTCAGTTGAAAAATGGCAGCATTGCCTTATTCTATGGTTAGGCACAGATTATGTAGCCGTGGCAGCAGCAGCAAAGTCTGCCCCTCCAAAGCGGTGAGTGCATGTAAGGAACTCTTGTCTCCCCTTCTAATGGAGTAGCTGCCATTTCTGTTCATTGGTAGCAATGAGTTTTCAGTTGGTAAGTCAGCAAATAAAACGTTTAGCTCTTGATTTAGACCTTCAAACTTAAAACTGTTTTTCAGCAGGCATCTTGGTGCAACCCACATTTGTAATGTCTGTGGTTTTGTTTTGCTTCTTGTGTTTGCAGCAAATTATTTTTAGCATTTGAATTTCATATGGCTCTAATAATATTTATATCTTATCTTTCAATTGCACATATGCTAACACTGTTCTTGAGCTGTTCATTTATATTTCTCACTGGGCTGCTATTTGATTTGCTACAGACTCTTGTTGAATGGTTTCCTCCCAAGGAACACGCTGCCTTCTAAGTTGCAAAACATACTTGAATTACATGAGCATCTGACAAATCCAGGTTAGTGGAAATGTCAGAATGTTTTAGCATTCACATTCTCGACTGTTAAACCACTCTCTACCAATCAAAAGTGGCACGAGTTGGTTTTTTCAAAGGTTCTGCTGTCTAAGCATGGAAATTGAGCTGCTGTGGTAGTACTTTTGTCTCCTGCTATTGTTGTTGATGATTATATGGTCTTAAAGGTTAAATAGAAGTTACTGTAGCTGGTATGTATTTTTGTTATATTAAGAAAATCTGCAGTGAACTCCAGTTCTTATTCTATATGCAAGAATTCAGAACTCTGAAATCAGGCAGTGATAACCTGTACTTACGGAAATGGGTCAGTAAAGGAAGTATGAAGCCTGCAATGTGAAGTAAAAGATTTATCTAGACAGTTCCTGCTAGAAGAGAAGATTATGTAAACATGTTAATTTCTGTTGTATCTGTGCTACTCTGTACGTATATACACACATGTAGATTTCTGCTTCATTACATATATTGCTGACTTTGAAAGAAGTGAACTTACTCTGGGAATGCATAATTTCTATCCTGTACTATAAGTAATTGGCTTTGAAGTCATGTTCTGGTCACAGTTGCCAAAAGTGGGTAGGTTTGTGTTCTTGAATAAGAGAAAACATTTGTTTCTCCTATGATCATTGTGTTTGCATCGATCTGAAATAATAATAAATAGTAAAAGGAAAAATAATGGTGAAAAGGGATGATAGCCTTTCAAAAACATATAATTGATCGTTTGGCAGACAAAGTTGTGAACATTAGTCATAGAAACCTGCAGATAGTAGAGGCTTAATATCAAAGCTAATGATTTATTTTATGTTAATGACTTTCTGCTAGGGCATAAAAGACTGCTCATAATGGACTCTCAGTGCTGTGTTCAGTTGCGAAGGCTAATGGGATAATCTTACCCAAAACTAAGCTTTTTGAAGTAAATCATGGCATTATTTTTTCAAGTTAACTCTTGAAAATGATTCTTTAGGAACTCCTTGTAGTCTTTATAGGAAAATGTAATGTGAGTTCTTTTTTCTTCACCAGCAGTTTTCTTAATTGTATTGGAAATGTCTGTGCTTTTTTTATGGTTCTGAAAAATAATATTCAAGATATGAAAGTCATTCAGTCACTTCAGTGTTTTTATCATAGGGCAATAGGTTTTTGTGAGGCACAGTTGTTTTTACAGGTTGAACAAAGGAAAAGAAGAATTATTTTTTTAGTGGCTTAGCCACTTATTAGCTAAATGGCAGTAAAACTCTTAGTTTTGCATTGAGAAGTTTTTTAAATCATGTTTACAATTAGTTATAACCAACATTATATTTCAATAAGAGATAATTTGCCTACTAAAGTTCACATAATGTGCTAATCATGTGTAGTGGTTAATAAAGGCCTCCTATCTCACTCCCCTGATGGCTATAAAAGGCTATTATGTTCATGGCAGCAGTTCAGGTACAGCTGCTGTGTGTTAATAATGCATCATTGTCCCACTAATAAACACAGCAAAGGTCAGCAACCCTGAGCACCTAAAACACCCATTCTCTTTCCAAAATATTTATTAACACCTTAATGGTGTATCTATTCATTTTGGTTAGGATTATATCAGTTAATGACCCTCACGGAATACTGTGTGCTCAGGTTTTGCAACCTACATGCTGCTGTGGGCTGCTGCACTCATCTTTCCTCCTAAACACTTTTCATCACAACTTTGTGTTGTTTTTTGAAGACTAGCATGAACACTAACACTTCATGGTCACCTTATGATTAACTTGCTTTGTTACTTAGTTTGGCAGTTTTCATTTTTTTTCTTCAGCTAATTTAAGATTCTGTGTAGAGGCTGAATTTTCATGACTTAAGACACTTTGTAGAAATTCTGTGTGCTAAAAAACTATGTGACTGTGTAACAGACATTGACACATGCATGCATAGAGATATGCATGTATACATGTATGTACATGAGCACTACTTCCCCTTGGTTCCATGCATAATTTTATACTAGTTACCTATGTTTTCCTTTTTAGCATAGATTGCTGTATTCATAAAGGTTTTTTAAAATGCATTTTCTACAGACAAAGAACATACTCACTTGGGATTTCCATTTTGCCAGGGAAACATGCAAATCGATAGGCCAGCACTTATCTACATTAAAATTAGGTACACTGTAATTTATGGGTGTAGTGATATTGTATTTGTCGTGTATAGCCTCAGATATTCTTTAACGTAGCCTGATTCGTAGAGAAAAGCAAAAGTGTTAATTGAACAAAATCTCATTTTCTCATCTTGTAGTATTGTCTTTTGTTATCTGTTACTCATTTTGAAAACCTGATTTTTTTTTCTTATGCTGTGTGATTTACAAACAAATGTTTAGAGTGCAGAAAAATACTACTACGTTTCCATCAAGAGCAATGAAAAAGCTTAACTAGCTGAAGGGTTTCTTTTTGGGGTAGCACATAGCCTCAGCGACACATTTGTCATGCTTTAAATATATAATACATACAATAAAATATGTACAGGCACAGTTGTGATATATGTAGTGTTTGGTTCCATTGCTATTGTTTGTAGTCTCTACGGTTGTCATACATTGTTCTTTGCACATCATACCATTACAGCAGAATTTGACACAATTTCTAGCTTTCAGTCCTGCACCATTTTCATTGCACAATATACATGAGTTTGACAGGGTGTGTTGAGGACAACTCTGGCAAGCAATTGATATTTTGAAGTGGCAAGCGTTTCAGCAGCTGCCTGCTTGTGAAAAAGGAATGATAAGGTATACTGTATTGTTAGTTTCAGGCAAAGCATTAAGGTTTAAGCTCTGTAAAAATGTACACATTATTCGTCAGTGGTGAAGCAAGCCTTTTATGTTTTTTAGAGCTTAGCTCTCTGGCTGATGTGAACTAGAATGACATTGGTTTAATGGTCAGTAAATGAATAGGAGTACTTTGAATTTGAACCACTGCCAATTTTGCACCGACAAAGAGACTGACAAAAGAAAGATTTTATGTGAAAGCAAAGCACAAGCAGTGTTTGGGGAGGTGGGGAGAGGGGCAGAGGAACCCAACAGAAATATTCTCTAACGCAGCCTTGTAATGATTCTAAAATTGTTAAAACACATCCATTTTGCATGGCTCATTGGCTACAAACCTAAGCTGTTTCATCTAATGTTCTTTAAAACCTGTTGTATACACATAGTCTTTTAGAATATATTCATATGGAATTTACAGTGTGTTTTTCTAAATACCACACTGTGCCCTGAAGGCCTGCTGGCAGAACATCAGAGTTGTCCACTGCTGGAGTTCCCAAGTCTCTCTCTATCTGGTAGTGGGAAATTGTAGTTTAATCAGTTATGGCACTTTCAGTGTGTAACATTCATTAGTAAGGCAATTTGTCATGACTGTTAATAGTCAGGATGCATCTGCTCTCTCTTCAGTTATGTAGTGTGATAAGCAAGAGGGCAAATATTTCAATATTTAATAATATTAGCATGTTTGAAAACTGTAATTCAAGGTTAGTGCTCAAAACACAAACATCAGATTATTGACGATCAATGTATTTTTACTGGTTTTACCTTTACAGAGTACATTTGAAAGTACCCTAATGCTCTTACAACTTCTGTGTTACGTGACTGGGTATTAGAAAGTAAATGTTATCATCTTCAATATTTATCAAAGACTTTTCCTCTGTTTTTCTCTGTAAATTGAAAGGTAGGATATTTTCACGGAGTTCCAAATACCTATAATTATTTTCCAGTGTATCAGTAATAAATTGTTCACAGTATCATTTTTGGCAGTAGCAGACCTTTTTCAGTGTTAGTTTTGTGTCTGGGCAGCTTATAATGTCATGTTATAAAAGATATTCGATGCCTACCAAATAGACAACATGCAATTAGAATAATGTTCTCTTCTCACTAAAAACCAGCTTGTAATCATTGTTCATTGTTCTAAATATGAAAGGATAAATTGTTTCCTACAGCCAAGAAGGGTTAGAGAGGGTTTTTTTCACATATATCTGATAACCCTCATGTATTACATAATATGATAGCTTCACACACAATAGCTTTGTGACACATTTTAATTTTTAATGAAAAGCCCCCAAAATTTTAACATAATTATTTCTTTAGAAACCGAGCCCAATCTTGGTAAAATCCGTTCTTGCTAGTAACAAAAGCTGTTACTGTTTAAGTTCCTGTTCAGCAGTTAGTTGGTACGCTTCACTGGATGTTGTCAAAAAGGCTTTTCTCTTGATTGACAACCCTGTAGGAATGTGAATGGAGATTTTAATTGCATATCATGTGTGCATATCAGAGTGAGTGGATTCACTGACTCTGCTTAGCTGTGTATCTCTACAGGTCAGCCATGCCAAAACATTTCTTTTTTTAATAAGCAATTGATATATTTTCCAATGAGAGAGAAAACGGGCATACAAGTGAAGAAGGCACTGTAAAGCAAAAGGTTCCTGTGAATTTGGAAGAAACATGTGTGCAATAAATTTTTAACACAATTAAGAGGTGTTTTGATGATGTAAATTCATATCAAGTCAACACTGACCAAAGACTGCTAGAAGTGTCTTTATCTTTTTCTCTCTTCTTCTTTTTTTTTTTTTTTTTTTTAATTTTCAAGAGTACTTTGAGCAAAATCAGTTTTAAAAAAAGAGAAGCAAAGTGAGTGGAAAAATTTACTGAGGCAGGCTGCCCTTGAGTCTTGTCCCCTTATAGAGACAAGGGGAAATTATGGGAGTTTTCATTTCTATTGAGAGCTAGTGGGGTTTCTTCTTTATAGTGTATTTGATACACACTTTTTGGGGCAACACTGTTAATTTAGGGGGAGATTTATTTATAACTGAAGGATCTCAGTTTTAAGTCTGATACTAAAACCAAGTTCTGATATCAACTGTAATGCAACTTTAATAATTTTTCCTTAAGAACAGTAAATGATACATCACTAGAAAATAACTCTGCTAAACAGACCTCATTATTTTCCATAACCAAGAACATAAAAATATCAAAGCCAAATATTTGTTATTATGAATAATAATTATATGTCAATATCTTAAATTAGATTCCAGGTTTCATTTTGCATCAAAAACCACAGTATTGGTTGTATTCTTTTTAAAGCTCACAAAGCATCAGCAACTGAAAGCACAGCTACAAGACAGTTGTGAGGAACTTTTAGCTGAGTTTGTGTTTTGTTCAAGTACAGGGACATGAAAATCTAAAGGAGGATGACAGTTGCATTTTTCTGTGAGGACCCCTGGGAAGGAATTGTTACTTAGTAACAAAGTTTCTTTCCTCTTTTCTCCTGGTTTGTTTTGAATGAAAAGCAAATTTTGCTCTTTCACCTTTTGTGTAAGGCCAGCTCTGACTTTCAGGTTATATTTGTGTAAAAAGTGTAGGAAGAAAGGATGCTCACCACTTGTTGAAGGCACATCAAATGGTCTGACAACACACTGGCACCTTTATAGAGCTATTTTCTCCTGTGCTGGATTAAAGTGTATCTCACCCAACTGCATCTTGAACATCAGTAAATCTGCAAGAGTGCTTAAAATAAGTGAACACCTTAAGAAGAAAATCAGTGAGATTTACTTTATTTCTAATGAAGCAGATCACTTCTAACTTAATATATGACATTGATGTATGGTTGGATCTACTAGAATCTGACACTGCTATGGGTTGTCAAGATTTGTGAGTAAAAAATAGAGCACCAGGTCCACAAGAGTCAAGGGAAAATTCCAGATTTTGAAACTTTAATCCTGTATGAAATGAAGAATTTAAAATTTTTTTTTATCAATATTGAGGAAAGAATCGACTTAGATTTTGCAACATTAAATACCAGAGCCATTTTTGTAAATCACCATAGTAGCCCTTGAAATAAAGTTAAAAAATTGCAACATTGATGTCATCAGGACTTCATTTTTGAGGACTTTGTTAGGTTACAAAGTCAGGCATTTTAATGCTGGGAATGGCAGATTTAAGGACGTCTTCATTTTGCTCTTTAGTATGTTATCATTGGCAGGAATCTGAGCAAAACAGAGGGTGTGGGATGAATGATCATCCATTACAACTTTATCATTAATGCAGTTGCAAATTGCACCAGAGTAAAACTTTCAGGCAGCCTCAAATTTGCATTTTTACATTTTGATCACATGACTTTCTAGCCCAAATAATATTGTTTCAGAAGAAATTTTTTGTGTGTTTTGCTGATTCATTTGATCATGCCCATGCCATTCATTCCTATTGTCTCTTAGGAGTGTCTGAGTCTTTTCAGCATTACCACACAGATTTTTCTGCTGCAGAGTTAATTCCATTTTAGTAGCAGAGAGAATTTTGTCATGGTGAATGAAGTGAGGACCAAGTCTTGGTGTGGCTAGGAAGATCTTGGGCTGTCTCTTACCAATCCTTTCTTTCTGATACTTTTGTGCAGGCTGTCATGACTCATGCATTACATTCTATGGGTTTTGGATTGAGCATGAGAATACCTGTGTTATTATTTTGTCACAATGCCCCCATTTTGGGATGAGGAACTCAAGCATAAGTTAAGGCCTTACTTTTTTCTAAACTTTGTCTCTGAACAAAAGGCACTTCTCTATCTCAGTATCTTTTCTTCTCCTGAATTCAAAAGATGTCCTGCAGATAATGGAGCTGGTTGAATTTCCTTAAGGCAAAAAATTCTCCAACTCTAAGTACAGATACTGTGACCAAAATTGCAGTCATATGTACATAGTTAAACCTACAATTGTAAGTAAGAGAAAGCCTATTGTGCATGTATTTATTATCATATATATAGTTACTATGCTTATGGAAATAATTAAAGAGGTATCTGTTAAAGATATGCTTATACTAAACTTTCTAAATTTGTATAAATTATTTCAATTCTAGTAAAACCAGGGGATTTAGTTTGAAAATCGTTAGGGCTCATCCTATAACATTTTTTTTCTGGAGATAGAGAAGAGTCCATGTATATAATAATAAAAGCTCAGAGAAAAAATATTTTTGAGATGGAAAAATATGTTACTCAGCAGAATCCATTGCCCTTTTAAGAATGCTTTCTCAGACAGAGGACTTTCTCAAACAGAACACTACAGTGGAAATACTAAGGTAGCATTCTCAAACTTGGCTGTGGTTTTATTAACTCTTTTCAGAAATTCAAAATTTAAATGTTAATATTTACTGCAAAGTAAAATAGTTCTGGATTTAGGAGGAGTTTAGAAGGCTTTGGCTAGAGCAGATGACTGCAGACTTTCTAGGAACAAGTTTATTACAGAGCCCTTAACCTGCTGCTTCCTACATGGTTCTCTTGGATTCTAGCAATGCTGGAAGCTCTTTGTAGAGGTGTAAGCATATTCTGAAGCAACAGGGCACATTGATGTACCAGGTTAATTGATGTACCAAGTTAATTTTCTACCATTTTCCACTCATCAGAATCTTTCCTTATTCCTACTGAGCTTGTAATGCACCTGTACAAAGATCAGTAGTTAAAAAAAAAAAAAATCACAGAATATTATGAATTGGAGAGTGTCATAATCTTCAGGTCCTACTATCCTGGGCAAGGATGAAATGTTTTGAGGAAACATGAGCTTTTCACACACACTGGTAGTGAGTGTTCAGTCAAGTGTGGGAGAGGAGAGCAGAGAAAGGGAGCACTGAGTGTTTCAGGAACTCATGTAAGCAAAAGAGCTGTATCTGTGGTCCTTCATGCTGGCTCAAGAATATGTTTGTATTTCACCTTACTGAATACCAGTTTCTGTTCTGCCAGGACCCTCCTTTCTCCCTTTATGTTTTGAGTATTCACCCTACACAGAAGCTGAACTTTGAAAAGACAGATGAATTGCAACTATAGCATACCTGTCACTTGGACACTTAGGAATTTATACTAGAAAAGAATAAAATATGGAGATCTTCTGTAGAAAGAAGATTTTCTGACTGGTCTTGGTTAAACCTGGATACCATTTCCACCAGTATGGACAGCTAAACTATCTCCAGGAAAAACTGACCAGCTGACTCTTAGATGAGTAGGGACAGCACCAGAGGGTCCTGAAGTACCTGTACTGACAGTGGAGAAGAGGTGTGTGGAGTGTGCCCCAGACAGACTAATTTTCACCCTTAGTTCTTTGGGATGAATCAAAAATCTCAGGTTCACAGATCTGGTGTGACAACATGTCTGCTTTAAGGAAAACAGCCAAATTCAGATTTAAATGACAGCAGGACTATTAGGATCAGGATAAATCAGCTGAAGTAGTGCTGGATGATGTTAAAAGTCATGTGCATGTGGGTTTGCAGAAGTCTTTGTGGTACAGGTATTTCTTTTTCTGTGAACTTGCATGACTCTAGGCAATGTTTGCTGGCTCATGGGATAAACTCCCCATGCTGTAGGAGTTTCTTTGGGAAGTGCTTTTTGTCTTAGTCCATGAAATGTCATATTTGCTATTCCACTGCTGCATTCATCTGCTACTTTCCTCACTCATGTTCTGTAGAAAGTCCTGACCTCCTGCAACCGAGACTGATTTACCATTTCCTACCTGGAACTTTCTTTTAAGAAGGTACAATCCAAAAAATAAGGAAATCCTTTTTTTGGCCATTATATAGATGAGATCTCATAAGAGAAATGGGGAAAAGTAGTATAACCAAAAATGGATCATGGTGAAAGAAAGAGCAGAAAGAGCAGTCTCCAAAAATGGATGTAGAGATTCTTCAACACAAATTTAATTGTGGAGTAGAACTAGAGAAACACTATGAGATGCTATGTCATCTCCTGTTCCATTCCCCACACCCCTTCCTCCTCCATTTCTGAAAAAAATCACTCTTCTCCACATTGTAATTTGTTATCTCACAACTTGGATGAGAACCTTTTTCTTCCTCAACATCTTATTTCAGTCCTTATCTGGTGGTTCAATAACTTATGCCTCTAGCCCTTTAAAAAAATAATTTGGATGAGTTTGAAGTACAAGAAGCAGACCGCTCAGATATGTGAATTCTTTTTCCTTCAGGGCCACTCCACAGTACTCCATAAAAATTATTATACTATTTGGATTTTGGTTTTCCCTTTTCTTGGGGTTGACTGTTTAGCTGAGAAACTGGCAAAAAAATTCTGCTACACAGAAATAGTTAAAAAGAATTAGCCTAAGATTATTAACCACACAAGTGCTGAAGGACTTGAAAGGTCTTGTTTATACCCATAAAAGTAGAGAAGAGAAAGGTAAGAATTAGAGCTGGAATTCCATATTTAGTTTGAAATTTCTAGTGATGGCAAAATATTTTGTATATAGGATTATTACTTTTTGGCAAACCCTGCTATATCTAAACACTTTTGGGTGGGCTAAGGATGAAGTTTCATTTTAACTCTTAACTTAAAGAATTTCCTTGCTTTGTGGTTTTAGATTATATTAACATTTCATGAGCATCAATTTCTATGGTACAGTTCCTTTGTAGAAGATACTGCTTTTACACAGAAGCAGTGCTTAGTCTGTCGCATTAGATTTTACAAGATAAACTTCATTATATTTGTCCTGACAAAGATTTGTATCATCTAGGATACAGAACTGTGACAAGATGTTTGCGAAAGAATTAAACAAATCTTGTATTTTCTTACCATTTTTTCCCCATTATCCTAGGAAGTAATGCCACCATGTGAAAAACTTTACCCTCTTGGTGCTTTGTTATATGGGCTGAAATACACTCGTGAATATCTCATTACATTCTGTGTGCACCACTTGTATAGGACTGCCAGCGTCTGTCACCAGTCCTGCCCTTAATACAGCTCCCCATTCTTAGAATCTTGTGTTTAGACTCAGTGCAGCACAAGTACAAAGCTGATGCCTTTTTAGTGTCGAATTTTTAATATGTTTCATCCTTTTTAATGATTTTGTTACTGAACAGAATTGGACTTTATTTTTGCAGATACCACTGTATTTGGAAAAGTCCCCATTCTTTCCTCCCTTCAAGTGTTTATAGTACATTGTGTACTTCTCCATGTATCCAAGTCTCCAAATTAGTTCTCTGTGTATCTGAGTCTCCAAATTAGTTTGCATCACCTCTGTTATAAAACTCCTTTTTTTCCACCACTACACTGAAATTGCCTTTCATACTCAGTGTAACCTATGAATTGGTCCTGCAAGTGAGTCATTCCAAGGTTGTTATTCTTCCCTTATAACTATATTTAATAGAAAATACTGTGCTCTATGTTATGTCTGTCTTGTTCAGATAGAACAGTGTCTGAGATGGAGAAGCAGAATGCAATATCAGAATACATTTAAATGTAATAACATCTCTGGAAAATTTCTTTTTATGGTACAGAAATAACAGCTCCTCTGCCATTATCACTGCTTTGGCTTTTAGAGCCTTGTGGTATCAGAGTATTTCAGTGACTGGCTTGGCCTTGCAGCTTCTACCCTAGGAAAAATGCTACTGATGTCCAGAGGAGTTTTGCATTCTTCAAGGACTGTAATTTGGCCTCTGGTGGGCTATATAGCCCTGTCTTAGGAACCCTTTTTCCCTGCATAAAACATTACATAAAATTTAGTGGTTTATCTATCCTGCACATTTCTTCTATTAACAAAATGATACACCTGGGGTTAATTGTCAAGATTATTGCATTTTATACTTACTGACCCTAAAGAAATCTTACTGAGAACATTAAATTCATTTTCTACTGAGGATTGTTTTTCCTTTAAGTACATTAACCCAGTATTAGCTATCACGCTTACAAGATCACATTTTATCTGGCCCTCCTGCAGTTGTAAAACTGTGACTGAAGTTCATTTGAATTACTCTTTCCTCAAAAAATAATCAGTTAGTTGTATTTTCCCTGTGTAGTGGGTCAATTCAAAGGGAATTTCATTAGTAAGACAGAAGCCCACACAAGCTGTGCATCTGGGGTAGGAAGCAAATGCACAAACCCACAAACCTGCTGCCTCTCTGCAGTAGTCCCTGTAGGACTCCCTCCAGGTCCTTTTCCTGGTAAGTAGGATAAAGAGTATTGGTAGTTGTAAGGGAACTTGCACTTAACTTCAGTAGCTGAGGAAAACTCATGCCAGAAATCTTGTTTTTGTTGTAAAATAATTACACATCTTTCCATCCACACGTTCTCACCGGATCTTTCAGAAACTTGTAACTCACACTAAGCTGTGAGGCTCTCACAGTGTGATTCAGGCTGCTACCTTCCTGGGACATCTCAAAGACCAACTGTTACTACTTGTAAAAATTTGCTTTTAATGTTTCCTTTAAATCCCCATTTCAAAATTCAAAATCCTTGCATAAGTAGATAGATGAAATTAAAGAATCAGTGTATTTTCCTGATACAGGGAATTTGTTCACTGTTCCTTTGATCTCTTTCTTGACCTTGTTCTGTGTTACAGTTTTGTTGCTGTGATCTACAGCAGACTGTGGGTGGGGTTGAGTGCTGGGTGATGTGAATTTATGCTACTCTGCCTGTTGTAGAGTAGCATTCCATGCAGATACTTCCATGCCCACACAGGATGCCTTTATGGAACGACACTCTGCTTTGAAAGCAAATGGACATTACAGCTTTCTGCTCTTTCATACTAAGTTCTTGTTGTAACTGGTGATCTGCTCTGGTTTGTCATGTGTCTGCAGGAAGAGTACCAAGCAAAAAGGGGTAGAATTCACATTTAGTTGCAACTGAAAATGGATTTTAGCCAGTTCTGACACTGCACCCTAAAGTTATATGGGGATTTTTCAAAACGGAGGATATGCTTCAAATTCATATGGGTGCTCATGTGTTTCTGTGTGCAAATCCCATGTATATGTGTACCTTAGGCATATTAGGCATATTTTGAAAGGAACCTATATATGCGCTATTAGTGCAGATAATTCAAGAATGAAACATCCTAAAATTCACCCGTGGATGTGATTCCAATGACAAGCAGTTCTACTTAAAAAGTGAGATTGAATATGGTTCAGCGTTGGCAGGCTTGGCTAACTGGAGTGTATAGCAACCATTCTAGTTTGCAGTAGTTCTAAGTCTGGCTTTAAAAGTGTTTCAGGAATCATTTTGAAGTAGAAATCTGAGAATATGAGATACACAGAAGGAAGTGTTTCTGTCTGTCATGAAAAGTCTGTATCTAGCTAGAGGCTGCAATGATTGTGAAGAATGATAGTATCTCAGATATGCAGTATGCATTTTTGACTGTCAAAATTTGCATATATTTAATGCATTGAACTGTTTTAAAAACACTATTCTTAGAATACTTGTCAAAATATTTTCTATAATGGATGAATTTAAATCTAATTAACATATTCATGTTTTAAACTTATTGGCATTTTTTATCCAAAGAAGTGCATAATTTATACTCATATATAAATATCTTATACATACTATATTCAGAGGTAGTATATAGCTCAGGTTTAAATTGAACTTGGATGATGTTCAGTCATAATACATCTTACTCATCGATACAACTTTCTGTAGTTGTTCATCAATATTCTCTGAAAGAAGAGGATAAATGTTTTATACCTACAACCTATCTCTTATAGTTGGGGTTTTTAATGGTGGAATAAAAAAATTGAGGTAAAGCTGCCTCAGATACTTGTTTTGTGCAAAACATGTTCTGTGTGTGCAACACTTAAAAATAAAGGTGCAAGAGCAAATAGTTTAGATGTCAGGTAAGATGACATCTGTATAAGCTCTCTGCTGAGTTCTGAGTAATCTTTTGTTAGTTCCCCCAATAACTCAGTCTAATCTAATACAGGGATGTAAGCGATATCATGTAATAGGTTTTTGGAATCAATAAATATGCCAAGGTTTTGAATTACTAGCAGTGTAGATGTAGCTGATAAGCTCAATTGTTGGAAAACTGATCCCATAAAAGTGAAAAGTGAGATCTTTAAAAGAAAAAAATTAGATAAAAGCCAAATCTTTTATGAAACAGAAATAAAATATGGCCAAGTTCTACATTGCACAAATTTCGGCAAATACGTAATGATATGATAGAAAGAAATATGCAAGTTTAGCAGTGATATTGTTCAGAATCCAGGTTGTTAACAATTGATAAACAAGAATTCTGGGTTAAAGAAATGAGATGTCAGTTTTCTCAATCTTCACATAATCTTCAAAAAACTGCCTTGGCGTTACGTTAATATTTAAATTAGAGACTTAGGTGTGATTGTGCCAAAGGTCTGTTTTCTAAAGCTTAAGTACAGGCAAAGCTTTGGGATAGGAATCCTCCATAAAACTGGCATGGATGGCTTAGCAGTAGAGATAGGTAACATATGTTTCCTCAAAGTATTCTTTTCTTTGTTCATCTGGCTTGCCAGTGTGCCTTAGTTTGTGACTGCCAAGCATCTAAAATTAATGTAACATCTTATTAAAAAGATGGTGAAGTTTATGCATGGTATGCTAAGCTTGTGCATAACCAATGGTACATAAATTCCATATTGAAGGCATCTATGTGTAGCAAAGATTTTTCTAATGTTAAACACCTGGGATTTCTGGTGTGTGCTACTGGTCTTCCTTGGCTGAGGTTCCTTGTTGTAACATCCCATTCTTTACTGGATATGGATTGAACTGTGGGGCTTTTGCCCCACTGTTCACCAATGAGTTCACCATCTGTTCCATGGATGCTGCTACTTCTGTGTTGGTGATTTTATTTGTAGCAGTGCACGATGTGGAGGCTGACTGAGAGGGGAGCTGTTGGGATTGAGTGTACTGTCAGTGCATTTGTTGTGGAGAATGGATGACAGTTCCTCCACAGTA
This sequence comes from Agelaius tricolor, assembly GCF_023055355.1. NCBI lineage: Eukaryota > Metazoa > Chordata > Aves > Passeriformes > Icteridae > Agelaius > Agelaius tricolor. The sequence continues at coordinate 58,251,129 of NW_027269262.1, read as the reverse complement.
GTATATGTATTTTACTGGACACTGTGTGTATAGTGGGATTCATAGCACTGAGACGTATCTAATGAAGATAATATATTTTGTAACTTTGGCCGTTTTGGTTCGGTACTCATCATTTATTTATATGCTGGTAGCATCCATATTTAGTGCTGTATAAATTAATAACACTATATTTAGTAAATATGAACTATAATCATTGTGCTATTTAATTTGGGTCTAATAAGTACTTGCCAGACTAATGTGTAGTCATGTAGTTGGGCAGATGTACAAAAATGTCATTAACTTGTTTTGATTTGCGGACAGTGATGTATGTGGCAATGTCTGTGAATACTCCTGCTTTTCTTACACCACAGCTACCTCATTTGCCAAATATGGCTATGATCCTTTGTCCATGTTAATTGAGAATGGCATCCTTATTCATCATGTGCAGGGTTTTTTTCAGCCATTAAAATGCTGTCCAAAGACTACTCAACTGAGGAAAACTACAGAATAATACAGAGTGCTTGTTTATCTGTTGTTGTAAGCCTTCTGTTTTATCCCATTGTAATGAATGGGAAAAGGAACTCTCACATGTGAATGCAATGCTGTTGCTAAAGAGCACAAATTCCTTTTGGAACATCAGCATTAATAATTGGACTGGGACTTGCTTGAAATATTTTCATCAGCCAAGTCTCTGTTCAGTGTTTCTTGTTCTTTTCTTTGACCTTCCGAAAAATAAGTGAAAAATGGATTAAGAAAATTTACATTAGTTGTCAAAAACTGTGTTTATTTCTTTGATAATAAAGGTTTCCATTCCTTGATTAAATTTATGTTTATATTTGACATTTTCCAGGGATGCATAAATTCATACGACAGTTAAAGTCTACATACTCCTAGTACCTAGTGCCAGGTTGAGTTGAATTTGGACACTTCACATAAATAAAAGTGGTTTTATGTTTCACCTTCATCTGGTAGGTGAGCACTCCACCTTTTCTTGTGAAACATAATCGGTTTTGACATGGCAAAATTAGATCCTGGCTATTTATTATCTGCTGAAATCAAAAACCATAACTGGGAAAGCATGTGGTAAGTCCATTGGAACAGCTTGCATGCAGAGAAGAAAAGAGGAGGCATTCCAATTTTATAAGCTCAAGGTGATTTTCTCTAACACCTAAACCGTTTTAATTAATTACCCTGAAAGATTGAGTAAATTATTATTTGAATACTTTATGGCATTACATGTTAACATTTCAAGGACAAAGTGCTGTACTTAGCTTTTCAACAATGCTTCATCTGTCAGAATATATCTTCTGAATTTATGTAGTATACTGCAATGTAAAGGGTAGTCAGAATTTGAATACTATGAAACATTACAAGAAACTGAAATGGGAACCCTAATATTTATGGAGACCTGATAGGGACCTACAAATTAAGAAAACCGAGAATTAAGATTTTAAAAAATATTTTCCCTACATTTTTTTAATGTGAAAGTAATAATGGAATGCTATTAAAATGTTGATAGTATTGTGGGTATAGGCTTTGCTGCTAACAGCGTGTCCATGGAGTACAGCCCTGCATATTTGCAGGGTGAGATGCTGTTTCAGTTGCCCTGCTTACACAATATGCAGAGCATCTATGTTTTCTCTTCCTTTATGACTTCCACTTTTGACACTTCTGCTTTAGAAGAAAGGTTTATGATATTAAACCAGTACCTTAATGGTGGATATACCTACATGTTTGATATAACCTTTTTGAATCAGTGGAGTATGTGAAATGTGATAGGTTGTTTAAATGGTGTTTGTAACCAAAACATAGCTGTACTCCACAAATATAATCCTTCTTCCACTGGAAGAGCATACAACCTTTTAGTAACTTCAGCCTAGCATCAGTAGATTAGATCAAATCCCCATTTACTGCATTATATTAATATTTTCAATGGCACACTAATCCAAGAAATAAATGTGTCAGTTTCTATGGCTACCCTGTAATGGCCATGGCCATAAGACTGTGCCTTAAGGCCACATAAAAGACTTAATGTACAGATTGAATAGAAGCACATTATTTATTACTAAGCTATCAAGCTGAGAAAATTTAGTGATCTCATTTTTTAGATTTGCTCATTTGACCTGGGCCAATTTGCTTGGATGATAATACTGAGTATTTAAAACCACAATGTTTTCTCAGTTTTAAGGATAAAGTGATTCACACTAATCTTTCAGAACAATTTTGTGGAATTAAGGATTTTTATGTTCCTGTGATACTTACTGATGGATCTTTGCATTTTTTGTGGTTTGAAAATTAGGCAAGACTCTTTCAGACTTTGAATGAATGCATCAGAATTCAAGTGTACTGCTATACAAAGTAAGGGAGATGCTTCTCCTCTCATATCTTCCCCCCCAGCCCCATGATACATTGAGACATTTGGGCTGTAAATAACTTGAAGTAAGATGAGGTGACCAGCAAGAGTCACAGGGCTTCCCCCGACCCTAGAGACTCTGCTTCTTCAAAGATGGAGCACTGGAACTGCAATGTGCCAGTATATTTCCCTACTTGGTGACCCACACATGCAGCTTAACTCCCTGAGGTGTGTGATGCCAATCTCTTCCCCCTCTGCCTGGGATGACTTTAATACATTGCTCATACAGTTAAAAAAACCAGTCACCTGTGGTGTACATTTATCCCCACCACAACTTGGCTTCCAGAAGGAGTGATGGTGTGCACAAGTGAAGGGAGAAGGTGCAGTCTGGGGCATTTCTGTGGTCATTCAAACTAGAAGGATAGGAGTCCTTGGAGATGGATTACAGGACTAAAACACTCAGGAGACTCTTTGGCTGCAAACGAGCATAAAATGACTGGAGGGACTGTTATTAGAGAAGATCTGGGGTCAGAGCCCTCAAATGCTTTCCTAGCAGGTGGGAGATGGTGGGAGAAAGGAGGCAGAGTGTTGTGAGAATGGTTTCCTTCTCAGTGTGTTACTCCCCCTAGCAATACTTTGGGAAGTGTTGATTGTATCAACTTGAATGCAGACTATTGAGTCACCAAATAATATAACTTTTCTAAAAAATTGTTTCTTAAATATGGTTTGAGGAATCTACAGTTTATTTTCTTTTCTGTGCAGAATTTGTGGTTATCACATCATTTCCAAAAGGTTTGTTGAAAGACAAAATTGTTCTTTTAAAATACTCTTTTACACTTCCTAAGAGAACTACTAATAACACTTTTAGACTGTGACACTTGCCAAGAGCTGACATTTTCAGAATTTCAAATGTCAATAAAACTGCTTAAAACCTTGTAAGGAGGCTGAGTGAAGACAAGAGAGACTTAGCAGAACATATTAGTGGTTTTAACACGTGTCTGCTTAAGCCTTAAAATTTATGTTCTGAAAAGGCCCATTTCTAGCAAGTCACAATAACCTTCATGACAAGTTTCATCAACATAAATGCTAAAGATGAGTGACAGATATGTATAGCATATAGCTTACATGGAATGTAAATAAGAGCTTTAACCCACTGCAAAAAAAAAAAAAGTGTTCATGAAGTAATATAGACCTAGAAAAGCAGAAGGTAACATTTTTGTCACCTCATAATGACTAGCATTTACACGGGGTTTTTGGTGCATGTTTGCCATTACAAACACTACATTTACTCTTAAGTATGTTTGTCCATTCAGGCACACCTAGCATAACTAACAAATGGTTATTACAAAGTCTCACTTGAGGTTAGAATATCTGATAGGAAAATATCTGGAACTATTTACAGTGCAAATGTTAGAGGAGAGAGGAGACTTCTGGGCCTATATGTGTTGAGCAAAAAACCTAGTAACGTAGGTAGTTTGTGTTATAAAACACCCCCTGCTCTGTGTGAGATGTAGTGTTTCCAAACACTAAATTTACTAGAGATGAATGTTTTGTCCCTCCTGTGCAGAACCTTTATGCAATGTGTTCTCTACATGGAAAGCACCTGGTGTGCTGAGTAGGTCATTATGTTAGGGACAAAGGCTTATGCAGCAATGCAGTTAAACTGCTGTAGCATCTCAAATTTTGTTTCTTGTCTCAAGAGAAAAAGTATTCAAGATTTCATCAGCTGCCTGTAAAGAACTAGCCTTTACATTCAGTCCCAGTAAAGTGTTATTATAAGGGCAGCCTTTCTGAAAGAGTTCAGGGTACACTACCAGTCTATGATCACAGCCATTTTGGCAGCGCTTTTCGCAATTAGTTCAGATGCTGTCTTGTACTTTCTAGTTTAGCAGAGTTGGTAGAGAAATGAATGGCAAAGAAAACAATCTCAGTTAAGGCCTTCTGTTTGAAAGAAATGTAGTGCTGCTAGGAACAAAATTATTTACCATGTGGACTAAGTCATCTTGTATTAGTGTATTCTGTAAAATACTGTGTATAGCATTATTATAAGCAAATGAGACTTTCCAAGTAACAAGTGCCCTCTGTTTAAACAAACAATTTTCTATGCAAAGGTTAAGCACTGAGATATTTTTCTTGTTCGAGTCATGCTCATGACTTTGGAAAGTCACCAAGCAAGTATGCTTAAAAAAGAAAATGTGAATGGAAAATTCTGAAGCATTTTGCCCTTTTGGTTCCTAAGAGTGAGCTATCGTTTCTCTCCACTGTGGTCATTAATAATGACAGATGTATGTGGTGCAGAGTTCACCTACATTATTGTCAGTAACAGGGATAGAGAGGGAATATTTATTACAGCAGAAGGAGGGAGGGGAAAGACATGATGTTGAACCAGAAGACAAGAGCAGAGTTCAGTGTTTTTCGTCTGGGTGGGGAGGAGGGTTAGCAGAGAGCATGCGCAAAGGTTTCTTAGAGACTGACAGCTCTCACTGAAATCAGCTGAAATACTGCTACAGGCTGCTGTGAGAGGTGGATTGATTGAATCTTTAATATGTTGTGCTTTACAGTACTTCAGTAACACAGATTTATTTCACCGCAGCAAAAGCTGTTACTGCTTTGGGTTTCCAAACAAGTATGGTAACAGCATTTTATTTATTTATTTATGGTAAACTGGTCAAGCATTAAATCATGATCATAAACTGATACAAGGACACTCCCAGCTTGACACCTATTAATTTTGAAAATATAAGGAAGTATAGTTTTGGGTTGTGCATCTTTTTTGTAGCACAACTTACAATTTGTTTTATTGTTATTACACTACCCCTTAGAGAAAAAAAAAAGTTTCTTTTTATTTTGCTGTGTGAAAAACAAACATGGTATCCCCCAGACTTGTGGGCAGACTCATGAGCTGACAGTATGTGGATGTCATTACATGCCCACTGGCCTACATTTCATGCCACCTGTCTTTTGTCATTTAACTGTGTCTTCAAGAATACTTGGAAGTCAAGGAAGAGAGGTTGCATCTCCAAAGTGGCCATTTAAATATTATGAGCTTGAGTTGGTGACTGAACTTGGCCTGCAGGTTGGCATACAGTTTAAAAATGCATTGGGGAGCTATGCAATAAGTCCAAAAGTTCATTTGGTAGCAAATGATGCCTGGATAGAAAGTTTGAGAATATGAAAGCATGGTGTAATTTATTTATCACCTGAAAAATTATGTTCTACTTAAATTATTCACAGATGAACTTAATGTAGCATGAAAGACAAATAGATGAAACTGGCATGTCTGACTTCTTGCAGAAGATTGGACCATTGTATCTCACCCTTTAAGGGATTTATAAATTGCCGACTTTAAATACAGCCTTCTACCAGTGACTGTATCACAGAGTTTTGTTTTAGTAAGTAACAATATTAAGTTACATCAGGTCTGGTATTGTTTTAATATGCAGACATAGAGTTTTGGACCTATGAAGGGGAAAAAAACATCCTTAGGACCCATTTTCCTGATGGTAAGCTGTTACTTAATGTGTGAAAGTTTGAAGAGATCCACAGGGATGATGGAAGTTCAGCTCCTGGCCCTGGATGGGACTATTCCAAGAATCACCCCATGTGCATGAGAGCATTGTCCAAACACTTCCTGAACTCTGGCAGGGTGGTTCTGCGACCACTTCCCTGGGGGGGGCCTTCTGGATGAAAAATCTTTAACAAATACTGAATCTAGATCTCCCTGACACAGCTTCATGCCATTCACTCAGGTCCTGTCAATGGTCAGCAGAGAAATGAGATCATTGCCTGCCCATCCTTTTCCTCTTGTGAGGAAGTTGTAGACTCCAGTGAGGTCTCTCCTCAGTGTATTCGTCTCCAGGCTGAACAAGCCAAAGGATCTCAGCCACTTTTGGTATTTCTTCTTCTCTATGCCCTTTACCATCTTCAGATCCCTCCTTTGGATGTTTTCTAGTAGCTTTACATCCTTCTTTTATTATGGCACCCAAAACTGCACAGAGGACTCAAGAGAAGGCTGCATCAGTGCAGAGTAAAGCAGGACAATCACCTCCCTCAACCAGCAGGCAGTGCAGTGCTTCAGGCACCCCAAGACATGTCTGGCCCTCTTCATAAACAACATGGATGCAGGACTGGAAGGGATACTAAGCAAGTTTGCAGATGATACAAAACTGGGAGGACCTGCTGACTCCCTGAAATGCAGGGAAACCATACAGAGAGACCCCAACAAATTAGAGGGCTGAGCAATCACCAGCTGTATGAAATTTAACAAGGGTAAGTGTCAGGGACTGAACTGGAAATGGGACAACCCTTGATCTATGGACAGACTGGGAATGAGAGGCTGGAGAGCAGCACTGACGGATGGGACCTGAGGGTCCTGGTTGATGGCAAGTTGAATGTGAGTCAGGAGTGCCTTCGCAGCTAGGAGGCCAAATATTTAAACTCTAACTTTTCAATACTCTAAACAGGAGTCTGATACCTGCTTCAGACTTTTTCACTTTCTCTAGGAGAATGACTAATATCCTAATGGTGCTTTAATGTGAGACTGTCGGTTGAGGTGAATTCTATGAATCAGTTCTCATTAATACAAGTACTTCACTTTGAGTATTTTTCAAACTATAAATACATAATTTCTGACAAAATGAATGAGTTTTGAATTTTCTAGTGACTCTTTACCAGAGAATAACATAAGAAAAGAAAATGAAATAATTATGCTGCTTCATCTTTTATTAATGACAGTGTAAACAATATTATAAATGAAAACAACATCCATAATAAATACTAGACAGGGGATGCATGAAAAAAATAAGTAGGTCTGTTACATAAGAATTTGCTAAAAGAATTTTGAACAATTGTGAAATATTTCTTATATTTCTTGCATTTGAAAGAACTGTGAGTAGTTCTAGAAATTGAAGAGCAAGAATTGAGACATGCACTTCAAAGATTGAATTGTACTCTGGTTTGTAAGGAAGCAGTAAGAGTAGATCTTGCCTATAATACAGATGACAATAGTTAGAGATTTTGAATTCACCAGGGTAGATAGTTGAACACATCCTAAAACCTGTCACTGACACTGCTGTAGACCTTCTCCTTGTCAATAATCTTACTAAAAACAAGATTGATGAATGTGTGGGCTGGCATAGGAATTTGTCTTTTCATACCCTAACAGGGCCCCCATCAGGTCTGAGTAGTAAATGCAGCTCTGTTTCTCTGTTTCTCTCGGCTTCTCTCTGATCCATAGCTCAAAGGACTTCTGCATTCAGTTCTCAACTTGGTGCCATATCAGCTCTATCTTCAGGTACCAGGGCAGCAACGGATCCCTGTCTCCTTTTGTACCTTTTAGCTTGTGTTCACTGTGTGGTTGAACCCACTTCTTTTCATTTATCTTAGTCATGTTTTACAATGCAAAATGTTTGCTTTTCTTTGCGGCTGCTTGACAATCAAATTTTATTTCCTAAGCTGAGTGAATAATGAAATACTGAGTTGAGAGTTATGGTGATGATACTGGAAAAGTTAGCAGAAGATCTACAGTCATTACAGAATCAGCTTTGATGTAATAAGCTGTGTCATTTACATAGTTCTGATAAATCAAGAAACACATGAATCGTAATTTCTTTTAATTTTGGAGAAAGATCTAATGTAAAGATTTTATCTTCTTTATATTAAAGAGGCAATACAGCGGTCAAGTAATTCTTCATCTCCATGAAGTGCATACATGTTCTCATATTTTTTTCTGAAGTAAAAAGGCATTGTTTTCTTTCACTGTTAAGTGAAAACCTGCTCTAAGCTGTCTTGCCAAGCTGTACTAACTTTGCTAATAGTTCTAAAAGCCTATCATCACAGGATTTTGCCAAGAGTAGGCATAGTATGCATAGGGCAGATCCAAATGAGTAAGCAGATCTTGTTTTCAGGAACTTAAAAGATCAGAATAGATACAGAAGAGTTATCTGACCTTCTCTATGTTTTCTTGGTTAAATTTGTGTACTGACATATATTTACACTGCATTCAATAGGAAGCATCTCCAAAGTAATTTAATATACAGAAACCCATATAAACTGTAACCAAACATTGTGTTACATTATGTCTACAAGGGAAAGGTAGTGAGTTCCAATTCTGGAGGAGTCACCTTCTATTAGGGTTTCTTTCTATCCTTATTCTGTATGTCAGATGGATCGCTACATTTAATTAAGCAGTATCAATTGAGGTGCAGATTATTTCCTGGGGATTAATGACCAGCTGGACAGAGTTGATAGCCCAAGGTATTGGATAGATTATGCTGCATAGCCTCTTGGATTAAGTATGAGCTCTATATGGTAGATGTAGTCACTTTGAATAGTGTAGGAGAAAGCATCACATTGAAGATAAACTTTATGTTTTTTAACTTTTATTCTTTCAGCACCAAGTAGATCACTACAAAAGGCAGTTCTTGATCATGCCTTTTTCCTGAAATAACCTTTGTTTAAAATGACTATTTTTTCAGCAATATAAGCTACTGATTTAGTTTCACATTGTCCTGGCTAGAAGTGGCTAAGGAAGTGACACAACAGCTTGCAGAGAGAGATTCCATCCTTTTTCAAAACATCCTACAAGCTTTTTGGTGCAGAAGTGATTTTCCAAGTTTATTCCAGTTTGCAGGTGGCTTAGGAATAATTTTGTCCTTGTTTTGCACTACAGAATAAATTTAAATTAAGTTTTGTAGATGGTATTTCATTACTTTTTCCTGTACATTTTGATATGGCTGTTATTTGCATAAGAATATTGCACCTTGACTGAAACTATACACATCTAGATGCCCTTCACTGGCCACCAATGTTTGAGAGTGAAAACTTACACTGAGTTCTTCCATTTTTGTTTGTGTTTTTAGTTTGCCTGGAGTTTGGGAGAGGGGTCATTCTGAACATATAAGCTGGAGAGCCAGTGGCAAAATCACTACGTGCTGTTTTGTGCCTCCACATGATAAAGAAGAGAGAGCATATCTAAGGATGGCCCAAAGACCCCGTTCATGCTTTAGAGACCTGATGGAAGATCCACTCCCCTCTCTTCTGTAGATTTCCCTACGGGTTCATTCCATAAGCTGGGAGTTGGTGACACTCATCTGTCTTTCCATCTTGATGTCAGGACATGTTTGAGGGCCTGCACTTAGATGAACACTGGAGCACACTTTCTTTTGTATTTTGTTGTACCCAGTAAAATTGGCCTTCTGCTATTTGCAGTTGTACCCCAGATTAAACTGATCAGATCTGGGAGTTTCTGGACTGTTTGTTCTCCATGATTCTCATTCATCACCACTTCTCCTGAACTATACTTTCTTATTTATGTCCATAGTTAGGTATTTATTGCTGCTGTAGAGAGGTAGTTGAATTCTCAGGGTCACGCATACCATAGTGCATGTAATTTTGTGTCTGCTTTCTTGGTACAATTAACAGAAATGGAGGATATAATAAAATGTCAGAATGTTGGTAAAAACAATTTTTCCATGAATACTTTCCTCTCATTCCTTTCATATTGCAGTTGTACTGTCAGCATGATGTCTAGGCTCAAAATGCAATATGTAAGAGAAGCACATCAGTTGCTGTCTGTAAATTAATGATTTTCTTAACTCATTCCTTGATAGAAAATGAAAAATTAATAATGTCCTAAATATGTCATAAAATATTCGCAGCACTTTTTCCAATTTGAAAAAAGGAATAGGGTATGTAGTAGTTCTTGTCAGCTGGTGTCTGTCCTGATCTCATTTATGCTAGTGGTAGCAATGGTGTAGAGGCCTTAGATGGTCCAAGGCAGGATCAGCTATGACTCTGGCTCTTCCTCTTGCAATATGTCTGGGACACTTCACATCCAGGGTGCTCTGGAGACACTGCTGTGGCCTTCTGCCAGCACATTGCCATGGAACAGGGAGTGCCTCATGCCCCATGACTCAGTCTCTGAGCACCCAAGAGCAGGTGAGACTACCCATTCTCAGGGCATAAGGTCGTTTATCTTTTATTGTGCTTTCTGTAAAAAAGCACACTTGAGCCTACGTTACATCTGAGTAATTGGCTGTAAAGTGCAAGCTTCTGAATTTTGCAAACGTGAGAGCCTCCATCTTGCCAGGCAGTAGGGATTGAATTGCAGACAGCCAGAGCTGACAACAAAATACTGCTGGACTGAATCAGTCAGGATCTCATACCACATACAGACCAAGGTTTAGAAGAAAATTTCATTAAAGAAAATACTTTAAAAGTGAAAGGAAAAGGCTTTATGTGACTTAATGATTTTCCCCTGTGCTGGGTTTTTTTTTTTTCACATACAGTATATAAGCCACTTTTTTTTCTTTAATACATGGTAACTTAATTAACCAAAGTCTTAATTTTAGTTTGCTAAGTGCATACCTGTTGGGGAAAACCACATTTTTAAAATTACTTCTTATTTCTATATTAAATAAACATTGGACATTGCATTATTTACTTTAATATAGTGATAATTCAAATAAATAAAGGAAGTGACTGAGCACATTATTTCTCTGGATAGAAATGGAAGGCAACTTGCTGTACAGAGAATCTGAAGTATGCTCATTCAGGCATTAAGAGACCTTATGTAATCATATTTCATTCTCTATGTGAATTTGTGTAATTTGATTTTCTTTGTAGTTTATACTATGCATTTCAAAATCCAAAACACATCAGACAACTATCAGATGGATGTATTGGCTAATTAAAACATTCCTCTGTCTGAACATTTGAATATTCAGTTTTAGTTTAGCAGTGAATAAATTAAACATGCATTCTGAAAAGTAAGGTCTAAAGGAATGAAAACTCCTAATTGTAAAACCTATGAAAGACAAGAGATTAGGAATGAAAGTGCGTGCCTGAGAGCATGGCAGTTCAGATGAGGATGTGAAGGTGTGATGAAAAAAAAAGGGAGAGAGTTAAGTTGCATGAGCATCTCCAGATCTGCACGTGTCTAATGGGCAAATGTATCTGGAGGGACCAGATTTTCTGGTTGCAAAGAATGACCCCCTAGCAAAGCAGAGGAAGAAATCTAATAATGGGGAAGGAATAAAACTAAGATAGGGACTTGGTGTGCTGGAAATAAAGAAGAGAAATGAACAGTCAAAAGATAGCTGCTCTGCAGCAATTTTTTGATATACTATCTCTAGAAAGCAAGACTGAGATAATAGAGGGGCTGGGAGCCAGAAACAGCTAGAAATTGCACAAGATAGGAAACTCTAAGCTACAGACTCCTAGATGATCTCCACCAGCATCTGAGAAAGGCATGACATGCAGTTGGATGTTCCTTCTTGAAAAGAATCAATGCATTTGGCACCAGAGGAGCTAAAAACAATCTACAGACTAGAATTCATTTTGAGACAGGTAATGCTGTCATCTGCCATAAATCCCTGCCATGGTCTAGGGAAAATCTCAGAGAAGACAACATTTCAGTAGAACAGCAGTATTGACTGGATGATCATTGGTAGAGTCAAATTTAATTGAGAGATCAGAGAAAGAAGAGGGTTTTTTTCTTAAAGAAACTTTGAAAAACCCAGTAAACCAATGAAATTTTGCTGCAGAATGAGATTAAACTACAAAGAAATAGCCTATATTTGTGTACAAATAGTAGTCTGTGTGTACACATACACATACACCTAATGTACCTCTGTACACTTATTTTCAAGTCTTATTCCTGAATTTATTTTTTCCAATTTGGAAATGGGAAGATTGATAAGAAAAGAAATCAAACCATGGCTAAAGAACAATTGCAGCCAGGAGCAATAAGGAAAATCCAGAGAAGCAGAAAGCAAAGCAGTATGTTGAGCAGTTATAAGCTGGTAAATTGGATTGCTTGGCTTTTTTTCTAAAGAAAGAAACACTGTGTTGTTACAAGGATTTATTTGAATAAGAGAAGTATGTGGAGACAGGAGTTCTCATTTCCCATTTTGATAGAAGAAAGATAGTGTTTTGTAGTGTCTTTAAAACACATCTCAAAATAAAGACCTGTGAATTGAAAAATTAAGTTAAACAGAAACTGAGACATTTTTGCAGTCAAAGATGTAGACATTGAGCTTTATTTCTAAAGCAGAAGCTAAAAAAAGGAATTTTTAAGTTCTGAGAAGTCTGGGCCTGATGGAGGAATCGTAAAATGATAGGATGTCCTGAGTTGGAAGGCACCCACAAGAATCATCATCCCCAAGAGTCACACCATGTGCCTCAGAGCATTGTCCAAATGCTTCTTGAACTCTGACAGGCTTGGGGTTGTGACCACTTCCCTGGGGAGCCTGTTCCAGTGCCCAGCCACCCTCTGGATAAAGAACCTGATATCCAGCCTAAACCTTCCCTGATGCAATTTCAGGCCCTTCCCTCAGGCCCTGTCACTGGGAAGAGATCACTGAGAAGAGAAGAGATCAGTGTCTGCCCCTCCTTTTCCCCTCCCAAGGAAGCTGTAGACTGCTACCAGGTCTCACCTCAGTCTTCCCCAGGCTAAACAGAAGAAGTGACGTCAACCACTCCTTATATGGCTTCCTCTCTAGGCCCTTCCCAAGTCATCCCAAGAAGACTAATGCCACTAGGAAAAGTAATAAGGATTGAAGTCTTGTTAGGGAGGAGAAAATGGTTAAAAAATAAAACGTGTTAGAGTTTGCAAATGATATGAAGAACAAGAGTCAAGGTTTTTCAACTTTATAAATGAAAACAGAACAAGGAAAGAAGTATAGCAGCTGTGCAGTACAGATAGGTAGAGAGTAGAAGTTGTTTAGAAGCATCTCAACTCTTGAACAGAACATGTTATATTCAGTCAAGAAAAATAATACTAAGTAGTTGGGTAGAGGAGTATGGAAATACACTGCTGTACATAATAATCTTAAGAGAGGTTAGGTTATGTCTATCAAGTCAATAGGATTCTGAAAGGACTGGTGAAAGAAATCACAGGACGTGTTGGATTGATTTTGAGATCTTATTGAATGTTTTCTTATTGAATGCTATGATGAGTCATACAAATAAAAGTGCCTTAATTTTGCTGCTAACCAGAAATGGAGAGGCAGCATTGCTACAAAAAGTCACAGCATATCAAGAAGTGTGAGGCACTAAAGGTTGGAGTGTCAGGGGGTGCTGTGAAAGGGTGGGCCCAGAGAGTTCAGCTTGCACCCAGCTGAACAGCAGAGCTGGCTGCAGGGAGCAGGGAGAAGAGTGGGCCACCTGCTGAAGGATAAAAACTGCCAACATGAGCCATGACAATAATTACAGCAAACATACACAGATTTGTCTGGGGGAAGATTTCTGGTGAAGGTGGATAAGGTGCTATGTGAGACACTGGTGTGATCACCTGTATCTGATCACCTGTATTCAAAATTTGAATGAAACAAGTATAGGGAAGGTCTGTTAGGATGATCAGGGGACATGTTGTGGTTCCTGAGCAAGACAGTGTACCCTGCACAGAAAGTGGCTGTCTCTGTTTCTCTACGAGCCTCTCAGGAACCCTGGGCCAGTCCCGAGCCGGCAGACACTGGGGGGAGCAGCCCCAACACGGCCGATAGCGGGGAGACACTGTCTGTGTGTGCCCCGAGGGTGCTGAGGGCACCTGGGCTGGCAGGGAGACACTGTCTGTGTGTGCCCCGAGGGTGCTGAGGGCACCTGGGCTGCGGGGAGACACTCTCTGTGTGTGCCCCGAGGGTGCTGAGGGCACCTGGGCTGGCAGGGAGACACTGTCTGTGTGTGCCCCGAGGGTGCTGAGGGCACCTGGGCTGGCAGGGAGACACTGTCTGTGTGTGCCCCGAGGGTGCTGAGGGCACCTGGGCTGACAGCAGGGAGACACTGTCTGTGTGTGCCCCGAGGGTGCTGAGGGCACCTGGGCTGGCAGGGAGACACTGTCTGTGTGTGCCCCGAGGGTGCTGAGGGCACCTGGGCTGACAGCAGGGAGACACTGTCTGTGTGTGCCCCGAGGGTGCTGAGGGCACCTGGGCTGGCAGGGAGACACTGTCTGTGTGTGCCCCGAGGGTGCTGAGGGCACCTGGGCTGGGCGTCTGTGCAGCAAGAGAGACACCAGAGACATTGGTAGAAGAGAAAGGGCCGACTCTTAGCTGGGGTTAATCCAAGGTTTTATTCTAGGAGTCCCAAAGGAGCTCCTGCACCTCAGGGGGCCTCCTGCCAAGAGCCCCGGGAGATGTGCCAAGGTCACGTTTAAAGGGAGGTGGAAACCCAAAGTAGAGAACATTTTACCAACCAATAAGTAACTCTAAGGGATGGGTACTGGGGGATAGACATACAGGACAGTGTATGGAGCAAGGCTTGGGGGGCGGACTCCCAGCCTCTGGCTAATCACTCGACGACTTGGACCGAAACTTCTGGATGGAGGGATGGGATGCTGAGTGATTGACAGAGAGCCAGGGTGGGGGTTTGGGGATGATCTCATCCCGGGAGAGGGATAACACAGGTAAAGGGAGGGGGGTACAGTCTGGGATAAAACATTTGGGAAAAATATGGGAATACAAAACAAAACTACTTCAAAGTATTACAAAGTATAAAAACGCACTACAACAGTGGCTGAGCACATCTAGACTGAACCTGACACTTGAGCTCAGGGGCATGCAGGAAACATCTCAGTTTGTTTAGTCTGCCAAAAAAGAAGGATGAGGGAGGAGATTATTTCACTCATAACTATCTGAGGGAGGAAAAACTCTAGAGAAGGAAAAGAGCAATTTAAATGAAAGAACAATATTGATGTGAGGGCAAATAGTTATCAACTGCTGGCGAATGAATTTCCAGTCATCAGAACATGGATGCCTGACTAGCTTGCCTGACCAGCTGGAGTAATGTTGAGCAAATTAACAAGGCCTTTACAGATGAAATTGAAGATATTGGCTTCTGTGCCTCTGTTTCCTGAAGTTTTGCTGTGCCTTCTCTTCCTTTCTGCAAGCAGTGAACTAGTTAAATTGCTGAGTAACTCTAGAAACAGTGCAAACAAGCAGCAGCTGCACTATTGTTTCCAAATAAATGTATATTTGAATGACCTGGTGAAGGATGAGATTGAAATGATAAAGCAGTTGGATGGTGAACATGAAAAATAGAAAGTGTTACTGTAGACTTTGTAATTTTTTCCATTCCAAAGGTTTCTTAATAAGTATTAAAACTAATCAATGACACATGCCTAAAACTGATCTATTTTATCCCCATGATGAGGACCTCAGGAATGTAGGCATAGGTTTTAAACTAAGGTAGCTTGCCAGCACGTGGATTGAATGATCATGACCATTTCATGGAAGGATAATTAGCTTTTTGTTCTGTTCTGTTTTTAGCTGCTTCTATTATTTTAAATGTATGTCGTCACCCTCGTGTTGACAGTGAAACCACTTCCCTGTCTCTGACCTCATTGCTACACAAAGTGCTAAAAGAAAACCTTCATAGACAGTCTTTGATTTCTGTGATGTAGTGGCCAGTGACAGGGGTCTTACAAGAAAGTGTCTTTCTCTTCTTTCTTCTTTCTCTACATTTTGTAGAGCAGAATAAAATAAATTAAATCTTCTTTTCTAAAGTACAGTCCAGCGCTTTTGTTGATAAGTGGACATAAAGAAAAAACATGCGTGATGGGAGCAAGAAATTTTATTTAGAAGGAAAAAAATGCATCCAATACAACCACAGTTGTAAAATGTGTACTGGTTACAATGATTTCCAAACAGAAGTTAATTTCTTTGAGTTACTGTGACTGCATTGCATAGGCATGCCCAGCATAAAAAACAGACTATCATTTTTTCCTGACTCATATCCCATGTTAGTCAGACAGATTTATTCACACAATTACATGTTTTCTCCATATATTTTATTTTGCTGTGCTTTTCATAGGTCTTTAAAATGAATTGGTTATTTTTTCTTAATTATGAAAATGTTATTGCACTAAATGCAATTTAATTTAAATAAGAATTTCTGCCAAAGCGTTTAAATAAATACAGTATTCTTTTACAAGTATGAAAGGAGTTACTATTTGCTGTTTCATTTCCTCACTAATATGCTGGCATGTTTGGTTTGAACCTGAGCTTGTGGAAGTTTATTCTTAACCAAAGCAGTTCCTTTTTCATGTAAGTAGGTTAAATGTGAGTTGTAGAGCCCTAGGGCTCTTTTTGTTCAGTTTTAAAGCCCCCTCAAGTGGGCCTCTTTTAGAAACCTGGAATCATATGTTTGTAAGGTTGATCCAAATTACCATTAGAATAGCTCTTTTCAACTTTTTATTTATACAAAGAATCGTAAAAAATGCACCAAACTGACAAGGTATTAAATCAAACTGAATGAAGACAGTTAATTTTCTTTTTTTGCTCAACAACTTCTTTTTTTTTTGCGTCTTTTAATGGAAACTCTCAAATTGAAAAAATTGTCTGTACAGTATGTTAAGGTGCCATGCAGTATAATAAATTGCTATTACTGTCAAAAAGATACATGATAAAGTGCATTTGCACAAAAGGCACATATTAATGTCAATCATTTTTGCGTGATTTATATACTAACTGCAGTGTTTTAAGAAGATCAATATTCTTTGTTTTGACAACATTTCAGAGCCTTGTACGTTCCTGACAGTATTAATATTTCTACCATAGTATGATAGAATAATTTTAGTAGTTAGTGAGTGGTCAGTTTGGTGAACGGTGCATGGTAAGAGTGCATTTAAATATTACCAGGTAAAAAGCATAATGCATTTTTGAGTAAGATAAAAATGGTTATAATTCTAATTTTTAGTGGAATATAATGTCATGTAATTAGTAAAACTTCCTAAAGTGGTGGTATTTTCCCATCCCCTTAAATGCATCTTCTGTGTATGCATAATAATTACTCCCATTGCAATACTATCAGTGTCCCCTAAGACATAATAATAGACAGAATTACAGTAGTTTGACATGTAATTTTCTGATCTAGTTCTCAGAAGGGCTCAGAAATACTTTTAATGTTTTTCTTTATTTTCTTCCTTTTCCTCCTTTTCAACTTCTATGTTTTTATTTTTTATGTTTGTTTAACCCTCTTGTTTGTCATCCATGTTTTCCTTAAAGTTCTTTTTTTTTTTTCTTTTTTAAGTAGTAGAAGGGCTAAGCAAAAAAAATATGCTCTTTCTTATCTCCTCTTGTGAAGAATTATTAGCTTTCCCCTCTGCTTGTAAAAACCCATCATTCATTCTTACTTGTTCAAGAAGGTCCACAGCTCCTGGAGAGCTCTCAGAAAGTTGCCTCTACAAAAGAAGAAATCCTGAAGGTATTTTTAGAGACTTCTGAAGAGGTACTGAAGAATTGTGCTTTTACTACAATCTGCTTTCACCATTGCTTACCTGTAAGGGCCTGGGTTCAGCTGTCTTTCACATCATATACTTCTAATTTATACAGGATGCTCAGTATCTGTACCACTAAGGCACTAACTTCAAAAATTGATAGCAGTAATTCTCAAGAATTTTCATGACTTTTAGTCCTACTCTATTTTAAAAATAACTTGAGACACCATTTGGTAAGCATCTCTAGTACTACAGTTATTTTCTTATCTAAATAACTGAAGTAGAAGTGTAGCAGATAACTGCTGTCCAATGATTTGGTCTTCATGATAACAGCTGTAACAGCTTTGGAAAAAACAGGTCTATGTTCTGTATTGGATAACCTAACATTCACTCTTAGCATTCTGGATATTTTGTAAATTTTTAGTAATAATGTTAAAATATTTCTAGTAATAAAACTCATTGTAAACTATAGCAAAGGCTATGGAGTTAATTACAGCTAGCAATTATGTGTTTTCCCCTCAAACATTTCCTCCTATTACAAATAATTGCAAATTAGATATCATCAATAACAAAATGTACATACACAGGCTTTCATCACAGCCTTGATAGCCAGGCTTAGATTGCCTACCCTATGTGTCCTGATTCCTGAAGGACAAACTCTTGTGTAGTTTGCAGTTTTATGGCAGCACATTAACAGGGAGACTGACAGCTGCATTTTAGGGCTTATCTTCAACATGCAAGTTCCCCCTAGGCTGGGTCAGAGTGGGTCTCAGTCCCTGTGCTGCAGCAACTCAGCCACAGTGCAGAGTAGAGGGAGAGGAACCAGAGAGAGCAAGGGGTGTCTGCATTTGGGGAAGAAATGATCCTCTGTGTGCACAACAGAAGTTCATGCTCAACAGCAATTTGTGTTTTTCATCAGTGACTTGTGAAAGCAACTTCTGCCTGCGATGGAAACTTCACAGGTGGAGAATTCATATAGAAGAGTGACCACTCATAACATGTTAAATGTGAGCAAGGTTGCCTTTTCAGTCCTGAGAACATAGCACAGCTTTTGTGAAGTGTGATAAATACTGTAGATTCCTACAATGAGCCACTGTGTTAGGATGGGGACAACAAAGGCATCAGAGTTTGTCTGGAGCATGATGCTGCATAGGAATTCTCATGGGTTGTGCAGTTTGTACCTAGATTGTTTGTGGTTGGGCTTAAAAGCCTGATCTCACTCTACCATGTTTTATTGTTTTCTAAGGCTTTTATTTCTCATCTTGGAGTAAGAAAAGTTGTAGGATAATCTCTTCATTTTTCATAGTGAGTTGTATAGTGCTCTATGCAATATGATGAACTGGTGATGGTAATTCAGGCTTTTAAAATGATTGGGGCAAAAAAGAAAACATGAATACTTTCAATTGGCAGCTAATGCCCTATCTCAAATAATTGGCTTTTATGTTACAAAACTGGAAAAATATCATGAACCATTAAACACCTACATGCCTTTATAATTTTCCTTTAAATTCCACTCATCAGCTTTCATATGCCTGTGAACAAATGAAAGTTGATGAGGGTATAAAACTAAGTATACTGGATAATATTATTTTTAAAGATTTTATCTGATAAGCAAAAATTCACTACATGGTAAAAGTCAATCACTGTAAATATGTCTTGTTAAAGTCTCTGTCTTACATTTAGTTCATTCATTAGCTAAAGAAGATTAAAGGTTAAGTTTTAGACATTTTTATGACTGCATTCATGGAAGTTTTTCTTCGTTCTGTTTGAATTCTGGCAAACAGAGCACTTCTTCAACAGCACTTTTCACAACCATGCACCTGTTCATTTGAATGGTTAGGAAAAAAAGCTTAAATTAGCACTGAACTCTTTGGGAGGGTGTTTTCTTTCTAATTTAAGATTGGTGTCCTACATATAGCAGTCATATAATTTAAATTTTCATATCAGTTATAGGACTTGTTTTTTTGGTTGTTTTTTTTTTTCTTCTGATAGAGGTATAGCTACAGTATTATCTATCTATCTATCTATCTATCTATCTATCTATCTATCTATCTATCTATCTGTCCTTCTACCTAATTTTTATTTGGTTTGCAAGTCTTGGCTCTTTTCCTGTAAGGCTGATTATGATCTTTTTTCTGCAGTAAAGCCTGTGCTGATTGCTTGGTTAACCAATTGCTTGGTTAGCTCGACTTGGCTGATAAGATCAGCTGGATTGCAGAAAAAAGTCACATGTTCTAGGTACAATGCAGTCTAAAAGAACATTTTAAGTTCAGGCTTATTATGTGGAAAACAAAACAGTTCTGGAAATTACCTGTTGGAATCATTGCACTACCACTGAAGTGTAGTCACATTCTGTATGATGTTGGTATTGTATAATAATGTCACCTAAAGACACAAATGCAGTCATGTGCATTTAAAGCTAACAGTTTGCAGCACCAAAGCTGAAATTTGTCTGCAGTAGTATGGACTGCTTGTTTTACTAAAATTATTCACATGAAGGAATCTGATTTAGCCCTTAGATTATGAGCTTTGTTAAGTCACACTTTCACAGTATCAGTTTAACAGTGATGTCTCAGTGGTTTTCTTTGTTGAGCAGAAAATCATATCACAATGTCCTGGTGAATTTAGAAAAGTGTATTCTCTATTTCTAAAATGAACAATATGTCTTAAAGTGCAGATGAAATTCTTTTTCATATTCATATTTATGAAATTCATATTCATATGAAAATTCATATGCATTCACATAAATCAAGCTTGAAAAAACACATAGAGGTCCAAGGATCTGCTGTAAGACTTGAAAAGCAGCTTCCCCAGATAACATCAAGCCCCTGACTCCGTCTTATCTGCAGTATACTTCACTTACAGAAAGACTAGTGAAAAACAATATTTGAAACATGCTTGCAGAAGAGGTTGCAAGATTGAGGCCCCAAACAAATCACCTTCAGCTGTTAAAACTTATCACCAACTCAAGCAGCAGAACCTTCATAATCCACTAGCCTGCCATCAGGGCATCCGTCAATAAAGGACAGTGCCTTGAACACAAATGAAAACTTGTCACCATTTGAATAATTATTTCACGGAGCTCTGGAATTTTCCAGATTTTGCAAATTACAAAGGCCTGATTAGTCAGTATCATTTGAAAGTTAATGTTGGAAAGGGTAAATGTACTTAGATTGGTCTCAAATTGCTTGTTCTTACTAGACTTTTTTTTAGCGTAAACTTTATCAGAAACTAGCTGCCTGAAGAGATATGCAGTCACAGAAGAAATAAGTCATCAAAGACAAATGCCAGTCTGAAGTTGACCAGACCCAAGTCTCTATTATCAGGTTTAAAAGAGGCAGCAGACAATTGGAGAAAAAGTCCTTTGAAATGGAGCCCAGGTTTAGCCCGTCCAGGACCACATTTAGATTTCCTGCATTTTTCTTAAGCGCTCTAATTTGACATATACTTAGAGATGACATGAGGGCATGATTATGTGTAATTCAGCTTCTGTTTTCTTCCTCTGCTTAAATTTCTAAAAATTTCTCACACTAATTTAATTCTATGTATCCTAAATAGATCTCATGTATTTAGGTAATTAGTGAGTAGTTCTTATGTTTAATTTAATTTGAGGTGTTCTGTTTACATTTGTTGTTTTTTGCCTTCTTTTTTGTTTATGTGATACTTCACTTTGGGATAGTTTACAGAATGAAATAGGATGGTTTTTGCTTGGGAGCAAATTGCGTTAGCTGACAAGAAGAAAGAAATGCAGTGTATTCCCTCCCCTTTCTTGGCATGAGTGTTTATCCATTGCACAAGGTTGTATGTGAAAGCCATTGAAGTATGTGAAAGCAAGCTTCCAGGAGCCATTGTTTTTCCCCATCCTGTTGGAAGGAACCAGGGCTGCCCCATTGTGGGGAAGGAGGGCATAAAAAGTTCCAAGTCTCTCTCTCACTGATTTCTATCCCACTCTTAAACTGTGGGAGAGGCAGAAAGGAGCTGCAATTCTTAAATAAGCATTTATTTCCTGGTCATCTCACAGCTATGCACTGTGCTTCACATGCAGAAAGGGGCTGAGTTAATTTCTAGCCTTAATTTGATTTCAGTAATCATAAATAGCAGCAAATGTTAAATTTATAAAACATACTCAATGAACTTGAAGAAAAATAATATCTCTGGTGTGTATTCACATTTTGTAATGAGCCAGGGGTATGTAATGTCTGTAGGTCTATTAATTCCTCTTACTACAATAATTATAGATATTTTTAAATGACACATTTTTTTTTTCCTCCATTAAATACGTGCTAATTCCTTAAGGTGCTAGATCTCTTACGTATGGAATCACTAATTCTGGAAGGCTGGAGAAGACAATTAAGTAGGTGAAGTATCATCAGTGCTTTGAAGTCAATGTAAATACTCCTGACAAGTTCAGAATCCTATGCTTGGATTTTATAAGAGCACCTCTCCAGCCTTCTGTGCAAGCAAGCTGCCTGCTGCCACTGGATAGAGATGGGTTAGAGATGGTTGTTTTTTTACATACCACAGCTGGTAACAGTAAAATTTTCATGCTCATACTTAATATATAATATTATACGTAACTTTTGTCATAGCAAGCAATGTCATGAATGTTACTGGTTTTTGAAATTTAAAGCCATTTATAGTGTTCAATACTAACAGACTGGAAACATGAATTCCATATGTTTTTAGAACAAAATACAGTGTGAGTGAGCAGTTTTCATAATGCCTTTCATTTGCTGTGCACTGTCCAATATTGCTCTTTTTCTTGTGCTGCCATTTTTTAAAAACTATTTTGGTGTTGTGGTCATGGTGTTTCTTCCACTTTTAACTTGCTTCTCATGCTACCTTTTTTTAACTTCTTTGTTTCTTAGAAATTATTCTCTTCCTTCCCTCCCTCTCCTGAAAATACTACTGAGGTCTTTTACTGAAGCAATAAGTCTTGTGGTGTCCTCCACTTAGCATTAAAGGAGTTAATTAACTTTAGTTTTAGGCAATAAAACTTTGTAATAAATATGTTGATCTTATACTTGCCTGAGTTGCAGTATGTAAACCAGAGAAACTTTGAAGTCAACAGAAATATTATCTGGGAAAATGGTAGCTGGGCTTTTGGAGATAATTTGAGACTGAAAATAGCTCATAGTATATCAAAGCAGGAATTATATGAGCTATAATGATAAGATTGTTACTTGGAAAGACTAAGTGAAATAGAAGGAATATCCTGATATCATTGTATTGGCTTTCATGAATTCTGGATGATATTGTGCATTTTGGTTTCAGCAGTTAAAAGTCTTGTTTGAGTGTATTTATAGACCAAAACTTGTAGTGGTTTTTGTATGCTAATGAATTTCAATATTTTATATGTTTATAAGAAATGTTTATAATTGAGTTAATTACATCTGAGATAATTTATTACTATTATAATACAGCTATTTGATTAATCATTAAAATAAGCTTTTTTAATAGTCACTTTAATACTGGCCTGTCTGTAGAAGTCTGTATTTTTGTCTACTTTTTTTTACACTTTTTTCCATACTTTGATCTGCAATCATGATATTACAAATATTCTAATAACCCAATGGCTCTGGAAGTAGACTTATCATTTTGTATAGTCCCATTTCAAAGGAGGATAAAGAAATAATGTTTAAATTAGGAGATATAAGATTTTAAATATTGGACTTGTCCTTTCAGGGTCCTCTGTGTAGCTCTCATTAACTCTTAGAAAATGCTCAAAAGCAGTGATTGTTGGCTTATATCTCAGCCTCAGAACATTTATTACTCCATCTTTGTAAACATCCAGAAGTTCAGACTTGTAGAATTGCTTGTAGTGCAGGTGGGAGAAGAAGGCTGTGTGTTTGGGACCTACATCATGCCTTTAAGGCTTGAGTTAGAGATGTCTCAGAGCAAACTCGATTAGGTGACGTTGTATTGTTACAGATTTTATCCTTCATTTAAACCATCATGCTGGGATTTTCTTTCAGTTGGTGGTTGTTGAGTTCCATATCTGAAAACTCCAAAGGTTAATCCACAACTACAAACAATCATGTTCCTTCTCTTATTACTACCTACCGATTGATCCATGTGCTTCATATCATACTGCAGAAATGCTTGTTCGAACACAGTAATTCATTCTGTAAAGCTGTTTGAGATACATGACACCTAAAGAAAAATGGTCAAAAAATGCCAGTACAAACCAAACTATGTTATAAAGGCTGCATTGCCAGATATAAGAAAACTGAGTTATTGGTCAGTATAAAAGGAATGAAAACAACAGCTAAAATTATGGTTTATATTTTTTCTAGTCATGACAGGCCAATATATTTTCTTAGACAAACCTGCTGAAGTTCTCCAGGCAGTAAGGCTAAGAGAATGGTTATTTTAGAGAGCTTGCAAACCTATACCAAGTTCTTACTAATTTTTTATCCTTTTTGTTAGCCTAATGATGAGAACTTCCAGAAAAAAAAGATGACTTGTTATCTTTATAAATAAAACATATTAAGAAATGAGGAGGAACAGGCATTTGTCCCAGTTTGTTCAGAGATTATGTGATGTTATTATGGTGTTTATATTTCAGCAGAATTAAAGTTACTCAGTGTCAGAGCATTATGTGTTTTAATTTAAACACTGGATAAATTCTCTTCAGTCTACAAATCATTTTTCTTCAAGGCTTTTCTGGATTGTTGTTTTTTGGTTTTGGTTTTTCTCCTCACCATCAATATCAGCTATGTGTATGCAACAAGAGCAAAACTTGTAGTATTAAAGTCCTGTTTGGTCTTTTTGCAGAAAAATACTGATATTTATATGAAAATACTATATTTGTGCATCCAAATAGATTTATACATGTTTCTTATACATACATTTGTGCAGAAATATCTTACATAATACTCAGAGGAGGAAGCACTAGTAAAATATTCAGTACAGTTAATTGAAAAGGAAAATGTTGGTTTTCACAGTGTTGTGTTTTATATGTATTTATGGGCTATAAAATATAGAGTTCAGATCATGTAGCAAAGATAAGTAAGAAGCATTTTAAGTCCTAGAGTTTCTCTGAAACTTTTTCTAGAGCTGTCCTTTTCTGTCTGTTTCAAGTGTTCCATGTAATCATGTAAAACCAAAATTTTATTTTCTGTTATGATGAAATAAAAAGCCAACCAAGATAGAATATCAGCTGTTATGAGCTATATAGCATTTCATTTTAGATTTAAAGAGCTGATACAGATTTTATTTTGAAAGGTTGACATCATTCTTGGAACAGGTTATGGAATGTTCACATCATACAAAAAAATTAATAACCTTCAGATTCACCTAGGACTCCATTTTACCTATATAATATTTTTGGTTATGACTGTATCCACTGCAACTTGGGAAAGTTACAGTAAGAATCACTGCAAGTATGGAAAATTCTGAATACCTCTTTGGATTTTGTAAATATTTTCACGATTTGCTAGTGAAAGGGGGGTGATTATTACAAAGCGAATCAATTGTAAAATATTTTTAAATAAGTGTAAGGTTTAGATTATATAACATAAGTTTCTTGATTTAATGAGGTACATCTCATTTTATAGTCAATTTAGTGCACTTTTATGTGTGTGGTCTTGTGTGTGCATGTATGTGTAAAATTGGGGCAGTACAACACATTAATGACATGTTCATGACTAGGCAGATCAACTGAGAATTTATGACATGACATAAGAGTTTAAATAGGAATCATGTTAGAAATACTTTTGGAAGTCTTTTTAAGACTGTTGTACATTACAGAAGTGGACATCAGAAATGCTTCAATGTGATCTCTACAATACTATATAGTTTAAAGACACTGATAAGTGGGTATGTTCCATTGACTTTTTTTTTTCCCAGTTGTCACCAGAATTGCTTGAATTCCAGTCTGCTTTGGTCACTTTAGTCAGATTTTATCTATGCTAAGGTATAATGCCTAATAGAGGAGTTTGTTTTTAAGTCTAAACTGTACACATTGTCAATGTCATGGAGTCCTCTACTCCCTGTCAGAAAGGGAAAATACCTTTTTGAGCAGTACACTGAAGAGAAAATAGTTTTCAGTAAAGAAAATTCACTTTCAATGAAGAGTTTTCACTTGTCATGTTTAGTTTTCCAAATGGACTGGTATTTTGGAGCTTTGTACACATTGAAAAGGTGCTTACATTGATCAACTACTTAATTACCATTGATTCTCAGTGTGAGTACATAATCTCATGGCACAGCCTCAGTAACAATTGTTAACATTTGACTAATCAATTAATTATTTCAATATTCATGAAGGCAACAGATAAGACTGATTCTCCATTGAAAGCTAGCACTACAGGAGAAATGCAAGTTTTCATAATTTAGTAGTAAGCATTTAATTTTCTTTAGCTGAAATACATGAAGACATTTTGACTTTCTATGTTTGTATATAACCATATCAAATATTCCAGTCCTCACGGGGAGTCTGTGGTTCTGAGGAAATGTTAAACAGCACAATGTGCTTAGTGTCATCTTTCCACATGTGTAATATCTTCATTATAAGACCCCATGTTCAAATATTGCAAATGTTCAGCATTTCTGATAAGGTACATTTAGGGCCTGTAGATAATACTCGATTGACCGAATGAAAATTTTGTCTTGCTGCTTGGCTGCTAAATGCATGACCATGGGCAAACCTAGACAAAAACATCAACACATTCTTCCAGGGGTGTGCGTGGCTTAGGAGGAACTCTTCAACAGGCCGTAAGTAATTTCCTTGGCCAACTGCTCCTTGACATGCATTTACAGCAGATGACAGATGCTGCTCAAGAGTGTTTTGGCCACTTTGGTGTCTGTCCACTTTTCTGGACATTTCACACATTTGTTTCTACCCAGCGGAATGGGAAAAAAGCCATATTTGAGGTCTACCTTGAGATGCTACAGTGATCCTGCTGGGTGGTCTGGTGCCACGTTAATGGTGTGAGCACAAGCTCTGGCTTTGATATGAGAGCTCATGCTGGCCAGAGCTAATGGGGGCAAAAGCCTCTTACTCCCCTGTGAATTCACAGTACAACTTCCCTTTCATCTGTTAACCTTTCAGTACTGGTGACCTGGAGATGGCCATGCCTTCCATTTCCTACCAACTTCTTTGTTCATTTCAGTTTTTTTGTTAACAAGTTCTGTAATCATGCATTGTGAAAATACTACAATTGCCTGTCATGAAAGAGTTGCTGGGAAATAGGATTTCAGTGAATTGCTGAAAAATATTTTTCTGTTTAACATAACAATACCTTCACTTTGTAGTAAAGTGGAGATGCGGGGGAATTATCAGTGCATACAATTTTATCAGCTTACATACAGCTTGTTTTCCTGAATATGTTTTAAGCAGCTTTGTGTTTCTGAAGTTAAAACTTCAACTGTTGTTTAGATTGCCTTGTATCCCCCAGAGTTACCTTTCTTTTAAACAGTTAACTTAAAAAAATCCAAAACAATATGCAACCAGCAACACTTCTGGAGAGAATCAGAATTCAATTTTTTTTCTCTGAGCCGAATAAAATGTATTTTGTTGTTTTCACTGGCTAATGGTTCATTAATTTTCTTGATAAATACTGCACATAATGTGTTCATCTTCAATTTAATATTTCAGTATGTTAAAGTTTATGATCACATAAACATTTTCTTGTCAAATAGTGCCTGTGTGACTGAGGTCACTAAAACAAGGGTCCAGAGCTTCACAGTTTCGTAAATCAGGGGAATTTTGTTAGAGTCAGTGGGATTAAAGTTGCACGAGATCACAGTGAAGTCCAAGGATACTACTCATGATCATTACGCAGAATATAGGCTGCAGAACTGGATCCATCTGTGCACCAAAGAGCCATATGCTGAGAGTAATAGTTGGAAGTGATGGATGGATTCTGCAGACTTTAACATGTAATAACTAGTACGTACTTAGATGTCAGTGGATGTAGCAGAATATGAGCGGGAGTGGCAGGCATAGCCAGCTGTTCCATATCCATGCTATATTTGGCCGAGTAGATTTATAGTGCGCTCTCGTTCACTGGCATGTCTTCATTCACCTTCATCAAGTATGAGACACCTTGTTCCTGCCTTTACTCACTGGCTTCCTCTTCCTCCAAAAATGAAAGATTCCTGCAGGTGCTGAAATCCTTTCAAAGATGATCTCATAGCAAAGAAATAGCCTGTGAGGGTTGATATCCAAGCAAAACTAAGCATTTGCAACAAATTTTGCCCATCACAGTTTTTAATCCTAAGCTAAATTATTTTAATAGTATTGGAAGTTTCGAAATGTAACATCCACAATACATAGACTACATTCCACCTTAAACAAGGATCTTTTCTAAGTCATTAGGTAGTAATAAATCGAAGCTTTTTTGTAAGATGAAAACTACATTGAAGAACTAGCAATGGAAAGAAATACCAGCTGTGGAAAAACACTACCAATAAAATATAAGGGTTTTTTTGGGTTTTTTTCCCAAGAATAGTAAATCTGATCTTGAACCACATTTTATTGTAATTCAAAGATCAAGTTCCCTGAGATGCTGGAAAAAAGTGTTTATTTTCTTTTTGTTCTCCTTGTGAATTTATCACAAAAGCTTTTTTAACAAAATACTTCTAGGCCTCCATTTTACATTTTATTTTCTGAAACTTTATAGCTGAAAATACTTCTAATGCATGATCTTGTAAATTTATTGCTTTTTAACTGCATTTGCAAAAATTACTGGAATACTTGTATCAGGCAACATTTCTGAAAAATAACTCAGACAAATTCCTACAGTAGGAATAAATTTTGCCATAATAGATGATTTTGAATTTGCTTTAGAGCTTAACCTGTTGGCAGTTCCGGAACTGGGCAAGAAAAAGGTGTCATCTGTCAGATATTTGTCTTATTCATTCAAAGTATTGCTGCAAGCACTTATATTTATTTTCTCCATGCTGTCAAGCTGTGATTTCTTTTAGCAATGACACTTTAATCTGTTTATTTTGGAATGCTCAGACTTGAAGTTACCAGTTCTTCAAAATTCTCAGTTTAACATTTTAAAATAATTTCTGTATCAATGTAGCTGCAGATGCAGAGTGTTTTTCTCATTCAGATTGTAAATCTGGGTCTCCAGCAGTTCTTTCTAGGCATTATTTTTGTTGTCCAGCAACATGATATATGCAAATATGAAGTAGAAAGAGCTTGTTATTTAGGGTGATTCAGCCACTGTAAATAGAAATGAGAGTATGGTGAAAAAATAGAGTGGTACCTTTCATTTCTTCTTGTGTAGTGCATTTGGACGATGAGTGGGATTTGGATGCAAAATGCTGCAAATGGCTCCAACCAGGAGCTGTTCTGGTCTCATTCCCAGGGATCTGATAATGGATCTCTTGCTGGCAACTCTGTGCATCAGACTGGCAAATCCAGAGCTGGGAAGCATATCCTGGGATTGAAGAGGGCAGTGTCTTCAATCCCTATTCATTCCCAGTGGAAGCTAAGCCTTTGTAGAACTCACCCCCATCCCTCTGGTAATGGAGTAAATTATTTTCAGTCTGCTTTTATCATTCTGCTTCTGGAGACAAAATAATTTGCTTTCTGATTTAATGTTTCTCTTCTGTAATTCAGAAATGAAGCTACAGGCTCAAAATAATGAAATTTGGTAGTTACCTCCACTTCATGTTGTTCTTTGAATTTTTGCCTTGTATTTCAGAGATGGTACATGTTTCTTTCAAATGTTTTCAAATTGAGGCAATGCCTAAATGGAGACTTGGCTACTCTTTGCACAGGTAGATTGATGAAGTATTGGTCAGTCTCCATTCACTGAAAAGCAGTGAGCTCCCAAATATTTAGTTAAAGCAATTGTGTATGTTTTTCTTTCCCAAAAGGGAATGTTCTCATTTGTGGTCCAGATCCCCTCCAATGTGGTGACAGCAGTATCAATGTAATTATGGGAAGGAAGGGAGATGATATAACAAGCTCTCTTGGGTTTGGCCAAGACAATTTTCTTCCTAGTCTGGTACAGTGCTGTGTTCTGGATGTAGAGTGAGTATAATGTTAGTAACATGCTGATGTTTTAGTTATGGCTGAGCAGTGCTTACCCTTAGTCAAGGACTTTTCAGCTTCTCCTATCATTCCACCAGCAAGGAGGACAGGGGGGGCTCAGGAAGCTGGAAGGAAATGCAGCCAGGACAGCTGACCCCAGTGAGCAGTGGCATTGTGCATAATTCTTTTTCAGATTTACAATTATATTATTCTCTTATTATTAATTTTCCCACATCTATTTCTTTCCTATCAAACTATCTCAACCCATTTTATGTAATTTTCCCCCAATTCTCTCCCCATCTCTCTGGGCAGAGGAGTGAGTGAGCAGGTCTGTTGTGTGTAGTTACCTGCCAGTTAGTCTTATGGAACTTTTGACAGGAATGTACGTTGTCCTGCTGCACATATGGATGCCCTGACCTGCCCTTCATCCGTGATATTAGCAGAGTTCAAAACTGCTTTTTCTGGCCAAAGTGGAACACTGAGTGAGGATGTAGTAGCCAGGTAACACATACAACTGCCAAATATGTGGCTGCCACCTTTGCCAAATGTGTGTGATTGGCATAAGCTACTTATATTTTCAAATCTGTTAATTATTGACACTTCTGGCAGTGTTAATGGCTGCAGTCCATCTTTTTTGATGAGCCTTATGTAAAACGAGGGGATGTTTGCTTTCTGTGCTCTAAGACTGTGCCATGGTATTTTTAATACATTCAACTCACTATTTTTCATGTAATCTCTTTGAAATTTGCACCAAAATAGTTAGATCTGCTTTATTTTCCCAACATGCTACTTATATATTTCCTTATGCTATAAAAAAAATTTTTGCTAGTGCTGTGCTGTGAGCAATTGAGTCATAGAAAAAAAAATGAAACGCTTTTCTCTCTTGTAAGAGGCAATGTTTATTTACAAAATTTATGTGGACTCAGGAAACAAAGGAGGAAGAAGAAGTATAATACATTCCCAAAACAATGTAGTGTTGTGTAAACTATGGCTTACTCCAACAGGTGTTAGGTCCCATGTTTAGCACAGGAGAGAGGAGGTAGGAATACAGGACTGAGGGCTGGAAATAGCACATTGCTCTTCAAAAAAGTCACACAATTTCCAACGTGGGCATTTTGGTAAATGTGTATTTTGGTAAAATGAGCACTCTTGAATTTTAAACTTGCTCTGATAATTAAAGTATTTGTATTTATTCCTGTTGTAGATTTTGTTCTAATGCTACAGTGGGATTCTTTTTTCCTGTTTTTTTTTTATGATATATTTACTTTTCCATTTTAAATTTGTTAGCATACATGTAAACCACAATATATACTTGAAAATAGACTTATGTTTTAAATTAAGTGAAACATACTCCACTTTTAACTGGCCCTACTGTTTTGTTACAGGTGTTTTATTGAATCTAAAATAAATGCAGACCTCTTTCTGCACATTCAGTTTTACTATTCCTTGAGATGTCTCAGCTAATAAGTGAAAATGGAGTTGGGTCAGTTGTAGGAACTGAGTGGTAAAAATTCTGTCCTATTACTGAACAAGTTCCAGATGGAACTTAAGGAGCAGCCATTAAGTCTGGAACTGGAGATGCTATAGCCAC